>NW_026705121.1:0-1231772 GCF_029867415.1 Vicia villosa
TAAAGCCATTCAAGAAATGCCTATACCTCGTACCGAGAAACAAGTCAGAGGATTCTTGGGACGTCTAAATTACATCGCCTGATTCATTGCCCACATGACTACTACTTGTGTGCCGATCTTCAAACTGTTGAAGAAAGATCAAGTGGAAAGGTGGAATGACAAATGCCAGTTAGCCTTTGACAAAATCAAAGAATATCTCCAAAAACCTCCAATCTTGTTGCCACCTGTGGAAGGCAGACCTCTGATAATGTACCTAACTGTGTTAGAAGACTCAATGGGGTGTGTACTAGGACAACATGACGAATCCGGCCGAAAGGAGCACGCAATCTACTATCTTAGCAAAAAGTTTACCGATTGTGAAACAAGATACTCACTACTCGAAAAAACTTGTTGTGCCTTAGCTTGGGCAGCTCGCCGGCTAAGACAGTACATGCTAAATCACACCACTTTCCTAATCTCCAAGATGGATCCCATCAAATACGTGTTCGAAAAACCTGCTCTCTCTGGAAGAATAGCGAGATGGCAAATGATCTTAACAGAATATGACATTCAATACACTTCACAAAAAGCAATCAAAGGAAGTGTGGTAGCTGATCATCTGGCTCATCAAGCAGTGGATGATTATCAAGCATTGAACTTTGACTTCCCAGACGAAGACATTATGCTAGTCAATGACTACAAACAACCAGGACCAGAAGAAGGACCCGAGCCAGGATCCCGGTGGACTATGGTTTTTGACGGAGCTTCTAATGCACTTGGAAATGGCATCGGAGCTGTGATCATTTCCCCCGCAGTAGGTTATACACCATTTACTGCCAGATTATGCTTCAATTGCACTAATAATATAGCCGAATACGAAGCATGTATTCTGGGTCTCAAAGCTGCAATCGATCTAAGAATCAAATTCCTGGAAGTCTACGGAGACTCGGCCTTGGTAATCTACCAAGTCAAAAGGGAATGGGACACAAAGCACCCAAATCTAATTCCTTACAAAGAATATGTGCTGAGTTTGATTCTTTACTTCGAAGAAATCACTTTCGAACACATCCCACGCGAGGAAAATCAACTAGCTGATGCTTTAGCTACCATGTCATCCATGTTCAAAGTCAGGTGGGACAACGAGGCGCCTATGATCACCATTTACAGGCAAGATGAACCATCCTATTGCAATGAGATCGATACCGAAGGAACCGAGGAAAAACCATGGTTCCATGAAGTAAAAAGATATCTCGAAGCTCAGGAGTACCCAGAAGGGGCATCCATTAACGACAGAAAGTTTCTAAAGAGATTTGCTGCCAAATTCTTTCTAAGCAATGGAACCCTATACAAACACAACCATGACTCGACTTTACTTCGCTGTGTAAACAAGAAGGAAGCAGAACAGATCATGGAAGAAATACACAATGGTGCCTTCGGTACTCATTCCAGTGGACATACAATGGCTAAAAAGATCCTGAGAGCAGGATATTACTGGTCTACCATGGAAACAGACTGCCATCATCACTCCCGAACATGTCACAAATGCCAGATATACGCTGACAAAGTACATGTACCTCCAGTTCCATTAAGCGTCCTGACGGCTCCTTGGCCTTTTGCAATGTGGGGTATTGATATGATTGGAGAAATCAAACCTACTGCCTCCAACGGACATCGCTTTATCCTGGTCGCTATTGACTACTTCACAAAGTGGGTAGAAGCAGCTTCATTTGCTTCTGTCACCAAGAATGTGGTGGCCCAGTTCATCAAATACAATCTCATTTGTCGGTACGGCATCCCTGAACGGATTATCATGGACAATGGCACAAATCTAAACAACAGAATGATTACTGAACTTTGCACACAGTTCAAGATCAAGCATCATAATTCTTCTCCATATCGACCAAAGATGAACGGCGCGGTGGAAGCTGCCAACAAGAACATCAAGAAAATCATACAAAAAATGACAGTAACCTACAAAGACTGGCATGAGATGTTGCCTTTTGCTCTTCATGGTTATCGCACATCTGCGCGTACTTCAACAGGGGCAACTCCATTCTCCTTAGTCTATGGTATGGAGGCAGTTCTTCTAATTGAAATTCAGATTCCTTCCCTAAGGATTATGAAAGAAGCCAATCTAGACGAAGACGATTGGATTCAAACACGGTTGGACCAGATAAACTTGATTGATGAGAAAAGGCTCGCAGCTATTTGTCATGGTCAGCTATACCAAAAGCGTATGATCAAAGCCTTCAACAAAAAAGTCAAAAGTCAAGCATACCAAACTGGTGGCTTGGTTGTCAAACGCATCATCTTACCACAAGGTGATCCCAGAGGCAAATGGACTCCCACCTACGAGGGACCATTCATAATCAAGAAAATATTCTCCGGCGGCGCCATGTTGCTTACCACTATGGATGGCAAGGATTTCCCACACCCTGTGAATGCTGACATAGTCAAAAAATACTTCTCTTAAAAAGAAAAAAACAGCTCGCTAAGTTGAAAACCTGAAAGGGCAACTTAGGCAAAAAAATGAGCGTCTCGGTGGATTGAAAACCCGAAAGGGCGGTCCAGGCAAAAATTAGAGACTAAACAAATACTATCCCGGTAGGCTGAAAACCTGAAAGGGCAGCCTAGGCAAAAGTTAGGGAATGAAGCATACAACTGTGTTCCGTTCAGCTGCCTACTCACCATCAAGATTCAACACCTCAAAGACACCGATCAGTCCAATCACTTTCTTCCAACAAGTGAGGGATGAGATGCTCGAAGACAGATTGGCAATAGCAGAGTTGAAACTTGACTGGATCGTTTTCACATAGCTATTTATCTTCATAAATATTTTTCAAAACTTTCTGATAATTTCCTACTTCTAGGATTGTTGTCTCCCTGTGCTAACCAGCCTATCATGGCTCTTTTTCAAAAATCAATGCAGCTTAGGCTCAAAAATCACCATTTTCACTTTTTCTGTTTAAATACGTAAGCGTCCCAATGATAATTTTGAATGAGCATGTGCATTTGAATATGATTGATGTTTACCAGGAAAAACAGGAATGGCATTCAGGAAATGTCCCAATTATCTGGACATCATCCCATCAGAAGAAAACCACCAAGAGAAACGCATTTCTCAGCAAATTCCTCAAAAAGATTTTCTCTTCAAAAGAAGTCTTATCCCCCCAGCAGGGTTGTTCCAGATTACTATCTTCAGAAGGTGTGATCCCCGCACCCGGACTTGGTCAGATAGTGCATCGGAGGATTATGCATCTTCCTCATTCCCATTTGAAAGGGCATCAGAACTTCCAGCTACCTTTCATTCTCAAGAGATATTCAAAGATCCTTCAACAGAGTACCAGGGTTCTCAAAGAATTTCCCCAGCCGAGGGTACTCAAACAAGACAAAAGATCCTCAACAATCACAATATAGTCATATCCAGATGACTGGCGGAAATTTATTTTCCCAAATAGAAGCTTGACATCTCACATTCATACATCACATATTCACATTCATACATCATATTCATACATCATACATCATGCATCATGCGCATATTCATACGCATATTCATACACAACATCACATGCATATTTCTCCGGGAATATCTCACATTTACATGCATCATAAACATTGCATATCACTAACTTGATTTTTCAGGTAGACGGATATCTTCAACAAAGATGTTCTCAATCACATGCAGTGTTCACCTGAATTCCATGAACGGTTCTCTCAGATATAATCAAGCCGAAGATTCATTCTGATCACTTACCAACTCAAAAACAGACATCGCAGATCTAAAGCGATACCTCAGACGGTTCCAGAATGATCTAGCATTGCAGATCTAAAGTTGATACCTCAGACGGTTCCAGAACGATCTAGCATTGCAGATCTAAAGTTGATACCTCAGACGGTTCCAGAACGATCTAGCATCACAGATCTAAAGTTGATACCTCAGACGGTTCCAGAACGATCTAGCATCAAAGATCTAAAGCGATACCTCAGACGGTTCCAGAACGATCTAGCATTGCAGATCTAAAGCGATACCTCAGACGGTTCCAGAACGATCTAGCATTGCAGATCTAAAGTTGATACCTCAGACGGTTCCAGAACGATCTAGCATCAAAGATCTAAAGCGATACCTCAGACGGTTCCAGAACGATCTAGCATTGCAGATCTAAAGCGATACCTCAGACGGTTCCAAAACGATCTAATATTGCAGATCTAAAAGCGATACCTCAGACGGTTCCAAAACGATCTAATATTGCAGATCTAAAGCGATACCTCAGACGGTTCCAGAACGATCTAACGTTGCAGATCTAAAGCGATACCTCAGACGGTTCCAGAACGATCTAACATTGAAGATCTAAAGTCGATACCTCAGACGGTTCAAGAATGATCTAACATCAAAGATCTAAAGCTGATACCTCAAACGGTTCCACAATGATCAACTTTCAAAATCTAAAGCAGAAAAAACTTTGGGCAAGTTCCGTAACGATTATCTTCCTAGACTTAAAGCGGTAACCTTGGACTGTTCCGAAACAGTCAACACAAAGACTTTCAAATCCTTTATCAAGATATAATCAATGGATTCATTCTGATGAACAAACCATCAACACAATTGCCGGGTGGCATCTGAAAGCCCATCTCAGGTAATGATCCAATCTGCCAACAACATTTCGCAGACGACATTCAAATGCAACTTCCAACATCTCTTCTGATCAAGGTAAGTGCAAATTTTCAGGGCATCTAAATATTCAATCATCTTCTACCTTCAGATTTCAGACAATCTCTTCAGGTTTAAGAAGATTGAATAGGGGCAACTGTTATACCCCAAAATTTGCCCGCATCTTTTTTCAAGAAAACTCCAATCTGAAAATTAAGAGTCTCATATAATCATGGATTTTTATTTCAACAAATATCCTGACATATGAAATACTTAGTTTTTAGAATTTTTCTTATACAGTAATTTGGCTTGCAGTTGAATTTATTCTTACGCAAACGCCAAATACTGTTTATTACTTCACACATGCTATTTATTTATTTACAGATAAATAGTACTGACACAATTGGTACAGAGTTAAATCTTTTTGCAGGCGCAGAATCAGGAAACTCAGACTGTACTGGTAACAAGTAGATTATTATTATCTTTTGTTTCTCACTAATTTTTGTACTATATTCCCTTATTTTCAAAAATCTTTTCAAATCTCTTTTTCAAAAATCAAATCCCAACTTTATTCTCTACATCTCTCTTTTTCCCAACACTATCATACACTTTCTTTCAAATCTTACTTCCACTCAAATTTTCCTTTTGTACAGAATCACATCATTCCCCAACGTCTCTATCCTTCTTTCCATTCTATAAATAACTCCCATTTTCTTCCATAAAATCTCACATCAAATTCTAACTCATCTTTCAAATTCCTACCTCATATCTATTTTCTCTTCTTCCCTAACAAGAATGGCAAAGTGGATAGAGACACTGTCTCTTACAGTCATCACCATTGCTACGGTGATCATGACTTTCTTCTGCCTGCATAGTCCTGAAGAGTGTGGACCTGCAATGGTTGCACTCCCTATCATCTACATGTTATTGTTCATAGCATGGGTCATTAACCGTCATTCTTAAAATTTGCCGTATTTCTTATTTCTTAAATGTACCGTTTATTCGTCGTACTATTCAATGTAGTATGTAATATTTGTACTGTCAGTATTAAATGTTGTACTATTTGTCATAATATTGCTTAATTACTAAGATAATATTTTGTGTGTTTTCTGCCAGTCAAATATTCCTATTTCTGTGTATTAAATGATTTTCAGGGTTATTATCGGTAATTTTGCCCGCATACCGTAAATATTAGTTATTTATTATGTCTGTGTTTTTAACAAGTCATGTAAATAACTTTCATTTTTCACATAAAACAAAAACAACAAAGAAAAAGAAAATTAACTTTGACTGTTGATTTTTCACTCTAACTGCTACGTCAATACCTGAACAGTCAGTTGACAGCCAAACTGCTGGCAGTACAATTCTCAGTGTTTTGTACCATCAATCAAATCAATCTCTCACAATTCAAAATTCCAAGATTTTTGTGCTAGAAGTCTTCTGAATATCACGCGATTAGCAGAAACTCAGCACTGCACAAAAATCAGGTACGCTTAACTGTCTCCTACATAAACAGTCCCTGACTAGGGTTTTCTTGTTTTTACAGGAGAAACAAGTTTTTGAGAGCTCAAATGGATTTCATACACATCCATATATCTCAAAGTACCATCATACAAATTTTCAAACTTCAATTCACTCAGACGCACCGTCAGCAGCTCAAACAGTCAACAGACGACCCGTTTGACCAA
The DNA here is from genome assembly GCF_029867415.1 of Vicia villosa. Lineage (NCBI taxonomy): Eukaryota > Viridiplantae > Streptophyta > Magnoliopsida > Fabales > Fabaceae > Vicia > Vicia villosa. Next base: position 6,319 of record NW_026705121.1, read on the forward strand.
AAAAGTCAACAGACAGTCAAAAATGAAATTTTTTGTCAAAGTCCATATTTTGTCAAAGGATTCATCATTTGATCATTGGATGATCATAATTCATCAAGGAAAGATCAAAAATCAACAAAACCCTAAGATTCAAAATTAGGGATTTTGCCTGAAAAGTCAACTCAACTTTGACTGATCATAACTCTCTCATCCTTCATCAAAAAATTTCAAAACAAAGCTTATTTTGAAGGAAATTCAATTATCTTTCAAATGCCATTGATCCCATGGTCATTGGATTCACCATTTGAAAAATATGATCAAAGACATTACATATCATTTTCAAAGTCAACAAAAAGACACTTTTTTCAAAAGGACACACAAGGAGCTTCAAAAATCATTTTGACATGAGACCAAAGACATTGGTTAGAGGACTCTTTGAGGTTTCCAAAAAGTGCAAGATCTCCTTCATATTACAAAAATTGAGGGATTTACACCTTGTTGAAGTTGGCTAAATTTTGGGAAAATGCATGAAATCAACATTGCTCAAAAATGTATTTTTTTCAAATGGGGCCAAGTTTTCATGGTTCAAACATCTTTGCCATGTTATTATGGGCCTCCCACGACCAAGACAAGGCCCACACCTTTTTTATCCATTTTTTGGCATAATTTTATCTTATTTTAAGATTAAATTAAAAGGAAAATGGATGGATAATGGGTAGCTTAATTTCCAAGCATGACTCACCCAAGGAATCTTCATCTTTCTGCAGAGAATTGAAGAGCAAGGCAAGAGAAGTAAAGGAGAGGAAGACTTGGTCAATTATTCAAGGATTTTTAATATTTAAAAATCAAACTTTCAACCAAGCAATCAATGCTCTTAGCTTCACTTCCAAGCAGCCTTTGGCCTATAAATGAAGCTGAATACATCAACAACAACAGACCCACGAAATTATAGCAAGGCATAGCAAGAAAACTCATCAAATTTCTCAAAATTTCCATACACTTTGTAATTTTCAAATTTCATATTCCAATCAATATCAATACAAAACAATCATTCCAATCATCTTCTAAGATCATATAAAGTAAGAATGAACCCTTAATATGGTCCCATGAGAGTCGTAACACATGCATAGTGTTCTTCATGTTCATACATAATTAATTTTTGTTTTCCTATACCTAATCAATATCAATGTAGTCTAATCACTCTAACATGTTCATGAGGTCCCATAAGGTAGATCTGGGCCCTAACATGCTAGCTCCCACGTGAGAATCACCCCATGCCATTAACAAGTGCTCATGCGTGTTCAAACTTCACCTTCATCGAACCCATGGTTACAGCGCTCTAACAATGAAACTAACACCACCAATGAACTCCCAGCATGCCATTTAGTGGATCTGGGTTGTTCTTGTTGATTTTCTCTCATGTTTTTACAGGTTCCTAAAAGCATGGAAAAAGCAAGAAAAATCCGCAGGTAATCCGTAGGAAAAAGGAAGAAGAAGGTGAATAGTATAGTTGAACGTTGGACTGCACGCGTGGCCTGATCCTGCTTCCCTATTGGCTAGTTTTGGCGCATGTGGACCCCATCAGAAGTTTGAATTCCTTTGAATTCAGTGCATGCAATCCCATCATTACATCATGCACTCTTCAATCTGAGCCACTAGATGTATCTAATCATCAATCCAACGCACCATATCAAGCAATCCATACCATGGACTCACATGCATACCACATCTGATTAGTATCCTTTTATTTTCTATTTTTATTTTAATTTCTTTGTTAAATTAATTAAAAATAGTTTTAAAAATCCAAAAAATACACAAAAAATATTTTTAGACTTCTAAAATAATATTTTATTTTATGATATAACAATATTTTATTTTTTCTTCATAATTTCAATATTTTGCATAATTAATTAGTATATATTTATATATTTGCTTTTTAATTATTCTAACCAATCAAAAAAATCATAAAAAAAATTGTTCTTTATGTTAAATATTGTTTATATATTATAAACTAATTTTGTACATATTTTGAATAATTTTCTTTTTAAGTTTTAATTATTTGTGTAATTATTTGCATAATTATGTTTTAATTAGCTTAAATCAATTTCAAAAATTCCAAAAAAATTAGTTTTGTTTTAAAATTAATTGACAAATATTTTGTACATGTTTTAAACTTAATTTCTAGGTTTAAATTTATCTTTTTTCTTCATTTTAATTTAATTAATCATGCATTAATTATAATTAAAATCAATCATAAAAAATCCAAAAACATGCCTTTTATTTTTCTTGCAATTTAAATTCCTAGATAAATGTATAGGATGTCAAATTCATGTAAATAGGCTAGTTTACATTTCCCGCACAATCGATGTAATAGCGTAGATTTACTTTCCGCACTTTACATTTCCGCACTTTAATTTCCAGCAAATATAAACTGCGTGTATGTCAAAGATAAAATTGAACCGTTAGATCACTAACTTCAAAGATAAAATATCTGAATACAAACACAATCACACTTGCACCTCTTAAGGTAATCCCTTCTCATTCTTTTCAAAATCAAAGTCAAAATTCTACTGTTTTGAGTACAAAATCGAACCTTTTGTTTATATCCGGTGAAAGGATAGATTTTTAAAGAAAATAAGGATAAAGCCCTTACAACTCAAGGTAGACCTCCTAGTTTGCTTGCTCAAATCAAAACAAACAAAATTCTCATACACTGTTGTTTTTCAAAACAAAACTTTCAAAAAAGACAATACTTTGTATACATCCAAACACGGATTATTACAAAGTTAACGTTCTTTTCAAAACATCTTTCGAAAGATAAACAAGCATTTTGTATACATCCACACACGGATCATTACAAAATTCAATTTACAAAAGTATTTGAAACCACATATGAGCATTCTAAAGCAATTGAAAAGTGATCGAAAAACAAGTGAGCTAAGCAAACTTAAGAGCCCATGGATAACCATGGATACAAAGGGTGCTAACACCTTCCCTTTGTATAACCTACCCCCTTACCCAGAATTTCTTAAAGGTCTTTTTCTGTTTCTTTTATAAACCTTTCCTTAATTGGATAAAATAAAAGGTCGGTGGCGACTCTGTGAATTTTCAAAAAATGCGAAAGCATTAAGCGATAAAAAAGAGTCAGTTCACGTATCTCTACAGAACAGAGGTATGGCCCGGGATAAAAAACGGAGGTCCACAAGGACCAAATGTTGATTGTTGATGAAGATGGTTCTTTTGAAATGAAGGGAGAACAAAACCCTAATTGGTTGTTACTTGTACTGATGAGTGATTTCTTGTTTAGACCCTGCTGAGTACAAATAGCAAACACAAGCTATGCAATTTGTTAGAGATGCAAATGATGCATATGCAAATGATATGAGGTGGTATCTTAGGTCAGAAATTGGGGTATGACAGATGCCCCTATTTAAGTTTCTTCAATCTGAGATATGAAGATTGAAAATCTTCGTTTTGATAGGGTGGAAGAGACTTAAATATCAGAAGACGCAAATTTTGGACCTAAGATACCAAAATTGCGAATGATGCAAGGATATCTTTACCTAGGGGATATCAAGAACTGACTCCACTGGGGACAAGAGATCGGGAAGGATTCCTCAATCTGTTTTAGGAAGAGAATCCGTTTTTCGGGAAAGCAAGTGTATGCTTCCGGGGAATGATAGCTTTGTATGAAAAGCTTACCTATCGTCATTATCGACTATCAGCATGGAGATAGACTTGTTTAATAATGCGAAGGTGAAAGGTATGAAACTGTGTTACCGACTATCAGCATGGTGATAACTTGACAAGGTAAAAAGAGTTTCAAAGGTTTGGTTAATATTACCGACTATCAGCATGGTGATAGACATGTTTAATAATATAACCGGAACAAAAACGTTACCAACTACCAGCCTCGTGATAGTGGTTTTGAAGACATGATCAATTATCAGCCGAGTGATAAAATGATCCTGGAGACTTTGCTAGGGAAATTACTGGTTATTCAGCCTTGTGAATAGTAATAAGGCCCTGATTGTCACATGGTCTTCATGATTGATTTCCTTAAGAGGAAAAATCTTTTGAAAGAAACATAAACTGCTCAGATGATGAGGCTATTGTTTATGGTTCAACTTTTTCTCGACTCTATTTGGTGGAATCGGAATATGAATTTTTGGTAAAGATAGGGTTCTAACCAAGAATGAATTGGAAAGAAACAGTCAAACAAGACTTTGTACCCATGAGGAATGAACTCAACGGATATTTTCTCCTTCCTTTTGAGAGGAGAAGACTGAAGCAACCTTCTTCCACGAGGAATGATCTTAGCGGGGAACTGGAGAAAGAAAATGTTCTTTTTACTTATGGGTGACAACCTACTGGAGAGATGACATGCCCATACCTGTTTCTTTTTTTTTTTTTTTTGAGGATAGATATATCCTAAACAAGTGATTTTAAAGCATACATTGAAAAATGCAAGAATGCATAAATGATGCTAATATGTATGAATGATGAATGTCATGAATGTCACATGCATGCTGACGAAATTGACGAACAAAGAAGTGTATACTGGAGACAGACCGACGTCGCAATACAACCAGATACTTGGCAAATGTTCTTCAACACGGTGCAGATAATACAGTGATGAATGGTGTTGCATGCTTTCAACTTCTCTGGGGAAGATAAGCATCTTTTATTGAGATGGAAGAACTTCTTCATTGGAGATGAAAGATCTTCTTCACTGGGGATAAAAGAGCTTCTTCACTGGGGATAGAAGAGCTTCTTTACCTCGAGGGGTAATTGCTTCAGGAATTCTTTTCTGGGACCAGAATACCGTTGTCTCAACAATTTTCAGGGAGAATCCTTTTGTTCATCTTACGGAGACAACTGCTAATGTTCCTTCCATTGTTCACAACTAAAAGGAAAGTTTCGCTTTTATTTTGAAAAAAAGAAAAGTGAAGTAAATTCATTTAAAACTTATTTTTTCTTTTTCTTTCAAAAGTGAATAACACAATTAAAGCGTCATTTTGCAAGCTGAAAGAAATTAAAGATTGCAAACAAATGGGCACAAGGCTCAAATTTATTTAATAGGATGGTAATCAGCTAAAGGCGTGATTCCATGGAGTATTTACAAAAGTTGGAAATGGTAATTATGCGGAAAAGGCTACATTGAAAGCAATAACCACTATTCACCCTAACAACTTTGAGTTCCAACTGTGCTTGTTGCCTCAGATTTGCGATGATTTGATTGTAGATCCTTTGATGAAAAAGACTCTTCAGGTGACGAAGTACGGACTGATGCAGTTACTTTGTCATGAATCCCTAATTTTTGCCTAGATTTCCCTTTCGGGTTTTCAATCTACCAGGATGAATTTTTCTGTTTATTGTCTCTAATTTTTGCCTGGACCGCCCTTTCGGGTTTTCAGTCCACCGAGACGCTCATTTTTGCCTAAGTCGCCCTTTGCGGGTTTTCGACTTACCGAGCTGTTCTTTTGTATTTTTTAGACAAAGTATTTCTTGACTGCATCAGCATTCACAGGATGTGGGAGTTCATCACCATCCATGGTTGCAAGAGTCATGGCGCCGCCGGAAAATGTTCTTTTGACAACATACGGGCCTTCGTAATTAGGAGACCATTTGCCCCTAGAATCTGGTTGAAAAGACAAGATCTTTTTAAGCACGAGGTCGCCTTCTTGAAATTCACGAGGTCGAACCTTTTTGTTGAAGGCTTGTTTCATCCTTGCTTGGTATAATTGTCCATGGCATAGAGAAGTCATACGTTTTTCTTCGATTAAGTTCAACTGATCATATCTGCTTTGACACCATTCAGCCTCTGATAACTTAGTCTCCGTGAGGACTCTCATTGATGGGATTTCAACTTCTACGGGGAGCACAGCTTCCATGCCGTATACTAGAGAAAAAGGGGTTGCCCCTATTGAAGTACGCACTGAAGTACGATACCCATGTAAAGCAAATGGCAGCATTTCGTGCCAGTCTTTGTAAGTGACGACCATTTTCTGGACGATCTTCTTAATGTTCTTGTTGGCAGCTTCGACGGCGCCGTTCATTTTTGGTCTATAAGGAGAAGATTTATGATGCTCAATCTTGAATTCCTCACATAATTCTTTCATCATTTTGTTATTCAAGTTTGAACCATTGTCAGTAATGATCTTGCTGGGAACACCATATCGGCAAATGATGTTGTTCTTGATAAACCTCACAACCACTTATCTTGTAACATTGGCGTACGATGCTGCTTCGACCCATTTGGTGAAGTAATCAATTGCCACCAGGATGAAACGATGACCGTTTGAAGCTTTTGGTTCGATCATCCCAATCATGTCGATACCCCACATGGAAAAAGGCCATGGAGATGAGAGAACGTTGAGTAGAGTCGGTGGCACATGGATCTTATCTGCGTAGATCTAGCACTTGTGACATCTCTTCACGTGTTTATAACAGTCAGATTCCATTGTCAACCAATAGTATCCTGCTCTTAAGATCTTTTTGGACATTGCATGCCCATTTGAATGAGTTCCAAAGGACCCTTCATGCACTTCATGCATTAACATGTCTGCTTCGTGTCTGTCCACGCATCTGAGCAAAACCATGTCAAAGTTTCTTTTGTATAGCACATCTCCGTTCAGGAAGAAACTGCCAGAAAGCCTCCTTAGAGTTTTCTTATCTTTGTTTGATGCCCCAAGTGGGTACTCTTGAGTTTGAAGGAAGCGTTTGATGTCGTGAAACCACGGTTTATCATCGATGACTGCTTCGGTTGCAAACACATAGGCGGGCCTTTCAAGGCGCGTAATTCTGACTGTAGGCATATCGTTCCAATGATTGACTTTGAACATGGAAGATAGAGTAGCCAAGGCGTCTGCCATTCGATTCTGATCTCGAGGTATATGATGCAATTCAACCTTGTTGAAGAAAGTCAACAGACGTCTTGCATAATCTCTGTAAGGAATCAAGCCATGGTTGTAAGTTTCCCACTTGTCTTTGATTTGGTTGATCACAAGGGCTGAATCTCCATATATGTCGAGGATCTTGATCCTTAAGTCAATGGCTTCTTCGAGACCCATGATACAAGCTTCATATTCTGCGATGTTTTTGGTACAATCAAATAGCAATCTGGCGGAGAACGGGATATGAGTACCCTTGGGACTGATGATGATTGCCCCAATTCCATTGCCAAAAGCGTTTACTGCTCCATCAAAAATTAGGCCCCATCTTGATCCAGGATCAGGACCTTCTTCAGGTAACGGTTCGTCACAATCTTTCATCTTCAAGTACATGTCATCTTCGTCAGGAAAGTCAAACTTGAGAGATTGATATTCATTAATTGGCTGATGCGCCAAGTGATCGGCGAGAATGCTTCCTTTGACCGATTTTTGAGCACGGTACTCAATGTCATACTCAGATAACAGCATTTGCCATCGGGCAATCCTTCCTGTTAATGCAGGCTTTTCAAAGACATACTTGATCGGATCCATTTTGGAGATTAACCAAATAGTATTGTTGATCATGTACTGGCGGAGATGTTTTGAAGCCCAAGCCAAAGCACAACATGTTTTTTCGAGCATGGAGTAACGAGACTCACAATCTGTGAATTTCTTACTCAGGTAATAGATGGCATGCTCCTTCTTACCGGTTTCATCTTGTTGTTCAAGCATACAACCCATGGATTCTTCCAACACGGTAAGGTACATGATTAGTGGTCTTCCTTCAACCGGAGGAATCAATATTGGTGGTTCTAACAGGTATTCCTTGATACTGTCGAACGCTTTCTGGCAATCTTCAGTCCATACCACCCCTTGATTTTTGCGGAGAAGCTTGAAAATTGGCCCACAAGTAGCAGTCATTTGAGAGATAAATCTGGAGATATAGTTCAATCGTCCGAGAAATCCTCTTACTTGCTTTTTCAGTTTTTGGTGCAGGCATCTCTTGAATAGCTCTGACTTTGTCGGGATCTACTTCGATACCTCTTTGGCTGACAATGAAACCCAAGAGTTTTCCAGACCTAACCCCAAAAGTACATTTGTTAGGATTCAAGCGAAGCTGATATTTCCTTAGTCGTTGAAACAACTTCAAAAGGTATTCAATATGTTCTTCTTCTGTGCTGGACTTGGCTATCATGTCGTCCACATAAACTTCAATTTCTTTATGCATCATGTTATGAAAGAGAGTAGTCATTGCCCTTTGGTAAGTTGCGCCTACATTCTTTAATCCAAACGGCATCACTTTGTAGCAAAAGGTACCCCATGGGGTGATGAAAGATGTCTTCTTCATGTCTTCAGGAGCCATCTTGATCTGATTATAACCGAAGAACCCGTCCATGAAGGAAAAGACGTTGAACTTAGCGGTGTTATTAACCAGCATGTCGATATGTGGTAATGGAAAGTCATCTTTTGGACTGGCCTTGTTCAAGTCATGGTAGTCAACACACATTCTGACTTTGCCATCTTTCTTCGGAACTGGCACAATGTTGGCCAACCATTGAGGATACTCTGAGGTGACAAGAAAACCTGCGTCGAGTTGCTTTTGAACTTCTGTTTTGATCTTGTTAGCCATATCAGGGTGAGTCCTTCGCAATTTCTGCTTAACTGGCGGACATTCTGGCTTCAATGGCAAGTAATGCTGAACAATATTGGTATCCAACCCAGGCATGTCTTGGTAGGACCAAGCAAACACGTCAACATATTCTTTGAGAAGGTCTGTCAACTTACTCTTGATATCAGCATCAAGCAGCGATCCAATGGTCACTTCTTTTTTGTCTTCTTCAGAACCCAAATTGATCTTTTCTAAAGGCTCTTTGTGAGGCAGAATGGCTCTTTCCTCGTGCTTAAGTAATCGAGAGATCTCGTCCGGAATCTCCTCTTCTTCCTCTTCTTCGGCTTCGAACACAGGAAACTCAAAGTTGGGAGAGGGCATAGGGTTATTGCATTCAATGGGTTTATCAATAGTAAATCTGCACATATGATTTATATTTATTTCAGAAAATTTATGAATGCAAGAGTGTATGCAGATTTTTTCTGAAAGTTTTTTTTTTTTTTTGGTTTTTTAGGATTACCATTTCCAGAAAAAAGCAAAAATAAAACATATAATGTAGGAAATTCAAAATGACGCTTTATTTATGATTCATTTTTGAAACAAAGCCCTAAACACAAACTCATTTGTCTTGGGCAGGACAAAGAGGGAAACTTTTAAAACAAAGCCCTATACACAAAGTTATTTGGGCAAAACATTTAAAAGCAAAGCCCTATAAAACATCTCTCTGCTTTGGGCCTGGCAGGAGGTCAAAATAACAGCGAGGTGATTACTTTGAGCGGCGAACAACATTTGGAACGTCGACAGCTTTCCAGTAGCAACGAACTCCTCTGTGTATTATGTATTCAGGAAAATTCTCCTCAGAATTATCTTCAGTATTGACATTGACCGTTGGTCGAGCAGGATTTGAAGGTCCTGGTTTGTCACCCTTGTCCTTTGTAGAGTTGAAACGGTCTTCTTCTACTTCTTGAAGAGCATAAGATGAGTCACAATCTTCAGAATTTTCAGGATGTAATTCCCAGTCTTCAGGATGAAGAGACTCATTGTTAGAGACACTTTCCGAGTCAACTGCGGGGCCATCTTCCCCTTCATCTTCAAAAATGGCATTTATGTGATAATAACCATCTTCAGGATTATAAATCTTGGTAGATGCGTTGAAGCTAAAATCTTCAGTAATTTCAGGCTGCTGAGAAAATTGACAGGGCTGATAAGCCTCTTCTGGTTGACTGTTATATTCAAAGGGATCTCCCCATCCAGTTGGTTGGATATCTTCAATCGCAATCTTTGAACTTTCAGGTGCAGTATATTTCACCATATAATCAAATTTTCCACTTGGTTGTCCCAAGGTGTCCCAAATCTCTGCAGGAATAGGCTCAGTTTCTTTGCTTTTGGATTTCTCTGAAGGAGGATATGGTTCTTCCTGAGATATGTATCCCGAGTCATTGAGATAACATTTCCATTCTTCTTCAGTATCGGGCAGACCTTCTTCGATGCATTCTTCGATAAGGACATCGACCTCTTGAGGAATCGGGTTAAGGAATCCTCCACTAATGAATGTTTCTTTGATCGGACGAAGGGTTTCATCCTTCTTGGTGCAGTTTGAGAACGTTGGTGAACATCCGAGTCCTGTTCTGGTTTCATTCTTGGTCGGGATCACAACTTGCCCCCAGCCAGTGGTAGTTCCATCTTTCACTACTTTTACTGCCTCTTTGTAAGAAGAGATTGACGCTTTCTTTTTGGAAGATTTGTCTTCTAAAGAGAGACCCTGGAACTGCGTTCCTTCCTCATTATCAGCACTTATGAAAGAGAAATTGGATAAATGACTCACCATTAAGGCTTGTTCCCCACTTATCGTTACCAATTTTCCATTTGTTACAAATTTTAACTTTTGATGGAGCGTAGAAGTTACCGCCCCTGCTTCATGGATCCATGGTCGTCCTAACAGACAGCTATAAGCTGCTTGAATGTCCATGACCTGGAAGGTGATTTTAAATGTATGTGGACCAATTGTCATGGGAAGGTTGACTTCGCCGATAACAAATTTTCGCAATCCATCAAATGCTTTGACTACTACACCACTGAACTTCATAGGCATTCCTTGGTAAGATAAACGAGCAAGAGTCGTCTTTGGCATCACATTCAAGGAAGATCCGGTGTCTACCAACACATTGGACAAAGAGTCTGACTGACAATTCATAGAAATGTGCAAAGCAAGATTGTGATTTCTGCCCTCCTCGGGGAGTTCCTCATCACAGAAGCTTAAATTGTTGCAAGCTGTTATGTTGGCTATTATCCCATCAAAATGGTCAACAGTCACATCATGATCTACAAAAGCTTGATCCAAGACTCTCATCAGGGCTTCCCTGTGTGCTTCAGAGTTCAACAGCAATGAAAGTATTGAGATCTTTGAAGGAGTCTGCATAAGCTGATCCACAATCTTGTATTCACTTCTCTTGATAAGCTTCAAAATTTCATCAAAGTCAGGATTGACATTGGTTCCACTGAATTGACCAACATCAACGTTTGTATTACTGATAGGAGTTTCCACAGGGTTCCCCACTGGTGTATTAACAGGATTTTGCCTGGTTGCGGGAGCAACAGGCTGCTTTGAAGGTAGTGGAGTATACACACGTCCACTTCTTGTTACTCGACTCACATCGACGATATTCACGACAGATGAAAGAGTAGGTAAAGGAACTTCTTGTCCATTCTTTATCATTGTTGCATTGTAGTTGTATGGAACTGCCTTGTCAGAGTCATGGGGAACAGGTCCAGGTAGACAAATGATCAGAGGAGCAATAGGAACATTTGGTTTGTTGTAAGTAACTTCTATGCGCTCAGGCATGTTGAAATGAGGAACGATGACGTTAACTTTAGGCATTTCCGAGTTGATATCTGAGACTAAAAGCTCATGTGGATAACATCCTATCATGTTAACTTCATCTTCATTCCTATTTCTGTAGATCTGAATAGTACCATTATCTAGCAAGACTTGCAGATCTCTTCTCACAATAGAACATCCATGAGGATCTACGCAACATATGCTACAGGAACCGTAGTGATGCTGGCGAAAATTTTGCCCTTGACAGAGAGTAGCGTGCATTTGTACCAAATATGCTCTTGAGAAGTTGATATTATAGACTCGATATGGACCAGGACATCCATACACCATGTTTACAACATGTCCTCCATGATTGGGCAGCGGATTTGCTTGCACATTTGGATTCAAATTTCTGAAAGAGAGAAGGTTTGACCTAACCAACCTCTGAACTTCATATTTCAAAGCTATGCAATGCTCGAGATCATGGCCAGGTGCTCCTTGATGATAAGGGCATGAGACCTCAGCTTTGTACCACCATGGAAGTTTCTCAGGTACTGGTGGTGGTGCTTTAGTTTGAACAAGACCTCTTTCAATCAAAGCAGGGTACAACTCTGTATAGGTCATTGGAATCGGATCAAACTGTGGAGCTCTTTGTACACGATTCTGATTGTTGTTAAACTGTTGAGCCTGTTGTCGAGGCTGTTGTTGTTGAAATTGCGGGGTAAATCCCAGATTCGGTGCTGTATTAACAGCTGGTGCGATAGCAGCAATCTGTCGTTGACGATTGACATTTTCTCTTGGCTTTCCTTGGGATACCATGTCAACACTTTGTTCTTTCTTCTTTGGGAAACCACTTCCGAACTTTTTGGTTCCGCTTGAAGATCCACCTTCTTTAGTCAGACGTCCGGTTCGAACTCCTTCTTCTAGACGCATCCCCATGTTTACCATTTCGGTGAAATCACTTGGAGCACTAGCAATCATGCGTTCATAATAAAACGGGCCAAGAGTATTCAAGAAGATCTTTGTCATCTCTTTCTCTTTTAACGGTGGATTAATCTGAGCAGCAGTTTCTCTCCATCGTTGGGCATACTCTTTGAAAGCTTCATGATCTTTCTGAGCCATGGATCGGAGCTGATCTCTGTCTGGAGCCATATCCGAATTGTACTTGTATTGTCGGACAAAGGCCTCACCTAGGTCGTTGAAAGTCTGAATGTTAGTGCTATCCAATCCTGTGTACCACTTCAGTGCGGCACCAGTCAAACTGTCTTGAAAGTAATGGATGAGCAATTGATGATTATCTGCATAAGTAGTCATCTTCCTAGCATACATCACGAGATGGCTTTGTGGACAAGAACTACCTTTGTATTTTTCAAAGTCAGGGACCTTGAATTTAGCTGGTATTTGTACACTGGGAACTAAACATAGCTCCTGGGCATTCTTCCCAAACAAATCTTTCCCGCGAATAGCTTTAACTTCCAGTTGAATCTTGTTGAACTGTTCTTGGATATCTTCCACAATGTTTCGCTGATTTGTGCTATCACCTTGATCATGATAAATCTCATTGCCTTCATAAGGAACAGTGTGAACCATAGGAGTCGCAACTGTCATAGTGGGCTGAGAAAGTGCCATAGTGATTTGAGAAAAAGTTACCCCCTGATTTGGAGTGAACTGTGAACTTTGAGCAGCAGGCGCTTCAGTTGCGGATGTGGGAATCCCAGAAACATTATGGCGGAAACCTGCACCAAAGCTGAAAGGCGTGCCCCAACCTTCTGGCATGGAGAAAGATGGAATGCTGAATGCAACTGTAGAAACTGGAGTAGTGACCTCAGATGTCACTGTTGCTTGACTATTGGGTGGCGGCTGCTGATTCTGTGCGGCCATTAGGGAGTCAACCAGAGTAGTGAGACTTTCCAATTTTTCCTGAAGGGTGGTCACTATACCACGGAGCTCAATATTCTCTTGTTCAGAGTGTTCCATTACTCTTCTTCTGCTTGAACGAGTATTGTATATGTGATCTGATTGCGAACGCGGTCGAGAAACTTTGAGACGCGACAGCTTGACGATCTATTGGAGAAAGATCCAAAAGATAAGACTCTAGACAACAGACTCGATATGCAGAATGATGTATGCAAAAAGAAATTTATGATTTTTCCAAACATTTTAAAGATTATTTTCTTGCAAACATTTGAACACAAACTATTCTTTTATTGAAATAATGGGAAATGTTACAATATTGGAGCATAGCTCCTTACAAAAGCAAATGATAAGTAAAAGCTAAACAATCCTAAGCATCTTCATCAGACGAAGAACCAAATGCATTGTGCAGCTTGAGCTTCATGATTTCTTTCCCATAGTGAGCTTTCAATTCGGCCTTTTCGGTCTTCAGCTTGTCAACAACATTCTTCCAATCGTCAGGAGTTGGAGCGTTGCTTGTTGAGCCTTCAAGCTTTTTCTTGATTTCTTTGATGTACCTCTTGATTGCAGCGTCTTTCTGACGGATCTTCTCATCTTTACTCATGAGCCATCCATCTTGATAATAAAGAGTTTCTTCGTGATCTTTCACTCTTTTCTTCAACTTTCTGTTTTCCACATCGGTCTTACGAAACTTATCTTCCCAAGCATCTTTTTCTAACCTCATCTTGGCTAAAGTGTCTTGGTATTCCTCCATAGTGGGAATGTTGGGTAGTTGAGATACCGCAGGAAACATGGGTTCTTCATAAACATAAGGCATTTGAAACTCCTTTTCTCTTTTCTTTACCCAGCAGGTGTAGGTGTCCACGGCAATGCAATTTCTTGCCTCACCTTTTTCTTTCCATCGGACGTCGTACCAAGCTCTCACCATTCTTGTTTTCAACCTTTGAGGATCATCCCCTTCTCGGTAAAAGTAGCTTTCCACTGCGAGACCAACAGGTTTAGCTGAATTTGCATACCCGAGTTGTCGTCGGGCTAAGATCGGATTGTAGTTAATTCCTCCTTGTGTACCAATGAGGGGTACGTTGGCGAACTCTCCACAACTTTCAATGGTTTCTGTACCACAGCGAGCCAAGGTATACCAATGAATATCATTATTAGTAAGGGACATAAGTCTTCGAGGCCAACGTAAGCCTTCTCGGTTTTCCGTGAAAATAGGAGACTCAGGTAAGTGTGAAACAATCCATTTGAACAACAATGGTGCACAACATACAATGACTCCACCGCCTTGGCGATTCCTATGATGAACAGAGAAATACATGTCACCAAGCAAAGTCGGAACAGGATTTCCAATCAGAAAGATCTTTATGGCATTGATATCAACAAAGTCGTTAACGTTGGGAAACAGAACCAACCCATAGATAAGCAAGGCTAGTATAGCTTCAAAAGCTATCATGCTACCAGTTTCGATGAAATCAAAGGCTTTCTTTATTAGGAAGTGTGAAGTTAAACCCGGGAGGTTTCCTTTGGTAGTCCAATTACTCTCTACTTCAGATTTCTTCAAGTGGATACTTGCTGCAATGACGTGTGACTTAGGAATGGCTTCTAAACCATTGAAGGGTATTTTGTCAGACACAGGAATACCCAAAAGATTGGCATATTCTTCCAAGGTCGGTACCAACTGGTAGTCTGGAAAGGTAAAACACCGGTAGACGGGATCATAGAACTGAACCAGAGTCTTGAGAAGTCCTTCATCAACATGAGTGTTCAGGATAGGCAAAAGCTTTCCATAACTTTTCCTAAAATTAGAAGGATCTTGTACAGAAGATGCTAATTCTATCAGTTTTCCCACATCAGGCGCTTTGAAACCGTACTTTTTGGTATACCTTTTTACCCCTTCCATAACTTAATCCTATAATGTTTGCAAAGAAAATCCTCTAAGTCTTTGGAGAAATCATGTTTTTATGGAAAAAGATGGGTTTTTTAATGAATGTATGAATGCATGGATGCATGGATGCCACATATTCAAACATGGTAAAGCAAACATGGTAACACGAACATGGTAATACATGGTAATACAAACATGGTACACAAACATGGTACACACAGGTTCAAAGGTCCAGCGTCACGAGCATGAGGTCAGAGAACCAAAAATGGGATAGTTCTAGTTAATCACCTGCACAACATGTTCTACTGATACGTCAGAGTCTACATTCTTCTTTCGGATATTACCGGCTTGCACGACTGAACTTGTGAGCCAGAAATATTCTCAAGAAAAACTCGTCTGAGTGTGGCTCTCCGCATGACAACTATCCAAGTCTTCACCTGAATCGTTTCTGCGCCACAACCTAATAAGGCCAGGATGGGTTGGGGTTCTACGGCCAACTCAGCTTCTACAGTTCAATGCAGCAATAATGTTTTCGCTACGAAACATGCTAAACATATATTACCAACAAGGAACCTCCACTGAGCGGAAGGATTCTCACGTACGCCTGTACATGACTATACCCTCCACCTAATTCTTATGTGTACTTAATCTGGGTTAGGATTTGTCCATAATGTATCACTTGTAACAGAACCACACATGTAACAGAACCAGAACCACACATGTAACACAAATAAAAACATAACAATTAGAATTAACCCTTCCTTTGGTAACAATAAAAAGATGGTCCCCAGTGAAGTCACCATTTTTCTGTCGCGGGGAAAAATCGTATCTTTTTTCGGGATGAGACACCTGATGCCTTCTTTGGGCTCGAGTGCTCAAAAAATGATTTTTCTTTTGTTTCGACCAAACTTTTTATTATTTCCAAAGTAGGAAAAGGAAAAAAGCTGCAATAACCTAAAAGTGGGGGGAGAGATCTTTTGGGTAAGAGGGTTGGTTATACGAAGGGAAGGTATTAGCACCCAACGTATCTATAGTACTCTATAGGTTTCTTTGTTATGTTTTTTATTCCATGTTATTGAGAGGTTCTGTTGTGAGATAGGTGGGAGACTAAGGTGTTTGTTTGATTATGCTCGCAAAGATCATCGCGATCCTCTGCATACATATCCCTTAGAGGGAATCAGAGCATCTGTAGCTCGGGTCTACGGGTGCTAAGGTTTGAATGGTTTGAGGGAGAATTTTTGCTCGCCAAGGATACGACCTTGTGCCTACGTATTCTCAAAGGGATGTTGAGAAAGTCAGAGCAATCGTAGTTCCCACTTATGCTAGTGGAAGCAAAGGATAAGAGACAAATGTCATCTAAATGTTCGATGTATCTAATCTATATCATCACATACATCTGTTTCATTTTTGTTTGAAAATCTTTTCATTATAAGCCCTGGGCCATGCCACTTATGGTGCTTAGAATGATAAAGATGTTTTTTAGCCAGCCTTGTGGCAAAAACTTTCAATGAAGTCAGCCTTGTGACAAAAAGTTTTGATTAATCAGCCAGCCTTGTGGCAAAAGTTTCAATGAAGTCAGCCTTGTGACAAAAACTTTGATTAATAAGCCTGTATGGTGGCAAAAGGTTTGATTGATTAGCCAGCCTTGTGGCAAAAGGGAAATTTGATTGATTGATTGTTTGTGATGATATAGATGAGATACTCCTATCATAGAGATGATAAATGTCTAATCTCCTAGGGTATTTGATTTGGATATTAGGGATGCTTATAAGAAGCCCGTGGGTCCTTGTACGAAGCCCAAGAGGAGGCTATCCGAGGGTCCTTGCATTGTAAGCCCAAGAGGAGGCTATGGGAGGGACACTCGTTTGTACAAAGCCCAAGGGGAGGCATGGTATAGTTGGTTTGAGCTCTTAGAGCGATTTCACCGGGAAACCATACTCTATGTCCTAACCTAAACTAGGGAGATTCTTTGCACGAAGCCCAATAGGAGGCTATGGGGAACCTAGTGTTGTACTAAGTTGAACAAGTATGTATAACACAATCACAAATATGAACAAGTACAAGTAAATATTGACAAGTACATGAACAAATATGAACAAGTATTAACAAGCACATATATATGACAAGGTGTGTGTATACAATGGAGTTTATGAAGGAAATATACCTGTAAGCATGATCCGTTTGTAAACACGGGGGCTCGGGACTTATACTCGGGGAGAGGCCCAGTTGAGTTTATTCAAAGCTATGTAAACAGGTATTTACAAAAGGGCTTGGGACTTATACCTACATGGAGGCCCATGGTATTTTTGGGAAGATTTAAAGAAAACCTTCATTTTTGATTTGTTATTCAAAGTTAAAAAACCAAATTAATCGAGGTATGTACAAAAGGGTGTGTGTACAGTGAAATACCTAATTTCATGTACAGGAATGGGACTTATACCTATGTGGAGGCCCATGTTTTATTTTATAAAACATGGTTGATTGTTTTTGTCGTTTTGAAAACAGTTTGAAAAGTTTTGTTTTGAAAGAAGTTTTCTGTTTTGAAAAACTGTATAAAGAAAAAGGAAAGGGACTTATACTCTCTAATATTCGAGAGGCCCATTTTTTTTTGAAAATCAATTGATCAATCCAAAAAGATTTAATCAATAGTTTCTTTTGAAAAGAAAACCAAAAAAAAGAAAAGGTTTATCGTATTGAAAAACTGTGATCGTTTGTTTTGAAACGGTTTGAAATTTTGAAAGAAATCAAATTAATTAAGATAAACACAAAGATTATACTTAATTAACACCTAAATGATTAGGGTTTGATCACAAAATATTTACAAATGATTAAGTTTGAAAAATCAAATGAAAAACAATATTTAAAGTATTTAAAACACTTAAAAACATATCATTTTAAACCTAATTAAAAATGTATTAAATAAATATTTTTTTGTGATTTTTTTTTGGATAGTCATAAAATATATATATTAAATGAGAAGTGTGCAAAAAATGAAGTGAAAATGAGTTAATTTGATTGGTTAAAATGATTGGTGAAGTTGTGTAAAAAATTAAAGAAAACAAGTGGTAAAAAATTGGTTTTGTCTCCACTAGGGCTTGAACCCACGCCCTCTCTCTCACCAGCCAAAACACTTGCCAACTGAGTTGCGCGCGCAGCTTGTAATATACACGCTTCTATTGAATTATATTTTAAACTTAACATTTGAAATTTCTGAATCAAAAATGGCGCCAAGAACACATCTTCAACTGAAATTTGAAAATCTCTAAAACTGTGTTGTTTTGATCAAGTAAAGGGTCTATCCCACTCGGTTTTTCACAAGGATCATGATGGTGCCCTCATAATTCATTTATTTTTTCTCTAAGGGGGTCACTTTTCGCATGAACATGAAGAACCCTAAAACTGAATTTGATCGTGAAATGATGTATGTGCAAGTTATGATGCAATTGATTGAGGGTTAATGATCCTCATATGTGCAGAAACAAGATGGCAAGCCAGTTTTCCATTTATGATGCATGTATGATAGAGTTTGAAGTTCAAGAGAGCTTACCTTAAAAATGCCAAAACTGAGAATCGAATTCTGCAAATGAGAGGTTCCAGATGTTGTTTCTTAATCTGGACAGCTTCAGTGGACCTTATGGAACATGTTTGGATGCTTGGCATGAATTGAAAACCTCTTGATCAATCTATGGTACCCGATCTGCAGTATGGTTCAAGTGAGGATCAAGCTTAGTGATTTTGGTGTTTCAGATCATGGATGATGGTTGGAACAGTTCATATAAGGTATATGAATGATGTTTAGAAGGTTAGTTTGGACAGATGTGGCTTGGTATGAAAATTGGCATGCTAAGGCTCACTTTATGCAAACATGGAGGTGAGATGATGATTCTGAGTTTTAAGGTGTTTTGGGGTGTGTGAGTGGATCAAACACATCCCAAATGATGTTTATGAGATGTTAGAACCACCACTTTTGCCATAACTTCAAGGATTTGGAGGTTGAGTTTTCTACCTCACTTTGAAACTTGAAACTTGCAACTTAAGAAAGAAGAGAGAAAACCTATAATTGTGAGGTTTTGGTGTCATTTGGAGAGTGGAAATGACCTCTATTTATAGGCCAAGCTTTCTGAATACAAAGCCCTTGCAAGTGGATCAAAGAGTGATGATTTGGCTTAAGAGATAAAATGGAATCTTTCACATTTAATGCATATGGTTAAAAGTGACTTAACCATGGTTATTTCTCTAAGCTTCTTATCTCTTTCCATTCTGATCTCAAACCAGAAAAATATCTTCCAATTATTGCATTGGTGTGTCATCACTTGTGTTATAGGCCATATAGTGTATGAACTTAGTGAAAATGGCTTGTAATTTCATGCATAATGACTTCTAATGTCAAAATTCAAAACCATAGCTACACTCCATATTTTTTCATGTTCTTGGACATTTTGGAAAGCTCATGTTATGTACTTCAAAACCCTAGTTGAAAGTTTCTTCAAGACCTTTAAGGAAATGGGTGAAAAAGATCCATGAACTTTGAAGAAAGTGAGGTTTTAAGTGAAATTTTCACAAGATACCAACTTTGAAGCTCCATATCTCTTAAATGGCTGATCTTTTGGAAAAAAATTATATGTGTCAAAGTTGTTTATTGGATCAAAATCTACAACTTTCATGTTGGAAGTTTTTTTCAGTTTGTAGGTGAAATTTTGAGAAATTCCCTTCCAAAGTTTGGAAAAAACCATTGAAAAACACTTAGAATTTTTCTAAGTATGGAAGTCAAACTTTTGACTTTTTGATACTTGATTGACTTTCTTGATTTTTGTTGATCAAATGACTTCATATAGCATATATTGATGATTCAAAACTTCAAAAGTCATGGTTGACCAAAATTCCCCAAAAGTCAATGGTGATCTTGTACAGTTGACTTTTTCAGACGAATCGCGTTTCTGGAGATTTCAAATGAACCAGGCTATCCTCACCAAATGAATGGTATGAATGGATCATATTGAGGTATTAGAGGATATTTAATCATAGCTTGAGTTGTGGCACCATGTTCTGATTAAAAAATCAGTTGTTCAGCTGAATTAGGTCAAAAACCCTAATTGTCGACCTGATGAAATTGATGACTGTGGATCTTGAATTGAGATGTGATTTCCATTGGATATTTCCATAGGGATTATTTGAAGATGATTGAAACCTTTGAGTGACTTCCTGGGGATTTTTAGGGTTTCCCAAATGTGATCCCTGATTTTAGTCCCTGATAGCTCAAAAACCCTAATCTGATGATTTGAAATTTCACTGTTGATCAATCCTGGTGTAGGAGATGTCTTGAGTCAATAGATTAGGTCAAAATGATGTACTTGGGGTCTTGAGGTCATGTCCCAAGTCATTAGGTCAAATCCTGAGCAAAAATCAGGAGTATGCTATCTTCAGTCAAAATCCTAATCTGGTTGATTCAGAGCTTTTGAGTTTGTTGAAATGAAACTTTGAGGACCAAATGTTGATTGTTGATGAAGATGGTTCTTTTGAAATGAAGGGAGAACAAAACCCTAATTGGTTGTTACTTGTACTGATGAGTGATTTCTTGTTTAGACCCTGCTGAGTACAAATAGCAAACACAAGCTATGCAATTTGTTAGAGATGCAAATGATGCATATGCAAATGATATGAGATGGTATCTTAGGTCAAAAATTGGGGTATGACACAGAGCTGCTGAAATGAGAATGCCTATTCTCCATGGAACATCTGCACCCCCAATTGAGGAATATGTTCCACCCATTGTAGTTCCTTCAACAATTGAAAGTCTCCAAGAAGCTCTAAGAAAAAAGAAGAAATCAAGAGACCATTGGAAGAAGAAGTTTGAGTATTCTGATGTTGAAATAGGAATGTTGGAAGAATCCTATAAAGAAGTGTTGAAAGAAAAGAGTGATCAACTATTCCTTCAAGACACTTGGCTCATAGCTAAGGATGATACTATTGCCAATTATGAAAGAGAGAAGAAAAGGAACCAAAAAGAAGAATCTCTCCCTCCAAAAGAAGCTGCATGGAAGAGTATTATTGATAAGCTGGAAAAGGTCAAGCTGAAGAAGAAGACTCAAGATGATATGGATACTTCTCACTAAGCTTTGATGATCACTCTTTGACTTAACTAGCTTTCTTAATTTGTTTCTACCTTGTAACTCTTGAAAGTAATTTATGACTTGGTTGTCCCTTGTCCCTTTGTATACTATCAAAAGAAAAATGGTACCTCGATGACCCTCGATGACCCTTATATGTACCAAGGTTGCCTTTGTCCCTTTATTATTAATGAATGAAATTTCTTTTTCATGTTACTATATAGTGTTTACATTTACGAAACTCTTAAATAAATCCTTGAAAGATATTATGATATATTTTGAAAATTAAAAAAGAGTCTTTTGCATTGCATGCATCATACCACATTCACATTCACATTCACATCTGAGTCAGAGTCTTATTCATTCCTCTCTCTCCTCAGAGTCAAGCTAACGCACCGATTTAATACTTGCGCCAATCGTCAAAGAATGGAAGACAGTATAGTTGATGATCAAGAGTGGCAAGAAGAAGTTCTTGTTCTACGCTCCGGTATTGAAAGATTAACTTCTATGGTTCAAGACTTGGTGGCTGCTCAAAATTAGCCACTGACCCAAGCTCAAGCTACTATGATCTCCGAGATAGATACTGCTCAAATTCCTGCAATTCCTCTAATTCCTGTGACGAATCCCATGACCACTAGACCATATTGGATAGATATGGATTTCCAATTGGCTAGACAACAGATTCCTGTTCCACAGATAACAATTCCTCGAGCTATTATGACTGCTACTCCTGTTGTTGTAAACACTGTTCCTCTTCATAACGAACAGATTTTCCATGGCGCTCCTTCTGAAGGTATGGGTAGATTGGATGAATTTGAAGACCAATTCCTGGAAATGCAAAAAGAGATCAAGGCCCTTAGAGGATCTATTTGGAAAAGAAGTAAATGATTTATGATTGGTTTTGAATGTCAGAGTTCCGGCCAAGTTCAGACTCCCATAATTTGAGAAATATAAAGGGAATTCTTGTCCTCACAGTCATCTGATTATGTATGTAAGGAAAATGTCCATACACACGGAAGATCAACGCTTGTTAATTCACTACTTTCAAGATAGCTTATCTGGAGCTGCTTTGAAATGGTACATGGGTTTGGATAGTACTCACATCCGCACTTTCCATGACCTGGGTGAAGCTTTCATCAGACAGTATAAATACAATATTGATATGGCACCAGAAAGAGATTAACTCCGTGCTATGTCTTAAAGAGAGAAAGAGTCTTTCAAAGAGTACGCACAAAGATGGTGTGAACTAGCTGCTCAAATCATTCCTCCCATGGAAGAAAAAGAAATGACCAAGGTGTTCCTTAAGACACTGAGCACATTTTATTACGAGAAGATGGTAGCAAGCGCTCCCAATGACTTTACTTAAATGGTAAACATGGGGATGCAACTTGAAGAAGGTATCCAAGAAGGTCGCCTAGTCAAAGAAGCCAGTTCATCACTATCTAGTGGTGGCGTCAAAACATTTGGTGGTAACTTTTCCAAGAAGAAGGAAGAAATTGTTAGTGCCATTTCAAGAGGGAGAAAAAGACAGTATCAACCACAACAGATGCTGTTATAACTCCAGTTGTTAGCCAAGCTCCGCCCCAGAATGCGTAGAAGCCTCAACTTCAACAGCCTCGACAACAAGCTCCTCAACAAAATCAACAAAGGAAATATCCTCCTTTTGATCCTATTCCGATGACTTATACATAATTACTTCCTTTGCTACTCCAGAAGAATCTAGTTCAACTGAGGGATCCTCCTCCTTCTGCTAATCCCCCATTTTGGTACAAGGCAGATGCTTGTTGTTCTTTTCACAAGAATGCTCCTGGTCATACTGTGGAAAATTGTTACCCTCTCATGAGTGAAGTACATAAACTGGTCTGAGGCAACATGCTCACCTTCAAGGATGTTAATCCTAATGTTCAAAATAATCCACTGCCTAACCATGGGGCTGTCAATGCAATACTGACTCAATCTGGTTATGAATACCTACATGGTGTTCGTGAATCAACTCGATCTTTGGTACAGATGCACATTGTATTTTGTGGACTTAACTATTTTCCTCCTCACGATTGCAATGCTTGTTCAGTTTGCTCAAACTCCATTCAAGGATGTGAAATTGTGATCAATGATCTTCAGAAGTTGTTGGATAGAGGAATCATCAGTATATCAAGAAAGAAAAGAAGTGAGGAAACTCATTCTATTTACATGGTGCTTGGATGCCCTGGGAGGTACCAAGTATGGGATATTCGTTTCATCAGAGAACCCTTAGTCCTAATGCACATAAGGCTATGCCGGTTGGCTTTCTTTTAACATGATCATAATGCCTATAGAATTTGTTCTGTGAATCCTCGAGGTTATCGTCAAGTCAGAAGAGAAATTCAGAAGATGTTGGATGAGAGGACTCTCCACATTTCTTATGAAATAGATGATGACATTAATATGGTGACTACTGAGTTTCCGGTCCCCGATATTGTTGAGATATCATATGATAGTCAAAACATGGCTACTATTCCTCTCACGATTCAAATGCCAAAGCCATTTCCTTACAACTCAAGTACTACTGTTCCTTGGAGATATGGTGCTACCATCATAACAGAGGAAGAAGAAGTTAATCCTGAACCTGAGTCAACTGTTGTGAACATTGCTGATGTAAGCCGTATGACTCGAATAGGTCGTTTATTTGCACCAATTCCTCCTAAGCCAAAAAGTAATTTGTCTGTGCAAGTTCCTCCTCAGAAAGATATACCCAGGGAAGAGCCAGTTATCCCTAAACCCGTCTTTGAAACTAAAGATGATGATGCGGAAGAATTTCTGAACCTAATTAAGAAGAGTGACGGTGGTTGACCAACTCCTTCAGACACAATCAAAAATATCCCTGTTGGCCTTATTGGTACACTCAAAAGCTCACCGGAATGCACTAATGAAAGTTTTGAAGCAAGCCTACATTGAACAAGATGCAACCCTTGAGCAGTTTAATAATGTTGTTTCCAACATCATCGTCAATAATGTATTGAGCTTTAGTAAAGAAGAACCTCCCCCAGAAGGACTGGAGCACAATCATGCCCTACACATCTCTATGAAATGTGGAGAAGATACCCTAACGAATGTGCTAGTTGATACTAGTTCATCCTTGAATGTCATGCCCATAAGCACCTTAGAAAGACTGTCCTATCAAGGGGCAACTATAAGGCTGAATGGGATTGTTGTGAAAGATTTTGATGGTTCAAAGCACACTGTGATTGGAGAGATTTATCTTCCTATCCGCATCGGACCTTATGATTTTGAAATCACTTTTCAAATAATGGACATCTACCCTGCTTACAGTTGTTTGTTGGGAAAACCCTGGATCCATAGTGCCGGAGCTGTTACCTCCACTCTCCACCAGATGCTGAAGTTTGCTGTGAGAGACAAGTTGATTACTATTTATGGGGAACAAACTATGTTCGTGAGTAAGTTGTCTCCGTCCCCAATATTGAAGAATTCGAAGCTCAATTCCAAGATTTGGAAATTGTTAATCCGAGTATGGAAAGAAAGTTGGTGCGTCTATTTCATCCTGGAAAGATGCCCAACAAGTGGTTTCCTAAGGATCATATGAATGATGTGGGAAAGTTATTGAACTTCCCACCAACAAGAACAAATGTGGTCTAGGATTCACGTCCCAGAAGTTAAAAGGAAAAGAATCTGAGTATGGAAGCTGCAGCAAGACTCTGCATGAGACTTTTCAAAGTGTTGGCTACATCAACCCAGACATAGCTGCTATCATTGAAGATGTTCTAGAATGTTCAAGCTTCGTGACGCGTAGAGAGGACAACTCCAACTGGACTTCCATCATCATCTCTTCTGTTGTTCACGAGTCTAAGTAATTTTTTTCTTTTAAAAACCTTTCGCTCTGCCCAAGGCAAAAGAGTAATGTGTCGGGCTGTTTAAAATAATTCCTTTTGTTCTGCTCAAGACAAAAATGAGCTTATGTAGGGCTTTGTTTCAAATCATTAATAAAAAAAAGCAATTTTTGCTTCCCTTTTGTTTATTGTTTATCTTTTCAGAAAATGGTAACATCTAAAAAACCCATGAAATCAATCAAAATTGTTTTTCTCAAAATTTGCACATACACATGTTCTTTTATTTGTTCCTAAAAAGCAAAACACAAATCATGTGCAAATTATCTCCTGATAAACCCGCTGAAAACAATGAACCTAGGCCCTCTCCCAACTTTGAATACCCTGTGTATGAAGCTGAAGAAGAGAGTAGTGAAGAGATCATTGAAGAGATCACTCGTCTACTTGAGCACGGGGAAAAGATCATTGAGCCGCACAAAGAGCCTTTGGAAGTAATCAATTTTGGTACTGAAGAAGATAAAAGAGAAGTGTGAATTGGGGCGTTGTTAGAAGCAAGCGTCAAAGAGAAAATGGTTGATTTGTTGAGAGAATATGTGGATGTATTTGCTTGGAGCTATCAAGGTATGCCTGGGTTGGATACCACTATTGTAGAGCACAGATTACCGTTAAAACCAGAATGTCTGCCTGTCTAGCAAAAGTTGAGAAGAACTCACCCAGATATGGCAGACAAGATCAAATAAGAGGTACATAAGTAAATTAACGCTGGTTTCCTTGTCATATCAGAATATCCTCAATGGTTGGCCAACATAGTCCTCGTTCCCAAGAAGGATGGAAAGGTCAAAATGTGTGTTGATTACGGAGATTTAAATAGAGCAAGTCTGAAAGATGATTACCCGCTGCCACACATTGACATGCTGGTGGATAACACTGCTAATTTTAAAGTCTTCTCATTTATGGATGGATTCTCAGGTTACAATCAAATCATGATGGCACCTGAAGATATGGAAAAACAGCTTTTATCATACCCTGGGGCACGTTTTGTTACCATGTGATGCCATTTGGTCTAAAGAATACTAGAGAAACTTATCAAAGAGCCATGATGACTCTCTTCCATAATATGATTCACAAAGAAATTGAAGTTTATGTGGATGACATGATTGCCAAGTCTGCATCAGAAGAGGAACATGTGGGACACCTGCTGAAGTTGTTCCAAAGTTTAAGAAAATACAAGCTGCGTCTGAATCCAAGTAAGTGCACATTTGGTGTCCGCTCTGGAAAACTGCTAGGTTTCATCGTTAGCCAAAGATGTATTGAGGTTGACCCCGAAAAATTCAAAGAAATTCAAGAAATGCCTCTTCCAAAAACAGAAAAATAAGTCAGAGGATTCCTTGGACGATTGAATTACATCTCCAGATTTATCTCTCACATGACTGCAACTTGTGGGCCAATCTTTAAGCTTCTCCGCAAGGACCAAGAAGGTAAATGGACAGAAGAATGTCAAAAATCTTTTGAGGATATCAAAGAATACCTACTGGATCCTCCAATTTTAAGCCCTCCAGTGGAAGGAAGACCTTTGACCATGTATTTGACCGTACTTGAAGATTCTATAGGATGTGTCCTGAATCAGCAAGACGAGTCTGGTCGAAAAGAGTATGCCATTTATTACTTGAGCAAAAAGTATACCGACTATGAAAGAAGATATTCACTGCTCGAGAAAACTTGTTGCACTCTTGTATGGGCAGCTCGCCGGCTAAGGCAGTACATGTTGACTCATACGACATATCTCATATCCAAAATGGATCCAATCAAATACTTGTTTGAAAATCCTGCGTTGACTGGAAGAATTGCCCGCTGGCAGATGTTATTATCAGAGTATGACATCCAATATCGTGCCCAAAAAGCCATCAAAGGAAGTGTTTTAGCCGATCATTTGGCCTCCTCACCTATTGATGATGATCAATCTTTACAAGACGATTTCCCAAATGAAGAAATCATGTATTTGAAGTAAAAAGATTATGAAGAACCTTTACATGGAAAAGGACCTGATCCCGAATCCCGATGGGGTTTAATCTTTGATGGAGCTGTTAATGCTTATGGTAAGGAATTGAGGCAATCATTGTTATGCCACAAGGTTCTCATGTACCGTTCACTGCAAGACTGATGTTCGACTGCACCAACAATATGGAAGAGTACGAAGCTTGTATCATGGGACTAGAAGAGCCATTGATCTTAGAATCAAGATTCTGGATGTATATGGAGATTCTTCTCTACTCATTAATCAAATCAAAGGAGAATGAGAGACCCGTCATCCTGGTTTAATTTCTTACAGAGATTATGCCCGAAGACTGCTAACCTTCTTCAACAAAGTTGAATTCCATCACATACCTTGTGAGGAAAATCAAATTGCAGATGCATTGGCTACTCTAGCTTCCATGTATCAAGTGAAGTTTCCGAATGAAGCTCCTCAGATTACAATCATGCGCCTGGACAGGCCGGCTCATGTATTCACTACTGAAGTTGTCACAAATGACAAACTGTGGTTTTAAGACATCAAAATATTCTTACAAAAACAAGAGTACCCACCTGGGGCATCTAGCAAAGACAGAAGAACTTTGAGAAGATTTTCTGGTAATTTCTTCCCGACTAGAGATGTACTCTACAAAAGGAATTTCGATATGGTATTGCTCATATGCGTGGATAGATACGAAGCAAGCCAATTAATGCAAGAAATTCATGAAGGATCTTTTAGGACTCATGCCAACGGACATGCAATGACAAGAAAGGTACTGAGAGCAGGTTACTATTGGATGACAATGGAATCTGACTGTTACAAATATGTGAAGAAGTGCCACAAATGCTAGATCTATGCTGATAAGATCCATATGCCTCCGACGCTTCTCAACGTTATCTCCTCTCCATGGCCTTTCTCTATGTGGGGAATTGATATGATTGGAATTATTGAACCTAAGGCTTCAAATGGACATCGTTTCATCCTAGTCGCCATTGATTACTTAACCAAATGGGTTGAAGTTGACTCTTATGCCAATGTTACTCGACAAGTGGTAGTAAGATTTATCAAGAACAATCTCACCTGTCGCTACGGCGTACCCAACAGAATCATTACTGATAATGGTTCCAATCTGAACAACATGATGAAAGAGTTATGTGATGAGTTCAAGATTGAGCATCACAATTCCTCTCCCTACCGTCCTAAGATGAATGGAGAGGTAGAAGCAACCAACAAGAATATCAAAAAGATTATCCAGAAAATGGTTGTGACTTACAAGGACTGGCACGAAATGCTCCCTCTTGCTCTGCATGGGTGTCGTACTACAGTTCGCACTTCGACCGGAGCAACACCTTTCTCCTCAGTATATGGCATGGAAGCGTACTCCCGATGGAAGCCAAGTTATCAAAAGCTGAATGGTGGACTGAAAACCTGAAAGGGCGGTCCAGGAAAAAATTAGAGACATTAAAAAAAAAGAAAAACATCCCGATGAATTGAAAACCTGCAAAGGCAATTCATGCAAAAATTAGGGAATATGGCAAGTAACCACATCCGATATCACCTAACCATCCTGAAGATTTTATGAAGACTCTCAACCGACATCAGTGTACGCGGGATATTCAAAGTTGATAGGGAGACTAATGATCATTGTATTTTAGTATACCCTTTCTTGAAAAAGTTTCCATTTTTCAAACTTTTTAATCCATGGAGTCTTGCCGTTCGCAGACTACCATTCCATTAATGAAAATTTGAACCTTATCTCATTTCTTGGAATTCTTATTTTTATTCTATCTTACAAAATTTTGTTTTTAAAATTAACGGATTTGAAACCAAGTCAAAAGTTGTTTTTTAAAATAAAAAGATAGAAAATTTTCTTAAGACTCTTGAATACAGAGGAGAATGTTGACCTAGGATCCCCAGGAGAGTTGGTTCTCGAAACAAGAAACGAAAGCACCGACTGATTTCATTCCTTCAAAGCAGCTAGGTCTTGACACAAGTTGTCTCCAGCCAAAGATAGGTTTTCTTCCCGAAATATGTTCCCCTTTTCAACGGGTTTTCTTCTCGGAATGAATCCTTTGATAATGGAGATTGGTTTCAAGAGTATTCTCTTCCCCTGTAGGAATTGCATCCTCAACAGAAGATGTTATTAACGATCAGGCGAGTATATACCCTGGTGTTGTCGTTTCTCCGCATGGTCATCTTATTACATGTTTGTTTTGTCGGTATGCTCATAACATTCACTTATGCACTCATGCATTCATGCATTACATATTCATGCACGTTATTTGCATCTTGTTGATATGATAAGCTTATTATTCCCCAAGCAATGTCTTTACTCCTTCCATTTAAGCGTCAACTTTAGGCAGAAAGACTCGTAATTTTTATTTTTCCCCAGGGAGTTTGTTCCTTATGGGAAGCTCTTGTTTCAGCCTATTCACCTTACTGTAGATAGGATGAACCCCCATTTTGAGCTTGTTCCTCAAATGAGAAGTGTCTCGTTTGGTGTTTCATTCCAACTCCGCCTTGGATTGAACTTTGTCTCCAGCAGATATGATTATTTGGATCAGCGAATCCTGTATTCTCAGAGTGCATTTATTTTGCACGATTGAAGACCTTATGTTTTCAAACATGAACCTGTTTGTGGTTCCCCAGAAAGTTGGATTTATATCCCCAGCAATCACTATTGCAGTTATTACATGACAACAAGTAATGTTCTCTTTCTTTGAGCAGCTTGTGTGTCCCCAATTTCCTTCTTGAAAGAAGATGACAGTCTCTATGGAGCAAGACAAATATTTCCAGCAAAGAAGTTTGGGAATGATAGAAGTTTTACAATTGATGGTTAGCCTTCTCAAAATGATGAAGACAGTCTGTTGAAGAACCTGATTTTGCAAGTGATTAGTCTCTTGGTGCAAAAAGACATTTCACTATAGAAGATTCATGATAGATGATGAAGACAATATATTGAAGAACCTAAAGTTATTATGAATGGTTAGTCTCTCCAGCGTCGAGACAGTTCGTGTTGAAATTATTATGAATGGTTAGTCTCTCCAACGTCGAGACAGTTCATGTTGAAGTTATATATGAATGATTAGTTGAAGATTATTATGAATGGTTAGCCCCTCCAGCGTCGGAACAGTTCATGTTGAAGTTTATTATCCCTTGTGAATGGTGAGTATCCCCAGCATATGAGACAGTTCATTAAGAAAGCCGTTGGTTTCCTTCCCCGGCATGAGAATGCAGCCTGTGGAGAATATTAAACCTTGTTCTGTAAAAATCTTGAGTTTACCAAAGTCCGTTATTTTGTCCATTTCTCAAGTGTCATGAACTGTTCATCCTATGTCCCTCAGAAGATCTGTCTCCTTCCTCTTAGTTTAAAGGAAGGATGTTGTTTGTTTATTCCATATAAAAATCAAAAAAATAGGTTGTTTTCAAATCATGCATGTGGGCTCTCAGAATCTAAAATTGTGCTATCTGTTATATTTAAGTCCCTCCTACCGTGCTGAGACGAAGATTCCATCTTCCCCTCCTCAAGTATCAAGAACTTAAATAAGGGAATCTGTTGCACAATTTTGACCACTGAGATCCCAACATAGCCTAAATATTAGGATCATAATTGTCATCATTATTATCATGCATTTATTATTTGCTAACCAAAAATACAAAAAAAATTGTTGTTTGTTGCTTGTGTCCTAAGATAGGAGACTGATCAAGAAGAAATTGAGAAAACTATGGTTTTGAGGATCACAATGAAATTCAACATTCTTCTATAATTCAAAGGGTTCTCCAATCAAAACCAAGGTCCAAAGACAGGTCAATGCAAGATCAATCACCTTCAAGTTCATCAGAAGCTCCAATTAGGGTTTTTGACCTAATTTCTATGAAGAGTTGACTTTTAATCAGGAGATGGTTCCAAGACTCAAAATATGACTCAAGGGCATCCAAATAAACATTATAGTCCATCCATATCATTCATTTGAAGAGGAGACCATGATTCATTTAGAAATCACAAAACTGCAGTTCATTTGGAAAAAGTCAACTGTGCAAGTCAACCTTTGACTTTTGAGAAAAATAGTCAACCATGGACTTTTAAGAAGCCAAATCATCGTCATATGGATATTTCAGACACTTGATCAAATAAAATTTAAATAATTCATCAAGAATCAAAAAGTCATCAAAAAGTCAAATTAGGGTTTTTAAGTGTATTTTGACCTAATTCATGGATCTCCAAATTTTGCCTACACACTCAAAAATCTCTCAACATGAAAGTTGTAGATCTTGGCAAAATAAACAACTTATCACATTGGAACTTTTTTCAAAAAGTGATTATTTTGAGAGATATGGAATTAAGAAGATAACTTTCAAAAGACACAGAGAAATTTTCAAGTGTTTTACTTGGATATTTTCTTAACTTTATGGTCATTTTTCTCAATGACCCAAAAAGAGTTTGAAGAAAATTTTAACTACTCATTTGAAGTATGTAGCAAGGGCTTTCTAAATAGCTAAGTAGCGTGAAATTTCATGGCTTGATCAAGGAGATATGATTTTGTCAATATGCCACCATGAACACTTGAAAATGAAGAAGAACATGAAGAAAGTGAAGAAGTTATGAACCAAACTTGTTCAAATTTGAAAGATTCCTTTCTTGCAGCCCATATAACTTGTTCAAAGCACCATAATCAGGATATTACACTTGCTTTTGAGCTAAATCCAAGTGTTTAAGCCATTATCCAATTGCCCATTCCATTAATGGCACAAAGTTAACACTTCCATTCTAGTAAAGTTAGCTTTATGCACAAAGTCCACTCCTTGAGCCACTACAATGTCTCTTCTGCCTCAAAAGCAACATAAAACTCACAAGCAAGCCTCTAAGATCAAATCAAAACTTTGCAAGCATGCTTAAATCTTTTATACCTCACCATTGAAACCATAACTTTCTCATTTCTTCACAAACAAGCAAGATGATACACAAGTCACATGTGAACTTAAAACTCTAAACTTTTGCTATCCACAAACCCTAATTCTTTCCTATAAATGGAGGACCTTGCCTCTTGGAACACACACACCTGAATTCTCCAAGTCACTACCTCACTTGAGATTCTCTTTTCTCACCTCTTGCATTTTCATAGTGATTTTGAGTTCCACAAGTCCTGGGTGTCAAACAAGAGTTTGAACAACTTCTAAATACCATTTAAAAGCTTTCCATTCCTTCCTTAACCTACCAAAGGGCCTCTAACCAAAAAACACCAATTTCACCACTACACCTACAAAATAAGCAAACTTGTTATCTAAAAATTTCATCTCTTTTCGCGCCTCTTCAATATTGAGATCTATCCACCCATAAACCTCCTTGTTCCACTTGATAATTTGGCTTTTAAGAGTTTTCATTTTTTCAACCAAAAAAAAATCTCCTCTTCCCTTCACCGCGATCTTCTTCCATTCCCCTTCTACAAAAAGAAGAAACTTCTCATGATTAAACCAAATATTGTTAAACCTAAAAGGTTTAGGTCTCCAATTTCTTTTATTATCCTTGACCCAAATTGGAGCATGATCTAACACATACCTTTCGCCTATTTTTTGACCTTCTACCTTCCAATATTCAATAAAATTATCCTAAAGAAGGAGTCTATCCAATCTACTCATAGCACTTCCACTTCTATTGCTCCATGTAAACTTTCCTCCTATCGTGGGAGGATCCACCAACTCCATCTCCTCTATAAACTCCTTAAAATATTCTATCTCCTTCCTGTAGTTCTACTTTGAAATACCAACTCTTTCATCTAATGATGTTATCAAGTTAAAGTCTCCTCCGATACACGAAGAACCATCACTAATTCTCCTCTTTATATCCATTTGCCTCCTCCAAGATCTCAATCTAACATTGTGATCATAAGAAGCATATATGTTGACAAAATAGATCCTTCTATTCTCCTTTTCCACACATAATCCTAAAAAACCTTCAACTATAAAGTTATAGATAACTTTAAAGAAGTATTTCCTCCACATAATTAAAATACCTCCCGAAGCTCCTTCCGCGTCTGCATGAGACCACTCCACCAATGCGTCGCCCCATAAATCTTTATCAGTTTGAAACTGCACTCCCCTAAGTTTTGTTTCCTGTTTGAATGTAATGTCCACCTCTCCTCTTTGTATGTTAAAACCCACTCTCTTCCTCTTCACTAATTTGCCACCTCCTCTAATATTTAGGGAATATATAATCATTAAAATTAATGATTGTTCCCCTTTGAGTCCTTCTACTCCTTAAAATCTCTCCTCTCCATCTCCTCCAATCTCAAAATAGGATCAGAAGAATTTGATGTATTTGTAATTCCCAACTTGTTCATAGAATTCCACAGCCCTTCTGAAGCCTTTCCTAGAACTCCTTTGTTATGTGACAAAAAAAGAAGTAAGTTTTAACCTATTGTTACTAATTGACTCTTGTTCATACCAATGGGCCATCATTAATTTGGAACTAACTATAGATAGAATCTACAAAACTACCGCAAAATTACAGCATTGCGACTATAATCATTTTCAATTATAATTATAGTGGAACAATATAGATAATTTATAAATCTTTGCAACAACATCACAATATCTATGGTGGCCACATTTTACCAAAATATCAAAGATTTGAAGCATAACCATAACCAGCAACTAAGATTTATTAAATTTGAATAAAAATAAAAATATTATCAATGCATAAGAAAAACTAATGCGTAGTATGAAAAAGGAACAAGGTGATCACAACTAAGTTAAAGCACAAGCAATTTGTTTGGGCTGGCAAAAGGCACAATGCGAGGGTCCAATTATGCATAGGTCAATCGAGATTATCTAACATATATAGACAATACAAATGGGATTTAAGATACACTTTTTTGATTTTCACTTTAAACTATATTATTTTGGACTCTATAACTAACATGAGTGTTTAAGTAATAACCCTACAAATCCACGTCTCTGCGCCACTGTACTAGAGATCATAATCATCGCTTTTAGAATTCTACGACTACAATCAAAACCAATTATGATTATTATATGCAGCAGTGACGCCATATGTCGGAATGGACATCAAATTCCCACAAAATTACATAGTCAAAATTTGTTTGATTCAAAGCCGAACCATAAAGATATTGCGTTTGAAGTTCATTCCACCTCCAACGTTACGGAGGAATACATCTTCTCCAACTTTCTTGATCTAACTATCGATTATAATAACAATGATTGAGAATATCTAGAGGAAAATCTTAGGACAAAAATGATCCCTTCTTTTTTGTAAATACGTCTAGTATGTGTATACTTGTATTTTTGAAACATTTATGTACCATTTGATAGTTTTCCATTCATTTTGTAGGTATTGAGGCGTATTTGGAGCATGAGCAATAAAGTGCCGAACACACAGCTTCAAACACACGATTTTGAGCAACGGAAGCAACTAATCAACGAATAAGGCTCACAATCAAAGAATAAAAAATCATCAATTTGATTGATAATTTTGTCATTTTTAGATAGGAAATTGAATAAGCTTTCCAACACTTTGAACCGGGCGCGAATCGGAGTTACGGTTCTCAAGTTATGGCCGAAACAGTGCAGAATTTTTTGATGTTTCTGATGTGATTCGCCGGGCGAATTTCTGGCTCGTCGGGCGAAGTGGTCCTGGAAGAAACACATTTTAAGGGCCAAAAACACATTTTTTTTAGTTATGGTTTAGGTAGTTTTCGCTCCCACTCCATCACCAAGCATTTTTTAGGTAGATTAGCTTAGAAAACAACTATGGAGCTTGCATTTGGATGACCGGAGGTGGATTGGTCATCAATCGGAGCTGACAAACCGGGAGATTTTTGGTTCATTTCTCTTCTTCTTTGTATATTTCTCTTTGGTTGGGTTTTGTATATGATTTTACTTTGAACTCATGTATATTTGTTGATCATGGTGTTATATAAAGTTTGCTTTACAAATCTTTGTTGATTGTTGTCTTAGATTTTTGCTCTGTGCTAGGGATTTGGGTTGTTTTAGAGATAGACTTCTTGAATCCTTATCTAAGATGCTTATCTGTTAGTTTCTGGATTTTAGAGATATATTTAGAGCTAACAATGTTTATGGGTGTCAAAGCTTAATGCTTTCGTGTTAGTTGTGTCGGTTGATAGATCGTCTATACGATTGATATGGATGTCTGCTGTGTTGTTGAGGTGTGTTGAGAGATCTTCGCCGAGATGATATATTAGTTCTCTCTACTTTGGGTTAGAAATGACTTAGAGTTTAGTGATGCCGGATGACATTAACGAGTATTGTAGGTTGAGTGTAACTGGTCGATAAGTTTAAGTTTGTGAGAAGCAGATTATATACCAGGCTTGATAAGTCTTTTCTTTCCGAAGAATGAATTCTTTTGTGTTAATATTTACTTTTGCGTTTTCATATTTAAATTCATTCAAAACCAAACTCATAACTATGGAAACTGTTGAGCGGCAGTTCAATGCACTAGTCCATGTGGAAACGATAATTTCCCGGATAAATACTTCCAAAACATTTTGTTGGTTGCTTTTTTACCGCTTCAACAGGCATAATAGCCGATAGCTTGAAAAGAGTAACAGACTACTTGAAAGAAAGGACTTTGATCATGGTCCCAGTCCTTTTGGTAGCAGTAGGAGGGAATCGAGCCCGTTCATCAGCAATCACTACAGAATCCCTGTAAAATGGTTGGCTCATCCCAAAAAGTGATAGGGGAAACCCCGACATTAGAAGGAATGCTAAAACTGAAGGGAAGAGAAGTGTTGACTCGTGTCAAAGGAGTGAGGTTGACGCCTTGAGCCTTCTGCTCATAGGAATTAGCGTAAACCTTTCTCAAGAATTCAATTTAGAATCCATTTTAACTTTAGATATCAACACATGTGTCAATGAAAAACACTACAAGGGGATGACTTCATCCTCACCAAAAATCTCCTTCCTATCATGACAATTGGTCGCGCCCACAATATCATGGGTATCAACAAACTTTTTCCTCTATAGATAAGGCTTCATTTGAGTGGGTAGAAATGCCTCTTTTTATTCGAGACTCTATTAAAAGGTGTATAGATTTTTCTCCATCATAAGTTCATCAGGAGTGAGAGAATTCAATCGAACGATATACAAATGAGGTTCATGATTGAAATGGACCTATCTAATACAATCAAAATATAATCATGCAAGAACAAGAAGATCCAACAGTAACATAATATAGCGTGGAGTGGGATTTCTATTACTTGACTTCACCAGCACGAAGTGCCCCTAGAAATCACACTAGCTCTAAAAAAAGGGCTAAATCGGGGAACTTTTGGATGTAGTATGAACAGATCTTGATCTCGCTTATTATATCATGAGGTGCGGATTATAGAAAAATATGGAAGTACGCTCGGAAGGAGGGTTTCCAAGACCAGTACTCGGCCAAAAACTGGAACACCCTTGTATAAGCCCAAGCACCGGGATGGAGTTAAGAAGGGTTCAATCCTTAAAATATAAACACCTCCAATTAAAACTCAGATATGGGAAATCACATGTTGATTTGAGTAAATAAACATTCATAGAAAGTATTGGAGCACTTTTCAAAACCGCTACATATCCTTTTGCCAGATTTCACACGGACAACCTACTAGACAGAGGGACGGTCGACTTCCATGTTAATCACACTCATTGTCATAGGGTCACTTGAATAGAAAAGTTTCTAAATATCTTAGGGTCCTCCAAACTATATTTGTTTGCATCAACCCACTCTTTGAGTGTGATACCATTAAGAGGTGTCTCTTCAACCTGGAAGATTTCAAAGGGCTTGAGCCAATCGACACCCTCACACTGAGTTCCATGCGCCAGATGATCCTTGATCTCGAAATAAATTGGATCCCAACCATAAATAGTGTAATAAGTCTTGACAAAATTTTAGGCTTCTTCCTTATTTAAAACAGGGACCTCTGTCTCCCGAATCAAAGCGAGGGAGGCTAAATCTCCTAAAACCATATATGGAGTAGGCACATAGTTGATTGCGCGATCAGCTCCCGTATATTTGTTAGAAAGAAAAGCATCAAAGTATAACTCGTTAAAGGAAGTTTCTACTAATTAAGTTGCTATATAAACTTATTGGGTGCTCATTTATGATAGCCATGACAAGCTCAATGATAAGAAGGGTACATGGAGGGGTATGATTTGACAAAGAAGGTAGAGGTTAAATGCAAAATGGAAAGCTTTTTTCGAGAAGGAAATTACTCTTGCAAATAGAAACTGATTCTAAGAAATGGATAAAGTTATCCCAAAAGGCAATAGACTATTATATATTGGAAGGAAAGCAACAGACCAGGTCAATAGAAAACAAAAACTTACAAATCAACATTCATATTTCACCTTGGTAATACAAGAAAATTCAAGTGAACTTGAATTCTCATGGGGAAAGTGCCACACCCTAACCTGCAAACCTAAAGCCATGCACCCGAAAATTCGGGGAGACATTTCAATGATAAGAAAGCATTTGATGCCCTTATTGTTCCCCACTACTTTTGTTACCGCCACACGACCTTCCATTTTTTGCTATGGTTGGACGTGATAACTAGATGAAGGTAACTACTTTGGAAGACTTCCCATCCAATAAATATTAAGGGAAACTGTTTATATCCGGCAGAAGGCCCAATACAAGAGCTTAACTATGCATAGCCCAATTGAGATTATCCAACGAGTATAGTTAGCACATGTGAGATTTAAGGTATACTTTTGTGATCTCCACTTTACACTACACTTATCTTGGGCTCTCTTACTAAGTTGGGCGTTGGGTTTCTAACCTTGCGGGTCCACCCCGCACCACCATACAAGAGATTAGAATCATCGTATTCAGAGTTCTACGACAACAATCAACACTAATTCTCGTTCCTATAAGAAATGTAGCATACACCTAAGATCTCAAAATTATTGCGACTATTTTGGATTTTGTTAGAATAGTTAGTTATAATCTCATGTAACTATGCTTACCATTCTTATCATGTACTCAATTGAAGCTAGTATAATACTCAGTGCATCATTGTTACTCTTTAGGTTTTGCAATAATAAACCTCGTATTCTCTCATTTTCTCCCGATTCCATTTTCTCAATATGGTATTATGAGTCTTTAGATCTGAGGGTGATTTGTTTCCGCATTCATGGTTCAACCAAATTTCACCATTGCATAAACTTCTAGTTATGTAGGTCCTCAACTTGATACATGAAGTCTGTACTTCATGCATCTTTGGGATGTTCCTTCGTCAGTTGTCGTTTCTCCTAAGTTCAATGTTTTAAAAAATCATTCTTAGGCTTGTTAGATGAGTTTTGTACTTGGAGGCAAGATGAAATTCGAATTCATGGATGAAACTATTTCTCATATCACTAATGTGCTTGATTTGTTGTAACGTGCATGGAACTGATGCAACTTGATTGTGCATTCATGAATATTGACTCTGTATCTGAATCAATTGCTCAATCCATTGTGTTCATGGAAAATTGAGTTGATGTTTGGATATATATGGAGGAACACTTCTCAAAAGGTGATTTGATTCATATCTCTAAATTAATGCAAGAAATCTATGAAATGCAACAAGAATCTAAACCAGTTACTAAATTTTATCCCAATTTGATTTTTTTTTGGAAATAAAGCTATGTGTAGTGCTAGACAACATCACACTCTTTTGTATGCAATTTGTTATTAAATAATTTGAATGGCAATTTCTCTATGGTTAAGTCTCAAATCTTGCTAATGGATACACTTCCCCTATGAACAATATTTTCTACATGGTTTTACAACATGAGATGCAAGAGTATTTTTGCTCCTTCTGAAGATTCTAAAGCTCTTGTGAATGTTGTTGATTCATATAGATTAAAAGGAAAATTTTATGGGTCAAATTCATTTAGTAAGGGTGGGAATCGTGTGTGCACTCATTGTATGTGCACCCACAAAGTTGATAATTGATATGTCAAGTATGGTTTTCCTCCTCGCATGCAGATAAAATATGCAAATAATTCTTCCACTCGTGCTAATGAACAAGCTGTGGAAGATTCTTATCAAACCAATGACGTAATGTCAAGTTCACCTTCCATGACTACGGAGCAATATGAAGAATTAATGTATCTACGTCAATAATCTACTCTAGGATCTTCACTACAAAAAAACTGCTCTGCAGCGACGTGGATGCACGTCGCAACGTTAAAAATCATGTCACAATCAAATAATAGCGACGTGTGTTGCTATGTTGCAGGAGCACGTGTGGCAACTCAGTAGCGACGTGGAAAACACGTCAGAAGGTAGCGACGTGATTCCCACGTCGCAATAAAGTTATATGGAGAACATCTCCCTGCACGCAGAGCAGATGTGGCAGGTGTGGGGGACTGTGATATTGACTTTTATAGCGACGTTGGTCTCACGTCGCTACTTTGAATGTTATTTTTTTAAAAAAATTAAATAACGCAGCTATAATTGTATTTTTATATAATTAATTAATTAATTTATATAATAAAATTTATATAATAAAATTTATATAATAAAATTTATATATCATAAAATATATATAATAAAATTTATATATAATAAAATTTATAAAATATAATTTATATAATAAAATTTTATAAAATAAATTCATATAATAAATTTTTTATAATAAATTCAATTAAATAAAACTAAAAATTTAAAACTGATATTTTAATGAATTAAAATGTAGAATAAGTTACATAAATATAAATTTAAAACAAATAAAATAGAAAATGTTTTTAAGAGGCATCGTCATCATTCGGAAAATAATTATCAGGATTAAAATCATCATCCACTCCGTCATCCTCCGGCTCTTGATCAGGAACATTACTGTAATTTCCACCACCTTGCATAAATCGTCTCATCTGCTCCTCCATCTCAGCTCGCTTCTTTAGAATGCCCTCTATCTGCCGCGCATGTTGTTGCTCTATATCAGATTGCGTCTTTCGCGTCATCTCCATCTCCTGCGCTTGTTGCTGCCTCATGGCCTCATTTTCGCGTCTCGCCAATTTCCTTACTATTTCAGTTTGTTCGTGTGTCAGATTTGGTTGACGCGATCCACCCTCTCCATCCATAACTCTTTGAAACAGATTGCGATCACCAGCTCTATAGCTGGACGCCAAATTTCCAGCCCCAAAAAAGCAACCATTAGGCCCTTTTTCTTTAATAACCTCACACAAAATATAGTGATCAACATCAGCGTTAAGCGTCTCCCCCTCTGCTTGCATCTATTGAGGATTATTTTCCAGAAAAATTGCAAGCAATCTATCATATTCATCTTACACACATATTCAATAAAAAAATTTAAGTTAAATATTTACATGCATATTTAATTATAATAAATAAATATATGTACATACTATAAATTAAAATATATTAAAAAGTTGCCACGTGATTTTCACGCCACAACTTATGATTTGCCACGTGATTTTCACGTGGCAATTTATCAATTGCCACATGAAATTCACGCCACAATATATAGGTTGCCACGTGAAAATAACGTCACAAATTTTTTATTAAATTAAAAAAAAAATAAACAACATAAATTTCATTACTTACAAGATACAATCTCGTGCGCTCGTCGACAAAACCTCCCGATCTTCTTGTCCGGGTCCTCGAAAGCAACTCAGGCATCAATGGTTTTCTCTCCAACTCCTTAGCCTAAATAATATAATTAAAAATAATTAGTAAAATATATTATGAATAAAGATGTAACTTAAAAATTTTAAAGTTTTTACCAATTGTCGGGCATGCTCCGCGGTATTAATACTTCCAACTGTATTGACACAACCCCCCTTTACAGATGCCCTCATCTTCTTAAAAGTTTCTGATTTAGCCAGGAATTCTGGAGTCCTCAAATATGTAACAAGCTCCTGAAAAACCTCCTCGCCTATCCAGCTAGGACGGATGCCGTGAAGCTCATAATTCTCCCTTACTCGCCGCAGCATATCAGACATTTAGAGCATCTGGTATTGAAAACTTTCTGAACCATTTTTTCATTCAACGGATCCCACACACATTTTTCCTGCAATGTTGTATGACATTAAAATAAAATGTTAAGTAATTATGATGAGAATTTCATTTAAATAATTATTAATAGTTTTAAAAATATTAATAAAAAATATATTTAATTTTCGTTTTTATTTTATTTACTATATTCTATTTTTTTTAAGTTTTATAAATAATTATTTAATTTATAATTTCGTTTTAATTTATAAAATAACCTAATTAAAAAATAACCTAATAAATCTATTAAAAATATACCTAATAAATCTATTAAAAAACTTATCTCTTTAAAATCTATACAAAAATAACCTAATATATCTATTAAAATATACTACATTAGAAAAAAATAACTTACCTCTTCTTCAATCTACTCCTCCTTCTTCAATCTACTCCACCTTCTTCAATCTACTAAATCTATACAAAAAAAATCAAAAATTAAAAACAAAATATAGAATGAAATTATAAGAAAATAATGATGTAACCTTAATTACCTTTGATATAAAAAAATATTTGGGATTGAATTGGTATTTCAATTGGATTTTGGGAGAGAAGGGTTGGATTTGGGAGAGAAGGGCTGTGGTTCTGGTTTGGTTTTGCAGAGGAAAATGAAAATGAATTGTGTTCTTGTATGGTGGTGGAGTGAAGTGAATTGGGTACATAAATACACAATGTAGCGACGTGACAATCACATCGCTATTTGCCACGTGAGAAACACGTCGCAACATGGCAACGGTAACATTAATTCATGTCTCTGCCTGTAAAGCTGTCACTATGTCACTTCAGTGGAACGTTGTGTTTGGTTTCTAAATGTTGCGATGTGTTTGTAACGTCACAACCAAATTTTTAAAAATTTGAATATTCCCCCATGTGAATGTTATGGCTTTTAATGAATTAATTTATAAATTTAATGTAGCAACATGTATCCCACGTCGCAACCTTTTTTCACATAACCCAATGCCTGACTTCTGATTACTTTATGGCTATAAAGTTATTTAATATTTAAAAAACACCTTGCGAAGTGTTTTTCACGTCACAACGGGAAATTTTGAGCCACGTGTTTTCCACGTCGCTAATATATGTCGCTGGGGAGAAGATTTCTTGTAGTGCTTAGATCATTGATTGAGGTGTCACTGATCACATGTAAGAATCACTTCAATGGTTTCATTTTTACAGTTAAATCACTCTCATTTGTGTTAAGCTGCCTACTAGACATTATACAATAGCTAGACATGTTGAAACCAATATTTTTTTGAACTTGTTCTGATTGATGATTAATTAGTGCCTTCTTTTTCTTTGAATTTGATTTCTAGTAAATTGGTTAACTTATTTTAATTTTTTTAAAATATATTCCTAAAAATTACAATTGGAATGTGATATTTTATGCAAACATATTTTATAAAAACGTCAACTTAAATACAAATATAAAGTTTAACTATCTTGAAGAAATTATGAAAATAGACTAAAAATAGTTTATGAATAATGAGATAAGTTGTTTTCACAAGTTTTTTCAATCAAGTAGTCTTACAAAATTATCATATCAAAAAAGTTCAAATAAATCAATGTAAACAAACATTTAATTTTACTTAATAATTTTAAATGCACCCACCAGATCAGAAAATTCACCTCAAACCTCCACTAAACATGTTAAACAAAAACATACTCTATCTTATTTTTCTGACTATTTACGCAATGCTTTTTATAATACACTCAAAATACTTAACTTCAGGTACTCTTTACTCTATTACATCATTTCATTATTTTGATCAATTTTGTGGGAGGATGTTTAATAACACGGATAATGAAGATCAAAGTATAGAAGAGAAATGGATGCATCATATGAAAAGGGAAGATGGTGATTACAAGTGACTTGTATTACAAGCAATTGATGCTCAAGGCTTCCAAAACTGTTGTAACCATTTTGGATCACTTAGAAAAATTAGTTATAAGCAATTATAACTAGGCTTACCATTTCTTATAATGCACTAAATTCCATTTTATATTCAATTGGAATGATTAGTTATAATCTATTATAACTAGGCTTATCATTCTTATCATGTAGTACTCAAATGAAGAGAGTATAAAACTCAATTAACCATTGTAACTCTTTAGATTTTGCAATACTAACTTGTTATTCTCACAAATTTCTTTAAATTCAACTTTCTTAATAATTAATATGCAATATATTGCACATTGAAACATCTTATGAATCATAAAAATAAAATAATTGGAGGAAACTATAGTTGGAGAATTGGGGAACTTGGAGAAATTCTCAAAAAATATCATTTTGAAAAGACACATAAGATTTAATTTTATGTAAGTGATCTATTAATAAGCAGCTTATTGGAAGATTACCATGCTGGAGATTAAATCAAGTCAGAACAACTAACAAAAGTCTACGGTCTAACTTACATAAAACATAGACCAAACTATATATATATATATATATATATATATATATATATATATATATATATATATATATATATATATATATATATATATATATATATATTATCAGACTATTTAATTAAAAATGATAGCTCAAAGAAT
Source organism: Vicia villosa (assembly GCF_029867415.1). NCBI lineage: Eukaryota > Viridiplantae > Streptophyta > Magnoliopsida > Fabales > Fabaceae > Vicia > Vicia villosa. Next base: position 49,956 of record NW_026705121.1, read on the forward strand.
ATAATTCTTTTTATAACATATCAAGCCGATATATGTAAATAAATATAAATAATTTTTTCTATTATTATTATTATATTATTATATTATATTATATTATATTTTGTATTTGAATTAAAATATAAATTTATTAACCTTTTTTAGTTATTTAAACTTGTTAACATAGATTAATTTTTTAAATATATATTAAAAATTACTATTGGAATGTGATATTTTATACAGACGTATTTTATAAAAACGTCAACTTGAATACAAACATAAAGTTTAACTATCTTGAAAAAATTATGAAAAAAAACATAAAAATAGTTTATGAATAATGAGATAAGTTGTTTTTACAAGTTTTTTCAATTACGTAGTCTTACAAAATTTATGCTATTAAATAAGTTTAAATAAGTCAATGTAGACAAACTTTTAATTTTATTGACCTTTTAATTTGTTAAAATATTTAAACATTAGGTGAAATTCTTATTCATGTATAAGTTGAAATAAAACAAAATTTTAAGTAAGCTAACACGCACTTTCAAAAATGGAAGACTATTCACAAAACTTAGGGCTTGATTTTTTTTAGTAGATTAGAGTTCCACATAACCTATTCTCATTTATATTAAAAACTTAAATTTACAAAGCCTATAATGGTAGAATGAAAATAGGAATGAGAGAAAGGATTGAGAAAGAAGTTGAAAAAGGCATTGATAACTTCTTATGATTGGTATGGAGAGAAATTGAAACGAGAGACTAAAAGAAATAAGTTCCATGTTCCATAGCTTTTACATTTATCTTAGTTTTCTTTTATTTCATTTTTTATTCTACATGGAATTTTATGGGCTGGAAGCATAGCATTACATGTAATATGGAGCTGCAAGAGGTTTATCGGTTTAAGGCTAAAACGCTCGCGAGTGCCCCTTGGTGGAAGGCTATTTGGCATATCAACGTTCCTCCGAGTAGATCCATCCTTGTTTGGCGGATGTTGCACGGCAAAATTCCCACTGATGACTTCATTATTGATCGTGGTTTCTCGTTAGTTTCCAGACGCCCTATTTGTCGTAATTATTCGGAGTCGTTTCACCACTTTTTATTTGACTGCGCCTTCTCCAAATGTCTTTGGGTTTGGCTCATGAAAAAATTCCATATCTCTTCTTCCCCCGATTCCATTGTTGCTTGGTTAGATATTAGTATAAGAAACAAATCTCTGCAAGTCGCGCTCGTTCACTGTGTTGCTGTTGTGCACCTCCTGACTCCTGTGCATCATTTGGCAGCTTCGCAATACTGCTAAACACAATAACCTCAAGCCTAACACTGATTATGCCATTTCTTAGATTTTGAGGCAAGTTCAAATTTTCGAAAACTCATCGCACAAAGCTACCTATATTAACATGCTGGATTTCACCTTCATCAAAGAGTTTAAAATTAGAATTTTTCTTTACCCACCTCCCTATGGGGGTCACCCCCAGCGAAATCCCCCAATTGCCCCTGCTTCGGAGATGCATCTCCGAAGTTAATTTTTTTTTTTGAATTTTCATACTTTTCGGAAATGAATCTCCGAAAACACCAAAAAAGTGGTGTTTTCGGAGATGCATTTCCGAAGTAAAAAAAAATTTAAAACCGTGAATATTTCGGAAGTTCATTTCCGAAAATATTCCTGCATATACAATTTTCCCTCCTTCACTATTTTATCATTTTTTCTCCAAAACTTCTCCAAACCCTCTCCAAAACTCAATCAATCTCCATCCATTTTTCGTCTCAAAATCAAGTTTCAAACCGTTGATCACGTTAAAGGGAGCATAGAAAGCTACAATTTGAGGTAAACATCTCCCATTTCATCCCCTTCACACCTAGAAACACAAATGACACAAACCTACCCCCACCTAGCATTCGTCTACTTCACCACCGGCTACCTGATGCCGTTCCAATTTCGCTTCTCGCGCGACACGCCGTTTGCGGAGTTGATAACGTCGCTCCACACGCTATTGCAATATCCCAAAAATCGAAAGGTTGTCAAGCTCGAGTACCGCTCGCCATCGCTTAACGACGAGGGAGGCATTGAATTCACACCTTTTGAGATCAAGAACGACGAAGATTTAGCGGTTTTGTGGACAACGTTCGACCGATTTTCTTCGAAGGGTCCGATCGAGTTGGACGCGGAACTTCAAAGATCGGGGGCCGACGTTATCAAAATGTTGACTCATCCTCACCTACCCGTGTTTAACAATATGTAACTTTAATCTTATGTAATGTGATCGATGTAATCTTCATCCGATTAAATAAAGCGAATCGTTCTTGTTTGTTATTTTTCTTCTGTCTAGACCTTATTTGGGAAGTTCATTTCCGAATTCATCCAAGGGGGTGAATTCGGAGATGAACTTCCGAATTCACCAATTTTCTGAAAATTAACCTTATTTCGGAGATGCATCTCAGTCAATATTTTTCATTAAAATATTCAACTTTTCGGAGATTCATTTTCGAAACACCTTTTTTTCCAATAAAAGTACGTTTTCGGAAATGAACTTCCGAAACAAGGGGTATTTTAGTAAATTCGCCAGAGGTGACCAAGAAGGATAGGAGGTGGCTAAAGAAATTTTTTTAAAATTAATATCATCCCTCCTAAAGCTCCTTCTATTATTAAAGTGATTTGGAACCCTCCATCTTTTGGATGGATCAAGTGCAATTGCGACGGAGCATTCTTACATGATACCTCCAATGTGGGTGGTGCAGGCATATTTCGTAACTATAGAGGAGACTTTATTCTTGCATTTGCGGAAAATATTCGGTGCAACTCTTCGGTTCATGCTGAATTTGGGGCGGTGATCCGTGCTATGGAGATAGCTATCATGGTTGTCAAAGTTTTTTCCAACCATATGTTAGTTCCTTTTACTTAAAGGAACCATTGGCAATTTTGAGTCCTTCACACTAACTTTTCGCATATAATTATCACTCACATCTATAAAGAAGATAATTCTTGTGCCAATTTTTTTGCTAATTTAGCGTTCGACATTGGCTCTACCATCATTTTAGATTTCATCCCGTTAGGAATTCAGAATAATTTTGTAAAGAATATGTAAGGTATACCTTTCTTTAGGTTCTTGTAATTTTGGGGCTAAACTGGTTCCCGTTTTGTAGCATTTTTTTTAGTATATACATTTTTTCGTATTTAAAAAAGAAATTATCATATATTAAAAGATACATTTTAATGCACAGGATACTTTGTAGCATACTGGTAAATCATATTTCATTAAACAAAAATCATCGATATTAAAATGTTAAATCACACTAAGTATTTTTTTTTTTCAATAAGCAAATTTTATAAGATATCGCACTAGGGGTGCAATCCTTACAAAACAAAAACTCTAAACAGAGTTGAAACAGGACAGCGGTAACTTGTACCAATCATATAAGCTATTATGAAACAAAGGGTGGCTTAAAGCCAACCATCTCCAAGAAAGAAAGATTACATTAGAAAACACCACATCATAACTATAAGACTTGTTCTAAAAAATGATAGCATTTCTCATGAGCCATATACTCCAAATGGTTGCTATCCAAATGATGTTAATCTTGATCTTGAGTTTAGAATTGAATTTTGGTAACATTCACACTAAGTATTTATTATGTCAAATGATCACGAAATTAAATTAATTTTTTTTTAAAAGAATAAACTAATTTTAAATAATCATATTTCAATAAGGATTTGGATTTGGTTAAAATCTTAACCAATATTAAATAATCGGATCTCAATACGAATATGAATAATCTAAATACCAGATTAATTTGAACACCCCTACCATTTATATTCATTGAAACATTAAGATAAAAAAACCATAATATCAATTGAAAATTTCAATACAGAAAATCTAAACAACAAAAGTTTAAATCTACAACTACATAATAGCAATTGTAACATTAAAAAATAACATCTTCAAATTCCAAACTCCAAAAGCAATGCCTTCTTCTGATTTTCATCTACACAAATAGTAGACTATATTAATGACAACTTCATAATAACATTCCTAGATATGCAAAACGAAGCATGTATAAATTTTCTCCAACACAAAACATCTACTATCCTAACCATTACTAAAAGATTGAGCACTTTTCCTATACTACCCTTTTACAAAAAAAATTTTACACTACTCCAAGGCTATTTAAGTAAACTACTAATCATGGTAGACTTCCTCATAAACTTTGTAACTTTTTTGTTTGTTAAATACAAATTTGCCCCTTCATAGATTAATGCACCACGTTATTTTTAATATGTAACTAAGGATAACAATGTAACAAATCATATATTTTGGACATATCCATGCCAAGTGTTTGCTACTCATTGGTTCCCCCCTAAATTACACTTTTTTCACTTCCATTCTTTCTCTTCCCTACTTCCTAAACACTGACGGTAACTGCTGCTCAAACCAAGTCTTTCCTTTTCTTCTTAACACTCAACCCAAGCTGAACACTCTTCCTTTTCCTCACTCTCTCCAAGCAACCGAACTGATTTCTCCCTCTCTGCCAGAGCACTCATCTCCTTCCTCAAGGTTGTCATTTTCGTTTTTTCATATGATGTTTTGCTAACGTACTTTTCCTTCCTCAGTTTATAATACTTGCTCTTTTTTCTATAGACTACTTCAAGAACAATGTCAAGGGCTCCGATTTTCATCAAGGATTTGGTCAAAGGAAACCAAGTTTGGAAGATGCAGGTAAGGGTTGTTGATTTGTGGGTCGTTAAGGAGAAAACCGGACAGAAACACGTCGAGTTGGTTATTCAGGATGTTAAGGTTTGTTTTTCTTTATCTCAAAATGCTTTATCTTTGACTATTGTTTCTTAACGTTGCTGCCCTGTGTTGTATGTTTCTCTGTAACATGAATAAAAACTTCACTCTTGGTCTGTTCCGCGACTGCTTTATAATTTTCTATACATTGTAAGCTCTGAATCTGTTGTTATGGTTGTGTTTGGCTATGTTTGTATATTTTTCGGGAGCTGTTATACTGAGTGTCTTACCCTGTTTCTATCCATTCTGTTTCTTTGTCTTACCCTGTTTGTTAAAGGAATATAATCATACGAAATCAAAAAAATTTGTTCCATTAAACATCAATTTTTTGGTTTGGTATTGGTCTGTCTGCTTTCTGCTATCTAAATATCTTATATTACTTTGTTTTGTGACCATTACTCAATGTCAATATACTTCACAATATTATTGGATTCACAATATAAAGTTCTTAACTTTCTTTGTTTTACTAACTTTCATTCCATGTACTATGTTTTATTCATCTTTTGGCCTTGATTGGCACAGGGCGATCAAATTCACGTCACCACCCGGAGCCGAGATTTCAAAGATTGGATTGATCAAGTGAAAGAACATGAAACATATACACTTCATAATGGAGAGCCTGTTGTTAATGATGGAGCCTTGAAAGTTTGTTCTAACCCACTCAAGATTGTCTTCAATGGAGGGACTGCCATGACAAATGTTGCGTTTCCCGACATACCCCATCACAAATACAACTTTCACCCTATAGAGAACTTTCTCAAAGGAAGCTTCAAGCCTGATATGCTTTATGGTGAGTATGCAAGTTAGCCTGGTTTTTTGTTTGTCGCTTTGGCCTATTTCCAACCTAATAATAACTTAAATTGCAGATGTCATAGGTGTTTTTCATGAAGTCCTTAGGTCACAGATGGGAGGAGATGGTAGGAAGTCTTGCGTTAATATCACTTTACGTGATGTTGAAGGAAACGTGATTGAGGTTGTGTTATGGGATGATTACTGCAAGCAATTCTCGACCTACAATACCTCTGGCACACAGAAAAAAAGTCCTACAATCATTGTGTTGACACATGCATGGTGCAAGCCAAACAAAGGTGTAATCCAATTTTTTCCTAATCACTTTTTCATTGCTTCATCACACTGAACTTAGGCATTATTCTATCATTGAAATGTTTCTTAATAACCAAGTTTAATATGTTAACAGTTTCTGGTTTACCATCTCTCTCTAATGCTTGGAATGGTTCTCGACTCCTCATCAACTTGGAACATCCACAAGTGGAAGAATTCAAAGCTAGGTAATTCGCAACTTTGCCCAACTATCATGCTTACTTCATTTATTCCACTTGAAAACATCTACAATGTCCAATTGTTTTCATTTTCCAGCTATCTTGCAAATGATTCATCCAATGGCCCTGCGCTTTCCTTGTCTTTAACCTGTGATTCATCTCTTCAATCGGCTAACAAGAATTGGAAGAGTCTCGACGAGGTCCAAAGTATCCGTGCAATTGTTGAGTCCAAAAAGGTTTGTATTTTTAATTTGTTCTTGCATAATATGCCATTTAAAGTAACGTCGGCCATGCAATTATGACATGTTATGTTTCATGTCCCTTAAGGATTGTTATGCAACCACTATTGGAACTACAAAGTTTTTCAAAGCTTCCAAGTTTGGCTGGTTTTTTGAAGCATGCCCAGGCTGTAAAGCTTCTAACAAGTCACTCGGCGAAACATTTCAATGTTCGTGCGGAATTTCCAATGTTGAACCTGTGACTAAGTAAGACTTGCTTAACTTCAACTGCACATGGTGATCATTCTGATTGTTAAAGCATTATCATGTGGCTAACATTGGTGTTTCCTTTTCTTATAGATTCAAAATTGAGGTCGAGGTTGTGTATGAAGACTACAGTGGTACTTTTGTTTTTTGGGACAAGGATGTTATTCCTTACACAAAATTTAATGCGAAGGAACTGAAACAACTTATGAAAGAGGTCATAGTCTTCAAATTTGTCTTGCTGTTTTTTCATTTACAATAGACCATGAACTAATACACATAAAATGACATAATCAAAATCTGCACTGTTTTTCTTACTTGCTTCCAATTCTATGGCAATCTTATGTTGGGAATTTTGTTATAATGGTTAGGCAGGAGAGGAAAACCCGAAGATTTGGCCTTCACATCTCGATGTACTTTTGAATAAAGACTTGGTCTTCCGCGTCAAATATCAATCTGATTTCGGTCAATTCTCTATTGTCACTATACTTAACGAGGACAACTTATACAAGAAGTTTGACAACTACCTCACACCTAATGAGGTACTATTTTAGTTTTTATAACATTACATGTTAATTAAGTTCTTTCATGACATGGAGCATGATACAACCAACAAATAACCAATCTGAGGAATTCTTGCAGCAAGAATCAATTGAAGCTGTTAAAGAAATTCCGGCAAATGGTGTTACTGAGGAACCTATCCAACCTAATGTAAGCCATTTACTACAACATCTCAGCCTTTAATAATTTCAATGCATTCAATTCACCAAACTATCCAACCATGCTCATGTATAATTTTCTGCATTACTAGGGAACACCAATTTCTGAACCAACCGAATCTGCTCCGATGTCCGTTGCTGGCAACACTTCTGGGAGTCCTACTGCAAGCTCTAGCACTACTCCAGCCAAGAGGTTTGCTCCATCAACCTCTATCAATGATGCCATGTTATCTGAAGAAATCACACCCAAGCAGTCTGCCACTAAAGCCAAGCCTATCAGGAAGACTAAGTTGATTAAGAAGGAGTAAACTGGTGGGCCTAACTCGGATGTTTTGGTTCCTTTTTGATGCATAACTTTATGTGACACCCTTTTTTGTAAGGAGTTTATCCAGATATTAAGTATGTTAATTTGTGGCATTCGTGTCGTTATGCATGTTTTGTTCCGTACTTTAACTCTTAACCTCATAGCAAGGTATTTGTAATGATGATACTAAGTTGCATTAATCATGCTATTTCCATTATCTATTCAAAGTTTATATCCTTTATCTATGCAACTATTCAAAGTTTATTTCCATTATCTATGCAACTGTTCAAAGTTTATTTCCTTTCATCTTATGAATTCTCTTTGCCTTGCAACCTCATTTAAGGTTTTGTAACTTTGGTTTTTCACTCAACAAATGACAGCACTAAACTTGTATCACAGTATTTGTATAATGTTCTTTGCCCTGTGCCTTTTTTAATCTAAATAGCCACCTTAAAGCATACATTGAGTGTAAGTTAAGTCATTAGTTCGTTCATATGCTTTAGGAGTTTGAAACAATTTATATCATTTCATAAACGACATTTAAAATTTCTTGGCAGACATTATAGATGACTCAGATACTTTCAAACATTTTTTTTGCACATTATTTAAACAGACCAGCACAAATAGAAGTTCTGTTTGCCTCTGATAGCTTTGTGCTTCCTTTAACTTTTATATAATATGTTCATTGGTAACTGCAACTTAATTATACCAGTACTTTTCACTGCTGCAGATATGGGAGCAACAAAGCCCTATTGACTTTGGAAAGATTTTTGGGTAACCAATTCCTACAAGGTCTCTTCAACCTTAAATGCTAAAGATACTTCCCCAAGGTACTAAACACACTAAGATTGTACTTTATGCTTATTTTATTCTTCACTTTATTACTAGGTATATTTATATACATGGTTTGAAAAGGACTTTTAATTGTTTTAGCCGAATTACTTTTTGTGTTTGACTCCCATTTCTGCGTCCTTTTGTGCCAGTGTGTGACATGTCATTATCACTGCAGCCTGTCCTTTCTCTGCTGCAACTATGGGAGCAGCATGACCTATTGACCTTGTCACTTCAGGCTTAAATGCTTAACATACTTCCCCAAGGTAACAAACCCACTCTTTGCAGCTTATGCTTCATTCATGGTTAACTTTATTAGTTGGCATATTTGTATCCTACCTTTATTAGTAGCACTCTTTGCACCGTCAATACAAAATGCTTGGTTGAAAGGGATGAAACCACTCAATGTTCATAGACTTTGCACAGCTGGCTGGCAGTCTGTTAAAGTTAACTGCAGACTACTTTTCTAAATTGCTAGGCAGCCTCCCCTCTAATTCTGTGATTACTTCCAACACCTAACAATACCAACTACATTTCATATTTACTTTAATGTGATTGGAGTGCAAAATTATATTATTTAGCAACCAACCTAACTAAATTACCTAGGCAAGTATGTTTAGAGCCATTCTTTATTAAATTAATAAATCAGTCCTATCTTTACTAGACATAACTCAACTTACATTGTAACAAATATTTAGAGGTTGAGATGTTTTGTTGGATTAAAGATGGACCCAATTATTAATTAACTTATGTTACCATGTAGGAGATATTGTTTACTTCAACTATAGATGGTATCCCAGTAATTGAAGATCATCTTAAAGTAATTGTTGAGGATACATACCCAGATCTCATTCATAACTATCTTGATTCCAACTACCTCCAAAGTCGTGCAATTTTAGCTTCGACAATTGAAGTGGTCGATGATATCAACCAATATATTACAAACCTTCTTCCAGGTATTTTAGTTGCACTTATTCCTACCATTTTACACTTATTATTTAATCTTTGCCAACTTATGATTTTATCTAATTTTACTATTTTGCAACTCTTTTAGGAGAAGAGAGAGAATACTTCAGTAGTGATTCTATAGATAAATCTGATTCAACTAACTTTGATGCATATGAGCATGTCACACCGGAGTTCCTAAATGCCCTTAAAACTTCAGGATTACCTAATCACTCTATCAAGGTGAAAGTTGGTGCCACCATTATGTTGATGCGCAATCTTGATGAGTCTGAAGGCTTGTGCAATGGTACACGACTGACGGTAACTAGGCTTGCCTCTCATGTCATTGAAGCAAAGATAATTTCTGGAAAAAATATTGGTAACCTCATTTATATTCCTAGAATGTCTTTGTCCCCCTCACAATCTCCATGGCCATTTAAATTGGTAAGACGCCAATTCCCTATTATCGTTTCCTTTGCCATGACAATTAACAAGTCTCAAGGGCAATCTCTAGACTACGTGGGTTTGTATTTGCCAAAGGATGTTTTTAGTCATGGTCAATTATATGTGGCTATCTCTAGAGTTAAATCCAAAAAGGGATTAAAGATTCTTATTCATGACAAACAAAGAGAACCAATGAATACCACCACTAATGTTGTGTTCAAAGAAGTGTTCCAAAACATATGAGGTTATTCTCTTTTGCTCTACCTATTTTATTATTTCATGCAAAGTTAATATTCTTTCTTTTTAATTTCATAACTTAGACATTTATCTTTGTATTGTTTGGCATTTTCAGGTCCAATCCACCAATTCTTTCAGAAGTTTCAAATGGCAACTCTACATATTTTAGGAACCCATGATAACAGCTTTTGTATTTTGTTTTTTATAACAACATTATCATTGGTTTATTAAAAGCCATTTTTGTCTTAATGTTATTTGCTACTGTATTATCAATTGCAAAGTACTAAAACATTCTTGAATTACACTTTACCTCAAAAATGAGGCTTATATACAAAATTCTATTACCCGTGCGGGAGCACGGGTCTCTGACTAGTTAATATTTACAACTTCCTAATAACATTCCTAGATATGCAAAAACTTACTCAAAATCCATAATTAATTGTTAGTCGCTAGTTCTTTTAGATTTTCTTGACTTCTTCTGATTTTCATCTACACAAATAGATATGCAAAAACTTACTCAAAATCCATAAATAATTGTTAGTCGCTAGTTCTTTTAGATTTTCTTGACTTCTTCTGATTTTCATCTACACAAATAGTAGACTATATTATAAATTGTAAAATAAATAAGTTATTTGATTTAAAGTTCTTATTTTAAAACTAAAACCTTACCATCAAGCCAGTTATGTGCCTGCGTGAGAGCTCGAATTGCATTATCTTTTAAAGAGCTTTTATACTTGCTTAAAACTTGACTACTAGAAGTTAATATCTGTATAGGGCATAATATATTTAAACAACTTTGGAAAAGTAACATAAAATTGAGTCTCTAAAACCAAATAATAAAAGTGACTTCTCTGCTAAGAAAATATTTTATAAAATAAATAAAGAACTCACTTTATTAAGATCAATCTTATTCTGTTTGGAAGAATTGATTTCTTCTAATTTTTCTACAATATACTCTTTTATCTCTGCAATTTCTTCCTCCTTATTTTGCAATTCTTGGTAAAGCTTCTTAGTAATTGATTCTAGTATAAAATGAACAACACAATTATTAATAGTAAATAAAAAACACTAACACAATATTAAAAAACAAAAAAAAAAGAGACTATTTTATTAAAAGTATATACAAACGGAACAAATTATGAAGATTAAAATAAGACTCATGAAAGTGTTTAAAATTTACCAAAAAGAGAAACTTTTGAGTTGAGTTTAGTGAGAGAAAAAGAGAGTTGCTCGACAGAGGAAGAGGGTTGGTGATGTTTGTGATGTGCAAATAAGATGAGAATGATTGAGAGAACGATTGAGAAGATGAAGGGTCTTGAGTTACCCATTGTAAAATTGCTTACAATTTCAAGAAAATGCACAAGTTTCAAACTCGACGTACGTTTATGTATATTTATACAAATATATTTGTCTTTTACTCTTCCTTTTTTTAATGAAAAATTATGATAGCCTGGAATTTTCAACTTTTCTCTTTGGAAATGACAATTGATTTGATTAGCGCCCAAATTCAATTTCAGTCTATTGGTTTGATTTTTAAATATAAATAAAAAAAATTGATAAAAAAAAGTTATAAAAAAAATCATTGTATTAAAATTAAATAATATAGGATTGTAAACATAAATCAACTGACAAAAAATTATAAGAACTCCTTTTTTTTTTAAGTTACATGTTATAAAGTAAAAAAAAAAAAGTTTAGTAATTCACATCTGTAATGTTAGCGAATTTTGATTTTCCCCCTTTTCAATCTTTTGGCAACGATTTTTTCAAAAAAACTGTTGCCAAAACCTGCCTTTGGCAACGGTGGGGGTAAACCGAAACACGCTCATATTACAGGGGGTAAACTACTATTAACCCAAAAAAAAAATACATAAAAAAAGTTTTTGATTTTTTAAATTCATTCAATAAATGATGTATATTTAGACTATATATAGACTTGATATGCAATATAATGAGAGAAATATGTGATATTGTATGATTTACTATTAAATTGGTGGTTTTGGATCAAATTCAATGACTTAATTTTATTTTCTCCAATTTAAAAGAAGGAATGTTGGAAGCATTGTGGCATTTTCTTCATTTTGAAATAAGAGAGACGTTATTGTGATTCTCTTAATTGTGAGATACCTTTAGTAATTAGAAATTTTAATTTGGTGCGTGTTTGTTTGTGAATAGTAATGTTTCAGTATATACAAAACAGTGGAACACAGTCAAATAGGAGCACAAGTGTCAAAGACTAAATCAAACATTACATGGATCAGAGTAAATAGTGAGTATCATATTTGAAAAATGGTATGGATTTACAATTTAGTTATTATTTTGATACTTAATGATTTTTTATCTAATTCATTTTAACTAAGTCATATTATGTTATATTATGCAGTACTTTGATGACTTCAAGTGTTTTACTTACTCGGAAGATAAAGTGCACTTAAGCCAACGCTTTTAACATAAAGTGCTTCCTAAAGTGCACTTAAGCCAGGGCTTTTAAAATAAAGAGGTTCCTAAAGTGCACTTAAGCTAGCGCTTTGAACATAAAAGTGCTTCCTAAAGTGCACTTAAGCCAACACTTTTAACCTAAAATGCGTCCTAAAGTGTACTTAAGTCAGCGCTTTTAACGGAAAACAATGTCTGAAGTGCACTGAAGCCAACACTTTTAATAGGAAGAGTTGCCTAAAGTGCAATTAAGCCAACGCTTTCAGCATGGAGCGCTGCCTAAAGTGCACTTAAGTCAACGCTTTTAACGAAAACTATTGCATAAAGTGCACTTAAGCCATCACTTTTACATTAGAAAAAGCGATGTCTATACTTAAAGCAGCGTTAGAATAGAAAACGCTTAAAAATGTTACCTAAGGTCAAAAAAAGTGCTGCCTAAAGTCTTATTTAGCATAGTGAGATGTAATAGAAAAAATTTCGGATGGATCAGATTAATGGAATGACTTCCGAACGGACCAGATATGAATATGAATTTTCGGAAGGACCAGATGAAATTCCAGACGGGCCAGAGGTGATGAAATATTCGAATTCAACCAATGTGTTGATGAAGGTCAATAAGAACAATGGATTATCCTTAACTAATGGTTTGATTTGGATTGACGAAACACGAAATAACCGACTTCAATCAAACGATTTGACGACGGTCGATGAAAAAGTCGTCTCTAACCAAAGGGGTTGACTGACTTAAACCAACAAGTCAATGCAAAAATGTCTTTGTAACGCCCGTAATTTAATTTATATTTATTGATAAGTTGTTATATGTTGTGATTAAGTTGCTAAGTTGATTATTTAAGTTGAGTAGTCGGCCGGTTGCTAAAAGTATCATTTAGTATTATTAATAATAATATAGTAGTATATGAGATTAATGGTGTTGGGCTTATTCTATGTCGTGTGTAGCAAAGTGGGGGTGTAAGAATTAGGTCCAATAAGAATAATAAAATTATTTGGGTAAGTGGAATAAAAGAAAAATATAAGTAGTAGTAGAGGGGTTTCTATCACAAAAGAAAGAAAAGAGGAATAAGGGTTTTAGAGAGAGAACGTGGAGGTTGCAGTGAATAGGAAAAATGGAAGAAGAGGCAAGCTAGGATTCGGTCGGAGGAAATTATAGAGCGATCTCCAGTCCAAGGTAATGGTGGAATTCTGACTCTATAATAGGGTATATAATGAATCGTATGTGAGATTGAGTTAGTAAAATTATCTATGTTGTTTGTGTTAATTGTGTTCCAATTTTGATGTCTTTGTTTTGTACCGATTGTCTGTGTTTCTATGTCTGGTTGTATGATGTTGTGATGTTGAGTTGTTGGAATAAATTTTTGTGGACTGTCATGCAGATGTTATGCTGTAAAATATTCAATTGATAAAAATGATGATAGGGTTGTAAACAATTGTTAGGAAAAAGGGAGTTTGTAGTTAATCAGTTTACAGTGAATGTGTGTTGCCTGAGATTAGTAATCGATTGAGAAAAAAATAAGGAACTAGACTCTGAGTACTGGAAAATATAAATTAGAGGAAAGAAGTGTGAATGGCGGGGGCCACAAGAATAAGGGATGGTCGCCTCGGGAAGAAGAAGAAAAAAAAGAAAAAAATAGAAAGGGAACATGGGCGCCCACCCCTAGACACATGGAAGCAGGGGCGCCCACCCTAGTGAAAGAAGGGAGCATGTGCTCCTGATGGAAATAGAAAAGGGGGTGGTCTCCTCTTATTAGGTGGGGACCACCATAGTTTCATTACTTGTAGTGCCATTAATTAGAAAACCTGAAAATTGTAGTAGTATCTATCCTAAATGCACCATAACTATGGTGGTAATTATATTAAATAGTAATAAACATGTGATGACTTTTAGTAGAATTAAATTAATTATTGACTTGTGATTTTCCGTTAGCATATATATATATATATATATATATATATATATATATATATATATATATATATATATATATATATATATATATATATATATATAACAATAGAGTGGTTAAAATAAATTATTAGGAAAACTATGGATGAACTACCAGTAACAATAGGGATATAATAGTAGAAAACCATTATCAGTGGAGCCATAGAAGATAATACATAATAGCAGAAAAATAATGGAACCTAATGTCAGCAAAAATAATAGCACTATTAGGATAAATTAGCATAAGTATTAAATAGTAGTTATTAGCGAAAATAATAGAATTTTGGCTTAAATGCACCTTTGATCCCTGTAAGTTAGCGAGTTTTTTATTTTCGTCCTTCTAAGTTTTTTTTTGTTGGTATGAGTCCCTATATCTTACTTTTTCCTTGCAGTTTAGTCCCTAAAGCCAAAATCCGCAGGAAAATCTGCAGGTTTTCTTGCGAATTTTCCTGCGGATTTTGATTTTAGGGACTAAAACAAACGCGGAAGTGAAATATAGGGACTCAAACTCAGAAAAAAAACTTACAGGGATGAAAATCAAAAACTCGCTAACTTACAGGGACCAAAGGTGCATTTAAGCCTAGAATTTTTTACCCGTTAATTATTTTGCCGGTATAGTTGAATTGTCCGAATTTTTACGGAACGCTTATGACATATTTTGGTCGAGTCGGTATGTTGTTGTGTTGCTTCTAAATTATATTCGTTGTTATGTTGTGGTTGTTGATAAGTTGTTGTTGTTGTTGTTTTGCCTCTATTAATTGGCAAAGAAATCAAGTTGTAGGCTTATGTCAAAGTTGATTCGTTGTTGTGGTGTTGTCGTTGTATGTTGTAGGCTTATGGCCGATGTTGATGTTGTTGTTTAACCATTGTTGTTGTGTTATTGTTGTCGCATTCATTGTTGTCGCATACATAGCATATCAAGTTGGAGCTGATGCTCAGTAAGTTGGCCTGAATTGGCAAATATTAAGTTGAAGGCTTATGCCTTGTTGACGCCTCTATTAACTGGCGGTTTCTAAGTTGGGAGTTCTGCTCCAATGGTAACACAGGCATGTGCATCGTATGAGTCACATTCTGAATTGATCCTTTGAGTTGTTGTGATGAAGAACAAGTAGTTATATCATGTTGATGTTTCTGTTGTGTTATTACGTGGATGGTTTTGTTGTGATAAATGCTGATTATTTGGTTGTGATATTATGTTGATGACTGGTTCTCTGTTTTTAGGGTTGGCATAATTTTTGTAAAAACAAATAATGGCAGCAATAATGTAATGTTACTGTTAGAACATGAAATGTTCTGAGCAATATTTCTAGTTTTGATGTTAATATTATATATGAATTTTGTATAAGACAATGTGGTACTCTAATTATTCACGTTTTCCATTTCAGGAAAAGTCTAAAAGAGTATGCACTAAATCATCATTCAGAAGCTCTGACCCAGAAGATCTGGATGGCTTCTTTAGAACATGGTCTGGAAGACATCAGAAGATGGTCTTGAAAAAATCAGAACATGATCTAGAAGGCATCAGAAGACGGTAATTAGAAGCAAGGCTCTGAAGATCTAATGATATCACGCTACAAAGAACTTCCAAAGTCTGATGACTGAAGTTACATCTGCACCAACGCTGAAGACTCTGATATTTAAACGTCATTCTAATAGTCTGAGTCCAGAAGCAAGTACAAGATGAAAAAGCTACAACGTCAAATATGTCTGACTGACAAAAGGAACGTTAGAAGCTACAAAAGGAAAATTCATAAGTAGCAGTTAATGCAAGGCTCGAGGTAGTTGACAAAAGAGTGAAACATTAAATGCAGCATTGTACTGTACACGCAAAGCATTTAATGCAGTACTGTTCAACGGTCATATTATCATGCCTATAAAAGGAAGAAGTCTGCAAGGAGAAACGTTAGCCAGCCTACATTCATTCTTCACGCATTCTCATCATCTGACTCTGAGCTTTCTCACGAACAAACAAGCAACTTCATCTTCAACCTCACAAATATTGTAATATCTTAGTGAGTGTTATAACTTAATCTTGAGAGAAATATCACTTGGTGATTATAGATTATTTAGAAGCACATTAAACTCTTGTAATATTGTTTACTACTTTTGTAAAAGGAATTCCTAGAGTGATCAAGTTGTGATCTGTATACTCTAGAAGACTTAGAAGTTGTCTAAGTGGAAAACCATTGTAATCAAGGTTGATTAGTGGATTAGATCCTCAGTTGAGGTAAATCACTCTGTAAGGGGTGGACTGGAGGTAGTTTGATTAACAATGAACCAGGATAAAAATAACTGTGTGATTATTTTTATCTGCCATTTTTAGAAATAACCTTTATTCAATCCCCCCCCCTTTCTAAGTGTTTTTCACTCCTTCAATTGGCATTAGAGCGCTGGTTCTAGGTGCAAACACTTAACAGTGTTAGAGAAACGATTCAGGAAGAAAAACACGCTATGGCAACTCCTACTCCACTCCCAACTAATATTGAAGAAAGCAACAATGGTAACTCTAACTTTAATGGATTCAATAGACCACCAGTTTTTGATGGTGAGAACTTTAAATATTGGAAAGATAGGCTTGAAAGCTACTTTTTATGTCAAGATGGTTATCTATGGGATTTAGTGTTGGATGGTTACACACATCCAGTAACTACTCGTGGAGTCAAGATTACTAGACAAGCTATGAGTGATGAGCAAAAGAAAGAGTTCAAAAATCACCACAAAGCAAGGACCATATTGTTAAATTCCATATCACATGCTGAGTATGAGAAGATCACAAACAGGGAAACTGCTCATGATATTTTTGAATCTCTGAAGATGACTCATGAAGGAAATGCACAAGTCAAGGAGACAAAAGCTCTGGCTCTCATCCAGAAGTATGAAGCATTCAGAATGGAAGATGATGAAAATATTGAAGCAATGTTTTCCAGATTCCAGACTCCAACTGGTGGATTAAGAGTTCTTGACAAGGGATACATAAAAGCTGATCATGTTAAGAATATAATCAGAAGTCTACCTATAAGATAGGGACCAATGGTTACAGCATTCAAGATTGCAAAGAATTTGAATGAAGTATCTCTTGAGGAGCTTATAAGTGCTCTGAGGAGTCATGAGATTGAGCTTGATGCAAATGAGCCTCAGAAGAAAGGTAAGTCTATTGCTTTAAAATCTAAAAATAAACATTGCGCTAACGCTTTTCAGGCAGAAGAGGAAGGATCTGACGAATCAGAGTCAGAAGAAGAAGATGAATTATCTCTCTTATCCAGAAGGGTGAATTAACTCTGGAAGAGCAAGCAGAGAAGATTCAATAACTTCAAGAAACCTGAAAAGGGAGAATCTTCTGAACACAGAAGATCTGGAAAGAGGAAGGTAGTGTGCTATGAATGCAAAGAACCTGGACACTTCAAGAATGAATGTCCTAAGCTTCAGAGGGAAAATCCCGAAAAGAAGTTTGAAAAGAAGAAAGGCATGATGGCTACATGGGATAACTCTGATTCATCTAATCAAGAGTCAGACTCTGAAGATGAGCATGCCAACATAGCGTACTCATGGCAACAGTTGATGCTGAAGAAGAATCTACTTCTGAGTCAGACTCTGAAGAGGTATTTTCTGAACTCACTAGAGAAGACTTAGTTTCTAGCTTATCAGAACTTCTGGAAGTCAAGAGTAAACTTAGTCTCAAATAAAAAAAGCTCGAAGAGATTTTTGCAACTGAAACTAAGAAATTTGAAATAGAAAACTCTAAACTAAAAGAAATAGTTTTTAAATTCACTAAAGATGTTGAATCTTTGAAAACATCTTCAAGTTCCGACACGTCTATTCCAAGCACTAACAATATTTTGAAAGAATATGACTTGAGCTTCAGAAAGTTCTTATCTAGAGGTATAGGCAGAAGTCAGCTAGCCTCTATGATTTATGGTGTAAGTGGAAACAAAAGGGTAGGTATAGGTTTTGAGGGAGAAATCCCATATAAGCTAGAACCTGTTGATAAAATGATCATTGAATACAAACCTTTGTATGAACAGTTTAAGTATGGTCATTCTCATGATATCAAACACACATCACAATCTCAAAGTTTCCATCTCACAAACACAAAGAAACATGTTGTTGCACATTCTAGAAAAACTTATGTAAAATCTCAGTTCAATCAGAACGTGAGAAGGACTAACCCCAAAGGACCCAAAAGAATGTGGGTACCTAAGGATAAGATAATTCCTGTTGCAGATCTATTTCAAAGCACAAAAGACAAACATGTCATGGTACCTGGACTCTGGGTGCTCACGTCACATGATGGGAAGAAGGTCTATGTTCCATAGTCTGGAAGTTAGATCTGCAGGAGAAGTGTAGTTTGGAGGGAACCAGAAGGGAAAAATCATAGGCTCTGGAACCATATGCATTGGTAATTCTCCCTCTATAACTAATGTTTTTTTAGTAGATAGATTAGCTAATAATTTATTGTCCATAAGTCAATTAAGTGACAATGATTATGACATAATCTTTAATCAAAAATCCTGTAGAGCTATTAGTCAAAAGGATGGCTCAATCCTATTTACAGGAAAAAGAAAGAACAACATTTATAAGATTGATCTTTCATATCTTAAGAACCAACATGTTATTTGCCTTCTGTCTGTTAACGAAGAATTGTGGGTCTGGCACAGAAGATTGGGTCATGTTAGTATGAGAAAGATTTCTCAGATTAACAAACTCAATCTGGTCAGAGGACTCCCCAATCTGAAATATAAATTAGATGCTCTTTGTGAAGCATGTCAGAAAGGGAAGTTTTCAAAACCTGCGTTTAAATCTGAAAATGTTGTTTCCTCTTCTAGGCCTTTAGAACTTCTGCACATTGATCTGTTTGGCCCAGTCAAAACAACATCAATAGAGGCAAGAAATATGGATTGGTCATTGTAGATGACTACAACTGATGGACATGGGTAAAGTTCTTAAAACACAAGGATGAGTCACATTTTATGTTCTTTGACTTCTGCAATTAGATTCAATCTGAAAAGGAATGTTTAATCATAAAAGTCAGAAGTGATCATGGTGGTGAATTTGAGAACAGATTCTTTGAAATTTATTTCAATGAAAATGGTATAGCCCATGATTTCTCTTGTCCTAGAACTCCACAACAAAATGGAGTTGTAGAATGAAAGAATTTGACTCTCCAAGAAATGGCCAGAACCATGATCAATGAGACTAATATGGCTAAGTACTTTTGGGCAGAAGCAATTAACACAGCATGTTATATTCAGAATAGAATCGCCATTAGGCCTATTCTCAATAAGACTCCTTATGAATTGTGGAAGAACAGAAAACCCAACATTTCATATTTTCATCCATTTGGATGTGTTTGTTATATTCTGAATACTAAGGATCATCTGAACAAGTTTGATTCCAAAGCTCAGAAGTCTTTTCTTCTTGGATATTCTGAACGCTCTAAGGGCTACAGAGTATATAATACTGAAACTCTGATAGTTGAGGAATCAATCAATATTAGATTTGATGATAAGCTTGGCATTGAAAAGCCAAAGCAGAATGCGAATTTTGCAGATATAGATATTTCTGATCCAGATCATGAAGAATCCAGAGGAAAGGATGATTCAGAAGGTCATGTTGCAGCTTCTTTAGAGAATCTCAGAATATCTAAAGAGCCAACACTCAGAAGATCTTCAAGAATCAACTCTGCTCATCCAGAAGATGTTATAATTGGAAAGAAAGATGATCCCATTAGAACAAGATCATTTCTAAACAACAATGCAGAATGTCACTTTGGTTTAGTGTCTTTGATTGAGCCAACTTCTGTTGATAAAGCTCTGGAAGATGCTGACTGGATTATTGCCATGCAAGAAGAGTTAAATCAGTTTACAAGAAATGATGTTTGGGATCTGGTTCCAAGACCTAAAGGATTCAATATTAATGGAACAAAATGGGTATTTAGAAACAAGCTAAATGAGAAAGGTGAAATGATCAGAAACAAAGCCAGACTGGTTGCTCAGGGCTATAGTCAATAAGAAGGTATTGACTACACTGAAACCTTTGCACCAGTGGCCAGGTTAGAATCTATTAGTTTGGTAATTTCTTTTGCCACTCAGAATAACATCACTCTTTATTAGATGGATGTTAAGTGTGCCTTTTAAATGGTTATTGTAACACGGTGGGAGAACTGACTTTTTATTTTGCAAACAATGTTGCGGTGTGCAAGAGTCGCCACCGACTCTTATTTTATCCAATTGGAAAGGCAAAAAGAACAGGAAAGACCTTGTTTGAAAGAGATTGAGTTCGGGGGGTAAGTTATACAAAGGGAAGGTGTAAGCACCCTTTGCATCCATGGTTATCCATGGGCTCTTAAATGCTTAGCTCACTTTGTTTGTTTGAAATGTTTGAAAAGTGTCGTGTGTGTTTAGAAAATATTTGGATAAGAACTTTAGCTTGTAAATAAGCGTAGTCTTTTTGAAAATATTCTTTGAAAAGAAGTGGAAAAAAGTATTTGAATTTGAATGATGAGTAAGTAGTTAAGAGCACCTACCCTAAGTTTAAGTCTTTCTTGTTCTTTAAGTTTTTGTTTGAAAGGGCTATCCATACCATAAAGAGGGCATGTAGTCCTTTCATTGGATTTGAAAGGGTCGTCGAGAGTATCGTTCGCCATAAGACTGCCCCTACCATAAAGAGGGCAGGTAGTATCGGGGAAGGATATAATAGTCATTAAGGAAACAGTAAGGATACCTTAGCACTCGAAGGGACTATCACCATTTAATCGAGGTACGAGATCATATTTATCGTAGGCAACTTGAATGGACTATGATCTTTTATCGGAGGGACATGGTGATTTTGAATCGAAGGAAGCAAGCTAAGGTATCCCTACGCTCGAAGGGACATGACTATTTGATCGAGAAGGCAGCATAAGAGTGGTTACCTTAAAGGTGTGTGTGTGTAGCAATCACGTGTTAAATTCAGACATTTAATCTTGAGTTAGTGAGCTACGTCCAATTATTAGTCTTGCCACTCCCTATTTTACTAACCACGCAGTAAATAATCATGCGGAAATTAAAATGCGGTAAGTAAAACCTACGCTATTACAGTTTTGTGGGTGGGGGATTTTACAATAAACACCTGTGGGGGTTTGCGGAAAATAAAGACGGGAATTAAAGAAAACCCTAGTTATTTATTACATTCAAAAATATTTAAATCAACTTGAATCGTTGTCGAATCTTCGATAAACCTGAGAATCAAGAATAAAAAAGAAAAAAGATTAGTGCATCAAGGAACTATTTATCGTAATCTCGATTAATCACTTAAATCCTAATTAAATGGTTGGTTTAAGATTATGTGCGAAAAATGGTTAATTTTGATGTTTTAAATTAATTATTTAATTGATAAAAAAAATATGTGCAAAAACAATTAATTTTTAAATGTTAAAGAAACAATTTTTGATGAAATTAAAAAAACGAGTTTTCGATTAAAATTAATAATTAAAATAAAACATTATTTTTAGTTAATATGTTTCTAGAAAAGAAAACAATAATTAATAGTTAATAAAAACAAAAGAAAATAGTTATCTAGAAAAAGGAAATATGTAATTAAATGTAAAAAAAAAATTGGAAAAAACATAGCTCGGGATCAGGTGTGGCATGCTCCAGAAGGTGTATGGTGGATTACGTTTCCCAGGATCCTCGGATCTGGATCAAAGACGATCCAACGGCTGCCTTCTAGAGTTGTACGGTGGGGGCATAAGATCTGCGTGCATGGGATTTGAAGACATGTTTCTGCAAGCAATTGTTCAAAAAAGAATGAGAGACGCTGGGTATCGAACCCAGGTCTCGTTGGTCAATAGCCTATCAATTTAACCACCCGCGCTTCATTATCAATTTGATATTAATATAATCAAGAAAAATAATATATTAAGATGGTGATTAATGATGGAATTCTCAAAAGATAGTCAAACCGGGCCCACTGGACATTGGACAAGCGAATGAGAGCTGGAGAGAGAACTGGAGTTTGTTGACTGGCGAATGGTGACCAAGGATTGTGCCACGCGTGTGAGTCAAAGCTTCAACTATCACTGTTCATCATCTTCAACCTATTTACCTACGAATTTTCTTGTGGATCTTGTTGTGGATTTACCTGCGAATTTTTCTGCAGGTCCTTCTTCTCCATACCTGCAAAATTCACCACACTACAATACGATCCAAGCGAAACTGAAAAGGGCCCGTACTAGCTTAAAAACGTCTTCTGAATGCGATGGTGGTATTGGTTTGGCCTGTAAGTGTCCGGAAACATGAAAACGAAGCACACACTCGTTCATGCCCTAATAATGGCGCATCGAGTTTCATACGTTAAACCTTCGAACCATCGACTCAAACCTCCTTTAAAATGTACCAGAAACTCAAACAAATCATTAGGAAGAGGTAACACGCAGAGATAAGCAAGATTCAATGATTGGAATATGCACGAAAATTATGAACATGGAATTTCAATTCTGAGCATGCAAAGGCTATGTTTAAGATCCAATCATACCTTGGGACACCTCAGGAAGAGAATGGAATGACTGAAAGTTGTTGAAACTTGCTGAGAAACCCTAGTTCTTTGAACACTTTGCAACACTTGGAACCCTATTTTTCTCTCCAATTTTCGTCCTCCCTCGTGTGTATAGCATATGGTATTTATATTGGTCACAATTAGGGTAGAGACTTGATTAAAAAATAAGTTGATTGATTGAATAAAATTTGAAAAAGATTTGATTCAAATTTTATTCAAATTATTCTATTTTTGTCCCAATCTCTCTCCAATCTCTTTCATGTGCATACTTGGCATTTTGAATCAATTAGGATCTTAAAAGATTAATCACACAATTTTGAATGATTTTATTTCATTTTATTTTGGATTTATATGAATAAATTAAAAAATAAAGAAATAAAGAAAATCATAACATATTATGAGATAATTTTATGGGCCCCTAAGATAATTTAAGATTGATTAAAAAAAGATTAAAAAAAAGTCACATAAGCTTTTATCATTTAATTATGATTCTATTTGATTTTATTTGAATTTAAGTGAATAAATTCAAAATAAAAGAAATAAAAAATCATAAAATAAAGATAAATAAGTTTATGGGCCTCTTATATGCTTGACATCACGTGGGAGAGCCAAAAGTCCAAGCCCAATGTTCAAAAGTATGAATTTTGTCCATTTAAGTTCCATGCATTTTCTCAAAATCGCCCAACTTGTGCAAGCCATAACTCTCTCAATATTTGTCATATGAAGATGTTCTAGGCCTTTTTGGAAAGCCCAAGATGTCCTTTAAAAGCCACTTTGGAACATATTTTTCATTTGGAGATTTTATCTTGCTGATATTGCTCCTGGCAAAAAATAGCTTTTGGCGATCTCCTAGAAGGACCTGTAATGTTTTGGCTCATATCTCTTTAATGAAGCATTTTTGGTCTTGGCTTTAGAGAGGAAAAGTTGTATAGAATTCAATTTCCTTCAAAATTATCTTTGGATGGGAAATTTCTGATGTTTCATGTGAAAGTTATGGCTGGTCAAAGTTCAGTTGACTTTTAGGTCAAAAACCCTAATTTAGAAACTTTGGGTTTTGTTGATTTCTGAACTTTCCTTGATGAATCATGATCAATCCTTGATCAAATGATGAATGATACTTCAAAATGAGGAGGTTGACCAAAAATCAGGAATTTTGACTGTACTTTGACCACAATTGACTTTTAGGTCAAATCAGTCGACTGTTGAGCATTTGAGTTGTTTTGTGAATCAAAGTTTGAAATATAGTGGGAAAATTTTGGGGTATGACAGTTATATAGATGAAGAAGTTTATGTTCACCAACCTCCTGGTTTTGAAGACTCTAAGTCTCTTGAACATGTTTTTAAACTAAAGAAATCATTATACGGTTTGAAGCAAGCTCCCAGAGCTTGGTATGAAAGATTAAGTTCTTTCCTTCTGGATAATGGTTTCACAAGAGGAAAAATAGACACAACTCTCTTCTGTAAAACCTGTAAAAAGGATATTTTAATTTGTCAAATTTATGTTGATGATATTATTTTTGGAACATCTAATGCTACACTTGGAAAGGAATTTGCTGAGTCTATGCAGGCAGAATTTGAGATGAGCATGATGGGAGAACCACTGTTTTAAAAACCAGACCGGACATTAAACTGGTGAGGGTATTGGGTCACTGGTTTATTGGTCGAACCACTGGGTCACTGGTCGAACCGCATGACTAAACCAGATTAAACCGGATAACTCGGTTCAATAGACCGGTCTTTATAATAAAATTAAATATGTATAACTAGCACTTAAATATTTTGAAAATATCATATCATAAATAAATTTCCAAGTTCATAATTTAAATTCAAATTTTAAACATAGATATCACACATAATAAAATAGTACAAAATTATAAAGTAGAACTGCAAACAAAATTTAATCGCAACATAATCTACTTAAATAATATATAATTAAATAATTTATAACCAAATAATTTAATTGTCTACTAAATTTAATTTAAAGGAAAGTAAATTGTTTAAATGTTTAGATCTCCTTCTTCGATATCAAAACCATATGCAACAAAGTCAACCGTCCGCAACATTTTTATTTTTATTTTTTATTTTTTATTTAAGTTCTTTTATTTTTCTTTCGTTTATCTTTTATTTTTATTTTTCATTAAAATATTCAAAATGGCGTCGTTTTAATTTTTTAAATAATTTTTTTGTTAAAATGCAATTAAACCACTGGTTCATAAAAATTGTCGGTTTTTCCGGTTTTAGCGGTTTACACCAGTTTTGACTAGTTCACACCGGTTCAATGACATATCCGATCCAACAATTGAACCAGGCCGGTTACATGTCCGGTTCGACCGATCTGACCGGCCGGTCCGGTCCGGTTTTTAATCCACTAGGGAGAACTCAAATATTTCCTAGGCATTCAAATCAACCAAGCTTCTGAAGGAACCTATGTTCATCAGACTAAGTATGTCAAAGAACTTCTGAAGAAGTTCAGACTATCTGAAAGTAAAGAAGAAAAAACTCCAATGCATCCAACTTGCGTTTTAGGTAAGGATGATGTAAGCAAGAAAGTAGATCAGAAAATCTACAGAGGTATGATATGATCTCTTCTCTATCTGACTGCTTCTAGACCTGATATTTTATTCAGTGTTTGCTTGTGTGCTAGATTCCAATCAGATCCTAGAGAATCTCACATAACTGCTGTTAAGAGAATTATTAGGTATCTGAAAGGTACTACTAATGTTGGTTTATTCTACAGAAGATCTGAAGAATACAACTTAGTAGGATATTGTGATGCTGATTACGCTGGAGATAGAGTTGAAAGGAAAAGTACTTCTGGAAGCTGTCAGTTTCTAGGAAGTAACCTGATCTCCTGGTACAGCAAGAAGCAAGCAACAATTGCACTCTCTACAACACAAGCAGAATATGTAGCGGCTGCTGGATGTAGTACACAGATGCTCTGGATGAAAAATTAGCTAGAAGACTACCAGATATATGAGAGTAACATTCCTATACTCTGTGATAATACTTCTACTATTTGTTTGTCTAAAAATCCTATTTTACATTCTAAAGCTAAACATATAAAGATTAAGCATCATTTTATTAGGGACTATGTTCATAAGGGTGTTCTTTCTTTAAAATTTGTTGATACAGACCATCAATAGGCTGATATCTTTACAAAACCCCTTGCTGAAGATAGGTTTAAGTTCATTCTGAAAAATATTGGTATGGTCTTATGCCCAGAGTGAAGTGAGTGTGAAGCTCTGATATGTTTTTAGACTGAAGAATATGTTTTTATGTTTTATTATTAGATGTTCTGATGGTGTATGTTCATATGAATACTCTGAAACTGTTATCACTAACGTTTCATATGCCTAGTATGACTCAGAACTTCTTTTAAAGAAAAACTGTTGTAACCAGCTACTCCAAGATGATGACCACGTGTTCATCAGAAGGGACAAGCGTGCGTGCAGTTGATGAGACGCCGCCCTAGGTAACTGTGCAAAATCTTTTTAAATCTTACATTACCCCATTAACGTCTTTCATCATTAATGCATATTCTGTAACCGTTGCATTCAGAACTTCATTGCATTCTATTTTCAAATCTGTGTCCATATAAACACATTGCATCTTCATTTTCTTTCTTTTCACTCTTTCTTCATCCTCGTTGTTTTATTCATTTTTGCTCTCTTTTTCGCCTCTACCAAAACCCTAAACCAAAGCAACCCAGATTTCTTAATTTCTCCTCGTCTATGGCTTCATCTTCATCAACCCCTTCTGCATCTCAACAACATCAACAAGAGAAGCAACCTGCTTCTTCTCAACAACAAGAAAAATCACCATTCACAGCGCCTACAAGAACGTGTTTGATTCCTTTCGCAGAGTTGGAAGTTCTCTGTGAACTCATGGTAGATTTCAACAATCTTCAAGAACACAACTTCAAAATCAAGACGAACATGTTAGTTCAAGGCTGGGCAAACTACTTTGACCGTCTCAATGGTCCAGTTTACCCAGACTTAGTAAAGGAATTCTGGATCCATGCGACCATAACCCCAAAAGCCATCATTTCTTTTGTCTTAGGGCAAGAGATTTCTATTACTGAAAGTATGATAAGGAAGTTGATGAATCTCCAAGGACTGGGTGGAGTAACTGGTGCTATTCCTGGAAGAACTGACTGGGAAGCAGTTTACCCAAAAATCTTTAAAGATGGTAAAGGATCACCAAACGCCAGGGATCTGAAAGATCCATACAAAATTTGGGCAAAGATCATTCTAGGGTCAATCAACCACTGAAAAGCATCTGTTTCTGCAACCTACATCAACCAAGATCAGCAGTTCCTTCTGTACTGCATTGGTAAAGGAATAAGGATTGATTTGCCTCATATTCTAATCCATCATCTGTGGACCCATGTGAAGGATTCAAGAGAGGCAGAAAGAGTCAAGTACCCCAAGGTCAAGAGGAACAGAATTCCTATGGGAAGGCTGATATCAGACATTCTGACAGAGAGTGGTCTAATAGATGCTTTGAGAGAGGCTGGTTGTTGGAGCGGTAAAGCAGAAAGCAACAAAAGTTTTGGAAGTATTTATTCGAGAAATTATCGTGCCCACAGAGATTAGTGCTATTAAATTACCGTTCGAAGGATTCTTATTTCTTGAGTTTGGGTTAAATGGGTTTTAAGTAAACAGGAAAAATATAACATATGAACATAAAATAAATTCATTCTTGATAGAGAATAACTTATCTGGTTTGAATCTAAACTACTCCTCACAAACTTAGATTTATCACTCCGCTGTACTCAATCTACAATACTCATCAGAATCACCACATATCGTTCACATCAATGTCCATTTCTGCAACACCGACGAGAGTTAAACTATATTGCTCTTTTGACGATGTCTCAACTGATCGAACAACAAAGAGACATTAAACTTAGATATTATGTGGATGTTAACCCCAAACCATATGTCTAGAATCTAGAACTAACAGGTAATCTCCTAATCAAGATTCACGAAGCATATTTCTATAACAACATAAATCTGAAGCGATTAAGCAAAAAGATCAGAAAAACACCGATTAAGATTTATAAAGCAAACTTTATACAACTAGTAGAAAAAGCAACAAACATCCATGGATTTAGAGTAATTTACATACAAACTCACCAAAAGATAAATGCAAAGAGAAGAGAAGAAGAGGAGCCAAACATTTCTTGGTTTGTCAACACCAATCGATGAGAAATTCGACTTCCGATCATCCGATTACAAGCTCCAATGGTGTTTTCTAAGCTATCTAGACCAAAAAAGGAAGGTTTGATGGATTGGGAACAAATACCCTAAAACCATAACCTAAAAAATATGTTTTCCCCTATTTATGCAATTTTGGATGTAGTGTAGCTCGCGTCGCACGCAGGAGGGCGTGCCGCGCGCTAATTGCTGACTTGAAAAAATCAGCTATAGTGTTTTGGCCATAACTTGAGAACTGTAACTTCGATTTGCGCCCGGTTCAAAGCGTTGGAAAGCTTATTCAACTTCCTATATAACAATGACCAAATTGATGATTTATTATTCTTTGATTTTGAGCTTTATTCGTTGACGAGTTGGTTCAGTTGCTCAAAATCGCGCGTTTGAAGCCGTGTCTTCGACACTTTATTGCTCATGCTCCAAATACGCAAGAATACATACAAAAAGACATAAAAACTATCAAACGGTATAAAAGTATATGAAAATACAACAATTTACAAAGTATACGTATTTATACATAAAACGAGGAATTATTCAAACGGTATTAACAAAACGTATTGATAAGTGCCACTATTTACAAACACAAAATAACTACATTTTGGAACTTATCACTGGTGTTGTTCAAGAGCTGACAACTGTTTGTGGGAGCACTCTGACTGCCCATAGTCTGAGAAGAATGAAGCTGATAAAAAAGGTTCTCTCTCCTCCAACAGTGGTCAGTGATATCCTGTCCAGAAGGAATTCTGTAGATGACTTTCAGCTGTTCTTCAGGGAAGAACATCCAGACTCTGTCCTATTCTATCTGGAGTCCTGTTTAAAAGATGGCTCAGAATTTGATCCAGCATGGCTGCATGGCAGAACCCTTCCTTCTATGGATGCCTTAAAGGAGAAGAAGAAGAAGAAGGACAAGAAGAGAAAGTCTACTGGAGATGGTCCTTCAAAGCCTCTAAAGAAGAAGAAGAAAAGTTCAGGTATTCCTATATCTTCTTATGTACCTTCTGCTGTTAAAATTTATGAAAATGTATCAACAACGGACCCTCTATCTCTTAAAATCCCTAGATCATCTTCTGAACTGAAAAAGATGATAAATGATATAGATAGTGTTGATGATTCTATCCTTGAATCTGATTCTGTTCCACCTCACCAAAATCAGCCAACCTCTAAAATTTCATCTTCTTCCACCACCTCAAAAGGAAAATGACCCATTCATTCTGAACCATATATTCTGAACCTCCCACCTATCTCTGTTATATTCCTATCTGAAAACATATTCTCCACTTCTCAACCTCAATCATCTCAACCTCAAACTTCTGCTCCCAAACCTCAAACATCCTCTATCCCTCAACCAATCTCGCCAATATTTGACCCCACACCAGCAGTTGACACTCTTGTCTTCTGTAATTTCTCTGAATCTTCATCCTCTAAATCCTCTCTCTTTTATCACCCTCGCATCCCAGTTTCCTCATCTAAGCCTACAGTCATTATTGTAGACTATGATAATGAAGAAACTGTCATACCCCAATTTTTGACCTAAGATACCACCTCATATCATGTGCATATGCATCATTTGCATCTCTAACAAATTACATAGTTTGTGTTTGCTACTTGTGACTCAGCAGGGTTTAATCAAGAAATCACTCATCAGTACAAGTAACAATCAATTAGGGTTTTGTTCTCCCTTCATCTCAAAAGAATTATCTTCATCAACAGTCAACATTTGGTCCTCAAAGATTCATTTCAACAAGCTCATGGACTTTGAATCAACCAGATTAGGGTTTTGACTAAAGACAGTATACTCCTGACTTTTGCTCAGGATTTGACCTAATGACTTGGGACATGACCTCAAGACCCCAAGTACATCATTTTGACCTAATCCATTGGCTCAGGACATCTCCTACACCAGGATTGATCAACAGTGAAATTTCAAATCATCAGATTAGGGTTTTGAACTATCAGGGACTGAAATCAGGGATCACATTTGGGAAACCCTAAAAATCCCCAGGAAGTCACTCAAAGGTTTCAATCATCTTCAAATAATCCCTATGGCAATATCCAATGGAAATTACATCTTAATTCAAGATCCATAGTCATCAATTTCATCAGGTCGACAATTAGGGTTTTTGACCTAATTCACCTGAACCATTGACTTTTTAATCAGAACATGGTGCCACAACTTAAACAATGGCTCAAGGTCCTCCAATACCTCAATATTATCCATTCATACCATTCATTTGGTGAGGATAGCCTGGTTCATTTGAAATCTCCAGAAACGCGATCCGTCTGAAAAAGTCAACTGTACAAGATCACCATTGACTTTTTGGAATTTTGGTCAACCATGACTTTTGAAGTCTCAAATCATCAATATATTATATATGAAGTCATTTGATCAAGAAAAATCAAGAAAATCAATCAAGAATCAAAAAGTCAAAAGTTTGACTTTCATACTTAGAAATTTTTCTAAGTATTTTTCAATGGTTTTTTCCAAACTTTGGAAGGGAATTTCTCAAAATTTCACCTACAAACTGAAAAAAACTTCCAACATGAAAGTTGTAGATTTTGATCCAATAAACAACTTTGTCACATACGATGATTTTCCAAAAGATCAACCATTTAAGAGATATGGAGCTTCAAAGTTGGTATCTTTTGAAAATTTCACTTAAAATCTCACTTTCCTCAAAGTTCATGGATCTTTTTCACCCATTTCCTTAAAGGTCTTGAAGAAACTTCCAACTAGGGTTTTGAAGTACATAACATGAGCTTTCCAAAATGTCCAAGAGCATGAAAAAATATGGAGTGTAGCCATGGTTTTGAATTTTGTCATTAGAGGTCATTATGCATGAAATTTCAAACCATTTTCACTAAGTTTCAATGCTATATGACCTATAATGCAAGTGATGACACACCAATGCAATAATTGAGAGATATTTTCTGGTTTAAGATCAGATAGGAAAGAGATAAGAAGCTTGGCAAAATAACCATGGTTAAGTCACTTTTAACCATTTGCATTAAATGTAAAGATTCCATTTTATCTCCAAATGCCAAATCACCATTCCTTGATCAACTTGCAAAGCTCTGAGTTCAGAACTCTTGGCCTATAAATAGAGGTCCAAACTCCATTCAAAATCACACCAAAACCTCACAAATTATAGGTTTTCTCTTTCTTTCTTAGAATGCAAGTTTCTTAAGTTTCAAGGAGGTAGAAATTCCAACCTCCAAATCCTTGAAGTTCTGGCCAAAATGATGATTCCAACAACTTCTAAACATCAATTAGGAAGTGTTTGAACCACTCACACACCTCAAATTACCCCAAAACTCAGAATTGCATTTCAACCTCCATATGAACACATAATGAGCCTTATCATGCCAATTTTCATTCTAGCTCATTTCTGTCCAAGTTAAACATCCAAACACATTCCATATACCATATATGAACTATCCCAACCATCACCAACAATCTGAAACACCTCCATCATCAAATTCGATCCTCACTTGAGCTATACTGCAGATCGGGTACCATAGACTGATCAAGAGGTTTCCAGTTCATTCCAAGACTTCAAACATGTTCCCTAAGGTCCATTGAAGCTGTCCAGATTGAGCAACAACATCTGTAACACCTCCAGGCACGATTTCAATTTCCAGTTTTGCCATTTTTAAGGTGAGTGCTCATGAACTTCAAACTCATACATACATGCATCATAAATGAAATATTGATATACCATCTTGTTTCTGCACCTATGAGGATCATTATACCCTCAATCAATTGCATCATATCATGATCATACACGATTTCACAATGATTTGTCATATTAGGGTTCTTCGTGTTCATCAGAAAATTGATAGCCCTAGGGTAAAAATAAATGAAATTAAAGATCACCATCATGATCCTTGTGAAAAACCGAGCAAGATAGACCCTTTACTTGATCAATTTGGTCCAGTTTCAAATATTTTTAAAAAATCAAATTAGGGTGTGTTCTTGGCGCCATTTTTGTTCAGGAAATTCAAATATTTCGTTTTAAAATATAATTAAATGGAGGTATACATATAACAAGCTGCGCGCGCAGCTCAGTTGGTCATTGTTTTGGTTGGCAAGCATGGATGCGTGGGTTCAAGCCCTAGTGATGACAAAACCAAATTTTTTACAACTATTTTTCTTCATTTTCTTAACAACTTTATTAATTAATTTAACCAATCAAATCAATTCATTTTTGCTTCATTTTTTGTACACTTCTTATTTAATATATACATTTTATGAATATAAAAAAAAAATCACAAAAAAATGTTTATTTAATATGTTTTTAATAGGTTTAAAATGACATGTTTTTAAGTGTTTTTTAATACTTTAAATATTGTTTTTATTTGATTTTTTTTCAAACCTAATCACTTGTAAATATTTTTGTGATCAAACCCTAATTTTTTAGGTCTTAATTAAGCATAAAATTTGTTTTTATCTTAATTAAGTTGACTTTTGTCAAAATTTAAACTGTTTCAAAACAAACGATCACAGTTTTTCAAAACGATAAACCATTTCTTTTTGGGTTTTCTTTTCAAAAGAAACTATCGATTAAATCTTTTTGGATTGATCAATTGATTTCAAAATACCATGGGCCTCCATGTAGGTATAAGTCCCGAGCCCCTTTTGTACATACCCATTCCTTTTTCTTTGTACAATTTTCCTTTAAACATAAAACTTCTTTCAAAACAAAACTTTCAAACTGTTTTTCAAAAGACGAAACCTTGCGTCTGTTAATAAAACAATCAACCATGTTTTGTAAATAAAACAGGGGCCTCCACATAGGTATAAGTCCCATTCCTGTACATGAAATTAGGTATTTCATTGTACACACACGTTTTTGTTTATATCTCGTTCAATCTATTTTTTTTAAACTTCGAATAACAAATCAAAAATGAAGGTTTCCTTTAAATCTTCCCAAAAATACCATGGGCCTCCATGTAGGTATAAGTCCCAAGCCCCTCTTGTAAATATTTGTTTACATAGCCATGAATACACTCAATGGGCCTCTCCCCGAGTATAAGTCCCGAGCCCTCGTGTATACAAATGGATCATGCTTACAGGTATATTTCCTTCATAAACTCCATTATATACACACACCTTGTCATATATATGTAATTGTTCATACTTGTTCATATTTGTTCATGTACTTGTTCATATTTGTTCGTGTACTTGTTCATATTTGTGATTGTGTTATATATATGCTTGTTCAACCTAGTACAACACTAGGTTCCCCATAGCCTCCTATTGGGCTTCGTGCAAAGAATCTCCCTAGTTTAGGTTAGGACATAGAGTATGGTTTCCCGGTGAAATCGTTCTAAGAGCTCAAACCAACTATACCATGCCTCCTCTTGGGCTTCGTACAAACGACTTGTCCCTCCCATAGCCTCCTCTTGGGCTTACAATGCAAAGACCCTTGATTGTCCCTCCCATAGCCTCCTCTTGGGCTTACAATGCAAGGACCCTTGATTGTCCCTCCCATAGCCTCCTCTTGGGCTTACAATGCAAGGACCCTCGGATAGCCTCCTCTTGGGCTTCGTACAAGGACCCACGGGCTTCTTATAAGCATCCCAAATATCCAAATCAAATACCCTAGGAGATTAGACATTTATCATCTCTATGATAGGAGTATCTCTTCTATATCATCACAAACAATCAATCAATCAATCAACTTAACTTTTTTTCCACAAGGCTGGCTAATCAATCAAACTTTTTTTGCCACCATACTGGCTGATTAATCAAAGTTTTTGTCATAAGGCTGACTTCATTGAAACTTTTGCCACAAGGCTGGCTGATTAATCAAAACTTTTTGTCACAAGGCTGACTAAAAAACATCTTTATCATTCTAAGCACCATAAGTTGCATGGCCCAGGGCTTATAATGAAAGGATTTTCAAACAAAATCAAACAGATGTATTTGATGATATAGATTAGATACATCGAACATTGAGATGACATTTGTCTCTTATCCTTTGCTTCCACTAGCATAAGTGGGAACTACGATTGCTCTGACTTTCTCAACATCCCTTTGAGAATACGTAGGCACAAGGTCGTATCCTTGGCGAGCAAAACTTCTCCCTCAAACCACTCAAACCTTAGCACCCGTAGACCCGAGCTACAGATGCTCTGATTCCCTCTAAGGGATATGTATGCAGAGGATCGCGATGATCTTTGCGAGCATAATCAAACAAACACCTTAGGTCCCACCTATTTCACAACAGAACCTCCACAATAACACAGAATGAAAAACATAACAAAGAAGCCTATAGAGTACTATAGATACGTTGGGTGCTAATACCTTCCCTTCGTATAACCAGCCCTCTTACCCAAGATCTCTCCCCCCACTTTTAAGGTTATTGCAGCTTTTTTCCTTTTTCCTACTTTGGAAACAATAAAAAGTTTGGTCGAAACAAAAGAAAAATCATTTTATGAGCACTCGAGCCCAAAGAAGGCATCAGGTGTCTCATCCCGAAAAAGATACGATTTTTCCACGCGACAGAAACCTCTTATCCTCTCTCCACCATTTCATATCTTCTTCCTGATAGACCATTTGAACCCTATCTCATTTCGAACCCCAAAAGCCTATAACCAACATTCGACCCTCCTCAACCCAACTTTATGTTGATACCTCTTTTCAGATTTTTAACTACAGGTTGCATAGTAGGTTTGGAATTCTGAAGGCTGCTCATGATCACAAGCTAGATCATGTAGCTGTTGGAAAGCTCTGGGAGGTGTTCACCAAAGATCTGCAGGATGATGTTCTGAATCTTCATAATATCTATGTCTCTGAAGCTCCTGGTACTGCTGGCCTGGCTTTGGACTATGGTCATTGGAAGACCCTGCATGAAATCAAAAAATGGAAAATTCTGCAAGTGCATCTTCTGATGCTGTTGCATCTGAAGTTGATGAGATGGAGTTAGAGACTGATGCTATGGATTTGGATAATCTTCTGCCTATAGTTGTTTGGAAGCCACATCAATTTCCTTTCGCTCCCAAGGCTAAGGAGTTTGCTGTTCTAACTAGTGACTTTGAAAGTATGTATGAATGGTTTGAGTCTAACCCAGTTGCTCAACCATTGGTTTAAGCCCCTCCTATTTCTCCTTGTGTTGCTGCTCAACTTGTTCCAGCCTCTGCTCCAACTGCAGTCCCTTCAAGTTCTGCAGTGTTGGATACTCTGAAGGGACTTCAGCAGAATCAAGCAACTGTATTCAGTCGACTAGAAAAACAGGATGAAACAAATACTGAGTTCAGGACTTGGATGCAAAGATCTGAAGAATCTTCCAAGAAGCAAGCAGAAGACATTGCTGAGATCAAGAATCTGTTGGCAGCCTTAGCCTCTAAGCTTACCCAGTCTTAGTCTGTGTTTTTGAGTCTTTGTTTACAATTTTCTTTGTTTCTTGCATCTGCTTTCCATTATCCATTGCATCTGTTTTTGTAAACACTCTGAATTATCAATAAAATTTCTTCCTTCATCTTTTGTGTATCTTTCATCCGAATCTTTTATATATATGCTTTTTGATTTTATGACAAAAGGGGTAGAAACGTATTATTTGAATTGATTTATTATATCAGTTGTTGGGCTTAAGTCTCAACATTCCTAACAAAAATTGCAAGTCTATGTCTCTGATAGTTTTTGCAGGAATGTGATAATCTGAAAAAGATCAAAAAGGGGAGAAATGTATCTTGAGAAAAAATTTCAAAAATTTGAAGCAAACAAAGTTTAATGCTCTGATATAAGATATTGCAAGGATATGAAGCAATCCACTTTGATGCTCTGATAATCCAAGTGTTCTAAAGAAAAATTCAGAGCTCTGAAGCTGTCCAATGGAAGCTCTGAAAGAAAGCTCTGAATCATTTGAAGATAAAGCTCAACATGAAAGTCTCTTCTGAAATGGAAAATACTCAGGGAAGTCTTTTATTTATAAATTCTTCTAGTATTAATTTCAGGGGGAGATTGTTAATCTCAGGGGGAGACATATTCACACACTCTGATTAATATGCTTTTATGCTATATCTGTGTATTGTCTTTTTTCATCTGTCATTCTGGATACAAATTCATATCAATTCTATATGTTTTTGTCATCATCAAAAAGGGGGAGATTGTTAGAAAATGAAATGTTCTGAGCAATATTTCTAGTTTTGATGATAACATTATATATGAATTTTGTATAAACAATGTGGTACTCTAATTATTCACGTTTTCCATTTCAGGAAAAGTCTAAAAGAGTATGCACTAAATCATCATTCAGAAGCTCTGACCCAGAAGATCTGGATGGCTTCTTCAGAACATGGTCTGGAAGACATCAGAAGATGGTCTTGAGAAAATCATAACATGATCTAGAAGGCATTAGAAGACGGCAATCAGAAGCAAGGCTCTGAAGATATGATGATATCACGCTACAAAGAACTTCCAAAGTCTGATGACTGAAGTTACATCTGCACCAACGCTGAAGACTCTGATATTCAAACGTCATTCTAATAGTCTAAGTCCAGAAGCAAGTACAAGATGAAAAAGCTACAACATCAATTTTGTCTGACTGCCATAAGGAACGTTAGAAGCTACAAAAGGCAAATTCAGAAGTAGCAGTTAATGCAAGGCTCGAGGTAGTTGACAAAAAGAGTGAAACATTAAATGCAGCATTGTAATGTACACGCAAAGCATTTAATGCAGTACTATTCAACAGTCATATTCTCATGCCTATAAAAGGAAGAAGTCAGCAAGGAGAAACGTTAGCCAGCCTACGTTCATTCTTTACACATTCTCATCATTTGACTCTGAGCTTTCTCACGAACAAAGAAGCAACTTCATCTTCAACCACACAAATATTGTAATATCTTAGTGAGTGTTAGAACTTAATCTTGAGAGAAAAATCACTTGGTGATTATAGCTTATTTATAAGCACATTAAACTCTTGTAATATTTTTTACTACTTTTTTAAAAGAAATTCCTAGAGTGATCAAGTTGTGATCTGTATACTCTATAAGACTTAGAAGTTTCTAAGTGGAAAACCATTGTAATCAAGGTTGATTAGTGGATTAAATCCTCAGTTGAGGTAAACCACTCTGTAAGGGATGGACTGGAGGTAGTTTGATTAACAACAAACCAGGATAAAAATAACTGTGTGATTATTTTTATCTGCCATTTTTAGAAATAACTCTTATTCAATCCCCCCTTTCTAAGTGTTTTTCACTCCTTCAGTTACATAGGATGTAAATCTTGCTAATAGAACACGGGTACAAAAGAGGTACAACAAGAAGATGTCCTATGAGATGTTGGAACATGTTCTAGAATAACATTTCCTATGGAATAGCTGTCGACATCACGCCTGCTGAGCTGGATTAATGAGATTTAGTTATTATTTAACAGATGCAGAATGTTGGTAATTAGGTTGTGGTTATAGATCCTAGGACTGGAAACCTGTGCAACATCACTGAGGTGTATTGAAGATGTGAAGCAAGAGATGTTGTGTCTACCTCGAAGCCTGTAGGTATAAGTTGTATTGTTCGTGGAGGAAGCTTTGAAGTAACTCTAAGTCATTGTTCTTTGTCAAGAGTCTTGGATAGGTATTGTAATGGAAGTGTGTCTACAAAAACTATTTTTCTGTGTGATCAGAATGTCAGTAATTAGCTTTTTGTTACAAATCCGGGACTGGAAACCTGTGCAACATCATTGAGGTGATTGGAAGTGGGATGGAGATATTCCATATCTAGAGAGGATCTAGGTCGAAGGGTCATTGGGTAGGGATTAAGTGAAGAGTTGTAAACAAAGGAGCTTAGCTTTGAATTAATACTGCTGATAGTGAACTTCATTCTTGGCTTGGTATGAGCCCAGAGTAGGTGTGTTTGTCACCGAACTGGGTAAACAATTTCTGGTGTTATATGTCTTTTCAGTATGTTTTCTCTTGCCTGGATTATCAATGTCAGATCATATGTCTCGAGATCCTTATAGGACATCTGGGTCTGTTACACCAGAATTTCAATTGGTATTAGAGCGGGCATCCTGTTATGTCTTTGGATGAGATCATGGGAGGATACTTTCTTGTTTGACAAGGAAGACTCTTACTAAAAATATGTATGAACTTAGACAATTCATTCTATTGTACGGATGATCTCTTGGCAATGATCATTGGTTATCTGGAGCAAAAGTTGTTCCTATTAGTTGCCTTCAGGACTGTAGCTTGGTGGAAAGTTACTGTATGTAGGGTTGATTTGTTTTCAATCCTATGTTGCCATGTTTATACTTGGATGGTGGTATAAGCACTGTGTCTGAATATCATTGAAAGGCTTGTTGTTTTCCGCTGCATGGTATTTGATATAACCCTGATAGTATGGGGAAGGATACTAGGGTTGTTACCCTCAATAGAGTATATGCCAGATGTTTCAATAGATTCATTGAAGGTGTCAAAGATACCTGAGATCTTCCTCAAGTCCACTCATAAAGACATTTATCAAGAAGGTGGATGGGAATCAATTTATCAATGATACTCATGTACATCCGCATATTGTATGAAGGCCTTGAAGACTGACAAAGGATGGTGTGATGTTCTATAGGATGTTAGAACATTATTTCAGCAGGTATGCAGCTACCGGTTGAAGAGGAAGTGTTTTGGGTACTTAACAAAATGTTATGAATACTTTTTATTTGGAACCTACTCGTGACTTGGAAGAGGAGGCATTTGGGCTATATATCTAAGATATTATTTCTTAGAGAATATGTCGAAGATTGGTGAACAGATTGGATGCTGATTGACCATGGTGGTACTCCTTAGTTCAGTTTATTTCTGATCTAGTATGAGCAACTGTTTAGCTCTAGTACCCAGTAGTGTTGTGACTTATCAGCCAAAAGTCCCTTGTGCATTAAGGTTGAATGACTAGGACACCCTTGCTGATGTCTGAGTTATCCCTCTGATCTATGGAACCAAATTATGGAATGATATTGATTGGTCATAAAACAGACTATATGTGGAGGAGCTATAGGAGTGTATCATCTGTAAGTTGTGCTTCTAGTGAGGGGGATGATCTATTATTCCCCAATATAATTCAGAACAGTTAATGATGAAGAATCCCTAATCTGGAGGTGAAGGATTCTAAAGGGATGTGAGAAGCAATGTCTCAACATCATTTCCTGGAGAATGTGTTAGAGGTTTTTCGCATATGTTGGTTCTTCAACAGGATACCGGTTGCCTACTCAAACCTAATCAAGTATATGAGATCATTGAACTCTTGTTCTATAGTGGAAGAAACTTTCAGAGAATCATCTGTTGTATAGTTGTGTCAACCTGAGATAAGTGGTTGATGGGTGTCTGCAAAATTGGAGAGTCATCTGAATCATCTAGGATGTACACTTTGGATTCTTATTTGGAGTAAGGAGGAGTGGTTGTTCCAAATACCTTGTATAGGGAATCTCCTCTATAGGTGTAGAAGGTTGGGTGTTTAAGCATCTTAAAGCCAGTCAAGAAATCTGAACATTGGAAGCTTCTTGAGATGTGCATGTTGCTGCATGTGTATGATTTGGAATTGGCATTAGATCAGCTACTAATGGTTGATCCTATTGTATCCCTGAAAAAGTAATGAATGGTCTAATATGGGAGATGCCAGAGCCTTACTGTTTGATCAAGTTCATATGATTGAGGTTAATGTCGGATTCAATGTTGAAACATCATCTTTAGAGTTTTTTTATCTCCTCAGCCAATAAATATTGTTTTAGATTAAGGTTAAGCCCTTGACCTAATACTGGAATGTTTTGGCTGTCATGACTGGATGTCATGTAGAAGATATGAAGACGACCACGGGTGTGAAGAAGAAGCATGTCAGGTTAAATTCTTACCTTGTGTGAGAAGGTAATCCTATCTGATTAACTGATAAGTACTTTGACAGGAGACTAAGTATTTATTAGGATTCTGCATGAAAGTTGACTACAAATACTTTGATGGGAGCTGAGTGTTTGTCTGATGGTTTAGTGCAAATCTAGTTTCTGAACATGTCCTTCAGAAAATGGTGGAGATTTTATTTCCCTCTATAAGATTTTGTTGTGTAGACCGGGCGGTTTGCGAAGGCCATGTATGGAGATATGTACCTTGGTGATGATTTTAAAACCAAAGCTCATAGGTTTTGTAGTAGAGGTGCTGATATCCCAAATGATGTTGTAACATCATTGCTGATAATCGTCTGTGGAAGAGACTTGAGATCATGAATCTTAATATTCAAACACCATGTTCGGAAGTGGCAGTTCTATATATGGGTCAGAATAAGAAGATTATTATTTTTAGAGTAGTATGCTCTGGCAAAGCATATCTATTATGTTGGTTTGAAGACTTCACTAGTATCAGCAACTACTGGTGATTGTAAAGAGCAGAAGATTGAATTAATCGGCATATTATTTTGGGGTATTCCTCATGTTATGGTTAGAGAGTCTGAATCTTAGTAAAGCTTTTAAGCACACTAAAAAATCATTGAAGGTTGGTTTCAGACTATGTATGCATGACTTCTTGCCGAAAGGTCGTGATACTTGATATGGATGCTCAGGGATACAAATCAGAAGTGTCCTTGAAATATTGACTTGTCTGAGGGAGTGAATGCTTAAGAAGGTATGTGTAGAGATGATTCATCACTATGAAAGCAGGAAGACTTTCATATGCCTTCTTCTGATGCTCAAGCCTTCATCTTCAACTAGAGTATTAGCTACACATGACAAAAGGAGTCATGTGGATATCTGTAAATTGGTGCTGAAATGGTACGGATAGTGTCAAGCCAGAGTACAGTTTAATCCTGTGAAGTTTCTATGAGAAAATGATGTCATTCAATGTGCTGTGACATTATGAAGTTATGGTAATCTTAACACGACATGTTTGAATCTAATCTTGGGAACAGTCAAAATCTAGAAAAGGTATTCAAAGCTACGGTTAAAGAGGTATACGTTGAACGAATAAGAGTTTCCTTTGACCAATAATCATTGAATCATTCAAGGATCGTTAATATCAACGAACAAATCCATTTATTTATAAAGGACTCGTCTTGCATCTATCATCTTGTGAATGTTTGGTATCATCTTTAACATTGGGTTTGTTTGCGTGTGGGTAAGCTGTGTTTGCATTTGGTTTTGTGAGGGTTTCCTTTGTAAATTTTTGTCCAAAAAGGGGGAGAAAGGATTGAACCAAAAGAGTCTGGAACCAGGCTTCTCAAGTGCTGAGCAAACATGTCAAAGAGGAAGTGGTATCCAATGTTGCATCTGGAAGGAAATGCATTTGTGACTTGTGATCTGAGTTATGAACACAATTGTGACTTGTGTTCTGAGTTACCCATGGAAGCATGTGGATACTCCTTGAGTTTCCTCTCATGCTCTAGGTTGACTAGTGGCTGCTGATCAATAATGCTTAGCAGATTCGTTTATGCCACCATTGGTCTTCTGTGGGAAGAATTGGTTCTTGGGTTGAGGGGGAGTGTAATTCATCTTCTTCCTCATATACACCAAATTGTTGGTGTTAAGGTCTCTTCTGCAATGGAGCTTATTCAGAATGTTAAATTGAAGATGTTGAATGAGATGTCCTGACATCTTATCTGAAGACTGAATCCATCCGCAGTTGCTGAAGTCTACTGCACAGCTGCTGAGATCTATTGTACTGCTAGTAGTAGATGTTACCTTATTTTCTCTGTTGTCTGCTAAGATGTAATTTGTAATTTATTTGTTTTAGCAGAAAATTTTCCAAATGGGGAGATTGTAAGTTCTCTGTTTTTAGGGTTGGCTTAATTTTTGTAAAAACAAATCATGGAACCAATAATGTAATGTAACATAGGGTGTAAATCGTGCTAATAGAACACAAGTACAAATCAGGTATAACAAAAAGATGTCATATGAGATGTTGGAACATGTTCTGGAATAACATGTCCTATGGAATAGTTGTTGACATCGCGCCTGCTGAGCTGGATTAATGAGATTCATTTTAATTTAATAGATGCAGAATCAATCAGAATATTTGAAGATTATATAATTTCTAAATACGGAGATATTTTCGGAAACTAGGATATTGAATACCTTGATTGTAGCACAAGTAAATGCTATCTTGTAACAACAAATTAGCTGTGATAGAAGGCCCAAATCAAGTTGGGTATAGTTTATAAATAGAAGGGTTTGTAACCTAGCTTGTAACGAATTCAAGATGTAGAATTATAGGGTTTGTTAAGGGTGATTCTTCCGGCTTCTGGGAAGATCACCAAGTTTGTCTGAAAGCTGTGAAGCAAGAGATGTTTTGTCTACCTCGAAGCCTGTAGGTATGAGGTGTATTGTTCGTGGAGGAAGATTTGAAGTAACTCCAAGTTATTGTTCTTTATCAAGAGTCTTGGCTGGGTATTGTCATGGAAGTGTGTCTACCAAAACTGTTTGTCTGTGTGATCAGAATGTTAGTAATTAGGTTTTTGTTACAGATCCTGGGACTGGAAACCTGTGAAACATCACTGAGGTGATTGGAAGTGGGATGGAGATATTCCATATCTAGAGAGGATCTAGGTAGAAGGGTCATTGGGTAGGGATTAAGTGAAGAGTTGTAAACGGGGGTTAGTAATTTGATTTAATTAATATTATTATTTATCAATGGCTTATCAAATGTTACACACGTTATCCCAAACATCGTGTCCAGCATCTGTCATATGAGAAGAACAACTCCGCGTTTAACTCTGATGATTGTAGGACAACAATTGTTATGAGATCTTGGTCGTGGATATCCTCTTTTTGTAAAATTTTGGTTGGTTAGTTTTTTCTTTTGGAACATTAATCCACTCCTTTGCTTTAGAAGGTAACAATTTT
The DNA here is from genome assembly GCF_029867415.1 of Vicia villosa. Lineage (NCBI taxonomy): Eukaryota > Viridiplantae > Streptophyta > Magnoliopsida > Fabales > Fabaceae > Vicia > Vicia villosa. Next base: position 92,905 of record NW_026705121.1, read on the forward strand.
TGTTGTAATTATGGGTGGAATATCCCTTATACTCCCTTCTAATAGATTTTCCTATTAAAAAAATGAAATAATGTTATTACATCTTAATTGTAAACATGCATATGATCGCCAATAAAATAAGTGATAGCATTTGTATGAAAGCACTTTTAAAAACTACACTTTTAATAGCGTTTTAAAGCACTATTGTAGATACTCAACCTACAATAGCGAGAGCTTTGATAACGCTATTAAAAACAAAAATAAAAAACGATATTAAAAGACTTTTTTTTTACTTAGTGACAAACAATCATGGAATATAACAAGGTTGAGTTGATTGTTGGGTTTTGGGTAGGGGTGTTCATTGGGTCGAGAAGTTTCAAACCATACTAGAATCCAAATCAAATCATGATGTTTGGGTTGAACATTTATTCAATTCTAGCAAAAAACTGGATCAAACTAATGAAACTCGATGTTAATTAGTTCTGGAAATGAATTTCTAAAATTCTACATACGAGCCTGTCTTCCCGAACCAACCATATTTAATTTTATAATTTATATTATCATTGTCATGAAAACTAGTATAAAATATTCAATTTCAAGAAGAAAAGAAATGAAATACTATTTGTGACGTTCACAACCTATACGGAGAAATTTAAAAAAAAAAATCATGGAATATAACAAGGTTGATTTGATTGTTGGGTTTTGGGTAGGGGTGTTCATTGGTTCGAGAAGTTTCAAACCATACTAGAATCCAAATCAAATCATGATGTTTGGGTTGAACATTTATTCAATTCTAGCAAAACACTGGATCAAACTAATGAAACTCGATGTTAATTAGTTCGGGAAATGAATTTCTAAAATTCTACATGCGAGCCTGTCCTCCCGAACCAACCATATTTAATTTTATAATTTATATTATCATTATCATGAAAACTAGTATAAAATATTCAATTTCAAGAAGAAAAGAAATGAAATACTATTTGTGACGTTCACAACCTATACGGAGAAATTAAAAAAAAAACTCGTACTAGGGGTGCAACCCTTACAACTCGGACAAACTATAAAGCATTGAAACAATCCAAAGGTAATTTATACCAATCATAGAAGCTACATGACAATAACGGATTATAGCTAGCTAACCAACTCCAAGAAAGAAACATAACATTGAAACACACCTTATCAAAACTATAAGAGACCTTATCAAAAGTCATGGCACTTCTCATGATCCAAAGACTCCAAGTAGTAGCAATCCATATAGAATTTATTTACTTCCTAGTTTTCACATTCTTCACCTTCTCTTGAATGATACTGAAATCCAAAAACTCCTCTAACGTGAAAGGAAGATCATCCCCCAACCAAAGATAAATCCGCCCCCACAAAGCCTTCGCTACATAACAAAGAAAGAGAAAATGGGTTGAAGTCTCCAAATGAATCCTGCAAAACTCACAAAGAAGGTTTGAAGAAATATCATTAACTCCTCTTTTACTCAAGGAATCTTTTGTAGGTAGTCTATTGATGCACACCCTCCACATGAAAATCTGAATTTTGAACGCTACTAGCGAATTCCAAATGACTTTTAGTAAGGCCACCGTAGAGGTCTGCCACGCCACCTCTTTACTGTCTGACAGCAACAGCGTCGCGCTAGCCACCGAGAAGCAGCTGTCTAGATTCAGCTTCCATTGGAAGTCGTCAACACCTTCCCTCGCGGGTCTGGCCGAATACAGCAGGTCCAGAAGCTGCTGCTACTACTCTTGAATAAGGCTGTTGGCAGCAGAAAGCCTCTCCATAAAATCAGCAACAAAGATGCGAGAAGGTTGCCAAACAACCTCATCATTCTCCCAAAAGAAAACACCTGCCACTGAACATAATTTGTTAATGTAACCGATCAATCTAATCCAAAACAACATGTTGTTTCTCTATTTGACTTGAGCTTTATCGTAAAAATTTATAAATCCAATCAATAAATATTTGATCGGTTTTAGGTGCCAAATTCTCTGAAACCCAAACGGTGTTTGATTTTAAGTGCAAAATTAAGATTTTTTTTTAAAAAAAGAATGATGAATAAACCATTAATTCGTGGATAGTTTTTGAGGTTGAATAGAATGTTGTGCATGGATGAATAAAGTTCAAATTCTGCTATAGACTTTTTTTTTTCCGTTAAGACGATGAATGTTTAAATAAGTTTAGAAACATGATGAGTAATTTTGCTTAAAATCATGTTTCTTAATTAATTAATGAAGTGACAAAAAATTTCCCAGTAGAGTTAAACCCTAAACCTTAAAAACTAAAAATAAATAAATACAGTGACGACCCACATAAACTAAAAAAAATGCTCACATTGTAAATTTTGTTTGATGACGTGATTTTCCACTTTGTGGCATGGAAATCACGTCACTACAGAGTTTAATTTTTGTAGTTGATAGAAAAGTAATTTTTTTTTTGAAAAAATATATTGAGAGTAATGCATACTAGTAACTCTTTTTCAGATGATAGTGGAAACATATGCTATTAACTCTTTAAAATATAAAAGTTATTTAAATTTTTCTAATTTATGTTTTATATTTATTGATATTGAAAAATCTAATCAATTAATCAGAGAATATCTCATTACACCCTTTGATTCTTTATGCACTTAGCGAAGTTTTAATTTTGTCCCTACTTCCGTAAATGTACATTCAAAAAGACTTTTTTTTTTTTGCAAAATTTGAATTTTTCCGGAGGTACATCTACGAAAGTATTTTAAACTAGTGTATTTTGGGAGAAATTGCAGATTATTTCAGTTTATGGATTTTTCTGTAGGTGCATCTACGGAACGGCTCAGCGCCAGAAATTTATGTTGATCTATCTACAGAAGTATCTAATATGTTTGAACCAGCATGATCACTCTCCATTGTTACCTGTCTACTTCAACACTCACTCTTACCACCCTAAAAAACCTTACACCCTCAATATCATTTTTCACTCTAAAGCTTCAATTTTTTGGTGCAACAAATCAAAGGGAGCAAGAGAAGACAGAGTTTCAGGTAAACATTCATCTTTATTCGTTGCATGGCTCACATTATCAATAAAATTTTTGTAAAAAATATAATGTTGCTTCCGTAGGTACATCTACGGAACGAGTTGAAGATGAACACGAGGCCAAACGAGGCGAAATTGTCGGTTCCGATAGCGCAAAGTGTGATTGCACTATTACTAGAACGTATGGTCTCCCGTGTGCTTGTTTTATAGCAACATTGAGCTCAAGAACCGAGAGGATGTTTTGGCGATGTGGCGGACATATTTCGGTTTCGAAGAGAAAATCCCGCTCCAGTTCGTAGAGACAGTGCAAAGAACGGTTGAACAAATCTTAGAGATATCCAAGTGTCCACCGGACTATTGAGTTGCTATATTTAATTTGTTGTTGAAATTATCAATGTAATGCCGATTTTAATCTATGAATGTTGTTTTCACCCCCCTTGCAATGTTGATTTCCTGATTTTTAGTGTTTAGATTGCTCCGTAGGTATGCATACGGAATTGTTCCGCATATGCATCTACGGAAGATTTTCACGCAAATCCTACCAAGTCTATAGAACTAGGGTTTTAACAATAAAAGATAAAGACATTAAAAATAAACTAAGAAAATAGAGATAAAAAGATAACTTTTGATTTCATTGATTGATTTGCTAATGTCTCAATAAGACTACAATATATAATACTTCTAGAGAGTAATAAACTTAAAGACCCAAATACTAGTAAAAGCCCAATAAATATATTGATAACTAATACTATAAATTCTATTATACCCCTCTATCATTGCCGCCGGGTTCACTTGAACCTTGTCCTCAAGGTTCTAAAATCAATATGAGAGTAGAGATATTGTTCCTGGATCCCATTGCTTGAATAACAAATTGTCACTAACATTTAAATAATCAACTTTAAAACCCTGAGCTCGGATTTTGTCAATGTAGTTGACCAAAATAATGGCTGCATCCCTGAAAATATCTACCTTGGTAATGGTTGATCCAAGGTGACAGTGAGCTCCTACAAGCTTTAACTCAACAGGGTGCTCCTTGACAGCATCTAAAAAACACTGCAGCTTCTCATTTCTAATGACAAATTTAGAGTTCTTATTCCCAGTGGCAACATAAGGATGGACCTGTGGATCAACATCTGGATTAATCCAAAGTAAAACATTCACCCTCGTTCCAGCAATTCTTGCAGCTCCCACAATTTTTTCTAAGTCAAACGCACTGGGTTCAGGGCCTACAGCTTCACAAAGCTCATACAATTGATTCACAACCATGTAACGGACACGCCATAATTTATCCCAAGAGCAATTAACAATAACGGGGAGTATAGTGGCAGCATGGGATTCTATAGGTGAACCGGTTTTGAGGCACACTTTTTGTGTTTTCCTTTGCATCTTTTGCTTTGTTCCAGCTCGGTCATTAAAATCAACAATATCAGCCACTTTCTCTAAAATGCGTTCTGGTTGAGATTGTGGTTTCCCATCAAAAACCACAGAATCTCCAAAAACTTCGTATGATTGAATTGATAAGCCGTAGGACCATGCAATATACTCAAGCCTGTTATTATTATCAATCTTGAAGTCATACTTAAAGTTGTGATTTTCATCTTTTAATCTCTTACACATTGCAATCAGATCAATAGTATCATTATCTTTATCCACATTTCTAAAAGACTGCAACAAGTTTCTCACATCTATCTCTGTAAAAGGAAGACAGTCAAGTTTGAGGCCCTTCTCTAGCTCCATTAATCTCAACATTTGTCTTACCGACATTCCAGCTTTGGCAAACATACATATGCGACTCTCATCATCAGGCGATATCAGACAGTATGATGGAAGAAAACGCACCTCATTAGATTTCAACAACTCATGATTATGGATGTTTCTAAAACCAGTAACACGCCATTCAGGTACATCAAAATCCGCCCTTTTCAAAATACGCAGATACGCTTGGAAACCACAGGGAGATGATTTACGGTTCCTTTGCACCTTTCCCACATCTTCATAATGTTTATTTTGAGGAAATCCACCATGATGGCAAGTAAAATCCCTCCTCGTTACTCTGCCAACCCCATCTTTTTGTGACTAACACATCAGTTTTATTGGCCAAAACCATCTGATCAGCCTGAAGCATGCGCTTCACATAATCATGACGATCACCGAGAGCAATACACCTAACTTCATCTTCCAATGCAGCAGCAACAGCCAAATCACCAGCATGCTTTAGTATCCGACTCTTGGCAGAGTATAAATCAATGACAGTAGGTGTATGTTCTATAGCCTCATTAATTTTAGAAAGTGTGATTACATATTGACCCCACCTATCATAATGCTGAGCCAACAAGAACAAATTCCACATGAAAGTTGATGGGGGCTCTTTTTCTACTCTCCCAGGGTATTGACCAGTTATCCTAGAAGAATTCTCTAACTCAAGAATAATTTGTTCCAAAATATCTGCCTGATATGTCACCTCCACAACAACACCGTTTTGAACATTTTCCAATTCACGATCCTTAACCTTCAATTCTTCCTCCTCTAATACGACATTATTTTTAACACTTCCGAAACCGTTATCGTTACCCACCTCCGCAACCGTATCAGTAACATGAACATTATTCACACCAAATCCCGAACCGTTATGACGAATCTCTCCTTCAATAGAAACAATAGAACCAGTATCTTCCAACGCAGGCTCATCAGAAACAAAGGGAGGTATTTTATCAAACACTTTATATGCATTATTTTCTAAAACATCATTAAACAATAATACCGTCGCGTCGGTCTCATACGAGTTGAAAAAAGATGTTGTTGTTGCAGTCGCGGATGCTGTTCCACCAAACAGAGTTGATGTCGTCGAAGCAGATGAAGTTCCTCCAAACGGTTTCGTGGAAGACGCCAATCCAAACGGATTCGAAGAAATCGAGGACGACGACAGTGCCTCAAACAGCATTGAAGAAGTCGAAGAAGCCGAAATAGGTGCTCCAAATGGTGAAGAATCTTGAGCACATGTGATTTCTGATTCGATGACAGGGAGAAGATTCTCATTGGAGGAAGGTTTGATTTTGACAGCTACGGAAGAAAAGTTGGACCTAGGAACAAAGGAATCGTCGAACCTGTTGATGGCGGCAGAGAGAGCGGCGCGATGACCCGGTTGGGTTTTTCTGATCAAGTGACCCGCAGAAGCAAAAGTTCTCAAGAAATTTCTCGACTTGTTGCGAAGATTTGAATCGGACGCCATTTTTTCTTGGTTTCGAGAAAACAACCGAGAAAGGGTTTTACCATTGTTTTGGAAAGATCGTTTCTTACAACCAGGATGAGACACTTTTTGAGACTTTTGTTTTTTCTTTTTTTGTGAATCAGAAGGTTTTTGAGAATTTTTCTTAGATCTTTTCTTAAAACAAGGAAGAGAGACTTGCAAAGGCTTCTTACAATCTCTTCTATTACTAGAATGAATTTGAAATTGATAGGAATTGTTGTAGTAGGGTGAATAATGAGATGTAAGATAGGATGAATATGGGTTAGGTGGAGGAGGTGTATACCCATGATTAAAATACAAATATGATGATGGTGTTGGAACATATGGATTTGTGTAATAGGGTGAGAAAAGTTCCCATGGAAAGGATGGAAATGAAGGTGTGGTAGGAGTTGTGAAAGAGGGGTTTGTGGGATAGGTAGGAGGAATGCTCCATTGATGAGATGAAGGTGTAAGATAAGGGTAATCCAGGAGGATTTGAGTACATGGATGAAAGCACCAATTGTTAGGATGCTAATCCTACCAAGACTATCAATTTAGGGTTCAACAATAAAAAGAGAAAGACATTAAAATAAACTAAGGAAATAGAGATAAAAATAACTTTGATTTTCATTGATTGATTTGCTAATGTCTCAATGAGACTACAATATATAATACTTCTAGAGGGTAATAAACTTAAAGACCCAAATACTAGTAAAAGCCCAATAACAATATTGATAACTAATACTATAAATTCTATTATACCCCTCTATCACACACACTTTTTTGTTAACTGCCTAAATTTCATGATTTTGTTGTTGTTGTTATGGCAATTTCTCTTTATTTGATGTAAGAATCTATCATTGAGAAGAGTGACCTGAAATGGAGACGTAGAGAAGAAAATATTCCAACGATAAAGAAAATGGTTTTGGAAAAAGAAAAAATCATTGCTTCCAAACAGAATAAGAATGACCGTAATCAAGTGAGTTTTTTATTTATTTATTTTTAAAAAAAAATATTTCTCATCAAAGATGGTTTTGGAAAAATATTAAAGTTTATTTTTATAAACTTTTCAAAATGATTTATGGAAACAATTTTCTTTATTATATATTACGGTTAATATTAGCTACTTAATACCAAAATAGTAGATTCCATTATGAGTTAATCAAACTATTGTCATATACTCAAATAGTTTATTGATTTGTATAATTTGTAGGAGTGGATATCAGCTTTGGAGATTCAAGTGTTGAATTTTATATACAATCTTAAACCTCGTCTTGTTTTTCTAACTTTTAAAATTAGTGAGGCCTTTCTAATGTTCATCAATAAGTTAGAAATTGTAGAAAAGATAATAAGGGCAGCAATAACATTCATCAAGGTATATAAACATTGATGTCTTCAATTTTAACTTTCTTTATAATTAATAAGTTTGCAGCTTCACTAATATATGTTTCTCCATTATGTTTTGCAGGAATTATACAAGTGTGCTAAGCCATATATCATTGGACTTGCGAAGGCCATTATGCGGTTGCTTTTTGGGCTTTTGAAGGTGCTTGTAATCCTTGCAATCATAATCATTAAAATAAGTATCCATTTGCTTATTGGACTTGTGAGGACCCTTGTATGCATTGGAACCCTAGTAATGAAAATAATTATGTTGATTTGTACTGGATTTGTAAGGGGGCTGTATGAATTCTATCAGCTGTGTTTGGAGGTTGCAAGATAGTATTGGACTCAAATGTGTTATATATAATGAGTGACATTCATTAGAACGATCTACATTAAATTTCTGAATCAATATATTAAATATGTTAAGTTGAAGGGAAGTGTTGAAGTGTATCTATGTATGCATGCAAATTGAGACATTTAGTTGTTTATATGCAAATTCAGTTCACAATACAACTGTTCCTCGACCACGTAAATATTGAAAATTGTCCCACCATACAAACTTTTGCAATCACTATATCTGAATAAGAATGCATCGCCGACTTTGATGCTTGCAATTGCATGATTGAAATGATCTGGATGAAGGATGCAACACATTTGAAGGTAGAAGACTTTTGTACTAAGTTGGCTACTATGTGGAAGTTTTTAAGCAAGTGGGGGGATCACTTTCCTTGGATAAAGATTATGATCGGTTGTTTTCGGATTACCCCTTTATTAATTATTTTTTTTGGATTACTTCCTTGAAATATGAAAAGTTCTATGATTTATCCTCCTAAGACACCTCTGTAAACTTGTTTTTTTGATTTACCCCCCTGGGTTTTCACTGTTTTTTACACGCTTATGAAATAACCTAAAAATAAAGGGGGATAATCCAAAACAAAAATAATTAATAGGGGGTAATCCGAAACTCGCCTATATGGCAGGGGGTAAAAGTCAATTATCCCTTGCTTTAATGTTGTCCTAAGAAGCGTTCAATACTGCTGAGAAAGTAGTGTCAAAAACAAAGTAATTATACAAGAATGTGAATTTTTTGAAAACCAAAAAGAGGTTTGCTATTTTGATATTAAATTAACTACACCGTAGATGTACACCATAACTTTTTTCAAAGCTTTTATGTGTGGCACAAAAATCCAAGCAAGAAAAAATAATAAAAAAAAACATAAAGTATATGGATTTGTATAAATATACAGTGTAGTGTCACCTATGAGTGTATGTTTAGCCTCAACCAAAAAACCTTTTAATTTAAGAAGTGGGAGGAGAGAAAAGATATAAGAAAGTCGGTTAAAACAACCTATTAATACTAGTATATGTATTTAATGTATGATGCTTAATGTATTTTAAGAGGTACATCGCTACTACATGAAAACATACATGATGCATAGTGCAATAAACATAATCAGACTTCGACTACCGCATGTGAATTTGACTCTGTCGAATTCTAAATAATCAGACTTCGACTACCTTCACCACTTTGACTTCTCCTCTTTCCATTATCTCTCTGATAAAACGGAGTCAAATGACATCGCATCAAACAAACACAATTAGTTAAGGCATGATTCGAAATCTATTTGATGGCAAGAAATGGAAACACTTTCATAGAGTACATCCAGAATTTACAGTAGAACCCCGAAATGTCAGGCTTGGATTATGCTCACATGTTTTTACTCTTTAATTATATACAATCGTCAACAATTGCATATTCTTGTTGTCTAGTTATTGTTACCCTGTACAATCTCCCTTCTGAGATGTGCATGACGAAATCTTACATGTTTTTAACATGCCTCATTCTAGGACCGTCGAATCCAAAGGAAGGAATAAATGTTTAGTTACAACCACTAGTTGGAGAATAGACTTATGATGTGTCTCGTAAAAAAAACTTTAATATGTGAGTTGCTTTGATGTGTACAACTAATGAATTTACTTCATATGGCTTATTTTCTGGTAGGAATACGCATATAAAATGTGATCCCGCATTGCATGGGACATAACAAAATGTTTACGTTGGAAAGTTGCAGAAAAAGTTTGTGGTTTGATGGTCACTGTAGGTTCTTGTTACCTACAAACCATGAATTTAGAAGAAAGATTGCTTTTCAAAAAAAAAACTAAAAGATCTTTCTCCCCCTCGACTCTCACGATTAAAGTATGGAATTTTGTTTCTGACCTACAAAAATTCACAACTAATGGTAAATCATACAAAAGTAAAGAATATTGGGACACACAATTGGAAAAAAAGAAGTATTTTTTAGGGCTCCCATACTAGAAGGATAATTTGTTGCAACTTAATCTTGATGTTATGCATATTGAGAATATTATTTTGATAATGTGTTTAACACAGTGACAGATATCCAAAGCAAGACAAAAGATATTGAGAAGGCTATAATGGACTTGAAACTTTTGTGTAATCGAAAAGACTTAGAGTTGAAACCTCGACCAAATGAAAAATTATTAAAACCCAAGGCTTGTGACATTCTTAATTCTCAAGATGCAAAAGTAGTATGTCAGTGGTTTAATGAGTTAAGAATGACCGGTGATTATTCTTTTAACTTGGAAATATATGCTGATGCCAAAACTAGAAAGTTGCATGGAATAAAAAGTCATGATTGTCGTGTTTTCATAGAATGATTGCTTCCAATTGCATTTAGTTCACTTCACCAGCATTTACTTTATCCACTTACTAAGATCAATCAATTTGTTAAATACAATTGTGCATAAACTTTAAGAATACATGATATAATTAAATTAGACAAAAATATTCATGTCATTCTCCAAGTTGGAGCAAATAATTCTGCTAGGTTTCTTGGATTTTATGGACCTGTTCAATATATATATAGATGTATCAATTTGAACGATCCATCGGTGATTCAAAATGATGAGTGTAAAATAAGGAAAGAGTTAATGGATCAATATATGCACATTACGTGCATCGAGAAATTGTTTTATTTTTGGTAACTTACAGGGTCGACTAGATTGATCCTAGGACATGGGTCGAGGTGTGTATATCACGATGATTGTATTTATATTTCTGGGTTTTACTTCTAAGAGAAATACTTTAATCTATGGCTTGATGTAAAAAACAATATAAAGTGCAATGTAACGAAGGATATTACAGAAAGACTCGAAAGTAACTTGATTGTAAATGTAAATGACTCGAACTGGAACTGTAAATGTATTAAAATGACTTGTGTTTATAAAATAAATAACAGTATTGAAATTACAATGGTGTTTACACGTACATTCTCAGCGAAACTCTTTCTGTTACGCTTGGTACTTGAGTAATTTGTGAGTAATTTATACAAAATGAACACCCCTGAATCCTACCACTAAGATCCTTATTTATACTAATTCGACCCTAATGGTCATACACAAATAGAACGCCACGTTGTCTCTTTGCATGTGTCTCGATTGTCTGATGTTTCCACGTGTCTTTCCAATCAACTCTAATATTTTGAAATTCAAAATTGTGGTGTCGTTTTTTTACCTCCCGTTTCACTTGTGAGGATGGCACGCTAGACCCTTCACGCGAATTTTGGAAGGAGGGAAGCGCCCGTGGTGGGCGGAATTTTTTTCCAGTTCTTCCTACGATAACACACGAACTTTTTAATTATCCTACTTAAGAGAAAGGGGAAAAAGATCTCAAATAAACCCTGGGAGTTTGCTAAGTGTGGGGATTCACCTAGACTAGAAATTCTTGAGTCTGGGAGGTCGGTTATACATAGGGAAGATTTTAAGCACCCTACATATCCGTAGTACTCTAGGGGAACCTTCTTTGTGTCTATGTATTTGTGTTTGTTGCTAATGATTATGAAAGTTTCTCCTTTGTATTGGGAGAAGGAATTGAATTAAATTAAAAATGAAAGACAGACTGACTGACTATTTTTGGTTTTTTATTAGCTCGCTGAGATTCCTTGTGAACCTCGTGCCTACATATCCCTAATGGAAGTCAGAGCTTTTTGTAGTTCGGATAACTAATTAGGGAAATTAATTGTTTCTGGTGCCTTGCTTGAAGCTCAAGGATGAAGCTTGAATTAAATCTCTGTTTATTGTAAAGAGACATGAAATCATCTTTACAGAGAGGTATTTTTACTATTCCACCACAAACATTAAAAGAGACAGAAAAGTTGAAATTCATTTTATTAAGAGAGGGACCTTACTTGTGTATGTGCAAATATACCAGTCAAATGTCTCTTGAATGAAAGAAATATTCTCAACCAAATTAGGGAAAGTTACACATGCTTGGGTTAACTTGACAGAGCATGTCTTTCAAAGTCCTAAATGGGAGAATGATTAAAATTAAAATGTAATGTTTGTTTGTTTGTTTGAATGTGGTGAGATAGGAGAAATATCTCTCTATAGAGATAAGCTACATCTATCTATTGTATAAAAGATTTGATTTTAGCTGGCTTGTATGAGGCCCAAGCTTGAGGCATTTTGATTGATTTTATTGACCCTGGGAGATGACTCCACTGGAAATTAACTTAAACTAAGAAATTTTGTGTTATGTACAAAGCCCAGAATTGAGGCTGACTTTAGCTGGAGAGTTTCTATTTTGTGCATTGTATGAAGCCCGAGGTTGTGGCTAACTCTTAGCTAGGGAAGGCATTATTTTCTGCCTTGTATGAAGCCCAAGTTTGTGGCTGACTGTTGAGGAAACTGAGTATGTATGACTCTATGGGGAAAAGATCTTAAAGGTTGGGAATCGTTTGACATAGGAAATGTGGTTTATCTTCCATGTACAAAGCCCAATGTTGTGGCTACTTGATGGTGAAGGACTCACTGTGGAGACTCTATTATATGCCTTGTACAAAGCCCAAGGTTGAGGCTGACTCTAGATAGGGGAATACCTATGAGTAGGGTAATGACTCTAGAGGGGATATGTGCCTTGTAAAAAGCCCAAGGTTGAGTCTCACTTTTTAAATGGGGAAAAGATCTACCAATGTGGGATCTTTTGACTCAAAAGGGATTTTTGACTATCTGGAAGATTGTCCAGTTGTTTAAGAGTTAAAGGTTGTCCCTACTGAGGATTGTGTTTTTGTTAATCAGGGATTGATGAATGAAAGACCCAGGTTTGAAGATTGACTCTACTGGGGGATTTGTTTAAGTGATTGACCTAGACTCTATTGAGGAGTTTTGAAGGTTTAAAAAGATGATTTTGGAAGCAAACCCTTTCCAGGGAATTTGGATTTGAATGAGTGATTTTGGAGGCTGACCCTTTCCAGGGGTTTTGACTCAGCTAGTGAGATTATCTTTTAAAAGTTGAATTTTTTGAAGCTAACCCTTTCCAGAGAATTATGACTTTATAGGACTGATTTTGGAGGCTAACCCTTTCCAGGGGTTTTGAATGATGGAAGAGTGATTAACTATTTGAGACTTCTTGTTTAAAGCCCAAGATTAAGGCTGACGCTGAATGAGGATAGACAGCTATGGAACCTAGACTTTGCTAAGGAGGAAAACCATTGGAGATAAAGTTGACAAAGACTGTCCATGTTGTCATACCCCAAAATTTGCCTTCCATATTCCATTCACAATGATTCAAAGTTCAAGAGATTCATCCAGTCAATCTCCTGAGCAAGAGCCTCCTAAAGCTAGGGTTTGATACTCTCCTGAGAGAATTAGCAAAACAAAGTCTCCAATGAAGTTCTCCATGGCCCATTATGATCCAAGATACCTCTATGTCAAAGTTCAAGATTCAATTCCAAAGCTTTTCTCACTCAATGGTCTAGATGATCCACAATCAATTGGTTTGACCTGAAAGTCAACCATAGTCAAAGCATAATCTAAAGCTCTCAATTTTGGGTCAACATCAAGTGAATTAAAGTATATCCATCATTTGATCAAAGATTGATCATGATTCCATTAATAGAAACTATGAAATGAACAAGTGCAAAAAGGTTCAAATTAGGGTTTCTTTAGGAGAAAGTCAACCCAACTTTAACTGGACATAACTTTCACATGGAACATCAAAAATTCCCCACTCAAAGCCTATCTTGAAGGAAATTGGATTCTCTACAACTTTGTCTCTCACAAGCCAAGGCCAGAAGTGCTTCATTTGAGAGGTATGATGCAAAAGATTACAGGTCATTTTCAGGCATCCTTCAAAAGCAGTTTTTTGTCAAAGAAGATATGATCAAGATAAAAGCTCCAAATGAAAAATATGTTCCAAAGTGGCTCATAGAGGACATCTTGAGGTTTCCAAAAAGTCCTAGAACTCCCTCATAGCTTAAAAATTGAGTGAGATATGCTTGATCAAAGTTGAGCAATTTTTGGAGGCAAAATGTGAAATAAGAAGGTTCAAATTGGAATATTTTGCAAATGGGCCTATATTTTTATAACTTAGTCTTGGTCCACAAGTTACCCAAGCTGTCAAAATCATTTTCCACGAATTATGGCATTTTTATTTGATTTTTTATAATTTTTATCTCATTTAAAAAGTGATTTAAAGTTATATAAACCAAAGAAAAATCAAATATTGGATATAGGAATCATAATGGCCGATTTCAATCAATATTTATTGAGTATTTTCAAGATAATTTTGTGCATAAATGTTGATTGGATTATTGAAGCAAGATTGATCAAATTTGGAAAGTTCCATGGCCCAAATTTCCCAAATTTTTAATAATGGATTCAAAGAGATTTTGGGCAAAGTTTGTTGACCTATTTGTTCCACTTTAAGTATAGAACAAAGAGCACACGAATAGGGGTTAAAAAATCTGCAGAGCGAGCACATTCACGAGCAATAAATTCTCCAAAAAAACTCATACTCTGTTTTTGAGAATCAGAAGGTTTCAAGGAGATTTAAAGCCTACTACACGTTCCTTAGGTCACTATGAAGGCGTTGGGATCGTTACTCTGCATCAGCAACCCCAGAAACACCTCCAATAAGGCCACGGTTTGTCATTCCAAACTCGAACTTGATTGCTTTGATTCGTGCCATATAAATATGTTTTAAATATGTATTATTGCTTGTTGTGATGTGTGGATTGATTCTGGATCATTAATTTGATTTTTGTGCACGTATGTCACGTATCACCATAGCTAGGGTTCGTGAGTTTAATTTGGCGGTTTTGGTTAGGGATAAAATTAGGAAGAATCAGGGTCATATTTGAGTACAGGGATTTTGGACGAAGAGATTGGAACGATTGCGCCAAATTTCTTTTGCTTGTAAATTATTTTTCTGTTGCAGGGTTGAATTGCTACGAAGAGAATTCGTAGCAAATTCGTAGCTAATTATTCAGGGATTTACAGGGTCTGGTGGAGAAGATGATTGCATGGCACTACGCCACTGGCTTGTTTGAATTTTCGCGCGCGTTATTTCCATATTTTTTTGGTTTCTTACATATTTTATTGGATACGTGGGATAAACAAACGAGCGCGTTTGGTGGGTTGGTAAGGTAAAAGAGCATTGAGTAAAGGGACGAGGGTTCGATCCCTCGCTCCCATGTTATTTTTATAAAAAGGTTTGTTCAGTTATCCCATGCGTTGCCAACCATATAGTCCACCATACACTCCAGATCTGAACCTCTAATTCATCCACTAGCTAGATCCCACGCCCAAGATTTATTCCCTATACCATAGACCCTCAAGTCAGCCACACTGAATCAAAACCATAATAAACTAAAATAATTTTAATTAATATAATTGTTTTAATTAAATTCTTTTAATATATTTATTTATATAATAATAATTATTTTTATAAATAAATTAATATATAATATTCATATTAAAAATACAATTTGTTGTTCGTTCCGATTAAATCGATTAATCGCCATGGTCAATAATAAACTTTCATTAAAATGTTATTTAATTAAAATATAATTAATTTCTATTTGGTTAAATGGTTTCGACTATCTTATTAGTCGCGATGATTAATCTTTCTATTTTACTTATTCTAATTCGTTGTTCTTTTTAATCGAATCAATCGATTACGAGGGGTAACGATATAAACTAATTCATAAAATTGTTAAAAAATACTATTATTCGTTATTAGAGATAATCAAATCAATTGATTAAAATTGGTAACGATACAACTACTAATCTGTTAACTATGGTAATTGAATCTATCGATTATCGCGGTTAATGGTACATACTAAAATCAGGGTTGTACGCCCACATCCTAAAACACTTACCAAACCTTTTCAAACTACAATATCAAACTACGGATTTTCATCCTTATCCAAAACTACGATAGGCCACTTAAAAGCCTCCAAAACCATATCAAATCAAATTTCAAACCTTAAGGGCGTACAACCCTTCCCCGAACTACGTTGACTTTGATTCTCCATAAGGAGATACGTAGGCACTTGGTAACAAGGCGAGTCCCCTTCCTCCATATTCTAATCATGTTCAATTATTTGCCTTAACCCTATTAACTGTCTGTCATCTTTCTTTATGTCAACCATAAACTGTTACCTTAGATTCAAAGCCATAGGAAAGGGTTGAGGGTGCCTAACACCTTCCCTTGACCTGAATATAGTATCTTACCCTGATCTCTTAACTGCGTAAGGTTTCCTATTCGCCTTGGTAGAATAGGTGGCGACTCTAATCTTTAATTTTTAGGGCAGGTTGCTACAGCTAGCGACTCTGCTGGGGAAAACACTTAATGGTGAATACTATGCTCCTATAGGTTTTGGCAGGGTTTAGGTTTTGGCTAACTATTTAGGTTTTTGGCAAACTTTTTAGGGTTTGGCTAATTTGCCATTTTTATGGTTTGTGTTTGGCTTTGTTTTTATTTATTTTTCCTAAAATTATTTAATTGTTTATGTTTATATATTTGTATTTAATTGCATAAATGTTATATTATATGCACTGCTGGGTTTATATTATATGGTCGTTAAACCTAAGTGTGGGAGTTATCCTTGAGATCGGGGGGGACTTGAATCGCCTACGAGTCTCATTGATAATTCCACTTGGAGTGGGTTGAATATTCAGAAATGTCCAAAACGAAACTTGACTTTGTAGAGGGCATGACTGGATAGTCAGCTGATCTCTCCGAGAACCTACCCCAAAAATTCGAACCTCATTGGATAAAATGAGTTGTTCTAAAATCCAAAGAGACAAAAAGTCTCGGAGGCTACAAACGACCCCATGAGACTCGTGTCTAGGACATACCAATGGAATGGGTAGGCGCCCTAAAGCCGCTACGTCGAACCTATGAACCTATGAACCTATGAACCTAGGGCCTATGTGATTATGTGCTATATGTATATATGTTGTTCATTATTTTTTTTATCATTTTTTTATTATTTTTTTATTTTTTGCATTCATCATGCATCATGTGCATTCTTGCATCATGTCTCATCCAAAAAATAAGAAAGATAAAGAAAAAGAGATTTATTACATTTAATCAACAAATATGGACAAGACATCAATGCGAACAAAGCATATCATTCATGGCATGCATATCATTTTCATGGCATGCATATCATTTTCATGGCATTAAGAGAAGATTTCTCTTCTATCTCCAGAGCAAGGGACCATTGGGAAGGATAACCTAACATCCCGACCATCTTATCAAACAAGATTTCAGCAAAAGAAATCAATGGATCAGCTAGAACAGAATCAAGCCGCCCTTCGTGAGGAAGTGGGTCAAATAAAGGTTAGTATGGAAGAGGTTAAAGGAGGTATGGCTCAGATGCTAGAATTCAAGAAGGCCCTCCTAGATAAACAAGAAAAGGCAAAAGAGGTTCAGTCTGGGGATACCCTGGTTCAGGATGAGATCCCCAACGACGAAAACCCGCTGCTGGGATTTGTTCCAGGCTTTGGCCCTGCTAAGGACAGACCTCAGGTCCAATATGTTAGGAGAGCTATCCAATTTCAAGAGAAAGGAGAGACCTCTCAAGAAGGATTTCTCCCTCCTCCACAAACCAAAGGGGCAACCCGCACAGTTCGCATTCCTGCTAACAATGTCCCTAAGGATGATGATTACCTGAAGCTACAATACGGAGTGCAAGAGGTGGACAACATAGACCAAGCACCTCAGACACAACAGTCTATTCCTAACTCTGGGGAAGACTCCAAGGATAGTGAACAAATTAAGACGCTAGAGGAGTGACTAAAAGTGGTAGAAGGATACGATGTCTTCGATGTGGATGCCTTCGAAATGAGTTTGGTCTCAGACTTGACTATCCCTCACAAATTCAAGATTCCCGACTTCGAGAAATACAAAGGACTCACATGTCCGAGGAATCACTTGCGCATGTATGTGCGAAAAATGGCTGCCTATGCCCACGATCAAAAGCTAATGATACATTTCTTTCAAGAAAGATTAAGTGGAGCGTCTATTGACTGGTACATGCAATTAGAGAAATCCTATGTCCGAAGCTGGAATGATCTGGCTAACACCTTCTTAAAGCAATACAAGTACAACTTAGACATGGCACCCAATCGGATCAATTACAGAATATGTCACAGAAGAAGGATGAATCATTCAAGGAGTATGCCCAAAGGTGGAGGGAAATGGCTTCTCGAGTCCAACCTCCCTTGATGGAAAAAGAACTGGTGGACATATTTATGAGCACTTTGCAAGGACCATACTACGACAAGATGGTCGAAAGCATATCTTCAGGGTTCTCGGACTTGGTAGTAATTGGTGAGAGAATTGAAAATGGAATAAAAAATGGGAAGATACAAGGGGCATCCTCAGGTTCCTATCACACAAAGAAGTCATACGATGGAAAAAAGGAACCCAACACCGTGGGAGCAATCCTAGTTAATCAGACACCAACACTATAACAGAAGGATCAACAAAAACAACAGGGTGGCCAACGCCCCTGGAGGTCCAAGCCAAAACGATCGTTTACCCCATTGCACATGCCACTGTCTCAAGCTTTGTAACATCCGCTCAGTCAGAACTTGGTAACTCTGCTGCCTCCGTACTCAGCTCCAGCTAACCCCGCTCCTGGGTACAAGCATCATGCTAGGTGCGCTTATCATTCAGATAGTCCTGGTCATGATACAGAGGATTGTGGGCCGTTGAAGCACAAGATCCAAGATTTAATTGAAGAAGGGCTCATTGAGTTCGAAGATCCTAGCAAGTCTAAAGCCATAGGTGGCTAGAAGGAGGAATTCTTAGATCATTAGTTTTGTTTTCATTCGCAATTTCTTTCCGTTTGTTTAAACATTAGTCTTACGACATATGCTATGTACTCTACAATAATCATTAATGCATTGCTTACGTTTGTCTTGATTTATTCCTAGTGTTCTCACTATATTTAAAACTATGTTTTTACTTGGTTTTCTTCTTTGTGATATTCAACTCTCGTTAAAGTCGTACACCTTTAGAGGGAGAATGACGAAAACGATACCACAATTTCATACATTACGCTTTCGAACAGACCGTGTTGACGATGTACAAGCATTGTTTCAATTCCTAAATGATGGAGATATAAGGAAGTTAATCCCTCGTCAACCCCTTTGAGCCTAAAGAAGTAGGAGTTTTCCTTCATATAAAATAAAAACCCTCAATACATAACCTGGGGTAGGGTAGCTGCTCAGTTAACTTAATTATTCCAAATTGTTCCTTTGAACATAATCACCGATGGTTCCCCGTCATCATTAAATCTGGCAGTCGATATCCGTGAAGACAAAAAGAGAAAGCAATGCAAGGGCCTGCTAAGTCAAAACCTATTAAGGAGACTTAGGCAAAATTGGGGCATCCCGCTGTAGTTTTAAAATGAACAGTTCAGGCAAGAGTTAGGGATAACAAAGTCGAAAAGAGGTCATTATATACCTTGACAAAAATATTACAAGGAAAATGACTGCCTTTGCAAATAAATTTTTGGTTTTTGAACCATCATATTACAATTCCCAAAGTCTTTTGGAACTTAAACGCATAGTTAACTGAGCGTAGCACTGGAGAACATCACGAAGATGAGGATTGGGTACAAATAAACTTTGAGCCACTATCTTTTGTTTCTTAAAACCGTGAACCAGGCCATGTTACAACCCTTCAAAGACCTAACTGAAGCATGGTTAGTTCGAAAGCATACCGTTACCAAAGGTATCCCGACTCCTTAAGGTCTACTATAACTCTTGAGTTGATATCACTTTCTTACAAAAACAAAAAACTTTGTTTTACTCAAAAATGTTTTTAAACTTTCAAGGCAGACATATGCATTCGCATCTTATGAATTTCATTATAAAGTACACTTGTCTATGTAGATCCAAATGTTTAAACATCAGGGAGAAGTTGCATGAGGCATGGCTAATGACTAAAAAAAAATCCTACCGACAGGCGAAATAGCTAAAAAAAAAAAGCTTATCAAAAGAAGAAACATCTCTTACGCGTGACTGAGATAGCTAAGGTGTACACAGGGCATAACCCGTCATTATCCCATTTACATGGGGCAATCTAATCAAGATCCATGAAATCTCTCAAGGACGCTGAACAGCCCATGGGGCAAGTCCATTACCTGGGGGCATGTTGCAAAGGTCACTCAGTATCAGATTGTGTCAATGCCACCCTCACATCCTTTCTAGGAACCTTTATAGGATATTTCTCAATCTGTCCATATAGTCTTCTTTAAGACATGTTCAAATACTTCTTACCCTTTTTAGGAGCCTTTTTAAGATAGTCTTTTTAAGACCCATCTTCTCATCCTTTCTATTTTCAAACCCTTTCAGATAGTCTTGTCTAAGACATATTCCTTTCTAAGAACCTTTTCTAGGTAGTCTTTTGTAAGACATCTCTTAACTTTTTCAGTTAGTATTTTTAAGACATATTCAAACTTCTCTTATGCTTTCAAGAACCTTGTCAAACTTTGTTTAAAGTACAGAGTCTTCTCTAAGACAGTTCACCATCCTTTCTAGGGTGATCTTCTTCAAGATGTTTTTCCTAAGTTTTGTTTAAAACCCCACAATCCTTAAAACAGTCTTTATCCTCTATAGGAATATTTTTGACCCTCTGCACAAACATATCCCTTTGAGCTTTATTTAAAGCGCAGTCTTGTTTAAGACAATATCCCATTCTTTCCAAGGACCTCTTCAGGTAATCTTATAGAAGACATCATCTCATTCTGAGTACTCAGCAAATCACTGTCCGTCAGGCGCAACCGAAACGCATGACTCACTCTGAAAAGCATCCGCTTCACATTCAAATCAATACTTACAATCAAGAATCCTATTGACTAAGGGCACATCTTTCAAGAATTCACATACTGGGGAAATACATATCAGGTTCGTGGTATGACATGATAAAATTCGAGTTCTCTCTAAGGATACTTCCTTCAGGTTAAGGGACATGTCTCTCAAAACTTCCGATGTTGGAGAGATCTCTCAAGTAGCATGGTTGCGAAATTGGCCTTCTCACGCTTGTATCACCTACAACCTACAATCTGGGATTATCATACATACATAATTCTCATTTATTTTGAGAATCTCATCACATGACACATGCATCATGACATTGCATAAAACTAACGCTGCCTTTTCAGGTCATTTCATAATCAAAAGGATGTTATCATCCAATTACAGTACAAATACGATCGTATCAACGATGCAATCATAACAGATACAATTCTAATACCTCATTCCAAGTCTTTCTTCAAAGACAATCCAGAAGCAATCAAAGAATTTCATACCTTTCCAGGTAGTCTTGTCCAAAACGATTATCAACCTTTCCAAGCAGTCTTCTCTAAGACCCTCCTTATCCTTTATAGGAATATTTCTAGGTAGTTTTGTTTAAAATGTTTCATATCTTTTATAGGAACCTTTCTAGGTAGTTTTGTTTAAAATGTTTCATAGCCTTTATAGGAACCTTTCTAGGTAGTTTTGTTTAAAAGGCTTTCATATCCTTTATAGAAACCTTTCTAGGTAGTCTTGTTTAAAACATACCATGTCTTTTCTAGGAGCCTTTCTAGGTAAGTCTTGTTTAAGGTATCCCGTATCCTGTCTAAGAGCCTTTCCAGGTGAGTCTTGTGTAAGACATATCACATCCTTTCCAAAAACTTTTCTAGGTTAGTCTTGTTTAAGACATATCATACCTTTCTAGGTAATCTTCTTAAAACATATATCCCATCCCTCCTCATCCTCTCCAGGAGCCTTTCTAGGTCAGTCTTGTTTGAGACATATCTAAGTTAACCTTATAGTCTTGTTTAAAGCATATTATATCATTCCCAGTAACCTCTCTAGGATAGTCTTGTTTAAGACGTACCATAACCTTTCTATGCAGTCTTGTTTAAGACGTACCATAATCCTTCTAGACAGTCTTGTTTAAGACGTATCATAACCTGTCTAGGTAGTCATGTTTAAGACGTTTCATATCCTTTCCAGGAACCTCTTTAGGTTAATCTTCTTAAGACATTCCATATCCTCTCTAAAAAAAAAACCTCTCCAGGTGAATCTTGTTTAAGACGTTTCATATCCTTTTAGGAGCCTTTCTAGGTAAATCTTGTTTAAGATATATCATGCCTCTCTAGGTAACCTTCTTTAAATATTTATCCAATCTTTTCTTAGACATACCTTGTTATTTTAAAGAACTCCGTAGTTAGTCTTCTCCAAAACATTCTTCCTACGCTTTGTTTAAAGCCTAAGCTTCTTCGCATCATCCATTGATATACCCTATTCAGGAACCTCTTCAGGTAGTCTTATGTAAGACATTACTTCACATCTCCTATGATACAATCAATATGATCCTGGTATGAAAAGCATATGCTTCAGGCAAGCATCTTGTCAAACAACTGGACGGCATCTTTAAGCCCACCTTAAAAATTGTTTCCTACACCGGCAATCGCAAATTTCTGGGTATTCTAGTGTTCAATCCTCTTCCACCATCAGATCACGATAGGTGAGCAAGCCAATCTACCTCTTCAGGTTTAAGAAGATTGAACAGGGGCAGCTGTCATACCCCAAAATTTTCCTTCCATATTCCAATCACAATGATTCAAAGTTCAAGAGATTCATCCAGTCAATCTCCTGAGCAACAGCCTCCTAAAGCTAGGGTTTGATACTCTCCTGAGAGAAATAGCAAAACAAGGTCTCCAATGAAGTTCTCCATGGCCCATTATGATCCATGATACTGTCATACCCCAAAATTTGCCCTCCTCTATGCATCTTCAATGGCTCAAGGTTCAAAGGTTTATTCAAGTCACTCTCTCCTAATCAAAGATCTCCAAAACTAGGGTTTTCACTTTATCAAAAGATTTTGAATCTCTAAGACCTCCAATGGATCTCAAGGTATTTTATGTGTCTCAAGGTGGCTCCATGACAATTATCAAGTTTCAATCCCAAGGATTTCCCGTTCAATGGCTCAGACGACCAATAATCGACTGTGTTGACCTAAAAGTCAACTATAGTCAAAATACAGTCAAAACTCCCGACTTTTGGTCAACATAAAGTATTTGAGGTTATATCCATCATTTGATTAAAGGTTGATCATGATCCATTAATAAAAACTCAGAGATGAACAAATTCAAAGGTTCAAATTAGGGTTTTTTATAGGAAAAGTCAACTCAACTTTGACTGACCATAACTCTCTCATACTTTATCGGAAATTTCTCACTCAAAGTCTAGTTTGAAGGAAATTGGATTCTCTACAACTTTGTCTCTCACAAGCCAAAGCTAGAAATGCTTCATTTGAGAGATATGGTCCAATACATTATAGGTCCTCTAAAAAGTCAATAAAAAAATACCTTTTGGGTCAAAGCTCATAACTTGAGCATGAAAGCTTCAAGGGAGATGAAACCAAAGAGAGTGTTTAGGAGACTCTTTGAGCTTTCTAAAGAGTCCAAGAACACTTTCATATGTCAAAAATGGAGCAAGATACAAGTTGTACAAGTTAGGCGATTTTGAGGAAATGCATAAGATGCAAAGTGAGCAAGTTTGATTATTTTGACTAATGGGCCTATAAATTCCAATTCTCCACGTGATCCTAAGCTCAAGAGAGGCCCATTAATCATATGAATTTTATTTCATGATTTTTATTTTATTTGATTTTATCTATTTAAAAATCAACTTAAATCAAAATAAAATCAATTTTATTGAGATAATCTTTTTATGAATTATTTCTCCAAATATCTCATCCAATGTTTATATTAAAGGTAAATATGCAAGGAAAAAATTGATCCAAGAATAGAAATATTTGGAGAGATTTTCATTCAAAAATCTTTGTAAATCTCCATATCACCAATCAATCTTTTTCTCCTAAAAGAATCAACCCTAATTCCATTCATATAAAAGCTATTCTCATTCAATAGAGAGGAGAAACAGCCCTGAAAATCGTGAAAAAGGATTCAAGAAAATTCAAGAACAAACCAATTTCGGTTTTATGATTGCAGACGTGTTCAGGTCGTTTTGAGGATCGAATCATATTCCTAGGAGCATTCTGAAGCAATCCCAATCATGCCCTGGCCGTAGATCATCATGAATCGCGTTCCATGTTCGAAGTTTGTTGCATTTTTATTTTGAATTCGTTCTCATCGATTTAGCCACTGTAAACTAATTTTGATTGCTTGTTTATGTTAGTTATGGTGTTTCCGATGTTCCTGTATAATTTGATTGGAGTTTAGGTGTAGAAACTAAGATACACCATTGCTAGGGTTTGAAAGCTTCAGATTGGGGTTTTGAATTCTAAGAAAAATTGGACCACGAGACCTGTAAAAAAATTGGTATTTTTTTACACTAATTTGCAGGGTTGAATGATGGATGCATATGGCCATGGAAGAGAGCCGTAGCCAAATCCCTTGTGTTTCCCAGAAAAACGCGAACGGAGAGGAAGCACCCATGCGCGCGCTGCAGTTTGAATTTGGAATCTTGATTTCGTTTCTATTTATTTTGATTGCTGATCATATAATTAACAACAAAGGGTTGAGGGTGCCTAACACCTTCCCTCGACCTGAATATAGTATCTTACCCCGATCTCTATATTGCGTAGGGTTTCCTATTCGCCTTGGTAGAATAGGTGGCGACTCTCTAAATATAAATTTTTAGGGCAGGTTGCTACAGATACCTCAATGTCAAAGTTCAAGGTTCAATTCCAAAGCTTTGCTCACTCAATGGTCCAGATGATCCACAGTCAATTGGTTTAACCTGAAAGTCAACCATAGTCAAAGCATAATCTAAAGCTCTCAATTTTGGGTCAACATAAAGTGAATTAAAGTATATCCATCATTTGATCAAAGATTGATCATGATTCCATTAATAGAGACTCAGAAATGAACAAGTGCAAACAGGTTCAAATTAGGGTTTCTTTAGGAGAAAGTCAACCCAAATTTGACTGGACATAACTTTGACATGGAACATCAAAAATTCCCCACTCAAAGCCTATCTTGAAGGAAATTGGATTCTCTACAACTTTGTCTCTCACAAGCCAAGGCCAGAAGTGTTTCATTTGAGAGGTATGATGCAAAAGATTATAGGTCATTTTCAAGCATCCTTCAAAAGCAGTTTTTTGTCAAAGAAGATATGATCAAGATAAAAGCTCCAAATGAAAAATATGTTCCAAAGTGGCTCATAGAGGGCATCATGAGGTTTTCAAAAAGTCCAAGAACTCCCTCATAGCTTAAAAATTGAGTGAGATATGCTTGATCAAAGTTGGGCAAATTTTGGAGGCAAAATGTGAAATAAGAAGGTTCAAATTATAATTTTTTGCAAATGGGCCTATATTTTTATAACTTAGTCTTGGTCCACAAGTTACCCAAGCTGTCAAAATCATTTTCCACGAATTATGGCATTTTTATTTGATTTTTTATAATTTTTATCTCATTTAAAAAGTGATTTAAAGTTATATAAACCAAAGAAAAATCAAATATTGGATATAGGAATCATAATGGCCGATTTCAATCAATATTTATCGAGTATTTTCAAGACAATTTCGTGCATAAATGTTGATTGGATAATTGAAGCAAGATTGATCAAATTTGGAAAGTTCCATGGACCAAATTTCTCAAATTTTTAATAATGGATTCAAAGAGATTTTGGGCAAAGTTTGTTCACCTATTTGTTCCACTATAAGTATAGAACAAAGATCACACGAATAGGGGTTAAAAAATCTGCAGAGAAAGCACATTCACGAGCAAGAAATTCTCCAAAAAAACTCATACTCGGTTTTTGAGAATCAGAAGGTTTCAAGGAGATTTAAAGCCTGCTACACGTTCCTTAGGTCACTCTGAAGGCGTTGGGATCGTTACTCTGCATCAGCAACCCCAGAAACACCTCCAATAAGGCCACGGTTTGTCATTCCAACCTCGAACTTGATTGCTTTGATTCGTTCCATATAAATATATTTTAAATATGTATTATTGCTTGTTTTGATGTGTGGATTGATTCTGGATCATTAATTTGATTTCTGTGCACGTATGTCACGTATCACCATAGCTAGGGTTCGTGAGTTTAATTTGGCGGTTTTGGTTAGGGATAAAATTAGGAAGAATCAGGGTCATATTTGAGTACATGGACTTTGGACGAAGAGATTGGAACGATCGCGCCAAATTTCTTTTGCTTGTAAATTATTTTTGCGTTGTAGGGTTGAATTGCTACGAAGAGAATTCGTAGCAAATTCGTAGCTAATTATTCAGGGATTTACAGGGTCTGGTGGAGAAGACGATTGCGTGGCACTACGCCACTGGCTTGTTTGAATTTTCGCGCGCGTTATTTCCATATTTTTTTGGTTTCTTACATATTTTATTGGATAAGTGGGATAAACAAACGAGCGCGTTTGGTGGGTTGGTAAGGTAAAAGAGCATTGAGTAAAGGGACGAGGGTTCGATCCCTCGCTCCCATGTTATTTTTATAAAAAGGTTTGTTCAGTTATCCCATGCGCTGCCAACCATATAGTCCACCATACACTCCACATCTGAACCTCTAATTCATCCACTAGCTAGATCCCACGCCCAAGATTTATTCCCTATACCATAGACCCTCAAGTCAGCCACACTGAATCAAAACCCTAATAAAGTAAAAGAATTTTAATTAATATAATTGTTTTAATTAAATTCTTTTAATATATTTATTTATATAATAATAATAATTATTTTTATAAATAAATTAATATATAATATTCATATTAAAAATACAATTTGTTGTTCGTTCCGATTAAATCGATTAATCGCCATGGTCAATAATAAACTTTCATTAAAATGTTATTTAATTAAAATATAATTAATTTCTATTTGGTTAAATGGTTTCGACTATCTTATTAGTCGCGATGATTAATCTTTCTATTTTACTTATTCTAATTCGTTGTTCTTTTTAATCGAATCAATCGATTACGAGGGGTAACGATATAAACTAATTCATAAAATTGTTAAAAAATACTATTATTCGTTATTAGAGATAATCAAATCAATTGATTAAAATTGGTAACGATACAACTACTAATCTGTTAACTATGGTAATTGAACCAATCGATTATCGCGGTTAATAGTACATACTAAAATCAGGGTTGTACGCCCACATCCTAAAACACTTCTCAAACCTTTTCAAACTACAATATCAAACTACGGATTTTCATCCTTATCCAAAACTACGATAGGCCACTTAAAAGCCTCCAAAACCATATCAAATCAAATTTCAAACCTTAAGGGCGTACAACCCTTCCCCGAACTACGTTGACTCTGATTCTCCATAAGGAGATACGTAGGCACTTGGTAACAAGGCGAGTCCCCTTCCTTCATATTCTAATCATGTTCAATTATTTGTCTTAACCCTATTAACTGTCTGTCATCTTTCTTTATGTCAGCCATAAACTGTTACCTTAGATTCAAAGCCATAGGAAAAGGTTGAGGGTGCCTAACACCTTCCCTCGACCTGAATATAGTATCTTACCCTGATCTCTTAACTGCGTAAGGTTTCCTATTCGCCTTGGTAGAATAGGTGGCGACTCTAATCTTTAATTTTTAGGGCAGGTTGCTACACATGTCTCTCATTCTAAAAGGGGTACTCAATACTGAGATTGAGACATTCTTAGCCTGTTTAAAGTATGGTTTTAAGAATAGAAGAAACTTACCAGGGTAGGCTAAAAGGTGACTAAAGACCTGTTCCTATGTTTATAAGGAACCTGATGGGTCCTCGTATACAAGCTCAAGAGTAAGCTGGGAATATGCTTTTAAGAAGCCTGTGGGTCCTTGTCCTAAGGTTTACACTCAGACGTAGTCCTAAACAATATATATACAGTTTATATTTTACAGTAATTTAAATGAAAGCTTGTAAGTTGAAAGCTATAAAGCCTAACCTGGATGGAGTGGAGGCCTTTGAAGAAGTATGTACAAAGCCTTACCAGTAACTTTATTATTTTTTGGCAACAGTTGAATATTTATTGAAAACAGTTAAAGGTTTTTGAAAACAGAAGAAGTGAAGATGGACACTAGGTCACATAGGTATCCGAAGAGTTTCATCGGGAATAATGCCCTTCAAATACCAGAAGAATGTTTAGAAAACAGAGAGAAGATTTTGTAAATACAGTTTTTGAAAACAAAATATGAAAAGAAAAAGGTGTTGGGTCTTACACTCTATTAGAGGCCCAAAGATTTATTTACTATTTATGAAATACAGTCGGATGATTTTGAAATACTGTTATGAAAACAGTTTTTATTGACTATATTTGAAAGTTGAAAACAAAATGAAAAGAGGTTGGGACTTACACTCTATTAGAGGCCCAAAGATTTATTTACTGTTTATGAAAAACACTTGAATAGATTGAAACGATACAAGGTTTTGTTGTCTGAAAACCTTAATCGTCTGTTTAATTGGAGATTAAAAACAATTTTCAAAATTGACAAAAGTCAACTTAATTAAGGTAAAGACAAAATCTATACCTAATTAAGACCTAAATGATTAGGGTTTTACCATAACAGTATTCACAAAATAGTTAGGTTAAAAAACAAATGAAAATGAATATTTAAAGTATTTAAAACTACTTAAAAACACATCATTTTAAACCTAATAAAAACACATAAAATAAATAATAATTTTGTGATTTTTTTTATTATTCACAAAATAGATATATTAAATAACAAGTGTGTGAAAAATGAAGTTAAAATGAATTAATTTGATAGGTTAAATGAATGTTTGAAGTTGTGAAGAAAATAAGTGAGAAAAGTGGTAAAAAATTGGTTTTGGTCCTAGGAAGGTTCGAACCCACGCCCTCATGATCACATCACAAAACCTGGCAAACTGAGCTACGCGCTCAGCTTGTAATACATACGCACATAATTCCTTATATTTTAAAAAGATCCGGGAGATTCAAATTTTGCGCGCCCCCATCTTCATCTTCAACCTTGAGTTCAAAAATTTTGAATTTCTAACTCTCTCGTTTCTCAACCAAACCCAAAGATGTAAACATGGATTTCACTCGTTTTTGAATGAGGAACAAGATTATGGGCGCAAAATTTATTTATTCTAAGTGTAACTAAAGAATTTCAGTATGAACACGAAGAACACACAAACCCTAATTTTAAAATTAAATGATGATGAAGATGAATAAATGAATGATGATATATGGTTTTTAATCCTCTGATGATGCTGAACAAACTAGTATCGAGATATATTAAAAAGGGTACTTAAATAAGAGTGTTAGAGTTTGAAAAAACACCTCTGAAAATAGAGGTCGATAGCTATGGTGGAGAGCTTCTGGCTATGGATGAACGATCACAAAAGCTTCCAAGGGACTCAATGATACTAACTGAATACTTACTGCAACTTGAATGCTTCAGAATTGCTCTACCCGACCCCTTCTATTTGAGCTCCAAGTGAAAATGGAAGATGGTGATTCTGCACTTACAGATGGGCTGCGACCATCTGGATAGCTTCACTACACCCTAAGGAACCTGTTTGAATGCTTGGACTTGTTTGACACCCTCTTAATTGTTCTACAGACCTCCAACTTCTCAAGCTCAAAAGTGAAAGTGGCTATGGTGTTCCTCCACTTACAGAAGTGATCCAGGTGCTTGGGTCACTTCTAATGAACCTCCTTGTGATGTTAGAAGGCTTACTTTTAAAAGAAGAGCTCTGGTTTGAAGAATTTGATTCTTCTTCTCAAAGAACTTTTGAAAACCATAAGCATGAGAGAGAGAAGGAGAAAGCAAGAATTGGAGTTGCTTTGGTGTTCTTATTACTGAGGTATGCACTTGTATTTATAGGCAAAGAGTTCAATACAAATTGGAGGAGTGAGCTTGATTAGTGAAGTCATGTTAGTTTCTTGGCCATGAAGAAATTCAAGGAATCTCCAAAATGCAATGATGGTATTTTTGAGCTAGCTCCCCATCCATTGATATTTTCTGATCTTAGGGGACAGACTTGAAGTGTTGAGCTCTCTAATTGGCTTAGGAAAGATTCTAATTGATGAATCACCATTCGCCATAAATTTCCCTAATGTAATCATTACATAATCACATGTTCTTGTTTTGGGAATATTCTCTAATCCTCATGCCATGGTGAAAATGAATGCATGGAATCTCTAATGATGTATTATAGGTCATGTAGCATCAATTGGTAGAGCCATTTGCATAAATTTGCAAAGTTCCAAATTGTACATGACCTATACTTTTTCTTCATGAGGCCAACTTTGAAGAAGGTTGAGCATAATTTGGAAATACCTTAACATGTACTTCAATTCATTAGTTTGGAGTTTCTTCAAGTTAGAAAGTTGGAAGAAAACTAGGTTAAAAACACTTAGAAAGTTTTCTAAGTTTTTATGACCTATAACTTCCAAAGCTCAAATCTCATAAATGATTGATCTCTTGAAAAAAGTTCCAATGTAAGAAGTTGTTTTATTTGGTGAGATCTACATCTTTCAAGTTGGAAGTTTTTTAAGTTGTGTAGGTGAAATTTTGAGATCCATAAACTAGGTCAAAATGCACTAGTTTGACTTTTTGTTGACTTTTTGATCTTTGATGATTTTTTCTTGATTTTATTTGGTCAAATGATTTTAATAATCATATATTGATGATATTGATCCTTAAAAGTAATAGTTTGGCTCAAAATCCTAAAAGTCAAAGGTGATCGTGTACAATTGACTTTTTCCAAATGAAAGTGAAATATTGGACTTTTGTGATGAATCAAGTTCTTCTCCTTGAGGTAGTATAAGTTCTTGAGCCTTGTTTTGAGTTGTGGACCTATGTCCTGATTAAAAGTCAATTGTCCTGGTGAATTAGGTCTAAAACCCTAATTGTGGATCAGATGTAATTGATGACTGTAGATCTTGAATTGAAGTACAATGCCCAATGGAAGTTGTCATATGGATCATTTTAAGATGATTGAAACATTTGAGTGATGTCCTTGAGCTTTGTAGGGTTTCCCAAATGTGGTCCCTGATTTCAATCCTTGATGGGCTCAAAACCCTATTCTTGTGATCTAAGCAAACCTGAGTCTTGATGATTGGTTTCTAATCAATCATGGGTGAATCATTGAATCATTTGAGTCTTATGATTGTATTTAGAGGTTAATCTCATATTGATGGGTCCTTTTCCTGAACTCTCTTGTCCTTGAGCACCCTCGATTAAGTACCAGATGAACAAGTGACTGCTCTGAGTATCTGTCTTGGATTTGATGAAATGTCTGGAGATGTGACATCTCAGGGGAGTCAAGATTAGGGTATGACAGATGCCCCTAATTAAGTTTCTTCCATCCGGAGGGAGAAAGATTGACATCATGATCTCTCCTACGTGAAAGAGACTTAAATATCAAAGAATGACCTAATTTTGGGCGTCCTTGAGATGTCGCAGCGATAATAAAATCCTTGTGTATGACTTGATCCTATTGTCGCACTCGGAGGGGGATAGGGAGACAAACTCCTGTAGAAATGTGTTATGCGGATTCTGGTGAATGGATGGCAGTGCAAAATGCGCAATCCATCTTCTTTAACTAAGTATTGATACTTAGAAAAAGGTAAACTACCTCTCCTTGTTTCGGATGTCTAAATTGCGAAACTAGTCTCAGTTGTGATTTTGGACAATATCTCAGATAAAGAGAAAATCTCCAAGGGTTCGTTTCCTCATCAAACTTCTCACCAGTACTTGTTGGAGAGATACCATTTGGCGGTAAATAAGAAACTTCATCATACTTTCCTTCAACTTGACATCTTCGAAGGAATACCATATGATCATTCATCAAGATTTTGGACGATATCTCAGATAAAGAGAAAATCTCCAAGGTTTCGTTTCCTCATCAAACTTCTCACCAGTACTTGTTGGAGAGATACCATTTGACGGTAAATAAGAAACTTCACCATACTTTCCTTCAACTTGACATCTTCGAAGGAATACCATATGATCATTCATCATGATTTTGGACGATATCTCAGATAAAGAGAAAATCTTCAAGGGTTCGTTTCCTCATCAAACTTCTCACAAGTACTTGTTGGAGAGATACCATTTGACGGTAAATAAGAAACTTCGTCATACTTTCCTTCAACTTGACATCTTCGAAGGAATACCATATGATCATGCGTCCTTTTGAGGAGCTAATGACTTTTCTTGAAAATGGACGAACTGTCTTCGGGAAGAAAACTACCATTCATCAACTTATGCTGAGGAAGTCTTGTAGGTGAACAAACTAACTTCCGGAGGAAGACTACCATTTTCCGGTTCCAAAAGTGGACAAACTGTTTTCCGGAGGAAGACTACCATTCGTCGATCCGCTGGGGTGGTCTTGGAGGTGAACAAACTATCTTCTGGAGGAAGACTACCATTTTCTGGCTCCAAAAGTGGACAAACTGTCTTCCGGAGGAAGACTACCTTTCGTCGATCCGCTGAGGGGATCCAAAAGTGGACAAACTATCTTATGGAGGAAGACTACCATTTGTCAATTCCATGTGGACAAACTATCTTCCGGAGGAAGACATTCATTTTTAAATTCCATTAGGACAAACTATCTTCCGCAGGAAGACTACCATTTGTCAATTCCATGAGGATAAACTATCTTCCGGAGGAAGACTACCATTTGTCGATTTTGCTCGGGAGTAGCAATGGAAGAGAACAAACTATCTCTTTGAAGGAGATTACCATTTCGTGACTTGCTGGGGATTTCTAATAGTAATCAAACTATCTTCCTGAGGAAGACTACCATTCGTTAACCTCTTGGGGAAATCCCGATGTCTGAACCGTCTTTATGAAGAAGACTTCCCTTTGTCGACTTGTCAGGGAAACTCGAATTGAGGTCCAGGTGACTCGGGCGGTAATATAATCAAAGACTAACTAGACAATATTGACTATGCAGACATATGATATGATGCGTAAAGTATGTATGAATGTTATGATGATTATAAAATGTAAAGTGAATGTGAATAGAATTGTCACAGATGTGAAATCCTATGATACAACTTGAATTCTTGTTGATTAGAAGATGTCTTCTACTTGTAGTTTGCATTCCGTTGGGGATACCTGGTTACCGGTTGTCCGCTGCTTGAAGTGAGTGAAATGATTCGAAGTGAAGATCTGTTACCGGGAGATGTTCGCAAAGCGACCTCATGGGGAAATTTTGGTTCCCGGAGTCTCAACCGTTCCCGGAGCAACAGTTTGCATTCTTTCTATTGTTTGTAAACCTTAGAAAGAAATTTCACTTTTATTTATGAAAACATTTGTTTCAAGAAAAATGACTATCAGACCTAAAAATGCATTTTAAGCAACTGAATAAGACTCGATTGCAAAGAAAAGGCACAAGGCTCGAGTAGTTATTTATGGAATGGTAATCTGCCAAAGGGTTGATTCCATGGAGTATTTACAAAGTTGGAAATTGGTAATTTTTTGGGAAAAGGACTACATTGAAACGTGATGACCGTTATCTTTCCCTTCCACTCTAAATTGCGTTGTACTCGTGCTTCGTAGAAGATGACCTACTGATGATGAATACTGCGCTATGGATTTTCTTAATGATCAAGTTTGTCCTGAACACAGTTACTTGCCATATATCCCTAACTTTTGCGTAGACTACCCCTTTTGGGTTTTAAGTCTACCGGGATTGATTTATTATTAATTTTTATGTCTCTAACTTTTGCCTGAATCGCCCTTTCGGTTTTTCGATTCACCGAGAGTTTTTCTTTTAATTATTTAGACGAAGTATTTCTTGACTGCGTCGACGTTCACAGGATGGGTGAATTCTTCTCCATCCATAGTCGTGAGTATTAAGGCTCCTCCCGAGAAAACTCTCTTGACCACGTATGGGCCGTCATAATTTGGAGTCCATTTGCCTCTAGAATCTGTGAGAAAAGATTGAATCTTTTTGAGTACAAGGTCGCCTTCTTTGATTGTGCGAGGTCAAACCTTTTTTGTCGAAAGCTTTCTTCATTCTTTTTTGATATATTTGTCTGTGGCATAAAGTTGTCATGCGCTTTTCTTCGATTAAGTTCAACTCATCGAATCTATTTTGACACCACTCAGCTTCTATTAATTTTTCCTCCATCAAGACTCTCATTGATGGGATCTCGACCTATATGGGTAGGACTGCCTTCATGCCACATACAAGGGAGAAAAAAGTTGCTCCAGTCGAAGTACGTACGGAGGTACGGTAACCATGAAGAGCAAACAGGAGCATTTCATGCCAATCTTTGTAAGTGATGACCATTTTCTGAATGATTTTCTTGATGTTCTTGTTAGCTGCTTCTACAGCTCCATTCATCTTTGGTCTGTAGGGAGATGAGTTGTGATGTTCAATCTTGAATTCTTCACAAAGTTCCTTCATCATTTTGTTATTCAAATTTGACCCGTTGTCAGTGATTATCTTGTTAGGAATGTCGTATCGACAGATGATGTGATTCTTTATAAACCTGACGACAACTTGTCTTGTGACGTTTGCATATGAAGCCGCTTCGACCCACTTGGTGAAATAGTCTATGGCTACCAAGATGAAGCGATGTCTGTTGGACGCTTTTGGCTCGATCTATTCCGATCATGTCGATTCCCCACATGAAGAAAGACCAAGGGGAAGAGAGTATGTTGAGAAGAGATGGTGGCACATGGATTCTATAGGCGTAGATCTGACATTTGTGACACCTCTTTGCATATTGGTAGCAATCTGACTCCATTGTCAGCCAATAATATCCTGCTCTCAGTATTTTCCTTATCATGGCGTGTCCATTGGTGTGAGTACCAAAGGTACCTCCATGTATTTCTTTCATGAGTGTTTCTGCTTCGTTTTTGTCAACGCATCTGAGCCGGACCATGTCAAAATTTCTCTTGTACAAAACATCCTCATTTAGGAAGAATCTGCCAGCTAACTTTCTCAAAGTTTTTCTATCTTTCTCTGATGTCCAGAGAGGGTACTCTTGTCTTTGGAGAAAGTTTTTGATGTCGTGATACCACGGTTTGTTGTCGATGATTGCTTCTCATGTGAAAACATGAGCGGGCCTATCCATGCGCATGACATCGATTTGAGGAATGCCTTTCCAATGATTTATCCTAATCATGGAAGAGAGTGTGGCTAATGCATCAGCCAAGTTGTTTTCTTCACGAGGAATGTGATGAAAATCTACTCTGTCGAAGAATGGTAACAATATTCTTGCGTAGTCTTTGAAAGGGATTAGCCTAGGTTGACGTATTTCCTATTCTCCTTTGATTTGATTGATGACCAAAGCATAATCTTCGTATACATCCAAGTGTTTGATTCTTAATTCCCTGGCTTCTTCGAGACCCATGATGCAAGCTTCATATTCGGCCTTATTGTTTGCGCATTTGAAAGTTAATGTGGCGGTAAATGGAATATGGGTACCTCGAGGGGTAACAATGATTTCCCCAATCCCTCATCCATAAGCATTGACGGCTCCGTTAAAGATCAAGCCCCATTGGGATCCTATCTCGGGTCCTTCGTCTGGTAGTGGCTCGTCGCAAACTTTCATCTTGAGATACATTGAGTGGATGGTGAGCCAGGTGCTCAGCTAGGATTCTTCCTTTCATGGCTTTCTGAGCGTGATACTCAATGTCGTATTCTGATAACAGCATCAGCAAATGGGCAATTCTCCCGGTCAAGGCAGGCTTTTTAAAGATGTATTTGATTGGATCCATCATGGAGATCAAGCAAGTAGTATGTCAAATCATGTATTGGCGGAGACGCTTGGCAGCCCAGGCCAAAGCACAACAGATTTTCTCGAGCATGGAGTAGTGGGATTAACAGTCAGTGAATTTCTTGCTCAGGTAGTAGATGGCATGCTCTTTTCTTTTTGTCTCGTCTTGCTATCCAAGGAGACATCCCATGGAATCTTCTAAGACAGTTAAGTACATTATCAAAGGTCTTCCTTCCACTTGAGGAGACAGGAGGGGTGGTTCGAGAAGATATTCCTTAATGCTATCGAACGCTTTCTGACAATCGTCTGTCCAGACACAACTTTGATTTTTCCGTAGAAGTTGTATAATTGGAGCACAAGTTGTAGTCATGAGATATATGAATCTCGAGATGTAATTCTGACGTCTAAGAAATCCTCTAACTTGTTTCTCGGTTCTGGGTGAAGGAATTTCTTGAATTTCCTTGACTTTGTCTGGATCTACTTCTATTCCTCGTTTGTTGATGATGAAACCAAGGAGTTTTCCTGAGTAGACACCAAAGGTACACTTGTTGGGGTTCAAGCGAAGCTGAAACTTCCGTAAGCGTTGAAATAACTTTGTCAGATTCTATATATGATCTTCTTCATTTTCTGATTTGGAAATCATGACGTCCCCATAGACTTCCACTTCCTTATTCATCATGTCATGGAAAAGTGTAGTCATGGCTCTTTGGTAAGTTGCCCCTGCGTTATTTAGTCCAAAAGGCATAACACGGTAGCAGAACGTTCCCTAGGGGGTGATGAAAGCTGTTTTCTCCATGTCTTCAGGCGCCATCCTGATTTGGTTGTATCCCAAAAATCCGTCCATGAATGAGAAAACTTTGGATTTTGCTGTACTGTCTACCAACATGTCAATATATGGTAAAGGAAAATAATCCTTAGGGCTAGCTTTGTTCAAATCTCTGTAGTCGATGCACACGCGGTCCTTTCCGTCTTTCTTAGGAACGGGAACAATGTTAGCTAACCAGTGAGGGTATTCTGAAGTGACAAGGAAACCAGCGTTGATTTGTTTTTGAACTTCCTCTTTGATTTTTATGGCCATCTCCGGATGATTTCTTCTCAATTTTTGCTTAACCGAAGGACATTCTGGTTTCAATGGTAAGTGATGCTCCGCTATACTAGTATCCTACCCTGGCATATCCTGATAGGACCAAGCGAAGACATCTGAGAATTCTCTGAGCTGTTGTATCAAACTTTCTCTGATCTCTGAACTGAGCGAAGCTCCAATCTTAACCTCTTTTCTGTTTCCATCGGAACCAAGGTTCATGATCTCTAAAGGCTCATTCTATGGCTGAATGGCCTCTTCCCTTTGTTGAAGTAACCGTGAGATTTCCTTTGATATTTCTTCGTCTTCTTCTTCCTCTGTCTCGAATATAGGAAACCCAAAGCTTGGAGAAGTCATACGATCGCACGTTTCAACGGGGTGTTTTATGATTAATCTGCATATGTGTGATGATTTTTATTTAGACAACGAGGGAAGACTCGGTGTATGCAGTTAATAGAAGGTTTTGATGTTTTTAGGGTTTTTTTTAGGATTACCAATTTCTGAAAAAAGAAAAGGGAAAAACTAATGAAGGAACAAAATGACATTTTTATTTATCGAAGGTCATTTCTTGAAACAAAGACCCTATAAAACAAAACTCCATTGCTTTGGGCGAAGAAAATAGGGACATTTTCCTAAGAAATAGTAAAATGCAAAGCCCTATGAAACATCTCTTCACCTTGGGCTATGGTGAGAGGATAAAATAACAGTGAAAGTTCCTACTTAGGAGTGCGAACAACACTCGAAACTTCAACAGTCGTCCAACCATTGTGCACTAGGTAATCTGGCACTTTAGGCTTAAGTTGGCATGTGGTAGGTCTTAATTTACCAACCACTGTCTTTGCAACACTCAGACGATCTTCTTCTACTTCACTAGACTGAGAAGTGTGAGCATACCTATTTCCAAGTGGAGCATGTCGGTT
Source organism: Vicia villosa (assembly GCF_029867415.1). Lineage (NCBI taxonomy): Eukaryota > Viridiplantae > Streptophyta > Magnoliopsida > Fabales > Fabaceae > Vicia > Vicia villosa. Next base: position 130,494 of record NW_026705121.1, read on the forward strand.
TTTCTTTTGAGGAAACTTCCAATCTTCTGAATGGAGAGACTCGTTGTCTGAGACACTTTTAAGATCATCCTTTTCTGTATTTTGGTCTTGCTCTTCTCCCAAGATGGCATTTACTAGGTATGTGAATGTCATACCCCAAAATTTGCCCATCATATTTCATTCCACCTGACTTTCAAATGCTCAAAATTCTCCAATTACTCAAAGCTCACTATCCTCCTAAGCACAAGATCCGAAACTAGGGTTTCTGATTTAATCAAGGAATTTGAATTTCTTGTACGTGAAGTGGCTTCAAGGCATCCCATATGGCTCAAGATATCTCATATGCCAAGGCTAAAAATGCTTCATTTGAGAAATATGGACCAAAACATTATAGGTCATTTTCAAAAGTCAACAAAAGGTCACTTTTTTCAAAAGGACACACAAGGAGCATGGAAAATGATTTTGATATGAGGCCAAAAAAAACTGGTTAAAGGACTCCTCAAGGTTTCTAGAAAGTCATAGAACACTTCCATACACTAAATATTGAAGGTGTTATGACTTGTTAAAGTTGGATACTTTCGAGAAAATGCATGAAGGCTAAAGTGGTGAATTCAAATTTTTTTTACTAAATGGGCCCAAGTAATTGATCCCAAACTTGATTCATGATCCATAGGCCCATTTATTTTATTTTTAGTATTTATTTGTATTTTGGATTTAATCACTTAAATTCAAATTAAAGTAAATAAAATACTAAAAATAATCAAAGATTGTATTTGGTTATAAATTAAATCTAAAATCTCATCATAAACACCAGAGAAAATCATGTGGAATTTGATTCAAAGAATTGATGGGAGAAAGAGATTCGTATTTGGCAAGTTTGGAATGATTGAAAACCAAATTCAATCAAACTTCAGTCATTAATTCATTAGAGATCCTATACAAATTTGTTGCCCTAAACTATATGATTATAAGTAGGGAATGTTGGCAGACCAAAAGGGATTTTTTTCATTCACGGCACCAAAGGCTATAATCGAAACAAGAAAAATCGTACAAAAGGTTGGAACTGCAGTCAAAGTTTCGAGGCAACTCAACCTGTTCCAAACATCAAGAATCGTTTCTCGTGGCTTTCTGAACATATAGGAACCATCACAAGTAAGAAAAACGCACGGGAACACCTCTGTGGCATTTTCAGTTTGCGTTTTTTTTTCAAATTCGATTTCATTCATTCACTAATTATAAACATATTTCGATTACATATTCATGTTAGTAATGATGTCTGCAATGTAACTGAATGATTTAATTCGAGTTTAGGTACAGAAACAACCATTCACCATTGTTAGGTCATGAAGGTTCCAAATAAGGGATTTTTGTTTCAGATGAAATCAGAACGAATTAATCATTCAATTGTATTCGGGATGTGATTTCTGGTCAATCTGTGTCCTTGGATTAAATTTATAACTTGTATTTTTGAGTTTTGATTTTTACATGGGCTATAGTGACGCTTGAAACCGTGGGCAAAAGATATACCTACGAATCGTCCGTAGGTAAAAGTCCCAGGAGAGTTCCGATTGATGGGGACGATGAACAGCGACACCAGCTTGTGTTTCCAATTTGAATTATTTGAATATTTTATATTATATATTGTTTGTGGTTTGATATAATGTCAGCGTAAACAAGCAGCACAGTTGGCTAGAGGGAGGGCATTAGTACTAACGTGTCCTGGGTTCGAACCCCAGGCTATTCCAAATTTTTTTTCTTTTTGTTTGTTTGCAGGTCTGGTGCTTCTCTCCAACGCAGGACTATGATGCATATTCAGATGTCCACCCTTAGATCGAAGCCCGCCAGGATCTGACGCTTGTGAAGATTAAGGACCACCATGGACACTAAGAGTACACCCACACCTAATCCAATGGTTACTCTTCAAATACCTTCCGACTATGCGCCTGATCAAGATCTGAAGCTAAGTATTCAATTTAATTGTTATTATTTTAAAGTCTATTTTGTTTCCTTTTAATCAGGGTTTGCCTCCAAATAAATTTTGCCTACATCTATTTTCTACCTCTGCCTTTGCCATTTTTCAGGGTTAACCCCGGGATTTCCTCCGAAAGCCAACCACATCAGATCAAATCAAAAGCTAAGCGCTCTTTTCTATTTTAAATATTTATTTATTTTATGTTATTTATTTAAATTAGGGTTAACCCTAATTGACTTTTGAACTGATAATGCACTCACATATATTTTGCCTTCTATTTTTCCCACCTTTTCAGGGTTTGCCAATTGCCAAAGCTTCGAATAGTCGGTAACCCTAAACCCTGATCTTAATTACTACTTGTCTTAGACCTATAGCATTATTATCCCGCTGGTTTCATTTTCCCTTTCCCCCCTGGTTTCATTTTCCCTTTCCCCATTATTATTTTAATTGTTAATATTAATTACTGTGGTTAGTAATCCTAGGGAGTGCAAGCCTTGAACTGAAGTAGGATAACTAATTACAAGATAAATAACCGAATTTAATCACGTGATTGTTGCACCCACGCACACTTTTTGGGTAATCTCTCTGTTGCCTGTTGCCTTGTTGCCTGTTGCCTTGTATTTTTTGGAGAATAGCCATGTCCCTCGAATACGAGGATACCTCAGCCATGTTGCCTCGACAAATACAAAGGTCATAAGACCCTAAAATGATGCTGCCTTCGATACACTAATATGACCTCGACCCTCGGAAGTTGCCTACGGAAAAGGCTGAGGTATCCTCTGGCTGCCTACAAAAAGGCTATTCTGGTCCTTCCCTTAGACTACATGCCTCTCTATGTCATGGGACAGTCTTATGGAGAACGACATTGCGATGACCCTTCAACCTCCAAATGAAAGGCTTCCTGCCCTCTTATGGCATGGATGGACCCTTTCACCCTGAAAGGCTAAAAGAACGTTTTTACAAATACTAAGGTAATTGCCCCTAATTGCTTTGCCTTGCTCTAAAACCTTTTTCATATTCTTTCTCATAAACCTTCAAAATGGCTACGCTCATTTACGAGCTAAAGTCCATATTCTTTTCTTATACATTTCTGAAATCAAAGAGCAAAGCAATTAAGAGCCCATGGAAAACCATGGATGCAAAGGGTGCCTTACACCTTCCATTTGCATAAATTACCCCCCGAACCCATTTTCTTTTAAAAAGGTTTTTTCTGTTCTTTTAGCCTTTCTATTTATTTGGATAAAATAAAAGTCGGTGGCAACTCAAGCTTAATCGCGACATTTTCGATTATAAAAGTCAGTTCACCGTATTACAGAACTGGCGAATCTGCTGGCGATTTTTCGATAAAAGAGGGGTTACCTTAAAAGTTTAGGATTCACTGAAATGTTTTCTATTGTTTGCTTTGTTTGTTTTATTTTTCAGGGGCGTTTTGGGAATTAAATGAAGGACGAATCCTATTCCCGGATTCAAGAACACTTAAGAGTAGGAGTGGCATAGTCATGGCGACCTCTTTCACATATGTGGGAGATGAGTCAATATGAAGTTCACACTTGAGTTAGGACTCCATAGCATATGCACACCTTTCTCAAATGAGGGAGGTCTATGTATGTCTCTACGGGTGCGCCAGAGCTCAAGGACCTTTAGTTACCCTTAACCCACTCTGGCCTTTAGGAACGTAGTGAGGGGACTACTCTTGACAAATGTTGAGAACTAGTCACTACCCGATGCTACAATTGAGATATGTTCTTTCTCAAAGTATCATTGCATGGTGCAAATGCATCATGTCCGAGGGTGCTTTAGAAGGGCTGACAATTTTGGATAACTTGTAGAACCCATTGCTGAAATCTCCTTATCCATAGAAATACCCTTGGGAAGGACACCTGATCATACTCCATGCAAGCCTTAAGCCAAAAATTGTGTGACTTGTTTGTGTTTCCTACTGACCTTCGTTCTTTGCAGGTTTTGTTAAAAGGACGTGTTTGCCCTTACTATCTCACGCTACGCCTAATGAATTGCATTCGCATAACATCGTGACATCATGACATCATAAGCATAACATGATTTAACTAACCCTTTCAAGGATCTTAGGAATTTAGGGCGCACAATTTCAGGTGCCTTTATCAAAGACTGAATCTCTATCAAGAGGCAAGAGGATTTATTTTCCTCTGGCCACATACCTTCAAATTCAGAGACTCAATACTTATCAAGGGGAAAGAGGATTTATTTTCCTCTAGCCATACACTTTCAAATTCAGAAGTATCCTGAATCAGAGGCTATGACCCACTGGATATGGTGAGCTTGATTCTCAAAGAAAGACATTCAAAGACAAAAGTCAGAATTCTTCAGACCAAGACGCGACCAAACCATTTTCTAATGATGCTAACTAAATTCCTAAAGATCCTTGAAAATATTGCATTTGGATTCATAACATCGCATAACAGGTTTCTTTCAATAGATCTCTCATCCAACCTCGCTGTTTATTTCAGTAAGAAAGATGGATCTCGAACAATCTGTCAAGAATCTCCAGACTCAGAACGCTGAATTTCAAGCCTTGATCTTGAACTTGTCCAAGGGGCAAGATGAGTTGAAAGCTCTCCTGACTAAGCAGACGAAGACTAAGAAAACCAAAGGAGTGATCAATCTGGGAAGAAGATTCAAAGGTCGTCCCAAGAGGGACGAAGAAGCTGAAATTCCCAAGGATGAGGAAGAAGAAGAAAATGATGACGTTAGTGTCAAGAACAATGCTGGAAGTAATGTGGGCTCTGATGAAGAAGAAGAAGAAGAGTATCGTCGAGACGGAGATGAATCTGATGAGAAATATAGGCTACTAGAAGAGCGCCTGAGAAGCATGGAAATTCAGAAGGTACCTGGGCTGGATTTTGAAGAGCTGGGACTCATTCCTGGGGTCGTTAATCCTCCAAAATTCAAGATTCCAACTTTTACAAAATACGATGGAGTCTCTTGTCCTAAGCTGCATTTGAGGTCCTATGTAAGGAAAATTCAACCTCACACTACTGATAAGAAGCTCTGGATCCATTTCTTTCAAGAAAGCTTATCTGGAACTCAACTCGAATGGTACTATCAACTGGAGGGTACCTACATCCGTACCTGGGAAGATTTGGTTGTTGCTTTCTATAAGCAATACCAATACAATTCCGATCTCGCACCAACTCGCATGCAACTACAAAGCATGTCTATGGGCTCTAATGAAAGTTTCAAAGAGTATGCTAAAAAATGGAGATATATAGCTGGGAGAGTCAAACCTTCCTTGGCTGATAGAGAGTTGGTAGATATGTTTATGAATACACTGACTGGCCCTTTCTATAGTCATTTGCTGGGAAGTTCGTCATCTGGATTCACTGAGCTTATACTGACTGGAGAACATGTTGAGAATGACATCCGAAGTGGTAAGATTCAAGTTGCTACATCCTCAGGTGTTGCAAAGAAACCTCTAAATGGGAAGTCAGATTCAAATGACGTGCATGATCAGAAAAGGGGTAACCATGGCCAATCCGTTAGGGCAATTCTGATCTCCACACCGGCACCTCAAAAAGTTTATCAACACAAGCAAGACACGCCTAAACGTCAGTTTACAAAGATCAATATGTCACTGGCTCAAGCATTACAACACCTGTTGAAGTCCGAGTTGATCACATTAAAAGATCCCCCTAAGAATCCTAGTACTTCTGCTCGAAGCTATAATCCTAATATGAGGTGTGCATATCACTCCGATAGTCCTGGTCATGATACGAATAGCTGCTGGACATTGAGGAACAAAATCCAAGATACGATCGATGCTGGGGAAATTAAATTTAATCCTCCGGAGACTTCTAATGTGACTGCTAATACTGTGGATGGCTAGAAGGATGAACTTTCAGATCATTAGTTTTACTTTTCACTCACTGATTTCTATTCTGTTTGTTTAAACATTCGACTTATGATAGACATTATCTGTTTTAATAATCATCATTAGTGCATTGCATATGTTTGTCTTGAATAAATTATTTCGCTATCACTCATTTTAAATTATGTATTTACTTTGCATACGTTTTTATGATATTCAACTTCTGCTAAGCTGTAAGCCTTTTAAGGGAGGATGACGAAAACGATACCGCAACCTCATACAGTATGCTTTTGAACAGACTATGTTGACGATGTACAGGCATTGTTTCAATTCCTAAACAGTGGAGATATAAGGATGTTAATCCCTCGTAAACCCTTTTGAGCCTAAGGTGTCGAAGTTTCTTTCTTGTGCAATTTTAAACCCTTAATCATAACCTAGGGCAAGGTAGTTACTCAGTTAACTCAGTCGTGCCAGTACACTTTTACACAAATAATGATGGTTTCCCGTAATCATTAAGACAGATAATCAACATCTATCAAAAGAAAAAGTTATTAAGTCAAAACCTATGAAGGAAACTTATCAAAAATTGAAACATCCCGCTGGCTGTAATCTCAAAAATAAACAGTTCAGGCAAAATTTAGGGATAACAAAGTAAAAAAAAAAGAGGTCACTACAAATCCTCGACAAAAAGAAAGTATTACAACAAAGGATGACTGCCTGTCCAAATTCAACCTCTGATACTTTAATCATCATCAAAAATCAATGTTACAACTTTAAGCTTTGCCAAGGCTTAAGCGCAAAGTTAACTGAGCATAGGACCGAAGAACATCACGAGGATTGGGATGGGTATAATTAAATTTTTGAGCCATTATCCTTTGTTTCTTAAACCATGAACCAAGCCACGTTACAACCCTTGAAATTCCTAACTGAAGCATGGTTAGTTCGAAAGCGTACTATCACAACAAGGGTATCCTGACTCCTTAAGATTTGACATAAATGCTGAGTTGATATCCTGTTTTTTACAAACATCATGTTTTTATAAATATCATGATTTTACATCTCCGGTTTTAATGTTTTCAAAAACTCAAGACAGACGTATGCATTGCATCTCATGAATTCATTATTAAACATATTCTGCTACATAATTTCAAATGTTAGCAACAGAAAGTACCTGCACAGGGCACAACTAATGACTAACAGTTATCCCGACAGACAAGATTACTCCAAGAAGCAATGTCTCCTACATATACAAGGGGCATGACACGCTTTGCCCAATCAATCTGGGGCAATCAAGTCAAGATTCTGAGAATCTCTCAAGGGTGCCAAAACAATCAGGGGCATTCATCCAAGTAGATCTAAAGCTACTTCCCAATCAACATGGGATGTTGTTCTCGGCTTATGAGTACTAGGGGAATGTCGCCCATAGTGCACATCTCATAAAGTCTTCGCGAGGCGAATCTTTCCAAAGTTCCTACTAGCAGGGGCAAGTCTATGCAAGTCCAGCTTGACATCTTGATCAATACTCAGTGGTGTGTCCTAATCAAATCTAGGAATGGTAGTTACTATAATACTGGGGGCAATGTTCAAGGCATCCATGCCTTCCCACAACTCTGGCTTCACAGGATCATATCCCCACAGAGCAATCAGTAAGAAGATATCTTCAAATGCTCTCGTCCAACAAAAGACATAGCTCCTCAGCAGAGTTTACATCTTTGACACTGCCGGTTCCCCTATACTATTCTCTTCTTCAAACATGGTTTATTAATATCTCTAATCCTCAATCAGGGTACATTAAGTTGCTAATCATCCCCAAGCAGAAATCAGAAATCCCCAGCTAAGCATCTTCAAAAAAAAAAACAACAAGATAAGATATCAAAATCACAATAACACAGAGATTTATTTTCTCAATCAAAGCAGGATAAATCATATTCATACATCATATATCATAAACATATTCATACAGTGCATACATTACTTCATGATGAACTCATACATACAAGTCTTTCATTTATTTTGAGAAACTTATCACATAATACATACATCATGACATTGCATAAATATTAACCTTACCTTTTTCAGGATGCAAGTACAAGAAGATAAACAAATATCTATGATCTAATTCAGTTACTACGAACGGTAGTGACACGATAACCTCTCTAAGATCTAATTCGGCCACCACGAGCGGTGCTGACACAATCAAAGAAAGAGACAGACTTAATCATGACACTCAATTCAGAAAAGAATCACGACAACTGAGTCACGATGATGGAATCACGACAACTGAGTCACGATAATAGAATCACGACAACTGAGTCACGATGATGGAATCACGACAACCGAGTCACGATAATAGAATCACGACAACTGAGTCACGATGATGGAATCACGACAACTGAGTCACGGTAATAGAATCACGACAACTGAGTCACGATAATGGAATCACGACAACTGAGTCACGATAATGGAAACACGACAACTGAGTCACGATAATAGAATCACGACAACAGAGTCACGATAATGGAATCACGACAACTGAGTCACGATGATAGAATCACGACAACTGAGTCACGATCACGACAACTGAGTCACGATAATAGAATCACGACAACTGAGTCACAATCATGGAATCACGACAACTGAGTTACAATAAAGGAATCACGACAAATGAAATATGATAATGGAGTCACGACGATGGAGTCTCATATCTAATTCTGGTATTCGCTTCAGAAGCAATCATGACAATAGAGCCACTACAATTAATTCACTTCACACTCATATCATACACCTGGATGGCATCTTTAAGCCCATCTCAATCGTACATCTTCTCCAAACACCTGGATGGCATCTTCAAGCCCATCTCCGAAAAAAGTCCCTACTTCAGCTAGGGCAAATTTCTTGGTATTCTAGTGTTCAATCATCTTCCACCTTCAGATACCGATTGGCGTACAAACCACTCTACATCTTCAGGTTTAAGATAATTGAACAGGGGCAGATGTCATACCCCAAAATTTGCCCATCATATTTCATTCCACCTGACTCTCAAATGCTCAAAATTCTCCAATTACTCAAAGCTCACTCTCCTACTAAGCACAAGATCCGAAACTAGGGTTTCTGATTTAATCAAGGAATTTGAATTTCTGGTACCTGAAGTGGCTCCAAGGCATCCCATATGGCTCAAGATATCTCACATGTCAAGGCTAAAAATGCTTCATTTGAGAAATATGGACCAAAACATTATAGGTCCTTTTCAAGAGTCAACAAAAGGTCACTTTTTTCAAAAGGACACACAAGGAGCATGGAAAATGATTTTGATATGAGGCCAAAAAAACTGGTTAAAGGACTTCTCAAGGTTTCTAGAAAGTCATAGAACACTTCCATACACTAAATATTGAAGGTGTTATGACTTGTTAAAGTTGGATAATTTCGAGAAAATGCATGAAGGCTAAAGTGGTGAATTCAAAGTTTTTTTACTAAATGGGCCCAAGTAATTGATCCCAAACTTTATTCATGATCCATAGGCCCATTTCTTTTATTTTTAGTATTTATTATTTATTTATTTGTATTTTGGATTTAATCACTTAAATTCAAATTAAAGTAAATAAAATACTAAAAATAATCTAAGATTGTATTTGGTTATAAATTAAATCTAAAATCTCATCATAAACACCAGAGAAAATCATGTGGAATCTGATTCAAAGAATTGATGGGAGAAAGAGATACGTATTTGGCAAGTTTAGAATGATTGAAATTCATATTCAATCAAACTTCAATCATTAATTCAGGAGAGATCCTATACAAATTTGTTTCCCTAAACTATATGATTATAAGTAGGGAATGTTGGCAGACCAAAAGGGATTTTTTTCTTTCACGGCACCAGAGGCTATAATCGAAACAAGAAAAACCGTACAAAAGGTTGGAACTGCAATCAAAGTTACGAGGAAACTCAACCTGTTCCAAACATCAAGAATCGTTTCTCGTGGCTTTCTGAACATATAGGAACCATCACAAGTAAGAAAAACGCACGAGAACACCTTTGTGGCATTCGCGGTTTGCGTTTTTTTTTTCAAATTCGATTTCATTCATTCACTAATTATAAACATATTTCAATTACATATTCATGTTAGTAATGATGTCTGCGATGTATCTGAATGATTTAATTCGAGTTTAGGTACAGAAACAACCATTCACCATTGTTAGGTCATGAAGGTTCCAAATAAGGGATTTTTCTTTTAGGCGAAATCAAAACGAATTAATCATTCAATTGGATTCGGGATGTGATTTCTGGTCAATCTGTGTCCTTGGATTAAATTTATAACTTGTATTTTTGAGTTTTGATTTTTACAGGGGCTATAGTGACGCGTGAAACTGTGGGCAAAAGATATACCTACGAATCGTCCGTAGGTAAAAGTCCTAGGAGAGTTCCGTTTGATGGGGACGATGAACAGCGACACGAGCGCGCGTTTCCAATTTGAATTCTTTGAATATTTTATTTTATATATTGTTCGTGGTTTGATATAATGTCAGCATAAACAAGCAGCACAGTTGGCTAGAGGGAGGGCATTAGTACTAACATGTCCTGGGTTCGAACCCCAGGCTATTCCAATTTTTTTTTTGTTTTTTTGCAGGTCTGGTGCTTCTCTCCAACACAAGACTATGATCCATATTCAGATGTCCACCCTTAGATCGAAGCCTGCCTGGATCTGACGCTTGTGAAGATTAAGGACCACCATGGACACTAAGAGTACACCCACACCTAATCCAAGGGTTAGTCTTCAAATACCTTCCGACAATGCGCCTGATCAAGATCTGAAGCTAAGTATTCAATTTAATTGTTATTATTTTAAAGTCTATTTTGTTTCCTTTTAATCAGGGTTTGCCTCCAAATAAATTTTGCCTACATCTATTTTCTACCTCTGCCTTTGCCATTTTTCAGGGTTAACCCCGAGATTTCTTCGAATGTCAACCACATCAGATCAAATCAAAAGCTAAGTGCTCTTTTCTATTTTAAATATTTATTTATTTTATGTTATGTTATTTATTTAAATTAGGGTTAACCCTAATTGACTTCTGAACTGATAATGCACTCACACTTATTTTGCCTTCTATTTTTCCCACCTTTTCAGGGTTTGCCAATTGCCAAAGCTTTGAATAGTCGGTAACCCTAAACCCTGGTCTTAATTATTACTTGTGTTAGACCTATAGCATTATTATCCCACTGGTTTCATTTTCCCTTTCCCCCGCTGGTTTCATTTTCCCTTTACCCATTATTATTTTAATTGTTAATATTAATTGTTGTGGTTAGTAATCCTAGGGAGTGCAAGCCTTGAACTGAATTAGGATAACTAATTACAAGATAAATAACCGAATTTAATCACGTGATTGTTGCACCCACGCACACTTTTTGGGTAATCTCTCTGTTGCCTGTTGCATGTTGCCTGTTGCCTGTTGCCTTGTTGCATGTTGCCTTGTGTTTTTTGCAGAATAGCCATGTCCCTCGAATACGAGGATACCTCAGCCATGTTGCCTCGACAAATACAAAGGTCATAAGACCCTAAAATGATGCTGCCTTCAATACACTAATATGACCTCGACCCTCGGAAGTTGCCTACGGAAAAGGCTGAGGTATCCTCCGGCTTCCTACAAAAAGGCTATTCTGGTCCATCCCATAGACTACCTGCCTCTCTATGGCATGGGACAGTCTTATGGCGAACGACATTGCGACGACCCTTCAACCTCCAAATGAAAGGCTTCCTGCCCTCTTATGGCATGGATGGACCCTTTCACCCTGAAAGGCTAAAAGAACGTTTTTACAAATACTAAGGTAATTGCCCCTAATTGCTTTGCCTTGCTCTAAAACTTTTTTCATATTCTTTCTCATAAACTTTCAAAATGGCTACGCTCATTTACGAGCTAAAGTCCATATTCTTTTCTTCTACATTTCTGAAATCAAAGAGAAAAGCAATTAAGAGCCCATGGAAAACCATGGATGCAAAGGGTGCCTTACACCTTCCCTTTGCATAAATTACCCCCCGAACCCGTTTTCTTTTAAAAAGGTTTTTTCTGTTCTTTTAGCCTTTCTATTTATTTGGATATAATAAAAGTCGGTGGCGACTCATGCTTAACCGCGACATTTTCGATTATAAAAATCAGTTCACCGTATTACAGTGAACTCTAAATCCGTAGCCTCGGAAGGTGACTTAGGGATATAATCCTCAATGATAACTTCACCAGATGCTGATGATGGATAGCAAGGTTTGTAAATATCTTTTGGATGAGTAACGTACTCATAGTCAATGTTCCATCCAGTTCGAACAATGTCTTCAAGAGAGATTTTTGAACTTTCAGGTAGTGAAGCTGTTAGCAACTTCATCACTGCTTGGTTGAGTCTTACTTTCAGATCCTTTAGTCGGATAACAGCAAGGTGAATCAGACTCTAGTAGGGAGATGTATCCTGCTTCAAGAAGGTAGGACATATATTCCACTTCAAAATTCTCAATGGTATTTTCTATACCGATGGTATTGACTGTTTGTTGAAAAGGTTGAAGAAAACCTCCAATGCGGAAAGTTTCTTGAATTGGGAGAACTACCTCAACCCCTGGAATAGCTTTTGATGATGTTGGGAAGAAACCAACTCCTGTTCTGTTTGTATTGTTGGTAGGAATCTCAATGTGCCCCCAACCAATGATAGTTCCATCCTTTACAACTTGGATTGCATCTTTGTATGAAGTGATTGACGTTGCTTTCTCCTTTCCTTTTTCCTTATCCAAGGAAAGTGCTTGGAATTTAGTTCTAGCGACTTCTTTTGGTTCTATGTCGGAGAATGATGACAGGTTACTGACGATCAAAGCTCGTTCTCCACATACGGTTACCAATTTGTCATTTCGTATGAACTTCAGTTTCTGATGAAGTGTTGAACTAATTTCCCCAACCTCATGAATCCATGGGCGACCTAGCAAACAACTGTATGCGTCTTGGATATCCATAACTTGGAAAGTAATCTTGAAAGTATGAGGTCCAATAGTTATGGGAAGATCTACTTATCCAAAAGCTGACTTTCTTGAACCATCGAATGCCTTGACGATGACGTGACTGTCCCTTAATGGGAAATCCTTGAAGGATAATCTTGATAATGTTGATTTGGGAATCATGTTGAGAGAGGATCCATTGTCTATTAAGACTCCTGTGAGAATACCCATGCATCTAACTAAGATGTTGAGTGGAAGGTTATGGTCCACCCCTTCTTCAAGAAGATCTTAATCACAGAAACTCAGGTTAGTTCCTGTGGAGATGTTGGCAATGATGTTGTTGAATCTCCCTATAGTAACCTCAGGTTCTACGAAAGCTTGTTCCAAAACTTTCTGTAGAGCTTCCCTATGAACTTCAGAACTCAATAGCAGGTAAATGACAGATATGCTAGACGGAGTATGTAGCAATTGATCTACAATGTTGTATTCACTCCTCTGGATTAATTTCAAGATTTCATCATTTTTGTTTGCTTTAACAGCATTAGTCGGATGATTGTCTTGCTTATGTGGTACTTCTTCCGAAGGTTTCTCCATATTTTATGTTGTTCGTTTAAAGACTCGTCCACTTCTAGTGACTCGACTAATGTCAGCAATGTTAACAACAAACGGTAATGGTATTTCCTTACCATTTTCAATGAATGTAGCATTGTACTTGTATGGTATAGCCTTACTGGACTCATACGGTACAGGACTTGGTAAGTAGATGACTAATAGAGCAATTGTTGTCTTCCTGCTATCACACTTGACTTGCATTGGTTCAACTTGATTAATTTGAGGAGATACAGTAAAGACTTCGTCATCTTCTCTGTTGGAAAGAACTGTGATGGTATTATCATCCATCAGCTTCTGAATGTCGTTGCGAACGCGCAAACAACCTCGTGAATTTCTTCGAAAAATTCTGCATCTCCTATAAGGATAGAAATCCGTTCCAAAGTAGGCAAGTCCATTTAAAGTCTTATGGAACCTGACTACCGATCGTTCAAGATCTTCGACTTTGTAGATCTTGTATATCCTTAAACCATGTTGATGTCGCACTCAGTTTTGACTAGAATGTGTTGAATCCATCCTAAGTCCATTTGTTCTTGTAATGCAGCTTGAACTACAGCACATCCTTGATTATTCTTTGGACAAATTTCACATTTGAAGTAGTTGTTCGGTGGTACGTGACCGTACCCGGTTTGTCTAGCGTGCATTTTGACGAGATTTTCCCCTATCTGACGGATGTCATAGATTTGAATGACATTGGGGTGTTGATCTATCAGATTTACTGAAGCTTCTTTATGCTGCGGCAAAGGATTTGCTTGGACGTTAGGATTAGTATCTTTGAAGGATAATACTTCGCTCTTCACTAATCTTTGAACGTCAATCTTGAAAGAGAAATAGTTCTTAATGCTGTGACCTGGTGCCCCCTGATGATAAGGACAAGATTGGCCAGCCTTGAACCAAGATGAAGATTCATTTGTAAGATTTGGAGGACTCCTTGTCTGAATGAGTCCTTTTGCCAGTAGTGTTGGAAATAATTCCGCATACGACATTGGTACGGGGTCAAAGGCAGGATACCTTGGTGCCCGATTGTTGTTGAAATTTGGAGGTTGAACTTGTTGCTGAGGTTGTTGCAACCTTTGTTGAAATGGTTGTTGGGAAACCTGAGGTTAATAAACTGCCGATGAGCTAAAAAACGGAGTTATTGTAGCAACTTGAGTTGGAAACTTCTTTCTTGCTTTGTGCAAGACATTGCTAACATCTTGATCCTTTTTCTTCTGGAAATAACTTCCATACTTCCTTGGACCAATAGAAGATTCTGGTTCTTTGTTCAAGCGTTCTTCTCGAACTTCTTCTTCTAAACGTACGCCCATGTTTACCATCTTGGTAAAGTCACTAGCTGCACTTGTGACCATTCGTCCGTAGTAGAATGGACTCAAAGTCTTGAGATAGATTTTTTTTCATTTCTTTCTCTTCAAGTGGAGGACAAATTTGAGAAGCAACTTCACGCCATCTCTGAGCATATTCTTTGAAACTCTCTTTATCCTTTTGAGTCATGGCCCGGAATTGATCTCTGTCGGGAGCCATATCCAGATTGTACTTATACTGTATGACGAAGGCCTCTCCGAGGTCCCGAAAAGTACGAATCTCTGAACTGTCTAAGTTCATGTACCATTTGAATGCAGCACCAGTCAGGCTGTCTTGAAAATGATGAATAAGCAATTGTTGGTTATCAGTCTGAGTTGACATCCTTCGAGCGTACATAACAAGGTGACTTTGTAGGCATGTATTCCCTTTTTACTTCTCAAAATCTGGTACTTTTAATTTGTGAGGAATCTTAACATTTGGAACCAGACAGAGGTCTGCAGCATTCTTTCCAAATAGATCTTGTCCTCGGAGAGTCTTGAATTCCTTCTGCATTTGCAAAAACTGTTCCTGGAACTCGTCCAATCTTTCATACACGCCAGCATCCTCACTGGGAGCGTGATGATACACTTGTCCGCCAGGTGGAGGAAAAGTATGCATAATCGGTTGTGGAGAAGCCATGACGGCAGATCTCAGAATCTCAGCATTCTGTTGTGCGTACCCCATTGCTGTTGCTCTTGGAACTTCTATTTCCAAAGGTCTGTAACCCTATGGTGGATGCATATCCATTGTTACTCTTGTAACTTCAGAAACTAGGGGTATGTACCCGTCTGAATAAATTTATACGGCATGCCCCAAGGTCGGTTGGGCGGCATGGTATACTGAGGAATAGGAGTAGAAACAATCTTGGAAACTACAGTCCTTTGTGGTTCTTCTGGTGGAGGTTGTCTTTGTGCAACCACCGAGGCTTCTACCATACTATTGAGCCTTTCAAAAGCTTCCTTGAGAGTAGTGACCTCTTATATGAGTTCTCCATTATCTTGCTCTAAGCCGTCCATTCTCTTCTTGTGACTTGAACGAGTGTTGTATGAATGAGACAGCTTGAATGTCTTGCTTCACCTCCTTCTCCTCCTCTCTTTCTGGAGTAAGGAAAGTGATGATTAGAACCGCGACAATTCTCGTGTCAGTGCTTAAGACTAAAGCGATGCATGATGTGCAATTAAGTTAATATTTTTCAAGGAAACACCATAATTTCGTTATGAAACATTAAACTTTTATTAATTAAGCGAAAACGCCGTTTTTTACACATTTTGAAAGGGAAATACAGAGAAATAGAGAGAAAGTACACTAAAACTTGGACGAAGAGCCATCTTCACGTTCTAACAATTTCTTCTGTTTCTTGAGTTGAGCGTTCTTTGACGTAAGATGATCGATGATCCAGGAAGCAGGAGGGATATGATGAGAAAGTGACGTTTGTGTCACTTGTCGATCGAGTACTTCAAGTAACTCATCCTTCCTTCTAAGGATGTTTTGAATCTCAACGTTTTCCGTGTTGACGATTCGGTACTTGTTTCTTCAAGCATTTCTTTCTTGGCATACTTTGTTTAATGCCGCTTGAAGTTTCTCAACATCGATGGAGAAAAGGAAAATTGGTTCCCATAAGAGAATAGGTTCTTAACGCTAGTATGGCATCCTGAGCTTGAATTCCCTGACGCGTACCCATTAAGGGTAAGGATCCAGGGAGATTCAAAGATGTTTTCCTAATAATCTTCTCCCTTTGTTGTGAACACGACGCCAGGCTTGGATAATTTCCTTCTTCAGCATGTTTCCATGATCGTCGATGTTTTTGAAGAACAGAACCTCCAATTGAATACTACTTGGTATATTTTTCATGGGATAGCTGTATTGACGGCGGGCTAAAGCTGGATTATAACGGATTCCTCCCTTAGTTCCAATAAGGGGTACGTTGGGATAACTTCCACAACTGAAGATGTCAGGACTACACCAATCAATGTCCAAATGAGTGAGGGACATGATTTTCTGTGACCAGTGAAGGCCATCCCTCATGTTCTAGAAAGTGCTAGACTGTGGCAGGTGAGAGACAAACCATTCGTATAACAACGGTACGCATCATGTGATTAATCCTCCTCGCTGCAGGTTTCTTGAATGCACGGAGTGGTAAGCATCCGCAAGCAAGGTTGGAACCAGATTTCCAATTAAAAAGATCTTAATCGCGTTGATGTCAACGAAATTGTCAATGTTAGGGAACAAAAACTATCCGTAGATAAGCAAAGCCAAGATTTCCTCAAAAGCGTTCATATCTTGGATGTTGATGAAGTACCGAGCTTGATCCAATAGGAACTTGGAGGGAAATCCTTGAATTCCTCCTTTACTCACCATATGAGTTCTGATGTCGACTACATTTAAGGGAGTGGTTGATGCAATGATGATGTCGTCAGGATTATTTTCCAAACCGGAGTATGGATCTTGCGCGTACACGGGTATTCCAACCAGACGAGAGTACTCCTCCAACGTAGGCATGAGTTGATAATCTGGAAACGTGAAACAGTGATACGTTGGATCGTAAAACTACACCTGTGTGGGAAGGATCCCATCCACAATGTTCGTCTTGAGAAGAGGTATAATTTTTCCATACTTCTCCTTGAAAGCTTGGGGGTTGACCACTAGTTTTCCGATCTTTTCCAATTTCCCGACCTTAGGAATTTTGAAGGTGTACTTCCTAGCTCTCTTTCTTCCGTAATCCATGGTATAGATCCTTAAGTTCTTTCTCCTTTTCTCTCTTTCTATGAAGTTCAAAACGTTCGTTATTTAGTTTCCTGGAAAAATGACTCGAAAAAGACTCTTTGGTTTTAATTATTATGATGAATGCATGAATGCGCACACAAGACTTTTTAACAAAAATGGCGTGGAAGGGTATAGTGGTCATGGAGTCTGTAAGCCTCGGTTTTTTATGGGATACAAACTGACTCTTCTTTTATTATTTTGAGTTGTGAAAATCAGAGAGCCGCCACCGACTTTTATTTTATCCAATTAAAGAAAGGCTTAGCTCACTTGCTTGAATCGTTTATCTCGCTTTAAATGCTTGTATGTGGTTTTAAATACTTTTGAGAAGAGTTAACTTTGTAATGATGTATACAAAGTATTTATCTTTCGAAAGATGTTTTGATGGTTCGAAAAAAAAAATTTAACTTCGTAATGATCCTTGTTTGGATATATACGAAGTGTATTCTTTTTGAAATTTTGTTTTGAAAAAACAATGATATGTGATAGCTTTTAATTGAGCAAGCAATTAGGAGGTATACCCTAAGTTCATAAGGTCTTTTCCCATTTCTTTTAGAAAATTCTCCTTTGACAGGATGTAAACAAAAGTTTGGATTTGTAATTGAAACGATGGAATTGATTTTGAAAAGAGCAACATAAGGGTTACCCTAAGAGGTGCGAGTGTGATTGTGTTTTGTTTCATATATATATATATATATATATATATATATATATATATATATATATATATATATATATATATATATATATATATATATATATTTATCTTTGAAATTAGTGATCTAGCGCTTCAGTTTTTGTTCTTGTCATACACGCAGTTTTATATGTACAGGAATTA
The DNA here is from genome assembly GCF_029867415.1 of Vicia villosa. Classification (NCBI taxonomy): domain Eukaryota; kingdom Viridiplantae; phylum Streptophyta; class Magnoliopsida; order Fabales; family Fabaceae; genus Vicia; species Vicia villosa. The sequence continues at coordinate 148,802 of NW_026705121.1, forward strand.
AAGTGTGGGAATGTAAAATGCGGAAAGTAAATCTACGCTATTACATCGATTGTGCGGGAAATGTAAACTACGCTATTTACTTGAATTTGACAACCTATACACTTATCTATGAATTTAAATTGCAATAAGATAAAGGGAAAATATTTTTGGATTTTTTGATGTGTGATTTTAATTAGAATTAATGCATGATTAATTTAATTAAATGAGAAAAAAAGTAGAAATAAAATTTAAACCTAAAAATTAAGTTTAAAATATGTTCATATTGCTTGTTAATTAGTTTTAAAATAAAACTAATTTTTTTGAGATTTTTGAAATTGTTTTTGAGATTATTAAGTTAATTAACACATAATTATACAAATAATTATACACATAAATTAAACTTAATGAAAAAAATATTCTAATTATGTACAAAATTAGTTTATGATATATGAACTTAATTTAATAAAAAGAAAATAAGAATATATATTCAAAATTAGTTTCTGATTTTTTGATAGGTTAGAAATAATTTAAATGAAATATATGAATATATATATATATATATATATATATATATATATATATATATATATATATATATATTGATTAATTAAACAAAATATATTAATTATTAAGAAAAATAAAATATTTTTGTGTCAAAAATTAATACAATATTTTATTAACCTAAAAATATTTTTTTCATATTTTTTTGATTTTTAAAAATATTTTTAAATAATTTCACAAAGTGAATTAAATAAAATAGAAAATATATTAAATTATGATTCTGTGTGGCAAAGCTTTGAGAGTCCATGGTGCGCTGTAGCTTCTGGCACGTTGGATGAAACTTTAATGAGATCTGAGGGCTGATGGTGCGAGGGTACACGCTAACGCGTGTTTCATGTCATACGTGATCCATCTGCAAACGAAAATCAAAATGCGCGCGAACCAATTTGAATCAGCCAATCAGGAGATGATACCTCGTCGTCTTCTTCCTCTCGCCTCTACTTTTAACAGCGTTTTTTACCAAAAGCGCTGTAATACACCTCCTTCATCCCTGCAAAATAACGAATAGGGGTAAACCTATACAAAAATATTTCGCGACATGTCCATTTGACTCGTCCAGATCCACTGAATTTGAATATGCCTCTGGTTTCTTCTAATTTTGCCTAAATCGAAGGATCCCATTTCGAGCTCCAAGAACCCTAAAATGGTATATGCTTCAAACCTTCATAAAAATTAAATTAAAGCTCCAGAAACGATCAGGGCACAAAACTAAACACAAATATGGGATTACATCTTATTGAATATGCATGAATAATAGTATTTTTGTAAATTTCAGTTTTGACAAACCGTGAGCTTTTGAGCTCGATTCAGTGAGCTTTAAGGCTTGAAATTGATTTGGAAAGGTTCAATGATGTTCAGGGATCGTGTTTAAGTATTTAATTTGGATTGAATTGAGCTGAAACTTAAAATTCAAATTTCAAATTTCTTGCAAAATTTCAAGTATGATACAAGTGTGTTACAAGCATGGATTTGATTCTGAATTCGTGTGTCCTTGTTACTGAAGTGTTCTACTTCATTTATAAGCAATGAATGTGCTGCAAAGCTAAGCTATCTTGCATTGATGATCTTTGAACCTTTGAATTTTTTAATATAAAAAACTTTTAATTCTTTGGCCATGGCTTTGAATTTTCTTCACCCCTCTTGCTATAGGCCCTCTGTGCCATCTATGTTGCAGAAGTTAAGCTACCTTGGTAACTCAAGCAAGAGACAAAAGCTTTGGATAATGATCTTTCACCATTTCCTTTTAATTTAACTTTAAAGGTAATAAAATTAAATTGAAAAAGAAATAAAAATGTTATGGGCCCAATTTTGGTCGTGGAAACCCTTTAACATTATTGGGAACATGTTTGGATCATGAAAACTTGGCCTCATTTGGAAAAAAAACATTTTTGATCAATGTTGATTTCATGCATTTTCCCAAAAAATGGCCAACTTCAACAAGGCATATCTCCCTCAATTTTGATCCTATGATGGAGTTCTTGTATTTTTTAGAAACCTAAAGATGTCCTCTACAAGCTACATTGGAAGCTTTTTTGCATTTGGAGAAGTTATCTTGATGTTAAGCGCTTTGACAAAAAACCACTTTTTGTTGACTTTGAAAATGACCTGTAATGTCTTGGCTCATATTTTCCCAATGGTGAATCCAATGACCATGGAACCAATTCGATTTGAAATATAATTGAATTTCCTTAAAAATGAGCTTTGGTTGGAATTTTTTGGATGAATGATGAGAGAGTTATGGCCGGTCAAAGTTCAGTTGACTTTTTAGGAGAAAACCCTAATTTTGAAACTTGAAGTTTTGTTGATTTCTGAACTTTTCTTGATGAATTATGATCAACCATTGATCAAATGATGAATATTTTGACAAAATATGGATGTTGACAAAAAATTTCATTTTTGACTGTCTGTTGACTTTTCGATCAAATTGGTCGTTTGTTGACTGTTTGAGCTGTTGACTGTGCGTCCGAGTGAATCGAAGTTTGAAAATTTGTTTGATGGTACTTTGAGACATATGGAGATCCATGAAATCCATTTGAGGTCTCAAAAAACTTTATCTCCTGAAAAAAACAAAAAAACCCTAGTTAGGGACTGTTTGTGTAGGAGACAGTTGAGCGTACCTGATTTTTGTGCAGTGTTGAGTCTTTGTTGATCCTGTGATTATCAGAAGACTTCTAGAACAAAAATCTTGGAATTTTGAAATGTGAAAGATTGATTTGACCGATGATACAAACACGGAGAATCGTGCTGTCACCGGGTTTGACTGTTAACTGGCTGTTCGGGCATTAACGTAACAGTTAAAGTGAAAACTTAACAGTTAAGTTAATTTTTTCTTTTTGTTTTTGTTGTGTTAATGGTGAAAAATTATTTACATGATTTTTTAGAAAAACACAAACATAATAAATAATTAAAGTACACCGTACGCGAACGAAATTACCGTCAATAATAAGATTGAAAAGGATTTAATGCACAAAAAAATAAATATTTAACTAGCAATAAACACACATAATATTATCTTGATAATTAAACGACGGTATAATAGATAGTGTAATACTTAATACTGACAGTACAAATATTACAAAAAAGAACTGTAACGAACAGTATGACAAATAAACGTTACGTTATTTGAAAGCGAAAGATACGACAAACTTTACATATGACGAATAAATACCCATGCTATAAACAACATAAAGTAGATGCACGGAAGTGTAAACATTGCAGGTCCGCATTTTTCAGGACTATGCAGACAGAAAAAGGACATGATCACCGTAAAAACAGTGATGACTATAAGGAACAGCGTATCCATCCACTTTGCCATTTTTGCTGGGGAAGGAGAAGAAATATTTAAGAGATATTATGATAAAAATTTGAGAGATGAGTGAAGTTAGATGTGAGAATTTATGAAAAAAATGGAAGGTATTTATAGTGTGAAAAGAAGGATAGAGACGTTGGGGAATGAGATGATTCCGTACAAAAAAGGAATATTTTAATGATAGTAGGATTTGAAAGAAAGTATAGTAGGGTTTGAAAAAAAAAGATGTATGGAATAAAGTTAAGATTTGATTTGAAAGAAAGAGATTTGAAAAGAAAGAAAGAGATTTGAAAAGAAAGAAAGAGATTTGAAAACAATAATATAGTAAAAAAATTAGTGGGAAACAAAAACAGTAATAATTTAATTGTTACCAGTACAGTCTGAATCCTCGGACTTTCCGCCTGCAAAAATTTAATTCTATACCAAATGCGTCAGTATTATTTATCTAAAAATAAATCTCAAATAAACAGCGTGTGTGAAATGATAAACAGTATTTGGTGTTTGTGTAAGAATAAATTCAACAGCGAACCGAATATCGTAAAAGACTGAGTATTCATAAAATCAGGATATTTATGAAATAAAATCCAAGATTTATATAAAACTTTCAATCTTTAGACAGACGTCTGTTGCCTTCTCTCTAAAAAAGATGTGGGCAAATTTTGGGGTATAACAGTTGCCCCTATTCAATCTTCTTAAACCTGAAGAGACCGATTGGGATCTAAAGGTAGAAGATGATTGAATATTTAAATGCCCTGAAATTTGTACTTACCTTCACCAGAAGTGATTCTGGAATTTTTATTGAGTGCAACTTGGGAAATGTCGTTGACGGATCAAAACATTACCTGAGATGGGCTTTTAAATGCCATCTAGTAAATGTCGTTGACGGATCAAAACATTACCTGAGATGGGCTTTTAAATGCCATCTAGTAAATGTGTGCGCTTTTAGATCTTGAAGATTGATTGCTTTAAGGAACCGTCTAAGGTATCGACTTTGATCTGAAGGTAGATTATTAAGGAACCGTCCAAGGTATCAACTTAAATCTGAGGGTAGATCATTAAGGAACCGTCCAAGGTATCAACTTAGATCTGAAGGTAGATCATGAAGGAACCGTCCAAGGTATTGACTTAAATTTGAAGGTAGATCATTAAGGAACCGTCCAAGGTATCAACTTAGATCTGAAGGTAGATCATTAAGGAACCGTCCAAGGTATCAACTTAGATCTTGAGGATTTGAAGTTGTTTATTCGACTGTGGTATAGCCTGGAAGCGTCAGAATAAGTCACCATTAGACCGTACATGCTTTGCTTGTTTAGAGATATAAGTGATTTGGAAAGAGATAGCTCTACAGAATGGATCTTTGGTTTGATTATATCTGAAAGGAATGCTTTTCTGGACAGAACCCGGGAGAATATTGCATGTGATTGAGAATAACTTGCTGAGGATATTCGTCCACCTGAAAAACCAAGTTAGTGACATGCAATGTCATGATGCATGTAATGTATACGTTGAGATTCTTAAACTAAATGGGAACCGTGCATATGATGTATGCGTTTATCATGAAACATTATATGCTATGTATGAATATGCGTATGATGTATGATGTATGATTTATGCGGTTTAGTGCGTATCAAACTTCTAGTTGGGAAAATAAATCCCTGCTCGTTATTTCGAAAATGATAGCATTATGACCGTTGATAATCTTTGCTATTTTGTTCGAGTATACTCGGCTGGGGAACTTCCGTACATACCAAGATGCTCTATTGAGGGATCTTTGACTACTGCTTGGGGATGAAGGTACCTTGAAGGTTCTAACTTTGATGCACCCTGACTGGGGATAAGATAGATGTGTAATCCTCCGATGCACTATTTGATCAAGCCTTGATGTGGAGGATCACACCTTCTGGGATAGTAATCTTGAACAGCCCTGCTGGGGAATGAACAATCATCCGATGTAATATCTATCCCAGCTTGGAGATAGGGCCCCTCGAATCATATTGTTGGAGAGGGAAATCTCATCGAGGATTCTGCTGAGAAATGTATCTTTGTTAGGGACCTATTTCTTCTGATGGCCATACTCAATGTCGGTGATACAACATTCCGTCGGGGAATTAATTTTGGCCTTGTTTATCTGGGGATAGCTCCTTGAAGATTGCTCTATGGGAGGTATTCCCATGTTGCTGATTTCGGGATGATGTCCAGATGATTGGGACATTACCTGAATGCTATTCCTGTTTTTTCTTATAAACATCAATCATATTCAAATGCATATGTTCATTCAAAATTATCATTGGGACGTTTACGCGTTCAAAACAGAAAAAATGAAAACATTGATTTTGAGCATGAACTGTATTGATTTGAAAGAGAGCCGTAATAGGATGATTAGTAAAAGGAGACAAAAATCCTAGTAGTAGGAATTTATCATAAAACTTTGAAAAGTACTTATAAAGGGAAATAGCTATGTGAAAACAATCCAGTCAAGTTTCAACTCTGCTATTGCCAATCTGTCTTCGAGTATCTCATCCCTCACTTGTTGGAAGAAAATGACTGGACTGGTTGGTGCCTTTGATGTATTGAACCTTGAATGTAAGTAGGTAGCCATACGGGACATAGTCGTACACTTTATTCCTTAACTTTTGCCTAGGTTGCCTTTTCAGGTTTTCAGCCTACCGGGACTATTATTATTATTATTTTTTAGTCTCTAATTTTTTCCTGGATCGCCCTTTCAGGTTTCCAATCCACCGAGACGCTCATTTTTGCCTAAGTTTCCCTTTCAAGTTTTCAACTTAGCGAGCTTTTCTTTAAGCGAAGTACATTTTGACTATGTCCGCATTTACAGGGTGTGGGAAATCTTCTCCATCCATAGTAGTAAGCAACATGGCTCCGCCGGAGAATACTTTCTTGATTACCAATGGTCCTTCATAGGTGGGGGTCCACTTGCCCCTGTGGTAAGATGATACGTTTTACAACAAAATCACCGATTTGATATGTCTGACTCTTGACTTTCTTGTTGAAGGCTTTGATCATACGTTTATGGTACAACTAACCATGACAAATAGTCGTCAGCCTCTTCTCATCAATCAAGTTTATCTGGTCCAGTCGAGTCTGAATCCAATCGTCTTCGTCTAGATCGGCTTCTTTCATAATCCTTAGGGAAGGAATCTGAATTTCAATTGGGAGAACTGCCTCCATAACATAGACTAAGGAAAATGGAGTTGCCCCTGTTGAAGTACGCGCTGATGTGCGATAACCATGAAGAGCAAAAGGTAACATCTCATGCCAGTCTTTGTAGGTTACTGTCATCTTTTGTATGATCTTCTTGATGTTCTTATTGGCAGCTTCCACGGCGCCATTCATCTTTGGTCGATATGGGGATGAATTATGATGTTTGATTCGGAACTGTGTGCAGAGTTCGGTAATCATCTTGTTGTTTAAATTTTTGCCATTGTCTATGATGATCCTTTCGGGGATGCCATACCGACAAATGAGATTATGCTTGATAAACCGGGCCACAACATTCTTGGTAACTGAAGCAAACGAGGCTGCCTCTACCCATTTTGTGAAGTAGTCAATAGCGACTAGTATGAAGCGATGTCCGTTGGAAGCAGTAGGCTTGATTTCTCCAATCATATCATTACCCCACATTGCAAAAGGCCAAGGAGCCGTCAGAATGTTTAATGGAACTGGAGGTATATGCACTTTGTCGGCATATATCTGGCATTTGTGACAAGTTCTGGAATGATGATGGCAGTCTGTTTCCATGGTAGACTAGTAGTAACCTGCTCTTAAAATCATTTTAGTCATTGTATGTCCACTTGAGTGAGTACCGAAGGCACCATTGTGTATATCTTCCATAATCTGTTCTGCTTCCTTCTTGTTTACACAACGAAGCAGAGTCGAGTCGTGGTTACGCTTGTATAGGATTCCATTACTTAGAAAGAATTTGGCAGCAAATCTTCTTAGAAACTTTCTATCTTTAATGGATGCCCCTTCAGGATACTCATGGGCTTCGAGATATCTTTTTACTTCATGGAACCATGGTTTTTCTTCCACTCCTTCCGTATCAATCTCATTGCAATAGGCTGGTTCATCCTGTCTGTAAATGGTGATCATTGGGGCCTCATTGTCCCACCTGACTTTGAACATAGATGACATGTTAGCTAGAGCATCAGCCAATTGATTTTCTTCTCGCGGGATATGTTCAAAAGTGATTTCTTCAAAGTAAGGAATCAAACTTAGCACATATTCTTTGTAAGGAATTAGATTCGGGTGCTTCGTGTCCCATTCCCCTTTAACTTGATAAATTACAAGGGCCGAATCTCCGTAGACCTCCAGGAACTTGATTCTCAGATCGATTGGAGCTTTGAGACCCAGAATACATGCTTCATACTCGGCTATATTGTTAGTGCAGTTGAAACATAATCTGGAAGTGAATGGTGTATTTCCTCCTGCAGGAGAAATGATCACAACTCCGATGCCATTGCCAAGCACATTAGAGGCTCCATCAAAAACCATAGTCCATCGGGATCCTAGCTCGGGTCCTTCTTCTGGTCTGGGTTGTTCATAATCAGTAACTAGCATAATATCTTCATCTGGGAAGTCAAAGTTCAATGCTTGATAATCATCCACTTCTTGATGAGCCAGATGATCAGCTACCACACTTCCTTTGATCGCTTTTTGTGAAGTGTATTGGATGTCATTCTCTGTCAGGATCATTTGCCATCTTGCTATTCTTCCAGAGAGAGCAGGTTTTTCGAACACATATTAGATAGGATCCATTTTGGAGATCAGCAAAGTGGTATGGTTTAGCATATACTGTCTTAGTCGGCGAGCCGCCCATGCCAAGGCACAACAAGTTTTCTCGAGCAGTGAGTATCTTGTTTCACAATCGGTAAACTTTTTGCTAAGATAATAGATTGCATGCTCTTTTCGGCCAGACTCGTCATGTTGCCCCAGTACACACCCCATTGAATCCTCTAACACTGTTAGGTACATTATCAGAGGTCTTCCTTCCACTGGTGGTAACAAGATTGGCGGTTTTTGAAGATATTCTTTGATCTTGTCAAAGGCTAATTGGCATTTGTCGTTCCATCTTTCCACTTGATCTTTCTTCAACAATTTGAAGATTGGCACACAAGTAGTAGTCATATGGGCAATAAATCTGGCGATGTAGTTCAAACGTCCCAAGAATCCTCTGACTTGTTTCTCGGTACGGGGTATAGGCATTTCTTGAATGGCTTTGACCTTGGCAGGATCAACTTCAATACCCTTGCTACTGACGATGAAACCTAAGAGTTTACCAGATCTCACCCCAAAGGTACACTTGTTCGGATTCAGTCGCAACCTGTACTTCTTGAGTCTGTCAAACAGCTTGTGCAAATGACCCCGATGTTCTTCTTCGGTGTTAGACTTTGCAATCATATCATCCACATAAACCTCTATCTCCTGATGAATCATATCATGGAACAGAGCTACCATTGCACGCTGATACGTTGCTCTTGCATTCTTTAAACCAAAAGGCATTACTTTGTAACAAAAGGTTCCCCAGGGTGTTGTGAAAGTTATTTTTTCCATGTCTTCGGGCGCCATCTTGATTTGATTGTAACCTGAGAATTCGTCCATAAAGGAAAATACCTTGCATTGTGCAGTATCGCCAACCAGTACATCGATGTGAGGTAAAGGGAAATCATCCTTGGGGCTTGCCCGATTTAGATCTTTGTAGTCTACACACATTCTGACTTTCCCGTCTTTTTTAGGCACAGGCACGATGTTAGCTATCCATGGAGGATAACTCACAACTTTTAGAAAGCCAGCATTGAATTGCTTCTCAACCTCGTCTTTAATCTTCTTGGACATGTTGGCCTACTTCTTCGCAGCTTCTGCTTAACTGGAGTGCTACCTTCTTTGATTGGAAGGCGATAGACCACAATATCTGTGTCGAGGCCATGCATATCTTCATAGGACCAAGCGAATATGTCAACATAGTCTTGTAAATTTTGAATCAGTCTTTGCTTGACACTATCTTCTAAATCAGCCCCTATCTTGACTTCTTTCTTTTCTTCGTCACTACCCAGGTTGATAACTTCAATTGGCTCTTCATGCGGCTGTATAGTTTTTTCTTCTTGTTCTAACAGCCTTGCAAGTTCCCTAGGTACTTCACAATCTTCCTCACTTTCGTCCTCAGTTTGGTAGATCGGATTTTCAAAGTCATGATTGGCAATAGTAGAATTGTTATCAATAGGATCCAGAGTGTATATGAATCTGCATTTATTATGTGGTTGTGTGTAAGAACACATAGCTATTTGAAAACAATGTAAAGAAATAAATAAAAAGGATCGCAATAATTTGAACATGCAAACGTCCCATGATTTTATTGAATGAACATATGATCATGGTATGACAAACCCTTATAAAAAGGACCAGTGTGCTTCGGGAAAGGCACCTTGCTTTTAAGTTCATGGTTCGATAGTACAGGAACCATTTTTATTTTTTGAACATATAAACAACGAAAACAGGAAAATGCATTTACTCCTGATCAAAGGAGATAACATCTTCAGCTTCCCAGTTGTTCAATCCATTGTTGTGAGTGGGGAATATCCAGTTGCCCCAGTTGTAGTTGTCTTCTTTGTCTTCCACAACATTGACTTCTTTGGTGACGACATGATCTGTTGATCCTTCAGGACGAGCAAGATGCTCTGTTGGATATGAGAGTCCAAGTTGAGGTACCTCTGTTGGCTGAGAGAGATACTCGATAAGGTCGTCCCATCTAGTTGGGATGATGTCCTTGATAGAGACTTGTGCATTCTGATGAGCAGTGTATTCCAACAGAAAATCATTCTCGTTATTTGGCGCTTCCCAAACTTCTTCCGGAGTGACAGGGCTTGTGATTGTCATATTGCCTTCGAAATGTTCACCCTATCCAGTTGGGACAATGTCTTCAATGGCGACTTGTGAGCTCAGAGGAGCGGAATACTTCACCATAAAGTCATACTTGCCGCTTGGTTTTCCTAGTGTATCCCAGACTTCTTTAGGTGGACTTTGTTATTGCTCATTAATGGAACTTGTGAGACTTTTGAAATCTTCGAACTGATCATCCCATCCAGTTGGGACAATGTCTTCGATGGAAATCAAAGAACTCTGAGGAGCAGTATACTTCACCATAAAGTCATACTTGCCGCTTGGTTCTCCCAAAGTATCCCAAACCTCCTTGGAAACGGGTGGAACTTGGTCGTCTTCAATAGCATTTACTCCTTGGCTGATGAAATGTGACATAAATCCTCCAGAACGAGGATTTGGATCGTTCTTCTGAGTTCCATTAGCATAACCTAGGCCCAGCTTATCAAACTTGTAAGGCACATCAAGGAGTTGTCCCCATACTGTGCAACCACCCTCTTCGATCACAGCTTTAGCATCTTTGAGAAAAGCCATTGTTGGAGTTATTTTTGTAGCAGGAGTAGCAGAAATATGTTTGGCAGTAGAGACATCTGGAGGACCACCTCAAAAGCTTGGCATGGGGTCTCGATGAATTCACCATCCATCTCAACAGACTTTGAGTTACTCAGGTGGCTAACCACATATTCTTCTTCACCATAAACTGTGATAACCTTGCCTTTTACCGGATATTTTAACTTCTGATGCAGGGTAGAAGTTACAGCGCTTGCCCCATGTATCCAAGGGCGTCCTAGTAAACAGGAGTACGCTGGATGAATCTCCATCACGTAAAAGGTAGAATCAAAGATCTGAGAGCCCACTCTGATTGGGAGCTTAACCTCTCCGTATACCGTTTTTGTTGACCCGTCGAACGCTCTTACCACCACATCACTTGGTTGTAACACAACTCCTTCAAAGTCAAGTTTTTTCAGTACTACTCTTGGTAACACGTTCAACGAGGAACCATTGTCTACCAGCACATGAGACAAAGTGGTGCCGTTACACTCAATAGAGATGTGCAGGGCTTTATTGTGATTTTTCCCAGCAGGGGTTAAATCGGCATCAGAGAAACCGAGACTGTTGTGCATTGTTAGACTGGCAACACAATTTTCAAATTGGTCGACTGAAATCTCCTGTGGTACATGTACAGCTTTCAAGAATTTCATCAAAGCTTTAGCATGAGCTTTTGAGTACTTTAACAAAGATAACATTGAAATCTTTGAAGCGGTGTGCCCCAGTTGTTCAACAATATTGTAATCACTTTTGCAGATGATTTTCAATATTTCCTCCATTTCTTGCCTCGAAGGATCTTCAACAGTGACTTCAGCGGGTGCTCGAAGTGGTTCAATTAGTGGCTCCTTGCCTCGAGCATTGACATATTGATTAGGAACTGGGACCTGGACTGGAGTAGTAGCAACATTTGGAGAAATTTCTGGCGAAAAGATCCTTCTACTTCTTGTAATCTTACTAGTCCCCACAATATTATCAACAGCTGGATTTACGGCCTCCTCTTGTTTAATTCCATGGACATAAACATTAGTGTCATAATTCCACGGGACAACTTTGTCTGAGGAATATGGAAATGGAGCCGGATTGGTAATAATTACAGATGCTACTCTGGGTGCAGCAGAAATCTTAAAGGGAGCCTTGGTATGGATTTTTAATGGCACGTTAGAAACCATTGAGACGTCTTCATCCTTCATCCCATTTGAAAAACCTTCGCACAAATTGTCTATAGAAGGGAGCTTCTCAAACATAATGATACGACGATCCATCCACTTTTGAATTCCTCCTTTCAGATTTTCACAACCATTGGGTAGGTGTCCACAATAAAAGAAATCAGGGTCACAACCTGGGAATAAACCAGCTTGTATTAGCTTTCTTTTGATTTCAAGGAGCGGAGATGACAATTCTCTCACATCATAGATATAAACAGTGTCTATGATAGCATTAACGGTCTTGTCGTGTTTTGGCATAGGCGCAGTGATGACATTTGGAGTCTCTGGAGGATCAAATTCAATTTCCCCAGCATCTATCATGTCTTGGATCTTTTTTTTCAAAGCCCAACAGTGATCTGCGTCATGTCCTGGACAATTGGAATGGTATGCACATGTTGCATCGGGGCGTTAACTAGGAGAGGAAGTGTTGACATTCTTCGGAGGGTCTTTCAATGTAATCAGATTTGCCATTAACAAGTGTTGCAATGCTTGAGAGATTGGCATATTGATTTTAGTGAAGTTCCTTCTCGGTGCATCGCGTCGACGCATATACTTTGGCGGTTGATCTTTTTGAGGTGCAGATGTAGAGATCAAGACAATCCCTACAGATTGGTGATGCTCACTTTTGCAACTTTTCTGACTGTGCACTGTATTGATTTCATTTCTCCCACTGATGGGTCTCTTTGTAGTACCAGAGGAGGAGCCTACTTGAATTTTTCCATTTCGAATGCCGCTTTCGACACGCTCTCCAGTTAATATTAGGTCAGTGAAAGTTGACGATGAGCTTCCCAGCAAATGACTGTAAAAAGGGCCAGTAAAGTGCCCATGAACATGTCGACTAGCTCGCGATCAGATAAGGGAGGTTGAACCCTTATAGCTAGATCTCTCCACTTTTGTGCATATTCTTTGAAACTTTCTTTTGGTACCATGGTCATGCCTCGTAGTTGAGTACGAGTTGGTGCAAGGTCAGCGTTATATTGATACTGTTTGTAGAAAGCAGCAGCCAGATCTTCCCAGGTGTGAACTTTTTCACTTTCCAATTGGTAGTACCACTCGAGTTGAGTACCCGAGAGACTTTCTTGGAAGAAATGATTCCACAATTTGTTATCTGCCGTATGAGGTAGTATCTTCCTCACATAGGACCTTAGATGCAGCTTTTGGCAAGAGACTCCATCATACTTTGCAAAGACAGGAACTTTGAACTTTGGAGGGATAATAATATCTGAGACAAGTCCAAGATCGTTGAAGTCTAAACCAGGTATTTTCTGTATCTCCATAGCTTTCATGCGTTCTTCCAACTGCGGGTATTTTTTATCACCATGTTCGTCTTCGGAGGGATAATCTTCTTCGTCGGGAGAGAGAGGGTTTGGCAGAACCCTGGTTGCTGTGATTGTCCTCTTGGTCATCTTCACCGACCTCTTCAGGGACTGGCGCATTTTTAGGCCTCCTGGCTGGGGATTTTGACTTTTCTCACGAGGTGGCTCAAACCTACAGATCCCTTGGGCTTCGTCTTCTTCTTGATCATTAGGGCTTTCAGTTCCTCTTGCCCCTTTGCTAGCTCCAGAATTGCTATCTGAACTTGGGCGTTTTGTGCCTCGAGATTCTTGATGCTTGCTTCGGAATCCATCCCTTCTAACTGAAATAAACAGCGAGAGGATGAGAAACCTATTATGCAAACCTGTTATGCAATGTTTATGAATGAGCACTACAAGAAAATTGGCAAATTGCGACGGTTAGTTTTGGCAAGTAACGACGATTTTAACCGCCACTAATTGCAAGGCGCGACGGTTGTGTAACTGTCGCGGAAACGTGCGTCGCCAGGGTGTATTGCGACAGTTGTTAAAACAGTCGTTCCAACCGTCATTATCAATCGCGACAGGTTAGTATCTGTCGTAAATTGCAAGTAGCGACGGTTACAAACCGTCGTGAATTTCAGTTTGAAATCTTTTTTCAATTCTAGTTGCGACGGTTTTTAACTGTCGTTTTTTATATTACATTTAATTTTAAACAAATTACGGAGGTTTTTAACCCCCGCTAAATATGTTAATTTAAAAAAAAACTAACCAATGATTAAATGTTAAGTAGTCCATTCAAAATAGATTGATACATAAGTAAAGATAGAGATATTTCTCAAGATCAAACATAACTTAACTAAGGAATACATCAAAATTAAAAATTAACCTCTAACAATTGTAGTTATAAAATTTCTAATGCAGCTACATCGAAAGAATTTTCTTTTACTAAACTTGTCAACTAAAAACATGCAAACTTATTCTTTAGAATAACTTGTTCTCTAGAATATATCAAGGAAAACAACATATAAAATAAATAGCTTATTCTCTATAATGAAACTATTAAAATAGAATTGAGAGGCCAACAAACTTTTAAACTTATTGTTGTCCACAATGCAACTTTGGAAGCAAATGCACCAGCCAGCATATTCAATATTATCTAAGACAAAGTGTTGTCGCTAAATGTGAGAAATTCCATGATTGCAACACTTCCATATATCGAAATACATAAAACAAACCTGTACATAAAGAAATAAGTTCAACAATCAGAGATTCATAAAGAACTAATTGATATATTATTATTAACACCAACAAGTAAAGGATTATCATCATGATGTATTAGCAAGCAAAGAAAAGCCAACAAGACAGAGGTGCACATGTCGCAGGTTGTGGTTGGCAATGGTGACCAACAATCCAAGACAAGTTATTTACCATAATAATGGATTGCTAATATGGATGGTTGATAGAATCATCTAAACTACCATTTGATCATTACTAGTACTGAATTAATGTTACTTTATGGTCTTTTGTTTTCCGACCTTGTTGGCATGTTTTGTTTTTAAAGATGCAATGCCATCATTACCTATAACAATGTCTGAAGACAATGCCATAATGAACATGCATTGTAGTAAACAATGTCTCTAATTTCAATGCCTTTTAATTCTGAAAAGAGAGATTTTGAAAAGAGAGATTGAAATTGAAGAATTTATAATAAACAATGTCTGAAGGCAATTCCATAATGAACAATGCCATAATGAACATGCATTTAAATAGAAACTGATTACTTTGACACTTATCCAATAGATAAGAATTAAACACTTAGGAATTAAAAGGCTTACACTATCACTTTTTCAGAATCTTGTTTATTTTAAATTCTTCAATTTCAATCTCTCTAGTTTCAAATACAAACATTGTAGTATGTGCTATACAACCCAACAACTACAAAAATGTGGACATATGTGTTTTCTCCTCTAGCATATATACAAAGCCTCTTTGTATAAGGTGAAAACATTCAGAATAAGACATTCTAATGCATATTATAATACATGGAAAATTACACTTATTTCACTAAAGATAAGAGATAATTACAAATTTTTTGTTTGGAAAATTACACTTACCTCCCTCATTATATGAAATGTTCTTACAGTTTGATACACTTGTTTTAAAAAGAAATTATTCTACCTCTCCTACTTATATGTACCAACCACATGTAAAGTTCCACTAAAATGACAAAGCAAGAGAGGTGGGCATGAGTTATAATTTTAAAACGAGAGGAAACTAGTATTATATTGATGTGAATATGTGAGATTTTCACTCACCTCTTGGAATACTCTTTTAAAATTTTCAAGACCATCAATATCTTCCCAACTGCAATTAGGCACTTCAACAACCAATTTCAATAGATAAGTTAAGATAACACATCAAAACAAAGCTAAGAAATAAACAATGATCCTGATAAGTATTTCAAAGCCTAAGCAAGTAGTAATTGACTAATTAAATGTGATAGCAATTGAATTTCACAAAGAACAATCAATCGCACTTACACCATATGCTAGTGACTTCTTGAGCACGAGTTGCAAGACAGTCATGATGTGCATTAACTCACCTGGAATTCCAGCTGCTGTGGCAGCAATAACCTCAACTCCGGCCCGCTACGTCCATTTGAGACACTATAAGGTGTATGAGTCCGGCAAACATAGGCTACACCCCACACTGCTGCTTCAGTCCAATATTGACAACATATAAACACTTCAATTAAACCAGCTTCCGTTGCATCCATTAATTCCTCCCGGCTAGCTACCTCAATAGCCCTATCATATATCTTCAAAGCTTACACAGCAACACTATAAATTGAAACAGGGACACCGGAATGAATAACACAAATATTCAATAAACCAAAGCATTCACATTCAAAGACACATAACACTCTTCCTCAGTAATCTTCATTAAAGCTCTGACACTTAATCAAATCAAATTTTTAGATACAAAAGTATAAAATCAACATATTTTCTTTTTGATAACTCTTAAACCCTAAATCATTTTTTTCATAGAAATTAAACCTTCTGATTTTTCTATGTAGCTACAATTGATTGATAGATAAGGAGAAAGAAAGATGGGTCAATTTTAGTGAGTTTTAGGGTTTTTAGAAATAGAGTTGAAACATTGATAGAAACCATAAATTTTTATGAGAGAAGATATAGAGGGGAAGAAGCTAACCTTAGTCATTATAAAGACGAGGGCGACGGACCATGCATGGAGAACTGAGGACGGTGAATGACAAATAGAGGACGGAGGACGGTGGAGGACCGTGATGCGTTTCCTGAGCGTGAAGATGCGTTTGAAAGCTTTCTCTCTTTTTTATTTAAAATATACATGCTATTGCAATTATATTTTATTTATTGAAAGTCTCATTTTTTAAATACGTTTGAAAGCTTTCTCGCTTGAAACATGATGCTATAATTTTATTTTTTATTAAATAAATATTGATATTGCTATTTTTTAAATATATATATATATATATATATATGTATGTATGCTATAATTCTTTTTTTATTGAATATATATATATATATATATATATATATATATATATATATATATATATATATATATATATATTATATATATACTACTAATATTGATAAAATTAATAATTAATAATTAATATTATAATTATTATTATTATTACAATTAATCAATAAAAGTGAAAAGGTGGGAAAATAAAACAATGAAAGAAAAAAGTGAAAAAAAAAAGAATAACAAAAGTAACGATTATGATTGGTCAAAGTAGTCACGACAGTTTGTCCTAACGGTCGCGAGTGTGAAAAGAGGACGATTCTTTGGTAACTGTCGCAATTATGTTACTTAACATGCCTAAAAATCAGCGACAGATGACTCCGAATGTCGTGACAACTGTCGCAGTCCAAGAATAAGGATGGTTTTATGGGAACTGTCACAACTCATGTGTCATAAAACTCCTTTTTTCTTGTAGTGGAGATGCATATGCAATATTTTCAAGGATCTTAGAATTTAGATTTGTTAAACAAAAGAGAAACAAACATTTATTAGTCAAACATTTTATTTCTTTTTTCTTTCTTTTCTTTTTCTTTCCTTCTTCTTTTTTTTCTTTGCCTCTTTCGGGCTTACAAGATAAAGCAAAATAAAATAAAATAAAAGATCCTTCAAGCTTCCCACGGATGCTTTCTCTTTGCACCCAAGAATGTATTGATCTGTTGTTCTTCATGGAGTTGTCTGGTGAGCTCCAACACTTTTCTCTCATAGTCTTGACAGTATGCTTTGAAGGTGTCCCTTTCCTCTTTTAGTTGAACCCAAGATTTCTGTAGCTCTTCCAGGTCGGTTGGCATGTCCGGATGTAAAATAACTCGAGGTTCCTCCCCTTCGACTTCTGGCTCAATAGTCACAGGCAGGATATTGGGATATGGCATGATGAACTTCTGAGCACGAACACGCAACCAATTGAGGTAAGGCTCCATGGGAATAGAATTCCATTGTCCTAAAGTCTTGCTTTCCACTTTGTAGACACTGCCCCAAGCATGTATAAACCTTCGTCGATATCTTTGGAAATCATCTTCGTAGTCGAACACAATGTCGCGGATGATTATGTCAGAGGACCATTACTTCGTGCATATCCAAATTGGCGCAAAGCTAAAGAGGGGTTGTAGGTGATGCCCCCCCTAATGCCAAGGAGCGGCACATTAGGGTACTCCCCACAATGGTCAATGAGAGTGATGTTTTTTTGAAAGAAGTTGTTCCACCGGATATCTGAATGAGATAAAGACATAATTCTGCGAGACCATTGCATCCTTTGTTCGTTTCTCAACACTGATCGGGGAAGGTGTAAGGTAAACCATCTAGCCAATAGCGGTACACAACACATAAGATTTCCTTGCTTTTTCATAGTACGAGTGTGTAGAGAATGTAGAATGTCTCCCAACAAAGTAGGTACCGGATTGCGGGTTAAGAAAATGTTGATAGCATGCACACTTATGAATTGGTCAAGATTAGGGAATAAAACCAACCCATAAATCAAAAGAGCCGCAACTTCTTCAAAAGCTTGGTAAATCTTATCCTTTAATAGTGATTGAGCCTTTCCCATCAAGAACTTAGCAAGCAAACCCTCTACTCCACTCTTTGTTTCCCAATTAGACTCGATTTCTGACTTTCGTAATGTAAGGCAGCAGCAATGATTTCAGGCTTTGGAATCTTTTCTAAACCAATGAAAGGTAATCGACCTCGAACAGGCAACCCAATTAGTTCAGAGAATTCCTCCAAGATGGGTACTAGCTGGTAATCGAGAAATGTAAAACAATGATGTTCGGGATCAAAGAATTGGAACAGGACCCGTATCATGTCTACTTCAAATTTTGAGGTAACCAGATGGAGTAGGTGACCATGCCTCTCGGTGAATTGAGCATTTCTGGGAAATTATGATATTAATTCCTTAAGCTCAGATGGTACTGTTGAGATGTTGATTCGGATATAATTTCTGGTAGCGGGAGCCATTTCCTGCAACAACAGAACAAAGGTAAACTCTTTGATCCTTGAAATGATTAGTGAAAAATGATATGTTTATGATGTTATGATGTCAAACATGGGGCAAACACACACAAATCACACAATAGCCTTAGGTTTAAAGGCTTGCACGAGGTTCATAGGTGATACCCTCCCCACTGAAGTTGAGTTGGTTAAAAACCTGTCTTAGAATGGTACTCGGGTTCAATGATCCTTGGAGACAACAACTTAATACGGCACTCGGACGGCCGATCAAAACATTCCTCGAGGATAACCAACTTCGATCAATTTCAAAATTAGTCACTTAATAGGTCACAAGTCAAGTTCAACTAAAGGTTCTAAGGCAAATTAGTGCTTGATGACATTTCGGAAGCCTAACATACTCCTTGATCGTTTTCAAGGGATATCAGTACAAACCAAAGTGTCGCACTAACGGTGACTACCAAATCAACCATATCGGTACATGCCGTACAGTTTCCTTGGTCTATTGTCACATACTTAAGGTATCTCGAGATTCGGGTTAGAATCTTTCACACAAGTAAATTCAAATCCCAAACAAACCTTTGAAAAATAGAGCAAACAAGACAAACAATTGAAAACATCGAAGTGATCTAATCTCTAAAGTAACCCCTTTTGAAAACATTTTGTTTTTGAAATCCCCAGCAGAGTCGCCAGTTCTGTAAGCCTCGGTTTTTTATGGGATACAAACTGACTCTTCATTTATTATTTTGAGTTGTGAAAATCAGAGAGCCGCCACCGACTTTTATTTTATCCAATTAAGGAAAGGTTTATAAAAGAAACAGAAAAAGACCTTTAAGAGATTTTGGGTTCGGGGGTAGGTTATACAAAGGGAAGGTGTTAGCACCCTTTGTATCCATGGTTATCCATGGGCTCTTAATTTCTTAGCTCACTTGTTTGAATCGTTTATCTCGCTTTAAATGCTTGTATGTGGTTTTAAATACTTTTGAGAAGAGTTAACTTTGTAATGATGTATACAAAGTATTTATCTTTCGAAAGATGTTTTGATGGTTCGAAAAAAAAATTTATAACTTCGTAATGATCCTTGTTTGGATATATACAAAGTGTATTCTTTTTGAAATTTTGTTTTGAAAAAACAATGATATGTGATAGCTTTTAATTGAGCAAGCAATTAGGAGGTATACCCTAAGTTCATAAGGTATTTTCCCATTTCTTTTAGAAAATTCTCCTTTGACAGGATGTAAACAAAAGTTTGGATTTGTATTTGAAACGGTGGAATTGATTTTGAAAAGAGCAACAGAAGGGTTACCCTAAGAGGTGCGAGTTTGATTGTGTTTTGTTTCAGATATATATTTATCTTTGAAATTAGTGATCTAGCGCTTCAGTTTTTGTTCTTGTCATACACGCAGTTTTATATGTACAGGAATTAAAGTGCGGGAATGTAAAATGCGGAAAGTAAATCTACGCTATTACATCGATTGTGCGGGAAATGTAAACTACACTATTTACATGAATTTGACAACCTATACACTTATCTATGAATTTAAATTGCAATAAGATAAAGGGAAAATATTTTTGGATTTTTTGATGATTGATTTTAATTAGAATTAATGCATGATTAATTTAATAAAATGAGAAAAAAAGTAGAAATAAAATTTAAACCTAAAAATTAAGTTTAAAATATGTTCATATTGCTTGTTAATTAGTTTTAAAATAAAACTAATTTTTTTGAGATTTTTGAAATTGTTTTTGAGATTATTAAGTTAATTAACACATAATTATACAAATAATTATACACATAAATTAAACTTAATGAAAAAAATATTCTAATTATGTACAAAATTAGTTTATGATATATAAACTTAGTTTAATAAAAAGAAAATATTTTTTTCTGATTTTTGATAGGTTAGAAATAATTTAAATGAAATATATGAATATATATTGATTAATTAAACAAAATATATTAATTATTAAGAAAAATAAAATATTTCTTTATCAAAAATTAATACAATATTTTATTAACCTAAAAATATTTTTTTCATATTTTTCTGATTTTTAAAAATATTTTAAATAATTTCACAAAGAAAATTAAATAAAATAGAAAATATATTAAATTATGATTCTGTGTGGCAAAGCTTTGAGAGTCCATGGTGCGTTGTAGCTTCTGGCACGTTGGATGAAACTTTAATGAGATCTGAGGGCTGATGGTGCGAGGGTACACGCTAACGCGTGTTTCATGTCATACGTGATCCATCTGCAAACAAAAATCAAAACGCACTAACCAATTTGAATCAGCCAATCAGGAGATGACACCTCGTCGTCTTCTTCCTCTCGCGTCTACTTTTAACAGCGTTTTTTTACCAAAAGCGCTGTAATACACATCCTTCATCCCTGCAAAATAACGAATAGGGGTAAACCTATACAAAAATATTTCGTGACATGTCCATTTGACTCGTCCAGATCCATTGAATTTGAATATGCCTCTGGTTTCTTCTAATTTTGCCTAAATCGAAGGATCCCATTTCGAGCTCCAAGAACCCTAAAATGGTATATGCTTCAAACCTTCATAAAAATTAAATTAAAGCTCCATAAACGATCAGGGCACAAAAGCTTTGGATAATGATCTTGCACAATTTCTTTTTAATTTAATTTTAAGGGTAATAAAATTAAATTGAAAAAGAAATAAAAATGTTATGGGCCCAATTTTGGTCGTGGAAGCCCTTTAACATTATTGGGAACATGTTTGGATCATGAAAACTTGGCCTCATTTGGAAAAAAAACATTTTTGATCAATGTTGATTTCATGCATTTTCCCAAAAAATGGCCAACTTCAACAAGGCATATCTCCCTCAGTTTTGATCCTATGTAGGAGTTCTTTTACTTTTTAGAAACCTCAAGATGTCCTCTACAAGCTACTTTGGAAGCTTTTTGCATTTGGAGAATTTATCTTGATGTTAAGGGCTTTGACAAAAAACCACTTTTGTTGACTTTGAAAATGACCTGTAATGTCTTGGCTCATATTTTCCAAATGGTGAATCCAATGACCATGGGACCAATTCCATTTGAAATATAATTGAATTTACTTCAAAATGAGCATTGGTTGGAATTTTTTGGAAGAATTATGAAAGAGTTATGGCCTGTCAAAGTTCAGTTGACTTTTTAGAAGAAAACCCTAATTTTGAAACTTGAAGTTTTGTTGATTTCTGAACTTTTCTTGATGAATTATGATCAACCATTGATCAAATGATGAATCTCTTGACAAAATATGGATGTTGACAAAAAAATTCATTTTTGACTGTCTGTTGACTTTTCGGTCAAACTGGTCGTTTGTTGACTGTTTGAGTTGTCGACTGTGCGTCCGAGCGAATCGAAGTTTGAAAATTTGTCTGATGGTACTTTGAGACATATGGAGATCCATGAAATCCATTTGAGGTCTCAAAAAACTTGTTCTCCTGAAAAAAACAAAAAACCCTAGTTAGGGACTGTTTGTGTAGGAGACAGTTGAGCGTACCTGATTTTTGTGCAGTGTTGAGTCTTTGCTGATCCTGTGATTATCAGAAGACTTCTAGAACAAAAATTTGGAATTTTGAAATGTGAAAGATTGATTTGACTGATGATACAAACACGGAGAATCGTGTTGTCACCGGGTTTGACTATTAACTGGCTGTTCGGGCATTAACGTAACAGTAAAAGTGAAAACTTAACAGTTAAAGTTAATTTTTTCTTTTTGTTTTTGTTGTGTTAATGGTGAAAAATTATTTACATGATTTGTTAGAAAAACACAAACATAATAAATAATTAAAGTACGCCGTACGCGAACGAAATTACCGTCAATAATAAGATTGAAAAGTATTTAATGCACAGAAAAATAAATATTTAACTAGCAATAAACACATATAATATTATCTTGATAATTAAACGACGGTAAAATAGATAGTGTAATACTTAATACTGACAGTACAAATATTACAAAAAAGAACTGTAATGAACAGTACGACAAATAAACGGTACGTTATTTGAAAGCGAAAGATACGACAAACTTTACATATGACGATTAAAGACCCATGCTATAAACAACAGAAAGTAGATGCACGGAAGTGTAAACATTGCAGGTCCGCATTTTTCAGGACTATGCTGACAGAAAAAGGACATGATCACCATAAAAACAGTGATGACTATAAGGAACAGCGTATCCATCCACTTTGCCATTTTTGCTGGGGAAGGAGAAGAAATATTTAAGAGATATTATGATAGAAATTTGAGAGATGAGTGAAGTTAGATGTGAGAATTTATGAAAAAATGGAAGGTATTTATAGAGTGAAAAGAAGGATGGAGACGTTGGGAAATGAGATGATTCCGTACAAAAAAGGAAAATTTGAATGATAGTAGGATTTGAAAGAAAGTATAGTAGGGCTTGAATAAGAAAGATGTATGGAATAAAGTTCAGATTTGATTTGAGAGAAAATGATTTGAAAAGAAAGAAAGAGATTTGAAAATAATAATATAGTACAAAAATTAGTGGGAAACAAAAACAGTAATAATTTAATTGTTACCAGTACAGTCTGAATCCTCGGACTTTGCGCTTGCAAAAATTTAATTATGTACCAAATGCGTCAGTATTATTTATTTGAAAATAAATATCAAATAAACAGTGTGTGTGAAATGATAAACAGTATTTGGTGTTTGTGTAAGAATAAATTCAACAGCGAACCATATATCGTAAAAGACTGAGTATTCATAAAATCAGGATATTTATGAAATAAAATCCAAGATTTATATAAAACTTTCAATCTTTAGACAGAAGTCTGTTGCCTTCTCTCTGAAAAAGATGTGGGCAAATTTTGGGGTATAACAGAGTCACATCGCAAAACTCGCCCCAGGGTAAACTAAGGATAAGGATTTTTGTACCTGTAGAACGGGTTCTAAGGGTCTCAGAGCTTTTGCACAATCTTAAAGATACGTTGACTGGTATCTTTAAGAGAGTTTTCACTGAGTGTAGTATTTTCGTGACAATTACTTTCGTAATCACCGCTCTACGTCCTAAACAAGTCTTTAAGTGGGGTTAATGTGTTTCTAGGTCCTCCTGGTACAAATCAGTCTCGGAATACATTGACGCAGTTAATCACAACCAGCCAGGCAAATCCCAATAGTAGATTTGGGAACCAAGATTAGAGGGTCTTCACTGAGAATACATCCTCCATCCTATCTAATGTTGCACTCAAATCCGGGTATAGGATTTCTCACCACAAGAGGGAATCAAGCCCTTTCCCGATACAAAACATATAAAAATTAACAAGTATAATGCAACAATCACATGAAATGACACAAAGGTTAGGCAGGACCTCTCTTGTTTAAGGGGGAATTTGGCATTCCTAATTCCTCATTGGGGTTGGACCAACACAGGTCAACCATTGGTTTGGATGAAACCCAAGGTTATTACTATTCCCCAGTAGAGTCGCCATTTTTCTGTGGTGTCGTTTTTTTTTACCTCCCCGTTTCACTTGGGAGGACAACACGCTAGACCCTTCACGCGAAATTTGGAAGGAGGGAAGCGCCCGTGGTGGGAGGAATTTTGTTTCAGTTCATCCTACGATAACACATGAGCTTTTTAATTATCCTACGAAATAGGAAGGGGAAAAAGATGTCAAATAAACCCTAGGAGTTTTCTAGGTGTGGGGATTCACCTAGACTAGAAATTCCGGAGTCTGGGAGGTCGGTTATACATAGGGAAGGTTTTAAGAACCCTACATATCCGTAGTACTCTACGGGAACCTTCTTTGTGTCTATGTGTTTGTGTTTGTTGCTAATGATTGGGAAAGTTTCCCCTTTGTATTGGGAAAAGGAATTGAATTTAATTAAAAATGAAAGACAGACAGACAGACTATTTTTGGTTTTTTATTAGCTCGCTGAGATTCCTTGTGAACCTCGTTGTCATACCCCAAAATTTGCCCGTACAGTTTTCCTCATTCCAATACAAATCAATACATAAAGCTCATAGACTCTCTCTCCCATACAAAGGCTCTGAATTAGGGTTTGGTTCATTCAAAGGAAAATCACTGAATCAATGGCTCCAAGACATCTCACATGGCTCAATACATCCCACATTATCCCTATGACAAGTATCAAGGCTCATTTCAAAGAATTGGTCACTCAAAAGTTCAGAAAGTCAACAGTCGACTAAGTTACCCTAAAAGTTAACTGTGGCCAAAACAAAGTCAAAACTCCTGATTTCTTTGTCAAGATCCTCATATTGAAGTATCATTCTTTATTTGATCAAGAATTGATCATGGTTCATCAAGGAAAGAACAAAAATCAACAAATCAAGAAGTTTCTAAATTAGGGTTTTGTATATGGAAAGTCAACTGAACTTTGACCAGTCATAACTCTCACATGGAACATCCAAAATTTTCCATCCAAACCTCATTTTGAAGGAAATTTGATTCTCTACAAAATTGTGTCTCACATGCCAAGTCTAAAAATGCTTCATTTGAGAGATATGGACCCAAACATTATAGGTCCTTTTCAAAAGTCAACAAAAAGACACTTTTTTCAAAAGAACATAAAATGAGCATGGAAAATTATTTTGATATGAGACCAATGACACTAGTTATAGGACTCTCTAAGGTTTCCAAAAAGTCCACAAACTTGAAAAAATATTGAGATATGAAGAAATGGCATGGTGTACAAGTCCACCTATTTTTCAAGGGTGTAGAAAGGAAAAAAAGCCTAAATTTCAAAATATTTCTAAATGGGCTTGCATTCTTTTTATTCTACCTTCATTATAAGCCCATCCACGAGATAACAACAAAGAGTTTTTATTTTTCATAATTTTTATTAATTATTTATGATTTTAATCCATTTAAATCATGATTTGATTATATAAAATATGAAAAAAGTGAAAATTTGATTTTCCTCCAAATTTCAATCATCATTAATCACCAAAATATTCCAATTTTTATCTAAAATTCGTGCAAGACCAATTGGTGGAAAAAAGATTGAGTTTAGGCCAAAATTGGAAACTTTAAAGACAGTTTTCAATCAAATTTTCACTAATTTCCAATCTTTGATTTCATGAGATTCTCTCCAAAATAACTAACCTAAATCCTTCCCTATAAATACATAAGCAAGGCCAGATGCAAGGGTTCACAATATCTGCAACAAAGGAATCCTTACCCGAGTCCAAAAAGTGAGAAAAAATTTCAAAGGTGTTCTTGAGATTAAGGCAAAATCAAGGGGTCTTAGGTGTTCAGAAACGTTCCTAGAAGATCATTGAGGAGATTCAAACCAATCTTGAAGGCTGAAGCTCTCTCAATCGACCACAGTTCATCACGGTTTGGCCGTTTTTCTACTTCTCACGATTTCACATTTACATGCATCATATATGTGTTTAAGTTGCATATTATTGTTTGTTTGAATGTTTAGATCGATTCTGGATCATTAATTTGTGTGTTATGCGTTTATACCGTGAATCACCATTAGTAGATATTAGGGTTTCAAATTGGGTTTTTTCAGAACAGGAGCAATTAGGTCGAATCATGACCATGGATGAGTTCGCAAGGAACGTACGGTTCGAGCCATGGTTTTATTTCATATTTTATGCGTGTGTATGGATGTTTTACGATGAACAGGTGTAAAACGCATGCATTTTTATAGCTAACCTGTGTAGAGCGCTGTAAAAGGCTATTTACAGGTTTCAACAAAGAAGATGACGAGGTGTCATCAATCCATTGGGTTATTTTAAATTTCGCGCGCAGGGTTTCTTTAATGTCTTTCATTTGTTTATTATGATATGGAAGCATACTCGTTACACGCGGCACATCTGGCTGAGTTGGTTAGGGAACGAAAGAAGGGAACCTGAGGGTGTGAGTTCGAACCCTCGCTCCCTCATATTTTTTGTGAAATATGAGTTTCTTGATCCGGTACGCAGTACCTATGGAGGTTCATCATACATCTCCAGATCATGGCCTCAGGATCGTCTCCTTTCCAGATCCAACGCCTCCAAGGACGCAGATCCACCAAAAACCACCATGTCTGTGCAGCACTGGATCCTAAGCTAAGTTCCTAATTATTCTTTGTTTTCTATTTATTTAATAATTAGTTTTTATATATTATTTGTTAAATTTTCTATTAAATTGGATAAAATAAAAGTCAGTTCACCGTATTACAGAACTGGCGACTCTGCTGGGGACACTTTCGAATAAAAGAGGGGTTACCTTAAAGTTTAGGATCACTTTAATTGTTTGATTTGTTTGATTTATCTTTAAAGGCTGTTTTGGGTATTCTGCTGTGTGAAAGATCCTACACCCGGATCTAGTGTACCTTAGGTATGTGGCAATAGACCAGGGAGGCTGTACGACATGTATCGTTATGGTTGAACTGGTGGCCACCGTTAGTGCGACGCTTTGGTTTGTCCTGAAGGCCCTTGAATCTGATCGAGGAGACGTTTGGCTACCACTTGGTGTCATAAGCACTAATTCTCCCTTAGAACCTTAGTTGAACTTGACTTTGGCCTATAGGAAGTAGCGGGATGGCTGGCTTTGGATTCCTGACTGAAGCTGGTTGATACTCGATGCTACACTCATTGAGATTGGACTCAAGGGATGCTTTTGGCTGGCCGATTGTGCGCTATGTTGAGACAATGCCCACAAGAAAGATCGGGGATATGAGCACCATAGAACCCGATTTTTATCTAGGACAGGTTGAACCAACTAAACGAAAGGAGGAAGGGTATGTACCTATGGACCTCATGCAAGCCTACCCTTAAGGCAATTGTGTGACTTGTTTGTGTTTGTTATCTAATTGGCATCATGACATCATGACATCATAGCATATCATATCCACTAACGATTTCAAGGACCTAGAAATTTATCTTTGTATTGTTTTGTAGGACATGGTCTTTGCTACTAGAGATTATGTACGACCCAACTTTGTGGGGATACCATCCGAGCTTAAGGAGCTTGCCTTAAGTGTTCCTGGAGATTCTAAGTTCGCAGAAAGACATGGTTATCTTCTCCGATTGGTCACTTTCTCATTCCGATATCCGTTGGCACGTCATGGCTCAAGAGTATGTCACCATTATTGATCATTGTGGGAAATTACCTAATGTGCCACTCCTTGGCATTAGAGGGGGGATTACCTATAACCCTTCACTAGCCCTACGACAGTTTGGTTATGCTCGCAGAGATGGTCCTCATCACCTGATTATTGAAGGGGTTGTGTTCAGCTACGAAGAAGTTGTTCGAAACCAACGCCGAGAGTTCATACGCGCTTGGAACAAAGTGTATAGAGTGGATAGCAAGAGTTGGGGGAAAAAGAACTCCCTTCCGTCAGAGCCTTATCTTCGATGGGTGCGCACTCGCGCTCAACGTTTCATCATGCCATATCCTTATGTTAGACCTGTGATAGTTGAACCTGAATGTGAAGAAAAAGTTTCGTTGGTTATTCTCCATCCAGACATGCCTACTGACTTGGAAGAGCTACAAAAATCATGGGTTCAATTAAAAGAGGAATGGGATACTTTCGAGGCTCAATTCCGTGCTAAAGAGAAACAAGTGTTAGAACTCACAAGACTACTTCATGCGGAGCAAGGCATTAACAACTTCATTGGGTCAAAGAGGAAGCGTCCATGGGAGACTTGAAGAAGTTTAATTTTATTAATATTGTTTCTAATTGTTTTGTTTAGTTATTTGTTTCCTTTTGTAAACCTAAAAGTGGCAAAAAACCATAACTAAAGTACGATTTCATTATGATTATTATTTATTATTATTTAATTTGTTCTTTCTTTTTGTCTAAAACAAATTTAAATTTCAAGGTCCTTGAAAAAATTGCATATGCATAATCATATCATTCATAAACATTACATTACAGGTTTCATAAAAACAAATGCCTCATCTTTCCGCTGTTTATTTCAGCAAGAAAGATGGATATCGAACAAACTGTCAAGAATCTCCAAGCTCACAATGCTGAATTTCAAGCCATGATCCTGAACTTGTCCAAGGGGCAAGATGAACTGAAAGCTCTCCTGACTAAGAAGACCAAGACCAAGAAACCCAAAGGAGTGATCAACATGGGAAGAAGGTTCAAAGGTCGTCCTAAGAAAGCTGAAGACGCTGAAATTCCTAAGGACGAGGAAGAAGAAGAGCAAGATGACGATGTTGAAGGTAATGAGGACTCTGATGGACAAGGTGAGGACGAAGAAGAGGATCCTCAAGATGAGG
The DNA here is from genome assembly GCF_029867415.1 of Vicia villosa. Classification (NCBI taxonomy): domain Eukaryota; kingdom Viridiplantae; phylum Streptophyta; class Magnoliopsida; order Fabales; family Fabaceae; genus Vicia; species Vicia villosa. The sequence goes on from NW_026705121.1 coordinate 177,816, forward strand.
ACGAATCTGATGAGAAGTATAGGCTGTTGGAAGAACGTCTGAGAAGCGTGGAAATTCAGAAGGTACCTGGGATGGATTTCGAGGAGCTGGGACTCATTCCTGGAGTTGTTATTCCTCCAAAGTTCAAAATTCCTACCTTTGCTAAGTATGATGGTGTCTCCTGTCCCAAGATGCACTTGAAGTCTTATGTAAGGAAGATTCAGCCGTACACTACTGATAAGAAGCTATGGATCCACTTCTTCCAAGAGAGCTTATCTGGAACTCAACTCAAATGGTACTATCAATTGGAAAGTACTAGCATCCGTACTTGGGAAGATTTGATGGGTGCCTTCTACCAACAATACCGATACAATTCCGATCTGGCACCAACTTGCATGCAACTACAAAGCATGTCTATGGGACCTAAGGAAAGTTTCAAGGAATACGCGCAAAAATGGAGATCTAGCTGGGAGAGTCCGACCTTCTCTAACTGATAGGGAAATGGTTGACATGTTCATGGGCACACTTGTAACACCCCGATATCCGCTGCACGCATCAATCGTGTCGGCCAACCGAGCATGTTACCGGCTTAATCAATAATCCCCCCTAGGTCCGCTTATCGGCTGCCCAGGAAATATTGTTTTTGCCTCCCGCAGGAATCGAACCATGTACCTAGGGGTTAAGTACATATTCATAGCAATTCCTGCTACCAATTGAGCAATGTAACACCCTGGATTTCCTCTTACCCCGCAGGGCTTCCGGCCTACCAAGCATGTCACCAGCTTAATCAATAATCCCCCCTAGGTCCGGTTATCGGCTGCCCAGGAAATATTGTTTTTGCCTCCCGTAGGAATCGAACCATGTACCTAGGGGTTAAGTACATATTCATAGCAATTCCTGCTACCAATTGACCATATAGCTCAAGTGGTAGCAGGAATTGCTATGAATATGTACTTAACCCCTAGGTACGTGGTTCGATTCCTGCGGGAGGCAAAAACTGAAGGATAGAAAAACACTTAGAAAGGGGGGGTTTGAATAAGTGTAGCTTTAAAAACTTGACAGATAAAAATAAATTGCACAGTTATTTTTATCCTGGTTCGTTGTTAACTAAACTACTCCAGTCCACCCCCGCAGAGATGATTTACCTCAACTGAGGATTTAATCCACTAATCGCACGGATTACAATGGTTCTCCACTTAGTCAGCAACTAAGTCTTCCAGAGTCTTCTGATCACACACTGATCACTCCAGGAACAACTGCTTAGATACCCTCTAAGACTTTTCTAGAGTATACTGATCCACACGATCACTCTAGTTACAACCTGCTTAGATAACCTCTAAGACTTCCTAGAGTATACTGATCCACACGATCACTCTAGTTCCTTACAACTTAATGTAATCAATTCTAAGAGTATTACAAATGCTTCTTAAAAGCTATAATCACAAACTGTGATATTTCTCTTAACGTTTAAGCTTAATCTCACTAATATATTACAACAGCAATGTAGTGAGCTTTGATGAAGATGAAGATTCTGAGCTTTGAGTAGAACAGAGTTTCAGCAAGTTAATATGAGTTGTTTTTGTTCAGGATCGTTAACCTTGCTTCTCATCAGAACTTCATATTTATAGGCGTTGGAGAAGATGACCGTTGAGTGCATTTAATGCTTTGCGTGTTCCGTACAGCATCGCATTTAATGTTATACGCTTTTGTCAACTACCTCGAGCCTTGTTCACGCTGTGTCTACTGACGTAGCCTTTAGTAGCTTTTAACGTTCCTTTTGTCAGTCAGCGTAGCTTGCCACTTGTACTTCCTTCTGATCTGATGTTTGTGAATACAACGTTTGAATATCATCAGAGTCAAACAGCTTGGTGCAAAGCATCTTCTGATCTTCTGACCTTGAAGTGCTTCTGAGCGTGATACCATCAGAACTTCAGTGCTTTTGTTCTCTTGTTCTTCTGATGCTTCCACAGACCCATGTTCTGATTCTGCTTCGACCATCTTCTGATGTCTTGCCAGACCATGTTCTGATGTTGCATGCTGAACCCTTTGAGACAAAGCTTCTGAGCGCTGAATTATGCATACTCTTTATATATTTCCTGAAAAGGAAATTGCATTGGATTAGAGTACCATATTATCTTAAGAAAAATTCATATTATTGTTATCATCAAAACTAAGATAATTGATCAGAACAAGTCTTGTTCTAACAAAAACAATATTTCATAGGCAGCCGGTAAGCGGACCTATGGGGGAGTATTGATTAAGCTGGTGACATGCTTGGTAGGCCGGAATCCCCGCGGGGTAAGCGGAAATCCAGGATGTTACAACACTAACTGGGCCGTTCTATAGTCACCTACTGGGTAGTTCCTCGTCTGGTTTTACTGATCTCATACTGACTGGAGAACGTGTTGAGAATGGTATTCGAAGTGGGAAGATTCAAGTGGGCACATCTTCTGGTACTACAAAGAAGCCATACCAAGGAAGAAATGAGTCTAATGCGATTCAAAGTCAGAGGGGTCGTGGTAGGAATGATCAGAATCAATCTGTTGGCGCCGTCCTCATCTCTACTCCAACATCTCAACAAGCTCCTAGACAAGATTATCAACGCAAGACTGATAAGCCAAGGCAAAAGTATACCCCGATCAGTATGCCTTTGTCTCAAGTCCTACAACATCTTTTGAAGGCTAAGCTGGTCACGCTGAAAGATCCTCCGAAGTTTGTCAACACTGCAAGTCCAAACTATGATCCCAAGGATACATGTGCCTATCATTCCAATGCTAATGGGCACAATACCGATAATTGTTGGGCACTGAGAAACCAAGTTCAAGATATGATAGAAGCTGGCGAGATTGAGTTCGACGCTCCCGAGACTCCTAATGTCATCACTGCTCCGATGCCAAAACACGACAAGACTGTTAATGCTATCATGGACACTGTCTATATCCGTGATGTGAGAGATCTGACAACTCCACTTCTTAAAATCAAGAGGCAACTGATATAAGATAGGTTATTCCTTGGGTGCGATCCTAATTGCTATTATTGCGCACGCCTACCCAATGGTTGTGAAAATCTGAAGAGGGGAATTCAAAAATGGATGGATCGTCGTACTATCATGTTTGATAGGATCCCTTCTGTTGAAGAGTTATGCGAAGGTTTCTCTCATGGCTTGAAGATCGAAGACGTGTCCGTAATTTCCAGAGCTCCGCTAAAAATCCCTACTAAGGCTCCTTTCAAGATTTCTACTGAACCCCGCGTGGCCCCGATTGTTATTACTAAACCTGGTCCAATGTCGTATTCTTTTGACAAAGCTATCCCCTGGAACTATGGGGCCGAGGTGTATATTCAAGGAACTAAGCAAGAACTCGAGTCTGATAAAGTGCCTGAAGATACCAATCTTGCCAATCCTGATGTGGATAATATTGCTGGGACTAGTAAAGTGACAAGAAGTGGAAGGGTGTTTTCTCCAGAGATTTCTCCGAACAATGCTTCACCTGCCGTTACTGTTACTCCAAATGCTGATGCTCGTGGTAAAAGACCATTGCATGAACCTGAGACTGTCACTGAAGACCTACCATCTGACGACACAAATGAGTTCCTGAAGATCATTCGCAAGAGTGATTATGATATTGTTGAACAAATGGGGCATACTCCTTCCAAGATCTCCATGTTGTCACTGCTGAGCTGTTCAAAAGTTCACGCCAAAGCTATGATGAAGTTTCTAGAAGCTGCCCATGTGCCTCAAGATATCTCTGTCAATCAACTAGAGAATTGCATTACAAACCTGACGACAGAGAACTACCTTGGGTTTTCTGATGCTGATCTAGGTCCTAGTGGAATGAATCATAACAAGGCGCTACATATCTCCATTGAATGTGGGGGCACCACTCTGGCCCATGTTCTAGTGGATAATGGTTCATCTTTAAATGTGCTGCCTACGATGGTATTGGACAAACTCTGCCCTGAGGGAGCTACGCTGAAATCTAGTGATGTGATCGTCAAAGCTTTTGATGGATCAATGAGTGCTGTAGATGGTGAAATTGAGCTCCCGATTAGGGTGGGTTCCCAAACTTTCAATATTGTGTTCTATGTGATGGACATTCATCCTGCTTATTCATGTTTACTTGGGCGTCCTTGGATACATGGGGCAAATGCTGTGACATCGACTCTTCATCAGAAGCTGAAATACCTTGCAAAAGGCAAGATTGTTATTGTTCATGGCGAAGAAGAGTATGTAGTAAGCTTCGTAAATGAGACTAAGTATGTTGAGCTCACTATAGAAGGTTCTGAGACTCCCCGTCAAGCATTCGAGTTGGTCCCTCAAGTGATTTCTGAGACTAAGCCTGCCAAGACTGTCCCTAAAGTGACTAGAATTCCTCCGACTATGGCTTCCCTGAAAGATGCTAGGGCTGTGGTAGAAGAAGGTGGCTGCACTATCTGGGGGCAACTTCCTGATATTCCTTACAAGTCCAACAAATGGGGTCTAGGCTGCACTGCTAAAGATCAGAGTGAAGGAAAACATCCTCGTCCCAAGGGTCTAAAGTATCATTTTATCAGCAAGGGAGTCAACGCCATAGGTGAAGACGAATACAACTGCCACCTCGACAAATGGGTCTTCCCTACATCAGACAAAGGACTGGACAACTGGAAGACTGAGGACATTGTTTCTATCTCCTATAATCAGGAGTAATCACCATTCTTAGTTTATTTCCTGCTTTTCTTTATATTTCCAATTTTAATTTCTGTATTTCAATAAACAATAAACTCTAAAAGCCTTGTGTCCCGCCCGAGGCGCAATGGTCCATTGTTAGGGCTTGTCATTTCATAAGCATATTTTTCATTCAATAAAGCATTAGACGTTTCGTATTCAAAATTGTGTGTTCGTTTTTATCTTTCTTGCTTTGCTTTTATAGCTATGTTTTCTTACACACACCCACATACTGCACTGCAGATTCACATCCACTCTGGATCCTATTGATAACGACTCTGCTATTGCTAAATATGACTTTGAAAATCCGATCTACCAAGCTGAGGACGAAGGTGAGGAAGATTGTGAAGTTCCTAGAGAACTTGCCAGATTATTAGAGCAAGAAGAAAAGACTATACAGCCGCACGAAGAGCCAATCGAGATGGTGAACATAGGTACCGATGAAGAAAAGAAAGAGATCAAGATAGGGGCTGAATTGGAGGATGTTGTCAAACAAAGATTGATCAAGATGCTACGAGACAATGTTGAGATCTTTGCTTGGTCCTATGAAGATATGCCTGGACTCGATACTGATATTGTGGTCCACCGTCTACCGATCAAAGAAAATAGTCCCCCGGTTAAACAAAAGTTACGAAGAATTAGACCTGACATGGCTCAGAAAATCAAAGAAGAGGTCGAGAAACAATTCAATGCTGGGTTCTTGAAAGTTGTGAGTTATCCGCCATGGATCGCCAATATAGTACCCGTACCCAAGAAGGATGGAAAAGTCAGAATGTGTGTAGACTATAGAGATTTGAATTGAGCAAGCCCGAAAGATGATTTCCCACTACTGCACATTGATATTCTGGTTGATAGTACTGCACAATGCAAGGTTTTCTCCTTCATGGATGGTTTCTCAGGTTACAATCAGATAAAGATGGCTCCCGAAGACATGGAAAAGACAACTTTCACTACGCCTTGGGGCACCTTCTGTTACAAGGTCATGCCATTTGGGTTGAAGAATGCTGGGGCAACATACCAACGTGTGATGGTAGCTTTGTTCCATGATATGATCCACAAGGAGATAGAGGTCTATGTTGATGATATGATTGCAAAATCCAACACTGAAGAAGAACATCTAGATCACCTGCAAAAATTGTTCGATAGGTTGAAGAAGTACAAGCTGAGACTAAATCCGAACAAGTGCACCTTTGGCGTAAGGTCTGGTAAGCTACTGGGTTTTGTTGTTAGTAGTAAAGGTATTGAAGTTGATCCTGCAAAGGTAAAAGCTATACAAGAGATGCCTGCTCCACGAAACGAGAAAGAGGTTAGAGGATTCCTGGGACGTTTGAACTACATTGCCAGATTTATCTCCCATCTGACTGCTACTTGCGAGCCAATTTTCAAGTTACTGAGAAAAGATCAAGTGGTGAAATGGAACGACCAATGTCAAGAAGCTTTTGACAAGATAAAAGAATACTTGCAAGAACCTCCGATTATGATACCACCTATTGAAGGAAGACCTCTAATTATGTACTTAACTGTGCTAGAGAACTCAATGGGGTGCGTACTGGGGCAACATGACGAGTCTGGTCGAAAAGAGCATGCAATATACTACCTTAGCAAAAAGTTTACCGACTGTGAAACAAGATACTCACTGCTCGAGAAAACTTGTTGTGCTTTGGCATGGGCTGCTCGCCGACTAAGACAGTATATGTTGAACCATACCACTTTATTGATCTCTAGAATGGATCCTATCAAATACGTGTTCGAAAAGCCTGCTCTCTCTGGACGAATAGCAAGATGGCAAATGATATTAACCGAGTATGACATCCAATATACTACTCAAAAAGCAATCAAAGGAAGCGTAGTGGCGGATCATTTGGCACAACAAGCTGTGGACGACTATCAATCCATGAGTTTTGAATTTCCAGATGAAGATGTTATGTTTGTTACTGATTGTGAAGAGCCTGGTCCGGATGAAGGACCTGAACTTGGATCCCGATGGACTATGGTTTTCGATGGAGCTTCAAATGCACTTGGGAATGGTATTGGCGCAGTGATTATCTCTCCTAAAGGTGAACATACTCCATTCACCGCAAGGTTATGTTTCGATTGTACCAACAATATGGCCGAGTATGAAGCGTGTATTTTAGGACTCCGAGCTGCCATCGACCTAAGGATCAAGTTTCTAGAAGTATATGGGGACTCCGCCTTAGTCATCAGTCAAGTCAAAGGAGAATGGGACACGAAGCATCCTAATCTCATGCCTTATAAAGAATTGGTGTTGTCTTTAATTACATATTTCGAAGAGATTACTTTCGAACATATCCCCCGAGAAGAGAACCAATTAGCCGATGCATTGGCTACTATGTCATCCATGTTCAAGGTCAGATGGGATAACGAGGCTCCTGTAGTTACCATAAGAAGACATGACGAACCTGCACACTGTTACGAGATAGTTACTGATGAGGTCGAAGAAAAGCCGTGGTTTCACGAAGTAAAAAGATACCTCGAGACTCAAGAATACCCTGAAGGGGCATCTATCAATGACAAGAAGTTCTTAAGGAGGTTCGCATCCAAATTCTTCTTAAGCGATGGAACCTTATACAAACGCAATCATGATTCAACCCTGCTTCGCTGTGTAAACAAGAAGGAAGCTAAAGAGATCATGGAAGACCTGCATGATGGTACCTTTGGAACTCATTCTAGTGGACATACCATGGCTAAAAAGATTCTAAGAGCTGGATACTACTGGTCCACTATGGAAGCTGACTGTCACCAACATTCTAGAACATGTCACAAATGCCAGATATACGCCGACAAAGTACATGTGCCTCATGTCCCTCTGAATGTTCTGACTGCTCCTTGGCCTTTTGTAATGTGGGGCATTGACATGATCGGAGAAATCAAACCTACTGCCTCCAATGGACATCGCTTCATCCTAGTGGCCATTGATTACTTCACCAAATGGGTAGAGGCTGCTTACTTTGCTTCTGTAACCAAGAACGTGGTGGCTCGATTCATTAAACACAATCTCATCTGTCGATATGGCGTCCCCGAAAGGATTATCACTGATAATGGTACCAATTTGAATAACAAGATGATTAGCAAGCTCTGCACACAATTCAATATCAAACACCACAACTCTTCTCCTTATAGACCAAAGATGAATGGCGCTGTGGAGGCCGCCAACAAGAATATCAAGAAGATTGTGCAGAAAATGACTGTGACTTACAAAGATTGGCACGAGATGTTACCATTCGCTCTTCATGGTTACCGTACCTCCGCACGTACATCAACTGGGGCAACCCCGTTCTCACTAGTCTATGGTATGGAAGCTGTGTTACCGATCGAAGTTCATTTTCCATCTTTGAGGATCATGAAAGAGGCAGAGCTAGACGAAGACGAATGGATTCAAATTCGACTAGATCAGATAAATCTGATTGACGAAAAGAGGCTCGCGGCTGTTTGTCATGGACAATTATATCAGAAGCGTATGACCAAGGCAATTAACAAAAGAGTCAAACAACAAGCTTATCAGACTGGTGACTTGGTTATAAAGAGGATTATTCTACCACAAGGTGATCCTAGGGGCAAGTGGACACCCACATATGAGGGACCATTCCTAATCAAGAAAATATTCTCTGGAGGAGCAATGATACTCACTACCATGGATGGCGAAGACTTTCCGCATCCCGTGAACGCTGACATAGTCAAAAAATACTACGCATAAAAAAGACCCGCTAGGTCGACGTACCTAGGCAAAAATAAGGGCATCCCGACAAACCAAAAGGGTTTGGGCAAAAGTTAGGGATATATATAAAAAAATGTGTGTACACCCGTCAAGTTGAAAACCCGAAAGGGCGACTTGGGCAAAAAAGGGTATCCTGGTAGGCTGAAAACCCGAAAGGGCGGCCTAGGCAAAAGTTAAGGATTAAAGCGCACGACTATGTCTCATTCAGATCTCTCATCAATCAGATACATCTACAACATCAAGTTCAAAGGGCTCAGATCGATTCAATCATCTTTCTCCAACAAGCATGGGATGAGATGCTCGAAGACATAATAGCAATAGCAGAATTGAAACCCAATAGGATTGTTTCTACATAGTTATTTTTTCCATTGTTTATTCTGTACTTTTTTTTCAAAAACACACAATATGTTCTTCATTCTGCCTATTCATGGCTTTTCTCAATACAAGTTACTTTCTTTACTTCAAATTTTTCATTTCTTTTTGAATATGCAAACGTCCAATGTTAACTTTGAATGAACATATGCATATGAACATGATTATCATTTATCTTTGCTTTCGTAAAAATATCTATTAGATTATTAGGTAGGAAAGGCGAAGAGACAATGTCTAAAGTAACCCAGAAGTCCTTCTTTCAAAGTCTACAATCTGAAGGAATCCCCACAGAGCCAGAAGATCATATCCCCAAAAAGCAATCATTAGGAAGATATCTTCAAAAGGTCCTCGTCACGACCAAGACATGATTCCCCAACAGAGTGTACATCTTCAACACTATTAGTTCTCCAACAAGTTGCTCTTCTTCAACATGATCCATTAATATCTCTAAATCAGGGTACATTAAATTACTGATCATCCCCAAGCAGAAACAATAAATCCCCAGCTGAACATCACAAGGATGCAGAGATTTATTGTCTCAATCAAGACAACGTGAATCAAATTCACATGTCATAAACATATTCATACAATTGCATACACGTTCATACACAATATATAAAACATCACGACAAGTGCATACATAACATGCGAGGTCCTCATTTGTTTTGAGAATCCCGTCACACAAACATATTGCATGCATCATGACATGGCATAAAGAAAACTAACTTTACCTTTTTCAGGTTACTACTGCAGTCAAAAAATAAACGTTATCTATCTTCAGATCTAAGTCGATACCTATGACGGTTCCTTAATGATCTATCTTTGTAGTTAAGTCGATACCTTGGACGGTTCCTTAATGATCCACCTACAGAGTTAAGTCGATACCTTGGACGGTTCCTTAACAATCTACCATCAGAGTTAAGTCGATACCTTGGACGGTTCCTTAACCACCTATTTTCAGAGTTAAGTCGATACCTTGGACGGTTCCTTAACGACCTATCTTCAGAGTTAATTCGATACCTTGGACGGTTCCTTAACGATCTATCTTCAGAGTTAAGTCGATACCTTGGACGGTTCCTTAACAATCTATCTTCAGTTTTAAGTCGATATCTTAGACGATTCCTTAAAACAGCCAACTTTTCAAAAACTAAAAGCAGTTCTATAACGATCAACGATCAAACAACTGCTTCTCGAGCACTCCAAACATAAATACATGATTTACTGGATGGCATCCTCAAGCCCATCCCCGACAAAGGCAAATTTCTTGGTATTCTAGTGTTCAATCATCTTCCACCTTCAGATACCGACTGGCATACAAACCACTCTACATCTTCAGGTTTAAGACAATTGAACAGGGGCAGTTGTCATACCCCAAAATTTTCCCATACAGTTTTCCTCATTCCAATACAAATCAATACATAAAGCCCATAGACTCTCTCTCCCATACAAAGGCTCTGAATTAGGGTTTGGTTCATTCAAAGGAAAATCACTGAATCAATGGCTCCAAGACATCTCACATGGCTAAATACATCGCACATTATCCCTATGACAAGTATCAAGGCTCATTTCAAAGAATTGGTCACTCAAAAGTTCAGAAAGTCAACAGTCGACTAAGTTAACCTAAAAGTCAACTGTGGCCAAAACAAAGTCAAAACTCCTGATTTTTTTGTCAAGATCCTCATATTGAAGTATCATTCACCATTTGATCAAGAATTGATCATGGTTCATCAAGGAAAGAACAAAAATCAACAAATCAAGAAGTTTCTAAATTAGGGTTTTGTATAGGGAAAGTCAACTGAACTTTGACCAGTCATAACTCTCACATGGAACATCCAAAATTTTCCATCCAAAGCTCATTTTGAAGGAAATTTGATTCTCTACAAAATTGCGTCTCACATGCCAAGTCTAAAAATGCTTCATTTGAGAGATATGGACCCAAACATTATAGGTCCTTTTCAAAAGTCAACAAAAAGACACTTTTATCAAAAGAACATAAAATGAGCATGGAAAATTATTTTGATATGAGACCAAAGACAATAGTTAGAGGACTCTCTAAGGTTTCCAAAAAGTCCACAAACTTGAAAAAATATTGAGATATGAAGAAATGGCATGGTGTACAAGTCCACCTATTTTTCAAGGGTGTACAAAGGAAAAAAAAGCCTAAAATTCAAAATATTTCTAAATGGGCTTGCATTCTTTTTATTCTACCTTCATTATAAGCCAATCCACGAGATAACAACAAAGAGTTTTTATTTTTCATAATTTTTATTAATTATCTATGATTTTAATCCATTTAAATCATGATTTAATTATATAAAATATGAAAAAAGTGAAAATTTGATTTTCCTCCAACTTTCAATCATCATTAATCACCAAAATATTCCAATTTTTATCTAAAATTCGTGCAAGACCAATTGGTGGAAAAAAGATTGAGTTTAGGCCAAAATTGGAAACTTTAAAGACAAAATTTTCAATCAAATTTTCACTAATTTCCAATCTTTGATTTCATGAGATTCTTTCCAAAATAACTAACCTAAATCCTTCCCTATAAATACATAAGCAAGGCCAGATGCAAGGGTTCACAATATCTGCAGCAAAGGAATCCTTACTCGAGTCCAAAAAGTGAGAAAAAATTTCAAAGGTGTTCTTGAGATTAAGGCAAAATCAAGGGGTCTTAGGTGTTCAGAAACGTTCCTAGAAGATCATTGAGGAGATTCAAACCAATCTTGAAGCCTGAAGCTCTCAATCGACCACAGTTCATCACGGTTTGGCCGTTTTTCTACTTCTCACGATTTCACATTTACATGCATCATATATGTGTTTAAGTTGCATATTATTGTTTGTTTGAATGTTTAGATCGATTCTGGATCATTAATTTGTGTGTTATGCGTTTATATCGTGAATCACCATTAGTAGATATTAGGGTTTCAAATTGGGTTTTTTCAGAACAGGAGCAATTAGGTCGAATCATGACCATGGATGAGTTCGCAAGGAACGTACGGTTCGAGCCATGGTTTTATTTTATATTTTATGCGTGTGTATGAATGTTTTACGATGAACAGGTGTAAAAGGCATACGTTTTTATAGCTAACCTGTGCAGAGCGCTGTAAAAGGCTATTTACAGGTTTCAACAAAGAAGATGACGAGGTGTCATCAGTCCATTGGGTTATTTTAAATTTCGCACGCAGGGTTTCTTTAATGTCTTTCATTTGTTTATTATGATATGGAAGCATACTCGTTACACGCAGCACATCTGGCTGAGTTGATTAGGGAACGAAAGAAGGGAACCTGAGGGTGTGAGTTCGAACCCTCGCTCCCTCGTATTTTTTGTGAAATATGAGTTTCTTGATCCGGTACGCAGTACCTATAGAGGTTCATCATACAGCTCCAGATCTTGGCCTCAGGATCGTCTCCTTTCCAGATCCAACGCCTCCAAGGACGCAGATCCACCAAAAACCACCATGTTTGTGCAGCACTGGATCCTAAGCTAAGTTCCTAATTATTCTTTGTTTTCTATTTATTCAATAATTGGTTTTTATATATTATTTGTTAAATTTTCTATTAAATTGGATAAAATAAAAGTCGGTGGCGACTCATGCTATCCGCGACATTTTGATATAAAAGTCAGTTCACCGTATTACACTCGTGCCTACATATCCCTAATGGAAGTCAGAGCTTTTTGTAGTTCGAAGAACTAGTCAGGGAAATTAATTGTTTTTGGTGCCTTGCTTGAAGCTCAAGGTTGAAGCTTGAATTAAATCTCTGTTTACAGTAAAGAGACATGAAATCATCTTTACAGAGAGGTATTTCTACTATTCCACCACAAACATTAAAAGTGATAAAAAAGCTTAAATTCATTTCATTAAGAGAGGGACCTTACTTGTGTATGTGCAATGTCTCTTGAATGAAAGAATAATTCTCAACCAAATTAGGGAAAGTTACACATGCCTGGGTTAACTTGCCAGAGCATGTCTTTCAAAGTCCAAAATGGGAGAATGATTAAAATTAAAATGTAATGTTGGTTTGTTTGTTTAAATGTGGTGAGATAGGAGAAATATCTCTCTATAGAGATAAGCTACATCTATCAACTGTATAAAATATTTGATTTTAGCTGGATTGTATGAGGCCCAAGCTTGAGGCTTTTTGATTGATTTTATTGACTCTGGGAGATGACTCCACTGGAAATTAACTTAAACTAAGAAATTTTGTGTTCTGTACAAAGCCCGGAATTGAGGCTGACTTTAGCTGGAGAGTTTCTATTTTGTGCCTTGTATGAAGCCCAAGGTTGTGGCTGACTCTTAGCTACGGAAGACATTATTTTCTGCCTTATATGAAGCCCAAGGTTGTGGCTGACTGTTGAGAAAACTGAGTATGTATGACTCTATGGGGAAAAGATCCTAAAGGTTAGGAATCTTTTGACACAGGAAATGTGGTTTATATGCCTTGTACAAAGCCCAATGTTGTGGCTATTTGATGGTGAAGGACTCACTGTGGAGACTCTATTATCTTCCTTGTACAAAGCCCAAGGCTGAGGCTGACTCTAGATAGGAGAATACCTATGAGTAGGGTAATGACTCTAAAGGGGATATGTGCCTTGTACAAAAGATCCCACACTGGTAGATCTTTTGACTCAAAGGGGATTTTTGACTCTATGGAGGATTGTCCAGTTGTTTAGGAATTAAAGGTTATCCCTACTGAGGATTGTGTTTTTGTTAAGCAGGGATTGATGAATGAAAGACCCAGGTTTGAAGATTGACTCTATTGGGGAATTTGTTTGAGTGATTGACCTAGACTCTATTGAGGAGTTTTGAAGGTTTGAAAAGATGATTTTGGAAGGTAACCCTTTTCCAGGGAATTTGGATTTGAAGGAGTGATTTTGGAGGCTGACCCTTTCCAAGGGTTTTGACTCAGCTGGGGAGATTATCTTTTAAAAGTTGAATTTTTAGAAGCTAACCCTTTCCAGGGAATTATGACTTTAGAGGACTGATTTTGGAGGCTAACCCTTTCCAGGGGTTTTGAATGATGGAAAAGTGATTAACTATTTGAAACTTCGTGTTTAAAGCCCAAGATTAAGGCTGACACTGACTGAGGATAGACAACTATGGAACCTAGACTCTGCTAAGGAGGAAAAATATTGGAGATAAAGGTGACAGAGACTGTCCATGTCTCTCATTTCAAAAGGGGTACTTAATACTGAGATTGAGAAATTCTTAGCTTGTTTAAAGTCTGGTTTTAAGAATAGAAGAAACTTACCAGGGTAGACTAAAAGATGACTAAAGACATGTTCCTATGTTTATAAGAAACCTGATGGGTCCTTGTATACAAGCTCAAGAGTAAGCTGGAATATGCTTTTAAGAAGCCTATGGGTCCTTGTATTGTAAGCCCAAGAGGAGGCTAATCAAGGGTCCTTGTTATAGCACAAGAGAAAGCTATGTGGTTTTGAACTTATTTTGGCTCTAAGCAAATGGGTAAGAGGTTTCATCGGGAATAATTCCTCTTGGGTGGATGTGTCCATGTTTTGGTTCTAAGGCTCTTTTTAAGATGTTTCACCGGGAATAATTCATCTTGAGGTTTCAGCTAAAGATCTCTAATTAGGAAAGAGCCTTCACCGGGAAGACATTCTCCATCCTAGGCTATAGTCCTATAATATATATATATATATATATATATATATATATATATATATATATATATATATATATATATATATATATATATATATATATATATATATATATATATATATATATATATATAGTTTATTTGTCTCAAGGTTTACACTCAGACGTAGTCCTAAACAATATATATACAGTTTATATTTAACAGTAATTTAAATGAAAGCTTGTAAATTGAAAGCTATAAAGCCTAACCTGGATGGAGTGGAGGCCTTTGAAGAAGTATGTACAAAGCCTTATCAGTAACTTTATTATTTATTGGCAACAGTTGAATATTTATTGAAAACAGTTAAAGGTTTTTGAAAACAGAAGAAGTGAAGATGGACACTAGATCACATAGGTATCTGAAGAGTTTCACCGGGAATAATGCCCTTCAAACACTAGAAGAATGTTTTGAAAACAGAGAGAATATTTTGTAAATACAGTTTTTGAAAACAAACTATGAAAAGAAAAAGGTGTTGGGTCTTACACTCTATTAGAGGCCCAAAAATTTATTTACTATTTATGAAAAATAGTCGGATGATTTTGAAATACTTTTATGAAAACATTTTTTATTGACTGTATTTGAAAGTTGAAAACAAAATGAAAAGGGGTTGGGACTTACACTCTATTAGAGGCTCAAATATTTATTTACTATTTTTGAAAAACAGTTGAAAAGATTGAAATGATACAAGGTTTTGTTGTCTGAAAACCTTAATCGTCTGTTTATTTGGAGAGTGAAAACAGTTTTGAAAATTGACAAAAGTCAACTTAATTAAGGTAGAGACAAAATCTATACCTAATTAAGACCTAAATGATTAGGGTTTTACCATAAAAGTATTCACAAAATAGTTAGGTTAAAAAAGAAATGGAAATGTATATTTAAAGTATTTAAAACTACTTAAAAATACACCATTTTAAACCTAATAAAAACACATAAAATAAATAATATTTTTGTGATTTTTTTGATTATTCACAAAATAGATATATTAAATGACAAGCGTGTGAAAACTAAAGTTAAAATGAATTAATTTGATAGGTTAAATGAATGGTTGAAGTTGTGAAGAAAATAAGTGAGAAAAGTGGTAAAAAATTGGTTTTGGTCCTAGGAAGGTTCGAACCCACGCCCTTATACTTTAAAAAGACCCAGGATATTCAAATTTCGCGTGCTACCATCTTCATCTTCAACCTTGAGTTCAAAAATTTTGAATTTCTAAATCTCTCTTTTCTAAACCAAACCCAAAGATGTAAACATGGATTTCACTCGTTTTTGAATGAGGAACAAGATTATGGACGAATTTTTTTTTATATTCTAAGTGTAACTAAAGAATTTCAGTATGAACACGAAGAACATACAAACCCTAATTTTAAAATCAAATGATGACGAAGATGAATAAATGAATGATGAAAGAGGGTTTTTAATCCTCTGATGATGCTATAAAACTGGTATTGAGATATATTAAAAAGAGTCATAAATAAGAGTGTTAGAGTTTGAAAAAATACCTCTGAAAATGGAGGTCGATAGCTATGGTGGAGAGCTTCTGGCTATGGATAAACGATCACAAAAGCTTCCTGGGGACTCAGTGATGCTAACTGAATACTTATTGCAACTTGAATGCTTCAGAATTGCTCTACCCGATCCCTTCTATTTGAGCTCCAAGTGAAAATGGAAGATGGCGATTCTGCACTTACAGATGGGCTGCGACCATCTGGATAGCTTCACTACACCCTAAGGAACATGTTTGAATGCTTGGACTTGTTTGACACCCTCTGAATTGTTCTACAGACCTCCAATTGCTCAAGCTCCAAAGTGAAAGTGGCTATGGTGTTCCTCCACTTATAGAAGTGATCCAGGTGCTTGGATCACATCTAATGAACCTCCTTGAGATGTTAGAAGGCTTACTTTCAAAAGAAGAGCTCTGGTTTGAAGAATTCGATTCTTCTTGCCAAAGAACTTTTAAAAACCATAAGCATGAGGGAGAGAAGGAGAAAGCAAGAATTAGAGTTGCTTTGGTGTGCTTATTACTGAGGTATGCATTTGTATTTATAGGCAAAGAGTTCAGTACAAATTGGAGGAGTGAGCTTGCTTAGTGAAGTCATTTTGGTTTCTTGGCCAATAAGAAATTCAAGGAATCTACAAAATACAATGATGATGTTTTTAAGCTAGATCCCCATCCATTGATATTTTCTGATCTTAGGGGAAATACTTGAAGTGTTGAGCTCTCTAATTGGCTACGGAAATATTCCAATTGATGAATCACCATTTGCCATAAATTTCTCAAATGTAATCATTACATAATCAAATGTTCTTGTTTTGGGAATATTCTCTAATCCTCATGCACTGGTGAAAATGAATGGATGGCATCTCTACTTATGTATTTTAGGTCATGTAGCATCAATTGGTAGAGCCATTTGCACAAATTTGCAAAGTTCCAAATTGTACATGACCTATAATTTTTCTTCATGAGGCCAACTTTGAACAAGCATAACTCCTAGCTCAAAATGAATTTGGAGAAGGTTGAGCATAATTTGGAAAACCCTTAACATGTAATTCAATTCATTGGTTTGGATTTTCTTCAAAATCACTTGGGAAAATTTTGTAAAATGGGCCTAAAGTTGGAAGAAAACTAGGTTAAAAACACTTAGAAATTTTTCTAAGTTTTTATGAACTATAACTTCCAAAGCTCAAATCACTTAAATGATTGATCTCTTGAAAAAAGTTCCAATGTAAGAAGTTTTTTTATTTGGTGAGATCTACAACTTTCTTGTTGGAAGTTTTTTGAGTTGTGTAGGTGAAATTTTGAGATCCATGAACTAGGTCAAAATGCACTAGTTTGACTTTTTGTTGACTTTTTGATGTTTGATGATTTTTCTTGATTTTCTTTTGTAAAATGACTTCAATAATCATATATTGATGATATTGATCCTTAAAAGTCATAGTTTGACTCAAAATCCTAAAAGTCAAAGGTGATCTTGTACAGTTGACTTTTTCCAAATGAAGTGAAATCTTGGAATTTTGTGATGAATCAAGTTCTTCTCCTTAGATGAATGATATGAATGGATTATATTGAGGTAGTAGAATTTCTTGAGCCATGTTTTAAGTTGCGGACCCATGTCCTGATTAAAAGTCAATTGTCTAGGTGAATTAGGTCTAAAACCCTAATTGTGGATCAGATGTAATTGATGACTGTAGATTTTGAATTGAAGTAAAATGCCCAATGGATGTTGTCATATGGATCATTTGAAGATGATTCAAAACTTTGAGTGATGTCCTTGAGCTTTGTAGGGTTTCCCAAATGTGGTTCTTGATTTCAGTCATTGATGGGCTCAAAACCATAGTCTTCTGATCTAAGCAAACCTAAGTCTTGATGATTTGTGTCTAATAAATCATGGGTGAATGAATGAATCATTTGAGTATTTTGATTGTATTTAGAGGTTAATCTCATATTTATTGGTCCTTTGCCTGAACTCTCTTGTCCTTGAGCACCCTCGATTGAGTACTAGATGAACAAGTGACTGCTCTGAGTATCTGTCTTGGATTTGATGAAATTTCTGGAGATGTGACATCTCAGGAGGGGTCAAAATTAGGTTATGACAAAAACGTTCCTGCTTGAAGCTTTAAAATGTGAAACAACGTGACTTTGCCAACACATATTTCTCAGAAATATTCTAAGTCTTTTCAATTTTTTGCTTTCGAGGATATTATAAACTCCGTCTTGCTTCGACTTAGGAGAGACTTTAATCCTTAAATAAACTTTAAAACAACCTTATAAAGCCATTATGCTTCAAATTACACAACTCCTGTTTAAAACATTTAACTGTCAAAATCCTCAACTAACAAATTGCCCCCAATAAATGTCTATTTCGAAAGGTAGGCAGAAATAGGCATTTCTTGATATTTTAAATTTCGACACTTCGATACTTTTGGTTTCCTGAGAGTGTTAGTGATTTCGTAGAATTTATGATGTTTCTTTTCAAACGTCTCTCAATACGTGTGCCTTACGCTAATCATTACCCCTATAAACTAGGAGTGGGGCTATTAACTGCACAACTGCCTGAAAAACCAATCAACTTTTAACGCGTTCCCCATTAATTTTAATCACACAATTCACATAAATTTGAAAGGGCTACACCTAACACCTTTAAATAGCGACCCTCTCTAGTTTCAGAACTTTGCTTGGGCATAGTAAGGTGTAGATGTTAACAATTTGAAACCTGTTTCTTTTGCAAATTCTTGCATTTTTTGACCGGTAAAGACTGATCCCTGGTCTGTTGTTATGCTTTTTGGGATTCCAAATATATAGAATATATGTTTTTGAATAAGCTCAATAACAATTTATTGATATACATTTACTAAAGATATGGCTTCTACCCATTTTGTAAAATAAGCAATCCCTACTAGGATATATTTGTGCCCTTTGGACGAAGTTGGTCGAATCTCTCCAATCAAATCCAGTGCCCAGACTATAAAAGGCCATGGATTGATGATTGAAGGCAGTTCACTTGCGGGAGCATGTTAGACACTTGCATGCATATGGCATTCTTGACATCCTTTTGCAAAGTCTATGTAGTTTTTCAACATAGTGGGCCAATACATCCCATAAGGAAACAACAACCATTTCATTTTTTCCCTGCTTGATGGGCACCATAGACTCCACTATGTACACTAGATAAGTGCACTATTTTATTTGTTTCACTACCAGTTCAAAATCTCCTTTGATTTCGACTCTGGTTGCCCCCAATTCCAAAAAAGCTTCAAGCCCTGCAAGTAGAGCTTCGTATTCTGCTTCATTATTGGAACATAAAGGGCCTTTAATTCTATACTTGAGTTTTATTGGAATTCCTTCAATAGAAATTATGATAACCCCAACTCCACTTCCATCCTTGTGTATCGATCCATCGAAGAACAATCGCCATGGTTTTATTTCAACATATTGTTGATAGCTTTCGACCACTGCGTGCTCCACAATGAAATCTGATACTATCTGTCCTTTGATTTCTTTTAAAGGAAAAAAGGTTAAAGAGTATTCAGTAAGTGCTAAAGCCCATTTACCAATTCGACTGTTCAATATTGGCTTAGACAACATATGTTTAATGACATTCAAAGTGAGAAGAAACATAAACATCAACTGGCTTTATATAACACTTAAGTTTTACACAAGAAAAATACAAACAAAGGCAGAGTTTTTCTATAGCAGTATATCTAGTCTTTACATCATTCAATACCCTACTTATGTAATAAATGGCTCTTTCGATGCCATCTTCATCCTCTTGAGCTAACATGCTTCCTATGGTAGTGTTAGAGGCTGATATGTATAGTCTCATATGCTTTCCTGGTAGTATTCGTAAGGTAAGACAGATACTACATTACATTTTAAATTTACAGAAGACACTCCATCGGACTCGAAGTCATTTATTAGCATTTCCTCGTCTCTTACTGGGTTTTCCTAGATCTTATTATCAATATCTTGCTTCTCTGAAACAAACAATTTTCATCCTATTGGAGGTTTGTTACACATATAGAGTCTGAAGAGGGAACTTGCTGCTGTTGGATTCCCCTATCTCCTTCGACCTTGACTCCTTTTCAGCCTTCTTCATTATTTGGTGCCTCCTCCATTGATACCTTGACATGGGGTTTTTCCTTTTATAATTCTCCAGCCTATATTCTTCCCTTTTTATGCTTGAAACTGTTTCCTATATGTTAAGGCAGTCCTTCCCCCATAGTTGAAACTCTTCCACTTCTCTCTTCCAACATCAGCTTAGGTCCAACGGTCGGTAGGCATCTCAGTAGGTAGTTTGAAAGTAACTCTCCTAGCTTTTGGGTGAGGGCTATCTGGCCTTTTTGACATTCCTCTTTTATCAAAGACATAGATATTGGGGTTGTTTCCTTGTCGATCCCATCCAGCAGTAAATGGAATTCTCTCAAACATTTATGCCATTTGGTGGTCGTAAACTGCCCAACACCTAGGGCACATGAGGCACTCTGTCCCATATTTGTAACATCGCACCAGGAAACCAATGAGGCTCTCTCCTGGTCTTAGGTAAACATTCATCAGCCGGCTCTCCTGCCTCCAATTTTCTTGACTCTTCATGCGTTGGGCCTTCTCAGAGCTCTCAGTGACCCTTCGGCTAAGAACGATGGAACACATAGTGCATACCAGTATTTTCTCAGCATTTGACTTGTGATATTTCCAAATATACTCCAGAAGGCTCTCATTCGCCTTTGGGTAACCACAACTTGCTTTATATTTTTCCATCATCATGCACCTCTCCAATTCCTCCATCTCTGGTGGTGATTGGTTCAGGTCCACCATATTCACCTCTAATGTAGGAATTTCATAGATCTGTATTTTTTCAAACTTGTTTCGAAGGCCTTCAGTAGCCTTATTCATTATTTTCACTGGGCCTTCAGTAGCCTTAAGTTCAAACTTTCCTGTAGAGGAACCTTCGACATCAATGTTGAAGGTCATGTTATCATTTAGCCTTTTAGTAGCCTGCTTTCCTGTCGAGACAATTTCCACCTTCTTAGCTTCATCCTCTCCAGCCTCGATTATGTCCACCATGTTGATTAAGATAGGCTCAACACAATTGTTGTCAACAACATGGAGAGGATCAGCATCAACTTTCATGTGGCTTCTTCCCTTATCAGTGAACTTCAAACGACCATCCTTAATAGCATTCTGTATCAGATCCCTAAAAAGAAAACACTGTGAGGTTTTATGGCCAAGAAATCCATGGTATTTATAAAAACCTCTTTTCTTTCGTTGTTCTAACAGAGGAATTTTGGAATTAGGAGGCACTATCATTTGGCCATCTTTTACTAATAAATAAAACATTTCATCGCACTTGGTAACATCGAATGTGTATGTTTTCTTAGGAAATCTGTCATTCTTCTCTACTTTGACAGGGTTCTTACCATTCGAAGGAGTGAGCATTTTCCAAGAGTATGAGGGTGCTTCTTTTAATTCAGCCAAATTTATTTCGACTTCCTCAATATTTTAGGAATCATCAAAAGCTTCGACTTCTCCGTCATCGGCTTTGACATAAGCTACCCTCTCGTTTTTGAAATTCTTATTTGCTCTAGCCTTTTTAGCTTTCAATCGTTCGACTTGTCAAACTCTATCTGCTAACTGGGCCATATCTCTTAGATACTGAGTGTCTAAATTCTTTTGAATTGAATAATCTAACCCAGTTGCGGCCATTTCGAATAACTCATGTTCAGGCACAACTGTAAAACATCTAGATTTCAATAAACGAAACCTATTCAGATAATCATCTATAGGTTCAGTAAACTTTCTTTTAATGCTAGCCAATTCTTTAAGACTTATCTTAGTCTACCCCGTGTAAAATTGCTCATGGAACATTCTTTCTAGATGAGGCCACGCATCTATGGAGTTTGGTGGAAAAGTAGTGAACCATGTAAATGCATTTTTTTAATGAACTAGAATATTTTATTCTTAGATTTTCAGTACCAGATCCCCTGCCTCAGTCAAATATCTGACTATGTGTTCTATAGTTGATTCACTAGTATCCCCTGAGAATTTTTTGAACTTGGGGACTTTAGAACCTCTTGGTAATTCTGTTTGTATGATAAAATCCATTATAGAGGATGTATAATTTGAGCGTCGAAGTCCTGTGTTCAAGCCATTATTGGACATGATTCTTTTGATCATGGTAGTTAAGTTATTTTCCGCCATCATGTTATCTTGTTTAACCCTATGGATTATTTCGTCTGCATTTTGATCTCTATTAACCATGACTACCCTCCTATGCTATTCTTGAGGGGCTTGCTGTCGAACTTCTTGTCGTTCGACCCCTGCCCCCATATCTCTTTCGATGAGATTCTGTCTAGGTGGTTGCACCTGGTTAAATGGTTGGTTCCTCTTGGGTTCTTACATAATTTCGCCTACGTAGTCCTTTTGGTTGGGGAGCCCCAAAGAAATCTACTATACGCGCCATTTACGCTGATAGTTGTTGATAGGACTGGGTATTTTCCAGATTATTGCTATTAACATTTTGGATTAAAGGAGAGAATATGGTGTTCATTTCTCTTGCAATAACTCCAACCATATCATGGTTGCTTGCATTCATTTGTTTCCTAAAAGCTTCCTGATTATTAGTTGTCAGTGTAGGAAATTGGTTTGACGGACCTTGGTTTTGGGCACTTCGACCCAGAGAGCCAGCATTTTGGATTGGAGAAATAGTAGCCATACTAGTTGGTGTATATGTGGACGTACCATTATGTAATCCTGCCATATAAGAATATAGCACTCCATATGGCTGTTCTCTTCAAGGCCTAAAGTTCTCGAAGCCTGGTGGCCTAGGGGTTAGTGGTTATGCCTGATTTCCAAAATATGTTGAAAAAGGGCCAGCACGAGTATTCGATGGAATATTTGTTGTACTCACGAAATGAGGCACTAAGCTCGAACTAATTGTGGGTATTATCCCAGTGGACATTGGTATGGAGGTATTTGTGGCCATAGATCCCGTGGGTGTGGGTATGGCCTAAGAACTATTTATGGCCATGGATCCTATAGTTGTAAGCATGGCTTGGGACCCAGACATGGAAGTCGAAACATTGGTCGAACTTGCAACAACCGTGCCTGACCCTCGTGGAGGATTTTGTCCTCCCTGATCACTGGCGGTATTAGCCATTTTTATATTATATTTTCGTTTAGGAATTGGTTGTAATCTGTTAGTAGATTTACCACTCCTAAGGTTCATACAAGGTCTTAGTTTATCCTAAACCTAACATACACAAGCAAATATATGAAATTTATGAATATTTTCACTTTTCGACACCAAATTAAATCTTGGGCGTGTCAATTTGTTTATAGTGATTTATGGTAAACAACCGCTAGTCTTCCAAATACTTAATTTTAATTTTGCTAACTTACATGATCGACTAGATTGATCCTAGAACACGTGTCGAAGTGTTTATATCACGATGATTGTATTCATATTTATGTGTTTTACTTCTAAGAGAATTACTATAATCTATGTTTTGATGTAAAAAACAAAATAAAGTGTAATGTATGAAGGAAATTACATAAAACTCGAAAGTAACTTGATTGTAAATGTAAATGACTCGAACTGGAATTGTACATGTATTTAAATGACTTGTGTTTATAAAATAAAGAACAATATTGAAATTACAATGGTTTTTACACGTACATTCTCAGCGAAACTCTTTCTCTTATGCTTGGTACTTGAGTAATTTGTGAGTAATTTTTACAAAATGAACACCCCTGAATCCTACCACTAAGATCCTTATTTATACTAATTCGACCCTAACGGTCTTACGTTAATAGAACGCCACGTTGTCTCCTTGCATGCGTCTCGATTGTCTGATGTTTCCAAGTGTCTTTCTAATCAACTCTAATAATTTGAAATTCAAAGCGTTCCCGCTCGAAGCTTTAAAATGTGAAACAACGTGACTTTGCCAACACATATTTCTCAGAAATATCTTGAAATATTCTAAGTCTTTTCAGTTTTTTGCTTTCAAGGATATTATAACTTCCATCTTACTTAAACTTAGGAGAAACTTTAATCCTTAAATAAACTTTAAAACGGCCTTATAAAGCCATTCCTCTTCGAATTACACAACTCCTATTTAAAACATTTAACTGTCGCAATCCTCAGCTAACAGAAACATCACATTTTTGCTCTCAATAATTTAAGCACATGATGTTTACTCCAAGAATTATAAGGAACGAAGTTCACTTTAGTGAAAGAATTTAATTCACCTTATCAATTTTCGGCCATCCCTCTAGAAAGACGAGTGTGCATTGGCTGTCTGAAAAAAACACACAATTTGTCCATTTCGTGTGTTGATTAATTGCGTTGAAGTTAAACTATATCTTGAGAAATTATATTAAATTAAGTACATTACGCCAAATTTAGCTTTTAGCAGCACATCTATGAAAGCGCTTTTAGGCAAAAGCGCTGCTATAGATTTCGTTAAAAACAAAACTAAAAAATAAGGAAAAAAGCGCTGCTATAAGGGATCCTACGAAAGCGCTTTTAAAAAGCGCTGGTATAGGGGATCCTACGAAAGCGCTTTTATAAAAGCGCTGCTATAGGGTAAGATATGAAAGCGCTTTTAAAAGCGCTGCTATAGGGGTAGGCTACGAAAGCGCTTTTTTCCTAAAAAGCGCTGGTATATGGCTAGTTACTAAAGTGCTTTTAAAAACGTTGTCATAGCTTATTTAAAATTAAAATTTATTATTAACGTATTTAAACGTAAATTGATTGAAAAATTATTAAAATGTATTATTAATATCTCTATATTTATTACAAAATATTAAAAAAATGCATAAAAATTAAACGAAAAAATAAAAAAATTTGTGCAATAAAATATTAAAAAATATTGATAAAAATATAAAAAAAAATTGTGCAATTAAAATATTAAAAAATTAAAAAGTAAAAATATTTGCAATAAAAAATTAAAAAAGTAAATATTTGTAAAAATATTAAAAAAATTTGTGCAATTAAAATTTACTTTTAATAATTATTTTTTAAAAATCATTCTGTTAAAATAATTTTTAAGAAAACATTAATGATGTTAAAATGAGTTTTTTTAATTTATAACAAATAAACTAAAAATAAAATTTATTTTTATAGTAAACTTTCATTAAAAACGAATTTAAAACGTATAATATTAACTAAGTATTTTAGAAAAAATCATAAAAGATTTATATAAGTTAAATATTTAGAAAAAAATATAAATAATGAAAAAAAGGCACAATCTTAGGATCAGCTCTGTGAAACCCTTGTTTTCCCTCTCAGATCTACGCAGACGCCAAACCCTTTTTCTCTTCTTGATTGAAGGTCACTATACTTTGATCTATTCATCGTTTTCTCTCTGAACTTCAAAAACTCTCCAACTCTTCATCTTCTTCATCTAGTCTCATGAATTTATTCTATTTGCTTTTATTTTGAAGAGTCTCATGAATTCATCTTCTTCAAATATTTTCTCAGATATGTTGCTGGAAATGGATTTCATATATTTGGGGCTCACACGGATAGTCCTTCTCTGAAACTGAAATCGGTGTCAAAGGTGATTAGTTAATTTTGATTAGTCGACAGATGTTGGATTAGTGAGAGGTTTATGGTTTAATTTGAATGGGTTTATGCAGGTGGTTAAGGCTGGAATATTGGAGGTTGGAGTTCAAACCTACAAAGGAGCTAGCTTTATGGCACACGTGGTTTGATCGGGATTTGACTGTGGCTGGGAGGGTTATTTTGAAAAAAGGTCACGCGAATGGAGGAATGCTTACTGATTAAAGCGATGAAGAGAAGAGAAGAGAATGCAGCTTTCGATCTTGCTCACAAGGTATTCAATAAAATGTCTCACCGGATTTTTTTCCTCTTTTTGCTTCTATTTTACTTTTGAATTGTTGTTTTTGTGTTTCTTAGTTGCCATTGATGATTATGCTCAAGTTGGTTTTCATTTTTATATTTTTTGAATTAGGTTTTCATTTTGGTGCTATTAGATCTTCCAAGACTTATGTTCTTCCATTTGCAGAGGCTACTCCTAAACTTGTTCTTCAGCTAATGGATGTCAAAGGGGCAATGATAGAGCTGTTATTGCCAAGCTTGCGTTTATTGCCTGTGTAAAATAACTCAAGTAATGCACCTTTTGCGGAAATTGAACAAATAGAAAGTTAAGTTTCAATGTTCTATGTATAAGTTAATATTGAATGTGTTCTATGGTTGTTTAGATAACCACAAAAAGGATTATAGGTATTTGGTTGATGTTTTACTTTTTTCTGAGCTGCTAAATTACTTTAACTTTATTTCTTGAAAAAATTCCTTTTGATTTGGATTATATTGCTCTACTGTTTATGATCAGAGCTAGAATCAAGACAAGTTCTACAACGAGTCTAGTGCAATGCAGTGAAAGAATAAGAAGAATATATGTTGATGATGAACTACTGCACAAGAAAAAAGGAATAAAGGATGAAGAAAAGTTTTATGGATGTAGAGAAAGATTCAACCACATTTTGATTTTGGCATCACTTCTTTCAAATCTCCACCAGCTTACTCAGAGCAAAAATGTAACAGGTATTGACAATGAATTCTTCTCCTCTATCTATAAACCATTTATCTAAATTGGTATAACTGTGTGTGGAGGGATAACATCATAAAATATAATACTATTATAAATTAATAATAATAAGTAACTTCAGAAATATATATATATATATATATATATATATATATATATATATATATATTGAAATTTGAGTACTAATCAATGGCATATTTTAGGAAGATAAAGAAAATGTAAGCCATTAACTTGAATCTTCAATCTACCATATACTACAATTCCTTAATCTAGTTCTGATTTAAGACAAAAGTATAAACTCTCTCTTATGAATTGGAGGAGTTGTGGTGTAGATTCAACATGAATAACCTTAGAATCAATAAACACTAAACACTTATAACATTGATCTGTTACTCATTGTTTGTATGAAGGAGCTGATAAATATCTAACTTCATGAGAGCATGAAGTTTAAAGAAAATGCAATTGTACAAATCCATAAAAACAGTGACTTATTTAATGTCCCATCTATCTTATGTCTACTACCTAACATTATTGTCTTTGTATGACTACCTACAAAAAAACCACGTGAAAAGCATGATATGTTAATATTAACTAGGTTCAATGAGATTTTTATATATATTCACAGTGTTTCTAGTGATATTTAAATAACATACCAAACAAAATTAATACTTTTTTGTCTTAACTATCTGATTTTAAAAAATATAGAATTTGATAAAACTCATAAATCATTTGTATTTTTGTCTCATTCTTAATAAAGATGATAATTATGATAGCTTGTGGAGTTCTTTGGAAAGACTTTTGTTGCAGGTTAGATTTATAATTAAAGATAGTTTTAGTTACATACACTTGAGAGCTTAGGACTGAGCTTTGCCACATATGCATAGTTTTTTTAATGAAATTTTATTTTTCTTGTTCAGGTGTGTCATTTGTAGTTGCACTAGGCTTCTTGCTATATGGAGGAAGGTGAATCTTCTGAATCTTTAGTCTAAACCTGCAACTAATCTATTTGGTTAACTATAATATCAGGGTGTTTTGGTTGCTTCAACTCTTTCAATAGGATCAATATTATTACAGCAGGCTGAAATCAAAGAGTCGTGAAAAGTTCGATAGCAATTCGGGAAGTAATGACGAGCAAGATAATGAAAGTGTAGGCTTAAATATTGGGCTTAGTTGTTTTGGTCATGTTAGAGATATGTGAATCGGTGTATATATATTTTGGATTAATTACAATGGTATATAATGTAATATTAATATTTTGTATATAATCGAAATCACTTCTTTGTTGAAATAATGAGATTACTGAAATAATGGGATTATGATTGTAAATTATAAGTTTTATGGAATTACAGGTTCATGAAATAATGCTGCCAAAAATGCAGGTTTAGAAATTATAAAAATAATAGTTTTATTAAAAACACAAACGGAAGCGTTTTTTCATCAAAAACGCTGCCTAGGCTATCTATGAAAGCGCTTTTTAAGAAAAAGCGCTGCCTTAGACCTATATATGAGAGCGCTTTTCTGGAAAAAACGTTGCTATAGGGGGGCTACGAGAGCGCTTTTCTGGAAAAAGCGCTGCTATAGGGGGCTACGAGAGCGCTTTTGGAGTTTCAAAAGCGCTGTCGTTACCTATGGCAGCGCTGGCTTTGGCAGCGCTCTTAAAGCCCAAAAAAAAGCGCTTTTAAAGCTCTTGCACGTTGTAGTGGTACATATTATTTTTGGTCAATACATGTCACCTTCTCTAACCTATATCGTTTTTCAAAATAGGGCATTTAGTACCTACTATTTTCAAAGTACGGGCGAACAACCATCGTTTGGTTAGACACATGTCTATTTTCCTGTATGGTTCAAGCAACAACTACCATGCATTATTACACCAAGTCCTAAAACAAACCATTTTAAAAGATTTTCCGAAGGCTCTCATCAACGTGCAAATGAATGGCACACATACTTTGTAAACGAATATAAATTTCACACCCGAACACGGACTGAGGGAAGAAAATAATAAACATTGGTATAGTCGTAAAAGGAGTTATAGAGGGTGGTAAATATTTACGAGTTGGTATATAATTATATGGTCTCGGAAAATAAAGTTGTCTTGTTTTCTTGGATTGGTATATGATCCTTCTTCTAGTGAAAGAAAAATAGATAAAAGATATAACACTGTTGAGGTTCGAATGGATAGAAAATATCAAGAGAATGACCTTTTCATAATGACACATAATATTATGGCAAGTTTATTACATACCTTTTCATAATGACACATAATAAATTTCAACCACGTAAACGAGGATAATGTGTTGTAATCAAGTTCAACCCAATGGGTCATATTGAAAATTACGATATAACGAAATATGTTGCATAACAAGAAATGAGGAGAAAAGAAATAGATATGCAGGAAGAAATGAGGAGGAAGCAAAGCAGATTACAAATGAGTGGACACAAAAATTTGAATAACATATGGTTCACAAATGAATCTAGGTTTTGGTGGTGGATATGTTAAGGAGGAGGAAGAGGAAGATGAAGATCATTAGAATGTTTGAATATGAAACTTCGTATTTTTATGCTTAAATTTGTTGGATAAGGAGAGTGTTTATTTTTAATTCTATTTTAGTCATGAATGATCTAATTTTATAGTTTTATTTGAATTTATTTTTACAAAATTTTTAAAATATTTATTTATTATATTAATGCCAAATTACTATAATTATATTATTATATTTATAATAATATAATTATAATATTTTATTACAATATTTATAAATAATAGCTAGAAATAATCTGTCAAAACAAAAATAATGAACAATTTCCAAGAGACTAAATCCCTCACAAATTTCAAAAAGTATATTAGTTAGTTAGGGACTTAACCCCAAGCTAAATACTGACACCTTGCACCAAACTGCTCCACCATGTATGCGAGGCGTTTAAGCCCAAATTAAACATGCTATTTTTTTTTAGTGAATATCTGGATAGAGCCTTATATTATATTATGTTGGTCTTAAAAATGTGTGTATTTGTCTTTAAGGATATGAATTATTTTGTTTAATTTACAAATATATAAATATCATTTTTACCTGTAAAAAAAAAAAGAAAAATCCACTTTAAATATTATAATATTTAATTTTAAAAAAGAAGAAAAAGCCATTTTAAATATTTTTAATTGTAAAAAAAAAAAACCACTTTTAAATTAAATATTTCCCTTTATTTTTCAAAAAATAATATTTAATTTAAAATGTCACTTTAAATTGTTTACGCCTTTGACTTTTATCCTAATCTTAATGGCCTTTTTTTCTTATAAATACCTACCAACTTCAACAACATAAGAGTAATAAATCATCAAAAAAGCTTGCAAATTTGTTACTGTTGTATAATGGCGAATCAAATGTCAAAGTCTTTCTGTTTCTTTGCTATCTTGGTTTTAGTTTTTGCAGGTAATAATACTCTTCACCATTGCTAAATTATACTAGTAGCTAGTAAATTATAGTATAACTCTTACTAATTTTTTCTTCATATTTTTTCTAGCACAGTTCAATGTATTAAGATAGATGGTGAATGCACAAAAATTATGGGTACTTGTGGTAAAGCAGATTGCATGCCTCATTGTATAAAATATGCAAGAGGTGTTGTTAGGGTTTTAAAAGCATCATGTTCATACTTTAACTTATGCACTTGTACTTTAGATCGACCACCACCAAGAGAACCAACTTGCACCATTGTAATGGGAGCTTGCACTAATGATTGTAACACAGAATGTTGCAACAATAAGTGTCAAAAGAGTTATCCTAATACGGGTAGTGGGGCCTGTGTTGATGCTTGGGAGCAAAATATTAATCTTTGCCTTTGTTCTTATAACCGTTGACTTTATGGTTAACAGAAATAAATACAATAAAATAAATGGTTGTATTCCCTTCTTTGTCTAACAATAGTGTTTCATTTGACATTTTTACATTATTGTTACTTTGATTATTGTTTTATTATTATTATTATTGAAAATATTTAATCCTTAATCCAATCATGACCATTGGTTCCTAAGAAGATGTTGTGGCTTAGAATGAAGGAACGAGATTAGTACCATAGAGCCTATTGTACTAGAACTCTGTTGTAAAGCCTATAACAAACAATACATCTATAAATAATATATTTTACGATAAAGATTTCACATCAGTCAATGAACAAACAAGGTATATATTATAGATGTGCTACATTTTTTTAATTACTATATATTTTCTCAGTTGAGCGAATACTCAAGGCAAAAAATATTTAGAGGACATGTCTTTGAATTCTAACAAC
The DNA here is from genome assembly GCF_029867415.1 of Vicia villosa. Lineage (NCBI taxonomy): Eukaryota > Viridiplantae > Streptophyta > Magnoliopsida > Fabales > Fabaceae > Vicia > Vicia villosa. The sequence goes on from NW_026705121.1 coordinate 208,616, forward strand.
TGCATTTTAATAACTTTTAATTTTTAATATTTTTATAACTTCAAAATAGAACTTCTTCATCTTAAATTATAATCGAATGATATATGGGGATGATGCTACCGCCATGCATACCAAGTTTCTAAGTTGGTTGAATTTTATTTGAATTTTTGTTGACTTTTATAAATAAAAAAGTACTTTTTTATGCTAGTAATAAACCCTAAAAACCTAAAAGGAATGAAGCATGACCTATAATAAATGAGATTAATGATAAATCCTAGAAGAATAAGTCAAATTGTTAACTTTCTCTCTTTTTGGTCTTTATGTATAATTTTTTTAATTTTGAATGATGAATGCATACGAGGCTCAAAGACCAAATGAAATGGTCATGATATGTTGACGCGGAAGAATAAACAGATGAAAATTTTTGGGTAAAATTTAGGGTATGACACCACATAGAACTTTTCAAGGAATACCCTCTCTAACTGACTCCAGATATGTATGGAGGGAGGAGGAAGTGTGATAAACCATTTAAAAGTGTTTTTATTCATATAATATGGAAAGTCTTTCATCTTCAGATTCTCATTATTGGCTATATCACCAGCCTTAGTTTGATACCTAGTAACGTGTTCGACTGTGGATTCGTTGGGGACTTTCCACCCTTCGGGAAGTTCACTCTTCATCACATATTCTGATAGTGTGGACACATAATTGGGTCTATGGAGGCAAATATTAAGTCCATTTTGGACCAAAATCTATTCGACATCCACTACGCCAAATTTGGCTTTTAGCAGCACCCCTACGAAAGCGCTTTTAGGAAAAGCGCTGGCATAGGCTTCGCTAAAGACAAAATTAAAAAACACGCTAAAAAAGCGCTCTAATAGTGGGGGGGTATGAAAGCGCTTTTAAGAAGCGCTCTGGTAGGGGGGGTTATGAGAGCGCTTTTCAAAAGCGCTCTGGTAGGGGGGGGTACGAAAGCGCTTTACAAAAGCGCTCTGGTAGGTGGGGGGAACGTGGGGGGAACGAAAGCGCTTTTCAAAAGCGCTCTGGTAGGGGTGTTTAATGAGAGCGCTTTTTGTCAAAAGCGCTGGTATAGCCCAGGCTATGAGAGCGCTTTCCAGAAGCGCTTTAGTAGCCTTATTACTAAAATTAAAACCAAAAACACGCTTCTACTGTTTCTCACTTTCTCTCTTTCTTTTTCTCTCTGCACGCGAACCAGAAACCCCAGTACCCCTCACCGTCGTCGGTCCTCCGTCAACCACCATCGCGCGAACTTCTTCTCCTCCGTCCACCACCATCGTTTCGTCTCCGTCTCTTCTCCTCTGGTAGCAACTTGCTTTGCGCCACCCAGGTATCACACTTCTCATAGCTTTTAACAAAACCCTAGATGTATCAATGTATCCTTGTGATTCTGAATTTGATGGAATGCTCTTTTCTTAAGGCCTTTGATAGGGTTTTGAGTTCTGTTGGAAAAGAGAAGTGTATTCAGCTTGTGATTCTGAATTTGATGAAACTTCTATTATATTTATCTTCCTTCTTTTGTCATGTACTTCCACTTTCTTTAGAATTGCCAGTGCTGTAGTTGAAATGAGGTGCAGAATTGCTCAATGTTTAAGCCATTATAAGATTAATAGTGTAGTTAGTTACTGTAATAATTCAAAAGAATATAATTTTCTAGTATAAAGCTATACATGAGTCTATGAAAGTTTTAATTTATTTAAGATCACAAAAGAATAAGTTATTTTATTTGTTTGTTTGAAGTGTTGTGCAAAATGTATGAGTAATGTTTTGTTGAGTTTAATCATTTATATTTTGTTTGTTTTGGATCATAAGATTTGGAAGTGTTTATAGTACAATTGAGAGTACTGATTATTTCCTTAGTATCTTAAACTTTGTTTGGTCGGATAAGCCAAAATTGTCCACCGGTGTCACATACTGTACGCTTAAATAACTCCATTTGTGACATAAATAAAGATTTGTGTTTAGTGTTGATACCAAGTGTGAGCCTCATGCTAAATCTAACATTTGGAAAAGTATCTTGATGTCGAAGAGAGAATTTGGAGTTGTCAACAAGGGACTTATCAGAAAAAAACTGAATATAAATTATATAATAACCGATGCCCATCATATATTTGGGCATAAAACTGAATATAAATTATATAATAACAACAACAATAACCCTAGCTAGTACATACATAGCTATATAGATTTTGGAATTTGATAAAATATATATTATATACTTTTATTTATATATAATAACTCTATGATATATATGTTGTGTGTGTATGAGATTGAGAGTGATGGTATATATATATTGTACAATAAATTGGCTTCGTGTTAGTAGTGGTGTATTTAATTAACTGCATCGTGTGTCTTGTGTTAGTAGTGTTAGTAGTGGTGTATTTAATTAACTGCATCATGAGCTATTCACCCATTCTTATTATAATCATACATTGAATTGAATTTCTTGTATAGGTCTGACTGGATTGATAACTTTGGATCTCTTTGGAGCTCGTATCATTGACTCTGGTACTACATATTTAGGAGTATGTACACACATCAAACTATTGTTGATTTCCTTTGTTCAATCGATTTTGTCTTGGTGGTTACTAACTTTGTGAATTTGCTATAGGGGTAACTTGTGTATAGTGAAAGTTTGATCGTTTCCCAGCCTAGTTCGACGTTTGGCGTTTTCTTGAGTTCGGTAACATCCGAGGTAAATTTCTTTCTCAAATTACTGGTATTATGATGAATTTGTCTGAAATTGTGTGATTATATATGTTACGTTTTATTGCTTCGGATTCATTCCGTTTATACTTTGCGTTTTGACAGAAACACATTAGTTTTATGTGTTTAGAGAGTTAATATAGGAGGTACTTACTAACTTTGTGAATTGAATTCGCCATAGGGGTTACTTGTGAAGAGTGGAAGTTTGACCGTTGTTGTTTAGCTTAATTAAGACATGGATAAGACATGGATGAATTCAAACCGATTGTCGAAAGAGTACGAGAAAGGGGTATGGGAATTTGTTGAGTTTGCGGTTGCGAACTCCAAAGACCCGCTTCGAATGCCGTGTCCTTGCTTGGGTTGCTGTTATGCCGGGGGTAAGGTTGACGGGAATCAGTTGGGATCTCATTTACTACGGTTTGGAATTGATAGAAGTTATACATGTTGGACAATGCATGGTGAGAAAAGTACCGGGAATGCTGGGTCGAGGTGTAATAGGAAGTATGCTTCAAACGACGATTGCACAGACACATACGATTGTGATCGAGTCGAAGAGATTGCAGAAGCGCTGGAAGAAGATCTAGCGGATTGTCCCAAAATGTTTGAGAGGTTGGTAAGCGATGCAGAGAAACCGTTGTATGATGGTTGTTCAAAATTCACAAGATTGTCTGCGGTGTTAAAGTTGTACAACTTAAAGGCGGACAATGGATGGTCGGATAAAAGTTTCACAGAGTTATTAGCCCTTATGAAAGATATGCTACCAGAGGATAATGTTCTTCCCAATCGAACGTATGAAGCCAAAAAAATGTTGTCTTCTATTGGAATGAGCTATGATAAGATACACGCATGTCCAAACGATTGCGTTTTGTTTCGAAACGAGTATGCAGCGTTGAATGAGTGTCCTAAATGTGGTGCCCCTCGATATAAGAAAAAGTTGTCTCCTGCTAAAGTCTTATGGTATTTTCCTATAATTCCGAGATTTAGACGCATGTATCGTAGTGAGACCGATTCAAGACACTTGACTTGGCATGCAGATGAAAGAATTATTGATGGAAAGTTGCGACATCCGGCAGACTCACCACAATGGAGTAAAGTTGATACTGAATATCCTGAATTTGGAAAAGAAGCAAGAAACCTTCGGTTGTCATTGTCTACTGATGGAATGAACCCGCATGGTATTCAAAGTATCTCGCATAGCACATGGCCTGTGATTCTTATGATTTATAACTTACCTCCGTGGCTATGTATGAAGCGTAAGTACATGATGTTATCTATGCTAATTTCTGGGCCTAAACAACCAGGGAATGACATAGACGTATACTTGGCACCCTTAATCGAAGATTTAAAGTTTTTGTGGGAGAGAGGTGTGGAGGTTTACGATGGGTATAGGAAAGAAAGTTTCAACTTGAGGGCGATGTTGTTTGGAACAATTAATGATTTTCCAGCATACGGAAATCTATCCGGGTACAGCAACAAGGGTCAAAAGGCGTGTCCTGTTTGTGAAGATGAAACCGATACGACACGATTGGCGCTTTGTCAGAAGAATGTCTTTCTCGGCCATCGTAGATTCTTAAATTCTAATCATCACTACCGTGGGTGGAGAAAAGCATTCAATGGAGAGGCCGAACATCGTACAGCCCCGCCTTTTTTGTCAGGTGATCAAATTTTTGAAAAGGTGAAAGATGTGAGCACTCAGTTTGGCAAGCCTTTTGCACATTCAATTGTCAAGGGTGGGTGGAAGAAGAAGTCAATTTTCTTTGAACTTCCATATTGGAAGTCGTTGTACGTAAGACATTTCCTGGATGTTATGCATATTGAAAAAAATGTATTTGACAGCGTTATAGGTACGCTACTCAATATACAAGCGCTCTCATAGGGGGGCCTACCAGAGCGCTTTTCCAAAAGCGCTTTTGTATGCTGCGTAATTTTTTAATTTTTTTTGCTTTTTTACTGGTCTTTGCCAGCGCTTTTACTAAGAAGCGCTCTTAAAGGGGGGTCTACCAGAGCGCTTTTTCCAGGAAAGCGCTCTTATAGGGGGTCCTACAAGAGCGCTTTTTCCAGGAAAGCGCTCTTAAAGGGGGGGTCTACCAGAGCGCTTTTAAAAGCGCTTTCGTAGCCTACGCCAGCGCTGGCTTTGGCAGCGCTTTAAAGCGCTGTTAAAGGCCAAAAAAAGCGCTGTGAAAGCCCTTGTACGGCGTAGTGATCGTTAGCTATATTTTTCCCCTCCAAGTTATTTTGTTAGATATTACTAAATATGGTTAGCATCCTAGTGTTTGTTAACCAACACTACTATTGGGTTGTTTTGACCTGCATACTTTTCGTCCTCTTTTTGAGTGGGATATTTTGCTAGTCAAAATCCCAGCACTTGTTTCCCTTGGTTAACACCCCCTAGTTGTTCAGCGTTTCCACAGACTTGACATTTGAGATTTGAGGAGTTGGTCACGCTTGGGGCTGAGGAGCACCGAAGAAATCGGCTATTTGACCCATTTGGTTGGCTAGTAATTCATAACTTTGGTTGGTGTTTCGAATCAAGGGGTTGAACACCATCCCACTCTGCTAGGTAAGCTTGTTAACCATCTCGTGGTTACTTTCGCTCATCTGTTGCATCATAGACATACGAGATGTCGTATTCAACATCACCGTTTTCTGAGGAATATAACATTACCCTCCCAGTAGTGGCTCCATTCGACTGAGTTTATTTATAGTTGAAGTTGAGGCAGGATGCGTATTATAAGGTGATGTCGTAGCCACTGCATTTTCAGCATATGTCAATGTACCCATTTGTAGGCCTACCATAACTGTTGGGGGAATACCATATTTTTACTCTCCACTACCCATAGGAAATGATAAAATTGAAAGATAAGGTAGCCTAGGTCCCCTAGAGTTGGACTTATGACCGTGGGATTAATTTGGGAACTCCCTAATTATGGTGGGGTAATGCCTCATCAGATATTAGCGATGATACTGGCTTCAAAGATATTGTAGGAGCAGTTGCTCCAACTTGGGTCAAAACAACAACCTCTCCAGCCATCGATCCAAACGGTTGTTCTCTTGCATTTGGAGAATTTCTCTGTGGGTTAGAAGTAAGAATGTTATTCAAAGGTGGATGCGTCATTTCATGGAGAGCATTACTAATTCTTAAACACATACATTCATCAACATTGGGAACATTTCATGCATGAATAACAATTTATAAATAATGCAACACTTATGAAATTGGAAAGTTTTGCACAAAAGGGTCCAACTAGGTGTGTCGACTTGTTTACCGGTGATTTTGGTAAACAATCAGTTAGTTTTAAATAATTACTAGCAAGATCAAACTAGAAAATCCTAAGACATTTTTTTGCATAATTACTTAAGAAAAAGTGTTTAGGTGTTGTTGTAAGTGTAGAAATCGACTTTAAAAATGACTAGAAATATTTGAAAGTATAAAGGAAAGCAAAAGTTTTGAATGTGTTGATGTCTATTATAAAACAAACTACAAATGAACAAGTAAAAACTGGGAAGGTAGGAAAAATTAGATGAAAAGTGCTTTGCTTTAATATAAAAGTTGGGTTGCAGAATCATACATATTTCTCACAGAATCGTTCTCACTTTGACTCGGGTACTTGGAGTTTCGTAGAGATTTTACAATGACGTTGCCACCTGATTCCTAACGTTGGAAACACTATATATACTAATATATAAATAACTGCCTTTAATGGCTATGTTTTCAACATTCGACACGTAGCCTACTGCATGGTTTCCAACCTTCTTACTTGCTTCCACGCGTCCTTGATGCATGGATAAAACCAATTGTATAATGTTTTATCAATTTTCTCACTTAGTGGGGGTAGGGTCCATGGTTTACGTTCTTCCTCTTCCTTATGGAAAGATTTATCTCTTCTTGGAGAAAAATAGGAAGATGATAAATATTGATTTGTTAATGGTGTATTTAAAAAAATTGAGTCGGGGTTCTTAAACTTCCATTTTGAAGGACCCTTGGTTAGGGAGCATTCCCTGGAGTTTAATTTTTCTGGTTAGTTTTCCATCTCTCCTCTATATGATGGCTTGGTGGGAGAGATAAGGGTGGTTGTTAATGGGATCTTGACTTGGGATCTTTGGTGGCGCAAATCCTTCTTCCTTAGAGTGATACCCATTCTTTTTATGATTTTCTATTTCTACTTTAAGATGTTATTCTTACCCGAGAGTAGGATAAGTGAATTTGGATGCACTCTAGAGATGGTTCTTTTTATATGACTTCATCTTATCTTGTCTATCGGGTTAACCCGACCATTTCTACGGTTCCACCTCTAGAAGAGAGATAAATTCTTCTCCTCATCTGGAGTAGTAGGGTCTCGTCTAAGATCTTCGTCTTCTCCTATCAACTTTTTCAAGTAGACTTCTATTTAGAGTTAACTTGTCTAAAAGAGGGGTGATTTGATATCCTATTAGGATTTCATATCACTTGTGTGGTATTTGGTGAAGACAGTTGCTCATCTTTTTGCTACTTGTGAGATAATCTTGTCGTTATGGTATATAATTTTTAAATGCTTGTGTTGAAGATAGTTATCCCTCACGATCCTTTGGTCCGTTTTGATTTTTTGTTTCCTTAATGGGTAAGGCTAATGGTAGGGGTGGCTATCGTATGGCTTGACACGCTGTAGTTTGGTTCATTTGAAAAGTCTGTAATTATATCATTTTAAATGGAGTTACAGTTTCAGCAAAAGAGTTGGAAGAGAGGATTATTATTATTTTTTGGCCTAAAAGTAGTTTTTAGATAAATATGAGGTGAACTCTAACATCTTCACGAATTGACTTCAGAATTTTATGCTTTATTTGCACCAATAGCGGATCGCGTATCTACCTTGACTTATAGATTGGTGAGAGATTTTCTTGTTCTCCTTCTATGGGAATTGATTTCTTGATGGTGAATCATTTTGATTTAAGATATAACTTATGAATAGCGATGTGTTTTTTTAGTAGTTGATGGGATCTAATCTCTAGACAATTTTTATTCTTTATGGTTTTTTTAGTAATTGATGGGATATAATTTCCATCAATGAAAAAACTCCAGCAAGAAAAATAAAAACCATTCAATTAATGAGTTTGTAAAAGATAATCATAAACTATTATCATTGAAAATATAAAACTTTGAGACTTTTCATTATAATATTCTTAAAAAAAAACATTCAACATATTTTACATTATTATTTTAGATTCTGGTTTGGTAAAATCAAAAGCTAACTTTTAACTTTTGGCCTTACAAGTCACATAAATAAAAAAAAATTGTTTTGTTTGGTAATTATTTTTTATTTTATAGTTTGTAATTTTTTTAAAGATTATTTTATGACTTTATCTCAAATTCTTCATTTTTTATATTTATTATTTTAAATAAGTTTTGTCTATCTTTAGCACTTTATTATAATTTTACCATACCCTATTACCACATATGCTGATTGTGTAGTTGACTAAGGCATATGTGGCATTTTTTTGGGTGCTGACTGGGTAATAAATAGAGACATGTTGGCATATTTTAATTGAAAACAAATTAAAAAATTAAAAGAACAGAATAATTTTTTTTTGGCTGATTCTCTTCTTCATCTCTATCTCTTGGTGCTCGTGAATCTCATTCTATTCTTCATCTTCCCATAACCCTAAACCCCTAAATTTTTGGCTGGATTTGTTTCAATTAATTCACAGGATCTCGCTTTCTCTCTCACTTCTGACTCTTCTGATGGCCTCTCCTCTTTCGATTCTTCAATCGTTGTTGTTGAGGACGATTTTGTTGGTGATGATGATGACGAACAGATTGCTGCTGATGATGATGATGATGTTGTTGGGTTCGGTTATGAACCGTTGTTTGTTGATAGGTCTGGGTTCATGACATCGGATGGAGCAGATACATCAAAATATTCTACGAGTTTTGGAAAATCATTTTCTTTCAAATTTGAGGATCCCATTGGTCGCATGAATCGAATCAATTGTGGTAACTGTCTTGGGGAAACATTGGGAAGACTTGGTCTATATCTTGTTTGTTTTTGTCTTGTATGTTTGCCTCCAACATCTTGTGCATTGAGTCTGAACATGGGTTATGTGATTTTATGCTCTTCTCTACCCACTTTGATTCTTATAGGAACTCAGTTATTTATGTTGTTGTTTTTTGTAGGTACTGAACATTTAGATGAGCAAGCAGTCATGCTAAGAGTTGTTATCAAGGACAGAGAACTCCCTGAGATCTGCAGGAGTGAAGGTGAAGTTATTTTCTTCTACTAGCTTTTTTTCATTTGACGATATTGGCTTCTATGGTATAATTCACTTGGATTTGATCAATACGATTCTCATGTAAAAAGTATATTTTTGTATGTAAAAAGTATATTTTGTATTTCAGGCTTTAAAGTTGCATTTGGATTTCGGCAATTCAGTCAAACCAACACCAATCTCTGGTACAGCCACTAGACCAAAATCTAGTGCTTTGTCTCTCAAGTCCAGTATATTTGCAGGGGCTATTGTTATAACAAGCATTGGCGTATTAGTCTACCTACAACAATCCAAGTAACCTGTTTCGCGGTTTAAGCCAGAAAAAGCAATAATTACTCTGTATGAATCCCAGAGCTCTTTTGCATTTTAACTGCTCATTGCAAAGGAAGTGTTGAATACTAAAATAGGAGAGCTTCTCTAATATTGTGTCTTTTTGTTTGGGGTTAGTATTTATCCCCATGAGATAGTAGCTTATATTTTTTTGGTATCTGATGTATCTGTAACTTATGTATAGTAATGTCTTGTTATACAACAATGATAAATGCTGGGGTTCTGCATTTTACATTGATTTCAAGCTTACTTGCAAATTGCAGTCACGCCATGTCAAAATAATCATTGATTTCAAGCTTCATTGATTATCTAAATCTTACTTCTATCATCCAATTAAAATATGCCACATGTCTCTATTTATTTCCCACAAAAAAAATGCCACATGTGCCTTAGTCAACTACACAGTCAGCATATGTGGTAATAGGGTGTGGTAAAATTGATGTTTTGGTTTTATAAGGGGCAGATCAAAAAAAAAAAATATTCAGGGGGGCAAAACCGAACCTCGCCCTAATGGCAGGGGGGCATTGTATATTTAACCCTAAAATGTTTTATATCAATTTCTCTCTAATATTTTTCATCTTTTCTGTTCCAGCTTCCTCCATTCTTTTTCCTCCATTAATTCCAACCTCACTCTCCATTATTGCTTACTCTATCTTTATGTCCATTGATAAAATTTACATATATCCATTGAATAAATTTTTATATTATATATATACTAGTAGGTGACCTGTGCGTTCGCACGGGTAAAACAATGTCGTTATAAAAAGGTAAATAAAAATAACATGGTAATGATTTAAAAATATAAAAAAAATTATAGAAATAAATTTAAAAAAATTTAAAAGATTATTGTCATATAGATACTAATTTAATAATATTTGCTAATTTTTTCAATAATAAAACATGATAATTAAAACTATATATATATATATATATATATATATATATATATATATATATATATATATATATATATATATATATATATATATATATATATATATATATATATATATATATATATATATTATTTTTTAAAGAAATAGGTTGCCCTATTTTTGTTAAGATATCATGTTGGGTGCTTGTAGTAGTATTTATGAACAATACTATTATTTTGTCAATACATTATTACCACAATTTTTTTTGTCTTTTAGAAAAATGTGTTGCACTTTGATATACAACCTATCTTTCTCAGAATATTACAACCAATTTCAGCAACCAATTTCAGCATGGTTAATGATATGTCAAAATTGAAAGCCAATCTCCCCTCTAGATGGGGTTTCTCTTTCCAAAAATACTTCCTGTTTTCGGAGGTCTATATTTTACAGTACATTTTTTTATTTAAATTTAATTCATTCTGTTGGTGAATCTACGGAACATTTATTTAACGTTGTTTAAACGATTTCGTAGATATATATACAAAATAATTCAATATATAAAAAAAATGTTTCCAAAAATGGTCGGAGGTATATCTCTGGAAGCACTTTTTTTTATTTAACGTTAATTTGTTTCGTAGGTGCATCTACGAAACCTTTATTTAACGTTGTTTAAACGGTTCCGTAGATATACATACAGAATAATTAAACATAAAATAAAAAAAATGTTTCAAAAAATAGCCAGAGGTATATCTCTGGAAGCGCATTTTTTTATTTAACATTGATTAGTTCCGTAGATGCATCTACGAAACCTTTATTTAACGTTGTTTAAACGGTTCCATAGATGTACCTACAGAATAATTCAAAGTAAAATAAATAAAAAATTTCGAAAATACAACTCCAAAAATGGGGGGCAAAATTGTAATTTCGCCAAATAACTAAAAGTATTAGGGATAGATTGAGAGATAAACATTCACTAAATAGCATCAATTTTAGAGCTTGCATTAGGTTTCAATCTCACAACACGTTGATAAGCATAATGTACATTTTTTTCATAAGTTTCAAGAGATAATTGTATCTATTATGTTACTAAGAGTTATATAAGTTCCACCCAACTCAATTTTGCTCTGGTGGTAAACTTTAGGAGCATAAAAAGATTTAAAAAACTTGAGTAAAAACTAATAAACTAAACATCAAAAAGTCAAATTTTCACTCAACTTATTTGATTCTAATTATTTATTATATTTTCTATTCCATAAGTTTTCCTCCAACCTTGTACAAAGAAGAAAATATCAATTACATTTTTGAAATTGGTTAGACACTGATAGATGGAAATGAAAAGAAAATAACATGTGGACGATCATCACGCACTCTTTTCCAACTGTTGTCATCGTGAAGTAATTGAGTTTCCATTCACCTATTTATACTGTGAAATTTAAGAATGAGAAAATCTCAAATATAATTGTGCCTCATTGCGATTTGAAGGAAAGCAGCAGACACAAAAACCTACCTATAAAGAGGATCAAATAATTTACAATAAAGATAGATCGCTATCTAGTTTTTTAGTTTAATTTCTGGCATAATACTTAATGTATGTGTCTATTGAAATAAGTACAAAAGGATCAGGGATTGACAAAACACATTTCGAGATAAGTTTATCTTCGCGGATTCCAATTGTGCTCAATGATCCCCGTCCCAATAAACCTCTTGCTCTCTTTGTATTTGAAGAGTCCATACATTCTATAGAAGAGATTCATTTTGTTTTTCTACGACTTTATAGGACTATGTCACATATATAGATTGGTCATACAGTGAATATCAATAAACTTTTTAACAATACTATTAAACTAATTATATTGGACAATGCTAATTTTGATCCCATGCAATGATGGTATCAAGTTTGGTGTCTTTATAACTACTTCTGCACTACAGTTTTCACATAGCTTGGGAAGGAAATTCTTCAAAACCCTAATCCACATCACCAACTAAATGTGTTTAGCCTCAGCAAACAATCTATCCACAAATAATTACTCATAATAATTACTAACAAAACCAACTACTATTGACAATAATTACTCATAATATCAAATATCAACATGCAAATTAAACATTTTAATTTAAAGCTTATACATACGGCCTTAGGTTATGCCTTGCTGGCATTAGAACGCTAGCTCCCGCCTCTTCCACTAAAGACTTGAGCAATTTGTTTGTGAAGAATGCTCTTGATATCCATTTCAAATGCTCTGGTAACCATGAAATAGTCATAAAAAATAACCCTAGAAATTTGAAGAAATTTGTCAATGTGAGTTAAAACCAACACATATAATAGTTCAAATTCATTACATACATTTAATCGATTTCCACCTTTAGCACAATCCTTGTGATTAAATGTAAGTTCTTGAGCTCCTCTCTCTCTCTCTCACACACACTTGAAATCACATTCGACAAATAAAAAGACTTCTTCCTTCACAGGAACAAACCCAAAGCAAACGCTACTCTCTTAAACCCAACAACTCATTGTTACAAAGAAAAGTGAAAAATGTACTCTCTCAACAACAACAATAAGGGTTGATAATGCTCACGAAATATGAACTGAAACAAAATCGAATCATAGCAAACAAAAAGAACACAACCTCATGAAAAGAGTTGCAGCTACGACGACGAATTCCACCTTGAGCATAATCCTTATGGTTCGACAGATCTGAGGCAGAGAAAGAGACGATCAACTCATGATTTTCATAAAGAAAAAACTCAATATGCTCAAATCTTCTTATTTCTCTTCAACATCAGTGACAAATAAATAAAACTATATAGTAAACATGATGTATGATACAATAAATATGAAAAAATGCAGAAAGAATCAAGAACCATGTTTTACCTCTGTTGTTCAAAAACTTTAAAGATTTATGAAAATTGACAGTGCAAAGGACGTCTCGGCTCCTTATGTTTTTGCTATCAACCAATTAAAACCAAGTTTACTATATGGATCTTTGGATTCACATTAGAAAGCAAGAAAATTGACAGTGCCACATGTCTAACATGATATAAGTAACAAAATGACAGTTTTCCTCCCATTTCACTTCCAACATAGGCACACAAACTTAACAGAAAAAACCACTACAAATAGAAACATCTACGTTACAAAATTTGAATATCTATAGTAAAAACACAAATTTGTAAAAAAAAAACTTCTTAAGAATTACCTTAAATCGATCAATTTCGATGTCCATTTCATCGAAACATGGTTTAAGAGGGGAAGATTCGAGAAAGGAAGTAATGGGTCTTAGAGAAAGCTCTCGGGGAGGTGATAAATTAACAGAGTGTTCAGAAACTCGTGGTAATTGAAATTGTTGTTGTTGTTGTTGGCGTTGGAGATGATAGTTGTAACGCCCCGAATTTAATTAATTGGTTAATTAAATTATTAAAGGATTTAAATATTGGATTTAGTCGAATTTGGATGGTCGGTATTATTTTAAGAGGCGTATTTGGGTTTATTAAGTTAAAGTAGGATTTTAGTCGGATAGTCGGAAGAATAATATTATTTATTTATTGAGATGTTTATTGAAATTTTCGCATTTTGGGACGATTTAGTCGGTATTAGTTTGGGATAGCGGGTCGATATTTAATCGAAGATTTTAATATTTTTAGTATTAAAAATATTAATGAGTTAATGTTTAGCGTTTTGGGAATTTTCCGAGTAATTAAGATTAGACCGGAAATATGAGACACTGAGTATTCAGTCGGTATATTAAAATAATCGGATTTTATTTTAATGATATTTAAGTGGAAGTATTATTTTTATATTAAGTGTAGAAAGATTTTGGGCTTAAATAATGATATCTCTAAGTATTAAGGGGTGTATTTTATTAGGCCCATTATAAAATAGAGACTAAATGATGGTGGTCTCATTTTGTCTTTTGGAAATAGTAGAAGCATAGAAGAAAAAAAAGGGAACCGAGAAAAGAAAAAGAAGAAATGGAGAAAGGGGGTTAGGGTTGAGAAGAGGAGAAGAAGGAGACCTAAAGTGTTGCTCTCAAGTGTCATTTTTCTCTAAATCTTCATTGAAATTTCTTAAAGCTGCACTCAATCCAAGGTAAGGGGGGATTCTTTCTACCTAAATAGGAATATGGTGGATTTTATGTGGGTTAGGGTATAGATTAATCATTGTATTGTGTCAAAATATTTTCTATCACTGTTTTGAAATTGCAGTTGGTTCTCTAATGTTGATGTTGCCATTCATTAATAATAGTTTCTGGAAACTAAATATATGCACAGTGTTGCTTAGAGCAACAAGTGCCTTCGGTGCCTTCGGAGCATATAGCAAGCCCAACAGCTTATGCCGTTTCATTTTATTTTCATTATGTGTCTGTGATGTTCCTGTGTGTGTTCTGTGATTTACTCTTCTTTTGTTTCTACAATTTTCATATGGTCATTTAACATGTTTCAATGGTATAATATATATGGTGTATGTTTGATCAATGAATGTTTTCCTATGAATATGCAAGTATTAAATAGTTTATTAATTATTCTCTCCTAATTTAAAATAAATAAAAAAATACTTTTAAAAATGACTAGTCAAGTGTTGATTTGTGTTTATATATAGAAAATTATACCCCGCACCCCTACATTTATCCCAATACTACAATTTTAAGAAAATCCCAATTTTGTCCTTATTAAATTTTTAACTTTTCTTTTTTTATTTTTTATTTTTCCATTTTTACTGTATGTACGGACGAAAACATGTAGAATTCTGGTGAGTAAAATCCAAAACCGGACAACCCAGGGGTGAGTGTTCCGGTTCCTTTTTTTTTCAATTTTACTGAACCGGATATCCCAGAATTGGGTATTCCGGTTTGTTACTTTTTACTAACCAAATTTCCCCTATGTGGGTATTCCGGTTTTTTTTTCAATTTTTCTTTCGTACAAAAATATTCATACAAATACATGAATTTATTAATATAATATATAAAATTGCAAAAGTTGGAAAGGGATCGAAGAGCAATAACGAACCTGAGACGAGATTTACCCCAAGGCTGACTATAAGCTCTTCTGTATCTATGCAAAATCTCTTCCTCTGAATACTTCACTCCATATTTCTCTCCAATCTTTCTATATATCTACAACACAATAAATAAATAAAAAATTTAAAAAAACGATCAATAATTAAAATTAAAAAGAAAAAGAATAAAAGAATTGAATAGTGTGAAATTGGAAGAGAAAGAACCCGAGCCATAAGCTGAGAAGGAAGAACAAGAGTCCCAACAGCATCAACAAATTAAAAAAAATTTTAAAAAAAATTAAAAAAAATGAAAAAAAAAAAGTTGAAAAATAAGAACCGGAATACCCACATAGGGGATATCCGGTTAGTAAAAAGTAACAAACCGGAACACCCAATTCTGGGATATGCGGTTCAGTAAAATTGAAAAAAAAAAGGAACCGGAACACCCACCCCTGGGTTGTCCGGTTTTGGATTTTACGCACCAGAATTCTGCATGTTTTCGTCCATACATACAGTAAAAATGGAAAAATAAAAAATAAAAAATAAAAAAGAGAAGTTAAAAATTTAATAAGGACAAAATTGAGATTTTTTTAAAATTGTAGGGGTATTGAGATAAATGTAGGGGTACGGGATATAATTTTCTTATATATATATATATCTCTCGAAAACTACCTTGCAAATGACAACAAAATATTTATTGTATTAAGTGAATTAAGAATGAAATGTTGTTATTGGAAATTCATGTATGCATGGATGCCTTCAATGAGGAGAAATATAGAGTCTTTGATAGAGACTGAATGTCCAAAGCTATGGCTTACATTATTAGATATATATCAATGGTATAGTATATATATGGCCATGGAACTATAATTATGAAATAGCATAGAATGAAACTAGTAGAACAAATAACTTGAAAACAGTAGCAGTTAGCAGTTATAGAACTGGTGAAATATAAAACAGTCTCGTTTGACCGAAATAGCCGAATTAGGCGGTATAATTAGTTGTTTGGAATTTAATAAAAATTTACGTGGTAGCTAAGTTTAATTAGTAGGTTAATATGGTGGTGTTATTTTGTTGAAATTGTGATACTGTACGATTTGACCGAAATTGTGTTTGGTTTAAATATTCTTTATAAATAAATGTTGGTTTTGTGATGGGAATTGACACACATTTTAGGAATATAATATAATGGAATTGGAATTTATATGATATGATTATTAATTGGTTGATTAATTTATAGTTGAAATAATTGCAATGAGTCTATTTGTTTGGAATACACCTGGACTTGGATCAATCATTCGATTTATCGGTAATTTACGATATCTTGAGAATTTGACCGTAATCGTGATTTGGTTGAATATTTATCTTGAGAATGATATATTTCTATGTCAATGATGTTGTCTTGATAAATAATATTATGTCTAATTGAATTAGTTGATAATTGAAAGTTGATTCGGTTTACTTGATAAATTAGCATGTTGAGATTATCTTACGAATTGATCGAAAATTGTGGTTTTGATTTGGATGACTTTGTTAATATGTGAAATTGAGTAATTGTGCCGATGTGCCGAAACGTGATGATAATTGTAATAATCTTGATGATATGCGAATTGTATAATTGTGACGATTTTGCTAATACACGAAGTTGTACGTTTGTTGTGATATGCTGAAGCATGAGGATATATATGTAATGACTTGTTTATATGCGAAGTTGTATATATATTTGCGATGATGTGTCGAAACATGACGATGATTTGAGATGATTTGTAATACGTGATGTTGTATATATTTGCGATGATGATTTTGTGACTAAGTGAAGAAGAAATATTATGGTGACGTGAATTACCTCGTATAGATGGTAATTGATTGTGATATAGGCTTATGCCTCGTGAAGATATGTGATTGTGATGAGTATGCTGTATTGTCTTGTTTGTCGAGTCACATTTCATATGCATACTCTGTAACGACCTGGGTTGGCAAGTTAGTGACGAAGGCTTATGCCTTGTGCCTCTGAATTGGGCAATTGGTGACGGGGGCTGAAGCTCCGATTGGTACCACATGCATATGCACAGTTGAGTCGCATTTGAGTCGTTGTCCGTTGTTTTTGGTTGGAGTTGTTGATTATGCATTGCGATGCTTATATGACGATATAGATGTTTATATATAGACTTGTTGAAAATGATTATATATTGATAATGACGCTTATATGTTGACTTGTTGAAGATGCTTATATGTTGACTTGTTGAAGATGCTTATGTGTTGACTTGATGAAGATGCCTATGTGTTGACTTGATGAAGATGCATATGTGTTGACTTGTTGACGATGCTTATATGATGACTTGTTGAATATGTTTATATGTTGATATCATGACTATTCATTGATGATGTTCTTTGTGCTATTTACGTTGATATTGTGTGAGACGGTGATTCATTTATATTCTTTACCTAGTATATGATTTATCATGATCCTATTTATATAGTTTGATATCTCACCCTTGCTGCTGATATTTCCCCTACCATGGGAAATGGGCAGGTACTCAAGTATAGTTGTGGAAGTTTATTGCTTCATCGAGTTCAGTTGGTGTGTCGCTCTGATACGTAGCACTCGGGGGGTTGCTTATATCGTTATTTCTAGGTTTTTAATGTTTTAGTTGTTGTTATTATAACCGTTGATTCAAAGTTGAATAATATGAAGTACTTATTATACTTCCACGTTGTTTGAGTTGAGATAAGCTGATAGTTGATCATTAATTCGAATGCTATGTATCATTTAATTGAATGAAATACGAGTTGAAGTTTTAAGTTGATATGTGATACCCCAATGTGTTGTTTGAAAATTTAAAATACTCTGATATTTTCCGCATTATAATTTCGGATAGAATTTGGGGTGTTACATTAGTGGTATCAGAGCAGGTCGGTCCATCCGACCAAGTTGTCGAGTCAGTTGAGTTTGTGCGACAGTTGAATGTTGTTAGTGTTTTATCCTGTAGTACGCGTCATGTGTGTGAAACACTGTTAGTACTTATTTCTTTTGTTGCAGGAAGTAGTTTGAGCAAAGTGGGGGAGACGCTTTGCTCCTCGAATATGTTTTAGTTGTAAGTTGTTGGTGCAATGTGCTGCTTAAGGAGACAGTGCAAGTATTGTTGGAGCTTGTAGACATGGATTAATGTTTTGGTTGTTTAACAAGCTTGGAGCGTCTGTAGAAGGAGAATGATCAAGAATTTTTAACGCTTACTCTTCGAAGAATGAGGAACAGTGTAGAAGTTGTTGATCTGCAAGTATGGTGCAAACTCATGATGTTTCGGGAGGTAACCGTTAAGTACCAAGAATAAATCCTGGAAGATGGAATTTAGAAAGTTGTTGTCTTCAGCATTGTGGATGAACTGTGAAGTTGTCAGTGCGATTAGCCTTGTGAAAGGTACCGATGTTGGAAAAGTGATAGAGTGATGAAGTTGCGGTGGACTTTATGTTGGACTCACATAAGTGATTGTCGGATATCCGATTTGAAGCGTCGGAAAGATAACGAGGTGAATTTTAATACAAGAATGGATGCCGCAACTGTAAGTAGATTTATTTGTGACAAGATGGTGTTGGAAAGAGGTGAAGTTAGCGGTTACGCTTATCCTTGGAAAACGGACTTGTGTGTTGGTATCGCGCAGGACGTCAGCGTCAGAGATGAGTAAATTGAAGAAGCAATTCGAAGGTTTATTGAGGGGAAATTTTAAGATCAAGTGTGTCATTTGAAGAGTTTGAGAGATATCGTAGGGATTATCGCAGCATGACGTTGATGATTATATTTTGGATAACATCGAAGAATTGTATCTTGAGCTTCGAGTGTCGAATTGACGTACCGTTTGAGCCTACGAAGAGGTGAGACTATACTCTACCTTATAGGAGTGTTATGGATATAGTAGAAGTGAAGCTTATTGAATATAAACGGTTATTTCCGCAATTTTCCGAAACAAAGTTAAGCCGAGCATGTTGTTGTGTAAGTAGTCCTGTGTAAGCTGTTGACGAAGGAACAACAATTAAGTGAAGTATTATTGTAGGCCTTGTTGTAGGATTATTGATAAGTGATTGAAACTGTGGTAGAAGCTGTCAAAATTGTTGAAATATGCTGCAAGACGCCAGTGTTAGCAGGTTCAGATAGTTTTGCAAGTTGTTGAAGTATGGTATTTTGGTGACGTAAGTTCGATTTCTAAAGGAACACTATTATAGTTGGTAATGATGGTTATACTCCATTATAATTGTCGGCTGTCTATTGACAAATTGAGGACTTGATCACCCTTAATCTCTTGTTGATAGGAGGCGGAATTGTATTGGATGTTATAGACTTATCTTACTATCTCGATGGTGCATAAGTAGTGAATGCTGAGGAAAGTCTGAAACTTAGTTGAAGCTTGTGAATCATATAAGTCGATAGAAACCCTAATAAAGGACGGTGAATTAAGATGGATGATCAGAGTTGCGCAGATGAAGCATGTTGTACCAGATATATTGTGTTTTCTTGTGAATGGTGCCGATTGAATTAGGATGTTCTTGTAAGTTGTTGGTCGATGATGAGTTATATGGTTATTAGTCTAGTTATATTTCAGGTTGGTATTATGATAAGTTTGTAGCAGTTGCAGTAATGTTGTTGGTGCTTCGTTAATGCATGACACATGAGTATGGAAAATAAGAATCGTATATGTGTATCGGTGTTGAGTATGTTGTTGCGATGATGAAGCAATGTTGTATCGTCAAGTATGAGCGAGTGAAGATTGTTGCTACGTCGTAAGATGTTGTTCCAAGATATTGCTGAAATGGTTAGCAAGTTAGAAACGATTATGTTGCAAGGATAATTGTGAGATTGACGTATGAGTTTTGGATTCAAGTCGTGTTGAGATACAAATATATCGGAATAGTAATAGTCGGAGTGTTGTCAGGCGCAACTTGAGAATAAGAAAGTCGGATGAGGACGCGATATTAGGGATGATTGTGTTGGGTGAATTTTCGAGGACGAAAATATTCTAAGGGGGGAGAGTTGTAATGCCCCGAATTTAATTAATTGGTTAATTAAATTATTAAAGGATTTAAATATTGGATTTAGTCGAATTTGGATGGTCGGTATTATTTTAACAGGCGTATTTGGGTTTATTAAGTTAAAGTAAGATTTTAGTCGGATAGTCGGAAGAATAATATTATTTATTTATTGAGATGTTTATTGAAATTTTCGCATTTTGGGACGATTTAGTCGGTATTAGTTTGGAATAGCGGGTCGATATTTAATCGAAGATTTTAATATTTTTAGTATTAAAAATATTAATGAGTTAATGTTTAGCGTTTTGGGAATTTTCCGAGTAATTAAGATTAGACCGGAAATATGAGACACTGAGTATTCAGTCGGTATATTAAAATAATCGGATTTTATTTTAATGATATTTAAGTGGAAGTATTATTTTTATATTAAGTGTAGAAAGATTTTGGGCTTAAATAATGATATCTCTAAGTATTAAGGGGTGTATTTTATTAGGCCCATTATAAAATAGAGACTAAGTGATGGTGGTCTCATTTTGTCTTTTGGAAATAGTAGAAGCATAGAAGAAAAAAAAGGGAACCGAGAAAAGAAAAAGAAGAAATGGAGAAAGGGGGTTAGGGTTGAGAAGAGGAGAAGAAGGAGACCTAAAGTGTTGCTCTCAAGTGTCATTTTTCTCTAAATCTCCATTGAAATTTCTTAAAGCTGCACTCAATCCAAGGTAAGGGGGGATTCTTTCTACCTAAATAGGAATATGGTGGATTTTATGTGGGTTAGGGTATAGATTAATCATTGTATTGTGTCAAAATATTTTCTATCAGTGTTTTGAAATTGCAATTGGTTCTCTAATGTTGATGTTGCCATTCATTAATAATAGTTTCTGGAAACTAAATATATGCACAGTGTTGCTTAGAGCAACAAGTGCCTTCGGTGCCTTCGGAGCATATAGCAATCCCAACAGCTTATGCCGTTTCATTTTATTTTCATTATGTGTCTGTGATGTTCCTGTGTGTGTTCTGTGATTTACTCTTCTTTTGTTTCTACAATTTTCATATGGTCATTTAACATGTTACAATAGTATAATATATATGGTGTATGTTTGATAAATGAACGTTTTCCTATGAATATGAAAGTATTAAATAGTTTATTAATTATTCTCTCCTAATTTAAAATAAATAAAAAAATTCTTTTAAAAATGACTAGTCAAGTGTTGATTTGTGTTTATATATATATATATATATATATATATATATATATATATATATATATATATATATATATATATATATATATATATATATATATATATCTCGAAAACTACCTTGCAAATCACAACAAAATATTTATTGTATTAAGTGAATTAAGAATGAAATGTTGTTATTGGAAATTCATGTATGCATGGATGCCTTCAATGAGGAGAAATATAGAGTCTTTGATAGAGACTGAATGTCCAAAGCTATGGCTTACATTATTAGATATATATCAATGGTATAGTATATATATGGCCATGGAACTATAATTATGAAATAGCATAGAATGAAAGTAGTAGAATAAATAACTTGAAAACAGTAGCAGTTAGCAGTTATAGAACTGGTGAAATATAAAACAGTCTCGTTTGACCGAAATAGCCGAATTAGGCGGTATAATTAGTTGTCTGGAATTTAATAAAAATTTACGTGGTAGCTAAGTTTAATTAGTAGGTTAATATGGTGGTGTTATTTTGTTGAAATTGTGATATTTTACGATTTGACCGAAATTGTGTTTGGTTTAAATATTCTTTATAAATAAATGTTGGTTTTGTGATGGGAATTGACACACATTTTAGGAATATAATATAATGGAATTGGAATTAATATGATATGATTATTAATTGGTTGATTAATTTATAGTTGAAATAATTGCAATGAGTCTATTTGTTTGGAATACACCTGGACTTGGATCAATCATTCGATTTATCGGTAATTTACGGTATCTTGAGAATTTGACCGTAATCGTGATTTGGTTGAATATTTATCTTGAGAATGATATATTTCTATGTCAATGATGTTGTCTTGATAAATAATATTATGTCTAATTGAATTAGTTGATAATTGAAGGTTGATTCGGTTTACTTGATAAATTAGCATGTTGAGATTATCTTACGAATTGATCGAAAATTGTGGTTTTGATTTGGATGACTTTGTTAATATGTGAAATTGAGTAATTGTGCCGATGTGCCGAAACGTGATGATAATTGTAATAATCTTGATGATATGCGAATTGTATAATTGTGACGATTTTGCTAATACACGAAGTTGTACGTTTGTTGTGATATGCTGAAGCATGAGGATATATATGTAATGACTTGTTTATATGCGAAGTTGTATATATATTTGCGATGATGTGTCGAAACATGACGATGATTTGAGATGATTTGTAATACGTGATGTTGTATATATTTGCGATGATGATTTTGTGACTAGAAGAAATATTATGGTGACGTGAATTACCTCGTATAGATGGTAATTGATTGTGATATAGGCTTATGCCTCGTGACGATATGTGATTGTGATGAGTATGCTGTATTGTCTTATTTGTCGAGTCACATTTCATATGCATACTCTGTGACGGCCTGGGTTGGCAAGTTAGTGACGAAGGCTTATGCCTTGTGCCTCTGAATTGGGCAATTGGTGACGGGGGGTGAAGCTCCGATTGGTACCACATGCATATGCACAGTTGAGTCGCATTTGAGTCGTTGTCCGTTGTTTTTGGTTGGAGTTGTTGATTATGCATTGCGATGCTTATATGACGATATAGATGTTTATATATAGACTTGTTGAAAATGATTATATATTGATAATGACGCTTATATGTTGACTTGTTGAAGATGCTTATATGTTGACTTGTTGAAGATGCTTATGTGTTGACTTGATGAAGATGCCTATGTGTTGACTTGATGAAGATGCATATGTGTTGACTTGTTGACGATGCTTATATGATGACTTGTTGAATATGTTTATATGTTGATATCATGACTATTCATTGATGATGTTCTTTGTGCTATTTACGTTGATATTGTGTGAGACGGTGATTCATTTATATTCTTTACCTAGTATATGATTTATCATGATCCTATTTATATAGTTTGATATCTCACCCTTGCTGCTGATATTTCCCCTACCATGGGAAATGGGCAGGTACTCAAGTATAGTTGTGGAAGTTTATTGCTTCATCGAGTTCAGTTGGTGTGTCGCTCTGATACGTAGCACTCGGGGGGTTGCTTATATCGTTATTTCTAGGTTGCTAATGTTTTAGTTGTTGTTATTATAACCGTTGATTCAAAGTTGAATAATATGAAGTACTTATTATACTTCCAAGTTGTTTGAGTTGAGATAAGCTGATAGTTGATCGATAATTCGAATGCTATGTATCATTTAATTGAATGAAATACGAGTTGAAGTTTTAAGTTGATATGTGATACCCCAATGTGTTGTTTGAAAATTTAAAATACTCTGATATTTTCCGCATTATAATTTCGGATAGAATTTGGGGTGTTACATTAGTGGTATCAGAGCAGGTCGGTCCATCCGACCAAGTTGTCGAGTCAGTTGAGTTTGTGCGACAGTTGAATGTTGTTAGTGTTTTATCCTGTAGTACGCGTCATGTGTGTGAGACACTGTTAGTACTTATTTCTTTTGTTGCAGGGAGTAGTTTGAGCAAAGTGGGGGAGACGCTTTGCTCCTCGAATATGTTTTAGTTGTAAGTTGTTGGTGCAATGTGCTGCTTAAGGAGACAGTGCAAGTATTGTTGGAGCTTGTAGACATGGATTAATGTTTTGGTTGTTTAACAAGCTTGGAGCGTCTGTAGAAGGAGAATGATCAAGAATTTTTAACGCTTACTCTTCGAAGAATGAGGAACAGTGTAGAAGTTGTTGATCTGCAAGTATGGTGCAAACTCATGATGTTTCGGGAGGTAACCGTTAAGTACCAAGAATAAATCCTGGAAGATGGAATTTAGAAAGTTGTTGTCTTCAGCATTGTGGATGAACTGTGAAGTTGTCAGTGCGATTAGCCTTGTGAAAGGTACCGATGTTGGAAAAGTGATAGAGTGATGAAGTTGCGGTGGACTTTATGTTGGACTCACATAAGTGATTGTCGGATATCCGATTTGAAGCGTCGGAAAGATAACGAGGTGAATTTTAATACAAGAATGGATGCCGCAACTGTAAGTAGATTTATTTGTGACAAGATGGTGTTGGAAAGAGGTGAAGTTAGCGGTTACGCTTATCCTTGGAAAACGGACTTGTGTGTTGGTATCGCGCAGGACGTCAGCGTCAGAGATGAGTAAATTGAAGAAGCAATTCGAAGGTTTATTGAGGGGAAATTTTAAGATCAAGTGTGTCATTTGAAGAGTTTGAGAGATATCGTAGGGATTATCGCAGCATGACGTTGATGATTATATTTTGGATAACATCGAAGAATTGTATCTTGAGCTTCGAGTGTCGAATTGACGTACCGTTTGAGCCTACGAAGAGGTGAGACTATACTCTACCTTATAGGAGTGTTATGGATATAGTAGAAGTGAAGCTTATTGAATATAAACGGTTATTTCCGCAATTTTCCGAAACAAAGTTAAGCCGAGCATGTTGTTGTGTAAGTAGTCCTGTGTAAGCTGTTGACGAAGGAACAACAATTAAGTGAAGTATTATTGTAGGCCTTGTTGTAGGATTATTGATAAGTGATTGAAACTGTGGTAGAAGCTGTCAAAATTGTTGAAATATGCTGCAAGACGCCAGTGTTAGCAGGTTCAGATAGTTTTGCAAGTTGTTGAAGTATGGTATTTTGGTGACGTAAGTTCGATTTCTAAAGGAACACTATTATAGTTGGTAATGATGGTTATACTCCATTATAATTGTCGGCTGTCTATTGACAAATTGAGGACTTGATCACCCTTAATCTCTTGTTGATAGGAGGCGGAATTGTATTGGATGTTATAGACTTATCTTACTATCTCGATGGTGCATAAGTAGTGAATGCTGAGGAAAGTCTGAAACTTAGTTGAAGCTTGTGAATCATATAAGTCGATAGAAACCCTAATAAAGGACGGTGAATTAAGATGGATGATCAGAGTTGCGCAGATGAAGCATGTTGTACCAGATATATTGTGTTTTCTTGTGAATGGTGCCGATTGAATTAGGATGTTCTTGTAAGTTGTTGGTCGATGATGAGTTATATGGTTATTAGTCTAGTTATATTTCAGGTTGGTATTATGATAAGTTTGTAGCAGTTGCAGTAATGTTGTTGGTGCTTCGTTAATGCATGACACATGAGTATGGAAAATAAGAATCGTATATGTGTATCAGTGTTGAGTATGTTGTTGCGATGATGAAGCAATGTTGTATCGTCAAGTATGAGCGAGTGAAGATTGTTGCTACGTCGTAAGATGTTGTTCCAAGATATTGCTGAAATGGTTAGCAAGTTAGAAACGATTATGTTGCAAGGATAATTGTGAGATTGACGTATGAGTTTTGGATTCAAGTCGTGTTGAGATACAAATATATCGGAATAGTAATAGTCGGAGTGTTGTCAGGCGCAACTTGAGAATAAGAAAGTCGGATGAGGACGCGATATTAGGGATGATTGTGTTGGGTGAATTTTCGAGGACGAAAATATTCTAAGGGGGGAGAGTTGTAACGCCCCGAATTTAATTAATTGGTTAATTAAATTATTAAAGGATTTAAATATTGGATTTAGTCGAATTTGGATGGTCGGTATTATTTTAACAGGCGTATTTGGGTTTATTAAGTTAAAGTAAGATTTTAGTCGGATAGTCGGAAGAATAATATTATTTATTTATTGAGATGTTTATTGAAATTTTCGCATTTTGGGACGATTTAGTCGGTATTAGTTTGGAATAGCGGGTCGATATTTAATCGAAGATTTTAATATTTTTAGTATTAAAAATATTAATGAGTTAATGTTTAGCGTTTTGGGAATTTTCCGAGTAATTAAGATTAGACCGGAAATATGAGACACTGAGTATTCAGTCGGTATATTAAAATAATCGGATTTTATTTTAATGATATTTAAGTGGAAGTATTATTTTTATATTAAGTGTAGAAAGATTTTGGGCTTAAATAATGATATCTCTAAGTATTAAGGGGTGTATTTTATTAGGCCCATTATAAAATAGAGACTAAGTGATGGTGGTCTCATTTTGTCTTTTGGAAATAGTAGAAGCATAGAAGAAAAAAAAGGGAACCGAGAAAAGAAAAAGAAGAAATGGAGAAAGGGGGTTAGGGTTGAGAAGAGGAGAAGAAGGAGACCTAAAGTGTTGCTCTCAAGTGTCATTTTTCTCTAAATCTCCATTGAAATTTCTTAAAGCTGCACTCAATCCAAGGTAAGGGGGGATTCTTTCTACCTAAATAGGAATATGGTGGATTTTATGTGGGTTAGGGTATAGATTAATCATTGTATTGTGTCAAAATATTTTCTATCACTGTTTTGAAATTGCAATTGGTTCTCTAATGTTGATGTTGCCATTCATTAATAATAGTTTCTGGAAACTAAATATATGCACAGTGTTGCTTAGAGCAACAAGTGCCTTCGGTGCCTTCGGAGCATATAGCAATCCCAACAGCTTATGCCGTTTCATTTTATTTTCATTATGTGTCTGTGATGTTCCTGTGTGTGTTCTGTGATTTACTCTTCTTTTGTTTCTACAATTTTCATATGGTCATTTAACATGTTACAATAGTATAATATATATGGTGTATGTTTGATAAATGAACGTTTTCCTATGAATATGAAAGTATTAAATAGTTTATTAATTATTCTCTCCTAATTTAAAATAAATAAAAAAATTCTTTTAAAAATGACTAGTCAAGTGTTGATTTGTGTTATATATATATATATATATATATATATATATATATATATATATATATATATATATATATATATATATATATATATATATATATATATCTCGAAAACTACCTTGCAAATCACAACAAAATATTTATTGTATTAAGTGAATTAAGAATGAAATGTTGTTATTGGAAATTCATGTATGCATGGATGCCTTCAATGAGGAGAAATATAGAGTCTTTGATAGAGACTGAATGTCCAAAGCTATGGCTTACATTATTAGATATATATCAATGGTATAGTATATATATGGCCATGGAACTATAATTATGAAATAGCATAGAATGAAAGTAGTAGAATAAATAACTTGAAAACAGTAGCAGTTAGCAGTTATAGAACTGGTGAAATATAAAACAGTCTCGTTTGACCGAAATAGCCGAATTAGGCGGTATAATTAGTTGTCTGGAATTTAATAAAAATTTACGTGGTAGCTAAGTTTAATTAGTAGGTTAATATGGTGGTGTTATTTTGTTGAAATTGTGATATTTTACGATTTGACCGAAATTGTGTTTGGTTTAAATATTCTTTATAAATAAATGTTGGTTTTGTGATGGGAATTGACACACATTTTAGGAATATAATATAATGGAATTGGAATTAATATGATATGATTATTAATTGGTTGATTAATTTATAGTTGAAATAATTGCAATGAGTCTATTTGTTTGGAATACACCTGGACTTGGATCAATCATTCGATTTATCGGTAATTTACGGTATCTTGAGAATTTGACCGTAATCGTGATTTGGTTGAATATTTATCTTGAGAATGATATATTTCTATGTCAATGATGTTGTCTTGATAAATAATATTATGTCTAATTGAATTAGTTGATAATTGAAGGTTGATTCGGTTTACTTGATAAATTAGCATGTTGAGATTATCTTACGAATTGATCGAAAATTGTGGTTTTGATTTGGATGACTTTGTTAATATGTGAAATTGAGTAATTGTGCCGATGTGCCGAAACGTGATGATAATTGTAATAATCTTGATGATATGCGAATTGTATAATTGTGACGATTTTGCTAATACACGAAGTTGTACGTTTGTTGTGATATGCTGAAGCATGAGGATATATATGTAATGACTTGTTTATATGCGAAGTTGTATATATATTTGCGATGATGTGTCGAAACATGACGATGATTTGAGATGATTTGTAATACGTGATGTTGTATATATTTGCGATGATGATTTTGTGACTAAGTGAAGAAGAAATATTATGGTGACGTGAATTACCTCGTATAGATGGTAATTGATTGTGATATAGGCTTATGCCTCGTGACGATATGTGATTGTGATGAGTATGCTGTATTGTCTTATTTGTCGAGTCACATTTCATATGCATACTCTGTGACGGCCTGGGTTGGCAAGTTAGTGACGAAGGCTTATGCCTTGTGCCTCTGAATTGGGCAATTGGTGACGGGGGGTGAAGCTCCGATTGGTACCACATGCATATGCACAGTTGAGTCGCATTTGAGTCGTTGTCCGTTGTTTTTGGTTGGAGTTGTTGATTATGCATTGCGATGCTTATATGACGATATAAATGTTTATATATAGACTTGTTGAAAATGATTATATATTGATAATGACGCTTATATGTTGACTTGTTGAAGATGCTTATATGTTGACTTGTTGAAGATGCTTATGTGTTGACTTGATGAAGATGCCTATGTGTTGACTTGATGAAGATGCATATGTGTTGACTTGTTGACGATGCTTATATGATGACTTGTTGAATATGTTTATATGTTGATATCATGACTATTCATTGATGATGTTCTTTGTGCTATTTACGTTGATATTGTGTGAGACGGTGATTCATTTATATTCTTTACCTAGTATATGATTTATCATGATCCTATTTATATAGTTTGATATCTCACCCTTGCTGCTGATATTTCCCCTACCATGGGAAATGGGCAGGTACTCAAGTATAGTTGTGGAAGTTTATTGCTTCATCGAGTTCAGTTGGTGTGTCGCTCTGATACGTAGCACTCGGGGGGTTGCTTATATCGTTATTTCTAGGTTGTTAATGTTTTAGTTGTTGTTATTATAACCGTTGATTCAAAGTTGAATAATATGAAGTACTTATTATACTTCCAAGTTGTTTGAGTTGAGATAAGCTGATAGTTGATCGATAATTCGAATGCTATGTATCATTTAATTGAATGAAATACGAGTTGAAGTTTTAAGTTGATATGTGATACCCCAATGTGTTGTTTGAAAATTTAAAATACTCTGATATTTTCCGCATTATAATTTCGGATAGAATTTGGGGTGTTACATTAGTGGTATCAGAGCAGGTCGGTCCATCCGACCAAGTTGTCGAGTCAGTTGAGTTTGTGCGACAGTTGAATGTTGTTAGTGTTTTATCCTGTAGTACGCGTCATGTGTGTGAGACACTGTTAGTACTTATTTCTTTTGTTGCAGGGAGTAGTTTGAGCAAAGTGGGGGAGACGCTTTGCTCCTCGAATATGTTTTAGTTGTAAGTTGTTGGTGCAATGTGCTGCTTAAGGAGACAGTGCAAGTATTGTTGGAGCTTGTAGACATGGATTAATGTTTTGGTTGTTTAACAAGCTTGGAGCGTCTGTAGAAGGAGAATGATCAAGAATTTTTAACGCTTACTCTTCGAAGAATGAGGAACAGTGTAGAAGTTGTTGATCTGCAAGTATGGTGCAAACTCATGATGTTTCGGGAGGTAACCGTTAAGTACCAAGAATAAATCCTGGAAGATGGAATTTAGAAAGTTGTTGTCTTCAGCATTGTGGATGAACTGTGAAGTTGTCAGTGCGATTAGCCTTGTGAAAGGTACCGATGTTGGAAAAGTGATAGAGTGATGAAGTTGCGGTGGACTTTATGTTGGACTCACATAAGTGATTGTCGGATATCCGATTTGAAGCGTCGGAAAGATAACGAGGTGAATTTTAATACAAGAATGGATGCCGCAACTGTAAGTAGATTTATTTGTGACAAGATGGTGTTGGAAAGAGGTGAAGTTAGCGGTTACGCTTATCCTTGGAAAACGGACTTGTATGTTGGTATCGCGCAGGACGTCAGCGTCAGAGATGAGTAAATTGAAGAAGCAATTCGAAGGTTTATTGAGGGGCAATTTTAAGATCAAGTGTGTCATTTGAAGAGTTTGAGAGATATCGTAGGGATTATCGCAGCATGACGTTGATGATTATATTTTGGATAACATCGAAGAATTGTATCTTGAGCTTCGAGTGTCGAATTGACGTACCGTTTGAGCCTACGAAGAGGTGAGACTATACTCTACCTTATAGGAGTGTTATGGATATAGTAGAAGTGAAGCTTATTGAATATAAACGGTTATTTCCGCAATTTTCCGAAACAAAGTTAAGCCGAGCATGTTGTTGTGTAAGTAGTCCTGTGTAAGCTGTTGACGAAGGAACAACAATTAAGTGAAGTATTATTGTAGGCCTTGTTGTAGGATTATTGATAAGTGATTGAAACTGTGGTAGAAGCTGTCAAAATTGTTGAAATATGCTGCAAGACGTCAGTGTTAGCAGGTTCAGATAGTTTTGCAAGTTGTTGAAGTATGGTATTTTGGTGACGTAAGTTCGATTTCTAAAGGAACACTATTATAGTTGGTAATGATGGTTATACTCCATTATAATTTTCGGCTGTCTATTGACAAATTGAGGACTTGATCACCCTTAATCTCTTGTTGATAGGAGGCGGAATTGTATTGGATGTTATAGACTTATCTTACTATCTCGATGGTGCATAAGTAGTGAATGCTGAGGAAAGTCTGAAACTTAGTTGAAGCTTGTGAATCATATAAGTCGATAGAAACCCTAATAAAGGACGGTGAATTAAGATGGATGATCAGAGTTGCGCAGATGAAGCATGTTGTACCAGATATATTGTGTTTTCTTGTGAATGGTGCCGATTGAATTAGGATGTTCTTGTAAGTTGTTGGTCGATGATGAGTTATATGGTTATTAGTCTAGTTATGTTTCAGGTTGGTATTATGATAAGTTTGTAGCAGTTGCAGTAATGTTGTTGGTGCTTCGTTAATGAATGACACATGAGTATGGAAAATAAGAATCGTATATGTGTATCGGTGTTGAGTATGTTGTTGCAATGATGAAGCAATGTTGTATCGTCAAGTATGAGCGAGTGAAGATTGTTGCTACGTCGTAAGATGTTGTTCCAAGATATTGCTGAAATGGTTAGCAAGTTAGAAACGATTATGTTGCAAGGATAATTGTGAGATTGACGTATGAGTTTTGGATTCAAGTCGTGTTGAGATACAGATATATCGGAATAGTAATAGTCGGAGTGTTGTCAGGCGCAACTTGAGAATAAGAAAGTCGGATGAGGACGCGATATTAGGGATGATTGTGTTGGGTGAATTTTCGACGACGAAAATATTCTAAGGGGGGAGAGTTGTAACGCCCCGAATTTAATTAATTGGTTAATTAAATTATTAAAGGATTTAAATATTGGATTTAGTCGAATTCGGATGGTCGGTATTATTTTAATAGGCGTATTTGGGTTTATTAAGTTAAAGTAAGATTTTAGTCGGATAGTCGGAAGAATAATATTATTTATTTATTGAGATGTTTATTGAAATTTTCGCATTTTGGGACGATTTAGTCGGTATTAGTTTGGGATAGCGGGTCGATATTTAATCGAAGATTTTAATATTTTTAGTATTAAAAATATTAATGAGTTAATGTTTAGCGTTTTGGGAATTTTTCGAGTAATTAAGATTAGACCGGAAATATGAGACACTGAGTATTGAGTCGGTATATTAAAATAATCGGATTTTATTTTAATGATATTTAAGTGGAAGTATTATTTTTATATTAAGTGTAGAAAGATTTTGGGCTTAAATAATGATATCTCTAAGTATTAAGGGGTGTAATTTATTAGGCCCATTATAAAATAGAGACTAAGTGGTGGTGGTCTCATTTTGTCTTTTGGAAATAGTAGAAGCATAGAAGAAAAAAAAGGGAACCGAGAAAAGAAAAAGAAGAAATGGAGAAAGGGGGTTAGGGTTGAGAAGAGGAGAAGAAGGAGACCTAAAGTGTTGCTCTCAAGTGTCATTTTTCTCTAAATCTCCATTGAAATTTCTTAAAGCTGCACTCAATCCAAGGTAAGGGGGGATTCTTTCTACCTAAATAGGAATATGGTGGATTTTATGTGGGTTAGGGTATAGATTAATCATTGTATTGTGTCAAAATATTTTCTATCACTGTTTTGAAATTGCAATTGGTTCTCTAATGTTGATGTTGCCATTCATTAATAATAGTTTCTGGAAACTAAATATATGCACAGTGTTGCTTAGAGCAACAAGTGCCTTCGGTGCCTTCGGAGCATATAGCAAGCCCAACAGCTTATGCCGTTTCATTTTATTTTCATTATGTGTCTGTGATGTTCCTGTGTGTGTTCTGTGATTTACTCTTCTTTTGTTTCTACAATTTTCATATGGTCATTTAACATGTTACAATGGTATAATATATATGGTGTATGTTTGATCAATGAACGTTTTCCTATGAATATGAAAGTATTAAATAATTTATTAATTATTCTCTCCTAATTTAAAATAAATAAAAAAATTCTTTTAAAAATGACTAGTCAAGTGTTGATTTGTGTTTATATATATATCTCTCGAAAACTACCTTGCAAATCACAACAAAATATTTATTGTATTAAGTGAATTAAGA
The DNA here is from genome assembly GCF_029867415.1 of Vicia villosa. NCBI lineage: Eukaryota > Viridiplantae > Streptophyta > Magnoliopsida > Fabales > Fabaceae > Vicia > Vicia villosa. The sequence goes on from NW_026705121.1 coordinate 241,385, forward strand.
ATGAAATGTTGTTATTGGAAATTCATGTATGCATGGATGCCTTCAATGAGGAGAAATATAGAGTCATTGATAGAGACTGAAAGTCCAAAACTATGGCTTACATTATTAGATATATATCAATGGTATAGTATATATATGGCCATGGAACTATAATTATGAAATAGCATAGAATGAAACTAGTAGAATAAATAACTTGAAAACAGTAGCAGTTAGCAGTTATAGAACTGGTGAAATATAAAACAGTCTCGTTTGACCGAAATAGCCGAATTAGGCGGTATAATTAGTTGTCTGGAATTTAATAAAAATTTACGTGGTAGCTAAGTTTAATTAGTAGGTTAATATGGTGGTGTTATTTTGTTGAAATTGTGATATTTTACGATTTGACCGAAATTGTGTTTGGTTTAAATATTCTTTATAAATAAATGTTGGTTTTGTGATGGGAATTGACACACATTTTAGGAATATAATATAATGGAATTGGAATTAATATGATATGATTATTAATTGGTTGATTAATTTATAGTTGAAATAATTGCAATGAGTCTATTTGTTTGGAATACACCTGGACTTGGATCAATCATTCAATTTATCGGTAATTTACGGTATCTTGAGAATTTGACCGTAATCGTGATTTGGTTGAATATTTATCTTGAGAATGATATATTTCTATGTCAATGATGTTGTCTTGATAAATATTATTATGTCTAATTGAATTAGTTGATAATTGAAAGTTGATTCGGTTTACTTGATAAATTAGCATGTTGAGATTATCTTACGAATTGATCGAAAATTGTGGTTTTGATTTGGATGACTTTGTTAATATGTGAAATTGAGTAATTGTGCCGATGTGCCGAAACGTGATGATAATTGTAATAATCTTGATGATATGCGAATTGTATAATTGTGACGATTTTGCTAATACACGAAGTTGTACGTTTGTTGTGATATGCTGAAGCATGAGGATATATATGTAATGACTTGTTTATATGCGAAGTTGTATATATATTTGCGATGATGTGTCGAAACATGACGATGATTTGAGATGATTTGTAATACGTGATGTTGTATATATTTGCGATGATGATTTTGTGACTAAGTGAAGAAGAAATATTATGGTGACGTGAATTACCTCGTATAGATGGTAATTGATTGTGATATAGGCTTATGCCTCGTGACGATATGTGATTGTGATGAGTATGCTGTATTGTCTTGTTTGTCGAGTCACATTTCATATGCATACTTTGTGACGGCCTGGGTTGGCAAGTTAGTGACGAAGGCTTATGCCTTGTGCCTCTGAATTGGGCAATTGGTGACGGGGGTGAAGCTCCGATTGGTACCACATGCATATGCACAGTTGAGTCGCATTTGAGTCGTTGTCCGTTGTTTTTTGTTGGAGTTGTTGATTATGCATTGCGATGCTTATATGACGATATAGATGCTTATATATAGACTTGTTGAAAATGATTAAATATTGATAATGACGCTTATATGTTGACTTGTTGAAGATGCTTATATATTGACTTGTTGAAGATGCTTATGTGTTGACTTGATGAAGATGCCTATGTGTTGACTTGATGAAGATGCATATGTGTTGACTTGTTGACGATGCTTATATGATGACTTGTTGAATATGTTTATATGTTGATATCATGACTATTCATTGATGATGTTCTTTGTGCTATTTACGTTGATATTGTGTGAGACGGTGATTCATTTATATTCTTTACCTAGTATATGATTTATCATGATCCTATTTATATAGTTTGATATCTCACCCTTGCTGCTGATATTTCCCCTACCATGGGAAATGGGCAGGTACTCAAGTATAGTTGTGGAAGTTTATTGCTTCATCGAGTTCAGTTGGTGTGTCGCTCTGATACGTAGCACTCGGGGGGTTGCTTATATCGTTATTTCTAGGTTGTTAATGTTTTAGTTGTTGTTATTATAACCGTTGATTCAAAGTTGAATAATATGAAGTACTTATTATACTTACAAGTTGTTTGAGTTGAGATAAGCTGATAGTTGATCGTTAATTCGAATGCTATGTATCATTTAATTGAATGAAATACGAGTTGAAGTTTTAAGTTGATATGTGATACCCCAATGTGTTGTTTGAAAATTTAAAATACTCTGATATTTTCCGCATTATAATTTCGGATAGAATTTGGGGTGTTACATTAGTGGTATCAGAGCAGGTCGGTCCATCCGACCAAGTTGTCGAGTCAGTTGAGTTTGTGCGACAGTTGAATGTTGTTAGTGTTTTATCCTGTAGTACGCGTCATGTGTGTGAAACACTGTTAGTACTTATTTCTTTTGTTGCAGGGAGTAGTTTGAGCAAAGTGGGGGAGACGCTTTGCTCCTCGAATATGTTTTAGTTGTAAGTTGTTGGTGCAATGTGCTGCTTAGGGAGACAGTGCAAGTATTGTTGGAGCTTGTAGACATGGATTAATGTTTTGGTTGTTTAACAAGCTTGGAGCGTCTGTAGAAGGAGAATGATCAAGAATTTTTAACGCTTACTCTTCGAAGAATGAGGAACAGTGTAGAAGTTGTTGATCTGCAAGTATGGTGCAAACTCATGATGTTTCGGGAGGTAACCGTTAAGTACCAAGAATAAATCCTGGAAGATGGAATTTAGAAAGTTGTTGTCTTCAGCATTGTGGATGAACTGTGAAGTTGTCAGTGCGATTAGCCTTGTGAAAGGTACCGATGTTGGAAAAGTGATAGAGTGATGAAGTTGCGGTGGACTTTATGTTGGACTCACATAAGTGATTGTCGGATATCCGATTTGAAGCGTCAGAAAGATAACGAGGTGAATTTTAATACAAGAATGGATGCCGCAACTGTAAGTAGATTTATTTGTGACAAGATGGTGTTGGAAAGAGGTGAAGTTAGCGGTTACGCTTATCCTTGGAAAACGGACTTGTGTGTTGGTATCGCGCAGGACGTCAGCGTCAGAGATGAGTAAATTGAAGAAGCAATTCGAAGGTTTATTGAGGGGCAATTTTAAGATCAAGTGGGTCATTTGAAGAGTTTGAGAGATATCGTAGGGATTATCGCAGCATGACGTTGATGATTATATTTTGGATAACATCGAAGAATTGTATCTTGAGCTTCGAGTGTCGAATTGACGTACCGTTTGAGCCTACGAAGAGGTGAGACTATACTCTACCTTATAGGAGTGTTATGGATATAGTAGAAGTGAAGCTTATTGAATATAAACGGTTATTTCCGCAATTTTCCGAAACAAAGTTAAGCCGAGCATGTTGTTGTGTAAGTAGTCCTGTGTAAGCTGTTGACGAAGGAAAATCTATAGTAAAAACACAAATTTGTAAAAAAAAACTTCTTAAGAATTACCTTAAATTGATCAATTTTGATGTCCATTTCATCGAAACATGGTTTAGGAGGGGAAGATTCGAGAAAGGAAGTAATGGGTCTTTGAGAAAGCTCTCGGGGAGGTGATAAATTAACAGAGTGTTCAGAAACTCGTGGTAATTGAAATTGTTGTTGTTGTTGTTGGGGTTGGAGATGATAGTTAGAGAATGCGAATGAAGAAGGGTTTCTGGAGAGGGTTTTGGATTTTGAAGCGATAGTAGATTCGACTTTGATAATATAACGAAATTAAACCAAAATTTAGAAGATGTAAGGGTAATTACAGTGGTGTAAGGAATCGTTGTATGCATCGAGAAAGATTGTAACAAAATCAAAAAATCTACATTTATTTCGGGCATGCATCGAGAAATCTAAAGTTTGCAGTTGTTTTATGTAACGGTGTAAGGTGTAAATTGAAAGGACACCAATTAGGAGCAATAAATAAATATAAATTGTATTGGAATACTAACAAAAATTCAAAATAAAATAAAAAAAACTTAAAAAATAAATTATAACAAATATAGTAAGATTACCTAAAATAGAAAATTTTAAAATAGTAAGGTGTTTAAAATGGTGACACTTGGCAAATTTGCTCAAATTCTCATTTTACTTTATTCTATTGTATGATATATATATATATATATATATATATATATATATATATATATATATATATATATATATATATATATATATATATATATATATATATATATATATATATATATATATATATGTTTAATGGATATGCACTGTCAATGTAAAATTCTTTACACAGTCAGTGCATTACAACCATTTACATATATTATTTTATATATATTTAAAATAAAAGTCAAAATTCAATAACTATTTAACGTCTACGATTCACTGATAGTGTAAAACTGATTTACACTGTCAATGTATATATATATATATATATATATATATATATATATATATATATATATATATATATATATATATATATATATATATATATATATATATATATATATATATATATATATATATATATATATATAATTGTTTACATATGTTCATTGTTGGAAACATATCAAGTGAGAGCATTTTATAATGAGAGATGAGAGGAACAAGTATCAACCATTGGATTCATCAAGAGAGAGAATGTTAATGCATTAATGTGGCTATTAATTTCTCTCTCTTGATGAATCCAATGGTTGATATTTGTTCCTCTCATCTCTCATTAAAAAATGCTCTCACTTGATATGTTTCCGTTTATTGTTATGTTTAATTTTAATAAAAAATAATTTATTATTAATAATATATAAAAGATTGTATAATCATTTAACTATTAATTAATACTATAATTTTATTTTATTTTATATTTATCAATTAATATTGAAATTGCTATTTTACCAAAAAATTTAATTAACTTATCAATGACAAATTATTTAGTTGGTAATTTCTTGTGGTCCTTTTTGTCGAGAACCCTTTATGTAAAAAAACTACAAACTATATTCATCTACTATTAACAACTAACTAGTTTATCAACTATCAAATATTTTTATTAAATAATTCCTTAATACGAAAAACCAGATAAAAACTATAAACTATCATTCATCTACTTTTAACAACTAACTAGTATTAAAGAGTAACTCATATTCAGAAGATGAGCATCAGAAGTTCTAAGCATTAGAAGTTCTGATGTGGGCTGATCTTCTGATGGTTACTCAAAAGATAGTGTTGACCAGAAGTTCTACCTTCTGGGTCCAGATAGCGTAGCTGTTTAGTTAAAAGGGTACTTTAGTATTTGTTAGTTTTGTACTATGTGTACCTTAGACTTGTTCACTAAGTTTACTCTTTTAGGGCTTACGTGGCAAGATTTTCTTTTGTATAAATAGCCTTGTAGTAGCTATCATTTATTAACAACACAAGCAAGTAGAATATACAACTTTATTCTCTCATCTCTTTGCGCCGTTATTCCTTTTTGTTTATTCTCTTTGTCATCATCTTTATTCTTATGCACCAACAGTTGGTATCTAGATCTCTGATTCCAAACACGGGGAAACACGAGTGAACGTGAGTTTGTGTGACTGTGTGATTGATTTTGTTTCTGGGAAACAAAGTTGTGGGTTAATCACATTTTTACTTGGTTGTTTGTGGGTTGGGAAACACTATGTGAGTGTGAGTGAAATCTGATTTTTCTGCACAAGTTTAAAGATGAGTGGAAGCAACTTGAATACCTAACTTCCAATTCTTGATGGTAAAAACCGGAATAGATGGATGATTCAAATACGTGTATTATTTGGTGCTCAAGATGTTCTAGATCTTGTCACTGAAGGATATGCTCCAGTTGCAGCGAATGCAACAGAAGTATAATGATAAACACTGAGAGAAACGATCAAGAGAGATCAAAAGGAGTTGTTCTTCATCCATCAGTGTGTGGATGTGAATGTTTTTGAGAAGATTTATGATGCTATGACGTCAAAGGAGGCGTGGTATATACTGGTCAGGTGTTACGGTGGTGACGTATCAGTGAAGAAGGTGAAGCTTCAATCCCTGAGAAAGCAATATGAAAATCTCAACATGAAGAACAATGAGAAAGTTTCTGAGTATATCTCTAGAGTGATTGTGATCACTAATGAGATGAACGCTTGTGGAGAAACTTTTCCTGAACAAGTAATCATATAAAAGGTATTGAGGTCACTTACTCCTAAATTTGATTATATTGTTGTATCTATTGAACATTCTAAAGATCTGGAAACCATGAGAATAGAAGAGTTGCAAAGCAGTTTAGAAGCACAAGAGGTGCGTCTAACTGAGAGAACTTCTGAGAGAGAAGTTGAGCAAGATCTGAAGGCTATTTTGTCAAGAAGGACCAGAAGCATAGACGTGGTGATAGATTCCAGAAGGAACCCTCAACTTCTGATGAGAAGAGATATCAGAAGGGAAAGGATAAGAAGAAAGTTCAATGTTACTGTTGCAAACAGTTTGGCCATTTTGCTAGAGACTGTTTGGCAAACAAAGGAAGGAAATCAGAAGAAGCAAACATAGCCAGAGGTGATTCAGATGATGAGCCTGTGCTATTGATGGCTTCAGAGTATGGCGGAAGATGTTTGTCAGATTGATGGTATATGGACACTGGGTGTTCAAATCACTTGACTAGAAACAAACAATGGCTGATAGACTTTGACTTTGAAAGGTGGACAAAGATGAGATGTGTTGATGACAAGTACCTTTATGCAGAAGGTATGGGAAATGTCAAAGTCAAAGTGAAGAATGGAAAGACTGTTCTGATCAAGGATGTTTGGTATGTTCCTGGAATTGGAAGCAGTCTGATGAGTGTTGGTCAGCTCATTGAGAAAGGTTTCTCAGTTGTTATGAAGAACAACCTCTTGAAGTTGTATGATTCCAATCAGAAGTTGATTATGCAATATGAACAGGGAAGCAACATAACATTCAAGGTGAATGTAGAAACAGCTAAAACAGAGTGTCTGAGTGCTGAAGGCTCAGAAGGTGATAGTAATCTGAGGCATAAGAGGTTGGGGCACTTGAACTAAAGAAGCCTGGGGCATCTAAGTTCTAAGAAGATTGTACATGGAATTCCTAAGATTGTGAATCCTGAGAAGTCATGTGAGGTATGCATGAAAGGCAAACAACCCAGATTGCCATTTGTATCAGAAGTTGCTCAAAGAGCAAAGCATGCTCTGGGAGTAGTGCACTCTGATGTGTGTGGACCATTTCCAGAACCTTCACTTGGATGAAATAGGTATTTTGTGTATTTTATGGATGAGTTCACAAGAATGACATGGGTAACACTTATCAAGTTTAAGACTGAGGTGTTCACAGAATTCTAGAAGTTCAAGGTGAAGGCTGAGAAGCAGAGTGGTCAAAAGATAAAGATTCTTTGGACGGATGGTGGAGGTGGGTATAACTCTACAGAATTCCAGAAGTTATGTGATGATAATGGGATTGAGAATGAGGTTACTGCTCCTTATACTCCTCAATAAAATGGTTTGGCTGAACGAAGAAACCGTACTTTGCTTGATATGACGAGAAGTATGCTAAAAGAGAAAAAGCTTCCTCACAATCTCTGCGGAGAAGCTGTTGCTACTGCAGGATATGTGCTCAACAGGTGTCCAACGAAGAGGCTGAAGGAAATTGTTCCTTTAGAGAAGTGGACTAATGAGAAGCAAAGAGTTAGTCATCTGAAGTTTTTTGGTTCTATGTGTTACAAACATGTTCCAGAAGCTAGAAGGAAGAAGCTGGATGATAGGAGTAGAGTGATGTTATTGGTGGGGTACCACAGTACAGGTGCATACAAGCTCTATTGTCCAAAGACTAACAAAGTTGAAGTCAGTAAAGACGTCATTATGAAAGAATCAGAAGTTTGGGATTGGAGAGAGTCTCAACCAACTTCTGATGTAGAGATAACTTTTGAAGAAGAGTTAGAGTCAGAAGATGAAGAATCTTCTGAAGATGATTCAGATAGTGAATCTGATTCTGATCCAAATTCTGATGATGATCCAGAGTCTGGTGGTATTCATGATTCTGGAAGGGAAAACTCTGAAGACATAGAGTCTAGAGGACAAGCTTCTGGAGATGATCATGGTGACTCTGGAGGTGGTGACGCTGAAGTAGCTCAAAGGCCACAAAGAGTCAGAACTATACCAAGAAGGTTTGCAGATTTTGACATGTTACAAGACACATAAGTTGACTCAGAAGGAGATGTAATTCAGTGTGCCATGTTAGTAGATTCTAAACCAGTGAGTATTGAAGAAGCGCTCAAGAAGAAGGTCTGGCTGAATGCCATGAAAGAAGAACTTGAGGCTATAGAAAGAAACAAGACTTGGAAGCTGACAGAACTTCCAAAGAAGAAGAAATCCATCAGCGTCAGATGGGTTTTCAAGGTAAAGCTGAAACTAGATGGATCAGTGGGTAAGCACAAAGCAAGGCTAATGGCTAGAGGTTTTCTTTAGAAACCTGGACTAGATTACTTTGAGGTGTTTGCTCTTGTAGCTAGACATGAAACAATCAGACTGGCGATTGCGTTAGCTGCAAATAGAGGTTGGTCCTTGATGCATCTGGATGTAAAGTCTGCATTTCTGAACGGTCCATTACAAGAGGAGATATATGTGTCACAACCCCTTGGCTTTGTGAAAAAGAATAATGAAGGGATGGTGTACAAATTACATAAAGCTCTGTATGGATTGAAGCAAGCGCCCAGAGCTTGAAATTTGAAAGTTGATTCATTTTTCAAGAAGCAAGGGTTTCAGAAGTGTGAGATGGAATATGGAGTCTATGTGCAACATTCTGGAAGCAATATGATTATGTTGTGCCTTTATGTTGATGACATATTGTTTACATGGAGTTGTCTAGAAGATCTGATGAAGTTCAAGAAGGTGCTTATGAATGAGTTTAAGATTACAGACCTTGGAAAAATGTCATATTTTCTAAGGATGAAGATTTTGTACTCAGAAGATGGTATCATTCTGCATCAGCTAAAGTATGAGTTAAAACTTTTGAAGAAATTCAAGCCGGAGAATTGCAAAGTTGCTGTTACACCGTCAGAAACGAATCAGAAGTTGAACTCTGACTCTGAAGGTGGAGATGTTGATGCTACGATCTTCAAACAGCTGGTTGGTTCTCTAAGGTATTTGTGTAATACCAGACGTGATATATGCTATGCAATTGGATTGGTTAGTAGGTTCATGAGTAAACCTAAGTGGTCCCATTACCAAGCTACTGTCAGAATCTTGGGATATGTCAAGGGAACTCTGAAGTGTGGCATATTGTTTCCTTTTGGGAGAAAGGAAGAATCAGAGTTATTGAGTTACTCTAACTCTAATTGGTGTGGAGACAAAGTTGATATAAGGAGTACTTCTGGATATTTGTTCATGATTCTGGGAGGTCCTATTTTTTGAAGATCCAAGAAGCAAGCTGTTGTTGCTCTATCAACCTGTGAAGCTGAGTACATTGCAGGCCCTGTAGCCAGTGCCGACCCTATCTATGTGCAAACAGTGCAACAGCACACGGCCTCAATATTTAAAGGCCAAAAAAAAAAACTATGCACCATCTTATGTTAACTAATTAAATATGACAAGTTAAATTATTTTAATGTTAACTAATTATATTTTCTCCTGAGTAAATAGAGATTAACTCTACATAGTAAATATTTGACAAGTTGAAAATTAATTCAAATTAAATTATATAAAATTAGATTGGATTTAATTTTATAATTAATTATCTAAAATCAAAACGAATTGCAGATAATTTTGTCGAATTAGATATGTTTTTACTTCAAAATTAAGCTAAACTACACCACAATTATTTTTATTGGCGGAGCTACAGCCCCCACCGGTCCAGGCACGCACCCAAGCTCAGTCCCTCGTTTAGTTGAATACTCCTTATTTAATAGTTGATTTTAAACAACACCATGGGCAAAATTAATTAATTTTTAGACAAAATTAAGAGTAAAATTAGTAAAAACAGAATGTAAAAGTTTTTGATACAATTAAGGACAAATTTTTTAGACAAAATAAAGGCTAAAATTAGTAGAACCGGAGTGTAAAATTAGTAAAAAAACAAGCTGTAAAATTTTTGCTCGGACTCTCTAGAATTTTTGGATCAGCCACTATTTCTATTATACCCATTTTTTAAAATTTGAACAGGACCTCCGAATTGATTGGGCCGGCCCTGCCTGTAGCTGCATGTCAAGCTGTGTGGCTTCTGAATCTATTAGAAGATCTGAAGATTAAAATGAAGAAGCCTTTGAAGTCGATGATTGATAACAAGTCTGTGAGAAGCCAAGTCCAGAATGGAACATTAGAGGTTGTGCATTACAGCACCCAGAAGCAGCTGGCAGATGTTCTGACGAAGGCGATCAAGACAGATGAATTTATGCTCTTAAGTGATTGAGTTGGCGTTGTCAACTTTGATTGAAGAATATGAATTAAGGGATGGTATTGAAGAGTAATTCATATTCAGAAGATGAGCATCAGAAGTTCTAAGCATTAGAAGTTCTGATGAGGGTTGATCTTCTGATGGTTACTCAGAAGATAGTGTTGACCAGAAGTTCTACCTTCTGGGTCCAGATAGCGTAGCTGTTTAGTTAAAATGGTACTTTAGTATTTGTTAGTTTTGTACTATGTGTACCTTAGACTTGTTCACTAAGTTTACTCTTTTAGGGCTTACGTGGCAAGATTTTCTTTTATATAAATAGCCTTGTAGTAGCTATCATTTATTAACAACACAAGTAAGTAGAATATACAACTTTATTCTCTCAGTCGTTATTCCTTTTTGTTTATTCTCTTTGTCATCGTCTTTATTCTTGTGCACCAATAATTAGTTTATCAACTATCAAATATTTTTATTAAATAATGCCTTAATGGGAAAAAACAGATAAAAACATCAAAAATCAAATCTGCATTTCCACCCATGTGTTGGTTTCTTCCATTATTTTATTATAATTTAGTCAAAAGTGTGGCATTTATACTTTTCTTTTAAAAGTGTGGTATATTAAGAATAATATTTTAAAAGTCTAATTACAAAGTGTAATACTTATCAATAAAAAAAAGTCTAATACTTATCAATTAAAAAAAAAAGATTTACATTAAATATTTGTTTTTCTATTATTGAAAATAATATATAAAATTTCTCACATTAAATTGTCTATGCTTTAAATCATTATCCTAATCTCAATGTTTATTTTTTTTATAAATACCAACAACAGAAAAAAATTTGCAAATTATTACTATTGTGTAATGACGAAGTCAAAGTCTTTTTGTTTCTTTGCCATCTTGGTTTTAGTTCTTGAAGGTAATAATAATCTTCTCCACAATTATCCATGTTGTTAAATTACAAATCTAGTTAATTTTTTTTCTTCTTTTTCTACCACAGTTCAAATTATCGAGATAGAATGTGGGGAATGCTCACAAATTTTCGGGTTTTGGGAACTGTGTAAAAGAATTTGATCAGAATATTTGCGTTTGTGTGTAGGGATGGACAGGGACCCGAAAACCGACCCAAACCGCATCAACCGAAATAAAAAAACCAAACTGGGCCGGATTTACACGGTTTGGCGGTTCTGCGGGTGGCAAATGCGGTTTTGACTGGGCTCATTTGGGCGGTTCCGGTTTAAGAAACTAAAACCGCAGGTAACCGTACCCGCCCATATAATATTAGTTAATATGCAAATTTATTTTTACCATCAGATTACTTTATTCATTCACCTCTCACCACACAAAAAGAACACGTTCTCTCTCATCTTTCACCTTCACCTCCCTTATCTAAAAACCCTAGCCGTCCTCACCACCTTCACCACGACCAACACCAACATAATGACCAACACTCCCACCAAATTTATTGTCACCGGTCACCACTACTACTTGTCATCACCACGTTTTTGTAACTCATCCTCACAAAAACACAAACCCAATATATATTTCACAAATCAAAAAATAGAAATCATTCATCATCTTGACAGTCTATTATTCATGGCTTGTTTCTAGTTGTTTGTAAGGTTAGCATCTATTTTTGTTTTGGAGTTATGGAATTTTAGCTTTTCTTATTTAGGGTTTCAAACATAGTTATTGCGTTTTGGTTTTTCTGATTTTAATTTTGTTTCCTGATTTTGTTTCTTTATTTTTCTGAAATTTGTTGAAGCTCTTCAACTAACTTCAAAATGCTGCATAGAGTATGTTTATTTGTGGAGTTTGATTCGTCTTCAGTCAACTTCAAGATGCTGCATAGAGTATGTTTATTTGTGGAGTTTGATTACTTAAAATATTTAATTATTCATACTGGATTTGGGTTTTTTTATTGATTAAATGCAAAAAAATGCCAGGGTTGCTAATTAGGTGGTGTTTTTCTCTTTCAAGCAGAGACTAGAAGAATCGTCGGTCATGCCAACCTTTAGAAATTGCTCTAGTATGAATTTCTTTATCTCACAATTTATTTGCTCATTCTAGGAAACTAGAAAATAGTTAAATTATGTGATGGTTGTTAAAATGTACTGGTTCAATATCTAACTAGAGTTTTAAGTTATGTGAGTAGGAATTTTTCAAATATTGATATCTATCTACTATGATGCAAAACTATGTAGTCTGTTTTCCACACATGCACTCATATTATTGAAATGGAATGTATGATAAGAAAGATGTTATGTACCAACTTAAGTAAATATTCTCCTAAAAAATAAAAACATTTTGTGAAGTCTATGGTTAGCTTAGTTTTGAGGAATGTCAAACTGCTATTCCTAATTTCTATGATTATGGAAATCTTCTTGTCTTTTTTGTGTGTATTATCATGTAGCTGAGAATTGTGCATTATCTTTCAGAACAAGTGGTTCCTCCTCCTCTACAGCATTGCAGTGCCATTGCCATTTTACCATTCAATAGAGTTTACTAAAACAAATTTATCCAATCAAAGAAATGGAGTTTACTAAAATGATTGGTCAGTCATGGAATTGTCTCAGTCCTTAAGAAAGAATGGTAATTAAAACGGTCAATTCATTTTAATGTTGTTTTTTTATCTTAATAATAATTGATCTTTATATGGAAACTTGTTATTAAAGTTAATAATTTTGGTTTTGGTTAGAGTATATGCGATGACTATAATATCTTAATATTGCATAAACCAGTTGAATATGTTTTGTTCCGTTTTTCCCTGTTAGCTACTGAAAATTCATGTGGAATTCAATGAAGTTTAAATAAACCATTAGCTTATTATGTGGAATTCACAATGCTATTCAAGTTTATGCAAATCTGATGGTTAATGATTTAGGTGAGTAGATACTTGCATCATACATGTTTTTGTTTTCAGATACATTTAATTGCACATAATTTAATTTAATGATGAATAAGGGATTCATTTTTTGAAAAATTTGAATACTATTTCTAGCACATGTTAACTTATATCTAACTCATTTATAAGATTGATGTAAAATATTCACAGTAAAGTAATTTTTAATGAAATTTTAAGTATTATCACTGAATACTAATTTTTGGACAATTGAATTGAACATTCTATATTGGTTTAATTTCATTATTTCATTTTTCAGATTGATGTAGAATAGCCATTAATGCAAAGGGATGAAGATCAGCAAAGTTGATGACGATCAATAATTATCTTAAATTGATGGAGAGTTTAAATGTTTAATTATCAATTTTCAATGTTATATTTTTTTATCTAGGTTTTTAATTTGTATTAGCAATTTAATATCATTAAAGTAATTGATAATTAATAGGATTTTCTATCATACTGGAGGCTCTGTATTTAACTAATAAGTTAATATGCATTAAATCATTTTAAATATTTTTTATTCTAAATATTGTATCAGATGATTAACCCGAAATAACCGTCCGAAATAACCCGAACCCGTTCAAACCGAACCCGTCTAAACCGACTTTGAAATTGGGCGAAAATGGGTCTATTATTACTACCCGCGGTTTGGGTTGGGTGGTGGTTATGAGCCCGAACCCGCCCAGTCCGACCTGTTGTCCAGCCCTATTTGTGTGTATTACAATTGAGATTGTACTAAATTGATATAAAATACAATCAAATATTATTTATTTATTTGAAGAAATGTTTTTTTCTTGTGTTCATTGTTTTATTTCTTCTTGTCATATAAATGATAATTTATTTATTAGAGTTAAGTCAATTGTTTCTTTAAAATAGTATTATTGATGATGGTAGAGGTTACTTTTATTATAATATACGAGTTATATAAAAATTATAAAAATAATTTTTATTTATGTATTTAGAATTCTTTTTTATATATATAGCAAGTAACAAAGTTATTAAATAACTAATAAATATATTTTTAACTATCATCAAAAGTATAAAATATATAATGATTTGTAAATAATTAAATTTTATATTTTAAATTGAAATTATACTATTTTTTTTATAAAAATAAAGATTATAAATAAATTTAAATATACTTTATGTTTCAGTCAAAAAAATATATACTTTATGTTCATTGTTTTGTTTTTCCAAAGCCTGGAATTGTATTTTTTATTCGATTTATATCGATATTTCTTTAAAATTGTATTATTGATGATTGTAGAGGTTAATTTTATTATAATTTACGAGATATATAAAAAATTTTTAAAAATCCAGTTTTATTACATATTTGTAATTATTATTTATATACAGCGAGTAAGGGGTTATTAAATTATTAATAAATATATTTTTACCTATTATAAAGGTATTGAATATGTAATAATTTGTAAATAATAAAATTTTCATATTTCAAACCGAATGTATGCTATTTTCTTTTAAAAAAAATAAAGATTCTAAATCAGTTTAAATATATTTTGGTGAAAAGAATAACTGAGTATGGTACTAATTATTGTAATTTTATTGAAAGTGGAAAATGTAAAACTGATTTTTAAATTTATTTAGGAGAACAATACTAAAATACGTTTTGGATTAAATTAAAGATTGAAAATTAGCATAAAAGACTTAATCTGTACATTAAAATAGTAAATTAAATAAAAAACTATTGCATTTATTGCCTTTCCATAATTATTTATTATATATTTATTAATACTAATTAAAATGCTTTTTTTTTCTTTATACTAGCGATTTAGTCCGGTTTGGGGGCGAGTTTGCGGGGAATCAAACCGTGGTTATCCCTACCAAATCCAGCGCCAATAACCACTAGACTAACTAACGATTTATTAATTAAAATGCTTTTAATTATCATAAATTGATGAAATATGAAATAAATAATATTTAAGAAAATCTCCATATTTTAAATATTCTGATATGTTTTTTTATCAAATAAATAAATTAAAATGATATTAATCAATGTATACTTATAAAAAAGAAAATTATAAAACATAGGTTAATACCTATTCTCCTCCCTTTCATATTGGGGCATTTTGAAAAACCCAACGTAAAAAAAAAACTGTATGAATTCCCTTAACATTTAAAGATTCTCTCATTTTTTACCTTCATCACATCCATTTTTTTTAATTTTATTTTTTGTTAATAACGTAATATATATAATAAAAGAAACTGTACAAAACGAGGAACCAGTTAACCCCAAGATTACGAGAACCTAAAGAAAGGTAATGTTAATAAAATAAAAGAGATTGTTTTATTTTTAAAATAAGCTCGGCAAAGCATTAAGCCTTGTGCCTACATACCTCCTCGGTGCAATGGATAAGTCAAAGCTAATGTAGTTCCGCTTAACAGGAAAAACGTTTTGAAAGGAATAAACACTTTATCGTCGTCAGGGAGAATACTCAGTCATTGATCTTGATCATGAGAACAAATGGATTCTTTGCATCACAAATGAAAGAAGGGCTTCAACTCGGATAAAAATCAACGAGTATGCCACTAGCTCTCTCACGTGGAAAAGATCTCATTATATCAATCAATCTTAAAATTGTGGGGTATCTCAACTCATTACAACAATTAATCGTGTCTAAACTTTGAAAGAAAATTCACTAAGGGCAAAAGATATTTTTAAAGAAAGGTTTTAAAAGAGGTTTTACAAACATAATAAGGTTTTGGAAAAAGGGAGAAGATTTTGAAAATCTAAGGAGGGGAGGAGATTAAGAGGCTATCCTAGTGCGTAAAATAAAAGCTAAGGAAAGAAACGGTCTAACCGAAGAAGAAGCCAACACTTGACATTAAGAGTCAAGGTAGATTTCCCATCCTCTGGACTATCAATACTAAACCAACACATTATCCTTTGTGGATCCAGATGAACTTATTGTTTTTAGTACCACTTTGCATTAAGCACATTAAAATTCTGACGAAAATCGAGCAAAGTAATGACTGTTTTCGGGTAAAATCCTTATATAAATGTCTTGGAATTAACCATCAAGGACTTTTGAGGAAATACCTGTACATATAAACAAACAACAAACCAATGCTAGACAGACAGAATAACAACAGAGTAACCACAGAATAATAGGGTCCAAAGGTACTAAGTCCAATAAGTTCAAGTCTTCAAAATGCTCGGGATAGTAACCAATAGTCCATAGGGGCTTATGTTTTTTTTAGATTTTAAGTTGTTTATTAATGTTTTAGCACAAAAGTAGAGTATGGTCCAAATGGACATAAAAAAAATAGCGGAAACATAAACAAAACGTCCAAATGGACAAAAAGAAAATAGTGGAATGTAAACGTCCAAATGGACAAAGAGAAAATGGCGGAAACATAAACATGATGAAATGATAAAATAAAGCAATAAAGCGAGAAATATAAAGAGCAATATAATAAAGTGCGGAAATTAAAGTTAATTGTTAGATGTTAAAGATAACCATCTTGAAACTTGTCAAGTATGTTATCAAAGTTAGTAGTAAGATCGATGGTGAGTGAAGGATGTTCTCGGATTTAAATTCAATAGAAATTTATCAGAAGCTTGATAAAATCATAGCGAATATACGATAAATTTTAATAAGTCTTAAATCAACCGCATACAATTCTCTTTCATGTTTGATTTTTTTTTCGGGACACGAAATATTGCGCTATGTTAAGCAGATCGCCAAGTGATTTAGTAGAAATCACCCTACAACGAGGTCGGTCAAAACTTTATGTGCTAATGCATGTGAGAGAAGTGATATATAGATCACTATCCAAAAGCAATACCACACGAAAAGAAAATAGGTAGCGATATAGTCTTTACCAAGCCATAAGAATTCTCAAGGTATTAAGACTTTCATCAATCAAAAGAAAAAAAATAAAAGGTGGAACCACATTCAAAAGCTACTTTCATCCATAATTCCAATCACTTAATTTTGCGGATTTGGATTCTTATCCTATCGACGCCCTAAGTCCATTGATATTAGAGAGAAATTAGGCCTCTAACTTAAATTATTTTAGATCATTCTGCCAATCTCAATGGTTTTTATTTTATTTTATAAATACCAACATCATCATTGGAGTAAAACAGCAGCAAGAAAAAAACTTGCAAATTAGTATTATTGTGTAATGGCGAACCAAATGTCAAAATCTTTTTGTTTCTTTGCCAACTTGGTTTTAGTTCTTGCAGGTAATAATAAACTTCTCCACAATTATCCATGTTGTTAAATTACAAATCTAGTAATTTTTTTTCTACTTTTTCTACCACAGTTCAAATTATCGAAATAGAATGTGGTGAATGCTCACAAATTTTGGGTAAATGTGGTGAAGTATTGTACTACTCTGTGTAATTCTTATGTAAGTGGTGTTCGAGTTTTAAAAGCATTCTTAAACTTATGCACTTGTTCATTCGATCGACCACCACCAAAACTAGCAGCACCTCCTTGCGTTATTGGGTTGGGACTGTTTGCACTAATGAACATAATTATGAATGGTGTAAGAAAGAGTGTCAAAGTAAATACCCTAAGTCGGGTTTTGGGAACTGTGTAAAAGAATTTGATCAGAATATTTGCGTTTGTGTGTATTACAATTGAGATTGTACTAAATTGATATAAAATACAATCAAATATTATTTATTTATTTGAAGAAATGTTTTTTTCTTGTGTTCATTGTTTTATTTCTTCTTGTCATATAAATGATAATTTATTTATTAGAGTTAAGTCAATTGTTTCTTTAAAATAGTATTATTGATGATGGTAGAGGTTACTTTTATTATAATATACGAGTTATATAAAAATTATAAAAATCATTTTTTATTATGTATTTAGAATTTTTTTTTTTTTTTTTGTAATCAAGAAATAATATTAAACGGAAAACTAAGGGTTCTCCAACCCGATTACAAAGAGAGAGCGGGAAAGGTCGGCAAAAAGAAAAATTACACACCAAATACCCCTACGAAAGAAAAAGGAGCGGATCCTTACTAAAATCGTAAAAAGAATAGTTGGGATGAGTAATCTCTCCACAAAAAGACCATTTCCAAACCAAGAACTTAATGTTCCAAACGGTATTGTTTATGCTCCAAGCTTCCTTCCTAAAGCGGACACCATTCCTAATTAACCAAAAAGACCAAACGGTGGCAAGCCACACGACATCCAATTTACTATCTCTAATCCTACAAGAGCGGAAAAACAAGTGCCACTCCATAAAATGCGGTAAACACTTATTTTCCAACATTCCCTCTTTACCAATCCAATAAGCTATGTCATTCCATATCTTTGTACCCACCAAACAACCAAAAAAGAAGTGATCTCTATTTTCCGGGACTTTACCACACAACACACAAAAAGTATCATCCACGGGAAAATGTATACCTCTACTAACCAAACCATCAATCATTGGAAGCCTATCGAGGAATAGTCTCCAACAAAAAGCCTTGATTTTGAACGGAACTTCCGCTTTCCACAAAAAACCAAAAGCACCATCATTAACATTTGGAGGACCGTACGGGATTTGAAACTTCAAGTAAAAATTATAGCAAGATGAAACCGAAAAGTCCAAAGACGAGCCTTCGGTCCATGTAACGGAATCACACCCATGTCTCCACCCGTTAAATGTTTCCACACGGTCCTTCAACCTAACCAACTCCGCTTCTACAACATTGTCTTCCAACCTTAAACCAAAATCACCCCAACACCACGAATCTTGCAACCACCCCCCCATACCCGCCACCGAAACACCCTTCAAAGTGGAATTTAAGTATAAATCCGGAAACTCTTCTTTCAAAGATATCCCATCTAGCCAAGCGGTTTCCCAAAACGGTGTGTGGAACCCGTTATGAACATTAAAATTAACCTTGTCAACCATCGGATCCGTATGACACAAAGAATTAATTTTAACCAAATCCCTCCACCAAATAGAAGAAGAAGAAGTAGAAGAAGATGAAAAAAGATTTCGGAGAAAGGAAGGAGGATTACTAACCTTACTATTGATCAATAAAGTGGATGATAAATCGCCGTATCGACCTTTCAAGACATCCATCCAAAGAGAACTCCGACCTTGAAGAATCCGCCACCTCCATTTGTTGAGGAGAGAAATATTGAATAAAGCAATGTCCTTTATTCCTAACCCGCCTTTGTCCATGGGAAGACAAACATCTTTCCACCGCACCCAATGGATTTTTTTTTCTCCTCTAATCCTCCCCAAAGAAATTTACTTTGCAAGCTATTAAATTTCTTTACCACCTTCGCCGGCATTTTATAAAAAGACATAGTGAAAATGGTGAGGGGGGTAAGCACCGATTTCAAAAGAGTGATCCTACCGCCTAAATTCAAGAAGCGATTAGTCCAACCATCCAATCTAGCTTTAGTCTTGATTAAGAGCGGTTCCCAAGTAGATTCCACCCTTGGATTCGACCCAATCGGAATACCAAGGAAATTAAACTTGCTATCCTCCACCTTACAAGATAAAAAGTGAGATGCCGCTTCCAAGAAATGAGGACTAAGATTAATGCCAATTAACTTACTCTTATGATAATTAATCCCAAGACCCGAAACAAGTTCAAAGGCTCTAAGAACTACCTTAATAGCTCGAATATGCTTCCAACTACCATCGCCCACCAATAAAGTGTCATCCGCAAATTGAAGGATATCCACCCTACTATTACCTTTGATGACAAACCTTTGATATTCCTCTAACTCTATAGATTTACTTACTAGAGCCGTGAGCGCTTCCGCAACCAAAACAAAGAGGAAAGGGGAGAGAGGGTCTCCTTGTCTCAACCCTCTAAACACACCAAATTCTCTCGAAGGACTCCCGTTCACCAACACCGACATGTCACTTTTAAACACCAATAATTCCATCCATTTCCTCCATCTATTTCCAAATCCCAAAACTTTGAACATAAACCGGAGAAAAGACCAACTCACCTTATCATAGGCCTTTTCGAAATCAACTTTGAAAAGAGAACACTTAACTCCCTCCTTCTTCGCATAATCAACCACCTCATTCGCTACAAGCACCCCGTCGAGCAAAAGTCTTCCGGGAACAAACGCGGTTTGTCTAGAAGAAATAATAGAATTCAACACCTTTTTGAGTCTCCCCGCCAAAAGCTTAGCCGCCACTTTATAAATACATCCCACCAAGCAAATAGGCCTATAATCATCCAAACCCAAAGGATTGTGTTTCTTAGGGATAAGAGTTAAGAAGGAAGAAGTGATAGCCTTAGACAAGTTATTCCCTCCAAAAAAGTAGTCGAAAAAATTAAAAAAGTCTTCTTTTAAAAAGAACCAACATCTTTTAAAAAAGAGAAAAGAATACCCGTCCGGACCCGGGCTTTTGTCTCCACCACACTCCCAAACTGCCTCTTTAATCTCATCGTGAAGAAAAGGTTTCTCCAAACAATCCGCCTCTTCCTTACTTAGAGTCTTGAAAGGAATACCCTCTAAGAAAGGTCTAGAAAACTCCGGTTCGACAAATTTCTCCTCAAAATGCTTGAAAACCGTCTCCCTAACATCATCCACCGATTCCATCACACCACCCGAAGAAATAATAGGACCGATATGATTGATACTTCTTCTTTGTTTCAACACCTTGTGAAAAAATTTACTATTGGAATCTCCCTCTCTAATCCAACTCAATCTCGACTTTTGGAGTAACATATTTTCTTTTATCCGCAAATTCTTCCAAAAATTACCACAAGCTTCCTTCCTACCCACCAAGGTACTATCAAAGTCGAAAGCATCATCGGAAGCCAAAACCTCATCGGCCACATTCAACTTATTAACCCCATCCTCCATATCCAAATCAATTCTACCAAACACGTCTTTATTCCAAGCTTTCAATTTCTCTTTTAATAACTTGAGCTTTTCTTTTAGCACAAAATCTCCACGACCCTCCACCTTGAGGCTTTTCCATTCTTTCTCCACAAAAGGAATAAAGGAATCAACACTAAACCATTCATTATTGAACTTAAAAGGCTTAGGACCCCAATTCTTATGGTCCTTTATGATCCAAATTGGGCAATGATCCGAGATATCCCTATCCCCGATGAGTTGACCCATAACCTCCCATCTAGACACAACATCGTTGGAAACAATGAAACGATCAATTCTACTCATCGCCTTTCCATCACCGCTAAACCAAGTAAATTTCTTCCCTTTGCAAGGTAAATCCACCAAATTACTTTTCTCAATGAATTCCGAAAAAAGCTCCATCTCTCTTTTATTCACATGCAACCCGCGGCCTTTCCTTTCTCTATGATTTTTTATCGCATTGAAATCCCCTCCAATGATCCAATCCCCATCCTTATAATCCTCCTTTAGCTCAAGCAACTTCTTCCATAACTCAATCTTTTTGTTCACAAGACAAGAAGAATAAACGTTAAATAAGTAATAAAACTTATTCTCCCAACAAGCTTTTATTCCTAAATAACCTTCTCCTCTAAAACTATTAATGACCTCCACTTTATTATTCCACAAAATGATCAAACCACCCGATCTACCAACCGAATTGGAAAAAGAAAAATCCACCTCCGAATGGTACCAAAAAGACTTGGCCAAACCTCCCTCCATGTTTACAATCTTAGTTTCTTGAATAAAAAAAACATCTGCATTACCTTTTTTAATTAAAGCACCAATCCTCCTTCTTTTGAGCGCATTCGCTCCCCCCTAATATTCAATGATCCTATAATCATTGTTCACCTTCTTTGCTCTCCTTCCTTGTCTCCCCTCTCTCCAAAGAAACTATCTTATTCAAAAGATTTTCCCTCCCCTTCGAGTCAACCACCCCAAGAGCTACAATAGCCGAACAAAGCTTGCCCCCGATGTCTACCTCCATTAACTTCTATTGCCTCTCATTATTTCTCCCAATATCCGATTCTTCATTTTGTTCCCCGTAACAAATAGAATTGTCACCATTTACCACCAAATTCGTTGTCCCCTCCGAGATATTGATAGGATTCAAAATCGGGCCATTAAAATATGCTCCACTAACCTCCTGAACCGTCCCCTCCTTAATACCCTTCCTGTTTTTCTTCCTCTCTACCCTCTCGTTAATCAATTTCAATCTCAGCTTTTTCTTAAAATTGATTTTAGCTGTTGCCTCATCCTTGGCCAAAGAACATAAAACCTTGCTGGGAGAACAGCTAATCACCTTGCTGGGAATTAGCTCTGTACCAGAACACACAGTCATCGGTTCAGAGAACTGGGACGGTGCAGCAGTGTTCGAGTCAACAAAAATGCTAGCAGCGGTGATATTGAGATTAACGCGAGCCTGGCGAGCCTTCTGAACTGCATCATCAAACTCCCCCGAAACTGTTCTTTCCACACCACCTTCCGAGCTTCCACCTTGTCTCGCACCACCGTCAAACAGGGCCTTGTTATCTCTCGGAACATCGTCTCCTAGTTCTTTTGATTTACTCACAGCAACCTCCCTAAGCACCCTGGTTGAGAATTGAGAAATACTCTCCTCCGAACCGTCCGCCGACAATAGATCATTCTGAAAATTCTCATCACCATAGAGTCGATCCTCCGAATCAGAGGAAGAAACATAAGTAGATGGAGCTTTATCATTGGCTGCAGCGACGAAGGGCAGACCCCACCGGTCCTCCCTAATAGTTAAACAGAACCGCTTACCATCGATAATTACCGTAAGCGATTGAGGGGCCAAAAACGACAGTTGAACTTTGACCAAAATCCTGGCTACGTCAAAGTTGAGACCTTTAGACGTCCTCTCATCAATACAAACGAAGGTTCCCAACGATTCAGCCAAAGAGACAAAGAACTTCGCGTTCCAAGCGTGTACCGGAATGCCGTAAATTCTCAGCCACACTTCTCTGTGATCCTCAATCATACCCGCCTCCCACTTCTTGACATCACAAAACCAATTCTTCCACCAATCCTGCCCCTCACCGACCAAATCCTGAATGAATCCTTCCTCCGATTCTTCGAGAAGGCACATATTACCACCCATCGGAGAAACTTTAACAGCAAATACCCCTTCCATCTCCATATAAGTTTGGATATTGTACGCTGTTCCCGGCACCGACACTTTCCCAACATACGCTTTGTCTAGTCTGCTTTTGATATCCTCCGGAGAATTAAAAAGAAGTTCCTTGATCGTATTGCCCTCCCCACCTTTCAACTTATTGTTGTTTGGATTGCCCTTAACAACGTTGACAAAGGAATGATCTAACGGTTTCACACACCCCACTCTGTTGAAATCACCTCCTCTGTGCGGGAAAAAAGGCTTCACAGGATTTCTAGAGAAACCTCCCAGCTTCCTCTCAAACCGTGGAAGATTAACGTGTAGTTTCTTCTCCCCAATAACAACATTGTCTAGTTTGACCGCGAGCATTCGTCCATCTTCGACCTCCACGAACCTTGCGAAGCCGAACCGCTTGCCGAAACTGTTCCTTCTAGGCGATATAGCCACCTCAACCACACTCCCTATACACCCGAATAGCTCAAACAAATCCTTCGCTGAGGAGGTGTCTAGAAACTCGGAGACGTAGAAGGAAGTCACCTCTTTAGATAAAACAGGACGATTGCTGAATCTTCCCCCCAACGGGAAGACATCCCACCGAAAGGAGGTCCTAACTGTTTGACGAAACCGCGACACCTGCTTCCACCCATCATCTTGCTGAACAGATCTACGATACATTCCCAAAGTTATCACACCAGACACCGCCGAAAACCAGTCGAGATTTATCCTAAAGCATAAAAACCACCAACGGGAACCCCAGACACCGAAGAAAGAAAACACCGCTCCAAGTATGTAACCACAGACACAAATAGGTCACAAAACGAAAAGGAAAAGAAGAAAGATGACCTGCAGAGCACTAAAACGACGTTGGTCCCTGAAACCCTAAAATAGTATCGATTGAATCTTCTCACCAAGGTCCCTGAGCCCTAAAGCCAGGAATTTAAACCGAAGATGATAGGATTCGCGACACCACTCTAGTAGCCTTCAGAAACCGCCGTCGGCACAGAAGAATACGCTCGCAGTAGTTCACCGAGAGGCCAACGGAAAACCCCAACCGGAAATCGCCCTCATCGGAAAACAGAATTTAAATGTTCAGCTCAATGTAGACTAAAAATGAATTATTTTTTATATATATAGCAAGTAACGAAGTTATTAAATAATTAATAAATATATTTTTAACTATCATCAAAAGTATAAAATATATAATGATTTGTAAATAATTAAATTTTATATTTTAAATTGAAATTATACTATTTTTTTTATAAAAATAAAGATTATAAATAAATTTAAATATACTTTATGTTTCATTGTTTTGTTTTTCCAAAGCCTGGAATAGTATTTTTTATTCGATTTATATCGATATTTCTTTAAAATTGTATTATTGATGAGTGTAGAGGTAAATTTTACTATAATATACGAGATATATAAAAATTAATTAAAAATCCAGTTTTATTACATATTTGTAATTATTATTTATATATAGCAAGTAACGGGGTTATTAAATTATTAATAAATATATTTTTACCTATCATAATGGTATTGAATATGTAATAATTTGTAAATAATAAAATTTTCAAATTTCAAATCGAAAGTATGCTATTTTAAAAAAAAAAATAAAGATTCTAAATCAGTTTAAATACTAATTATTGTATTTTTATTAAAAGTGGTAAATGTAAAACTTACTTTTTAAATTTATTTACGAGAACAATACTAAAATACTTTAAGATTGAAAATTAGCATAAAAGACTTAATCTATACATTAAAAAGTAATAAATTAAATAAAAAAGTTATTGTATTTATGATAAATATATACGTTACTTTAATTATGTAGGAATTATGAAAAGCATTTTTATTGCCTTTTCCAAATTATTTATTATATATTTATTTATACTAATTAAAATGCTTTTAATTATCATAAAATGATGAAATATGAAATAAATAATATTTAAGAAAATCTCCATATTTTAAATGGTCTGCTATGATTTTTATCAAATAAATAAATTAAAATGATATTAATCAATGTATAATTATTAAAAAGAAAATTATAAAATATAGGGTTAATTCCTATTCTCCGCTGCATCGCCACACCACTAGGCCAATTGATTTGTTTGTTAATATATTCACACCAATTTTATTTATCTCTTATTTGGTACTCTAATTGCTCTTTTGCAAAATGACACACCAGTAAGTCATTATCTCATCTCTTACCCCTTCAATACCCTTGTAAGACTAACATAATCATTAACTGAACAACAATTGCCTATTCAATCTAGAAAAACAACAATTGTCACTATCTCATCTGTTAGTTCTAGATTCTAGACGTAGGGTTTGGGGTTAACATCCATATAATATCGAGGTTTAATGTTTTTGTGTTGTTTGATCGGTTGAGACATTGTCGAAAGAGCAATATAGTTGAACTCTCGTCGATGTTGCATAGATGGACATTGATATGAGAGGTATGTGGTGATTCTGATGAGTATTGTAGATTGAGTTCAGCGGAGTGATAAATATAAATTTGTAAGGAGTAGTTTATATTCAAACAAGATAAGCTATTCTTTATCAATAATGTATTTGTTTTATGTTCATATGTTATATTTTCCGTTTTTACTAAAAACCCATTTAATCCAAACTCATAACTGCGGAAACAGTAGAATGACAGATCGATATCACTAATATCTGTGGACACGTTCCGGATAAATATTTCCAAAACTTTTCTTGCTTTCTGCTTTACCACTTCAACAACTTGTCACCTTCGCTAACCTATATTATTTTTTGAAATAAGGCATTTAGTACCTACTATTTTCAAAGTACGGGCGAACAACCATCGATTGGTTACACACATGTCTATTTTCCTGCATGGTTCATGCAACAATTATCATGCATTATTGCATCAAGTCCTAAAATAATCCATTTGAAAAGTTTGTTAGAAGACTCTCATCAACGTGCAAATGAATTGTACACATACTTTATAAACAGATATAAATTTTACACTCAAACATGTACTGAGGGAAGAAAATAATAAACAATGGTGTAGCCGTAAAAGGAGTTATAAAGGATGGTGAATATTTACGAGTTGATATATAATTATATGGACTCGGAAAATAAAGTTGTCTTCTTTTCTTGTGACTGGTATCTAGGGGTGTAATCGGATCGGTTTGGATCGATTTTTGGTCAAAAAAAGGTCCGAACCAATAATATCTTCATCGGTTTGGTTTGGTTCGGTTTCTAACATTTTTCAAAAATATAACCGAACACAACTATTCGGTTTGGTTCAGTTTGGGTTGGTTTGATTGATCGGTTCTTAATATTTTTTTCAAATATTATATTCATCAATATATTTTCCAATATTATATTTTTCAATATATTTTATGCTATTATTTTTTAAAATAATACATTTCATGTCATTTATTTCATGCTCTATTTTTTCAAATAACTTACAAGTTGCACTTAAGCCATATATGAAACAATGACATAGTTTCATTGCGTAATGAAATAAATTCACTATAAAAGTTGAATGTTGACATCGGAATGTTAGAAATAGATTTGAAAATTTAACAAATAGAACACAGAAAAACACCCATCAATTAACATGTTTCCGCCTTAAATACACATAAAAATTATTTTGTAACAAGACTAGAACGAGTTTTGTTGAAGAAGAAATCAAAAAGGTAAAAACAAATATGAAAATTAACGAAGAGAATTTGAACCCAAAGAAGGATACCATAACATATCATAGTGGCAATAGTGAGATAAACATTTGAGGTAGACAACTAGAGAATTAGTTTAGTGAAAGTAAGTTTTTGTGACTTATGGTTTTTACTTTATATGTTTTGGAGTTTAGTTCTAAATGCGTGTTTTGCTTAAAAGAAGAAAGTGAAAACAAAGATGGAAAATGGTTGGAAAGGTACAAAATTTGAGCCTAGTGAAGAGTGGAATAAAGGATTTAGAGCGTAATTATTTCCATTGGTTCGGTTCATCGGTTTGGCGGTTCCTAAAAATTAAAACCGAGAACCGAACCAAACCACATTGGTTTTTATTGGTTTGGTTCGGTTTTAGAACCAAGCCATAAACAATCGATTTTATTTCGGTTTGGTTTGGTTTAAATTATCGGTTTAATTGGTTTTTTCTTATCCACTTACACCCCTACTGATATCAGTGGCGGAGCCACGTTAGGACATAGGGTTGCCATGGCCACCCCAATATTTTAATGAACATGTATATTTATATCTAATAATTGCTTAAAAAAAGACTAATCAGTTAAAATGGCCAAGCGGTTTGTTATGCAGCGTCCATGCTTTAATTCTCTATTAGGCTATTTTATTGTTTTTATATTTTTTTGGCAGTAGGGTGAACATTAAAGTTTGCTCTTAAATTTAACATATACCATCACAACCTTTATATTAGTAGAAATGCATTAAAAATATATATTATGATATAGTTTTAGTATTAATACATAAAATTTTATATATTATTTTATTACAAAATTATTTATCACGATTTGATATTGTTATTGCACTCGCTTATGTGATTGTGGATATTTGTGATTGCGGTTATTATAGGTGTGTTTTACGGATGTTGCAACGTAAATTTTAATTGAGATGTGTTTGAAATATACTATTTAAAAATATTTGATGTTAAGGTTTTTGATTACCTAGAAAATAAATTGAATTTTGATATTTTAAAATTTTGTATTTCAATAAAAATACTAAAAGAACCATAAGTGGAATCGTCTAATGTTATTTTTAAAAGCGTTGAGGTGCATGATTTTAATTCATTATGCAATTGCAGTCCGATGCAATTGTGAAAGTTACTGCATCAGCTATATTGCGGTCGCAATTACACTTACATACTACTATTTAAAATCATACTATATATTATTAATATCCACGGCCCCCTCAAAATATTAGACCTGGCTCCGCCACTGACTGGTATGATCCATCTTCTAGTGAAAGAAAAATAAATAAAAAATATAACACTGTTGAGGTTCGAATGGATAGAAAACACAAATAGTATGACTTTTTCAAATTGACACATAATGTTAGGCTAGTTTATTACATACCTTGTCCTTCAATTCACAACCACGTAAACGAGGATAATGTGTTGTAATCAAGTCCAACCCAATGGGTCATATTGAAAATGACATATAACGGAAATGTTGCATAACAAGATGAAATGAGGAGAAAAGAAATAGAGATACATGAAAAAATGAAGAGGAAAATAATGGAGTATGAGGAAGTAAAGTAGATTTCAAATGAGCGAACACAAAAATTTGAATAATATATGGTTTACAAATAAACTCAGGTTCTAGTGGTGGATATGTGATGGAGGAGGAGGAAGAGGAAGATAAAGAGGAAGAAGAACATCATTCAAATGTATGGATATGAAACTTTTTATTTTTATGTTTAACTTTGTTGGATATGGAGACCATTTATTATTAATTCAATTTTAGTCATGAATAATCTAATTTTATAGTTTTATTTAAATTTATTTTTATAAAATTTTAAAATATTTATTTATTATATTAATGTCAAATTACTATAATTATATTATTATATTTATAATAATATAATTATAATATTTTTGACAATATTGTAAATAATGGTCAGGAGTAACCTATAAAAAAAACAATGAAGATATTTGTGAGAGGCTAAATCCCTCACAAATTTCAACAAGCATGTTAGTTTGCTAGAGTCTTAATCCCAAGCTAATTACCGACACACTTCACTAAACTGCACCACCAAGTATGCGCCTACGCCTGTATGTTTGAAGCAGGAAAATTTGGACTGTATTTTGCAAGGGCATAAACCCCAAACTAAATAACGAGGTGACAGGACCCTCGTAAATCATTTGCGACGGCCAATTTAGCTAGGAAATCTCTCCCCTCATAAATTTTTTGTAGTGAATATCTTGTTATAACTATTTATGTTGGTCTTAAAAATGTGTGTATCATACAATAGAAAATAGCAAGATGAGAACTTTGGCAACTTTGCCAAGTGTCATGATTCTAGGTGACATGCTTTTTTTTAAAGCTTCTATTTTAAGCAATATTCCTATTTTTGTTTTATTTATTTAATATTGGTTTTATTTATTTTACTTTCCACGTAATTAGGTGTCATCCCATGTAAATGTAAATTAAGATACATTATCCATTTTCCTATTTTCTTCAGTATGAATGCACAGTTGAAGGTGGTTTCAAATTCATTTCCCCTTTCCCAAATTTCTCTGTTTTCCCATACAATACTCTTTCAAATACTCTTCAAAATTTATTTCTCTGAATCTATCCTGATCCTAAACCAATTTGAAATTAGGTTTCAAAATATTTTCAATCAACCATCACTGTTTGACAGTTCGACGGTAGAGCTTCAATTGCATTCGCGATTCAATTACTTGAATGCTGGTTTCTCATCGTCCAAAACTTAATCAGTGCATCATCAATGTTAATTTGAAGGTGTATTCTTTCAAATTTTTGTATTTCTTGCTTATTATATATATATATATATATATATATATATATATATATATATATATATATATATATATATATATATATATATATATATATATATATATATATATATATATTATGTTGTTGAAATTGTGAAGAATTAAATCGGAAATATGCCTGTTTTAGAACACACAACCTACAAGATGAAATTCGGTCACCATGGAGGAAGATCTGCCCGTTGACAACCTTCGAACTGGGTGCATTAAAATTAGTTCCCAGGTATGCAAACCAATGGGATTCCACATAATAATATTAGTTTTACTTAAATTCATTTGAATCTATTTTGTTGTGGTATTTAGATATATTGATTGATACATGAAAATTGAAGAACCACAACTATGTGGTCGATGCTGCGACACTTCCTAAAGTTCCTAAAGGAGTAGAAGTTACTCATATCAATCTTAATGACAGTAGTTGTACTGGTCTTGCTTAACGACACTTGATTTTTTATTATGCATAACTTGAACTAATTTGCAGAATATAATTTAACTGGAAGTAAACCTGAACTAAACTATTGTATGTAGCCAATCTATTTGTTTTTCTGGTATTATTGTAGGTTGAATTAGACTTCAACTGAGAATTCACCCCCCAAAAAATCAAGCAAGCATAATGGAAAAAGATGTCAAATTTGTTACTTATTGCTATGATCTGAATTTTGAGCTGTAAGTTTTAGTTATTAATTTTCACCACAATTAAAAATACATGTTTCATAACGTTATTTGTGCTGCAAAATAATCTGGTGTCAGAAAACACATATAATAAAGGACTAATTAGTGTGCCTTTAAGCTCCTGTAACTTCTCATTAATTGGGTTTTAATCTTTGTTAATGCAGGTTGAAGTGTGATAAGTCTCCGACGTCAGCGTTTGAACTCAGATAAGTCTCCTTTTGCTTCTCCAATTTTAATTCATAAGTTAAAAGTTAGTTTTTGGTTTTCCAGTATACAACAGAGAACCTACACTTTCTTTTCAATGTTTGATCTTGATGGATAATCAATGTGGATCAATATACTCAAGCAATTGGAATATGTGTAGAAGATATCAAGGGTTACAAATGTTTTACTCTTGAAAGGCCTTGCTTTTTATTGGTGGCTTTGCTCAAAGGGGAACAACCAAATGTAATATGATACTTGTCATTTGGTCGCCGAGGGTCAAGTGATGAGTTTGATGGCGGAGGTTTTGGCTAGAGTGATGCAGTTCGAGATGACTACTGGATTCTGCATATAAGGCACTGGTAGGCAAAACAATAACAAATGCATGAAAATGCATCTAAGGTGTTTGAAAAGAAGAACTTGATGTAGAAAAAAGGGTTGAGGCAGAAAACTGGAGATGAAGCAGTTGTAGGCAAAACAACTTCTCAATGGGCAGTGGACCCACCATATTTCACGGATTAGGGTGATCTCTTCTTAGGCTTTTGATCCTATATATGTTGAGAAAAAGGAAAATGCAAGAGCATGTCATGATAAATACGAAGGTTAACGTTTCCTTATTTACTTTTCTTGAAAGAGAGAGCACAAGCATGTGATGTTAGAACCGTGTGCTGCTTAAACTATTCAACAATCCATTTTACATAGGATTGATTATATAATTACAAAATAAATAGGAGATTATATAACTATCCTGATAACACTAGCTAGCAACCAACTTTAGAATTGAGAATATCATAAGAATATGTTGAAGAAATTAATGGTATCTTTTTTCTGGTTCAATACATTACACATCTTTTGTTTAGTTTCCTTCTTCTGATTACATTCTCTACATGCTTAACTATTCTCCGTAGATATCGTAAGTGTTTTTCAGTACATATTAGTTGTTGAGAAAGAATAAGGTGAAGAAATGCTTTAATATTATTTTACCGGGAAAATAAGGATAAACCTTGAGGTGTTTTCTTAAGACTTTCTATTGAAAAGATAGTCGATGTTGAAGTTGCAGTTTTCTAGAGATTAGCAAATGACCAGTTCTGCAATGCAAACCATTGCATTGTCATCTCTATAAGCAATTTTCTGCAGAGCTTGGCTTATTTTACTTCCATGCTACCTTTGTTTGAATTCTATCTTTGTATGCTACCCATATATTCCTACAAGAATGTTTGAAAAATCTCTTCCACTTTCCTTTACATGTCATGTTCTCAAGGCATATGCCAGCTTGCCTTTTTGTAGTGCATAATATGCATCTGTCTAGCTGTGTCCCCAGTTGAAAATATACATACTTGGTGTTTTTAATTTTTCATTTTGTATTTTAACAGGTTTTTACGACTTCTGGTTGAGAATTTGCACATACTTGCTTATTATTGCTTGGTGGGTTGTGATCCTTATGGCTTTGATATCTTAACCACTTATAAATTTGGCTCAATGGTTAGTATTTGCAAGTTTATTGCATCAGAAGTACTTCAACATGCATATCATTCAAGTATGGCTTTTTAAAAGATTACTACCTCCATTTTTTATTAAAAATCGCTTTAGGAAAAAAATGTATTTAAATATTAATTGTTTTATAATTTTAATGAATATTAATGATATTTATTCTATTATATCCTTAAACATTTATTATTTTTTCTTATTTCAATTATGTAAATTTATCTTTCAATTATCAAACACAATTTTGTAAAAATATTCATAATTTCTCATTTTCATAAACAATTATTATTTTTCTAATATGTGTGAAAAATACAAAACGACTTATAATAAAAAAACGGAGGGAGTAATACTTATCATTAGAATTATAAAGTGTTAAATAAAATATTTCCCTTTTTAAAAAAAAATAATATTTAATTTAAAATGTCACTTTAAATTTTTTACGCCTTTGACTTTTATCCTAATCTTAATGGCATTTTTTCTTATAAATACCTACCAACTTCAATATAAGAGTAATAAACCATAAAAAAATCTTGCAAATTTGTTACTGTTGTGTATGACGAACCAAATGTCAAAGCCTTTTTGTTTCTTTGCTATCTTGGTTTTAGTTTTTGCAGGTAATAATACTCTCCACCATTGCTAAATTATACTACTAGCTAGCAAATTATATTATAACTCTTACTAATGTTTTCTTCATTTTTTTCTAGCACAGTTCAATGTATTGAGATAGATGGTGAATGCACAAAAATTGTGGGTAATTGTGCTAAATCAGAATGCACCGCTCATTGTAATTCATATGCAAGAGGTGTTAGAGTTTTAAAAGCATCATGTTCATACTTTAACTTATGCACTTGTACTTTCGATCGGCCACCACCAGGAGAAGCAGTTTGCATTGTTGGAATGGGAGTTTGCACTAATGATTGTAACTATGAATGTTGCAATAATAAGTGTCAAAAGAGTTATCCGAATACGGGTAGGGGGACCTGTGTTGATTCTCGGGAGCATGATCTTTGCTTTTGTTCTTATAGACGTTGACTTTATAGTTAACAAAAATAAATACAATAAAATAAATGGTTGTATTCCCTTCTTTATCTAACAATAGTGTTTCAATTGACATTTTCACATTATTGTTACTTTGATTATTATTTTTTCATTTCTATTATTGAATATACTTAATCCTTAATCCAATCATGACCACTGGTTCCTAAGAAGCTGTTGTGGCTTAAAATGAAGGAACGAGATTAGTACCATAGAGTCTATTGTACTAAAACTCTGTTGTAAATCCTATAACAAACAACACAACTATAAATAATATATTTTAGGGTTAAATATATTTTTAGTTCCTCTAAATATAGCGGTTTTCAACTTTAGTCCCTCTAAATATTATCTTTAAAGAATTGTCCTCTTAAAAATTTTAATTTTAACTTTTGGTCCCTTAGGGCAAAATTGTAGCTAAAACGGTATCTAATTCCGTCGCTAAACAAAAAAATAGTCGCTAAAATCGCCGCTACAATTGTCGCTAATTTGTAAAAACTGTTGCTAAATTGCAAGAGGAACCAAAAGTTAAAATTAAAATTTTTAGGGGGACCATTCTTTGAAGAAAATATTTAGAGGGACTAAAGTTGAAAACCACTGTATTTAGAGGGACCAAAAACTTATTAACCCTATATTTTACAATAATGATTTCATATCAGTCAATGAACAAATGAAGTATATATTATAGGTGTGCTACATTTTTTTAAATACTACATATTTTCTCAGTTGAGCGGATACTCAAGGAAAAAGATATTTAGAGGACATGTCTTTGAATTCCAACAACTGCATTTTAATAACGTTTAATTTTTATTATTTTTATAACTTTAAAATAGAACTTCTTCATCTTGAATTATAATCCAATGATGTATGGGGAAGATGTTACCACCTTGCATACCAAGTTTCAAAGTTGGTTGAATTTTATTTGACTTTTTGTTGACTTTAATAAAAAACAGTACTTTTTAATGCAAGTAATAAACCCTAAAAACCTAAAGGAATGAAGCATGACCTATAATAAATGAGATTAATGATAAACCCTAGAAGAATAAGTCAAATTGTTAACTTTCTCTCTTTTTGGTCTTTATGTATTATTTTTTGGCAAAATACTCTTTTTGGTCCCTTATGTTAAATTGGAGTTCATTTTGGTCCCTTAACTTCAAAAAGTGTCATATTGGTCCCTTAACTCTTCAAAAGGTGACATTTTAGTCCTTTTTGTCATATTAGCGACGGAAATAGCGACCAATTTTTGAGTTTTTCCGTCGCTAATGTGACAAAAAGGACTAAAATGACACCTTTTGAAGAGTTAAGGGACCAATGTGACACTTTTTGAAGTTAAGGGACCAAAATGAACCCCGAGACTAACATAAGGGACCAAAAAGGGTATTTTGCCTAATTTTTTTAATTTTGAATGATGAATGCATATGAGGCTCAAAGATCAAATGAAATGGTCATGATATGTTGATACGGAAGAATAAACAGATGAAAATCTTTGGGTAAAATTTAGGGTATGACACCACATAGAACTTTTTAAGGAATACCCTCTCTAACTGACTCCAGATATGTATGGAGTGAGGAGGAAGTGTGATAAACCATTTAAAAGTGTTTTTATTCATAGAATATGGAAAGTATTTCATCTTCAGATTCTCATTATTGGCAATATCACCAACCTTAGTTTGATACCTAGAAACGTGTTCGACTGTGGATTTGTTGGTGTCTTCAGCAAATTTTGTGAATTTGGGGACTTTCCACCCTCCAGGAAGTTCGCTCTGCATCACATATTCTGATAGTGTGGACACATAATTGGGTCTATGGAGGAAAATATTAAGCCCATTTTGGACCAAAATCTATTCGACATCGTTAGCTATATTTTTTCCCCTCCAAGTTTTTTTGTTAGATATTACTAAATATGGTCAGCGTCCTAGTGTCTGTTCATCAACCCTACTATTGGGTTGTTTTGACCTACATACTTTTCGTCCTCTTTTAGAGTGGGATATTTTGTTAGTCAAAATCCCAGCAGTTGTGTCCCTTGGTTAACACCCCCCAGCTGTTCGGCGTTTCCACATAACTGACATTTGAGATTTGAGGAGTTGGTCACACCTGGGCCTGAGGAGCACCGAAGAAATCGGCTATTTTACTCATTTGGTTGGCTAGTAATTCATAACTCTCGTTGGTGTTCTGAATCAAGGCGTTGAACACCATCCCACTCTGCTAGGTAAGCTTGTTAACCATCTCGTGGTTACTTTCGCTCATCTGTTGCATCATAGACATAAGAGATGTCATGTTCAACGTCACCATTTTCTGAGGAATATAACATTACCCTCCCAGTAGTGGCTCCATTCGACTGAGGTTATTTATAGTTGAAGTTGAGGCAGGATGCGTATTATAAGGTGATGTCGTAGCCACTGCATTTTCAGCATACGTCAATGTACCTATTTGTAGGCCTACCATAACCGTTGGGGGCATACCATATTGTTAATTTCCACTACACATAGGAAATGATAAAATTGAAAGATAAGGTAGCCTAGGGTCTCCTGGAGTTGGAGTTATGACCGTGGGATTAATTTGGAAACTCCCTGATTATGGTGGGGCACTGCCTCATCCGATATTAGCGATGATACTGGCTTCAAAGATACTGTAGGAGCAATTGTTCCAACTTGGGTTAAAACAACAACCTCTCCAACATCAATCCGAACGGTTGTTCTCTTAGATTTGGAGAATTTCTCTGTGGGTTAGAAGTAGGAGTGTTATTCAAAGGTGGACGCGTCATTTCATGGAGAGATTTACTAATTCTTAAACACATACATTCATCAACATTGGGAACATTTCATGCATGAATAACAATTTATAAAGAATGCAACACTTATGAAATTGGAAAATTTTGAACAAAAGGGTCCAACTAGGCGTGCCAACTTGTTTACCGGTGATTTTGGAAAACAATCAGTTAGTTTTTAATAATTACTAGCAAGATCAAACTAGAAAATCCTATGACATTTTTTGCATAATTACTTAAGAAAAAGTGTTTAGGTGTTGTTGTAAGTGTAGAAATCGACTTTAAAAATGACTAGAAATATTTGAAAGTATAAAGGAAAGCGAAAGTTTCAAATGTGTTGATGTATATTATAAAATAAACTGCAAATGAACAAGTAAAAACTAGGAAGGTAAGCAAAATTAGATGAAAAGTGCTTTGCTTTAATATAAAATTTGGGCTGCAGAATCATACATATTTCTCACAGACTCGTTCTCACTTTGACTTGGGTACTTAGAATTTCGTAGAGATTTTACAATGACGTTGCCACCTTGTTCCTAACGCTGGAAACACTATATATACTAATATATAAATAACTGCCTTTAATGGATATGTTTTCAACATTCGACACGTAGCCTGCTGCATGGTTTCTAACCTTCTGGCTTTCACGCGTTCTCGATGCATGGATAAGACCAATTGTATAATGTTTTATCTGTTTTCTCACTTAGTGGGGGTAGGGTCCATGGTTTACGTTCTTCCTCTTCCTTGTGGAAAGATTTATCTCTTCTTGGAGAAAAATAGGAAGGTGATACATATTGATTTGTTGATGGTGTATTTAGAAAAGTTGAGTCGGGGTTCTCAAACTTCCATTTTGAAGGACCCTTGGTTAAGGAGAATTTCCCTAAAGTCTAAGTTTTCTGGTTAGTTTTCCATCTATCCTCTGTATGATGGCTTGGTGGGAGAGATAAGGGTGGTTGTTAATGGGATTTTGACTTGGGATCTTTGGTGGTGCAAATCCTTCTTCTTTAGAGGGATACCCATTCTTTTTATGATTTTCTATTTTTACTTTAAGATGTTATTCTTACCCAAGAGTAGGATAAGTGAATTTGGATGCACTCTAGAGATGGTTATTTTTTTATGACTTCATCTTATCTTGTCCATCGGGTTAACCCGGCCATTTCTACGGTTCCACCTCTAGAAGAAAGATAAATTCTTCTCCCCATCTGGAGTAGTAGGGTCTCGTCTAAGATCTTCGCCTTCTCCTATATACTTTTTCAAGTAGACTCCTATTTAGAGTTAACTTGTCTAAAAGAGGGGTGATTTGATATCCTATTAGGATTTCATATCACTTGTGTGGTATTTGGTGAAGACGGTTGCTCATCTTTTTGCTACTTGTGAGATAATCTTGTCGTTATGGTATATAATTTTTAAATGCTTGGGTTGTAGATAGTTATCCCTCACGATCCTTTGGTCTGTTTTGAGTTTTTTGTTTCCTTAATGGGTAAGGCTAATGGTAGGGGTGGCTATCGTATGGCTCGACACGCTGTAGTTTGGTTCATTTGAAAAGTCTGTAATTATATTATCTTTAGATAAATATGAGGTGAACTCTAACATCATCACGAATTGACTTCTGAATCTTATGCTTTATTTGCACCAATAGCGAATCGCGTGTTTACCTTGACTTAGAGATTGGTGAGAGATTTTCTTGTTCTCCTTCTATGGGAATTGATTTCTTAATGGTGAATCATTTTGATTTAAGATATAATTTATGAATAGCGATGTGTTTTTTTAGTAGTTGATGGGTTTTTTTTTTTTTGTAATCAAGAAAATATATTAAACGGAGAACAAAGGGGTTCTCCAACCCGATTACAAAGGCGGAGCGGGGATGCTCGACAAAAAGAAAAATTACACACCAAATACCCTTACGAAAGAAATAAGAGCGGATCCTTACTAAAGTCGTAAAAAGAGTAATTGGGATGAGTTATCTCTCCACAAAAAGACCATTTCCAAACCAAGAACTTGATGTTCCAAACGGTGTTGTTAATGCTCCAAGCTTCCTTCCTAAAACGCACTCCATTCCTAATTAACCAAAAGGACCAAACGGTGGCTAGCCACACCACATCCAATTTACTATCTCTAATCCTATGAGATCGGAAAAACAAGTGCCACTCCATAAAATGCGGTAAACACTCCTTTTCCCTATTTCCCCCTTTACCAATCCAATAAGCAATGTCATTCCATATCTTTGTACCCACCAAACATCCAAAAAAGAAATGATTCCTATCCTCCGGGACATTACCACACAATACGCATTTAGTATCCTCAAAAGACAAATTCATACCTCTATACACCAAACCATCAATCGTTGGAAGTCTATCGAGAAAAAGTCTCCAACCAAAGGCCTTGATTTTGAACGGGACCCCCGACTTCCACAAAATACTAAAAACACCATCATGAACATTAGGAGGTCCGAACGGAATATGAAACTTCAAATAAAAATTATAACACGAAACCACCGAAAAATCCAACAACGGTCCTTCGGTCCAACTAACCGAGTCGCAACCTTGTCTCCACCCGGTAAATTCTTCCACCGGCCCTTCAACTTTAACAACTCCGCTTCTAAAAGATTTTCTTCCCCCCTTATACCAAAATCATCCCAACACCACGAATCTTCAATCCACCCCCCCCCCATTCCCGCCACCGAAACGCCCTTCAAAATAGAATTTAAAAATAATTCTGGGAATTCTTCTTTCAAAGGAATTCCTTCCAACCAAGAGGTTTCCCAAAACGGCGTGTGGAACCCGTTATGAACATTAAATTTAACCTTGTCAACCATCGGATCCGCATGCAACAAAGAATTTATCTTAACCAAGTCCCTCCACCAAATAGAAGAAGAAGAAGAAACTTTACGGTAAAAAGAGGTAGAATTACTAACCTTACAATTAATCAAAACGGATGTCGATAAATCACCGTACCGGCCTTTTAAGACATTAAGCCAAAGAGAATTTCCACCTTGAAGAATTCGCCACCTCCACTTGTTAAGAAGAGAAATGTTGAATAACGCTATGTCCTTCACGCCAAGCCCGCCTTTATCCATGGGAAGACAAACATCTTTCCATCTAACCCAATGAATCTTTTTTTTCTCCTCTAATCCTCCCCAAAGAAATTTACTTTGTAAACTATTAAATTTCTTCACCACCTTCGACGGCATTTTGTAAAAAGACATAGTGAAGATGGAGAGGGAACTAAGCACCGACTTCAAAAGCGTGATCCTACCTCCTAAATTCAAGAAGCGATTAGTCCAACCATTCAGTCTAGCTTTTGTCTTGAACAAAAGCGGATCCCAAGTAGCTTCCAACCTTGGATTATGCCCAATCGGAATTCCAAGGAAATTAAACTTGCTTTCCTCCACCTTACAAGATAAAAAGTGAGACGCGGCTTCCAAAAAATGAGAACTAAGATTAATACCAATCAACTTACTCTTGTGATAATTAATCCCAAGACCCGACACAAGTTCAAAGGCTCTAAGAACCGCCTTGATTGCCCGAATATGCTTCCAACTACCATCCCCCACCAATAAAGTGTCATCCGCAAATTGGAGGATATCCACTCTACTATTTCCTTTGATGGTAAAACTTTGAAATTCCTCTAACTCAATAGATTTACTCACTAATGCCGTGAGCGCTTCCGCTATCAAAACAAAGAGAAAAGGAGAAAGAGGGTCTCCTTGTCTCAACCCTTTAGACACACCAAACTCTCTCGAAGGGCTCCCATTCACCAACACTGACATGTCACTCTTAAACACCAATAGATCCATCCATTTCATCCATCTATTACCGAATCCCAAAGCTTTGAACATGAATCAGAGAAAAGACCAACTCACCTTATCATATGCCTTTTCGAAATCTACTTTGAAAAGAGTGCATTTACTTCCCGTCCTCTTCGCATAATCAACCACCTCATTCGCTACAAGCACCCCATCTAACAAATATCTTCCGGGAACGAAAGCGGTTTGTCTAGATGAAATAATAGAATTTAGTACCTTTTTAAGTCTCCCCGCCAAAAGCTTAGCCGCCACCTTATAAATACAACCCACCAAGCATATGGGCCTATAATCATCCAAACTCAAAGGGTTTTGCTTCTTTGGAATTAGAGTTAAAAAAGATGACGTGATGGACTTAGACAAATTGTTCCCTCCAAAAAAGTAGTTAAAGAAATTAAATAAGTCTTCTTTTAAAAAGAACCAACAATTTTTAAAGAAGAGGAATGAATACCCGTCCGGACCCGGGCTTTTGTCTCCTCCACACTCCCACACCGCCTCTTTAATCTCCTCTTGAAGAAAAGGTTTCTCCAAAAAATCCGCTTCTTCCTCACTAAGGGTCTTGAAAGGAATACCCTCTAAAATAGGTCTAGCATACTCCTCTTCGGCAAACTTCTTCTCAAAATGTTTGAACACCGTCTCCCTAACGTCATCCACCGAATCCGCCATACCGTCCGAAGAAAGGATCGGACCGATATGGTTAGTTCTTCTTCTTTGTTTCAACACCTTATAGAAAAACTTACTATTGGAGTCTCCTTCTCTAATCCAACACAATCTCGACTTTTGAAGCAACATATTTTCTTTAATTCTCAAGTTCTTCCAAAAATTACAACAAGCTTCCTTCCTATTCTCCATCACACTATCAAAGTCGAAGACATCATCGGAAGCCAATACCTCATCGGCCACGTTCATCTTATTCACACCCTCCTCCATCTCCAAATCAATTCTACCAAACACCTCCTTATTCCAAGCTCTCAATTTAATTAATAAAATTTTGAGCTTTTCCTTTAACACGAAATCTCCTCGCCCCTCCACCTTAATACTTTTCCATTCCTTCTCCACAAAAGGAATAAAAGAGTCATACCTAAACCACTCATTATTGAACTTAAATGGCTTAGGACCCCAATTCCTATGATCCTTAACGATCCAAATTGGACAATGATCCGAAATATCCCTATCACCGATGAGTTGACCCGTAACCTCCCATCTAGACACAACATCGTTGGAAACAATGAAACGATCAATTCTACTCATCGACTTCCCATCACCACTAAACCAAGAAAACTTTTTTCCTTTGCAAGGAATATCCACCAACTCGCTTTTATCAATGAACTCCGAAAAAAGCTCCATCTCTCTATTATTCACATACAAACCGCGACCCTTCCTTTCTCTAGAATTCTTTATTGCATTGAAATCTCCTCCCACTATCCAATCCCCATCCTTAAAGACCTCCTTTAACTCAAGCAACTTCTTCCATAATTCCATCTTTTTAGTCCTAAGGCACGGAGAGTACACATTAATCAAGTAGTAAAACTTATTCTCCCAACAAGCTTTTATCCCTAAATAACCTTCACCTCTAAAACTATTAATAACCTCCACTTTGTTATTCCATAAAATGAGCAATCCTCCCGACCTACCAATCGAGTTAGAGAAAGAAAAATCTACCTCCGAAGAATGCCAAAAAGACTTGGCCAAGTCACCCTCCATGTTAACAATTTTTGTTTCTTGAATTAGAAAAACATCCGCGTTACCTCTTTTAATCAACGCACCAATCCTCCTTCTTTTGAGCACATTCGCTCCCCCCCTAATATTCAATGAGCCTATAATCATTGTTCACCTTCTTTATTCTCCTTCCTTACCTCCCCCAACTCCAAAGATTCAATCTTAGACAAAAGGTTGTTCCTACCCTTCGCATCAACCACACCAAGCGCCACAAATCTCTAGACAATTCTTATCCTTTATGGTTTTTTAGTAGTTGATGGGATATAATTTCCATGAATGAAAAAACTCCCAGCAAGAAAAATAAAAACCATTCAATTAATGAGTTTGTAAAAGATTAACTACTATCATTGAAAATATAAAATTTGAGACTTTTCATTATTATATTCTTAAAAAAAACCATTCAACATATTTTACATTATTATTTTAGATTCTGGTTTGGTAAAATCAAAAGCTAACTTTTTTTACTTTTGGCCTTACAAGTCACAAAATTAAAAAAATTTGTTTTGTTTGGTAATTATTTTTTATTTTATAGTTTGTAATTTTTTTAAAGATTATTTTATGACTTTATCTCAAATTCTTCACTTTTTATATTTATTATTTTAAATAAATTTTGTCTATCTTTAGCACTTTATTATAATTTAAAATAAAATAAAACATTTT
The DNA here is from genome assembly GCF_029867415.1 of Vicia villosa. Lineage (NCBI taxonomy): Eukaryota > Viridiplantae > Streptophyta > Magnoliopsida > Fabales > Fabaceae > Vicia > Vicia villosa. Next base: position 283,351 of record NW_026705121.1, read on the forward strand.
AAATGCATGAATAGAAAAGTCAAATTTTATACCTAAAAAAATTATTAAATATTTTATACCATTTTTTCTATAATATTTTTCATCTTTTCTGTTCCAGCTTCCTCCATTCTTTTTCCTCCATTGATTCCAGCCTCAGTCTCCATTATTGCTTCCTCTTACTCTATCTTTCTGTCCATTGATAAAATTTACATATATCCAATTAATATATTTTTATATAATATTTAATTATATATATATATATATATATATATATATATATATATATATATATATATATATATATATATAGGTTTAATGGATATGCATTGTCAGTGTAAAATTCTTTACACAGTCAGTGCATTACAACCATTTACAAATATTATTTTATATATATTTAAAATAAAATTCAAAATTCAATAAATATTTAACGGTTACAATTTACTGACAGTGTAAAACTGATTTACACTGTCAATGTATTTGATATTTCTTACTCTCATCTCTCATTTAAAAATGCTCTCACTTGATATGCTCCATATATATATATATATATATATATATATATATATATATATATATATATATATATATATATATATATATATATATATATATATATATATATATATATATATATATATATATATATATATATATATATATATATATAATTGTTTACCTATGTTCATTGTTGTTTAATTTTAATAAAAAATAATTTATTATTAATAATATATAAAAGATTGTATAATCATTTAACTATTAATTAATACTATTATTTTATTTTATTTTTCATTTATCAATTAATATTGAAATTGCTATTTTACCAAAAAATTTAATTAACTCATCAATGACCAATTATTTAGTTGCTAATTTTTTGTGGTCCTTTTTGAGTTTTTGTCGAGTAGTTTGTCTCATCTCTTTAATATATCTTGCTTACACAAATAAAAAAACTATAAACTATATTCATCTACTATTAACAACTAACTTCAAATATTTTTATTAAATAATGCTCTAATACGAAAAAACCAGATAAAAAAACTATAAACTATCATTCATCTACTATTAACAACTAGTTTATAAACTATCAAATATTTTTATTAAATAATGCCTTAATACGAAAAATCAGATAAAAACGTCAAAAACCAAATCTGCAATCCACCCATGGGTTGGTTTATTCCATTATTTTATTATATTTTGGTCAAAAGTGTGGCATTTAGACTTTTCTTTTAAAAGTGTCGTATATTAGGAATAATATTTAAAAGTCTAATTACAAAGTCTAATACTTATCAATCACAAAAAAAAAAAAAAGTCTAATACTTATCAATTAAAAAAAAAAGACTTATATATATAAAATCTCCTACATTAAATTGTCTATGCTTTAGATCATTATCCTAATCTCAATGTTTATTTTTTTATAAATACCAACATCATCATAGGAGTAAAACAACAACAGAAAAAAATTTGCAAATTATTACTATTGTGTAATGACGAACCAAATGTCAAAATCTTTTTGTTTCTTTGCCATCTTGGTTTTAGTTCTTGCAGGTAATAATAATCTTCTCCACAATTACTCATGTTATTAAATTATAAATCTAATTGATTTTTCTCATTTTTCCAACCACAGTTCAAATTATCGAGATAGAGTGTGGTGAATGCTCACAGATTTTGGGTAAATGTGGTGAAGTAGAAGATTGCACTACTCGGTGTAAATCTTATGCAAGTGGTGTTCGTGTTTTAAAAGCATCATGCTCATTCTTAAACTTGTGCACTTGTTCATTTGATCGACCACCACCAAAACTAGCAGCACCTCCTTGCGCTATTGGTTTGGGAGTTTGCACTAATGAACATAATTATGAATGGTGTAAGAAAGAGTGTCAAAGTAAATATCCTAACTCGGGTTTTGGGAACTGTGTAAAAGAATTTGATCAGAATATTTGCCTTTGTGTGTATTACAATTGAGATTGTACTAAATTGGAGTATAAAATACAATCAAATATTATTTGTTTATTTGAAGAAATGTTTTTTTTTCTTGTGTTCAGTGTTTTATTTTTTCTTTTGATATAAATGATAATTTATTTATTAGAGTTAAGTCAAGTGTTTCTTTAAACTAGTATTATTGATGATGGTAGAGGTTACTTTTATTATAATATACGAGTCATATAAAAATTATAAAAATAATTTTTTATTATGTATTTATAATTCTTTTTTAATATATAGCAAGTAACGAAGTTATTAAATAATTAATAAATATGTTTTTAATTATCATCAAAATTATTGAATATATAATGATTTGTAAATAATTAAATTTTCATATTTTAAATAGAAATTATTCTATTATTTTAATAAAAATAAAGATTATACATTAATTTAAATATATTTTTGTGTTCATTGTTTTATTTTTCCAAAGCTTGGAATGATATTTTTTTTATTAGATTTATATTAAATATTTCTTTAAAACTGTATTATTGATAATTGTAGAGGTTAATTTTATTATAATATACGAATTATAAAAATATTATTTAAAAATCCAGTTTTATTACTTATTTGTAATTATTATTTATATATAACAAGTAACGGGGTTATTAAATTATTAAATTATATATTTTTAACTATCATAAAGATATTGAATATGTAATAATTTATAAATAATAAAATTTTCATATTTCAAATTGAAATTATGCTATTTTTTTTAACAAAAAATAAAGATTCTAAATCGGTTTAAATACTAATTATGTATTTTTATTAACAGTGGTAAATGTGAAACTGGTTTTTAAATTTATTTAGGAGAACAATATTAAAATACTTTTTGGTATAAATTAAAGATTGAAAATTAGCATAAAAGACTTGATCTATCTTAATCTTAATCTTAATCTTAATCTTATATATAAATCCAAGGTTGTCATGATGGCAACCCTAGCCACATGTCACCTTGGTAGTATCTTTAAACAAAATTAGCCACATGTCACTTTGACGGTAAATCTAAATAAAAATCTTAATTTTAACTTTTACTAATTTAACCCTACATTAAAAATATAATAATCATCATAATAATATAATATAATATTCAGTCACAAATATTAATAATTATATAAGTATGTAATATATAATATTTAACTTAAATTTTTATATTAATATAGTTTAAGAATTCATTTTTTTATACTTATAAAATTATGTGTTAAAATTATTTATATAAAATTACTTTATTTATATAAGTAATATAATTTATACAATCCCCTAATTCTAAATTTTATTATTTGATATTATATTAAATATAACTAATAATAATTATTATTATATAAATAATGTATAATAACATAATGTTTAACTAATAATAGTAAGAGATAATAATAATAATAATAATAATAATAATAATAATAATAATCATAATAATAATAATAATAATAATAATAATAATAATACTAATAATAATAATAATAATCTCCTTAATATAAATCTAAGAATGTCATCATGACAACCCTAGACACAAACCTAATCGTAATGCTTATTATTTAATATCTTTTAGATTTAAAAATAAAAATAAATTTTTATAATTTTATATTTAATTAGTTTTGTTAAAAAAATTCCAACTATTGTTATAAATGAGTAATAATATTTTAATTAAATTAAAAAATAAAATGATTGTATGTAATTTGTATGTAATTTGTAACAAAAAATGTTAAAATTATTTATATAAAATTACTTTATTTATATAAGTAATATAATTTATACAATCCCCTAATTCTAACTTTTATTATTTGATATTATATTAAATATAACTAATAATAATAATTATATAAATAATGTATAATAACATAATGTTTAACTAATAATAGTAAGAGATAATAATAATAATAATAATAATAATAATAATAATAATAATATTGATAATAATAATAATAATAATAATAATAATAATAATAATCTCCTTAATATAAATCTAAGAATGTCATTTTGACAACCCTAGACACAAACTTAATCCTAATGCTTATTATTTAATATATTTTATATTTAAAAATAAATATAATATTTTATAAAATTCAAACTATTGTTATAAATGATTAATAATATTTTAATTAAATTAAAAAATAAAATGATTGTATGTAATTTGTATGTAATTTGTAACAAAAAATTAAAAGTCCTTATTATTTAATTTATTTTAGATTTAAAATAAAAATAAATTTAATATAAGTTCATATTTTATTAATTTAAAAAAATTCAAACTATTGTTATAAATGATTAATAATATTTTATTTAAATTATATAATAAAATGGTTGGAAGTAATTTAATTAATCATTGGTATACAAATGAAATAAAAAAAATTTGAGTATTAAAAATCAATTTTTTTATATCTAAACCTTACTTATTTCATTCATTTTTTCAATCATTAATTAATTACTTTTATAAAAAGATCTAATTCTAATATAGTAAATTTTTTATATTGTATCCAAATATTAAAAATCTTACTTATTTCATTTATTTTTTCATTCATTAATTAATTAATATTATAATTTTTGAATTAATTATAATAAATGTAATGGATATCAATGTAATTATATTATAAATTTAATTATAATATTTTAGTGAATATAATGTTGTTTTAATATAGAATATCAATGCATAATTGAAATATAATCACCATTTAATTAATTAACCTCTCTATTAGAATTCTACGTTAACAAAACTGATACATTTATTTCAATAAAAAAATTGATACATAGTACTCATATTTACGTTAGCATTCATATAATATAATTCATATTTATATTACTTAATATTTTGTAACTTTCATATAGATATTAATTCATATTAATATTAATATTTTTATTATTCATTATAAATACCTCTTTTATTATCTCTCTTTGATCATCTCATCACACACGGGCCTCTCATCACACACGAAATTTTTAAAAATCAGTGATTAGTGTTGTTTTGTTGTTTGTTTATATTTCTTCTATGATAACTCTAACATTTGAGATTTTGAGTGGCAAGATGTCAAAATTACTATCAATGGTTAGTATTGTAAACATATCATCAAGTATATCATATTTTGTATTTTATTTTACATGATTAACTTTATGCTTTGTTGTTGTTTTGTTGTTATATGGATTACACCTAATCGCACAAATTCATGATTAATTGGGATAAAGTATTTCTTTGGTAAGAGACAAATTCATGATCAATTGGGATAAAGTATTTCTTTGGTAAGAGTGAGGGGTCTAAACCAGACAAAAAAAACATTACACAACAATATGCCTCGGGGTAGCATGTCCCCTAAGATCAACCTCACACGACTCTCTAACGTGCGGAAGACAATTCTCAAAAACTGTTAAAGAAGCATTAAAAGTACGTCTCGACTGAGCTAACACATTAGCACACCGATTTACCTCCCGATAACAATACAAAATATTAACCTTCCAATTCCTCTTCATCATATCTCAAATATACCTAATTAAAGGTAATTCTTTTTATCTATATTATGTTTTTTTTTTGGTTTATTACTTTTATATTATGTATTTAAAATTAATAAAAATATATGAATACTTTTATTAGTGTTTATCTCTAATAATTACCTTTTAAAATGTAATTTAGGAAGTTATTGAAGGTGGTGAGTCAAATTTCAAAGATGAAGTGGTTGTTGCTAATACTTGCCAGACTCCAACTAGCAACTCACTTGGAGAGCGAAAGCTATGAGTTTGGAATCTTTAGAAACAATTGATCTCGAAGGTGACAATGCATCCATCACTAAAGAGTCAAAATTGCTATGTTTGAAAATAAAAGAAACAGAATGATTCACTCTCTTTTCGATTTGATGATTGATACTCTTTTTCAATTTGATTTGTTTTACGGCTTTTTTATTTATGTAATAACAGTCAAATATTTTATTAATAAATAAAAGATATTAGCCATGATTTTTTTATTAATAAATAATAAATATTAGCATGGATTTTACTTTATTTTCAATTATACACTTATAAATTTTCCTTCATTTCCATTTATTTGCAATTATGTATTGATATTTAAAACAACTCATTAAAGGAAAATCATATTCACTAAATATATTTGGCTTTAACACTCATAAAGTTTTTCTTTCTTTCAATTTATTACCAATTATTGTCTAAACTTTATTACAATTACTTGACTTTTGAAATTACTTCCATGATTAAAAAATAACTTTTATATAAATAATTTAAAATAGAGGATAAATAAAAATAAAAATATAATTTTAATATGTATTTATCATTTCTAAAATATAAGCTAAAGAATCTCTCTCTTCTATATTTCATATTTAAATTTAAATAATAAGTATAAAAAATTAATTTATATTATGAGTTAAATGTTAAACTCAGTATAGTTCAAGTAGTCATATTTTGTAAGAAATAACTTACTTATTTTAATATATAAATGAAACCATAATAAATCTTCTAATAACCTAAAAAATAATATTATAAATACTTTTTGTATTATTGTTTCACATTAAAAATTTAATAATATAATTGCAAAATACTTTAAATATCCTACAAGACAATTTTATATATAAATAAAAGTTAAATATCAATTATTATAAAAAATGTAATTATAAAAAATATAGTTTTGTTTCTAATATATCCGTGTTCCCCGTGCGGAGCACGGGTCGACAATCTAGTACATTAAAAAGTAATAAATTAAATAAAAAAGTTATTGTATGTATGATAAATATATACGTTACTTTTTTTTTTTTAATGGAAGGTGGTTTGAAACCACCACAAAATAGATTGAAAAGAAAAAGAGAGGAAACAGAGAAAAGAAAACCAAAAAAAGGGGGACCGAATCAAAACCCCTTAGTGAGAAATTCTATGGCAAGGAAGACCAATACTATTTCTAGCAAAATCCATTAGAATCTCCCTATGAACAATATCCCACCAAATAAAATCATGAACCTGTAAACCTAAATTGGCTAGTCTATCCGTGCATTGATTTCCTTCCCGATAAATATGAGTGACAAAAAAATTGATGGATCTAGTATGTTGAAGAACATTCTCCTATCTGTTACGAATCTCCCAAGGCATGATGAAGGGTTTTGAAAACGCAAGGAGCACCAGCTTTGAGTCGGTCTCTATCCATAGATTATTCCAATTGCGCTGCTTAGCAATTTCTATAGCGAAAATAGCGCCATACAGCTCAGCCGAAAAGGCATTACCAGCACCAATAAATTTAGAAAAACTACCTTGATGTTTTCCAATATGGTCTCTGAAAATACCGCCACAAGCCGCACGCGAAGGCGTCCCTGAATACACACCATCCGTATTGCATTTTATCCAGTGCAGAATCGGAGGATGCCATAAAAATTCCTTGACAGAGACAGCTTTAGGAGGATTGACTTTAGGAATTATGAAAAGCATTTTTATTTCCTTTTCATAATTATTTATTATATATTTATTTATACCAATTAAAATGCTTTTAATTATCATAAAATGATGAAATATGAAATAAATAATATTTAAGAAAATCTCCATATTTTAAATGGTCTGCTATGATTTTTATCAAATAAATAAATTAAAATGATATTAATCAATGTATAATTATTAAAAAGAAAATTATAAAATATAGGGTTAATACCTATTCTCCGCTGCATCGCCACACCACTAGGCCAGTTGATTTGTTTGTTAATATATTCGCACCAATTTTATTTATCTCTTATTTGGTACTCTCATTGCTCTTTTGCAAAATAACTCACCAGTAAGTCATTATCTCATCTCTTACCCCTTCAATACCCTTGTAAGACTAACATAATCATTAACTGAACAAAAATTGCATATTCAATCTAGAAAAACAACAATTGTCACTATCTTATCGGTTAGTTCTAGATTCTAGACGTAGGGTTTGGGGTTAACATCCATACAATATCGAGGTTTAATGTTTTTGTGTTGTTTGATCGGTTGAGGCATCGTCGAAAGAGCAGTATAGTTGAGCTCTCGTCGGTGTTGCATAGATGGACATTGATGTGAGAGGTATGTGGTGATTCTGATGAGTATTGTAGATTGAGTTCATCGGAGTGATAAATCTAAATTTGTGAGGAGTAATTTATATTCAAATCAGATAAGCTATTCTCTATCAATAATGTATTTGTTTTATGTTCATATGTTATATTTTCCATTTTTACTTAAAACCCATTTAATCCAAACTCATAACTGCGGAAACAGTAGAATGGCAGTTCGATATCACTAATCTCTGTGGACACGTCCCAGATAAATATTTCCAAAACTTTTGTTGCTTTCTGCTTTACCACTTCAGCAACTTGTCACCTTCGCTAACCTATATTGTTTTTTGAAATAAGACATTTAGTACCTACTATTTTAAAAGTACGGGCGAACAACCATCGATTGGTTACACACATGTCTATTTTCCTGCATGGTTCATGCAACAATTATCATGCATTATTGCATCAAGTCCTGAAGTAATCCATTTGAAAAGTTTGTTAGAAGACTCTCATCAACGTGCAAATGAATTGTACACATACTTTATAAACAAATATAAATTTCACACTCTGTACTGAGGGAAGAAAATAATAAACATTGGTGTAGCCGTTAAAGGAGTTATAAAGGGTGGTGAATATTTACGAGTTGGTATATAATTATATGGACTCGGAAAATAAAGTTGTCTTCTTTTCTTGTGACTGGTATGATCCATCTTCCAGTGAAAGAAAAATAAATAAAAAATATAACACTGTTGAGGTTCGAATGGATAGAAAATACAAATAGTATGACCTTTTCATATTGACACATAATGTTAGGCAAGTTTATTACATACCTTATCCTTCAATTCAACCACGTAAACGAGGATAATGTGTTGTAATCAAGTCCAACCCAATGGGTCATATTGAAAATGACGATATAACGGAAATGTTGCATAACAAGAAATGAGGAGAAAAAAATAGAGATGCATGAAAAAATAAAGAGGAAAATAATGGAGTATGAGGAAGTAAAGTAGATTGAAAATGAGCGAACACAAAAATTTGAATAATATATGGTTTACAAATGAACTCCGGTTCTAGTGGTGGATATGTCATGGAGGAGGAGGAAGAGGAAGATAAAGAGGAAGAAGAACATCATTAAAATATATGGATATGAAACTTTTTATTTTTATGTTTAACTTTGTTGGATATGGAGACTATTTATTTTTAATTCAATTTTAGTCATGAATGATCTAATTTTATAGTTTTATTTAAATTTATTTTTATAAAATTTAAAATATTTATTTATTTATTATATTAATGTCAAATTACTATAATTATATTATTATATTTATATTTATATTAAAATATTTGTAATTTCTTTGTTTTCTTCTTTGCCAGTCTTGTGCCGCTTTTTTGTAAACAGGTTTGAGAACCCTTAGTTCTCCGCTTAATACTATCTTGTTTACTAAAAAAATATTTATAATAATATAATTATAATATTTTTTACAATATTGTAAATAATGGTCAGGGGTAACCTATAAAAAAACAATGAAGCAATTTGTGAGAGGCTAAATCCCTCACAAATTTCAACAAGCATGTTAGTTTGCTAGAGGCTTAATCCCAAGCTAATTATCGACACACTTCACTAAACTGCACCACCAAGTATGCGCCTATGCCTGTATGTTTGCAGTAGGAAAATTTGGATTGTATTTATCGAGGGCATAAACCCCAAACTAAATAACGAGGTGACAGGACCCTCGTAAATCATTTGCGATGAAATTTAGCTAGGAAATCTCTCCCCTCATAAATTTTTTGTAGTGAATATCTTGTTATAACTATTTATGTTGGTTTTAAAAATGTGTGTATTTGTTTTTAAGGATATAATTTTTTTTTACAAATATATGAACTTTATTTTTAATTGTAAAAAAAAACCATTGCTATATTCCAAAAAACCCTTTAATGTTTTTAATTACTATCTTCCAATATCTTTATGAGATAACAATTACCATCCATGAAAAAAACCCATTCAAGTATGACTTTTTTAAAGATTACTATCTCCTTTTTTTTATTAAAAATCGCTTTAGGAAAAAAAATATATTTAAATATTAATTGTTTTATAATTTTAATGAATAATTAATTATATTTATTCTATTATATTCTTAAATATTTATTATTTTTTCTTCTTTCAATTATGTAAATTTATCTTTCAATTGTCAAAGACAATTTTGTAAAAATATTCATAATTTCTCATTTTCATAAATAATTATTATTTTTCTAATATGTGTGAAAAATACAAAACGACTTATAATAAGAAAACGGAGTGAGTAATAATTATCATTAGAATTATAAAATTTTAAATTAAATATTTCCCTTTTTAAAAAAAATAATAATATTTAATTTAAAATGTCACTTTAAATTGTTTACGCCTTTGACTTTTATCCTAATCTTAATGGCATTTTTTCTTATAAATACCTACCAACTTCAACATAAGAGTAATAAATCATCAAAAAAGCTTGTAAATTTATTATTGTTGTGTAATGGCGAACCAAATGTCAAAGCCTTTCTGTTTCTTTGCTATCTTGGTTTTAGTTTTTGCAGGTAATAATATGTTGCAAATTATTAATGATAATTAATAATATGATTGTGTTCCAAAATGACAAGGAAAATATGTTATGATTTGAATTTTGAATTCGAAGAGTGGTAACTCTTCATGGAATGTTGCAACTGCTGGTGAACCATGCTGTGGGCCAAAAGTCATAACTCTTGGAAAAGAAATTGTTTCACCAAGGGTCGCTACCTTGTGAAACAATATCAGCATGGCCTATAAAATCATAATTTCGGATTCAGAATTCATATCAGAAAAAATGCAAATCCTTTAGAATAATTCCAGAGCACTCTTCGCTACATTCGAGTTTTCGCCGGTCTTGCGCAAACTCGATAAGGCTGAATTATCCTGGGTATTCCTGCGTAGAAACTCTAAGACAAATTGGGAGTGCTTGAAATACTATAAGGAAAGTGTTTCGTACACGATTCTAGCCTCGATTCCATTCGGTTTAAGTTGATTTTTCTAACATAATACTCTCCACCATTGCTAAATTATACTAGTAGCTAGTAAATTATAGTATAACTCTTACTAATTTTTTCTTCATATTTTTTCTAGCACAGTTCAATGTATTGAGATAGATGGTGAATGCACAAAAATTGTGGGTAATTGTGCTAAAGCAGAATGCACCGCTCATTGTAATTCATATGCAAGAGGGGTTAGAGTTTTAAAAGCATCGTGTTCATACTTTAACTTATGCACTTGTACTTTCGATCGACCACCACCAGGAGAAACAGTTTGCGTTATTGGAATGGGAGTTTGCACTAATGATTGTAACTATGAATGTTGCAACAATAAGTGTCAAAAGAGTTATCCGAATACGGGTAGGGGGACCTGTGTTAATGCTTGGGAGCACGATCTTTGCCTTTGTTCTTATAGCCGTTGACTTTATAGTTAACAAAAATAAATACAATAAAATAAATGGTTGTATTCCCTTCTTTATCTAACAATAGTGTTTCATTTGACATTTTCACATTATTGTTACTTTGATTATTATTTTTTTCATTACTATTATTGAATATACTTAATACTTAATCCAATCATGACCACTGGTTCCTAAGAAGATGTTGTGGCTTAAAATGAAGGAACGAGATTAGTACCATAGAGCCTATTGTACTAAAACTTTGTTGTAAATCCTATAACAAACAACACAAACTATAAATAATATATTTTTGGGTTAAATATGTTTTTAGTCCCTCTAAAGCGGTTTTCAACTTTAGTCCCTCTAAATATTTTCTTTAAAGAATTGTCCTCTTAAAAATTTTAATTTTAACTTTTGATCCGTCAGGGCAAAATCGTAGCTAAAACGGTGTCTAATCCCGTCGCTAAACAAAAAACTGTCGCTAAAATTGCCGCTACAATCGTCGCTAATTTGTAAAAACCGTCGCTAAATTGCAAGAGGAACCAAAAGTTAAAATTAAAATTTTTAGGAGGACCATTCTTTGAAGAAAATGTTTAGAGGGACTAAAGTTGAAAACCACTGTATTTAGAGGGACCAAACACTTATTTAACCCTATACTTTAATTACGATAATGATTTCACATCAGTCAATGAACAAACGAGGTATATATTTTAGGTGTGCTACATTTTTTTAAATACTACATATTTTCTCAGTTGAGCGGATACTCAAGGCAAAAAATATTAGATGACATGTCTTTGAATTCCAACAACTGCATTTTAATAACTTTTAATTTTTAATATTTTTATAACTTCAAAATAGAACTTCTTCATCTTGAATTATAATCCAATGATGTGTGGGGAAGATGTTACCACCTTGCATACCAAGTTTCAAAGTTGGTTGAATTTTATTTGAATTTTTGTTGACTTTTATAAAAAAGTACTTTTTTATGCAAGTAATAAACCCTAAAAACCTAAAGGAATGAAGCATGACCTATAATAAATGAGATTAATGATAAACCCTAGAAGAATAAGTCAAATTGTTAACTTTCTCTCTTTTTGGTCTTTATGTATAATTTTTTTAATTTTGAATGATGAATGCATATGAGGCTCAAAGACCAAATGAAATGGTCATGATATGTTGATGCGGAAGAATAAACAGATGAAAGTTTTTGGGTAAAATTTAGGGTATGAAACCACATAGAACTTTTCAAGGAATACCCTTTCTAACTGACTCCAGATATGTATGGAGTGAGGAGGAAGTGTGATAAACCATTTAAATGTGTTTTTATTCATAGAATATGGAAAGTATTTCATCTTCAGATTCTCATTATTGGCTATATCACCAGCTTTAGTTTGATACCTAGTAACGTGTTCGACTGTGGATTCGTTGGTGTCTTGAGCAAATTTTGTGAATTTGGGGACTTTCCACCCTCCGGGAAGTTCACTCTGCATCACATATTCTGATAGTGTGGACACATAATTGGGTCTATGGAGGCAAATATTAATTCCATTTTGGACCAAAATCTATTCGACATCGTTAGCTATATTTTTTCCCCTCCAAGTTATTTTGTTAGATTTTACTAAATATGGTCAGCGTCCTAGTGTCTGTTCAGCGACACTACTATTGGGTTGTTTTGACCTATATACTTTTCGTCCTCTTTTTGAGTGGGATATTTTGTTAGTCAAAAATTTAATCAAAATGCAACCCAAACTTAGTCATGTTAATCCCAAAAAAATTTAATAGTTAACAACGAAAGTGCTAATAATACATCTAAACTTTTAGCTTTTAACTCTTTAAATAAAACAATAAAACATATAGATGGTACAATCTTCAAATGCTATATTCTTAAATTATCAGAACCAATCAGTAACAAAGCATGCATCATATACCTGCATAGTAAAATGCATAAAATAAGATTTATATTTATCAAAACTTTGGAAATAAATAAATAGAGTGTGTAACATATATAGATACAAAGAATGGGTAACATTAATATATATATATATATATATTTATAACTTATAATCATTTATCAAATTTTAATTCACGTGTTAGGAATATCAAATATTATATAACTTATTATGTGTTCATAAATCGTACAAATATTATATATCTTACATATTATATAACTTTTAAACTGTATCTGATAGATACTTTCACATCTACCCATTTTCTCAAATATAAAATGTATGACAGCTCCCCCTCAAATGCTTAAAAGTTTCTATATTTAATGCATATTATTATAATATAAAAAAATATAATTTATAAGTTTAAAAAAATATAATTTTAATTAAGAAATTAAACATAGTTAGAGAATATAATTTATTAAACCTATTTGAGATATTAGCTCATTTTTTCAAACCTAAAATGTATGACAGCTCCCGTCAAAATGATCTGTCAATAACTGTATCTCATAAATACTTTCACGCCTACCCGTCAATTCAGATGAGTTAAGAAATTTCAGTTTAATCCAAATGAGTTAATTCTAAAAAATTTTAAACCAATATTAGCCCATTTTCCCAAATATAAAATGTATGACAGCTCTCGTTAAATGCTTAAAAGTTTCTACATTTAATGCATATTATTATAATATAAAAAATATTATTTATAAGTTTAAAAAAAATATAATTTTAATTAAGAAATTAAACATAGTTAGAGAATAAAATTTATTAAACTTATTTGAGATATTAGCTCATTTTTTCAAACCTAAAATGTATGACAGCTCCCGTGAAATGCTTAAAAATTTCTACGTTTAATGTATTATTATAATAATTAAAATTATCATAATTAATGTATTTTATTTTTTACATTTTTATAAAGAGTCAAAACTTATTTTTGATGCGGTGATAAAACTTTATATTATGTGTACTAATTAATTAAATGATAATATATAATTGTAGAAATGTAAAAAGAATGACAATTTTCAATTTTTCATAATAAATTTATGTATGTTTCTATCATAATTGTCTCATGTTCTTTTATCATATACAAATATTTATAACACTTTTTAGTATAAATGATAATTTTATCATAGAAAAAACTAACATCTTTTAATAAATTGAAATTTTAATATAATTTATTATATTTTAATAGTAGTTTTATTTATAGTTAATGTATTACTAAATTTTCAAAAGAAAAACTTAAATAAAACTTTAGTAAATGATTAAAATATTTATTTTAGTAATAAAGTCTATGTACAAACATCATAAACGGATTGATTTGCATAAAAAAAATTAAATTAATCATGATTGAAATTTTGCAATATTTTTTGTTGGATAATACTCTTTCTAATTAAATGTAAATTTACTATCAACATCTTTTACTATTAAACACAATAATTGGAAAATTTTAAAATTACATTAATGTATTATTTAATTGTAAGATTTTAATTAGTAAACACAATATTTGAAAATATAAAAAATATTAAATACAATAGTTATGAAAGTAGACATATTAGACGTGATATCGTTTCATTCTTTTTTTATTTTATTTTAGAGATATCTTTCCATTAATTACAATAATTCAAATTTTATAGTCAAAATTTTCCATATTTTTAAGGAATCTATTTATTTGTACTCAAACTTTTCGATATACCATTCATCATCATATTCATAACTTCATGACCAAAACTAAAAAAAACTTTGTTCAAAATAAAATCCATCTTCAAACAAAAAGAAAAAAATAGAATAATAATAATTTGCTTATGTTTTTATTAGAGTAATAATAATAATAATAATAATAATAATAATAATAATAATAATAATAATATTAATAATCTAACACGCGGTGAAAACGGAATTGAAATATAATAATTACTAATAGAGAGTACATTATATAAGTATATATGAAGAATCATTACAAACTTTCTCAGTTAATAATTTTCTCAGTATAGTAATAATGATTTATTAATGACAAACTTAATTGAAAAGGTTTTTTTAGAGGATAATGTGAATTTCAACTTTTCTTCTTGAAAGAGGAAGCGTGATAAGTATCACCCAACTTTTCAAATTCAATTTTAAAATGTATTTTTAGTAGAAATATTTTAGGTATGTTTACAAAAAGAACAAAATAAATTAATCAAAAACTGCCTTTATAAGATTATTTTTTATATACAATGTCTAATATCCATATCCAATGTACATGAAAAATAGGATGCACTAATAAATATTATGCACGAATCTGGACCGAATTCCATTTGGTGGTGATGTTGGAACAATTTTTTTGCTTGTGAAGTAAATATATAGTCATAATAATGATGTGAATATCAGGGTTTATGGAAAATTGGTGGAATTTAATGGAGATAGGAAGTTGTCTGAATTTGAAAAGTGTCGTTTGGAATATGGAAGGGCAGGAGTAATTTTTTTTGTTAATGGAGGGCGTTGTGTTTTCAAAAGCAAAAGAACAAAACTCCACAAACAAAGAATTAATTATGAACTGAAAAGCAAGGAACAAAACTCCACAAACAAAGAACTTTTAGCAACAGACTTAAGAATAAGAAGTAAAAATAGGAGAAGAGCCATATTTTTCCATCACTTGTTCAACATATCTTTCAATTATTCTCTCACAACTTGTTCAGGAAAATTTAACGCTGTCATTGAACCTTTTGTTGACAAGCAAAACTTCTTTAATTAATGGATATAACCTTATCAGCCTGAGGCACAACCTGAAATTCAAAAATTCATTAAACTGATATACAAAATATATAATTTAAAAAACACAAAAATTAAAAAAAATAAGAGAATCAAGCAAATTGGTTCTCATTGCTTGGAAATTGCATTAATCTTCAAATAGTTCCTCTGCAAAACTAAGAAATACCCAAATGAGTTAACAAAAGTAATTTTTTTAGAAATATAAGAATAATACATCTCAAGGGACGTATTACTCTGTCATATCCTCATATTTTTTCTAAAAATAAGAAACCATAAAATATAAGCGAATACTTTGATCACTTACTCTGACTTCCACGATTAGCTTGTACAACATCCTTCAAAGCCTTCTCGCTAAGCTGAAGATTTTTAAACAACTGTTGCTCAAACCTCTTATCCGAATGAAATAATAGCAAAAGGTGTTCCAAAGACACATACTCATCACCTATTTCTTTCTTATGCCTTTGAGATTTGTCCAAAACAGAGCTCAAATGCGAACCAACAACATGACCAGAAGTGTCACCCGTAACCTGCACAATAAGACAGCAGGTAAGAATTTTCTTGAACATCAACAAAGTATGTTACCTTACCAGTAACAGTAACCACATTAGCACAACTTAGGCCGATGAGCTATAAAATTATCAATAGCTTGTAGAATCGATGGATTGTCTAATACTGCCTTGGTGAATATCCTTCAAGCCAAACCATCCTTTTGCTCCAATAAAATAATCCATAACCTATCCATGAATCCAAGAAATAAGTAATTATATCATTAGAAAACAAAAATGGAGAAGAAGCTTCAAACCTGTAAAAGAGAAAGTGAATACTGGTATGCCATTGTTGGTGGTGATATATAACGTGAGAATCAAAAGTTAGAAACGTATAGAAAAATGAAAGGGCGCAAGTAATTGATTTTTTGGGTAGTGGAGGAATTGATGTTTTCAAAGTAATAAAACCTATCCATTCAATGATGAAATAATTAGGGTATAACCATAGGTATTAACTTTTAACGCGTAGATTTGAAGAAAAAAATAATCAATTAAGAAAAATAAAAAACCAACAAAAAAATAAGAGACTGCCACATCAGCAACAATAAATGCGAAATCAATATTATTGTGTTATTTTGACAAAAGACTTTTATACCCGTGGAATAAGAAAAGTTTCAGTACATTTATCATAGGGCTTTTCCTGGAATTTCCAAGTACTATTACTTTTATATATTAATAATAGATAATAGATAGATAACTTAGGAATAGCGATGTATCTTTTAGATGTATTTTTTTAGTAGTTGATGGGATCTAATCTCTAGACAATTCTTATCCTTTATGGTTTTTTTAGTAGTTGATGGGATATAATTTCCATGAATGAGAAAATGTATTTTTTTAGTAGTTGATGGGATCTAATCTCTAGACAATTCTTATCCTTTATGGTTTTTTTAGTAGTTGATGGGATATAATTTCCATGAATGAGAAAACTCCCAGCAAGAAAAATAAAAACCATTCAATTAATGAGTTTGTAAAAGATAAACTATTATCATTGAAAATATAAAACTTTGAGACTTTTTATTATAATATTCTTAAAAAAAACCATTCAACATATTTTACATTATTATTTTAGATTCTGGTTTGGTAAAATCAAAAGCTAACTTTTAACTTTTGGCCTTACAAGTCACATAAATAAAAAAATTTGTTTTGTTTGGTAATTATTTTTTATTTTATAGTTTGTAATTTTTTTTAAGATTATTTTATGACTTTATCTCAAATTCTTCATTTTTTATATTTATTATTTTAAATAAATTTTGTCTATCTTTAGAACTTTATTATAATTTAAAATAAATAAAACATTTTAAATGCATGAATAGAAAAGTCAATTTTTATACCTAAAAAAATTATAAAATGTTTTATACCAATTTTTCTCTAATATTTTTCATCTTTTCTGTTCCAGTTTCCTCCATTCTTTTTCTTCCATTGATTCCAGCCTCAGTCTTCATTATTGCTTACTCTTACTCTATCTTTCTGTCCATTGATAAAATTTACATATATCCGTTGAATATATTTTTATATTATATTATATATATATATATATATATATATATATATATATATATATATATATATATATATATATATATATATATATATATATATATATATGGATTTAATGGATATGCACTGTCAGTGTAAAATTCTTTACACAGTCAGTGCATCACAACTATTTACATATATTATTTTATATATATTTAAAATAAAAGTCAAAATTCAATAAATATTTAACGTCTACGATTCACTGACAGTGTAAAACTGATTTACATTGTCAATGTATTTCCATTATATCCTCTCTCTCTCTCTCTCTCTCTATATATATATATATATATATATATATATATATATATATATATATATATATATATATATATATATATATATATATATATATATATATATATATATATATATATAAAATTGTTTACATATGTTCATTGTTATGTTTAATTTTAATAAAAAATAATTTATTATTAATAATATATAAAAGATTGTATAATCATTTAACTATTAATTAATACTATAATTTTATTTTATTTTACATTTATCAATTAATAGTGAAATTGCAATTTTACCAAAAAATTTAATTAACTTATCAATGGCCAATTATTTAGTTGGTAATTTCTTGTGGTCCTTTTTGTCGAGAACCCTTTATGTAAACAAACTATAAACTATATTCATCTACTATTAACAACTAACTAGTTTATCAACTATCAAATATTTTTATTAAATAATGCCTTAATACGAAAAACCAGATAAAAAACGTCAAAAACCAAATCTGCATTTCCACTCATGGGTTGGTTTCTTCCATTATTTTATTATATTTTGGTCAAAAGTGTGGCATTTATACTTTTCTTTTAAAAGTGTGGTATATTAAGAATAATATTTTAAAAGTCTAATTACAAAGTGTAATACTTATCAATAAAAAAAAAGTCTAATACTTATCAATTAAAAAAAAAAAGATTTATTTGCTTTTCTATTATAGAAAATAATATTTAAAATATCTCTCATTAAATTGTCTAAGCTTTAGCCCTTTCTTAATCTCAATGTTTTTTTTTTATTTATAAATACCAACATCATCATTGGAGTAAAACACCAAGAGAAAAAAAAACTAGCAAATTAATTAGTATTATTGTGTAATGGCTAACCAAATGTCAAAGTCTTTTTGTTTCTTTGCCATCTTGGTTTTAGTTCTTGCAGGTAATAATAATCTTCTCCACAATTATTCATGTTATTTAATTATAAATCTAATTAATTTTTCTCATTTTTCCAACCACAGTTCAAATTATCGAGATAGAATGTGGTGAATGCTCACAAATTTTGGGTAAATGTGGTGAAGTAGAAGATTGCACTACTCGGTGTAATTCTTATGCAAGTGGTGTTCGTGTTTTAAAAGCATCATGCTCATTCTTAAACTTATGCACTTGTTCATTTGATCGACCACCACCAAAACTAGCAGCACCTCCTTGCGCTATTGGGTTGGGAGTTTGCACTAATGAACATAATTATGAATGGTGTAAGAAAGAGTGTCAAAGTAAATATCCTAACTCGGGTTTTGGGAACTGTGTAAAAGAATTTGATCAGAATATTTGCGTTTGTGTGTATTACAATTGAGTTTGTACTCTAAATTGATATAAAATACAATCAAATATTATTTATTTATTTGAAGAAATGTTTTTTTCTTGTGTTCATTGTTTTATTTTTTCTTGTGATATAAATGATAATTTATTTATTAGAGTTAAGTCAAGTGTTTCTTTAAAATAGTATTATTGATGATGGTAGAGGTTACTTTTATTATAATATACGAGTTATATAAAGATTATAAAAATAATTTTTTATTATGTATTTATAATTCTTTTTTAATATATAGCAAGTAACGAAGTTATTAAATAATTAATAAGTATATTTTTAATTATCATCAAAAGTATTGAATATATAATGATTTGTAAATAATTAAATTTTCATATTTTAAATAGAAATTATACTATTATTTTTATAAAAATAAAGATTATACATTAATTTAAATATATTTTTTGTTCATTGTTTTATTTTTCCAAAGCCTGGAATGGTATTTTTTTATTAGATTTATATTAAATATTTCTTTAAAACTGTATTATTGATAATTGTAGAGGTTAATTTTATTATAATATACGAATTATATAAATATTATTTAAAAATTCAGTTTTATTACTTATTTGTCATTATTATTTATATATAACAAGTAACGGGGTTATTAAATTATTAAATTATATATTTTTAACTATCATAAAGATATTGAATATGTAATAATTTATAAATAATAAAATTTTCATATTTTAAATTGAAATTATGCTATTTTTTTTAACAAAAAATAAAGATTCTAAATCAGTTTAAATACTAATTATTGTATTTTTATTAAAAGTGGTAAATGTAAAACTGGTTTTTAAATTTATTTAGGAGAACAATACTAAAATACTTTTTGGTATAAATTAAAGATTGAAAATTAGCATAAAAGACTTGATATACATTAAAAAGTAATAAATTAAATAAAAAAGTTATTGTATTTATGATAAATATATACGTTACTTTAATTATGTAGGAATTATGAAAAGCATTTTTATTGCCTTTTCATAATTATTTATTATATATTTATTTATACCAATTAAAATGCTTTTAATTATCATAAAATGATGAAATATGAAATAAATAATATTTAAGAAAATCTCCATATTTTAAATGGTCTGCTATGATTTTTATCAAATAAATAAATTAAAATGATATTAATCAATGTATAATTATTAAAAAGAAAATTATAAAATATAGGGTTAATACCTATTCTCCGTTGCATCGCCACACCACTAGGCCAGTTGATTTGTTTGTTAATATATTCGCACCAATTTTATTTATCTCTTATTTGGTACTCTCATTGCTCTTTTGCAAAATAACACACCAGTAAGTCATTATCTCATCTCTTACCCCTTCAATACCCTTGTAAGACTAACATAATCATTAACTGAACAACAATTGCCTATTCAATCTAGAAAAACAACAATTATCATTATCTTATCAGTTAGTTCTAGATTCTAGACGTAGGGTTTGGGGTTAACATCCATATATTATGGAGGTTTAATGTTTCTGTGTTGTTTGATCGGTTGAGACATCGTCGAAAGAGCAATATAGTTGAGCTCTCGTCGGTGTTGCATAGATAGACATTGATGTGAGAGGTATGTGGTGATTCTGATGAGTATTGTAGATTGAGTTCATCCGAGTGATAAATCTAAATTTGTGAGGAGTAATTTATATCCAAATCAGATAAGCTATTCTCTATCAATAATGTATTTGTTTTATGTTCATATGATATATTTTCCATTTTTACTTAAAACCCATTTAATCCAAACTCATAACTGCGGAAACAGTAGAATGGCAGTTCGATATCACTAATTTCTGTGGACACGTCCCAGATAAATATTTCCAAAACTTTTGTTGCTTTCTGCTTTACCACTTCAGCAACTTGTCACCTTTGCTAACCTATATTGTTTTTTGAAATAAGGCATTTAGTACCTACTATTTTAAAAGTACGGGCGAACAACCATCGATTGGTTACACACATGTCTATTTTCCTGCATGGTTCATGCAACAATTATCATGCATTACTGCATCAAGTCCTGAAATAATCCATTTGAAAAGTTTGTTAGAAGACTCTCATCAACGTGCAAATGAATTGTACACATACTTTATAAACAGATATAAATTTCACACTCTGTACTGAGGGAAGAAAATAATAAACATTGGTGTAGCTGTAAAAGGAGTTATAAAGGGTGGTGAATATTTACGAGTTGGTATATAATTATATGGACTCGGAAAATAAAGTTGTCTTCTTTTCTTGTGACTGGCATGATCCATCTTCTAGTGAAAGAAAAATAAATAAAAAATATAACACTGTTGAGGTTCGAATGGATAGAAAATACAAATAGTATGACCTTTTCATATTGACACATAATGTTAGGCAAGTTTATTACATACCTTATCCTTCAATTCAACCACGTAAACGAGGATAGTGTGTTGTAATCAAGTCCAACCCAATGGGTCATATTGAAAATGACGATGTAACGGAAATGTTGCATAACAAGAAATGAGGAGAAAAAAATAGAGATGCATGAAAAAATAAAGAGAAAAATAATGGAGTATGAGGAAGTAAAATAGATTGAAAATGAGCGAACACAAAAATTTGAATAATATATGGTTTACAAATGAACTCAGGTTCTAGTGGTGGATATGTCATGGAGGAGGAGGAAGAGGAAGATAAAGAGGAAGAAGAACATCATTAAAATGTATGGATATGAAACTTTTTATTTTTATGTTTAACTTTGTTGGATATGGAGACTATTTATTTTTAATTCAATTTTAGTCATGAATGATCTAATTTTATAGTTTTATTTAAATTTATTTTTATAAAATTTTAAAATATTTATTTATTTATTTATTATATTAATGTCAAATTACTATAATTATATTATATTATATTTATATTTATATTAAAATATTTGTAATTTCTTTGTTTTCTTCTTTGCCGGTCTTGTGCCGCTTTTTTGTAAACACGTTTAAGAACCCTTAGTTCTCCGCTTAATACTATCTTGTTTACTAAAAAAAATATTTATAATAATATAATTATAATATTTTTTACAATATTGTAAATAATGGTCAGGGGTAACCTATAAAAAAACAATGAAGCAATTTGTGAGAGGCTAAATCCCTCACAAATTTCAACAAGCATGTTAGTTTGCTAGAGGCTTAATCCCAAGCTAATTACCGACACACTGTTGAAAGAGTATATTGGAGTACTTTTCGTTTATATCGTATCCACAGGAATTATTGCAATATCACCGCCGTTCTATAGCTTATTTTGTCTTGAGTTAATGTTACTTTGGTTTTGAGTTTGCAAAAGATCATTCAATACTTTAGTAGCAAAGAGTAAATTAATGAAAGTTCTAAAATAAAGAAAATGTATCAAGATTCGATTTCATCGACCTAACTTCGTATGTCAACCTATAAATATATATATATATATATATATATATATATATATATGAACTTCTTAACGATCAATATAATTACGTATCGACGTCTATACCGTCCGTGTCCGCAACGATATAGTTAGATTTACCGTATTGTTTAACCGCCGATTTCTCCACCGTTTAAACAATACAAATAACGTTTTATAAACCGATACTAAGTAAATATCAAACGCTAAATCCATGTCTGTAATTTATAGTTAGATGATGAAATTAGATCAAGGTACAAATATTCATTTTGTTGAAAGAGTATACTGGAGTACTTTTCGTTTATATCGTATCCACAGGGATTATTGCGATATCACCGCCGTTCTATAGCTTATTTTGTCTTGAGTTAAGGTTACTTTGGTTTTGAGTTTGCAACAGATCATTCAATACTTTAGTAGCAAAGAGTAAATTAATGAAAGTTCTAAGTTAAAGAAAATGTATCAAGATTCGATTTCATCGACCTAACTTCTTATGTCAACCTATAAATATATATATATATATATATATATATATGAACTTCTTAACGATCAATATAATTACGTTTCGACGTCTATACCGTCCGTGTCCGTAACGATATAGTTAGATTTACCGTATTGTTTAACCGCCGATTTCTCCACCGTTTAAACAATACAAATAACGTTTTATAAACCAATACTAAGTAAATATCAAACGCTAAATCCATGTCTGCAATTTATAGTTTGATAGATGATGAAATTAGATCAAGGTACAAATATTGATGTCTCAAACATTTATACCATAGAAAAGCTTTAACAAACAAACTAAACCATCTATATTGATCATAACTTGTTCATACACATATGTTCACAAGAAATACATACAAAAGTCAAGGAGGATTACATCTTATCTTGATACAAAAGAGATTTAGCTATCCATGAAAATGGAAGCTTGCTCAAGAAGGTAAGGATGAAGAACAACAAGCATCTACGACGATTAATGGACGATCAAGGCTTCGATTCTCCAATTCTTCAGTTGCTACAGTAGTTTAGGGTTCTTTGAGCTCTTAAGATGATCAAGAAGAAGGAAAATATATGACTTGCTCCTTAAATAGCAATTCTGTTTTCTGTCAAGGGCGCGTCGCGCCCTCTAGCACGCATCGCGCCAATACACTTTAAAGTTAAATCGCCCAAGCGCGCCACGCGCGCTTCTCTCTGCTGGAAGCTTCAAGAAAATATCTTGCCCAGAGCGCGGCGTGCCCTATTACTGTGCGACGCGCCCTATTACCGTGCGACGTGCCCTATTACCGTGCGACGCGCGCTATGCTCTGCCCAGCAGTCTTCAAACAAGGCCAAAACAAGCTCAAAACTTCCCAAAATGAGCTAAGACCTACAAAATCATAACTAAAACACATATTAACATAAAATGAAAGTTAAAAATTATAAACTATAAATAATTATCTAAAACTTCAGGGAATTGTACGAATACTCGATAAAAATGGTCGAAAGGTGCCGCTAATTAAACTAAATATTAACACAATTTGGCACCTAACAACTCTCCCCAACTTAAACTCTTGTTTGTCCTCAAACAAAACAATGATAAATTACCGGGAACACAAAATATCACAAATGAAACAACCAAGTAGAAACAAGAACAATTGAATGGTTCAAATTCCAAAAGTACACAAAGATCAATCCTTACCAATTTCAATCAAAGTACCATGATGACAATGCTAATCCTACATACAAATTCTATGTCAGAAATTCCACAAGCAAAAGAAGGTCAAGAATGAATCACACCTACGCACTTCTCTATTGAGAGAACAAAAATGGAGGATCCTAACACTCACCAGACAATGACGCAAACATTGAGAATTGATTATGACTCATCTAAACAAAAGATATATAAAAAGCGTAAAAGCAAGAATCACAAAGACTTTATGGTTGCAGCTTGGCTTGGTTAACAAGGAAATGTCATTTCTCAAGGCTATTGAAACGAAAAGGTCAATACCTAAGAGAGCATTCAATATCACATTTACATCCACACATCCCTATCAACCGATCACATACTTTTATTGCTCAAGAGTTCACCCTTTTAATTTAAGGGAAACTAGCTATATACAAAGCTCTTTTCTTTTCTTTTCTTTTTCTTTTCTTTTCTTTTCTTTTTCTTTTCTTTTTCTTTTCTCTCTTGAGCAATCACTTATTTTCTTCTCCACACCAATACAGCCATTTTTTTTTATTCTCCCCACCTTGAATATTACCACCACATAATCACGAATGCTCCCTATTCTAAGGCGAAAAGGAATCAATCCTAACCACGTTTCATGGTACTCTTTAAGGTTAAAAGAAAGTCATCAAGATTCAGATGAAAAATCGGCAATTATAAACAAGGAAATGATACCGATTGAATCTTGGCAAAGCGGCTCAAAGTGGTTAGCAAATACTCACACACTCACCGGGTAGGTTATATTTGGTAGAGAAGTTATACTCGTAATGCGAAACAAAATGCTTTGATCACTGTCATACCCCAAAATTTGCCCACACAATTTCTCTTACACAAATTCATATCAACACACAAAGCTTCCAGACACTTTCTCCTATACAAGGCTCTGAAACTAGGGTTTGACCTATTCAAAGGAAACTCAGTTAATCAATGGCTCCAAGACATCTCGTATGGCTCAATATATCTCACATTACCTCTATGACAAGTATCAAGGCCTATCTCAAAGGATTGGTCACTCAGTTGTTCAGAAAGTCAACAGTCGACTAATTTAACCTAAAAGTCAACTGTGGTCAAAATAAAGTCAAAGCTCCTGATTTTTTGTCAAGAATCCTCATGTTGAAGTATCATTCACCATTTGATCAATAATTGATCATGGTTCATCAAGGAAAGAACAAAAATCAATAAATCAAGAAGTTTCTAAATTAGGGTTTTGTATAGGAAAAGTCAACTGAACTTTGACCAGCCATAACTCTCACATGGAACATCCAAAATTTTCCATCCAAAGCTCATTTTGAAGGAAATTTGATTCTCTACAAAATTGTGTCTCACATGCCAAGTCTAAAAATGCTTCATTTGAGACATATGGACTAAAACATTATAGGTCCTTTTCAAAAGTCAACAAAAAGACACTTTTTTTCAAAAGGACATAAAATGAGAATGGAATATGATTTTGATATGAGACCAAAGACACTGGTTAGAGGACCCTCTAGGGTTGCCAAAAAGCCCACAAACTTGAAAAAATATTGAGATATGAAAAAATGGCATGGTGTACAAGTTCACTTATTTTCAAAGGTGTACAAGAGGAAAAAGGCCTAAAACTCAAAATATTTCTAAATGGGCTTGCTTCCTTTTTATTCTAACCTTATTCTAAGCCCATCCACGTGCTAGAGCTAGGAGCATGTTATTTTTACTATTTTATTTATTATTTTATGATTTTAATTAATTAAAATTATGATTTAATCATATAAAATATAAAAATAATGCAAGATTTGATTTTGCTTTAATTTAAAGTCAAGAATTGGATCAAATCTCTCCCACCAATCAGTATATTTCGTTCATAATGCTTGAATCCCAAGATTGGCCAATAATAGGAAGATTTCCTCCATGATTTCAATCAATTTTTTTTAATGGAAATCAAATATTCAAAGAGATTCTTGCCAAGATTGTTAACCTAAAATCATCTCCTATATATTCTGGACAGAACCATATGTTAGGGTTACGTTTTTGCAGCCTCAAGAACCCTCAAACTCGAGTGAAAAAGTTGGAGGAAATTTGAGATTCGGTTTCCGATTTGCAGGCATTTAGAGGAGTTCTCTTTGATCCCAATACGTTCCTAAGGATCTTCTAAAGCTGTGCCGATCATAACACGATCCCTAACCACGAGAATTCACGTTCAAGAGGCCAAGGTTTGTTCAAATATAAATTGAATCGATTAGGTTAATTCATGCATCCATGTCGAAATCAAAGTGCATATGTGTGTTTGTTATGATGTATTAACTGTTTCTGGAGCTTTAATCACGTTTCTGTGGATGAATAAGCAATGCGCCATTGCTAGGGTTTTAAGCTCTAAATGGGCTTTGTGTTTAAAGCAAAATTGGGGAAAATCTCAGGTGCTACTAAACTCGTGACCTCTGGACGATCGTCCCTGCATGGTCGCGAAATATTTTTGCCGCGTTTTGTGGTTTCTTTAAATTCGCAGGTGTAAAAGAAGGGGCTCTTCCATAACGCTCCTGCAAAAAACGCTGTAAAAGGTGCTTTCTGAATATCTCGTGAAGAAGATGGAGACGTGTCCATCACTCATTGGCCCATTCAAATCTGGAAAGGGCGCGCGCGCGTGGGGAGTTGGCCCTAGGATCCTGTGCATCATGATTCACCTTGATGCCATGCACCCACGTTCTCTGGCCATCCGATCACGCTGATACCAAATCCAATGTTCCTCAAGCTGCCGGTGCACCATAGACCGCACACGCGAGCCACATACGATCACAGCTAAGTGTTTGCAATTTTTTTTATTTTTAATAACATAGCGCCTATTATTTTTATTTATATATATATATATATATATCATTAAATTTTCTTTTTCTCTTTCTTTTCTATAATAATAATCTATTTATTATCTTTTATTCTAAAAACTTTCTTCTAATAATAATTTTATTTATTTATTTATTTATTTATTTAACACTTATATTATTTATTTATTTATATGTTAAATATTTGTAAATAATTAATTTGTTTGATCTATTTATATATTTATATACTCTTTTAATTTTATATTGCTTATTTATTTTTAATTTGCATTCAAATATTTATATACATACCTTTAAAAAATCACATTTATTTTATTTTAATTCCAAAGATTTATAAATTTTATTTTTATCCTCGATTTTATTTTCTTATCCCGATTAATTAATTAGGTCGCAAGACCAATAATTAATTAAATCGTTTATATTTTCTTATTTAAATCCGTACCCTAATCAGGGTTTACGGAGATCATGCCCTACACTGAATGTTTTTCTTCTTATGCCTTTTCAGGGTTACCCTTCAAATACCTTCCGACTACGCATCCGATCAAGACTCAAAGTTAAGTATTTGATTTATCTCAAAGTTTATTTTATTTTCCTTTTGATTTTAGGGTTTGCCCTTATATTTTCTGAACTGTGCATACACTCACTCCTTTCTATGCCTTGCCTTTTTGCCTTTTCAGGGTTAGTCTCAAGACATCCTCCGTCCGCCAACCATATCAGATCAAATTCGAAGCTAAGTGTCCTTTCTCTATTTTACTTTTAATTTCATTATTCTTTTTACTTTTATGGTTAATAAAGTTCGCCTTCGAACCGATAATGCACTCACTCCCTGTTTTTCTGTCTCTTCTTTTTCCTTTTCAGGGTTTGTCAAATGCCAAAGTTACGTCGTTGGTAACCCTAAACCCTATTTTATTTTATGGCTTTTAATTATTACTTATGTCAAACCCTATTAAGGGATCCGCTGGTTACAATTTCCGTCCCCCATATCTGTTTTGGTTATATTATTTGAATGCGTGGTTAGTAATTTAGGGAGTGCAATCTTGAACTGAATTAGAGCCATTTAATTATAAGATAATATATTCCGAATTGAATCACGTGATTGGTGCACACACGCACACTTTTGGGTAACCCTCTCTATTGCCTGTTGCCTGTTGCCTGTTGCCCGTTGCCTTTGCCTTGTGTATTTTTTGCAGAATAGCCAGCCCCTCGAACACGAGGATACCTCAACCATGTTGCCTCGATTAAAGGTCATGGTCCCTAATGATGCTGCCTTCGATACACTAACATGACCTCGACCCTCGGAAGTTGCCTACGGAAAAGGCTGAGGTATCTTCTGGTTGCCTACGAAAGGCTATTCTGATCCTTCCCCTTAGACTACCTGCCTCTCTATGGCATGGGTCAGTCTTTGAGCGAATGATAATTCGATGACCCTTCTACCTCCAAACGAAAGGCTTCCTGCCCTCTTATGGCAAGGACTGACCCTTTCATCCTGAAAGGCTAAAAAGAGACCTATCATCTGAGTTTAAGGTAATTGCCCCTAATTGCCTTGCCATGCTCTATTTTCTATATTCTTTCTCAAAATTCTTCAAAAAACTGGCTACGCTCATGTACGAGCTAAAGTCCATTTTTCCTCTTTCATCTACATTTTCTAAAAACGAGCAAGCAAAGCAATTAAGAGCCCATGGAAAACCATGGATGCAAAGGGTGCCTTACACCTTCCCTTTGCATAAATTACCCCCCGAACTTAGATTTCTTTAAAAGGTTTTTTTCTGTTTCTTTTAGCCTTTCTGAATTTGTTTGGATAAAATAAAAGTCGGTGGCGACTCATGCTTAACCGCGACATTTCGATTATAAAAGTAAGTTCACCGTATTACAGAACTGGCGACTCTGCTGGGGATTTTTCGATTAAAAGAGGGGTTACCTTAAAAGTTTAGGAATCACTTAAATGTTTTCTATTGTTTGTTTTGCTTGTTTTATTTTTCAGGGCTGTTTTGGGAAATAAATGAAGGACGAATCCTATTCCCGGATTCAAGAACACTTAAGATTAGGAGCGGCATAGTCATGGAGACCCCCCTTGTGCATGCTTGGGGTTGGTCAAAATGAAGTTCGCACTTGAGTTAGGCCTCCACTGGTTATTATGTACCTCTTTTGCATGAGAGAGGTTTACACATGTATCTTTGGGTGCGTCGGAGCTCAAGGACCTTTAGTCACCTTTAACCCATCCTAACTTTTAGGAACGTAGTGGGAGGGCTATTCTTGGTGCATGCCAAGTTATGGTCGCTACCCGATACTACAGCTCAGATAGGTTTCTTCCTAAAGTATCATTGCGTGGTATGCATGTACCATGTTCGAGGGTGCTTTAGAGGGGGCTGACAATTCTGAGTCACTTGGTAGAACCCGTTGCTGAAATCTCCTTATCCATAGAAATACCCTTGGGAAGGACACTTGATCAGACTCCATGCAAGCCTTAAGCCAAAAATTGTGTGACTTGTGTGACTTGTTTGTGTTTGCTACTAACCTTCGTTTCCTTGCTGGTTTTGTTAAAAGGACTTGTTCGTCCTTACTATCTCACGCTGTGCCTAATGAACTGCATTCGCATAACATTCATGACATCATGACATCATAAGCATGACATGATCTAACTAACCCTTTCAAGGATCTTAGGGATTTAGGGCGCACAATTTCAGGTATTCTTATCAAGGACCGAATCCCTAACCAATGGGCAAGAGGATTTATTTTCCTCTGGCCATGTACCTTCCAATTCAGAGACTCAGTACCTGATCAAGGGGAAAGAGGATTTATTTTCCTCTGGCCACGTACCTTCCAGTTCAGAAATATCCCGAATCAGAGACGATGACCCACTCGGTATGGTGAGCTTAGTTCTCAAAGAAAGACGTTCAAAGACAAAATTCAGAATTCTTCAAACGAAGATGCGACCAAATCATTTCTAATGTTGCTAACTAAATTCCCAAAGAGCCTTGAAAACATTGCATTTGCATTCATAACATCGCATAACTTGTTTCTTACAATGAGTCTCTCATCCGTCCTTGCTGTTTATTTCAGCATCATGAATCTCGAACAATCAGTTAAGGATCTCCAAGCTCAAAATGCTGAATTCCAAGCCTTGATTCTGAATTTGTTCAAGGGGCAAGATGAGCTGAAATCCCTCCTGACTAAGAAGGAAAAGAAGACCAAGAAACCTAAAGGTGTTCTTAATCTGGGAAGAAGTTTCAAAGGCCCTCTCAAAAAGGTTGAAGAAGCTGAAACTCCCAAAGAGGGTAAGAAGACTCTGGTGAAAAAGCTTAGACCGATCTTGCAACTCAGGGATGCCGAAGCCTCTGAAGACAGTGATGAGGATGAGCAAGATGATGATGCTAGTATCAAAACTGAAGCGAAAAGTAACCATGATTCTGCCAAACACTCTGAAGTAGAAGAGGACTATTACCATGAGAACGAACATCCTGATGACAAATACAAGATGTTAGAAGAGCGACTGAGGAGCGTGGAAATTCAGAAGGTACCTGGGCTGGATTTTGAAGAGCTTGGACTCGTTCCTGGGGTCGTTATTCCTCCAAAATTCAAAACTCCCGCCTTTGCTAAGTATGATGGAGTCTCTTGTCCTAAACTGCACTTGAGGTCTTATGTAAGGAAGATTCAACCTCATACTGCTGATAAGAAGCTCTGGATCCATTTCTTTCAAGAAAGCCTATCTGGAACTCAACTCAAATGGTACTATCAACGGGAGGGTACTAGCATCCGTACTTGGGAAGATTTGGTTGTTGCTTTCTACAAGCAATACCAATATAATTCCGATCTCGCACCAACTCGCATGCAACTACAAAGCATGTCTATGGGCTCTAATGAAAGTTTCAAGGAGTATGCTCAGAAATGGAGAGATCTAGCTGGAAGAGTCAAACCCTCCCTAGCTGACAAAGAATTGGTCGATATATTTATGAGTACACTGACTGATCCTTTCTATAGTCATTTGCTGGGAAGTTCATCATCTGGATTTACTGAACTCATACTGATTGGGGAACTTGTTGAGAGTGGCATTCGAAGTGGTAAGATTCAAGTGGCTACATCCTCAGGTACTACAAAGAAGCATTTCAATGGGAGGTCAGATTCCAATGCTGTGTATGGGCAGAAAAGGATAAGCCATGATCCATCTATTGGGGCGGTTCTGAGCTCCACACCGGCGCCTCAACAAGGTCGTCAAAACAAACAAGATACACCCAGACGTCAATTCACAAAGATCAATATGTCGCTAGCTCAAGCTTTACAACACCTGCTAAAGGCAAATTTGATCACTCTGAGGGATCCTCCTAAGAACCCTAACACCTCTGCTCCCAGTTACAAGCCTAATGCGAGGTGCACATATCATTCTAACAGTCCTGGACATGACACAGAAAATTGTTGGCCATTGAAGAATAAGATCCAAGATATGATCGATGCTGGTGAAATTGAGTTCGACCTTCCTGCAACTCCTAATGTGATCACTGCTCCCATGCCTAATCACAACAAGATTGCTAATGTTGTGGATGGCTAGAAAGATAGACTTTTAGATCATTAGATTTACTTTCATTTGCAATTTCTTTCCTGTTTGTTTAAACATTCGAATTATGATAGACATTATCTGTTTTAATAATCATCATCAGTGCATTGCATATGCTTGTCTTGAATTAATTATTTCGCTATCACTCATTTTAAATTATGTCTTTACTTTGCATATGTTTTGTGATATTCAACTCCTGCTAAGTTGTAAGCCTTTTAAGGAAGGATGACGAAAACGATACCGCAACCTCATACAGTATGCTTTTGAACAGACTATGCTGACGATGTACAGACATTGTTTCAATTCCTAAACAGTGGAGATATAAGGATGTTAATCCCTCGTCAACCCCTTTGAGCCTAAGAAGTAGAAGTTTCTTTCTTGTACTAATTAAAACCCTTGATCATAACCTTGGGCAGGGTAGTTCTCAGTTAATTTGTCTGTGCATTCTATTTTAAGAGAATCATTCAGTACACCTTTCAACAAAGGTTTCAATCACAAGCGTTCATCCGCACACATCAAAGAAGTGTTGGTAAATCAAAAGCCAATGATGGTTCATCAATCATTAAGCAAAGCACTCAATATCTTTCAACAAAAAAAAATGAAAAAACATATATACAAAGAAAAGCCTGCTAAGTCAAAAATCAAAAGAAGACTTAGGCAAAAATCAAGGCATCCCGCTGACTGTAAGCTCAAAATAGACAGTTCAGGCAAAAGTTAGGGATATAAAAAATATGAAAGAAGAGAAGTCAATAAATTCCTGAACAACACAATGTTGTGACTACCAAAAGGAAGAAGTGACTGCCATCTCAAAAGCTCTCTTTGCTTGTGAACCATCATCATTATCAAAGGTGCAAATCCAAAAGTCTCTTGGAACCTGAATGCATAAGTTGAATTAACTAAGCTTAGGATTGAAGATCATCACGAAGAGGGGTGGGTACAAATAAACTTTGAGCCTTTATCCTTTGTTTCTTAAACCGTGAACCAAGCCACGTTACAACCCTTGAAAGTCCTAATTGAAGCATGGTTAGTTCGAAAGTATACTGTCACCAAAAGGTATCCCGACTCCTTAAGGTTTACTAAAATGCTGAGTCGATATTTCGCTTCTACAAAAATAGCATGTTTTTACAAATATCATGATTTTACATCTCTTGCTTTAATGTTTTTACAAAAACTCAAGACAAACGTATGCATTGCATCTCATGAATTCATTATTAAACATATTTTGCTATATAATTTCGAATGTTAGTATCAGGAAGAATTTGCACAGGGTACAACTAATGACTGAAAGTTATCCCGACAGACAAGATTACTCCGAGAAGCAATGTCCCCTACGTATACAAGGGGCATGGCACGCTTTGCTCAATCAATTTGGGGCAATTAAGTCAAGATTCCGAGAATCTCTCAAGGATGCTAAAACAATCAGGGGCCTCATCCTAAGTTTATGATTACTAGGGGCACGTCGCTCATAGTAAAGTCCTCGCGAGGCGAATCTTTCCAAAGTTCCTACTAACTGGGGCAAATCTATGCAAGTCCAGTTTTACATCCTTACCAAATACTCAGTGGCGTGTTCTAATCAAATCCAGGAATGGTAGAACTATAATACTGGGGGCAATGTTCAAGGCATCCATGCGTTCCCGTAATTCCGATTTCACAAGATCATATCCCCACAGAGTAATCATTAAGAAGATATCTTCAAACGCTCTCGACAAAGACATGGCTCCCCAACAAAGTGTACATGTTCAACACTGCTGGTTCTCCAACACTTTGCTCTTCTCCAACATGGGTTACTAATACTTTTAGCCCCAATCAGGGTCCATCAAGTTATTGATCATCCCCAAGCAAGAATCATAAATTCCCAGCTAAGCATTTTCAAATAAGATCAGACATCAAAATCACAAGGACATAGAGATTTATTTTCTCAATCAAGACTACATAAATCACATATCATATGTCATAAACGTATTCATACATTGCATACATTACCTCGTAATGAATTCATCCATAACATACAAAGTTTCTCATTTATTTTGAGGGACTCATTACATAATACATGCATCATGACATTGCATAACTATACCTATTGCAGGATACAGGTACCGACAAATGAGCGAAATCCCCAAATTTCCAAGATCTAATTCAGCTACTACGAATGGTACTGACACGGTCAACGCTCGAAGATCTAATTCATTTACCACGAACGGTAATGACACGATCACCTTTCCAAGATCTAATTCAGTTACTACGAACGGTACTGACACGGTCAACTCTCAGAGATCTAATTCTATCATTACGAACGGTGTAGACACGATCACTGACCTTCCCAGTCTAATTCGGTTACTACGAACAGTGCTGACACGACAAGAGAATCTAATTCTATCATCACGAATGATGTAGACACGATTATCTCTCCAAGATCTAATTCGGTTACTACGAACGGTACTGACACGATCAACTCTCAGAGATCTAATTCCATCATCACGAAGGGTGTGGACACGATCAATTATCCTCCTCAGTCTAATTCAGTTACTACGAACGGTGCTGACACGACAAAAGATATCTAATTCTATCATCACGAACGATGTAGACACGATCATCTTTCCGAGATCTAATTCAAGTATTACGAACGGTACTGACACGATCAAATCTCAGAGATCTAATTCTAGTATCACGAACGGTATAGACACGATCATATCTCCGAGATCTAATTCTAGTATCACGAACGGTATAGACACGATCATATCTCCGAGATCTAATTCTAGTATCACGAACGGTATAGACACGATCATATCTCCGAGATCTAATTCAGGTATTACGAACGGTACTGGCACGATCAAATTCTCAAAGACCTAATTCATTTACTACGAACAGTAATGACACGATCAAATTCTCAAAGATCTAATGCGTTCACTACGAACAATAATGACACGATCAACACTCGAGCAACTACTTCTCAAACACTTCAAACACAATCTAAGGCATGATTTACTGGATGGCATCTTTAAGCCCATCCCCATCACACACCTGGATGGCATCTTCAAGCCCATCTCCGACAAAAGTCCCTACTCCAGCTAGGGCAAATTTCTTGGTATTCTAGTGTTCAATCATCTTCCACCTTCAGATACCGACTGGCATACAAACCACTCTACATCTTCAGGTTTAAGATAATTGAACAGGGGCAGCTGTCATACCCCAAAATTTGCCCACACAATTTCTCTTACACAAATTCATATCAACACACAAAGCTTCTAGACACTTTCTCCTATACAAGGCTCTGAAACTAGGGTTTGACCTATTCAAAGGAAACTCAGTGAATCAATGGCTCCAAGACATCTCGTATGGCTCAATAAATCTCACATTACCTCTATGACAAGTATCAAGGCCTATCTCAAAGGATTGGTCACTCAGTTGTTCAGAAAGTCAACAGTCGACTAATTTAACCTAAAAGTCAACTGTGGTCAAAATAAAGTCAAAGCTCCTGATTTTTTGTCAAGAATCCTCATGTTGAAGTATCATTCACCATTTGATCAATAATTGATCATGGTTCATCAAGGAAAGAGCAAAAATCAATAAATCAAGAAGTTTCTAAATTAGGGTTTTGTATAGGAAAAGTCAACTGAACTTTGACCAGCCATAACTCTCACATGGAACATCCAAAATTTTCCATCCAAAGCTCATTTTGAAGGAAATTTGATTCTCTACAAAATTGTGTCTCACATGCCAAGTCTAAAAATGCTTCATTTGAGAGATATGGACTAAAACATTATAGGTTCTTTTCAAAAGTCAACAAAAAGACACTTTTTTTCAAAAGGACATAAAATGAGAATGGAATATGATTTTGATATGAGACCAAAGACACTGGTTAGAGGACCCTCTAAGGTTTCCAAAAAGCCCACAAACTTGAAAAAATATTGAGATATGAAAAAATGGCATGGTGTACAAGTTCACTTATTTTCAAAGGTGTACAAGAGGAAAAAGGCCTAAAACTCAAAATATTTCTAAATGGGCTTGCTTCCTTTTTATTCTAACCTTATTCTAAGCCCATCCACGTGCTAGAGCTAGGAGCATGTTATTTTTACTATTTTATTTATTATTTTATGATTTTAATTAATTAAAATTATGATTTAATCATATAAAATATAAAAATAATGCAAGATTTGATTTTGCTTTAATTTAAAGTCAAGAATTGGATCAAATCTCTCCCACCAATCAGTATATTTCGTTCATAATGCTTGAATCCCAAGATTGGCCAATAATAGGAAGATTTCCTCCATGATTTCAATCAGTTTTTTTTAATGGAAATCAAAGATTCAAAGAGATTCTTGCCAAGATTGTTAACCTAAAATCATCTCCTATATATTCTGGACAGAACCATATGTTAGGGTTACGTTTTTGCAGCCTCAAGAACCCTCAAACTTGAGTGAAAAAGTTGGAGGAAATTTGAGATTCGGTTTCCGATTTGCAGGCATTTAGAGGAGTTCTCTTTGATCCCAATACGTTCCTAAGGATCTTCTAAAGCTGTGCCGATCATAACACGATCCCTAACCACGAGAATTCACGTTCAAGAGGCCAAGGTTTGTTCAAATATAAATTGAATCGATTAGGTTAATTCATGCATCCATGTCGAAATCAAAGTGCATATGTGTGTTTGTTATGATGTATTAACTGTTTCTAGAGCTTTAATCACGTTTCTGTGGATGAATAAGCAATGCGCCATTGTTAGGGTTTTAAGCTCTAAATTGGGGCTTTGTGTTTAAAGAAAAATTGGGGAAAATCTCACGTGCTACTAAACTCGTGACCTCTGGACGATCGTCCCTGCATGGTCGCGAAATATTTTTGTCGCGTTTTGTGGTTTCTTTAAATTCGCAGGTGTAAAAGAAGGGGCTCTTCCATAACGCTCCTGCAAAAAACGCTGTAAAAGGTGCTTTCTGAAAATCTCGTGAAGAAGATGGAGACGTGTCCATCACTCATTGGCCCATTCAAATCTGGAAAGGGCGCGCGCGCGTGGGGAGTTGGCCCTAGGATCCTGTGCATCATGATTCACCTTGATGCCATGCACCCACGTTCTCTGGCCATCCGATCACGCTGATACCAAATCCAATGTTCCTCAAGCTGCCAGTGCACCATAGACCGCACACGCGAGCCACATACGATCACAGCTAAGTGTTTGCAATTTTTTTTATTTTTAATAACATAGCGCCTATTATTTTTATTTATATATATATATATATATCATTAAATTTTCTTTTTCTCTTTCTTTTCTATAATAATAATCTATTTATTATCTTTTATTCTAAAAACTTTCTTCTAATAATAATTTTATTTATTTATTTATTTATTTAACACTTATATTATTTATTTATTTTATATGTTAAATATTTGTAAATAATTAATTTGTTTGATCTATTTATATATTTATATACTCTTTTAATTTTATATTGCTTATTTATTTTTAATTTGCATTCAAATATTTATATACATACCTTTAAAAAATCACATTTATTTTATTTTAATTCCAAAGATTTATAAATTTTATTTTTATCCTCGATTTTATTTTCTTATCCCGATTAATTAATTAGGTCGCAAGACCAATAATTAATTAAATCGTTTATATTTTCTTATTTAAATCCGTACCCTAATCAGGGTTTACGGAGATCATGCCCTACACTGAATGTTTTTCTTCTTATGCCTTTTCAGGGTTACCCTTCAAATACCTTCCGACTACGCATCCGATCAAGACTCAAAGTTAAGTATTTAATTTATCTTAAAGTTTATTTTATTTTCCTTTTGATTTTAGGGTTTGCCCTTATATTTTCTGAACTGTGCATACACTCACTCCTTTCTATGCCTTGCCTTTTTGCCTTTTCAGGGTTAGTCTCAAGACATCCTCCGTCCGCCAACCATATCAGATCAAATTCGAAGCTAAGTGTCCTTTCTCTATTTTAATTTTAATTTCATTATTCTTTTTACTTTTATGGTTAATAAAGTTCGCCTTCGAACCGATAATGCACTCACTCCCTGTTTTTCTGTCTCTTCTTTTTCCTTTTCAGGGTTTGTCAAATGCCAAAGTTACGTCGTTGGTAACCCTAAACCCTATTTTATTTTATGGCTTTTAATTATTACTTATGTCAAACCCTATTAAGGGATCCGCTGGTTACAATTTCCGTCCCCCATATCTGTTTTGGTTATATTATTTGAATGCGTGGTTAGTAATTTAGGGAGTGCAATCTTGAACTGAATTAGAGCCATTTAATTATAAGATAATATATTCCGAATTGAATCACGTGATTGGTGCACACACGCACACTTTTGGGTAACCCTCTCTATTGCCTGTTGCCTGTTGCCTGTTGCCCGTTGCCTTTGCCTTGTGTATTTTTTGCAGAATAGCCAGCCCCTCGAACACGAGGATACCTCAGCCATGTTGCCTCGATTAAAGGTCATGGTCCCTAATGATGCTGCCTTCGATACACTAACATGACCTCGACCCTCGGAAGTTGCCTACGGAAAAGACTGAGGTATCTTCTGGTTGCCTACGAAAGGCTATTCTGATCCTTCCCCTTAGACTACCTGCCTCTCTATGGCATGGGTCAGTCTTTGAGCGAATGATAATTCGATGACCCTTCTACCTCCAAACGAAAGGCTTCCTGCCCTCTTATGGCAAGGACTGACCCTTTCATCCTGAAAGGCTAAAAAGAGACCTATCATCTGAGTTTAAGGTAATTGCCCCTAATTGCCTTGCCATGCTCTATTTTCTATATTCTTTCTCAAAATTCTTCAAAAAACTGGCTACGCTCATGTACGAGCTAAAGTCCATTTTTCCTCTTTCATCTACATTTTCTAAAAACGAGCAAGCAAAGCAATTAAGAGCCCATGGAAAACCATGGATGCAAAGGGTGCCTTACACCTTCCCTTTGCATAAATTACCCCCCGAACTTAGATTTCTTTAAAAGGTTTTTTTCTGTTTCTTTTAGCCTTTCTGAATTTGTTTGCATCACCGCCATTCATCGTGACAACAAAAATTCGTGTTCCAGCTATTTAATCATCAGGACAACTATCAAACACCATTATTTCTTCAACATAAACACTAAAATAAAACTACTTAAAATTAAATGCGAAAATAAAATAAACTGAACTTATATATATATATATATATATATATATATATATATATATATATATATATATATATATATATATATATATATATAAACCACACCAAACGGTGTTAACTATCCAAAGGCGTAAACTTAGCCTTTCAAAGTACCTCATCCAAAAGGATGGAACAAAATTAAAAACAAAGCAACTAAAAATTGTTCTAACATAAAAACTAAAAACAACAAAACATAAAAAACAACATAAAATCTACTCCTCATCGGAAGTCTCCTGGTCATCCTGCTCCATCCCCTCCTCAGGATCTGGCTTGCCCTCAGGCCATGAAGCATAAGCAGACAAATCATCCCTGGAACCAACAGGCTGCTGCAGAGATAACTGCAGGATAGAATGCTGCAAAAACATAAATGCTCTTTGATGCGCCATGTGCATCTGATAGTTCCAATCACTTGCCTCACCATACTGAGAACCAGCAGGCGGTGCAGCAGCAACCAGAACAGCTCAAGCAGCATCTGGAAGGTCAGGTGCATTAGCAGCTACACCATGAGGACGGCCACCAGGCAGACAGTACCTGTTAGCAAAAATATCATCTATAACGCCATCCATGGGAATCATTCCCCCAGGTGGAAACCGGACTCCAGCTTTCCTGCACAAACCCATAATCAGTCCAGGAAAAATCAATCTACACTTTACCCCATCGCCATGACGAGTCCGATTCAGGGCGACTCTCTTCAGCTCATTCGCCACAATCCTCGACACATCAACATTATCGCCATTTAAGATACACTGAACCAGGCCTGCAATATCAATGGTGATGGAGGAAGTGTGACTTCATGGCCTTATGTTGTAAAGGACCACCGAGGTCACCAACTGAGCCTCCTCCGTCAACTGACTATGAGTGAATGTCTTCGGTAGCCCAGCCTTAGTCAGAGTATAAGTGAAACCAGGACGACAAATCTGCTCCCTAATACTCTCCACATCCCAATTGCCTCTATTCAACCTGGGATGGTACTCACATTTTTCCACCAAAGCCAGAGGATTGTCAAGAAAATCAAAAATTGCATCTTTGCTAAAGTCAATAGCCTTACCTCTCACCCATGTTTTAAACGGGTAAGCTTCAGTGCCTACCCAACTGCTCGGAGGCAAAGCGTTTGCATAGAACTCTCTGACAATCTCCACCTGATAGAATTGCTCTAGAGTGAACAATTTGTCCCAGCAAGTGTTAGACAAAGCAGTCCACGCCCTTTGGAAGTGCCCGTGGTCAATAGGAACTACCGTGCGCTCGCTCCACACAACACGACTTTCAAGCTCATGGTACCTAGCCTCCTTATTCGGTCCTTGAAATTTTGACTGATCAAATCTAGCAGCCTGTGAGGAAGATCCCTCACCAGAAACAGTCTTCTTTCTTTTCAAAATAGGTGCCATACCTGCACATTTTAAATCAAACGAAACACACACGAATTGAAACAAAGTTAGCGCACTTAAGAAAATCCTCACAATAGAAGCACACATCAGGCCACATTCATCATCAACTACAGAACAGGCCCTATATAATTACTCAGAATGCAAAAAAAAAAAAATATTCAAAACTGGACCCAGGGCGCGACGCGCGCTCTGCGAAACCCAGAAAAAACCTTCACTTTTATGCAAAACAGAAGAGGAGAGCAAGCTTCCCCTCCCTTCTAAGGGTCCTAGCAAGCATTATATACAGCAATAACATGTTTTCTACACTAATTTTTCAAAATTATCAAGAAATTCCTAAATCTAAAAACCTAACTTCTAAAACTAAATTAATGGAAAGAGAAGGGAACAAGAACAAACCTTTGTTGATGATGATTATGGGGAGACGGAAATTAGTGAGGAAATTGCACAAGGAACTAAGAGCTTTGTGTGTGTTTTGTTTTCTTTTTTCTTGAAACAAAGAGGAAGAGGGTGAAACAATGGAGGCAACCGACCTCCAAAATCCCTAACTCCCCTTCTAACCTCGGTTTGGGTCGGGCCCAACATGGGTGGGCCCAAACAAAATTTTTTTTCTTTCAAAAATACGTACAGCACGCGACGCGCGCAGAATCGGTGCGACGCGCCCTCATCTCTGCCTGGAAGGGGTGAATGAAGTCACTAAGCGCGCGATGCACGCTTTTGGGTGCGGCGCGCGCTACACCAGAAACAGCAGAAAAAATGCTTTTATCAGCACACTCTAAAATACCGGTAGACCAGTTCTGCCTCGATGATAACACAAAAATCCCACCTGCAAAAATAACACAAACACAAGTGAATATATACAACTTGGGGTGCCTCCCAAAAGCGCTTTGTTTAACGTCGGTCAGCTCGACGGTCAAAGGCAATCAAGGATCACCAAACGATAAGACACATGTTTCACGATTAAAATCGCATCCTCGATAAACCTTCAACCTCTGACCGTTAACAACCCACTCTTGCTTAGTTTTCTGGTCTTCTATCACTATAGCCCCTTGGCTTCTAACTTCTTTGACCAGAAACGGTCCTGACCATTTCGATTTCAACTTTCCCGGAAAAAGTTTTAATCAGGAATTGAAAAGTAACACCAATTGCCCTACCTTAAAGTCCTTCATTCTAATCTTACTATCATGATAGAATTTGGTCTTTTCTTTGTAGATTGAATTAGACTTGTAGGCATTCAATCTCATCTCTTCCAACTCATGAAGTTGGATTTTTCTCTTCTCACCACACAACTTGTGGTCAAAATTTAAAAGCTTCAAGGCCCAATATGCCTTATGTTCTAGTTCTACGGGAAGGTGGCAACTTTTACCATACACCATTTGGAATGACGTAAGACCGATCGGTGCTTTGAAAGCTGTCCGATACGCCCATAAGGTTTCATCTTGTTTCATCGACCAATCTTTCCTAGAGCTAGACACAGTTTTTTCAAGAATTCTCTTTATCTCTCTATTGGTCCTCTCAACTTGCCCATTAGTTTGTGGATGATATGGAGTAGCTACCTTGTGCTTTACTCCATATTGCTCCAACACTTTCTCAAGCGGGGCATTACAGAAATGAGATCCGCCATCACTAATCAACACTCTTGGCGTGCCAAACCGCGAAAATATATTTCTCTTCAAAAATTTGATCACGGTCTTACCATCCGCTTTGGGTGAAGCAATCGCTTCAACCCACTTTGACACGTAATCCACAGCCACCAAGATGTATTCATTTGACATAGACGAAGGGAATGGTCCAACAAAGTCAATGCCCCAACAATCAAATACTTCTACCTCCAAAACACTTTGGAGGGGCATTTCCTCTCTTTTCCCAATTCCACCAATTCTTTGACAACTGTCGCAAGAGGCAACATGGTGGTAAGCATCTTTGAACAAAGTAGGCCACCAAAATCCCGATTGAAGGACTTTTGTGGCCGTACGCAAACCATTAAAATGACCACCATACGGCGAATTGTGACAATGCCACAAAATACTTTTTGTTTCCTCATCAGCGACACATCTTCTCAAAAGATTGTCACTACTTAACTTAAACAAGTGAGGCTCATCCTAGACATAAAAATTAGCATCGTTTAAAAACTTTTTTCTTTGGTTCCAAGTTAGATCCTCCGGTATCCAGCCGGATGCTTTGTGGTTAGCCATATCCGCGAACCAGGGTCTAACTTCTTGAACCATGTACAGTTTTTCATCCGGGAATTCATCCCTCACTTCTTTTTCATGTTTTGTTACCTCAGTATTCACTAACCGAGACAAATGATCCACAATCAAATTTTCTGTCCCTTTTTTATCTCTCACTTCAAGATCAAATTCTTGAAGCAGAAGAATCCACCTTATAAGCCTCTGTTTTCAATCAGGCTTGGTGAGAAGATATTTGATTGCGGCATGATCAGTGTAACACACTACTTTCGAACCAATAAGGTAAGAACGAAATTTTTCCAATGCAAATACAATTGCGAGCAACTCTTTTTCAGTAGTGGCATAGTTAACCTGTGCCTCATTTAAAACTTTGCTTGCATAATGTATAGCATGGAAATTTTTGTTCTTCCTTTGGCCTAAGACCGCACCAACCGCATAATCGCTCGCATCGCACATGAGTTCAAATTCAAGCGACCAATTAGGAGTGACAATTATGGGTGTGGTGGTCAATTTTTCTTTGAGTTCTAGGAAAGCTTTTAAACATGATTCATCAAAAATAAATTCCGTACCTTTGTTGAGCAAATCACTTAAAGGCTTTGCGACCTTGGAGAAATCCTTGATGAATCTTCTATAGAACCCAGCATGTCCCAGGAAGCTCCTTATGCCTTTCACATTCACCGGAGGGGGAAGCTTCTCAATTACTTCATTTTTTGCTGGATGGACCTCAAGTCCTTTTGAAGAAACCTTGTGGCCAAGAACTATCCCATCCGTCACCATG
Organism: Vicia villosa; assembly: GCF_029867415.1. Taxonomy (NCBI): domain Eukaryota; kingdom Viridiplantae; phylum Streptophyta; class Magnoliopsida; order Fabales; family Fabaceae; genus Vicia; species Vicia villosa. The sequence continues at coordinate 327,023 of NW_026705121.1, forward strand.
AAAGTACACTTCTCCCAGTTGAGAACCAAATTTGTTTCAATACACCACTCCATCACCACATCAAGATTCTTCAAGCACAAGTCAAAAGACGACCCGTACACAGAAAAATCATCAATGAATACCTCGATGCTCTTTTTGATCAAATCTGAGAAAATAGCTTGCATGCACCTTTGAAATGTTGCAGGAGCATTACATAGTCCAAATGGCATTCTTCGGTAAGCAAAAATGCCAAAGGGACATGTAAAAGCAGTTTTCTCATGGTCCTCCTGATTCACAGTTAGTTGATTGTATCCTGAATAACCATCCAGGAAGCAATAGAAATTTCTTTCGGCTAACCTCTCTAACATTTGATCCATAAAAGGTAATGGAAAATGGTCCTTTCTTGTGGCTTGGTTCAACCTCCGATAATCAATACACATACGCCACCCGGTCACCGTTCTCGAAGGAATCAATTCGTTCTTTTCATTTCTCACAACTATTAATCCACCCTTCTTCGGAACTACATGCACCGGACTCACCCATTCGCTATCGGAGATAGGATAAATCATCCCCGCCTCTAATAACTTCAAAACCTCATTTCTAACAACTTCTTTCATGGTTGGATTCAATCGCCTTTGAGGTTGTGCCACCGGCCGAAAATCATCTTCTAACATAATCTTATGCATACAATAGGCCGGACTAATACCCTTTAAATCGGATAAAACCCATCCTATTGCTTCTTGATTCTTTATCAAGATTTCCTTCAATCGATGCTCTTCCTTGCTAGACAAACCACTATTAATGATAACCGGCTTAGTGGAATTGTCACCGAGAAACACGTATTTCAATTCTTCAACTTTAGGCTCATATCTCAATTCTTCAATTTGAGTTTCAAATGGATTCATCTCATCACAAGCTCAAGATTTCTCAAGCAATCTTCAATTTCTTTCTCTTGATCTTTGGTGAGCACTTCAAGAGCTTCCATCAAAGTTTTCTCAACAGGATTAGACAAGTGCATTTGATTCTCAACTTTCATAATAGCTTTTTCTGTAGCATCGATTCTAAAACAATCATCATCATCACTCGGATGCTTGATGGCTTCAAAGATATCAAGACATAATTCCTCGTCTTGGTACCGTAATTTCATTAAGCCATCATCAATGTCTATCATCATTCGGGCCGTCTTCATAAGAGGCCTTCCTAAGATCAATGGTATATCAGGATCTTCTTCCATGTCTATGACGACAAAATCAACAGGGAACCAAAATTTGTCAACCTTGACAAGCAAGTCTTCCGCAACTCCATGAGGATGAGCTGTGGACTTATCTGCTAATGATAACGTCATTCGAGTCGGCTTCAAGTCATTAATTCCTAACCTTCTCACCATAGACAATGGGATCAAATTAATGTTAGAACCGGTATCCGCCAAACCTTTTCCTATACGAACATTTCCAATAGACACCGGCAAGGTTAACCGTCCAGGATCATTTGATTTAATCGGTGTAGTGCGTTGAATTAACGCATTACAACAAGAGCTTACAGTTACTACCTCCGGATCCAAGAATCTTCTCTTTTTGGTAATGATGTCTTTGATAAATTTCTAATACATCGGCATTTGTTCTAATGCCTCAGAAAAAGGAACATTTATTTGCAACTTACTAAAAATGTCCAAGAACCGAGCATAGTGCTTTGCATCTTCTTTCTTTGATGGACCGGGAGGGTAAGGTAATTTTTTCACATGAATTGAGTTCTCTTTCATCTTCCCCTTTTCACTCACACTCAATTTTTTCCTTCCTTTTTCCACTTCTATCTCCGGATTTTCTTTTTCCACTAATTCTTTCTCTTTCTCATTTTCAACTAAATCACCCTCAACATTTTTTTCTACTTCAATCACTCTATCTTTTTCACTTTCAACAATTTCTTCCTCAACTATTTCTCCTACACCCATATCAATATTTCTACCGCTACGAGTTAGAATGGACTTACAATGCTCACGAGGATTCTCTTGAGTAGTGGCCGGAAAAGGTCCTTTGTTTTGATCGGCAAGTTGTTTTGACAATTGCCCGACTTGAGTTTCAAGATTCTTTATGGCCGCATCCGTACTCTTTTGGCTTGCAATTTGCAATTGCATGAATTGGATAAGAGTGTCCTCTATTGAAAGCTTTGTTTGTTGAGGTTGTTGATTGTAACCACCTTGATAAGGATTTTGACGATTCGATGGACCCGCATCCGGCCTCCATCCTTGTTGATAACCTTAATTACCTCTTTGTTGGTAACCTTGGTTATTGTTGTAAGGTTGTTGTTGTCGCCCCACATATCCTTGATTAGGATTTGAAACATAATTCACTTCTTCACCAGGTGGAGGACAAAAACCAGTTTGATGGTCACCCCTACACAATTCACAACACATAACTTGTTGATTTTTAGTAGGGATCCTATTTATCTCTTTGATTTGTTGAGGGAGTTTTGACATTTGTTGAGTAAGAAATTCTACTTGTTGAGTCAATAACTTGTTTTGAGCAAGTATTGCATCACTAGTATTCAACTCAAGAACTCCCGACTTTCTTTGCGATTTATTACGGTTGTGTTGCCCTTGATGATCATTCAAAGCCATCCTATCAATGATAGCAATTGCTTCTGCAGCAGTTTTTGACATCAACGAACCACCCGCGGTAGCATCTAAAAGTGTTTTAAGTTGAGGTTGGAGTCCATTTCTAAAGATATGGATTTGAGATAATTCATCAAATCCATGCCCTTTGCATTTTCTAATCATAGACTTGAACCTCTCCCATGCTTCATTGAGAGATTCATTCGGACCTTGAGAGAACACCGCAATAGAAGTTTTCGCTTCCATGAACCTATTGTGAGGAAAGAATCGATCCAAAAATTTCTCTTCTAACTCGTTCCAATTAGTCATGACATTGTTTGGTTGATCAAGGTACCATTCCATAGCTTTTCCAATTAAGGAATGAGGAAATAGTCTCCTGAACACCTGTTCTTCTTCGGCCTCCGGAGCACCAATGGTTCCGGCGATCTCATAGAACTTTGTTAGATGAGTAAAAGGATCCTCGTGATCTGCTCCTGTGAAAGGATTCTGGTATAATAATTGAAGTAACCCCGTTTCCATTTCGGAGTTCCTTCCATTGGCTTGATCACGAGCAAATTGTGCATTCAGACGAGGGCTATTAACGCAAGGCCCTCGCGGTGGAACATTTGGATCCGCAGCCATTTCTTCCTCAACTAAGTTTTCAACCGGAGTTGAAGAAGAAGATGCTTCTTGTTGTTGTCTTCTTTCTGTTAGACGCTGGCCTATAGATCTAGAGGGGGGGGGGGTGAATAGATCTCTCTAAGTTTTTACAGATTTTTCTACAGACTCGAGCGAAAGCGGTTCTGAATCGACTTGCGTCTATTCTGGACCGCTATTGCAAAGGTCGTATGTGTTTCAAAACCAAAGAGTAAGTGGAATTGATGGTGAAGTAATATGATAGCTAACCAATACGTTTAACAACTGAAATCCAATTAACTTCTAGATTGACAACTTTGATTTGCAATGCAGTAAGGTTGGATTAAGCAAAAACACAAACACTTGGTGATAGGTTCAAATTGATAGTGATTCAAGTTGTGGTGAATTGTGATGTTTGTGCAGAACTTTAATTCACAATTTTTTAACACTTGAATCGTTGATCAATTTTGCACTTATAACCAATTATGAACAGAAAGTAAAAGAGAAAGTAAAAGCGACAAGAACACGATATTTGTTTAGGCAGTTCGTCGATCGTCCTCGCTACGACTACGTCTGCCCCCAATTCCAAATTGAAATTGGGTAATCTTTCATTAATGTTGAAAGTAGTATATACAAAGAAGATAACAAAGCGATAAACGATAAACCAATTATGTTGATCCTTTGAATCTTCTTCCCCCTTAATCTTGAGCCAGATCAAGGTTATCCAAGAGCTTCACTTTGATTCCCTTCTGCAGTGTCTTGATTCCTTGAACTCCCCGTTCCTCAATCGTTACACTCAGCCGAATCCTCAATGAACGCCTCTTGATAAAAACCCCCAAGAACCACCCGTCGTGGAGGACAAAACCCGCAGATTTTATTCACCAACAAACCCCACAAACCTTCACCCACTAGGAATCTTCAATTCCGTTCCATGGACGCTATCGAACTCATCACTAACCCGCAACGCAAGAATGATTATGTGTAATTGTGTTGGAGATGATGAAGAACGAAGATGAGAAGCGTTTGTGTATCTTTCAGTCGTTGGTGTTGCTTGAATAATTACCCTTGTACAATATATATGATTGCATAACAGTTAGAAACAAGAAAAACTGATTTTTGAACTTTCTTGATCAGTTAGGTCGACCACTTGTAGTGCTTAGGTCGACCTAACAGAGCTTGCAGAATTTTGCTCCCAGTTAGGTCGACCTGTTGAAGGAGTAGGTCGACCAGAATCCTCTTCTGATGCATTCTGGGGACATTTTCACAGATTAGGTCGACCTAGTTGATGTGTAGGTCGACCTAACAGGCTGGTATGTAGAATTCATCAATTTAGGTCGACCTAAATGATGTGTGAGTCGACCTAGCAGGGACATATGAGTTTTTCTCCATTTTAGGTCGACCTGGGTTGATGGTAGGTTGACCTAACTGCTGTTTTTCTGCATTCTTCTTGTTTTGCTTGTGTTGAGGCAACCTATAAACACATACACATAATGGGTTGACTTATGAGTGATCAATGCTTGCTTTTCTTTAAGTTTTCTGCTTCAGTCTTGTTGTTTGAATGCTTATTTGAGTTTGCCATGAATCAAAAACATCTTTGAGTGTAATCTTGTATTCACACTTTCCCTAGCTAGTTGTCTCCGTCTACGAGTTTTGCTATTCTCTCTAGGCGCAGTCCTTTCAATCTCGGGATCAAAAAGGAATTGATCTGCAGGTACACGTCCTCGCATAAACTGTAATCTGAAAAACTAACCAAGAAAATTAACAAACACAAGGGATAAGAGCTAAGAAATAAGAGTATTAATTATAAGACTCAATACAAAACAAACTATTGCAATGCTTGCAATATCTAAACAACAATCCCCGGTAACGGCGCCATTTTGTTGAAAGAGTATACTGGAGTACTTTTCGTTTATATCGTATCCACAGGGATTATTGCGATATCACCGCCGTTCTATAGCTTATTTTGTCTTGTGTTAAGGTTACTTCGGTTTTGAGTTTGCAAAAGATCATTCAATACTTTAGTAGCAAAGAGTAAATTAATGAAAGTTCTAAGTTAAAGAAAATGTATCAAGATTCGATTTCATTGACTTAACTTCGTATGTCAACCTATAAATATATATATATATATATGAACTTCTTAACGATCAATATAATTACGTATCGACGTCTATACCGTCTGTGTCTGCAACGATATAGTTAGATTTGAAGGATAGAAAAACACTTAGAAAGGGGGGGGTTGAATAAGTGTAGTCTAAAATCTTGAACGATAAAAATAAATTGCACAGTTATTTTTATCCTGGTTCGTTGTTAACTAAACTACTCCAGTCCACCCCCACGGAGTGATTTACCTCACCTGAGGATTTAATCCACTAATCGCAACAGATTACAATGGTTTTCCACTTAGTCCGCGACTAAGTCTTCTAGAGTATCCTGATCACAACCTGATCACTCCAGGAACAAATGCTTAGACACAAGCTAAGACTTTCTTAGAGTATCCTGACCACCACGTGATCACTCTAATTACAACTGCTTAGACACAAGCTAAGACTTCCTAGAGTATCCTGATCAACACTTGATCACTCTAGTTACTTACAAATTAATGTAATCAATTCTAAGAGTATTACAATTGCTTCTGAAAAGCTATAATCACAACAGTGATATTTCTCTTAACGTTTAAGCTTAATCTCACTAATATATTACAACAGCAATGTAGTGAGCTTTGATGAAGATGAAGTTTCTAAGCTTTGAATTTGATCAGCGTTTCAGCAAGTTAATTGTTAGCAAATCGTCAACCTTGCTTCTTATCAGAACTTCATATTTATAGGCGTTTGAGAAGATGACCGTTGAGCGCATTTAATGCTTTGCGTGTTCCGTACAGCTTTGCATTTAATGTTTCACGCTTTTGTCAACTACCTCGAGCCTTGTTCACGCTGTGTCTACTGACGTTGCCTTTAATAGCTTCCAACGTTCCTTTTGTCAGTCAGCGTAGCCTGCCACCTGTACTTTCTTCTGATCTGATGTTTGAATATAATATTTGAATATCATCAAAGTCAAACAGCTTGGTGCAAAGCATCTTCTTGTCTTCTGACCTTGAAGTGCTTCTGAGCGTGATACCATGAGAACTTCAGTGCTTCTGCTTCTGATCTCAAGTTCTTCTGATGCTTTCATAGACCCATGTTATGATTCTGCCTTGACCATCTTCTGATGTCTTGCCAGACCATGTTCTGATGTTGCATGCTGAACCTTCTGAGACAAAGCTTCTGAGCGCTGATTTGTGCATACTCTTTATATATTTCCTGAAATGGAAATTGCAATGTATTAGAGTACCACATTATCTCACACAAAATTCATATCCTTGTTATCATCAAAACTAAGAATATTGATCAGAACAAATCTTGTTCTAACAATCTCCCCCTTTTTGATGATGACAAAAACATATATAAATTATATGAATTTGCGATCAGAAAGAGCAGACGGCTAAAGACAAATTACACAGCTATAGCATAAGCATGTGAATATGTCTCCCCCTGAGATTAACAATCTCCCCCTGAGATGAATAATCTCCCCCTGAAATAAATACTCGAAGAACTTTTAATAATAAAAGACTTCCCTGATTATTTCGGTAGAGACGATCACATAAGCTTCTTGCTTCTGATAATTCATAGCTTCTGACTTCTGCTTCCATTGGACAGCTTCAGAACTTGAATTTCTTTAGATCCCTAGAACACTCACAGCTTCTGATTCCTGCTTCCATTTAGGACAGCTTCAGAACTTGAATTTCTTTGATCTTCAGAACATTCACAGCTTCTGATTCCTGCTTCCACTCAGGACAGCTTCAGAACTTGAATTTCTTTGATCTTCAGAACATTCACAGCTTCTGATTCATGCTTCCATTTAGGACAGCTTCAGAACTTGAGTTTTCTGGATCTTTAGAACATTCACAGCTTCTGATTTCTGCTTCCCTCGGATAGCTTCAGAGCTTTGAATTTCTTCTTACATCACTTCATGCTAGATTGTATCAGAACATTGTTGAATGTATAGAGCATCATCAGAGCATCTCTACATCCTGAAATGTTACAGAACAAAACTAAACGACAAAAGTCAGCATGAATGAGTTAGAACATAAAATGTGTATCAGAACACAAAATATGTATCAGAGCCATATAAGCCACATAGAATATATCAGATCCAATAGACAATGTATCAGAGCAAATAGACAATGATTTGGATCATATTCTATTATCAGAGTTTCTGATCATTCTTGCTTCTTGCTTCTGATTCTGAAGCTTCCTAGCACTCAGCTTGCTTCAAGAATCCAAGAGCTATGATTCATCTTGTTGCTTCTTATGTTGATCTTGAATCTTTGATTCCTGCAACAACACAACTTAAAAACATATGAAGCTTGCAGCTTCTGTTAGTAAATGTGGAGCCTTTTTACTCGGTAACTGATAATATTAATCAGATCATTTATCATATATTTTCTCCCCCTTTTTGTCATAACATCAAAAAGCATAAAAGATTCAGATGTAAAGCAAGAGACAAAAGGAAAGAAACATAAATAACTTTTCATTGATTTCAACAAGAAAGATTACAAAAGAGGAATGCAGGAAAACAGATGCAACAAGGAGAGAAAACTACAAAGACTTAAAGCCTACAACCCTAGCCTAGTCCTAATCTAAAGCAGCATATCATGAATCCCAGCTTGTTCTTGCTCTTGCTTGGTCATCAAATCTTGAAACTCTGCATGCCTGAACAGCTCCCAGAGAAAGAAGTAAATGAATACAAGGGAGGAACTGAGAACAGTTCACCAGGAGAGAGCGTATTCTCATATGGGCTTTCCCTTAACATAGAAGTTAAGTCCTTATGGAACCTAACTTCATCCAATATCTCAAGAAAGTCTTCTTCCTTTGGACAGATGTTGATAACAGCATCAAAGAAGAAATCTGACTTGAGAGGAACTTGGAATGCCATCCCGAGATATGTTTCTCATCCTGTAGCCTATTAACCCTTCCATCCGTTCTATTCAAATAGATCAGCCACTGTTGAGACTTAGTTTCTTCAACTGGTTTAAAGTTTTGATGAAGGGAACTGGGCGAAGGATTCATGATGAATGCTAGATCGATGAAGAATGAACTAGGGTTATCACAAAAGATATTCATAGAAAAGTGAGAGAAAGAAAGCGAGAGCACAAAGATTGATTGAATAATGCAAAGAAATGGAGAAATAAATAGAGGGAATGTGGGGAAGGAAAACGTTCTAGGGAAGGGAAACGTTTGACGGATATAAAAACATAAAGGACAATAAAAGAAATGATGAAAGGCATTTAATGTTATTTGACGTGAGGAGAGATAATAATGACAAAAGACGAGATTTGCACAGTTACCTAAGTAGACGTCCCCTCAACTGCACGCACGCTTGTCCAGAAATAGTGAACATGTGTTTACCATCTGGATAGCCAGTTACAACTGTTTTGCTTTTAAAGAGATTCTGAATCAACTTAGACAATGAAACGTTAGTAATAACTGAATCATAATTTCTAATTGATTTCAATCAGAACTTCTTAAAAAAATAATCCAATTTCATTTCAGAAGATACTCATACATAAGATCTTCTCATCTTCTCATTCTAGGCATAAATCCATACTGATATTCTTCATAATGAACTTAAACCTATCTTCAGCAAGGGGTTTTGTAAAGATATCAGCCCATTGATGGTCTGTATCCACAAAGTTTAAAGATATAACACCCTTCTGAACATAGTCCCTTATGAAATGATGTTTAATCTCAATATGTTTAGCTTTTGAATGTAAAATAGGATTCTTAGATAAACATATAGTAGAAGTATTATCACAGAAAATAGGAATGTTACTCTCATATATCTGATAATCTTCCAGCTGACTTCTCATCCAGAGCATTTGTGTGCTACAACCAGCAGCAGCAACATATTCTGCTTCTGTTGTTGAGAGGGCAATAGTAGCTTGCTTCTTGCTGTACCATGAGATCAGATGACTTCCAAGAAATTGACAACTTCCAGAAGTGCTCTTTCTTTCTATTCTATCTCCAGCATAGTCAGCATCACAGAATCCTACTAAGTTGTAATCTTTAGATTTTCTGTAAACTAAACCAACATTAGTAGTACCTTTCAGATACCTTAGAATTCTCTTAACCGCGGTTAAATGAGATTCTCTTGGATCTGATTGGAATCAAGCACACAAACAAACACTGAAGAGAATGTCAGGTCTAGAAGCAGTTAGATATAGAAGAGATCCAATCATACCTCTGTACAACTTCTGATCTACCTTCTTACTTACCTCATCCTTACCCAGTACACATGTTGGATGCATAGGAGTTTTGGCTTCTTTGCTTTCAGAAAGATTAAACTTCTTCAGAAGTTCTTTCACATACTTCGTTTGATGAACATAGGTTCCATCGGAAGTTTGGTTGATTTGAATCCCAAGGAAATACTTGAGTTCTCCCATCATGCTCATTTCAAATTCAGCCTGCATAGACTCAGCAAACTCCTTTCCAAGTGTAGCATTAGATGTTCCAAAGATAATATCATCAACATATATTTGACAAATTAAAATATCCTTTTTAAATGTTTTACAAAAGAGAGTAGTGTCCACTTTTCCTCTAGTGAAACCATTTTCCAGAAGGAAAGAACTCAAACGTTCATACCAAGCTCTGGGAGCTTGTTTCAATCCGTATAATGATTTCTTTAATTTAAAAACATGATTTGGAGACATGGAGTCTTCAAAACCAGGAGGTTGGTGAACATAAACTTCTTCATCTATATAACCATTTAAGAAGGCACTCTTGACATCCATCTGATAAAGAGTGATGTTGTGTTGAGTGGCAAAAGAAATTAATAGACGAATAGATTCTAACCTGGCCACTGGTGCAAAGGTTTCTGTATAATCAATCCCTTCTTGCCGACTATAACCCTGAGCAACCAGTCTGGCTTTGTTTCTTACCACTTCACCTTTCTCACTTAGCTTGTTTCTGAAAACCCACTTAGTACCGATGATGTTAAATCCTTTTGGTCTAGGAACCAAGTCCCATACATCATTCCTTGTAAACTAATTTAGTTCTTCTTGCATGGCAATTATCCAGTCTGGATCTTCTAGAGCTTGATCAATAGAAGTTGGCTCGATCAAAGAAACAAGACCTAATTGACATTCTACATTGTTCTTAAGGAATGCCCTTGTTCTGATGGGATCATCTTTCTTTCCAAGGATCACATCTTCTGAGTGAGCTGAAGCAAGTCTAGGTGATCTTCTGATAGTTGGTTCTTCAGAAATTCTCAGATTCTCTAAAGATCCAGCAACTTGATCTTCTGATTCATTGCTTCTGAGACTGCCAGCTTCTGCAGCTTTGCTTCTGGGTTCTACTGCTTCTGATATATCAATATCAAAATCTGCAAAATTCTCAAACTGCTTTGGTTTTTCAAGACCAAGCTTATCATCAAACCTGATATTGATTGATTCTTCTACAATCAATGTTTCAGTATTGTATACTCTGTGTCATACCCTAATTTTTGACCCCCCTGAGATGACATATCTTCAGGATTTTCATCAAGTCAAAGCAAGTACCCAGAGCAACCTGACATTCAATCGAGGGTGTTCAAAGACAAGAAAACTCAGGCAAAGGATCAATCAATAGGAGGATTAGTCTCTAACACAATCATGAGACTCAAGAGCTTCATTATTTCACCTATGATTGATTAAGACACCCAGTCATCTAAACACAGAATTACTCAGATCCACAGACTAGGGTTTTGAGCCTTATCAAGGACTAAAATCAGGGATCACCTTTGGGAAACCATAAAAAGCCCCAGGGGATCATTCAAAGACATCAATCATCTTCAAATAACCCATATGGCAAGATCCACTGGACATCACACCTCAATTCAAAGTCTACAGTCATCATTCTCATCTGGTCGACAATTAGGGTTTTTGACCTAATTCCCCAAGATAGTTGACTTTTTAATCAGGGCATGAATCCAAAACTCAAGACATGATTCAAGAGTCTCTACTACCTCAATATAATCCATTTACATCATTCATTTGAGGAAAAGATCTTGTTCCTACACAAAAGCCCAAAAATTCACTTTGTCAGGAAAAGTCAACTGTGTGGGATCATCATTGACTTTTAAGGTTTTTGGTCAAAAAATGACTTTCAAAGATCAATATCATCAATATATGGATGTCAAAGTCATTTGACCAAAGAAATTCAAAGAAATTCATCAAGGAGCAAAAAGTCGGGAATTAGGGTTTTTGAGGGCATGGTGAGAACTCAAAATTTCACCTACACAACTCAAAAAACTTCCAACATGAAAGTTGTAGATCTTGCAAAATAAAACAACATCTCACATAAGAACTTTTTTCAAAAGATCAACCATTTAAGGGTTTTGAAAATTTTGAAGTTTTAGGTCATAAACACTTAGAAAATTTTCTAAGTGTTTTAACCTAGTTTTCATCCAACTTTGGGCTCATTTTTCACAAATTTCCCAAATGATTCTGAAGAAGACATAAACTAATGATTTGAAGTAGATGTTTAGGGCTTTCCAAATTGTGTTCAACCTTCTCCAAATTCAATTTGAGCTAAGAGTTATGCTTGTTCAAAGTTGGCCTCATGAAGTAAAATTATAGGTCATGCATCATTTTTGAACTTTGAAATTTTGTGCACATGACCTCAATTATGGATGCTACACGACCCATAACATATCTGAAACAATGCCATGCATTCATTTTCACCATGCCATAAGAATTGAAGAAGATTCTAAAAACAAGAACATGTGATTATGTAATGATTACATTTGTGAATTTATGGCAAATTGATGAATCACCCAAGGAATCTTCTCACCAACCAATTAGAGCTTATTTCTGGCTCAGAATTGTCCCCTAAGATCAAGCAAAATCGAGGGCTAGAGGATTGATCAAATGGAATCAAAATTCTCATCATTGCACTTGGGATATTCTTTGAATTTCTTCATGGCTAAGAAACCAAAACTCTCCCACTAAGCAAGCTCACTCTCTCAATCAGTACTGAACCAATTGCCTATAAATAGAGGCCTCATTGTCATTCAAAAAACACACCAAAGCAACAGAATTCTTGCTTTCTCTTTTCTTTCTTCATACTTAGTTTTTTCAAAGGTCCTTTGGCAAGAAGACTCGGATTCTTCAAACCAAAGCTCTCTCTTTGAAAATAAGTATTCAAACACATTGAGGGAGGCATTTGGGAGTGATCCAAACCTCTGGAACACTTCTGGGCGTGGAGAATCATCACCTTCACCTCTCATTTGGAGCACTTGCAGTTGGAGAACCATGGAGTAATTCAGGAGTTTTCAAGCCAAGCCAATCATCCAGACACACTCCTCAGGTCATAGTGAAGCTAACCAGGTGGCTGCAGCTCATCTGTAACTCGAGAATCATCACCCTCCATGTTCACTTGAAGCTGAAATCGAGGGAGGTCCATAGAGCAATTCAGAAGGATTCAAGCTCCAATAAGCATTCAGTTAGCATCATTGAGTCTCAAGGAAGCTATTGAGATCATTCATTCAAACCCAGGTGCTCTCTAACATCCTCACGACCTTCATTTTCAGAGGTAAGTTTCTCAACTCCATCCCTCTAATTCGTGTATCTTTCTGGCTAAAACTCAACACCATTCTATTCAGCATCATAAGAGGATTAAAAACCCTCTATCATCAGTCATTTATGCTTCAGTATAGTCATTTAATTTGAATTCCAAATTTTAGGGTTCTTCACGTATTTTAGATAATTCAGTAGATATAGTTAATATAAATTCATAATAGTTACATATCTAGAATCGTGAGTGAATTTAGAGCAAGTTTGATCTTTATATCGTTGCAAACGGTTGAGAATTGAGAGAGTTCAGAAATTCAAATTGTTGGAGCTTGAGGAAGAAGATGACAATGGTGGTGGCGCGCAAATTTCAAACCTCAGGGTAGAGTTTATTTTATATTTAATGATAGGTGTTTTATAAACGACTGAATAACTTGCCCCAGTGGCCACACATGCGCTCTTAGTCTCCTCATGCCTCAAGTCTGGGGTTCGAATCCCCCTCGCCCCAGACTTTTTGTTTCTTTTATTTTTCCATGATTAACCACTTGTTTGAAAATATAATGAACTGGATGTGTGACAATAACACCAAGCGCGCGTTGGCCCAGTGGTGTTATTTTGGGTTAGTGACTTGGAGGGCGTGAGTTCAATCCCTCTAGGTGACAAAACATTATTTTTATCACTTATTTCCTTCAATTTTCTCACAACTTCACACAATTAATTAACCTATCAAACTAATTTATTTTCACTTCATTTTTCACACACTTGTCATTTAATACATCTATTTTGTGAATAATCAAAAAAATCATAAAAATATTATTTATTTCATATATTTTTATTAGGTTTAAAATAATATGTTTTAAGTGCTTTATTAAAAACTTTAAATATGTACATTCGCTTTGTTTTAACCTAATCATTTTGTAAATAAAGTTTATGATAAAACCCTAAATGTTTAGTTCTTAATTAGGCATAGATCTTCATCTTTACCTTAATTAAGTTGACTTTTTGTCAAATTTCAAAACTGTTTTCAATCTCCGAATAAATCAAATGATTAAGGTTTTCAAACAACAAAACCTTGTATCATTCCAAATCATTTTTTTTAAATTGCTTTTACACCAGTACTGTAAAGTACTGGGCCTCTAATAGAGTGTAAGTCCCAAAAACCTTCTCTTCTTAGCTTGTTTTCAAAACTGTATTTTCAAAATCTTCTTTCTGTTTTCAAAACATTCTTCTGGTATTTGAAGGGCATTATTCCCGGTGAAACTCTTCAGATACCTATGTGACCTTTGTCCATCTTCACTTCTTCTGTTTTAAAAACCCTTAACTGTTTATCATATATATATATATTCAACTGTTATCCACCAATTACTGTTGAGGCTCTGTACATACTTCTCCAAAGGCCTCCACTCCATCCAGGTTAGGCTTTACAAGCTTTCAATTTACAGTCTTTATTTAAATTACTGTCAAATATAAACTGTGCATATATTAGTTTAGAACTACGTTTGAGTATAAACCCTAGGACAGTTAAACTATATATATATATTATAGGAATATGACCTAGGATTGAGAATGTCTTCCCGGTGAAGGCTCTTTCCTAATTAGAGATCTGTAGTTCAAACCCCCCAAGATGAATTATTCCCGGTGAAACATCTTGGTAAAAACCTTAGAATCCAAATAATAGGACACATCCACCCAAAGAGGAATTATTCCCGGTGAAACCTCTTATCCATTTGCTTAGAGCCAAAATAAGTTCAAAACTACATAGCTTTCTCTTGTGCTATAACAAGGACCCTCGATTAGCCTCCTCTTGGGCTTTGTACAAGGACCCACAGGCTTCTTAAAAGCATTTCCAGCTTCCTCTTGAGCTTGTATACAAGGACCCATCAGGTTTCTTATAAACATATGAACAGGTCTTTAGTCACCTTTTAGCCTACCCTGGTGAGTTTCTTCCAATTTAAACCAGACTTTAAACAAGCTAAGTTTGTCTCAATTTTGCATTGAGTACACCTTTTGGAATGAGAGACATGGACAGTCTCTGTCACCCTTATCTTCATCAATCTTCCTTAGCAGAGTCTAGGATCTATGTTTATTTTCTCCTCAGCATGAGTCAGCCTTCATCTTGGGCTTTAAACAAGAAGTCTCCATTAGATAATCTTTCTGCCATCCATTTCAATCATAAATTCCCTGGAAAGGGTTAGCTTCCACACATTCTTTCATTTTCAATAAAACCCCTGGAAAGGGTTAGCCTCCAAAGTCAATTAATAAAAATGTCAATAAATAAAGATTCATTTCTCTTAGGAGATAATTTCCCCAAAAGAGTCAAAACCCCTGGAAAGGGTCAGCCTCCAAAAACATGATAAAGTCAGTCTTTTAACAGACAAATTCACCAGCTGAGTCAAAATCCCTGGAAAGGGTTAGCTTCCAAAGAAAAAACAGTCTTTCAATAAATAAAATCTCCTCAATAGAGTCAAAACCAACAAAAATAGTTAGCCTCAACCTTGGGCTTCATACAAGGCACCAAACAATAAACCTCCCCTGTCAAGAGTCAGCCTCAACCTTGGGCATTGTACAAGGCAGATAATAGAGTCTCCCCAGTGAGTTCTTCATCATTCAGTAGCCACAACCTTGGGCTTTGTACAAGGCAGATAAACCATATTTTCATGTGTCAAAGATTCCTAACACCTAGGATCTTTTCCCCATAGAGTCATCCATACTCAGTTTATTTAAGAGTCTGCCACAACCTTGGGCTTTGTACAAGGCAGAAAATAATGTTTTCCCTAGCTAGAGTCAGCCACAACCTTGGGCTTTGTACAAGGCACATAAAATAGAGTCATTCATTCAATTATCCTCAGCAATCAGCCACAACCTTGGGCTTTGTACAAGGCACATAAATAGAGTCTCCCTCAGTAGAGTCAGCCTCAATTCTGGGCTTTGTACAGAACACAAAAATACCCTGTAATTAATCCTCAATGGAGTCATCTCCCAGAGTCAATAATAATTAATTAATAAATCAAAAAGCCTCAAGCTTGGGCCTCATACAAGCCAGCTAAAGTCAAATCTTTTATACAGTAGATAGACATAGCTTATCTCTATAGAGAGATATTTTTACTACTCTACCACATTCAAACAAACAAACATTTCCATTTCAATTTCAATTTTAATCAAGTCTCCCATTTAGGATTTTGAAAGGCATGAGCTGGCAGTAAAACCCAGACATGTGGTAACTTTCCCTAATTTGGATGAGCAACTTTCTTTCATTTAAGAGGCATTTGACTGGTATACTTGCACATACACAAGTAAGGTCCCCCTCTTGAATGAAATGAATTCAGTTATTCTGTCACTCCTTTAAATGTTTGTGGTAGAATAGTACTAATACCTCTCTGTAAAGATGATTTCATATCTCTTTACTGTAAACAGAGATTTAATTCCAAGCTTCAACCTTGAGCTTTAAGCAAGGCACCAAAAATAAGTAATTTCCCTAGTTAGTTCCCCGAACTACATTAAGCTCTGACTTCCACTAGGGATATGTAGGCATGAGGTTCACAAGGAATCTCAGCGAGCTAATAAAATACTAAAAATAGTCAGTCTGTCTGTCTTTTCAAATCAATTCAATTCTCTCTCCTAACACAAAGGAGAAACTTTCCCAATCATTAGCAGCAAACACAATCACAATGACACAGAGAAGGTTCCTGTAGAGTACTACAGATATGTAGGGTGTTTAAACACTTCCCTATGTATAACCGACCCCCCGGACTCCAGAATTTCTAGTCTAGGTGAAATCCCCACACTTAGCAAACTCCTAGGGTTTAGTTGAGATCTTTTTTTCCCTTTCCTACTCGTAGGACCAATAAGAAAGTTCGTGTGATATCGTAGGAAGAACTGAAACAAAATTCATCCCACCACGGGCGCATTCTCCTTCCAAATTTCGCGTGAAGGGTTTAGCGTGCCGTCCTCCCAAGTGAAACGGGGAGGTAAAGAAAACGACACCACAGTAAAAATGGCGACTCTGCTGGGGATATAAGTGTTAAAAACCTTGGTTTTTCATCCAAACCAATGGTTGACCTGTTGCTGGTCCAGCCCCAATGAGGAATTAGGGATGCCAAATTCCCCCTCAAACAAGAGAGGTCCTGCCTAACCTCTGTGTCATTTCATGTGTTTGTTGCATATATATTTGTTTACTTTGTTTATTCTGTATCGGGAAAGGGCTTGATTCCCCCTTGTGGTGAGAAATCCTATACCCGGATTTGAGTGCAACATAAGATAGGATGGAGGATGTCTTCCCGGTGAAGGCCCTCTAATCTTGGTTTCCAAGTCTACTCTTGGGATTTGCCTGGCTGGTTGTGATTAACTGCGCCACTGCATTCCGAGACTGATTTGTACCAGGAGGACCTAGAAACACATTAACCCCACTTAAAGCCTTTTTTTAGGACGTAGAGCGGTGATTACGAAAGTAATTGTCACGCAGATACTACACTCAGAGAAAACTCTCTTATAGATACCAATCAACGTATCTTTAAGGTTGAGCAAAAACTCTGAGACCCCTAGAACCCGTTCTACAGGTACAAAAATCCTTAACCTTAGTTTACCATTGGGGCGGGGATTGCGTTTGGACTTCATGACCACTATACCCTTCAACGCCATGTTTGTTTAAAACTCTTGTGTGTGCATTCATGCATTCATGCATCATTCATCAATAACAACTAAAAACAAAAAAAGTCTTTTTCGAGTCGTTTTTCAAGGAAACTAAATAACGAACGTTTTGAACTTGAGAGAAAGAGAGAAACGGAGAAAGGACTTAAGGATCTATACCATGGATTACGGAAGAAAGAGAGCTAGGAAATACACCTTCAAGATTCCCCAGGTCGAGGAACTGGGAAAGCTCGGAAAACTGGTGGTCAACCCTCAGGCTTTCAAGGAGAAGTATGGAAAACTTCTGCCTTTGCTCAATACCAACATGGTGGATGGGATCCTTCCCACCTTGGTACAGTTTTACGATCCAACGTATCACTGCTTCACCTTTCCAGATTATCAGCTCATGCCTACGTTAGAGGAGTACTCTCGTCTGATTGGAATACCCGTGTACGCGCAAGATCTGTACTCCGGTTTGGAAAAGAATCCTGACGACATTATCATTGCTGCAACTACTCCTTTGAACGTAGTCGACATCAGAACTCATATGGTGAGTAGAGGAGGAATTCAAGGATTGCCCTCCAAATTCCTGTTTGATCAAGCTCGGTACTTCGTCAGCATCCAAGATATGAATGCTTTTGAGGAAATCTTGGCTTTGCTTATCTACGGATTGTTTTTGTTCCCTAACATTAACGATTTCGTCGACATCAACGCAATTAAGATCTTCTTAATTGGAAATCCAGTTCCAACCTTGCTTGCAGATGCTTATCACTCTGTGCATTCAAGAAACCTGCAGCGAGGAGGATTAATCACATGCTGTGTACCGTTGTTATACGAATGGTTCGTTTCGCACCTGCCGAAGTCTAGCACTTTCTGGAACATGAGGGATGGCCTTTACTGGTCACAGAAAATCATGTCTCTCACTCATACAGACATTGAGTGGTGTAGTTCTGACAACGACGAAACCAAGATCATCTTCAGTTGCGCAAGTTTCCCCAACATACCCCTTATTGGAACTAAGGGAGGGATCAGTTACAACCCAGCTTTAGCCCGTCGTCAATACGGCTATCCCATGAAAAATATACCAAGTAACATCCAATTGGAGGGTCTGTTCTTCAAGAACATCGACGATCATGGCAACATGCTAAAGAAGGAAATTGTCTAAGCCTGGCGTCTTGTTCACAACAAAGGGAGAAGATTGTTAGGAAAACATCTTTGCATCTCCCTGGATCCTTACCTTCAATGGGTACGCGTCAGAGCATTCAAGCTCAGGATGCCATATCAACATCAAGAACCTATTCCCCTAAGGGAACCAATTTACCTTTTCTCCACCGATGTTGAAAAACTGCAAGCGGCATTAAACAAGGTATGCCAAGAAAGGAATGCTTGGAGGAACAAGTATCGAATTGTCAACATGGAAAATGTTGAGAATCATAACATCCTAAGAAGGAAGGATGAGTTACTTGAAGTACTCGATCGACAAGTGACACAATCATCACTTTCTCATCATATCCCTCCTGCTTCCTGGATCATCGATCAGCTCACGTCAGAGAACGCTCAGCTCAAGAAACAGAAGAAGATGTTAGAACGTGAAGTCGGCTCATCATCAAAATTTTAGAGTCCTTTCTCTCAGTTTCTCTGTATTTCCATTTTCAAAGTGTGTAAAAACGGCGTTTTCGCTTAATTAATAAAGTTTGATGTTTCATAACGTAATTATGGTGTTTCCTTGAAAAATAATAACTTAAATGCATATCATACATCGCTTTAGTCGTACGCACTGACACGAGAATTGTCGCGGATCTAATAGTCACTTTCCTTTCTCCAGAAAGAGAGGAGGAGAAGGAGGTGAACCAAGACTTTCAAGCTGTCTCATCAATACAACACTCGTTCAAGTCGCAAGAAAAGAATGGAAGACTTTGAGCAAGAGAATGAAGAACTCAGGGAAGAGATTAATACTCTCAAAGGTACTGTTGAAAGACTGAATAGTATGGTGGAAGCCCTGGTAGTTGCGCAGAATCGACCAACGCCAGAAGAACCACAAAGGACTGTGGTTTCCGAGATTGTTTCTACTCCTATTCCTCAGTATACCATGCCGCCTGATCGACCTTGGGGCATGCCGTATAACTTTACTCCAGAAGGGTACATACCTCCAGCTTCTGAAGCTCCAAAAGTCACCATGGATATGCGTCCACCGGAGGGTTACAAACCTCTGGAAATTGAAGTTCCAAGAGCAACGGCAATGGGTTTCGCACAACAGAACGCTGAGATTCCAAGATCTGCTGTCATGGCTTCTCCACAGCCCATTATGCATACTTTTCCCCCGCAGGGCGGACAAGTATATCATCATGCTCCCAGTGAGGATGCTGGCGTGTATGAAAGATTGGACGAGTTCCAGGAACAGTTTCTGCAGATGCAGAAGGAACTCAAGACTCTCCGAGGACAAGATCTATTTGGAAAGAATGCTGCAGACCTCTGTCTGGTTCCAAATGTTAAGATTCCTCACAAATTCAAAGTACCAGATTTCGAGAAGTACAAAGGGAATTCATGCCCACAAAGTCATCTCGTGATGTACGCTCGAAGAATGTCAACTCAAACTGATAATCAACAATTGCTCATTCATTATTTTCAAGACAGCCTAACTGGTGCTGCACTCAAATGGTACATGAACTTGGACAGTTTAGAGATTCGTACTTTTCGAGACCTCGGAGAGGCCTTCGTCAAACAGTATAAGTACAATCTGGATATGGCTCCCGACAGAGATCAACTTCGGGCCATGACTCAAAAGGATAGAGAAAGTGTTGGAGCGGTAAAGCGGCAAGCAACAAAAGATTTGGAAATATTTATCCGGGAATTTATCGTGTCCACAGAGATCGGTGCTACCGAATCGCCGTTCAACGGATTCTTAGTTATGAGTTTGGTTTTGAATGAATTTAAATAATGAAATGGAAAAGTAAATATCAACACAAAAAGAATACATTCTTCAAATAGAAGAAACTATCAAGTATTGCATATAATCTACTCTTCACAAACTTAAACTTATCGACCAGTTGCACTCAGTTTACTATACTCCTTAAACCATTCACGTGTTGCCCGTTGTCGGCATTCGTGTCCAAACACCGCCACGAGTTCTATCGTATGCTTAGTTGACGATTTCTCCACCAACCAAACATACGGTAGCTTACCGTATTGCTCGATCGACGATCTCTCCACCAATCAAACAACCCGGTAGCATTACGAACCAACACAAAGTGAACATTAACTCTTCATCTATCTCTACAATCAAGAAGCTAATGATTATCTCTCCTAATCAAGATTTGTGAGGTCTATTTCTACAACAACACAAACCCCTAACATCAAGATGCAAAACAACCCACCAAACATAACCCAAACATCAAGATGTAAAAAATCAGGAAAAACAACAAGTTTATATTGTAAAGCAACTTTATACAACACCATGGGCGACAAATATACATGAGATCAAAGTATATATATACAAAACCCACAAATGAAACCACAAAGAGAAGAAAAGAAGAAAAACCCAAAAATCTCACGGTTTGTCGGCTCCGATTGATGAAGGATTCAACCTCGGATCATCCATTTGATAGCTCCAATGTGTTTTCTAGCATCTTCCCACTCAAAAAATGCTATTGGATGGTTTGGAGCTCTAAAATATCCAACCATGCCCTAAAATATCTGATTTCCGCCTATTTATACAATTCTGGATCTGGTACAGCGCGCGTCGCGCGCAGGAGCGCGCATCGCGCCCAACTCGCTGAGTTGAAAAATCAGCTTTTAGTAAAAATGACGTAACTTGAGAACCGTAACTCCGATTTGCGCCCGGTTCGAAGCGTTGGAAAGCTTATTCAATTTACTATCTAACAATGACAACATATCAACCAAATTGGTGATTTATTATTCTTTGGTTTTGAGCTTTATTCGCCGAATGAATTGATTCCGCCGCTCAAAATCGCGCGTTTGAAGCCGTGTCTTCGACACTTTATTGCTCATGCTCCAAATATGCAAGAATACCTACAAAAAGAGTATAAAACTATCAAAAAGTATAAAAGTATATGAAAATACATCTATTCACAAAGTATACGTATTTATGCACAAAACGGGGTATTATTCAAACGTTATTAACAAAAAGTATCGATAAGTGCCACTATTTACAAACACAAAATAACTACATTTTGGCACTTAACAACTCTCCCCAACTTGAATTTGTTTGTCCTCAAACAAGGCCAAACACTTAAAGAATCAAAAGTAAAAATCCAAAGAATCAAGAATCAACAAGATTTGGAAAAACGAAACAATTGTACGGTTCAAACAAAAACGTACGAACAAAGTAAATACTTACCACAATCCTACAACGAACATGAAAATGAAACGAATCCTAAGTACAAAAATCATACAAAAAATTCTAAAACAAAACAAGCTCAATCACGAATCACGCCTAGCAAAAACTCATCGGTAGATGAAAAACACCGAAAGGTGAGGACTTTGAACACTCATCCAACAATCTTGCAAACAAAAGACAAAATTATGCGTTCATCTAAAAATAGTATTGAAAATGCAACGACACGAATCACGAGGGCTTTCAAGGTTGTAATGTGGCTCGGTTAACAAATAAGTGATAAGTCCTAAAGCTAATCGAAACAAAAACTTGCCTAAACCTAAGGGAGTAATTACTTCCACAAAGTTTCAAACAATGAAATTTCAATCAAACTTCTTCTTCATCACATGTTTCACACCAAACACAATACTTATTACCACACTCTTATTCATACTCTTTTTGTTATTTTCTTTTTCAAACTTTTTCTCTTTTTTCTTTCTTTTTCTTTTCTTTCTTTTTCACATTTTTTTTCTTTATCTTTTCTATCCACAACCGCATAACAATCACAACATAAGTAGATAAACATCCTCTCCCCAACTTGAATTCAACCACAACATAAAGTGAATACTCCCTACTTTCTAAGGCAAGGTAAAAATACAACTAAACATCATAGTTAAGGGTTCAAGAAAAACGATAATCAAAATCCATCAAAAATGAGAACCAAACACTCATAGACAAGCATTTAGCAAAAACAACATGGACATTGACAAAAAGGCTCAAAAGGGATACTAATGATCACACACTCACAAGGTGAATTGAATATTTGGCTATGGTAGTCGTGCTCAAAATCAAACAAGTGCCTTGATCACTTTCGTGCATTCACAAAAACAATACAAACGAAAGATTAAACATAATAATATCCAGTTAAAACAAGAATTATCGGTCTCTCGCATATATATACAATGGAAAGCCACCTCACATTTATGGTAAAAAGGGGAAACTAATTGTGATTCAAGTCATGAGCAAGTTATGCAAAAAGAATGAGTAATATGAAAACTGTACAAATGAAAAGTCTCCTAATCATGCTATGCTATAGAAAGCGATAAACGAGTACCTTGCGGCGTACAAATTTGAACAATCATTACCGCACAACCGGCGTGTTGAATCTATCACAATCGGAGAATTACCAAATGCGACTCCAAGTAATCGGGCCAAAATTTGAGTCTAAACAACAACAAAAGAATTAAAAAATAAAACTATAAAATACTATACTATAAAGCCTTGGTGTAAGTGGGAAAAAGGCTAGTCAAGTGAACCATTACAAAGAATCCATTGGCCAAAAGTTACAAGGCGCGCGACGCGCCCTCAAGACCGCGCGACGCGCCCTATGTTCTGCCAAGCCAAGCTCTTCAGCTCCCAGGCCGCGCGACGCGCCCTCTTTGCGCGCGACGCGCGCTACACCAGATAAACAAAAACCAGTGCAGCAAAACAGAAACTCAAAGAAACCTCCACTTATCACCTACACATCTCATTTTACACAACTAAAAGAATTTACAAAAGTCAAAACCGTTGGGGTGCCTCCCAACAAGCGCTTGTTTTACGTCGTAAGCTCGACGCCTTTATTGTGCACGGTAGTAGCTTTCTCCACGACACGCCAACGCTTTCGCCCAAACGTGAACCTAAAGAAAGAGACCTGCCCAAACACTTAACAAACGAATCAAAAGCAAAAGTATACACAAGTATGTGTAAAAACACAAATATACATAAAACGCAATATTTAATAAATCCTTAATTGGCTAAACAAATTGAAAAGTGAAGATTTAGAATTTACGAACTATCCGAGTTCAATTTGTTTAGCCAACTTCACCTTGCTAAATAGCAAAAGTGAAGAGGAACAAAATCAAACACACAAACATGTATAAGTATGAAAATATACAAAAATATACAAGTATGAGAATATGCACAAAATATACGATATTCACAAAACTCAAAAACAAAGAAACTATCGCAATGCGAATTCAATAAAAACACCAATCCCCGGCAACGGCGCCATTTTGTTGGAGCGGTAAAGCGGCAAGCAACAAAAGATTTGGAAATATTTATCCGGGAATTTATCGTGTCCACAGAGATCGGTGCTACCGAATCGCCGTTCAACGGATTCTTAGTTATGAGTTTGGTTTTGAATGAATTTAAATAATGAAATGGAAAAGTAAATATCAACACAAAAAGAATACATTCTTCAAATAGAAGAAACTATCAAGTATTGCATATAATCTACTCTTCACAAACTTAAACTTATCGACCAGTTGCACTCAGTTTACTATACTCCTTAAACCATTCACGTGTTGCCCGTTGTCGGCATTCGTGTCCAAACACCGCCACGAGTTCTATCGTATGCTTAGTTGACGATTTCTCCACCAACCAAACATACGGTAGCTTACCGTATTGCTCGATCGACGATCTCTCCACCAATCAAACAACCCGGTAGCATTACGAACCAACACAAAGTGAACATTAACTCTTCATCTATCTCTACAATCAAGAAGCTAATGATTATCTCTCCTAATCAAGATTTGTGAGGTCTATTTCTACAACAACACAAACCCCTAACATCAAGATGCAAAACAACCCACCAAACATAACCCAAACATCAAGATGTAAAAAATCAGGAAAAACAACAAGTTTATATTGTAAAGCAACTTTATACAACACCATGGGCGACAAATATACATGAGATCAAAGTATATATATACAAAACCCACAAATGAAACCACAAAGAGAAGAAAAGAAGAAAAACCCAAAAATCTCACGGTTTGTCGGCTCCGATTGATGAAGGATTCAACCTCGGATCATCCATTTGATAGCTCCAATGTGTTTTCTAGCATCTTCCCACTCAAAAAATGCTATTGGATGGTTTGGAGCTCTAAAATATCCAACCATGCCCTAAAATATCTGATTTCCGCCTATTTATACAATTCTGGATCTGGTACAGCGCGCGTCGCGCGCAGGAGCGCGCATCGCGCCCAACTCGCTGAGTTGAAAAATCAGCTTTTAGTAAAAATGACGTAACTTGAGAACCGTAACTCCGATTTGCGCCCGGTTCGAAGCGTTGGAAAGCTTATTCAATTTACTATCTAACAATGACAACATATCAACCAAATTGGTGATTTATTATTCTTTGGTTTTGAGCTTTATTCGCCGAATGAATTGATTCCGCCGCTCAAAATCGCGCGTTTGAAGCCGTGTCTTCGACACTTTATTGCTCATGCTCCAAATATGCAAGAATACCTACAAAAAGAGTATAAAACTATCAAAAAGTATAAAAGTATATGAAAATACATCTATTCACAAAGTATACGTATTTATGCACAAAACGGGGTATTATTCAAACGTTATTAACAAAAAGTATCGATAAGTGCCACTATTTACAAACACAAAATAACTACATTTTGGCACTTAACAACTCTCCCCAACTTGAATTTGTTTGTCCTCAAACAAGGCCAAACACTTAAAGAATCAAAAGTAAAAATCCAAAGAATCAAGAATCAACAAGATTTGGAAAAACGAAACAATTGTACGGTTCAAACAAAAACGTACGAACAAAGTAAATACTTACCACAATCCTACAACGAACATGAAAATGAAACGAATCCTAAGTACAAAAATCATACAAAAAATTCTAAAACAAAACAAGCTCAATCACGAATCACGCCTAGCAAAAACTCATCGGTAGATGAAAAACACCGAAAGGTGAGGACTTTGAACACTCATCCAACAATCTTGCAAACAAAAGACAAAATTATGCGTTCATCTAAAAATAGTATTGAAAATGCAACGACACGAATCACGAGGGCTTTCAAGGTTGTAATGTGGCTCGGTTAACAAATAAGTGATAAGTCCTAAAGCTAATCGAAACAAAAACTTGCCTAAACCTAAGGGAGTAATTACTTCCACAAAGTTTCAAACAATGAAATTTCAATCAAACTTCTTCTTCATCACATGTTTCACACCAAACACAATACTTATTACCACACTCTTATTCATACTCTTTTTGTTATTTTCTTTTTCAAACTTTTTCTCTTTTTTCTTTCTTTTTCTTTTCTTTCTTTTTCACATTTTTTTTCTTTATCTTTTCTATCCACAACCGCATAACAATCACAACATAAGTAGATAAACATCCTCTCCCCAACTTGAATTCAACCACAACATAAAGTGAATACTCCCTACTTTCTAAGGCAAGGTAAAAATACAACTAAACATCATAGTTAAGGGTTCAAGAAAAACGATAATCAAAATCCATCAAAAATGAGAACCAAACACTCATAGACAAGCATTTAGCAAAAACAACATGGACATTGACAAAAAGGCTCAAAAGGGATACTAATGATCACACACTCACAAGGTGAATTGAATATTTGGCTATGGTAGTCGTGCTCAAAATCAAACAAGTGCCTTGATCACTTTCGTGCATTCACAAAAACAATACAAACGAAAGATTAAACATAATAATATCCAGTTAAAACAAGAATTATCGGTCTCTCGCATATATATACAATGGAAAGCCACCTCACATTTATGGTAAAAAGGGGAAACTAATTGTGATTCAAGTCATGAGCAAGTTATGCAAAAAGAATGAGTAATATGAAAACTGTACAAATGAAAAGTCTCCTAATCATGCTATGCTATAGAAAGCGATAAACGAGTACCTTGCGGCGTACAAATTTGAACAATCATTACCGCACAACCGGCGTGTTGAATCTATCACAATCGGAGAATTACCAAATGCGACTCCAAGTAATCGGGCCAAAATTTGAGTCTAAACAACAACAAAAGAATTAAAAAATAAAACTATAAAATACTATACTATAAAGCCTTGGTGTAAGTGGGAAAAAGGCTAGTCAAGTGAACCATTACAAAGAATCCATTGGCCAAAAGTTACAAGGCGCGCGACGCGCCCTCAAGACCGCGCGACGCGCCCTATGTTCTGCCAAGCCAAGCTCTTCAGCTCCCAGGCCGCGCGACGCGCCCTCTTTGCGCGCGACGCGCGCTACACCAGATAAACAAAAACCAGTGCAGCAAAACAGAAACTCAAAGAAACCTCCACTTATCACCTACACATCTCATTTTACACAACTAAAAGAATTTACAAAAGTCAAAACCGTTGGGGTGCCTCCCAACAAGCGCTTGTTTTACGTCGTAAGCTCGACGCCTTTATTGTGCACGGTAGTAGCTTTCTCCACGACACGCCAACGCTTTCGCCCAAACGTGAACCTAAAGAAAGAGACCTGCCCAAACACTTAACAAACGAATCAAAAGCAAAAGTATACACAAGTATGTGTAAAAACACAAATATACATAAAACGCAATATTTAATAAATCCTTAATTGGCTAAACAAATTGAAAAGTGAAGATTTAGAATTTACGAACTATCCGAGTTCAATTTGTTTAGCCAACTTCACCTTGCTAAATAGCAAAAGTGAAGAGGAACAAAATCAAACACACAAACATGTATAAGTATGAAAATATACAAAAATATACAAGTATGAGAATATGCACAAAATATACGATATTCACAAAACTCAAAAACAAAGAAACTATCGCAATGCGAATTCAATAAAAACACCAATCCCCGGCAACGGCGCCATTTTGTTGGAGCGGTAAAGCGGCAAGCAACAAAAGATTTGGAAATATTTATCCGGGAATTTATCGTGTCCACAGAGATCGGTGCTACCGAATCGCCGTTCAACGGATTCTTAGTTATGAGTTTGGTTTTGAATGAATTTAAATAATGAAATGGAAAAGTAAATATCAACACAAAAAGAATACATTCTTCAAATAGAAGAAACTATCAAGTATTGCATATAATCTACTCTTCACAAACTTAAACTTATCGACCAGTTGCACTCAGTTTACTATACTCCTTAAACCATTCACGTGTTGCCCGTTGTCGGCATTCGTGTCCAAACACCGCCACGAGTTCTATCGTATGCTTAGTTGACGATTTCTCCACCAACCAAACATACGGTAGCTTACCGTATTGCTCGATCGACGATCTCTCCACCAATCAAACAACCCGGTAGCATTACGAACCAACACAAAGTGAACATTAACTCTTCATCTATCTCTACAATCAAGAAGCTAATGATTATCTCTCCTAATCAAGATTTGTGAGGTCTATTTCTACAACAACACAAACCCCTAACATCAAGATGCAAAACAACCCACCAAACATAACCCAAACATCAAGATGTAAAAAATCAGGAAAAACAACAAGTTTATATTGTAAAGCAACTTTATACAACACCATGGGCGACAAATATACATGAGATCAAAGTATATATATACAAAACCCACAAATGAAACCACAAAGAGAAGAAAAGAAGAAAAACCCAAAAATCTCACGGTTTGTCGGCTCCGATTGATGAAGGATTCAACCTCGGATCATCCATTTGATAGCTCCAATGTGTTTTCTAGCATCTTCCCACTCAAAAAATGCTATTGGATGGTTTGGAGCTCTAAAATATCCAACCATGCCCTAAAATATCTGATTTCCGCCTATTTATACAATTCTGGATCTGGTACAGCGCGCGTCGCGCGCAGGAGCGCGCATCGCGCCCAACTCGCTGAGTTGAAAAATCAGCTTTTAGTAAAAATGACGTAACTTGAGAACCGTAACTCCGATTTGCGCCCGGTTCGAAGCGTTGGAAAGCTTATTCAATTTACTATCTAACAATGACAACATATCAACCAAATTGGTGATTTATTATTCTTTGGTTTTGAGCTTTATTCGCCGAATGAATTGATTCCGCCGCTCAAAATCGCGCGTTTGAAGCCGTGTCTTCGACACTTTATTGCTCATGCTCCAAATATGCAAGAATACCTACAAAAAGAGTATAAAACTATCAAAAAGTATAAAAGTATATGAAAATACATCTATTCACAAAGTATACGTATTTATGCACAAAACGGGGTATTATTCAAACGTTATTAACAAAAAGTATCGATAAGTGCCACTATTTACAAACACAAAATAACTACATTTTGGCACTTAACAGAAAGCTTCAAGGAATACGCTCAGAGATGGCATGAAGTTGCTGCTCAAATTTGTCCACCACTTGAAGAGAAAGAAATGACAAAAATCTATCTCAAAACTTTGAGTCCATTTTACTACGGACGAATGGTTGCAAGTGCACCAAGTGATTTTACTGAGATGGTAAACATGGGTGTGCGTTTAGAAGAAGCAGTTCGAGAAGGACGCTTGAGCAAAGAGCCAGAATCTTCTGTTGGTCCAAGGAAGTATGGAAGTTCTTTCCAGAAGAAAAAGGATCAAGATGTCAGCAATGTCTTACACAAAATCAAGAAGAAATTCCAACCTCAAGTTGCAACAATAACTCCGGTTGTTAACTCAGCGCCAGCTTATCAACCTCAGGTTTCGCAACAACAAATTCAACAAAGGTCGCAGCAACCTCAGCAGCAGGTTCGACCTCCAAATTACAACAATCGGGCTCCTAGGTATCCTGCCTTTGACCCAGTACCAATGCCGTATGCAGAATTGTTTCCAACATTACTGGCAAAAGGACTCATTCAGACAAGGAGTCCTCCAAATCCTACAAATAGTTCCTCATCATGGTATAAGGCTGACCAATCTTGTCCCTATCATCAGGGGGCACCAGGTCACAATATTGAGAACTGTTTCCCTTTCAAGATTGACGTCCAACGATTAGTGAAAAGCGGAATGCTATCCTTCAAAGATACTAATCCAAACGTCTAAGCAAATCCTTTGCCGCAGCATAAAGAAGCTTCAGTAAATCTGATAGATCAACACCCCAACGTCATTCAAATCTACGACATTCGTCAGATAGGGGAAATCTTGTCAAGATGCACGCTAGACAAGCTGGGTACGGTCATGTACCACCTCACAACTACTTCACATGTGAAATTTGTCCAAAGAATAATCAAGGATGTGCCATAGTTCAAGCTGCATTACAAGAACAAATGGACTTGGGATGGATTCAACATATCCGAGTCAGGACTGAACATGACATCAACATGGTTCAAGGATGTCCAGGAGAATACAAAATCTACAAAGTTGAAGATCTTGAAGGATCGGTAGTCAGGTTCCACAAAACTTTAAATGGACTTGCCTACTTTGGAACAGATTTCCACGCTTACAGTAGATGCG
Source organism: Vicia villosa (assembly GCF_029867415.1). Taxonomy (NCBI): domain Eukaryota; kingdom Viridiplantae; phylum Streptophyta; class Magnoliopsida; order Fabales; family Fabaceae; genus Vicia; species Vicia villosa. The sequence continues at coordinate 356,949 of NW_026705121.1, forward strand.
AAATCTGTCGAAGAAATTCACGAGGATGTTTGCATGTTCGCAACGACATTCAAAAGCTGATGGATGACAATACCATTACTGTTCTTGCCAACAGAGAAGATGATGAAGTCTTTACCGTATCTTCCCAAATTAATCAAGTTGAACCTATGCAAGTCAAGTATGATAGCAGGAAGACAGCAGTTGCACCACTAGTCATCTACTTACCAGGTCCTGTACCGTATGAGTCCAGCAAGGCTATACCATACAAGTACAACGCTACATTCATTGAAAATGGTAAGGAAATACCATTACCGTCTGTTGTCAAGATTGCTGATGTTAGTCGAGTCACCAGAAGTGGACGAGTCTTCAACAGAACAACAAAAAATGTGGAAAAGCCTTCGGAAGAAGCCCCACATAGGCAAGACAATCATCCGACCAATGTTGTTCAAGCAAAAGAAAATGATGAGATCTTGAAGTTAATCCAGAGGAGTGAATACAACATTGTAGACCAATTACTACATACTCCGTCTAGGATATCTGTTCTCTCCCTGCTATTGAGTTCTGAAGCTCATAGGGAAGCTCTACAGAAAGTTTTGGAACAAGCTTTTGTAGAACCAAGTGTTACTATAAGCCAATTCAACAACATCATTGCCAACATCTCCGCCGGAACTAACCTAAGTTTCTGTGACGAAGATCTTCCTGAAGAAGGAGTGGACCACAATCTTCCACTTCACATCTCAGTTGGCTGTATGGGTGATACACTCACAGGAGTCCTAATAGACAACGGATCCTCTCTCAACGTCATGCCTAAATCAACATTATCAAGATTATCTTTCGAAGATTACCCTCTAAGAAAAAGTCATGTCATCCTCAAAGCATTTGATGGATCAAGAAAGTCAGTTTTTGGAGAGGTAGATCTTCCCATAACTATTGGACCTCAGACGTTCAAAATCACTTTCCAAGTTATGGATATCCCAGCGCAATACAGTTGTTTGCTAGGTCGCCCATGGATTCATGAGGCTGGGGCAATTACTTCAACACTTCATCAGAAACTGAAGTTCATAACAGATGACAAATTGGTAACCGTATGTGGAGAACGAGCTCTGATCGTCAGCAACCTGTCATCATTCTCCGACATAGAACCAAAAGAAGTTGTTGGAACTAAATTCCAAGCACTTTCCTTGGATAAGGAAAAAGGAAAGGAGAAAGCAGCGTCTATTTCTTCCTACAAAGATGCAATCCAAGTTGTAAAGAATGGCACTACCAGTGGTTGGGGACACATTAATATTCCTACCAACAACAAGAACAGAACAGGAATTGGATTCTTTCCGACATCATCAAAAGCTATCCCAGGGATTGAGGTAGTTCTCCCAATTCAAGAAACTTTCTGCAGTGGAGGTTTTCTTCAACCTGTTCAACAAACAGTCAATACCATCGGTACGGAAAAGACCGATGAAGAGGAGTGGTTATCCTATCTTAACAGAGCAGGATATATCTCCCTACCAGAGTCTGATCCACCTTGCTGTTATCCGACTAAGGGATCTGAAAGTAAGACTCAACCAAGCAGGGATGAAGTTACTGACAGCTTCACCACCAGAAGTCATAGTTCATCAGAAGAAGTTCCTCCTATCCCCGAAAAGACTTGGGATACATTAGGAGAACCAAGCGGAAAATTCGACTACATGGTGAAATACTCCGCTCCTGAAAGTTCAAGAATCTCTCTTGAAGATATTGTTCCAACTGGATGGAACATTGATTATGAGTACCTCTCTCAGCCAAAAGAGATGTATAACCCTTGCTATTCATCATCATCTACTGGTGAAATCATCATTGAGGATTATATCCCCAAGTCACCTTCCGAGGCTACGGATCTAGAGTTCACATATCTAGTCAATGCCATCTTGGGAGAAGAGCAAGACCAAAATACAGAAGAGGATGATCTCGAAAGTGTCTCCGACAACGAGTCTCTCCATTCAGAAGATAGGAAGTTTCCTCAAAAGAAAAACCGACATACTCCACTCGGAAATGGGTATGCTCACACCGCTCAGTCTGCTGAAGTAGAAGAAGATCGTCTGAGTGTTGCAAAGACAGTGGTTGGTAAATCAAGACCTACCACAGGCCAGCTTAAGCCTAAGGTTCCAGATTACTTAGTGCACAATGGGGTTCGCCACTACTGGACAGCTGTTGAAGTTTTAACTGTTGTTCGCACTCCTAAGTAGGAACTTTCACCGTTATTTTGTCCTCTCACCATAGCCCAGGGTGAAGAGATGTTTCATAGGGCTTTGCATTTTACTATTTCTTAGGAAAATGTCCCTCTTTGCTTCGCCCAAAGCAATAGAGTTTTGTTTTATAGGGTCTTTGTTTCAAGAAATGACTGTCAATAAATAAAAATGTCATTCTGTTCCTTCGTTTAGTTTTCCCTTTTCTTTTTTCGGAAATTGGTAATCCTAAAAAACACCCTTAAAAAACATCAAATATTCCATTAACTGCATACACCGAGTCTTCCCTCGTTGTCTAAATAAAACTTATCACACATATGCAGATTAATCATAAAATACCCCGTTTAAACGTGCGAACGTATGACTTCTCCAAGCTTTGAGTTTCCTGTATTCGAGGCAGAAGAAGAAGAAGACGAAGAAATATCAAAGGAAATTTCACGGTTACTTCAACAAAAGGAAGAGGCCATTCAGCCATATAATGAGCCTCTAGAGATCATTAACCTCGGTTCCGATGGAAACAGAAAAGAGGTTAAGATTGGAGCTTCGCTCAGTTCAGAGATCAGAGAGAGTTTGATACAGCTGCTCAAAGAATTCTCAGATGTCTTCGCTTGGTCTTATCAAGATATGCCAGGGTTGGATACCAGTATAGTGGAGCATCACTTGCCATTAAAAGCAGAATGCCTTCCGGTCAAACAAAAATTAAGAAGAACTCATCCGGAGATGGCCATGAAAATCAAAGAGGAAGTTCAAAAGCAGATCAACGCAGGTTTCCTCGTCACTTCAGAATACCCTCAGTGGTTAGCTAACATTGTTCCCGTTCCTAAGAAAGACGGAAAAGTCCGCATGTGCGTCGACTACAGAGATTTGAACAAAGCTAACCCTAAGGATGATTTTCCTTTACCACATATTGATATGTTGGTAGACAGTACAGCAAAATCCAAAGTTTTCTCGTTCATGGACGGATTTTCAGGATACAACCAAATCAAAATGGCACTTGAAGACATGGAGAAAACAGCTTTCATCACCCCCTGGGGCACGTTCTGCTACCGTGTTATGCCTTTTGGACTAAAGAACGCAGGGGCAACTTATCAAAGGGCTATGACTACACTTTTCCACGACATGATGCATAAAGAAGTGGAAGTCTATGTGGACGACATGATTGCCAAATTAGAAAATGAAGAAGATCACATACAGAATCTGACAAAGTTATTTCAACGCTTACGGAAGTTTCAGCTTCGCCTGAACCCCAACAAGTGCACCTTTGGTGTCTATTCAGGAAAACTCCTTGGTTTCATTGTCAGCAAACGAGGAATTGAAGTAGATCCAGACAAAGTCAAGGCAATTCAAGAAATGCCTTCGCCCAGAACCGAGAAACAAGTTAGAGGATTTCTTGGACGTCTGAATTACATCTCGAGATTCATATATCTCATGACTGCAACTTGCGCTCCTATTTTCAAACTTCTACGGAAAAATCAAAGTTGCGTCTGGACAGACGATTGTCAGAAAGCGTTCGACAACATTAAGGAATATCTGCTCGAACCACCCATCTTGTCTCCTCCAGTGGAAGGAAGACCTTTGATAATGTACTTAACCGTCTTAGAAGACTCCATGGGTTGTGTCCTTGGACAGCAAGACGAGACAAAGAGAAAAGAGCATGCCATTTACTACCTGAGCAAGAAATTCACTGACTGTGAATCCCGCTACTCCATGCTCGAGAAGACGTGTTGTGCTTTGGCCTGGGCTGCCAAGCGTCTCCGCCAGTACATGATTCGACATACTACTTGTTTGATCTCTCATATGGATCCAATCAAGTACATCTTTGAGAAGCCTGCTTTAACCGGGAGAATTGCCCGTTGGCAGATGTTGTTATCAGAATATGACATTGAGTATCACGCACAGAAAGCCGTGAAAGGAAGCATTCTAGCTGAGCACCTGGCTCACCACCCACTCAATGGTCATGAATCAACCAGTTTCGACTTTCCGGACGAGGACGTCATGTACCTCAAGATGAAAGATTACGACGAGCCACTACCAGACGAAGGACCTGAGATAGGATCCCAGTGGGGCTTAATCTTTGACGGAGCTGTCAATACTTATGGACGAGGAATTGGGGCAATCATTGTTACACCTCAGGGTACCCATATTCCATTTACTGCCAGATTAACTTTCAAATGCACAAACAATGAGGCCGAATATGAAGCTTGCATCATGGGTCTCGAAGAAGCCATGGATCTAAGAATCAAACACTTGGATGTATACGGAGATTCTGCTTTGGTCATCAATCAAATCAAAGGAGAATGGGAAACACGCCAACCAGGGCTAATTCCTTACAAAGACTACGCGAGAAGATTATTACCATTCTTCGACAGGGTAGATTTTCATCACATTCCTCGTGAAGAAAACAACTTGGCTGATGCATTAGCCACACTCTCTTCCATGATTAGGATAAATCATTGGAATGACATTCCTCGGATCGATGTTATGCGCCTGGATAGGCCCGCTCATGTTTTCACAGTAGAAGCAATCATCGACGACAAACCGTGGTATCACGACATCAAGAATTTTCTTCAAAAGCAAGAGTACCCTTTTGGGGCATCAAAGAAGGATAGAAAGACTTTGAGAAAGTTAGCTTGTAGATTCTTCTTGAATGAAGATGTTCTGTACAAGAGAAACTTCGACATGGTTCTGCTCAGATGCGTTGACAGAAAAGAAGCAGAAATACTCATGAGAGAAATACATGAAGGTTCCTTTGGTACTCACACCAATGGACATACCATGACAAGGAAAATACTGAGAGCAGGATATTATTGGCTGACAATGGAGTCAGATTGCTACCAGTACGCAAAGAGGTGTCACAAATGCCAGATCTACGCCGATAAAATTCATGTGCCACCATCTCTTCTCAACATACTCTCTTCCCCTTGGCCTTTCTCCATTTGGGGAATCGACATGATTGGAATGATCGAACCAAAAGCGTCCAACGGACATCGCTTCATCTTGGTAGCCATAGACTATTTCACCAAATGGGTTGAAGCAGCTTCATATACAAACGTTACAAGACAAGTTGTCGTCAGGTTTATCAAGAATCACATCATCTGTCGCTACGGCGTTCCTAGCAAGATAATCACTGACAATGGGTCAAATTTGAATAACAAAATGATGAAGGAGCTTTGTGAAGAATTCAAGATCGAACATCACAACTCATCTCCTTACAGACCAAAGATGAATGGAGCTGTAGAAGCAGCTAACAAAAACATCAAGAAAATCATTCAGAAGATGGTCATCACTTACAAAGATTGGCATGAAATGCTCCCGTATGCTCTTCATGGTTACCGTACATCAGTACGTTCTTCGACTGGAGCAACTCCTTTCTCCCTTGTATATGGCATGGAGGCAGTCCTACCAATAGAGGTTGAGATTCCATCAATGAGAGTCTTGATGGAAGCAAAATTAACAGAAGCCGAGTGGTGTCAAAGCAGATTCGATGAATTGAACTTAATCGAAGAAAAGCGCATGATAGCTTTATGCCACGGACAGCTATATCAACAAAGAATGAAGAAAGCTTTCGACAAAAAGGTTCGACCTCGCACAATCAAAGAAGGCGACCTTGTACTAAAAAAGATTCAATCTTTTCTCACAGATTCGAGAGGGAAATGGACTCCCATTTATGACGGCCCCTACGTGGTCAAGAGAGCTTTCTCAGGAGGAGCCTTAATACTCACGACTATGGATGGAGAAGAATTCACCCGTCCTGTGAACGTCGACGCAGTCAAGAAATACTTCGCCTAAATAATTAAAAGAACAGCTCGCTAAGTTGAAAACTCGCAAAGAGCGACTTAGGCAAAAAAGAGCGTCTCGGTGAATTGAAAACCCGAAAGGGCGATTCAGGCAAAAATTAGAGACATAAAAAAATATACATTAATCAATCCCGGTAGACTTAAAACCCGAAAGGGGTAGTTTACGCAAAAGTTAGGGATATATGGCAAGTAACTGTGTTCAGGACAAACTTGATCATTCAAAATCCATAGCGGAGTATTCATCAGCAGTAGGTCATCTTCTACGAAGCACGAATACAGCGCAACTTGGAGTGGAAGGGAAAGATAACGGTTGTCACGTTTCATCGTAGCCCTTTTCCCGAAAATTACCAATTTCCAACTTTTTAAATACTCCATGGAATCAAGCATTTGGCTGATTACCATTCCATATATAATAATTTGAGCCTTGTGCTTTTCCTTTGCAATCTAGTCTTATTCAGTTTCTTGAAATGCATTTTAAGTTTAAACAGTCATTTTCTTGAAACAAATGTTTTCATAAAATAAAATGAATTTTACTTGCAAAAATAAAGGTGAAATTTCTTTCTAAGGTTTACAAACAATAGGAAGAATGCAAACAGTTGCTCCGAGAACGGTTGAGACTCCGGGAACCAAGATTTCCCCATGAGGTCGCTTTGCGAACATCTCCCGATGACGGATCTTTACTTCAATTCATATTACTCACTTCGGACAGCGGACAACTGATAACCAGGTATTCCCAACAGAGTTCGAACTACAAGAAGAGGACCTCTTCTGATCCACAAGCATTCAAGTCGTATCATAGAATTTTACATCTGCGACAATTCCATTCACATTCACTTTACATTTTATCATTGTCATAATATTCATGCATACATTACATCATAATTGCATAGCCGAATCAGGCTTTGATCCTATGAATGCCTAAGTCATAGAGGCATGAACTCAAGTTTCCCCTGCAAGTTCCGGAGAAACTTTTTTCCTTCGAAACAACAGTTCATACACAAGGATCTCCTCAAGCAAGTCAACAAATGGTAGTATCCCTCAAAGAGATAGTTTGTTCATTTTTGGAATTCCTCAGTCGAGATTCTGCTATAGAGCGACATTCGACAGTCTTCTTCAGATAAGATAGTCTGCTTCACATTTTGGAATTCCCTACAGGTTTGGTATTTCCCCAGCAAGGTCAAGAGGTGCCACTCTTCATCAAAGAAAATAATTCAGAATCTCCCAGCAGATCGACAAATAATTCCCCAGCGGAGTCAGTGAATGGTAGTCTTCATCCAGGAAGATAGTTCACGATCCCCAGCGGAGTCAGTGAATGATAGTCTTCGTCCAGAAGATAGTTCAGATTCCCCAACAAAGTCAGCAAATGGCAGTCTCTTTCAGCAGAAGACAGTTTGCTCACTTTCTATCATGACAAAGTCAGCAAATGGCAGTCTCTTTCAGCAGAAGACAGTTTGCTCACTTTCTTTCATGACAGGGTCGACAAATGGCAGTCTCTCCCAGTAGAAGACAGTTTGCTCCCCTAGCAATTGGCAAATGGCAGTCTTTTCCCAAGAAAAGACAGTTTGTCTGCCAAATACTCAAGAGATCGACAAATGGCAGTTTCTTCAAACAGTTTGTCTGTTTCTGGGATGTTTAACTCCCCACAGAGTCGATGAATGGCAGTTTTCCTCTTAGGAAAACAGTTCGTTGATTCCCCAGGCATCAGTTGACGAATGGCAGTTTTCACCCCGAAAACAGTTCGTCCGCCTTCAAACAAAGTCATTAGCCCCTCAAAAGATCATGAGGCCATATGACAATCTTTCAAAGATGCCAAGTCAAAAGGGAAGATGGTGAAGTTTCTTTATTTACCGTCAAATGGTATCTTACCTCCAAGTGCTGGTAAGAAGTTTGATGAGGAAACAAACCTTTGAAGTTTCTTTATTTACCGTCAAATGGTATCTTACCTCCAAGTGCTGGTAAGAAGTTTGATGAGGAAACAAACCTTTGAAGTTTTTTTTATTTACCGTCAAATGGTATCTTACCTCCAAGTGCTGGTAAGAAGTTTGATGAGGAAACAAACCTTTGAAGTTTCTTTATTTACCGTCAAATGGTATCTTACCTCCAAGTGCTGGTAAGAAGTTTGATGAGGAAACAAACCTTTGAAGTTTCTTTATTTACCGTCAAATGGTATCTTACCTCCAAGTGCTGGTAAGAAGTTTGATGAGGAAACAAACCTTTGAAGTTTCTTTATTTACCGTCAAATGGTATCTTACCTCCAAGTGCTGGTAAGAAGTTTGATGAGGAAACAAACCCTTGAAGTTTCTTTATTTACCGTCAAATGGTATCTTACCTCCAAGTGCTGGTAAGAAGTTTGATGAGGAAACAAACCTTTGGAGCTTTTCTCTTTATCTGAGATATTGTCCAAACGCAACTGAGACCAGTTTCGAGATTTGGACATCCGGAACGAGAGGAGGTTGTTTACCTTTTTTTAAGTATCAACACTTAGTTAAAGAAGATGGATCGCGCATCCTACATTGCCATCCATTCTCCAGAATCCACATCAAGTATTTCTACAGGAGTTTGTCTCCTCATCCCCCGCCAAGTGCGACAACGGGATCAAATCATGCAAAGATTTTATCATCTTAGGAGCGCCCAAAATTCGGGCATTCTTTGATATTTAAGTCTTTTTTACGCAGGAGAGATCGAGATCTCAATCTCTCTCCCTCCAGATAAAAGAAACTTAAATAGGGGCATCTGTCATACCCTAATTTTTGACCCCCCTGAGATGACATATCTTCAGGATTTTCATCAAGTCAAAGCAAGTACCCAGAGCAACCTGACATTCAATCGAGGGTGTTCAAAGACAAGAAAACTCAGGCAAAGGATCAATCAATATGAGGATTAGTCTCTAACACAATCATGAGACTCAAGAGCTTCATTATTTCACCTATGATTGATTAAGACACCCAGTCATCTAAACACAGAATTACTCAGATCCACAGACTAGGGTTTTGAGCCTTATCAAGGACTAAAATCAGGGATCACCTTTGGGAAACCATAAAAAGCCCCAGGGGATCATTCAAAGACATCAATCATCTTCAAATAACCCATATGGCAAGATCCACTGGACATCACACCTCAATTCAAAGTCTACAGTCATCATTCTCATCTGGTCGACAATTAGGGTTTTTGACCTAATTCCCCAAGATAGTTGACTTTTTAATCAGGGCATGAATCCAAAACTCAAGACATGATTCAAGAGTCTCTACTACCTCAATATAATCCATTTACATCATTCATTTGAGGAAAAGATCTTGTTCCTACACAAAAGCCCAAAAATTCACTTTGTCAGGAAAAGTCAACTGTGTGGGATCATCATTGACTTTTAAGGTTTTTGGTCAAAAAATGACTTTCAAAGATCAATATCATCAATATATGGATGTCAAAGTCATTTGACCAAAGAAATTCAAAGAAATTCATCAAGGAGCAAAAAGTCGGGAATTAGGGTTTTTGAGGGCATGGTGAGAACTCAAAATTTCACCTACACAACTCAAAAAACTTCCAACATGAAAGTTGTAGATCTTGCAAAATAAAACAACATCTCACATAAGAACTTTTTTCAAAAGATCAACCATTTAAGGGTTTTGAAAATTTTGAAGTTTTAGGTCATAAACACTTAGAAAATTTTCTAAGTGTTTTAACCTAGTTTTCATCCAACTTTGGGCTCATTTTTCACAAATTTCCCAAATGATTCTGAAGAAGACATAAACTAATGATTTGAAGTAGATGTTTAGGGCTTTCCAAATTGTGTTCAACCTTCTCCAAATTCAATTTGAGCTAAGAGTTATGCTTGTTCAAAGTTGGCCTCATGAAGTAAAATTATAGGTCATGCATCATTTTTGAACTTTGAAATTTTGTGCACATGACCTCAATTATGGATGCTACACGACCCATAACATATCTGAAACAATGCCATGCATTCATTTTCACCATGCCATAAGAATTGAAGAAGATTCTAAAAACAAGAACATGTGATTATGTAATGATTACATTTGTGAATTTATGGCAAATTGATGAATCACCCAAGGAATCTTCTCACCAACCAATTAGAGCTTATTTCTGGCTCAGAATTGTCCCCTAAGATCAAGCAAAATCGAGGGCTAGAGGATTGATCAAATGGAATCAAAATTCTCATCATTGCACTTGGGATATTCTTTGAATTTCTTCATGGCTAAGAAACCAAAACTCTCCCACTAAGCAAGCTCACTCTCTCAATCAGTACTGAACCAATTGCCTATAAATAGAGGCCTCATTGTCATTCAAAAAACACACCAAAGCAACAGAATTCTTGCTTTCTCTTTTCTTTCTTCATACTTAGTTTTTTCAAAGGTCCTTTGGCAAGAAGACTCGGATTCTTCAAACCAAAGCTCTCTCTTTGAAAATAAGTATTCAAACACATTGAGGGAGGCATTTGGGAGTGATCCAAACCTCTGGAACACTTCTGGGCGTGGAGAATCATCACCTTCACCTCTCATTTGGAGCACTTGCAGTTGGAGAACCATGGAGTAATTCAGGAGTTTTCAAGCCAAGCCAATCATCCAGACACACTCCTCAGGTCATAGTGAAGCTAACCAGGTGGCTGCAGCTCATCTGTAACTCGAGAATCATCACCCTCCATGTTCACTTGAAGCTGAAATCGAGGGAGGTCCATAGAGCAATTCAGAAGGATTCAAGCTCCAATAAGCATTCAGTTAGCATCATTGAGTCTCAAGGAAGCTATTGAGATCATTCATTCAAACCCAGGTGCTCTCTAACATCCTCACGACCTTCATTTTCAGAGGTAAGTTTCTCAACTCCATCCCTCTAATTCGTGTATCTTTCTGGCTAAAACTCAACACCATTCTATTCAGCATCATAAGAGGATTAAAAACCCTCTATCATCAGTCATTTATGCTTCAGTATAGTCATTTAATTTGAATTCCAAATTTTAGGGTTCCTCACATATTTTAGATAATTCAGTAGATATAGTTAATATAAATTCATAATAGTTACATATCTAGAATCGTGAGTGAATTTAGAGCAAGTTTGATCTTTATATCGTTGCAAACGGTTGAGAATTGAGAGAGTTCAGAAATTCAAATTGTTGGAGCTTGAGGAAGAAGATGACAATGGTGGTGGCGCGCAAATTTCAAACCTCAGGGTAGAGTTTATTTTATATTTAATGATAGGTGTTTTATAAACGACTGAATAACTTTCCCCAGTGGCCACACATGCACTCTTAGTCTCCTCATGCCTCAAGTCTGGGGTTCGAATCCCCCTCGCCCCAGACTTTTTGTTTCTTTTATTTTTCCATGATTAACCACTTGTTTGAAAATATAATGAACTGGATGTGTGACAATAACACCAAGCGCGCGTTGGCCCAGTGGTGTTATTTTGGGTTAGTGACTTGGAGGGCGTGAGTTCAATCCCTCTAGGTGACAAAACATTATTTTTTATCACTTATTTCCTTCAATTTTCTCACAACTTCACACAATTAATTAACCTATCAAACTAATTTATTTTCACTTCATTTTTCACACACTTGTCATTTAATACATATATTTTGTGAATAATCAAAAAAATCATAAAAATATTATTTATTTCATATATTTTTATTAGGTTTAAAATAATATGTTTTAAGTGCTTTATTAAAAACTTTAAATATGTACATTCACTTTGTTTTAACCTAATCATTTTGTAAATAAAGTTTATGATAAAACCCTAATTGTTTAGGTCTTAATTAGGCATAGATCTTCATCTTTACCTTAATTAAGTTGACTTTTTGTCAAATTTCAAAACTGTTTTCAATCTCCGAATAAATCAAATGATTAAGGTTTTCAAACAACAAAACCTTGTATCATTCCAAATCATTTTTTTTAAATTGCTTTTACACCAGTACTGTAAAGTACTGGGCCTCTAATAGAGTGTAAGTCCCAAAAACCTTCTCTTCTTAGCTTGTTTTCAAAACTGTATTTTCAAAATCTTCTTTCTGTTTTCAAAACATTCTTCTGGTATTTGAAGGGCATTATTCCCGGTGAAACTCTTCAGATACCTATGTGACCTTTGTCCATCTTCACTTCTTCTGTTTTCAAAAACCCTTAACTGTTTATCATATATATATATTCAACTGTTATCCACCAATTACTGTTGAGGCTCTGTACATACTTCTCCAAAGGCCTCCACTCCATCCAGGTTAGGCTTTACAAGCTTTCAATTTACAGTCTTTATTTAAATTACTGTCAAATATAAACTGTGCATATATTAGTTTAGAACTACGTTTGAGTATAAACCCTAGGACAGTTAAACTATATATATATATATATTATAGGAATATGACCTAGGATTGAGAATGTCTTCCCGGTGAAGGCTCTTTCCTAATTAGAGATCTGTAGTTCAAACCCCCCAAGATGAATTATTCCCGGTGAAACATCTTGGTAAAAACCTTAGAATCCAAATAATAGGACACATCCACCCAAAGAGGAATTATTCCCGGTGAAACCTCTTACCCATTTGCTTAGAGCCAAAATAAGTTCAAAACTACATAGCTTTCTCTTGTGCTATAACAAGGACCCTCGATTAGCCTCCTCTTGGGCTTTGTACAAGGACCCACAGGCTTCTTAAAAGCATTTCCAGCTTCCTCTTGAGCTTGTATACAAGGACCCATCAGGTTTCTTATAAACATAGGAACAGGTCTTTAGTCACCTTTTAGCCTACCCTGGTGAGTTTCTTCCAATTTAAACCAGACTTTAAACAAGCTAAGTTTGTCTCAATTTTGCATTGAGTACACCTTTTGGAATGAGAGACATGGACAGTCTCTGTCACCCTTATCTTCATCAATCTTCCTTAGCAGAGTCTAGAATCTATGTTTATTTTCTCCTCAGCATGAGTCAGCCTTCATCTTGGGCTTTAAACAAGAAGTCTCCATTAGATAATCTTTCTGCCATCCATTTCAATCATAAATTCCCTGGAAAGGGTTAGCTTCCACACATTCTTTCATTTTCAATAAAACCCCTGGAAAGGGTTAGCCTCCAAAGTCAATTAATAAAAATGTCAATAAATAAAGATTAATTTCTCTTAGGAGATAATTTCCCCAAAAGAGTCAAAACCCCTGGAAAGGGTCAGCCTCCAAAAACATGATAAAGTCAGTCTTTTAACAGACAAATTCACCAGCTGAGTCAAAATCCCTGGAAAGGGTTAGCTTCCAAAGAAAAAACAGTCTTTCAATAAATAAAATCTCCTCAATAGAGTCAAAACCAACCAAACAATAAAACTCCCCTGTCAAGAGTCAGCCTCAACCTTGGGCATTGTACAAGGCAGATAATAGAGTCTCCCTAGTGAGTTCTTCATCATTCAGTAGCCACAACCTTGGGCTTTGTACAAGGCAGATAAACCATATTTTCATGTGTCAAAGATTCCTAACACCTAGGATCTTTTCCCCATAGAGTCATCCATACTCAGTTTATTTAAGAGTCTGCCACAACCTTGGGCTTTGTACAAGGCAGAAAATAATGTTTTCCCTAGCTAGAGTCAGCCACAACCTTGGGCTTTGTACAAGGCACATAAAATAGAGTCATTCATTCAATTATCCTCAGCAATCAGCCACAACCTTGGGCTTTGTACAAGGCACATAAATAGAGTCTCCCTCAGTAGAGTCAGCCTCAATTCTGGGCTTTGTACAGAACACAAAAATACCCTGTAATTAATCCTCAATGGAGTCATCTCCCAGAGTCAATAATAATTAATTAATTAATCAAAAATCCTCAAGCTTGGGCCTCATACAAGCCAGCTAAAGTCAAATCTTTTATACAGTAGATAGACATAGCTTATCTCTATAGAGAGATATTTTTACTACTCTACCACATTCAAACAAACAAACATTTCCATTTCAATTTCAATTTTAATCAAGTCTCCCATTTAGGATTTTGAAAGGCATGAGCTGGCAGTAAAACCCAGACATGTGGTAACTTTCCCTAATTTGAATGAGCAACTTTCTTTCATTTAAGAGGCATTTGACTGGTATACTTGCACATACACAAGTAAGGTCCCCCTCTTGAATGAAATGAATTCAGTTATTCTGTCACTCCTTTAAATATTTGTGGTAGAATAGTACTAATACCTCTCTGTAAAGATGATTTCATATCTCTTTACTGTAAACAGAGATTTAATTCCAAGCTTCAACCTTGAGCTTTAAGCAAGGCACCAAAAATAAGTAATTTCCCTAGTTAGTTCCCCGAACTACTTTAAGCTCTGACTTCCACTAGGGATATGTAGGCATGAGGTTCACAAGGAATCTCAGCGAGCTAATAAAATACTAAAAATAGTCAGTCTGTCTGTCTGTCTGTCTTTTCAAATCAATTCAATTCTCTCTCCTAACACAAAGGAGAAACTTTCCCAATCATTAGCAGCAAACACAATCACAATGACACAGAGAAGGTTCCTGTAGAGTACTACAGATATGTAGGGTGTTTAAACACTTCCCTATGTATAACCGACCCCCCGGACTCCAGAATTTCTAGTCTAGGTGAAATCCCCACACTTAGCAAACTCCTAGGGTTTAGTTGAGATCTTTTTTTCCCTTTCCTACTCGTAGGACCAATAAGAAAGTTCGTGTGATATCGTAGGAAGAACTGAAACAAAATTCATCCCACCACGGGCGCATTCTCCTTCCAAATTTCGCGTGAAGGATTTAGCGTGCCGTCCTCCCAAGTGAAACGGGGAGGTAAAGAAAACGACACCACACTCTGTAGCCTTTAGAGCGTTCAGAATATCCAAGAAGGAAACATTTTTGTGCTTTGGAATCAAACTTACCAAGATGATATTTAGTATTCAGAATAAAACATACACATCCAAAAGGATGGAAGTATGAAATGTTGGGCTTTCTGTTCTTCCACAATTCATAAGGAGTCTTATTTAGAATATGTCTGATAGAGATTCTATTCTGAATATAACACGCGGTGTTAATTGCTTCTGCCCAGAAATGCTTAGCCATATTGGTTTCATTGATCATGGTTCTGGCCATTTCTTGAAGAGTCCTATTCTTTCGCTCTACAACTCCATTTTGCTGTGGAATTCTAGGGCAAGAGAAATCATGGGCAATACTATTTTCTTTGAAGAACTCCTCAAAGAATTTGTTCTCAAATTCGCCACCATGATCACTTCTGACCTTTATGATTTTACACTCTTTCTCAGATTGGATCTGAGTGCAGAATTCAAAGAACACTGAATGAGACTCATTCTTGTGTTTCAAGAACTTTATCCATGTCCAGCGGCTATAATCATCAACGATGACTAATCCATATTTCTTCCCTCTGACAGATGCTGTTTTGACTGGGCCAAACAGATCAATGTGCAGGAGTTCTAACGGCCTTGAGGTAGAAACAACATTCTTAGACTTGAATGCAGGTCTGGAGAACTTGCCCTTCTGACATGCTTCACAAAGAGCATCTGATTTGTATTTCAGATTTGGGAGTCCTCTGACCAGATTTAGTTTGTTAATCTGAGAAATCTTTCTCAAACTAGCATGTCCTAATCTTCTGTGCCAGACCCATTGCTCTTCAGAAACAGACATAAGACAAGTCACCTTCTGCTTCTCAAGATCAGAAAGATCAATCTTATAAATGTTGTTCTTCCTCTTGCCTGTAAATAGGATTGAGCCATCCTTCTGACTTACAGCCTTGCAAGACTTTTGATTGAAGATTATATCATAACCATTGTCACTTAATTGACTTATGGACAATAAGTTATGTGTTAATCCTTCTACAAGAAGTACATTAGTTATGGAAGGAGAGTTACCAAGACTTATGGTTCCAGAGCCAATGATTTTGCCCTTCTGATCTCCTCCAAACTTGACATCTCCACCTGGTTTAAGCACCAGGTCTTGGAATGTATACCTTCTTCCCGTCATGTGTCGCGAGCACCCAGAGTCCAGGTACCATGACATTTTGCTTTCTGTCCTCTTTGCCGCCAATGATATCTGCAATAGGAATAATCTTTTCCTTAGGTACCCACAATTTCTTGGGTCCTTTCTTGTTAGTTCTCCTCAAGTTCTGATTTAACTTGGGTTTAGCAAAATATTTAACAGGAGGAACAGCATGATATTCCTTATTCTGAGTTCCATGATATTTCTTAGGTTGTGTCACATGCTTCTTGGTGTGTGTTATGTGAAAGCTTTGAGCATGTGATGTGTGCCTAATATCATGTGAGTGGCCATACTTGAACTGATCATACAATGGCTTGTATGAGATTTTCATATCATCTACAGGTTCAAGTTTGTATGGGGTTTCACCCTCATAACCAATGCCAACTCTCTTGTTTCCAGACACAGCATATATCATAGAAGCTAGCTGACTTCTGCCAATACTTCTAGATAAGAACTTCCTGAAACTTAAATCATATTCTTTCAGAATATGATTCAGACTGGGAGTGGATTTTTCTGAATCAGAAGGAGATCCAACATTATTGGATAATTTTAAAACTTTTTCTTTTAATTCAGAATTTTCCAACTCAAGCTTCTTAGTTTTAACTTCAAATTGCTTTTTCAGCTTTTTGTATTTGATACTAAGATGAGCTTTTAATTCAAAAATCTCTGTTAGACTGGAAACTAACTCTTCTCTAGATAGTTCAGAAAATACCTCTTCAGAATCTGATTCTGATGTAGATTCTGATTCATCATCTTCTGTCGCCATCAGCGCAAAGTTTGCCTGCTCTCCTTCAGAGTCTGATCCTGATTCTGATTCAGAATCATCCCATGTTGCCATAAGGCCTTTCTTCTTATGAAACTTCTTCTTGGGATTCTCCTTCTGAAGTTTTGGACACTCATTCTTGTAATGTCCAAGCTCATTGCACTCATAGCAGACAGCCTTCTTCTTGTCAGATCTTCTGTCACCAGAAGATTCTCCTCGTTCAAATTTCTTTGAACTTCTGAAGCCTCTGAACTTCCTTTGCTTGCTCTTCCAGAGTTGGTTCACCCTTCTGGAGATCATGGACAGTTCATCTTGTTCTTCAGATTCTGATTCTTCTGGATCTTCTTCTCTAGCCTGAAAAGCGTTAGTGCATTTTTTAACATTAGATTTTAATGCAATAGACTTACCTTTCTTCTGAGGTTCATTAGCGTCAAGTTCAATCTCATGACTCCTCAGGGCACTTATCAGCTCTTCCAAGGAAACTTCATTCAGATTCTTCGCAATCTTGAATGCAGTCACCATTGGGCCCCATCTTCTGGGCAAGCTTCTGATGATCTTCTTTACATGATCAGCCTTGGTGTAGCCTTTGTCGAGAACTCTCAATCCAGCAGTCAGAGTTTGAAATCTTGAAAACATCTTTTCAATGTCTTCATCATCCTCCATCTTGAAGGCTTCATATTTCTGGATTAAAGCAAGAGCTTTAGTCTCCTTGACTTGAGCATTTCCTTCATGAGTCATCTTCAAGGACTCATATATGTCATGGGCCGTTTCCCTGTTAGATATTTTCTCATACTCAGCATGAGAGATAGCATTCAGCAAAACAGTCCTGCATTTGTGATGATTCTTGAATTCTTTCTTTTGATCATCAGTCATTTCGCTTCTCGTGAGCCTTACACCAGTAGCTTTAACAGGATGTTTGTAACCATCCAACAGAAGATCCCATAGATCAGCATCTAGACCAAGAAAGTAACTTTCCAGTTTATCTTTCCAATATTCAAAGTTTTCACCATCGAATATTGGTGGTCTAGTATAACCATTGTTACCATTGTATTGCTCAGCAGAGCCAGATGTAGATGCAGCTGGATTTGTTGGATCTTCACCAGCCATATTTTACTGAAGCGTTTTTCTCTTCCTGAATCTTTTCTAAACACGGTTAACTGCTTGCATCTTAGAAACGGCGCTTTGATGCCAATTGAAGGATAGAAAAACACTTAGAAGGGGGGGGGGTTTGAATAAGTGTAGTCTAAAATCTTGAACGATAAAAATAAATTGCACAGTTATTTTTATCCTGGTTCGTTGTTAACTAAACTACTCCAGTCCACCCCCACGGAGTGATTTACCTCACCTGAGGATTTAATCCACTAATCGCAACGGATTACAATGGTTTTCCACCTAGTCCGCGACTAAGTCTTCTAGAGTATCCTGATCACAACCTGATCACTCCAGGAACAAATGCTTAGACACAAGCTAAGACTTTCTTAGAGTATCCTGACCACCACGTGATCACTCTAATTACAACTGCTTAGACACAAGCTAAGACTTCCTAGAGTATCCTGATCAACACTTGATCACTCTAGTTACTTACAAATTAATGTAATCAATTCTAAGAGTATTACAATTGCTTCTGAAAAGCTATAATCACAACAGTGATATTTCTCTTAACGTTTAAGCTTAATCTCACTAATATATTACAACAGCAATGTAGTGAGCTTTGATGAAGATGAAGTTTCTGAGCTTTGAATTTGATCAGCGTTTCAGCAAATTAATTGTTAGCAAATCGTCAACCTTGCTTCTCATCAGAACTTCATATTTATAGGCGTTTGAGAAGATGACCGTTGAGCGCATTTAATGCTTTGCGTGTTCCGTACAGCTTTGCATTTAATGTTTCACGCTTTTGTCAACTACCTCGAGCCTTGTTCACGCTGTGTCTACTGACGTTGCCTTTAATAGCTTCCAACGTTCCTTTTGTCAGTCAGCGTAGCCTGCCACCTGTACTTTCTTCTGATCTGATGTTTGAATATAATATTTGAATATCATCAGAGTCAAACAGCTTGGTGCAAAGCATCTTCTTGTCTTCTGACCTTGAAGTGCTTCTGAGCGTGATACCATGAGAACTTCAGTGCTTCTGCTTCTGATCTCAAGTTCTTCTGATGCTTTCATAGACCCATGTTCTGATTCTGCCTTGACCATCTTCTGATGTCTTGCCAGACCATGTTCTGATGTTGCATGCTGAACCTTCTGAGACAAAGCTTCTGAGTGCTGATTTGTGCATACTCTTTATATATTTCTTGAAATGGAAATTGCAATGTATTAGAGTACCACATTATCTCACACAAAATTCATATCCTTGTTATCATCAAAACTAAGAATATTGATCAGAACAAATCTTGTTCTAACAAGATTTACCGTATTGTTTAACCGCCGATTTCTCCACCGTTATACAAATAACGTTTTATAAACCGATACTAAGTAAATATCAAACGCTAAATCCATGTCTCCAATTTATAGTTTGATAGATGATGAAATTAGATCAAGGTACAAATATTGATGTCTCAAACATTTATACCATAGAAAAGCTTTAACAAACAAACTAAACCATCTATATTGATCATAACTTGTTCATACACATATATTCACAAGAAATACATACAAAAGTCAAGGAGGATTACATCTTATCTTGATACAAAAGAGATTTAGCTATCCATGAAAATGGTAGCTTGCTCAAGAAGGTAAGGATGAAGAACAACAAGCATCTACGACGATTAATGGACGATCAAGGCTTCGATTCTCCAATTCTTCAGTTGCTAGAGTAGTTTAGGGTTCTTTGAGCTCTTAAGATGATCAAGAAGAAGGAAAATATCTGACTTGCTCCTTAAATAGCAATTCTGTTTTCTGTCAAGGGCGCGCATCGCGCCCTCTAGCGCGCATCGCGCCCTCTAGCGCGCATCGCGCCAATACACTTGAAAGTTAAACCGCCCAAGCGCGCCACGCGCGCTTCTCTCAGCTGGAAGCTTCAAGAAAATATCTTGCCCAGGGCGCGACGCGCCCTATTACCGCGCGACGCGCGCTATGCTCTGCCCAGCAGTCTTCAAACAAGGCCAAAACAAGCTCAAAACTTCCCAAAATGAGCTAAGACCTACAAAATCATAACTAAAAACATATTAACATAAAATGAAAGTTAAAAATAATAAACTATAAATAATTATCTAAAACTTCAGGGAATTGTACGAATACTCGATAAAAACGGTCGAAAGGTGCCACTAATTAAACTAAATATTAACACAATCTGGCACCTAACACACACTTCACTAAACTGCACCACCAAGTATGCGCCTACGCCTGTATGTTTGCAGTAGGAAAATTTGGATTGTATTTATCGAGGGCATAAACCCCAAACTAAATAACGAGGTGACAGGACCCTCGTAAAACAGTTGCGATGAAATTTAGCTAGGAAATTTCTGTTATAACTATTTATGTTGGTCTTAAAAATGTGTGTATTTGTTGTTAAGGATATAATTTTTTTTTTTACAAATATATGAACTTTATTTTTAATTGTAAAAAAAAACCATTGCTATATTCCAAAAAACCCTTTAATGTTTTTAATTACTATCTTCCAATATCTTTATGAGATAACAATTACCATCCACGAAAAAAACCCATTCAAGTATGACTTTTTTAAAGATTACTACCTCCTTTTTTTTTATTAAAAATCGCTTTAGGAAAAAAAATGTATTTAAATATTAAGAGTCTGTTTGGTAAAAATAGAGGTTGACTGATAAGCTAGCTGATAGCTTATAGCTTATGACTGATGGCTGATGACTGATGACTTATAGCTTATAGCGGATGGTTGAGACTGATAGCTTATAAGCTCATTGAAGTGTTTGGTAAAATTAGCGGTTTAATTAACTTATAAATGTAAAATGACATAAAAGATATTTAATATATAATTATTTTATATTAAATTAAAATAAATTATAAGTGTTAAAAATGGATTTAATTGAAATAATAAGGATAAAAAAGGAAGAAAAAGTAATAAGCTATAAGACATAAGCTAAAACGCTATTTAAAAAAGCGTCTGGAAAATAAGCTATAAGCTAGTAAAATAAGTTATAAGCTCGTGATGAAAAGACCGTTACCAAACGGGTCTAAATTATCATATGAGCTTATAAGACATAAGACATAAGCTATAAGCTCGAAAATATGTCTTAACAAACAGAGCCTAATTGTTTTATAATTTTAATGAATAATTAATGATATTTATTCTATTATATTCTTAAATATTTATTATTTTTTCTTCTTTCAATTATGTAAATTTATCTTTCAATTGTCAAAGACAATTTTGTAAAAATATTCATAATTTCTCATTTTCATAAACAATTATTATTTTTCTAATATGTGTGAAAAATACAAAACGACTTATAATAAGAAAACGGAGTGAGTAATAATTATCATTAGAATTATAAAATTTTAAATTAAATATTTCCCTTTTAAAAAATAATAACAATATTTAATTTAAAATGTCACTTTAAATTGTTTACGCCTTTGACTTTTATCCTAATCTTAATGGCATTTTTTCTTATAAATACCTACCAACTTCAACATAAGAGTAATAAATCATCAAAAAAGCTTGTAAATTTGTTATTCTTGTGTAATGGCGAACCAAATGTCAAAGCCTTTCTGTTTCTTTGCTATCTTGGTTTTAGTTTTTGCAGGTAATAAGACTCTCCACCATTGCTAAATTATACTAGTAGCTAGCAAATTATAGTATAACTCTTACTAATTTTTTCTTCATATTTTTTCTAGCACAGTTCAATGTATTGAGATAGATGGTGAATGCACAAAAATTGTGGGTAATTGTGCTAAAGCAGAATGCACCGCTCATTGTAATTCATATGCAAGAGGTGTTAGAGTTTTAAAAGCATCATGTTCATACTTTAACTTATGCACTTGTACTTTCGATCGACCACCACCAGGAGAAACACTTTGCGTTATTGGAATGGGAGTTTGCACTAATGATTGTAACATTGAATGTTGCAACAATAAGTGTCGAAAGATTTATCCGAACACGGGTAGCGGGAACTGTGGTGTTGCTTGGGGGCATGATCTTTGCCTTTGTTCTTATTACCGTTGACTTTATAGTTAACAGAAATAAATAAAATAAAATAAATGGTTGTATTTCTTTCTTTGTCTAAAAAGTGTTTCATTTGACATTTTCACATTATTGTTACTTTGATTATTATTTTTTCATTATTACTAGTAATGGACCCGTGCGTTCGCACGAGTCACGTAAAGTCGAAATAAATATTAAATAAATATTATATAGTTATAGTAAAAAAAATGTATATTAATTTATACAAAGTCATACAAATTTTAATTTAATTTATCAAGTTATTAGTAGTTGTTAGGAGTATATAGATATGATAATTGCTATTAAACTAAATATATGATGGAAAAATAGGTTTGGTAATTGTTAATTTAATTTTACAATTTCTCTAAATAAATATTATAAAATAAAATATATTACACACCAAAAAAATATATTGGTTTAATAATATGATTAAATTTAATAAATTGAACATATTATCTCTAATATCTGTTAAAAAACACATATGTTATAGTAATTGAGAAATCATTAAACACATGATCTCTAATATTGTTCACTTTAAGTCAATATTTTGTCGGCCCATCAAAAAAATAGGTTCATTTCATCGGATATGCCTATAATTTTTAAATTCTTATGTATTGTAAATTTATGGATACTATTGATATTAAATGATTTTATCATCTAATAAAAAATAAATTTAAAGACAGTTTTATAAGGAATCTGTGACAAATCTTGAGCAAATAACAATTGTTGAAAAACTTAAAAGAAATTATTTTTTGAAAAATGGAATGTGATAAGTAAAATATTTATAACTTAATTCCATTTATACAAATAATTGTACGAACATTTAACTTTAATCAGTTTATAAAAATATTTGTAACTTATTCTCGTTTCACAAAAATAATTGTATTAGCAGTTGACTTATTTCCATTTCTAAAATTATTTAGAACTTATTACCATTTATAAAAATAATTGTAGCAACAGAAAACTTTTTCCTCTTTATAAAAATATTTGTAATTTATTTTCGTAAAATTGATCCGGTTTATACAATTGAATTAATTAATTAATATTTTAAATGTATCCCGTAAAATTAAATATGAGTATTATTGATTAAATAATAATAAAAATTGTAGTATAAGTCTCGAAATGACATATAAATAAAAGTATATTTATTTATGAAATGATAATTAAAAAGAATTTAAAAAATATTTATTGATACTGAAAAATAGTTTAAAGCAATTGTGAAATTATCAATCTATATTTTTTAAATAATTTTGTAACTTAGCATAATCCAATTAATTATTAGTTGTCAACATAAATTGTTTTTTATTTTCTTAAAAGTAAAAGAAAAAATAATTATCTTGTATTTGATTTTTTTAGTTTGGTTTTTTATTAAAAAATTTAATACTCACGTTTCCAATTAACCCACTTTTTTAAATTAATTTATTTTATATACAAAATGATTTAACATACAACGAAGTTTCCAAAAACTTATTTTTAATTGATTTATAATAAATGATAATAATTACATTTTTAATATTTTTTTATTAAAAATCTAATATCCTAACTAATTTTATTTATTATTGGGAAAAAATATTTACATCAATAATTACATCATGTTACAGTATATCGTTATAATAAATTTTGGTTTTCAAAGTTTTGGAATATAGAAAGACCAATTAGTACGTTTGGAATAAAGTCAAAAATAATTTTATTTCCATATCTTCTATGTATCGAAAGATCCAAAAGACAATGAAAATTGAAGAAAAAAATATAATATAGGACTAAAAATAAAAATAAAATAAATTAAAGTAACTATGAAAATAGTGAAGATAAAAATTACGAATAAGGTATGAAAAATAGTTTAATTAGTCTTTATTAGTATAACAATGTAATTATGGTGATAATTGATTCTTTATAAATTATTAAATAATTATAATTAATTGTTTTTTATTATGTAAATGCAAATAATTAGTTTGATTGCTAAGGAATAAAATTCATAATTATTATTAAACATTTAAGTTGTTTCTCTAGTGTGTGTATCTTTAGTAGACTACATATAAAAGGAAATTAAAAATGTAGACAAATAAGTGATCAAATATATTTATTAAATATATTTATTAGTCAGAAATCAAATGATTAAATTGGCATTCAATCATGTTATTTTCCTCCCTCTCTCTCAAAGAGGGGGTGATTTAGGATCAATTTTGATCCAAAATCACCCCTCCAAATCGTTTTTGTTTATCCATTACTTAAATAAATGATTTTCATACCTTTTCTTTTTGTCTTTTTTGTGATTTCGTGGGTCATCGTTTGTTTTGATTTCCCATATTTCTGTGGTGTATTTTGATTTCTCGTCTTTGTGCGGGTATTTTGTTTTTCCGTTTTTGTGCGGTGTTCATTTGTTTCAGGTTGAAAGATTAGTTTCGATCTAGTGCAGATTCAATCAACGACTTTGGTGCCGTCAACGCTACAGATCCGGAAGCATGAATATTTCAGACATCTCAATACAGTCAATACATTAATATTTGTAGGCATATGCAATTTTCCGTTTTATGCTATTAACATGGATGTTGTGGATTTGTTTGCAGATTCATCCTTTTTGTTTTCGGAGATTTTGAATTTGTATTGCAACAATGTACTCTATCGATTTGAATGAATGAATATCATTTATTTTCTATCAAAAAAAATTGGCATTCAATCACACTTATGTGAAATAAATTTTAAAATCAAGTATGTTTCCCATTTTATTCATATACATTTTAATTTATTTTATTTTGTTTAAAAGTAACCAAACATATTTATTAACTGTAAATCTAGTTATTTACTATTTATGTTAATTACGATTAATAATAGCATAATTGTAACAATCAATTATATTAATTAAATTTGATTTCAATCAATTCTATTAATTTTATATAGCATGTTTAACAATATGTAATTAGCGATACTGATAGAAAATTTCTAGAAAGAGATCAATTACTTGTAAGCCATTTAAAAAGATAAATTTAACATCTAATTAGAAAGAGATAAATTTTAAAAGAGTTTTCTATATATCAGAATTATATATTAGAATTGAAGCTTAATAGTCTAATATTTTGTTAATATTTCCAATAGTAAAACTATATATTCCTACCTATGTTTAAAAAATAATGTACTATTTCCCATTTCTCAGTAAATAAAAATCATATAAATGTTGGAGTTTCTTATTCCTGCTACAATATAAATTGGTCTAATAGTAAAAACTGTTATCCTTGTGATTAGAGGCATCTTTACATAGCATTGAATGAAAATGAAAACATGAAAACATGAGTTTCGTAGGCCCTGTGAATGTGACTTATGGTACTGGCTAAGTGCTCTTTCAGTGGCTGCATTATAACTTTCAAATCAAACTCTACCACAATTTTCTTGAACTCTTGATGAAACTTTTTTAACTTGATAGCATTCTGTAACTTTGTTTGAAACAAAACTTTGAAGGTCTTTTTTGCTCATAGTTATACATTCCCTGTCATAAGTTCTCATATCATTTTGAAAGCAGAAGTCAATAGAAATTAATAATAGAAACATATGTTAGTCTTGTGGAAACTAAATACAATACAATACAAACCTTTATCCTTGAAACATAATCTGAAAAATTTGAAACATAAACAATCACAGTAACAAAAAAACTGAGTTTTCATCATAGCAACAAAATATGGAAATTAAACCAATCTAAAATAGTGAAAACATAAAATATATAAGAATTAATAAAGTTTGGGTAATTTTCTCAAGTTCCTGCATCCTGCTCAAACTCGACATGATTGTCGAAGTATCACAAAAAAATTTTTAGGGGCAATTGGGTTAGATTCTCACCATCAGCGCGGAATAGGCTCTAATGATGAATAAAATTTATGCATATTATCCACCTTTAGTGCTTCAACAATCACACTGCAAACAATACAAAATAAAGAAGTAATTTGAGAGGTAAAACCTTAATATGAAAGGCAAAAAATTGAAAAAAAAACTAAACCAAAATCAAACCAAATCAATCTATAATATGAAAGGTAAAACCTAAATATAAGAGACAAACAATCCTATAGTAATTGATTATTAAACAAAATAAATAAACATAAATAAACATTTGAACAAAAATAATTTACTGAGCACTTTCATCAAATACCTTGTGAGCACAGTCCCGTTTTATGTTTTATTACAGTGTTGTATGCTTGCTGTAACTTTAATCCTAAACAAAATCTGCATCGAATCAAACCACAATCAAATTGTAGCATAGTCGAAGTTAAGACGAAACCATAAAAAATCAACAAAATGGTAAATAGTTTATCATAACTGATTCGAACTCAAACGTGAAATCTCAAATTAAACCATAAAAAATTTGCAGAAGAAAATCAAAAGATAAAGAAAATATCAAACATGATGAAAGAACTGAACACTAACCCATAAATCAACAAACAGCAAGACTTTAAAACCAAATACCGTAAATCGTATTTGAATCGTATTCAAACATGATGGATGGGCATTAAAATAGATTTTAGAATTGCAGAAGTAAAGGAAAAATTATCCAAAAACGATGGAGGTGGAATTGCAGAAGTAACTGGAAAAAAACACCTAAAATCGATGGATGTAATGGAAGAGGAAGAAGAGATAAACGTAATGGTTTATAGTTTAGGGTTTGTTGGTTGAAATTAAAAGCCATAATATATAAATTAATGAGAGAAAATTGAAGGGTTTCTCAGAAATCAAAGAGAAGAAGCGTGGAAGAGGTTTTGCTGTATTCCAAGGAAGATTGCACAATTCCAAAAAAAAAATTTCACATGTAATAATGATGGAAAAAAATGGATAATTAAAAGGTTACCAAATGATAAAAAAATTTATTTATTAATTAAAGTATTAAAGGAGATGCAATTACATCTATGTCCCCGTTTATCACCCTCAAATTGATGATTAGAGGGATAATTATAGAATTTCATATGTCATCTACTTTATTATATTAAAAGTAGATTATTGAAAATACTTAATCCTTAATCCAATCATGACCATTGGTTCCTAAGAAGATGTTGTGGCTTAAAATGAAGGAACGAGATTAGTACCATGGAGCCTATTGTACTAAAACTCTCTTATAAAGCCTATAATAAACAACACAACTATAAATAATATATTTTACGATAAATATTTCACATCAGTCAATGAATAAACGAGGTATATATTAGCGTCAGCGTTTTCTGAGGAATATAACTTTACCTTCCCAGTAGTGGCTCCATTTGACTGAGGTTATTTATAGTTGAAGCTGAGGCAGGATGCGTATTATAAGGTGATGCTGTAACCACTGCATTTTTCAGCTTACATCAATGTACCCGTTTGTAGGTGTTAGCTGAAGATTTCGACTAGTAGATCGTGATACCTTGAAGTGTTGGATTATGATGAAAAAATTGGCTCTCATTGAGCTAGTTAAAGATTTTTCTCCTTAGAAGAAGTATTATTCGACCAAGAAGTACTTTTCATCACATTTACAAGTGTCCTTTAATGGAAGCGCTAGCATGATCGAAATTCCAAAGCGGGAAGATTTGAATTTGAAATGGAACGGTTTTGCTTAGCGGACGCGTGGGAACATCTGAAACGAAGTGAGCGTTTGAAATATAGAACGTGGCAAAGATCTATGTAGAGACTGGTAGGGTCGAAGTAGTATACATAGGAGTACTATTGTTTAGTTTGATATGTTCGAATTGATATACAGAAAATTCACAAAGTTACTCGAAGTACCGGCGCGAGAGAAAAGAGTCTTTGCTGAAACAATGTATGTATGAAGAACATCATGTTTACATATTTCTATGTTATTTGTTCAATGCAAAGTTATACGTAAAAGTTCTTTGTTTATACTGTTACTTTATTTTATTTTGAAGTCATTTACTTATTGCACTTTACATTAGAAAGTTGTATGTTTCTGCAAACCAGAAAGATTATTGAAAATGAATCAAATTACTAAAACACTATTCGACAATGTCCTAGGATCAATCTAGTCGATCTTGCGAGTAACCAGATTGATTAAACACTTTGAAGGACTAGCGGTTGTTTGTCAGAAATCACCGGTAAACAAATTGGCACGCCTAGTGGGACTTTGTCATAGTGTTATTTTCAATTATTTTCATTTCAATTAGTTTGTAAGTTTAGTGTTTTCGTTACCTTCTGCGTTGTATGAACCTTGGGAGTGGTAAACTTTCAATAACTGTAACGGGGAAAATCTGAGATCAAAGCCATTATATTGACTCGACTCAATATTTCAGTGAAAGTCGCCATCGCGCTTTATTGTTTCCAAAGGAAATGGGAAAAGAACGAAATAAAACCCAAAGTTTGTTTTTTAAAACAAAAATAGATCTTAGGTACGGGTGTTGATTATATAAGGGGAAGGTTTTAAGCACCCCTCATATCTGTGGTACTCCACAGGAACCTTTTTGAAAATCTGTGTCGTGTATGCTAAAAAAAAGTTTGTTTTATTTTTAAAATAAGCTCAGCAAAGCATTAAGCCTTGTGCCTACATACCTCCTCGGTGCAATGAAGAAGTCATATCTAATGTAGTTCCGCTTAACAGGGAAAACGTTTTGAAAGGAATAAACACTTTATCGTCGTTATAGAGAATACTCAGCCATTGATTTTGATCATGAGAACAAATGGATTCTCTGCATCACAAATGAAAGAAAGGCTCCAACTCGGATAAAAATCAACGAGTATGCCACTAGCTCTCTCACGTGGAAAATATCTCATTATATCAATCAATCTCAAAATCGTGGGGTATCTCAACTCACTACAACAATTAATCGTGTCTAAACTTTGAAAGAAAAGGCTATCCTAATGCGTAAAATAAAAGCTAAGGAAAGAAACGGTCTAACCGAAGAAGAAGCCAACACTTGATATTAAGAGTCAAGGTAGATTTCCCATCCTTTGGACTATCAATACTTAACCAACACATTACCATTTGGGCATCCAGATGAACTTATTATCTTTAGTACCACTTTGCATTAAGCACATTAAAATTTTGACGAAAATCGGGCAGAGTAACGGCTGTTTTTGGGTAAAATCCTTATATCAATGCCTTGGAATTAATCATCAAGGACTTTCAAGGAAATACCTCTACATATAAACAGACAACAATCCAATGTCAGACAGATTAACCACATAATAATACGGTCCAAAGGTACTAAGTCCAATAAGTCCAAGTCTCCAAAATGCTCGGGATAGTAACCAATAGTCCATAGGGCCTTATGTGTTGTTTAGATTTTAAGTTGTTTATTAATGTTTTATCACAAAAGTAGAGTATGGTCCAAATGGACAAAAAGAAAATAGCGTAAACATAAACAAAACGTCCAAATGGACAAAAAGAAAATAGCGGAATGTAAACGTCCAAATGGACAAAAAGAAAATGGCGGAAACATAAACATGATGAAATGATAAAATAAAGCAATAAAGCGAGAAATATAAAGAGTAATATAATAAAGTGCAGAAATTAAAGTTAATTGTTAGATGTTAAAGATAACCATCTTGAAACTTGTCAAGTATGTTATCAAAGTTAGTAGTAAAGATCGATGGTGAGTGAAGGATGTTCTCGGATTTAAATTCAATAGAAAATTATCAGAAGCTTGATAAAATCATAGCGAGTAAAAGATAAATTTTCATAAGTCTTAAATCAACCGTATACAATTCTCTTCCATGTTTGATCTTTTTTTTTTCTGGACACGAAATATTGCGCTATGTTAAGCAGGTCGCCAAGTGATTTATGTAGAAATCACCCTACGACGAGGCCGGTCAAAACTTTATGTGCTAATACATGCGAGAGAAGTGATATATAGATCACTCTCCAAAAGCAATACCGCGCGAAAAGAAAATAGGTAGGGATCTAGTCTTTACCAAGAATCCATAAGAATTCTCAAGGTATTAAGACTTTCATCGATCAAAAGAAAAAGAAATAAAAGGTGGAATCACATTCAAAAGCTCCTTTCATCCATAATTTCAATCACTTAATTTTGCGGATTTGGATTCTCATCCTATCGACGCCCTAAGTCCATTGATATTAGAGAGAAATTAGGCCTCTGACTTGTGATTCAAAGAAAATAACAAAAGAATGGAGTAGAAGATGAGTTAGAACCAAGAACTAATCAAAAAAAGAAAAAAAAAACACATTATGCTCAGCTGCAAATCGATTTGCACAGAGTGTAAATCGATTTGCATAACTCTGTTTTCAAATTCTATGCAAAAAATCAGTTATGTAAATCGATTTGCACAATATGCAAATCGATTTGCACAACACGACTTTTAAAAAAAAAAGCAAATAAAGAGAAGAAAACTTGTTTAAACATAAGACCAAACACCTTGTGATCTTGGATCAATTTATGCACGAAAATGTATCAAGTAAGCAAGCAAAACTCAGCAATGTAGCACCAAAGGTGCATCAAACATAAACAACAATGGATCACATCTTGAATTATGGAAAGGATCTAGAATTTTACCAAATCTTTCACAAACTTTGAATCTTCTTCAAGAACACACAACCACAAGCCTTGATCTCTCACAATTGATGAAGAAAATAGTGTTTAGATGGAGGTTTAGCTCAAAGTTAGTGAGGTTCAAGATGTAACTCACTAACTTTTATGGAAGAAGAAAAGAGCTTTGAGTGAGGGGTTTGGAAAGGATGAGAAGAGAAAGAGCAAGAGTTTCTTTGGCTTTCAAAGTTTGAGAAATTAAGAGGGGAAAGCCTCTATTTATAGGATTTAGGCTAGGGATTATTAGTGGTTTGGAGTTAGGATTGGAAATAGATTTAGGTTTGGTAAATGAATTTGGAGCCAAAATTATGATCCAATGGTATTGATGTGATCACATGAGGGTTTATGATAAAATGATGTAGGAAATCAAATATACGAACTAAGTCATGCTTCCCACACTTGCAAATGATGTCATTACTTTCAAAAGTTGAAAATTGCCTTCATTTTTCCAAATTCGCACTGGTGCAATCGATTTGCACTGATGGTAAAAGCAAATCTGGTGCAAAAATAGTTGTTTAAATCGATTTACACCTTATGCAAATCGATTTGCACAGTGAAATTGTTGAAATATGCTCCTTTGATGGATATTTTGACTTGGTACCTACAAAACACAAACATACAAAAGCACAAGGCAATATTTTTGGTATTTTGGTTAGTAAAACATATACTAGTAAAAAAACATTGGTGTTTGATGATCCCTCTTACAGATGAAGTGAGCATAACACCGAGAGCAGAGCTTTAAGATGAAACTCTTGATTGATGATTGAAATGCAAATGATGTATGATCTTAGGGTCAAAAATTAGGGTATGACAATAACAACTAACTTATACCTAAGAGGAAATACACTAAGAGAATGGATAACAACACAAACAGGGGAGGACAACAGGATCCTCCATAGGGATCGAGTAATAACAATGATAGTGCAACAAACACTACAGATCCCAATGCCCAATCACAGGCCATGTCTGCGCTAACACACTCACTGGCCGTAAGTGGTTCAATATCTGGGTCTACAGGAACGATCCCAGGAAAAAATTCGACATCTTCTTGTCATACCCTAGTTTTTGACCCTAAGATCATACATTAGTTGCATTTTAATCATCAATTAAGAGCACCATTTCGAAGCTCTATTTTTTATACTGTGATCATCTCTGAGGGGAACCATCAAGCACCTCTAGCTTTTATTTGTTTTATACTAACTAAAATTCAAAAATGTGTATTTTGTTTCTTTTGTTTATATTTTACAGATAAAAGATCGGGCAAAAATCAAAACAGTGTAAGAAAAGGAATTTTTGAAAATTTCACTATGGAAATTAATTTACCCATATAGGAAATCGATTTCCCTGGACGAAATTTGAAAAAAAAGAGGGAAGCATGACATCATTTTGGCACCAAACACATTTTTCTTGATTATTATTTGTCATTTACCAATATTCCACCTCACCACAAATTAATTTCTTTCATTAACCTCACTTTAACCCCACTTTACCAAATTAAACACAAGTTAATTACCAAATGAACAATGACCAAATTACCCACACCTCTCTCTCCAATTCTATAAATAAAGGTCTTCACCTCTTCATTTGACAAGCTTGAATAGCCAAATAAACTCTTGCAACTTCTCTCCTCATCCCTACCAAATTCACCTAAAGCTCTTTTTTCTTTCATAAAGTTAGTGAGTTACATCTTGGTAAATTTCTACATCCTTTTTCATCTTTCACAATGTGATTCCTTTGTGCTTGTGTGAGATGCATCTTTGATGCTATATTGGTGACATTTGGCGAAGATTTGATGGAAAATTTGTGCACATTAATATATGAGATCATAAGGTGTTTGTTGTTTTGCTTAAACAAGGTTTTATGCTTCATAATGTTGTTTTTTCTAAAGTTGCGCGTAGGAAATTGATTTCCTACAGAGGGAAATCGATTTCCACCTTGTTTTTGCGCCAAATTTGAAGTCTGCACTCAGGATATCGATTTCCTACAGAGGTAAATCGATTTCCAATGAGGCAGAATGTTTTTTTTACCTTTTTTAAGCTTGTTTTTCCTTCTTTCTTCCTCCACTTCATTAATATCATTGGACCTAGGATGTTGATAGGTTTGAAATGACCAAATCCATAATATTAGATGAATGATATTAATGATAGTGTGGGTTGATTTTACTTTATGCATTTTTATTCTTCTTCTCCTCTTTTTTCCTTTTGATCGATGAAAGTCTTAATACCTTAAGATTTCTTATGGATTCTTGGTAAAGACGAGATCGCTACCTATTTTTCTTTTCGTGCGGTATTGCTTTCGGAAAGTGATCTATATATCACTTCTCTCGCATACATTAGCATATAAAGTTTTGACCGGCCTCGTTGTAGGGTGATTTCTACATAAATCACTTGGCGATCTGCTTAACATAACGCAATATTTCGTGTCCCGAATAAAAAGATTAACTATGGAAGAGAATTGTATGCGGTTGATTTAAGACTTATGGAAGTTTATCGTGTAGTCGCTATTGAATTTAAATATGAGAACATCGTTCTCTCACCATCGATCTTCATTACTAACTTTGATGATATACTTGACAAGTTTCAAGATGGTTATCTTTAACATCTAACAATTGACTTTAATTTCCGCACTCTTATTATATTGTTCTTTATTATGCTTTATTTTATCATTTCATTATATTTATGTTTCCGCCATTTTCTCTTTGTCCATTTGGACGTTTACATTCCGCCATTTTCTCTTTGTCCATTTGGACGCTATGTTTATTATTCTGCTATTTTCTTTTTGTCCACTTGGACCATACTCCATTTTTGTGCTAAAACATTAATAAGAAACTTAAAATCTAAAAAACACATAAGGCCTTATGGACTATTGGTTACTATCCTGAGCATTTTGGAGACCTGAACTTGTTGGACTTAGTACCCTTGGACCCTATTATGCTGCTGTTATTCTGTTTGTTATCCTGTTTGGCATTGGTTGTTGTCTGTTTGTCTGTGCAGGTATTTCCTCGAAAGTCTTTGATGGTTAATTCCAAGGCGTCGTGATAAGGATTTTACCTAAAAACACTCGTTACTCTGCCCAATTTTCGTCAGTATTCTAATGTGCTTAATGCAAAGTGGTGCTAAAGATAATAAGTTCATCTGGATCCCCAAGTGGTAATGTGTTGGCTTAGTGTTGATAGTCCAAAGGATTGGAAATCTACCTTGACTCCTAATGTTAAGCGTTGACTTCTTATTTCGGTTAGATCATCCTTTTCCCTAAACTTTTATTTTACGCACTAGGATAGCCTCTTCATCTCCTCCCACTTCTTAGATTTTCAAAATCTTCTCCCTTTATCAAAAATCTTCTTATGTCTGCAATCTCTTTTAAAACCTTTCTTTAAAAATATCTTTTGCCCTTGTTGGCATTTCTTTCAAAGTTTAGACACGATTAATTGTTGTAGTGAGTTACGATACCCCACGATTTTGAGATTGATTGATATGATGGAGTCTTTTCCATGTGAAAGAGCTAGTGGCATACTCGTTGATTTTCATCCAATTGGAGCCCTTCTTTCATTTGTGATGCAAAGAATCCATTTGTTCTCATGATCAATATCAATGGCAGAGTAGTTTTTCTCCGACAATGATAAAGTGTTTATTCCTTTTAAAAAAACCGTTTCCCTTTTAAGCGGAACTACATTAGCTCTGACTTCTCCATTGCACCGAGGAGGTATGTAGGCACAAGGCTCAACGTCTTGCCGAGCTTATTTTAAAATTCAAACAAAACTTTTTTCGCACAAAACATCTTTTTATAAAAACAAATTTTCAAAAAGGTTCCTGTGGAGTACCATAGATATGAGGGGTGCTTAAAACCTTCCCCTTGTATAATCAACACCTGTAACTAAGATATCTTTCTTGTTTTAAAAAAATGGGTTTTATTCGTTCTTTTCCCTTTTCCTTTGGAAACAATAAAGCGCAGTGGCGACTTTCACTGAAATAATGAGTCGAGTCAATCTAATGGCCTCGTTCTCATATTTTCCCCGCTACAAAAAAATAGCGACTTCACTAGGGATCCAGTTTTAAGTGTGTTAAGCCTATTTTTGTTTATTTGTCTGTTTTTATCTGTATATATTGTTGTGTTCTTTATTTGTTTTACTTTTTTCTTTTTGGCACTCGATGGTTCCTCTATGATGAGATAAAGTCCTAACCCGGACTTTGGTGAGTAACTTGAGATAGGAGGTGGTAAGACCAATAGTCGCATGTCAGGAGAAATCCTTAACATGAGCGTCATATGGTGGACCCCAAATTAGTGGAGGCCTCATGGAAGGTAGTAGATGTTGTTACGAAGCATCATAAGAATGCTATTACTTTCAATAGTGAGTGTCCGTAGATGCTGAATGGCCTAGAACCCTTTTAACTCATCCAAGCCTTTTTAGGATGTAGCGTTGAAAATAGTTCAAGTACCAATTTGAGCATGTTGTCATGCGATGCTACGCTTAGACGAGGTCTTTTTAGGCATATTATTGGCGCCTATGAGCAATTGTGCGTGCCGGTAGTATCCGATAGAAGATTGAAAACTCTGGGAACCTTTGTAGAACCCGATCGGCAGGTACAAAACTCCTTAGAACATACCTTGTGGGATGGGTAGACCCATGGCTTCATGCTCATGACGTCGAACCTTTGAACCTTGATTGTGTGATTTGGTGTGATCCTGTGTGCTCTTGATTGTGGTTGATGCATAAACCATGCATTCATGCATTCATAAAAATGTCCTTCACAAATGGTTTTCAAGGAACTTAGATACATTTTTGTAAACATCATAGGTACCATGCATGGATCAAAAGAGAAGTATCAAGAATCCAAGTGTGAAAAAGTTGAATGAGCTAGCGACTTTGGTTCCTAATCCTGACAACTTCAAAAGCCGTTATGGGAGATTGATATCTATCTTGAAGACCAAAGTGGAGATGGGGATTCTTGAGACTCTTGTGCAGTTTTACGACCCAATTTATCACTGCTTCACTTTTCTGAATTATCATCTTATGCCTACTTTGGAGGAGCACTCAAATTGGGTTGGTTTTCCAGTTTCAGATGTGATACCGTTCGAAAGTCGAAAACACTCAATTGAAGGTCTTTTATGAAGATGAGCTAGAGAAGCTCCGTAGGAAGCTACAAAGAGGAGCTGGATCTTCATCAGAAGTGTTTCCTTCTAGTTTTTAGTTTTTTATTTTGTTTTGTAATTTTGAACTTTGAACCTTTTGTAAGTTTTTCCCATTATTAATGAAAGAAGTTTATTATGTTTTATGTTGTATTTTTTTTAATGTTTACAATTAATGTCTTAAAGTTCCTTGAAAACCAAAAATATAAAAATCATTTGCATTGTATTTTATGCATCATCCTGCATCATGGACTTGCTTCCGAGAGTATTCCCGAGGTCTTATTCAGTGTTCTTCATACAGAATCAAGCTGTCTCACCGGTATAACACTCAAGCTAATTGCAAAGAGAATATGGAAGGTCTCAAGAAAAAGAACAGAGAGCTACGTGAAGAGGTTGTTACTTTGAGAATTGGGGTGGAGCGTCTCACCGCTCTAGTTGAGACTTTGATGGATACTCAGAATCAGAATAAGAATCAGGTTCCCCCTCCTTCCAATGATCAAACCCAAGGTCAGCCACAAGGTCAGACCACTATGATTTTTGAGATCGTTGCTGTAACAATTCCTGCAAATCCGACTCCTACTAATCAGCAACTTATGCCTAATGGAAATCCTTGGGGTATGCCTGAAGGTTATCTATTTGTTCCCAAAGAGACTCGTCCTCTAACTCATGTCATGGTCACTACACCTCCTATAGTTCACACTGTTCCTTTTGTTACAGGGCCTGTTTATGATGCTGCACCGAGTGATGGTTTGGGTATTCATGACAGAATTGATGGTTTCCAAGATCAGTTTGAAGAATTGCAGAAGGAGATGAAAGCCCTTTGTGGGAAAGAGTTGTTTGGGAAGAATGTGCATGATCTCTGTGTTGTTCCCAATGTGAAAGTACCTGCTAAGTTCAAGTTCCCGGAATTTGAGAAGTATAAGGGAAACTCCTGTCCTCAGGCACATCTGGTGATGCATGTAAGAAAGATGTCCACTCACACTGATGATCAGCGTCTGTTGATCCATTACTTCCAAGACAGATTGATTGGAGCT
This sequence comes from Vicia villosa, assembly GCF_029867415.1. Taxonomy (NCBI): domain Eukaryota; kingdom Viridiplantae; phylum Streptophyta; class Magnoliopsida; order Fabales; family Fabaceae; genus Vicia; species Vicia villosa. The sequence continues at coordinate 393,437 of NW_026705121.1, forward strand.
GCTTCTAAGTGGTACATGGGCCTTGATAGCACCCATATTCGCACTTTTAATGACCTAGCTAAGGCGTTTGTTAAGCAATACAACTACAATGTGGACATGGCTCCTGATCGAGATCAGCTGAGAGATATGATGCAGAAAGAAAAGGAATCCTTTAAGGAATATGCTCATAGATGGCGTGAAGTAGCCGCTCAGGTGATTCCTCCGATGGAAGAAAAAGAGATGACTAAGATTTTCTTGAAGACTCTTGGCCCGTTTTACTATGAGAGGATGATTGCAAGTGCTCATGTAGACTTAACTGAAATGGTGGGTATGGGTGTCAGGCTCGAAGAAGCTGTAAGAGAAGGTCGTCTAGTTCATTATGACAGTGCATCTGGCAATGTGAAGAGGTATGGTTCGTCTTTTCAGAAGAAGAATGAATCAGATGCTAGTGCAGTTTCTCATGGAAAGAATAGCCATTCCAAAGGAAAAGCTAGTTATCAACCTCAGCAAGTTGCTTGAGTAACTCCCATTGTGAATGCAGCTCTGGTAACTCCTGCATATTCGCAACAACAGAATCGACAAAATCAATCTTTGCGAAAGCCTAATTTTGATCCTATCCCTATATCCTACACATAATTGTTCCCTGCTCTGATTAGTAAGAATTCTTTTCAGACAAGGTCACCACCTCCAATTCCAGAGAAGATTCCATGGTGGTACAATGCTGATGTTACTTGCGCTTTTCATCAGGATGCTCCCGGGCACAGTTTAGAAGATTGTTGGGCTCTAAAGTTTGAAGCTCTATTAGTGGTAGCCCTGAAGTTTGAAAGATGTTTCCTTCAACATAAACTCAGATGGAGAGAGCCTTCTCATTTTTTTAGTATTTTTACTATTTGTTCATTTGCAATATTCCTTGTTTTTCATTGCACCGTTTGCATGTAGAAACTTGTTTGTTTTTTAATGCTAATGCAATGATAATGTTTGTCTTATATATATATATATATATATATATATGTATATTAATGTTAAGCATAATTTATTTTAGACTAAATTACAGTTTTGGTCCCCCAATTTTGCCTAATTCACGAAATTAGTCCCCCTATTTCAAATTCAAACACTTTTGGTCCCCCTATTTTAAATTCTAACAGTTTTGGTCCCTCTTTCACGTTTTTTTATAGAAAATCGATGAGATTTTTTATTTTTTTAACTTATATTTGTGAGATATTGGATCGAACTCTAGTATTGTCGAAGGGTAGCTTCTTGGTTCGACAGTTCGATAGAGTTAAGCATGAAGTCGAAGGATTGTTCACATGCTGGTGTCGAAGTGTGCATGCTGTAGTCGAAGATGGGTCTAGCATGCAGATGTCGAAGATGCTAGGGTTGTTAGCATGTTAAATTAGGTTTTAGTGTTTAAACCCTAATTTGTTAAGTTAGCTTGTTTATTAAGTTGGCTTGTGTAATGGGCCTTGCTGAAAAAGCCCATTAGTTAGTATGTTAGGTTTTATTATAAATAGCATACTAGTCTCTCATCATTGCTAAGCTGCAAATCCTAATTTAGGGTGAGAGAGGTTATTTGTTATTCTTGTAAACTTGTAATCTTGTTTTAAGAGAAAGTGAAAGAATAGCAGTTATAACCAATTCTTGTGTTCTTATTCTCTTCCCTAATTCCCTATTATACTTTGTTATTGGTATCGTTTTTCACAACAAATTGGTGCGGTGAGCGTGGAGAAGATGCCTTCAACAAAGTATGAGATTGAAAAGTTCACCGGAGTGAATGATTTCGGTCTGTGGCGCTTGAAGATGAAAGCCCTACTGGTTCAGCAGGGTTGTTTGGAAGCGTTGAAGGGAGAGGCAGCCATGAATGCAGAATTGACGGCAGCGGAGAAGACAAATATGATCGAGAAAGCACACAGCGCAATTTTGTTGAGCCTTGGTGATAAGGTTCTCCGGCAGGTATCCAAGGAGACGACGGCATCAGGGTTATGGGTGAAACTTGAAAGTTTGTATATGACCAAATCGCTGGTAAATCGACTCTACCTGAAGCAAGCTTTGTATTCATTCAAGATGATTGAAGACAAAGTATTGGCTGATCAGTTGGATATGTTCAACAAGCTGATTCTTGATCTTAAAAATATTGATGTGAAGATCGATGATGAAGATCAAGCGCTGTTACTATTGTGTTCTTTGCCTCGATCACATGCTCACTTCAAAGAAACTCTCTTGTATGGAAGGGAGTCCCTGACGTTTGAAGAAGTTCAATCAGCCTTGTACTCTAAGGACTTGAATGAACGAAAGGAGCATAAACCTTCGACTGTTGGCGAAGGTTTGGCCGTTAAAGGAAAACTCTTACGAAAGGATGGTAAGTTCGACAAGAAGAAAGGCAAAAGCCAGTCGAAGACTTACAGTGGCGAAGCATCTGGCATTCGATGCTACCATTGTAAGAAGGAGGGTCACACAAGAAAGGTGTGCCCTGAACGCTTGAAATATCATGGAGGTAAGGATAATGGCAACGCTGCCATTGTTCAAGATGATTTCGAATCATCTGATGTTCTTGTGGTTTCAAGCAGTGACTCTAAGAAGGAGTGGATTATGGATTCAGGTTGCACTTGGCACATGACTCCAAACAAAGACTTGTTCGAGGAATTATGTGATCAAGATGGTGGATCAGTATTACTGGGAAACAACAAGGCTTGCAAGATTGCAGGTGTTGGATCTGTGAGATTCAAGCTCCATGATGAGTCAATAAAGTTGTTGACTGAAGTCAGGTATGTTCCTGATTTGAAGAGAAATTTGCTTTCTCTTGGTGAATTCGACAAGAAAGGATATGTTTTCCAAGGAGAGAAAAGTATCCTAAGAGTCATGAAGGGTTCGAAGGAAGTCTTGAGAGGCGTGAAGAAACAAGGCTTGTATACCCTTGAGGCTGAAGTTGTAAGTGGTTCGACAAATGTTGCATCCACGAAACCTTTGTCGAAAACAGAAATCTGGCACATGAGATTGGGCCATGTCAGTGAAAGGGGTCTGGTCGAATTAGGGAAACAAAATCTGCTTGGTGGAGACAAAATCGAAAAGCTGAAGTTTTGTGAACCCTGTGTACTTGGAAAATCTTGCAGAGTGAAGTTCAACAAAGGCAAACAAAGAACACATGGATCCCTTGATTACATCCATGCTGATCTTTGGGGGCCTGCAAGGTGTCCATCACATTCAGGAGCAAGGTATTTTCTATCCATAGTAGATGATTATTCCAGAAAATAATGGGTATTCATCCAGAAGACTAAGGATGAAACTTTTGAGAATTTCAAAAGTTGGAAGACTCTGGTTGAAAATCAGACTGGCAGAAAGGTCAAGAGGTTGAGAACCGACAATGGCCTTGAATTTTGCAATGAGGCATTCGACAGTTTTTGTGCTGCCTCTGGTATTGCAAGGCATAGAACTACTACAGGTACTCCACAGCAAAATGGTTTGGCTGAAAGGTTTAATCGAACTATTTTGGAGAGAGTCAGATGCATGTTGACTAGTGCGGGGTTAACAAAGGTGTTCTGGGCTGAGGCTGTTTCGACAGCAACATATCTGATAAACAGATGTCCTTCGACAGCGTTAGATATGAAGACACCTGAAGAAGTTTGGTCGGGACATCCACCAGATCTCGACAAACTGAGAGTATTTGGCTGCGTAGCCTATGCTCACATTAGGCAAGACAAGGTCGAACCTAGAGCTCTGAAATGCATGTTCATGGGATACCCTGAAGGAGTCAAAGCTTATAGGCTATGGTGCCTAGAACCAGGTCACAGGAGGTGTATCACCAGTCGAGATGTAGTTTTCAATGAAGCTGAAATGGCTTTTAAGAAAACTGATGATGTTGGTCGAAGTACAGAAACATCTGACGAAGAGCTGGAACAGGTAGAGATTCCTGTTGAGGTGGAGCATGTTGATGCTGAATTGCATATCCCAGATGAAGTCGAAGAAGAAGCAGAAGATGCTGAAGTTGAGGAAACTGACGATGACTACCTATTGTCGAGAGATAGGTCGAGAAGAGTCATCAAGCCACCTCAGAGACTTGGATATGCAGATCTTATAGCTTATGCCTTAATCTCTGCAAGTGAGGTTCTAGACGAAGAACCTAGAGACTATAAGGAAGTTATGAGGAGTCGAAATAAGACTGAATGGCTGAAGGCCATGGATGATGAGATGAAATCTCTTCATGATAATCATACTTGGGAACTGATCAAGAAACCTGTTGGGGCAAGGTTAGTCAGCTGTAAATGGATTTTCAAAGTCAAGGAAGGAATTGAAGGAGTGACGTCGAAAAGATACAAGGCAAGGTTAGTTGCAAGGGGTTTCACTCAGAAAGAAGGTGTCGACTTCAATGATGTGTTTTCTCCTGTTGTGAAGCATAGGTCCATTCGAATGTTGCTTGCCATGGTGGCACAGTTCGATCTTGAACTGGAACAGATGGATGTGAAGACTGCGTTCTTGTATGGTGATCTAGATGAAACGATCCTGATGAGGCAACCTGAAGGGTATGTCGAAAAGGGGAAGGAAAATTATGTGTGCAAGTTAAAGAGATCTTTGTATGGTCTGAAACAATCTCCTCGACAGTGGAATAGGAGATTCGACAAGTTCATGGCACGCATAAGTTTCATTAGAAGTCAGTTCGACCACTGCGTTTACTTCAGATTTCGACCTGGTAATTCATTTGTTATTTTGTTGCTTTATGTGGATGATATTCTCATAGCAAGCAACAGTGTCGAAGATGTGATGAGGGTGAAGGCTGAACTCAATAAGGAGTTCGATATGAAGGATCTGGGAGCAGCTTCCAGGATTCTTGGAATTGACATTCGAAGAGATAGAAAGAAGTCGAAGTTATGCCTATCTCAAGAGGCATATCTACGGAAGATTCTTGAAAAGTTTGGTATGTCGAATTCGAAGCCAGTTGTGACTCCAACAAACCCTCAATTCAAGCTGAGTATTGATCAGTGTCCCAGTACTGATGTCGAAAGAGCCTATATGAATAGCATCCCATATGCTAATATAGTCGGTTCTTTGATGTATGCTATGGTCTGTACTAGACCCGACATAGCATACGCAGTAAGTCTTGTAAGCAGGTACATGGCGAATCCTGGAAAGGCTCACTGGCAAGCATTGAAGTGGATTTTAAGGTACATAAATGGGTCTCTGAATAGAGTCCTAATTTATGGTGGAGCCTTGGGTGAAGATAGTAAAGCAGTAATAGAAGGATATGTCGACTCTGATTATGCAGGTTGTATGGATTCCAGAAAATCTATTTCTGGATATGTTTTCACTATGTTTGGCACTGCAATTAGTTGGAAAGCAACACTTCAGAAGGTTGTTGCTCTATCAACCACTGAAGCGGAGTATATTGCCCTAACTGAAGCTGTGAAAGAAGCATTGTGGCTTGAAGGTTTTGCAAAGGAGCTAAAACTTCAAGGTCGAGGTATCACTGTTAAATGTGATAGTCAAAGTGCAATACACCTGTCGAAGAATTCAGCCTATCATGAGCGAACTAAGCACATTGATGTGAGGCTGCATTTCGTCAGAGGAGTAATCGAGCGTGGAGAAGTCCAAGTGCTGAAGGTTTCGACTGAAGACAATGCTGCTGATATGATCACCAAGACATTGCCGAGTTGCAAGTTTTTCCACTGTATGCAGTTGATAAAGCTGCATGAAGAAAGCTAGTTTGTTCCTTGACGTTGTAGAGTTAGGTCCAAGGTGGAGATTTGTGAGATATTGGATCGAACTCTAGTATTGTCGAAGGGTAGCTTCTTGGTTCGACAGTTCGATAGAGTTAAGCATGAAGTCGAAGGATTGTTCACATGCTGGTGTCGAAGTGTGCATGTTGTAGTCGAAGATGGGTCTAGCATGCAGATGTCGAAGATGCTAGGGTTGTTAGCATGTTAAATTAGGTTTTAGTGTTTAAACCCTAATTTGTTAAGTTAGCTTGTTTATTAAGTTGGCTTGTGTAATGGGCCTTGCTGAAAAAGCCCATTAGTTAGTATGTTAGGTTTTATTATAAATAGCATACTAGTCTCTCATCATTGCTAAGCTGCAAATCCTAATTTAGGGTGAGAGAGGTTATTTGTTATTCTTGTAAACTTGTAATCTTGTTTAAAGAGAAAGTGAAAGAATAGCAGTTATAACCAATTCTTGTGTTCTTATTCTCTTCCCTAATTCCCTATTATACTTTGTTATTGGTATCGTTTTTCACAACAATATTTTTATGTATAAAGTACAACAGTATGTTTATATACGATGATTTATCATATTTCACAAGTAACTTGTTATTTATAACATGAAAACATCGTTAATTTTAAGTGCAAAAGTATGAAAAGGGGATCAAAACTGTTTAAAATTTAAAATAAGGGGACCGAAACTGTTTAAATTTAAAACAAGGGGACCAAAACTGTTTAAATTTAAAATAGTGGGACCAATTTCGTGAATCAGATAAAATGGGGGACCAAAACTGTAATTAATCCTTTATTTTAATATGGAATTAGTTATAATTTGTTTTCATAATTAGATATATTGATGTATTGTTATAGCATAGATTTTCAAAAAAAAAAAAATCATTTTAATTGTTATTATTGAATTATAATTTTATGTTTTTATTTTTTACTTTTATATAAACATAAAAAGATAAGTGAAATAATAGGAGGAAAGTAGGATTTGAATTTTAAAAAAATGAAAAATAAAAAGCGAAAAATGAAAAGTGAAAAGTGAGTTGGAAAAAAATTAAATATATTTTTATTAATTTTGGTCAAAGATGGAATTTATTAATTAGTTTGAAAGTGTGGCATCCTAATAGTTATATTTTAAATATGAAATTTTACATTAAATATTTTTTGAAGAAATATTATTAAAAATATCTCACTTTAAACTGAATAAACCTTTGAGTTTTATCCCAATCTTAATGACAGTTTTCCTTATAAATACCACCTTCAACATTCGAGTAATAAATCAACAAAATTATTGCAAATCAGTATTATTGTGTAATGGCAAACCAAATGTCAAAGTCTTCCTGTTTCTTTGCTGTCTTGGTTTTAGTTTTTGCAGGTAATAATACTCTCCAGTTTCAAAAAATGATCTTAGTCGCATTAAAAAGGATGATAACAATATCGGTTTTAGCCTATGCCGATACCGTTTGCTGTATCCATTTTTGCGGTCGCAGAGCGGTTTTTACAACCCTAGTCTCCATCATTGTTAAATTATACTTGTAGTATATTGCAGTATAAATCTTACTAATTTTTTCTTTATTTTCTTTCAAACACAGTTCAATTTATTCAGATAGATGGTGAATGCTCAGTACTTGTGGGTGACTGTAAGATGTTAGATTGTACTGCTCATTGTAATTTCTTTGCAAAAGGTGTTCGTGTTTTAAAAGCATCGTGTTCATACTTACACTTATGCATGTGTACTTTCGATCGGCCACCACCAGGAGGACCAGAATCTCCTTGCGATGTTGTGTTAGGAGTTTGCACTAATGATTGTAATTATGAATGTTGCGACAAAAAGTGTAAAGCTAGTTTTCCTAATACCGGTTCAGGGACCTGTTTAGAATTTTTTGGTCAGGATCTTTGCTTGTGTTCTTATAAGCGTTGAGTTTTTACTCAATTGGAATAAATAAAATAAATATTATCTTCGCGACAAAAACTATATGTTTTAATATTTCAAGGCATGATGAAAGATATATTTTTTTAGGTATTGAAGAAACACTGAATCATAATTATATTATATAGGAAATATATTGAAATGAGTATATTTAAAATATACACAATATGATTTTAAAAAGATAAAATATCTTTTTTTTTCTTTATATTAACTTCGGGGTTCATTTTGGTCCCTTAATTTCAAAAAGTGTCATATTGGTCCCTTAACTCTTCAAAATGTGTCATTTTAGTTTTTGTCATATTAGCGACCGATTTTTGAGTTTTTTCGTCGCTAATGTGACAAAAAGATTAAAATGACACATTTTGAAGAGTTAAGTGACTAATATGACATTTTTTGAAGTTAAGATATCAAAATGAATCCTGAAGTTAACATAAGGGACTAAAAAGAGTATTTTACCTTTTAAAAATATACAAAAATATACATTTATTTTAATAATATTATAATTTGGAAATGAGCATGTTTATTTATTATGAATATCTTTAAATACTTTGAAAATAAATATTCAAACACATGTCATGGAAGGAATTTTAATTTATGTAAATAATATTCAAACATATCTCTTTAAAGGAATTTTAAATTTGAAATGAATATATTCGTTTGAAATATACCATGGGAAAAATTTACAAAACAATTTAATATATGAAATATTTTTCCTGTTGCATACTTATTTTTGTCAACAAAACAATTTAATCATGATTCTAAGGTCTCATCAGTTCATTCTTCTATGAGATTTTTAAAACATTTTTTTAAAGAGAAGAAGTCTGTCAATAAGTGATTAAATTTAAATTACCTGCAGTTTCATTGCAGTGGTGGCCAATTTATTCTTCTGAACTCAAAATCAAAAAGATGTTAAAAAGAAAAAAGACTCCAAATAAAAAAAATAAACTTACAAAACTAAAAGTAAGTTTTAGAACGTCTAAACCCAAAACCTTCATTGAATTTAAAAAACAAAATAACATCAAAACATACATCGTTAGAGAGTAAGATCCCTTTCACTACTGCGCTCAAACATGTTGATTAGTTCGCTTAGAAACAAATCTAATTGTAACATAACCTAATATATAATAGTAATTAAGATTAGAATTATTCAAAGCATTCATGAAGACATTAACTGATAAAATAACATGATGGATTTTCCAATTGAATCGACGTCCAAACTCGGAAAAGTTATCGAATCCTCGAACTCGAACTAACAATGCAGATAGATCTCATGAAAGTGTTGACCTTTCTGATATAGATGAAAAGTTAAAAGTGTTTAGGGTCCATGTTTTTTATTTATTTGTTTTGGAATGTAAAATGTTTCATTGAAAATATATTAAAAGTTATATAGACTTCTTCTCAATGTTTTAAAAACCGGACCGGACCGGCCGGTCGGACCGGTTGAACCGGGAACCGGCCAGATAATCGGTCTGATTCGATTGTTGGATCGGATATGTCATTGAACCGGTGTGAACCGGTTAAAACCGATGTAAACCGGTAAAACCGGAAAAACCGGTGGTTTAAATGCATTTTTAAATTTTTTTTTTATTTTAACAACTTAAAACAATATCATTTTAATTATTTTAATGAAATATCAAAATAAAAAATAAAAAAAATAAAAAAGAAAATAAAAATAAAAATAAAAATTTTCGAATGCAGTTATTTTTGTTGCAGATGATTTTGATATTGAAGAAGGAGATATCAATATTGAAATAATTTTTTCTTCTTTGAAATTAAATTTATTAGACAATGAAGTTACTTTATTATAATTTATTCAATTAGATTATTTTATGATTAAATTTTGTTTGCAAATATATGCTTTGTAATTTTATATTATTTTATTATGTGTGATACTTATGTTTAAAATTTGAATTTAAATTATCAACTTGTGAATTTATTTAGGATATGATATTCTTAAAAATTTTAAGTGTCGGTTATATTTTATAGAGACTGAATCATCATGTTCGACATGTTTTATACCTATATAATTTTGTTATAACGACCGGTCTGTTTAACCGAGTTATCTGGTTTAATCCGGTTTAGTCATGCGGTTCGACCAGCGACCAAGTGGTTCGACCAATAAAGCAGTGACCCAGTATCCTCAACGGTTTGATGTCCGGTCCGATTTTTAAAACACTGCTTTCTAGGTAACAGAGATCAGCCGTAATAAAGTTAATGTCAATTAAAAAAAATTGAATATTCAATATTTAGTAGTTAGCAGTGATTTGCAAACGAAAGTTACATTTAGGGGCATGAGTTTGTCTTTCTATTTAGGTTTTTGTTGGATTAGCATGTAATTATGCCGGTAATTGATTTTTATGTATTGATAGAGATTATGGAGTCTTACACTTTTAAATTACCCAAACTTACAAAATTAAATGTCATGCGGTAAATATTCAAGTCACCACATTCATGTCCAATGTAGAATATATTTTCCCACTTACTCACACTTACTTTATTATTCTAACAGAATTGACCATGGATCCAGCAAAATAATATACCATGGATCCAAGGCAATCAAATCATGGATCCAGCCCAAAAACAAAATAATATACCAAAATTACCACTAGGGATGGGAATAGGCCAGGCCGACTAACAGGGGCCTACGGCCCAGCCTACATAGGCCTAGGTCAGGCCAGGCTTTTTAGATAAATAGAAAAGGCATAGGCTTTTTATAAGCCTATTTAGCTAAAAAGACTAGGCCACAAACCACATTAAAAGCCTTTTAACCCTAAGAGGCCGGCCTATTTAAATAAATATGAATAATTTTATTATTATTATATTATATTTTTTATTTTGAATTAAAAATATAAAAATAAATTTTAGTTATCTTGAAGAAATTATGAAAATAAGATGAAAAGAATTTTATGAACAATGTCATAAGTTGTTTCGATAAGTTCTCTCAAACAAATAATATCACAAAATTTATGCTACTAGGTAAACTTAAATAAACTAATGTAAACAAAAATTTAATTTCACTGATCTTTTAATTTGTTAGTCTATAAAAAGACGAGTTGAATGACTTATTTACAAATGTTCAAATGAAATAGACTTTTAAGTAGGCTAATAGGCCAATCAGGCCTTCAAAAAGACTGGACCCAGGCCAAAAAAATAAGCCTATGATAGGCTATAGGCCAAACTTAGGCTTTAAATATTATAGCAGGCCAGAGTTAGCCTTGGCAAAGCCTAGCTCGGCCCAGCCTATTCCCACCCCTAATTACCACCCTACAAAACAGACACCAAACTACTCCATAAGTAAACTAGCTATATGTATGCTCATTTTTATCTAGCCCAAGTTATATAAATAATATCTACGATCCTACTTGTTATTCACTACAATATTTTAACTATACGGCAACGTATAAAAACTGTTCTGTAATCTAAAAAAACAGTTACCTTTATTTATGAGAATGATTTTAAGACCGTACCAAACCGAGGCACTTCTATAGTCTTTTAGAATGGCTTTTGTACCTAACGGCAGCGCCTGGTACAAAATCGCTGTTGTAGCTTTTTTTTAAAGAATGGTTGCTAACAGCAACAATTGCACTCTATTTTCAGATTAAAATTGTTGTTACTGAAGTGTTTTAGGAACTGATGTTTTAGTGAATATAACTACGATTTTTTGCTGTAGTGCATTTGAAACCGTTTTAGTATATTCATATCTTAATTTCTTTTTCATAGCCGACAACAATGCTTTCTATATTACACTCCACATGAAATGCAATTTTTAAATAATATGAAAAATCATTTTATTTATAAACCTTATAATAAATATCCTTCATAGTTCATAATTTTTTTTAATTATAATAATATTCATATATAAATTTTAAAATGATCTTATATTTTAAAAAAACTATATAAAAAGATAACAATTTATTAAACAATTTGATCATTCCCAACAGGGTAATTACTATGGCAAATTACATGGATGATATCGTCAAAGCCTGCAGAAAGATGACTAGTATCTGGCATTTCTTGTGCTGAATTCTGCACGACAACTCCTTTCTCTTGCATAAAATTCTGGCTAGATATTTTAGTAGCGGTAGCTACAAGGGATGTTTTCTACTTAGTGAGAAAAAAATAGTCAGCATAATGTAAAACTGTATAAAAAATATAAATTGAAAATTGAAATATATGAATCTAAAACATTAGGAATAGGACCAAAATCTGTAGAATTAAAGCTATTATATTTGTTATCACCTTCTACCCAAATGTGACACTTTAGAACCTACAGAAACAAGGAAGGTACTTAGTAAACAAAATCTCTATAATCCATTCAGCAAATAAAAACACACTTAAATTGCATAGAATTAATCTGCATGTGGGGAAACTTCACTAAAATAGTTGCAAGAAAGAAAGCATTAGTTCTTCAATTAAATAATCACAAATACAGTATAGTTAGGAGCATAGAGGTATATGCCGACTAGGAATCACAAAATTCTAGTTTACAGCAAATAAAGATGGAAGAACATGTGCCATCCATAGGAGCATGGTTTTAAATAGCGGTTGCAGGCGTTAGGGATGTTGTTATTACGGTTGTTGCGATGTGCATTGTGGCCTTTGCAGTGTGAATTTTAACAAGTTTTGAAATACGATGTTAAAAAATACTTAATTTAATTTTTTTTATTCCATAAGAAGTAAATTGAATAGGATTCTAATATTTCAATTTTTAATGAAATTACTTGAAAAAAACGTGATTGAAATTGTCTAATGTGCTTCCTTAATACAGTTGGAGACATAATTTTAAAAGCACACCGTGTTTGCGATCCAATGCAGTTGCAGAGGAAAGTGCATTCGCAATATTCCTAGTGCAATTGCGATTGTAGACCGCAATTTAAAACCATGCATATGAGTGACATTGGAGGTAAACCAAATAGTATTTCACCATGCTTATTCAAAAAGCGAGGATTAAATGGCTTAATCATGGAGATAGTAATAGCGAATTCTTTCACCGTGTTATGAAAGGTAGAAGGCGTCATAATCACATTGGTTCTATTTTAACTAGTTCGGAAATTGTGGATTCGGTTGAGGACGTCAAGGAGGAAGTGCAGAATCATTTTGCTTCTAAATTCGTGGAAATCAATAGAGATAGGCCTATTCTTGAAGGAATCAACTTGAATAAGGTTTCTCAATCAGAGAGGATTTCTCTTGAAGCTCCTTTTTCGGAAGGAGAGATTAGAGAAGAGATTTGGGGGTTTGGGGGAGATAAGAGTCCAAGTCACGATGGTTATTATTTTTTCTTCATAAATAAATGTTGGCCATTTATGAAGGATGATTTTGTTAGATGCTTTTCGAGTTTTTACTTTAACGCATCTTTATCGAGGTCTTGCATTTCCTCTTTTCTATCTTTGATTCCTAAGTCTTCTAGTCCCTTGGGGTTTAATGATTATAAACCTATTTGTCTTATTGGTTGTATTTACAAAGCCATCTCTAATATTTTGGTGTCTAGATTAAAGTTGGTTTTAAATTCTATTGTGTCCCAATGTCAAAGTGCTTTCGCTCCGGGTAGGTAAATGCTCGATGGAATTTTGGTGGCAAATGAATTGGTGGATTACGCTAGAAGAGAAGGGAAAGATGGTTTTGTTTTCAAGGTAGATTTTGAGAAAGATTATGATAAGGTGAGTTGGAAGTTTTTTAGATTTATGTTAAAGAATATGGGTTTTAGCGATGTGTGGATGCATTGGATGGAAGCTTTGTTTTTTTCTAGTAAGATGTCAGTTTTGGTCAACGGTAGTCCAACGCAGAGTTTTCGGTGGAGAGGGGGTTGAGACAATGGGATCCTCTTTCGCCTTTCCTTTTTTTCCTTGTAGTGGAAGGTTTGAGGAGGTTGATAAGAAAGGCCGTGGCAAATGGAGGTTTACGGGTTTTTTATCAATGGGAATTGTTTCGTCGATATTCTTCAATTTTGCGGATGACACTTTGGTGGTGGGAGACGATAGTTGGAAACACTTATGGGATATTAAGGAGGTGTTTAGAGGTTTCAAAATTTTGTCGGGGTTGGGGATTAATTTTCAAAAAAGTAAGCTTATAGGTAAAAAAATATTAATTCGAATTTGATGGATATTGCTACTACTTTTCTTGCTAGCCAAAAGGAAGATTCGGAGTTCATCTTCCTTGGAATTCTTATTGGCTCTAATCCTAGAAGACATTTTATGTGGAGAGGTCTTCTTGTTAAAGTTAAGAATCGGTTAGATGCGTGGAAGGTCCGTTCGCTTAGCTTTGGGGGAAGGTTAACTCTTCTCAAATCGGTTTTGTCTAATCTTTCGATTTTCATACTTTCGTTCTACTAAGCTTCGTCCAAGTTTGTTAAGGATTTTAATAAATTTAAAGTTATTTTCTTTAGGGTAGTTTGGCAGAGAGAAAAAAGATCCATTGGGTGAGTTGGAGAGATGTTTGTCTCCCGATTGATAGAGGCGGGCTTGGAATCAAGAGGATTGATGATTTCAATGTGGCGCTCCTTCAAAAATGGAGGTGGAGGATTTTGGCTGAATTTGACGCTTTGTGGTATAAGGTTCAAAAGTCTCGATATGGCGATATTAATTTGAAGGCGGTGAAATTTGGTGATTTCAAGAAGAAAAAAAACTCGGAAATACATCGTTTTGGTGGAGGGATTTATCAAATCTTGATAACAATATTTTGGAGAGGTTGTTTTCAAATCATTGTCGTTTTCGTATAGGAAAAAATTTCTCTACTTCTTTTTGGAAATCCAAATGGGTGGGGTAATTATGCTTTAGAGACTCGTTTCTGCTATTATTCTCTTTATCAGTTCTGAAGGATGCGGCAGTGACGTGTATGGGAGGTTGTCGCAGAGTCTACAGAATGCAGCAGCATCGGCATCTCATCTTCAGGCTCTGTTTATGGTTTGGTAGTTGGTTCAACTGACGTTGGTGGGTCGCGATTCTGCCGTGTAAGGGCGAACGCGACAGGAAGCTATATTGTGAACAGTTTTTACGGATTAATGAATCATTTTCGAGTTCCGTTTAGTCTGAGAAATAAATTTGACAACGCTTTGTAGCAACCCGCCTTAATAATAAAGACTTAGAGTCGCCACCTATTCTGAAGGGCGAATAGGAAACCCTACGCAGTTTAGAGATCGGGGTAAGTTATTATAATCAGGTTGAGGGAAGGTGTTAGGCACCCTCATCCCTTTCCTATTGGCTTTGAATCTAAGGTAACAATTTATGGCTAAAAGTTAAGGTTTAATAGCTAAGAAAGTGAATAGGGGAAAATTGATATTTTAGGGAGGGGGACTCGCCTTGGTTATCCAAGTGCCTACGTATCTCCTTAGGGAGAATCAGAGTCAACGTAGTTCGGGCACAGGATTGGACGCCTTAGAATTTGATATGAATGTGTTGAATGTATTTTGAATTACCGTTTGCCAGTTTTGAAAAGGTATTTTGAATTACCTTCGTAGTTTCGCAGTGTTGAAGAGATGAAAATCTGGGGTTTGTGGTTTGATGTGTTTTAAGTGTTTGGGCGTACAACCCTGATTTGATATGGCACCGTTAGATGCGATGACCAATAGATTTGGTCAGTATAGCTAACGGATTGAGGGGCATTGCTGGTTACTCAGATCGATAGATTGATCGTCGCGGGCAGCAAATTAAAATGTATTTTAATTTTATGTATTTTTTATCTCTCGTCTAATGCGACTAATAGATTTAGTCGGGTCGAGGAGAGAATTAATCGAAGGTTAATGTTTCGTCAAATGGGCAATGGGACCGGGCAAACCCTAATCCTTGTAACCTTAATAGGGTTTTTGTGATTATAATAATTAAGATTAATTAGATCAACTAAGTCGAATAATCGACATAATCGAAAAATCGAGATGATCCTATACCCTAATCTTATATCCTAATCCTAATTAAAATAAATTAATCTAATCACACATAATTAATTACATTTTAAACTAATCATTTAAATAATATAATAAATAAAACATATGACAAAACCTGGTTTGTGATCCTGTGCAGCAGCTCTGTGAGTGTCCATGATACACCTCCAGCGTTGCATGCGTCGGATCTAAGACAATGATGATCCAGTGGGTGGCTGCAGCGGGCGTATGGGAGACTCGTGTGGCCTCGTTACACTAGATCTCGTGGACCCCCAAATCAGAAGGCGACACGCGCGTGCTGGGAGAGTCAGCGTGCTGACCAACGAACGGCGCAACGCCACGCGTGCAGCTTCTCTTCGTCTTCTTTGTTGGTATCAAGCGCTGGATTTAGCTACGGTTCTCCCAGGAATTTGCTATGATTTCTGCAACAACGTTTCGTAGCCAAAGTTCTGAATTTTTTAACCTTCAAGAACACGATCAAGAAGGGAAAATACCGGCCCAGATCACCTTAAAAATGTCCTCTGATCAGGAATATTGCGTTTGTTTGGGCTAAAAACCACTAGAAACATGAACCCGATGCAAGAACTCAACCTTGCTCAACAATGGTGGTTCGTGAATCCTGTACCAAAACTTAAGAACGATCGTTCTAAACAGTCCTAAACATCAACCTGAACACGGAAAGGAGCATCAAAATCATTTAAACGGACTGTATAAAAGGTTTCGGATTGAAGAAGAATACCAAACTAGTGCAATTAAAGAATGAAGATCCGGTATTGCTTGGGGCTTCGATAATGGCTGGGAATGGCTCTTGGTATCCTCCAGATTATAATGCAACGTTTGGAATTTGTTGATATTGACTATAGAATAAAAATTCTCTTGCCCTAGGTTTCTTGATAATTTAGAAGTTTAGAAACCCTAGCTTCCACCTCCAATATTTTCGTCCCCCCCTCTTTTCAGCCTCTTTTTAGAATATATATGATATTATTAGGTCATTCTATGGGCTTGGACTCCTTACTTTTGGCCCCTTGGAATTTTTGCATGAATATGTATGAGTTTTTTTCTTTTTATTTTGGCTAAAACCCTCCCTCTCCCCTATGAACGAAATTTGGACCTACTTATGGTGTTTTTTGGGCCTTCATGTGATTAAAACAAGAGTCATGCAATTTAATCCATTTATTTTGATATTTTTCTTAATTTATTTGATATTTAAATGAATAAAAATCCAAATAAATAGTAAATAAAATTATAGAAGGGTGAATATGGATTTAGAGGTCTCATACAAGGTCATGATCATGTTTGAAGTGGAAATCTTAGGCCTATCAATCAAGAAATCCCAAAATTCTTCATTTAGGGTTTTAGATATTTCTTGAAATTTTGTCAACTTGTGCACATCGTATCTCCATCAATCTTTGCCGTATAACCATGTTCTAGGACCTTTTGGAAAGCTCAGAGAGTCCTCTAAATGACCTTTTTGGTTTCACCTCAATTGAAGTTTCCATGCTCAAGTTATGAGCTTTGACCCAAAAGGTGTTTTTGTTGACTTTTCTGGAGGACCTATAATCTCTTTGATCATATCTCCCAAATGGTGCATTTCTTGATCTTGGGCCCAACATCAAAGTTGTAGAGGATGAAATTTCCTTGCGAATAGGCTATGGTTGGGAAATTTCTGACAAACCATGTGAGAGTTATGACCAGTCAAAGTTGAGTTGACTTTTTAGTTAGAAAACCCTGATCTGAACCCTTGAATAGGAGAGAGTGACTTGAGTTTAACCATTGAGCCTTGAACCCTTGAAGATGAAATAAGACGGAAAAATTTTGGGGTATGACAGCTGCCCCTGTTCAATCTTCTTAAACCTGAAGAGTCAGATAGGCACGTCTGCCTATCGTGATCTAAAGGTAGAAGATGATTGGACACTGAGAATGCCCCGAAATTTGCATTTGTTGGGAAGAAGTTAAGTGGGAGATGGGCTTTAAAGATGCCATCCAAGGTGAATACCATTCTTTCTCTCTTTTTTTTTTTACTATGAAGCAGACGCTCTTTTTTTTTGAAGGAGCTACGCATTTAAATCGTAGCGTGGCCTAAAAAGGCAACCTTGACTTTATGCAATGATGCAGTGAGCTTCTCAAAATAAATGAGAGCGGTGTATGTATATGCAATATGTATGAATGAGGTATGTTAGTTGAATAATGCATGATTGTTAATTAAAGTATGTTACTAACTCTGAAAAGAAAGATAACACCTTTGATTGTTGTTGATGATGTTTTGGAAAAGATCACTGCCGAGGGACTAACGTGATAGACCCAATTGAGAAACTTTTTTTTTTTGAAAATCTTGTTGTAAAACCCTTTGCAACACCCCTTTGATCACTGCCGAGGGACTAACGTGATGGATAAACGTAACTATCAATAGCGACGACTCGCAGTTTTGTTGGGTAGAAGATAGTTAACTTGCTATAGCGCTAGCAAGCTTTCGTAGTTTGTGAACCCCAAAAGGATCACTTGCTATAGCTCTAGCAAGTTCACCTTCACCAATAGGCTTACTTGTCATAGCTCTGACAAGCTCACCTGCACCGTTTGGATCATCTGCCCTTGTTCGGACAAATTTCACCTGCACCATTTGGATCGTATGCCCTGGTTCGGACAAATCTCACCTACACCATTTGGATCATTTGCCCTGGTTCGGACAAATTTCACCTGCACCATTTGGATCATTTGCCCTGGTTCGGACAAATATCACCTGCACCAATAGGAGTCACTTGCCCTGGTTCGGACAAGTTTACCTGCACCAATAGGAGTCACTTGTCCTGGTTCGGACAAGTTTACCTGCACCAATAGGAGTCTCTTGCCCTGGTTCGGACAAGTTACCTGCACCAAAGGAATTATTTTCTATAGTTCTAGCAAACTTACCTGCATGAAAGAATTCACTTGTTTGGAGACTCACGACTCAAGGGTAGGAGAAAATAGTATGTCAAATGCTCATGACTCGAGGGTCAGAAAGGAATGATATGTTTAGAAATTCACGACTCGAGGGTCGGAAGACACACCCATCACAACACGAGGGTTGGAAATTTACGACTCAAGGGTCGAAAACACTCCTATTACAACACGAGGGTTGGAAACTCACGACACATGGGTCGGAAAATACACCTATCACAACACGAGGGTTGGAAACCCACGACACGTGGGTCGGAAACTGGACTTTTGTAGTATGTGAATGCACTTGATGATATGCATGTGCCAATGCGTATGAATGCTGATGTTGATGTCGATCCCAAGATTTTATCTCCTTAATGAACCCGTTGAACTTGTTTAATCCATGTTTGCCCCTACACCACGGCTATGCTTATGCCGACTTGGTAATGTTTATGTATGCGGGTAATGCTTATGCTCATGCGTATGTTTGGTTGATGTAATGAGTGGAACGAAGTAATGTCTTCTGTAAGACTACCTGAAAAGGTTTCCGGAATGAACATTTGTCTTAAATAAGACTACCTAAAAAGGTTCTTAGAATGGATAGAATTTTGTCTTAAAGAAGACTACCTGGAAAGGTTCTTAGCATAGATAGAAATTTGACTTGAAGAAGACCACCTGGAAAGGCTGAAAATGTTTTACAAAGACTACCTAAAGAGGTTCTTGGAGAGGACAGTGAATGTCTTAGAAAAGACCACCCAGAAAGGTTCGTATAATGTCTTAAAGAAGACCACTTGAAGAGGTTCCTGAAAAGGATGGCAAATTGTTTTAAAGAAGGCTACCTAAAAAGGTACATAGAAAAAGAATGTCCTGAAGAAGACTATCTAAAAAGGTTCTTGGAAATAAAGACGATTGTGAGGTTTGTCTTAAAGAAGACTGTTTGAAAAGGTTCTTAGAAAGGATCGTGAGATTTGTCTTAGAAAAGACTACCAGAAAAGGTTCCTAGAAAGGATCGCGAGATTTGTCTTAGAGAAGATTATCTGAAAAAGGTATGGTGTAATGTATCAACCAATGTATGTAATGCATGATTTGTATGTATTTGTATGATGCTCCAATGATAGGTTATTAATAACCAAAGCGTATATAGTTCGCTGGAGTTGCAGGTTTGTTTGATAAGATGGGGTGTGATGCTAGCGCGATTCCCCGATACCTGTTTTTGAAGATCGTAGTTGTAACACCCCATATTTTCTAATTTTAATTTAATCGGAAATTAAATTATTATTTAGAAATATTTGATATTTTGTTGAATTATTGGAGAATTATGGATTAAGGGCCATTGGGCTGGAATGGTGAGATTAGTAGTATGGGGGTGCTAAGTGAGTAAGCCCATTACTAATTATTTTATGTTTTCATAAAATAAAGGAAATAAGGAAAATTGGGAAAAAGGAACGTGAAAAGCAGAGCAGAGGAGATGAGAGATTGGAAAAGCTGATACGTGAAAGAGGAAAAGAAGAGGAAGAGGGCTAATCAAGATCTTTGGCTAAGGTAAGGGGGGACTCTTCCAGTTAATAACTTTTATCGTATTATAGATAATAGGACTGATTTAGATGCATTGTTTGTGTCAATTGGTTATACGATAGATTGGGGTTTTGGGATGATTTTGAGGGGAATTGTATGATTTGATGAATTATATGATTATATGATTGTTATGGTGATTAGAGGATCCTCTTTGTGTGTTATATTTGTGTTATAACATGTATTTGGCTGAAATGGTGGCATTTGAGGTTCATGATATAACTTGGTTTGGTTTTTGGGGATTTTGGGGTAAATCCCGTAATGCTGTCAAATGCGATGAAAGCTCTGACTTTTGCCAGTTCGCGCCGTGAAGGTAGGTCCGCGCCGCGAAGGCGTAGTGATTTTCTCGTTTCGCGCCGCGAACCTTTGTTTGCGCCGCGAAGGCGTGTTTTCTATTCGTTACGTGCTGCGGACTGTGGGTGGCGTCGCGTGCTGTAGCGATAATTGTTTTCTTGTAAAAAGTTAAAGATGTGTAACTTTCAAACCGTAAGTCCGTTTTAGACGCCGTTTT
Organism: Vicia villosa; assembly: GCF_029867415.1. Classification (NCBI taxonomy): domain Eukaryota; kingdom Viridiplantae; phylum Streptophyta; class Magnoliopsida; order Fabales; family Fabaceae; genus Vicia; species Vicia villosa. The sequence goes on from NW_026705121.1 coordinate 413,905, forward strand.
GGACGTTGTTCCTTAAATTGAATGCTCTACCATATGAAATAAATAAAACAACAATAACATGATTTTATTTTGAAAAGTACCGTTTTCTCCAAATGTGGTTTATTCTAGTTTTGCATAGTTGATGAGATGCAATGACTGTTGTTTGCATAATTGAATATGTGCAATGATGTGTGTTGTGATAATATGGTAGCTTCTGCTTGTTATGTAAATGGATGTTGTTCATGGTAAATGTGATTATCATGTGTTTTGATGAATGGTGATGTAAATACTCTGTTTTTGTTGGGTTGATTTGTGGTACTTAGTACACGATTGCGAGAGGTGTCATTGTTGTTGCACTGAATGGCGAATGTTCTATCTGTTATGATGTCGTGGTGGTAATTGATGTTTGATATAAATATATTGTTGAGGTAAAATATGTATTTTATTATGGTTGAGAAATAGCATAATTGTGTGTGGCTATTGATTATTGTGTTGGTTGATGATTATGACATTTGGATGGTTTATGTGGATGATGAGCATGTTATGGTTGATACATGCATTTCATAATCATTATGTGGCTGATCCTTGACGATGGTGGATCAGTGGTAGCTAATTCCCATTGTTTGGAATTAGTGAGTGGGTGTTGCCGTATCCTTGACGATGGTGGATCGGTGAGTTGGGTTATCCCAGATTTTGGTACCACATGCATATAGTTGCATTTTCATTAGGCTACTTGTGTTATTATAATATGAATGGAAGATTGTCCAATGTTATAATATGTGATGATTGTAATGGTTATGATTTGTTTGGATGAATTATGGTGTTGTCTCTTGGTAATGTATTATATTTGTTGTTGTGTGTTGATGAGTACTTCCTGACAATCTGAATATAATGAAATTGGATGAATAATGTGACTATGATGTGTTATTGTTTATGATTCGATAACATTTTTTAATTGTGAATGATACTCACCCTTACTGTTGATATTTTCAGATTGAGGATAGCGGCTTTTGGCTTGGTGAGGATTAGCTCATGAGTCAGTTTGTTTAGTATAGCGTCGGTGTCATGCTCTGATATTGTAACACTGGGGGAACACTAGCTTAGATTTGATGATGATACTCTATTTTGCTGTTATTGGAGTAATTTTGTGAGATATTGCATAGATGATGTTATGCTTATCCGTATGGTGAATTTCCGCTGTGTTAACATGAGATGTTTGTGTATTATGATGAATTGTTCCTTAGTGAAAGCATGACAATGAATTTATGATAAATTTGTTTTAATTGGAATTGTGGCACCCTTGTTTTCATGTTTTACTCTGAATTATTTTATTAATTTTCGTGGGGTTTAGAAGGGTGTTACAGTAGTTAGGATAAAGATCTGTAAAGTGTGGGGACACCTTTTTCTTTATGTTATGTGCCTTGCCCCAGTTTGGGCTTTTGAATTACTCCACGCCTTTAACCTTTTGAGGTTCTCCATGTCTTTCGCCTTTTGCAATTCGCATCTTTAACCTTTTCGAGGTTCTCCACGCCTTTAACCTTTGTGGTTCTCCACACCTTATGGATTTGATATCCCATGCCCCAATGTTTAGTTGAAAAAAGGTGCCTATGATCTCCAAGCCATGAAGGAAGTGCCCCGAGAAATGACCTTGTTATATGCTTCGCCGTTTAGATTGAAGGGTATGCCCTTGATCTCCAGGATATGGAAGGTTATCCATGATGTTCTATCCTTTTAAGTTTCTCCTATGTTTGACATGCCCCTGTTTGTTATTGCTTCGAGGTGTGCCCCAAGTCGATTGAACCTTTAGGAAGATTGCCCCTAGTGAATAGGATGTTTGATTGCATGCCCCTGCGGCGCTTGAAATTTTGCCCCTGTTAAGGGGAACCCCCTAGATGTGATTCCCCCCATTCCAGAGTCTTTATTAGAAAGATCGCCTTTGATTAAACCAATTTCGAGGTCTCCTCGATGCTAAGTGTATACTTGCAGATGACGTTGTACCATTTGAGAAGTAACTCCCATGCGATGTGTATGCGAGTTTTGAAATCGAAGTCCGTTATGAATTAGGACTGGAAGATTAGAAATGAATGCTTAAAAAAGCGTAGTGGTTAGAAATAGTTTTAACAAACCTAGGAGTCAGTATAACAAATCCTGCTTAATATGCTTTCGTAGTTAACCTCGCCTCAATTAGGACTTTTGAATGTTGTAGTTTGGCCTGGTTCACGGTTTTAAGAAACAATGGATATAAGGCTCAAAATTTTATTTATCCCACCCCTTTCTCCTTGATGTTCTCCAGATCCTAAAATTCGCCTAATTCTATGAATGTGCTTTTTTTTGTAAGAGAATCAGTTTTGATATTGAATAGAAGCCTTAGTAGAGATGCAAGCACCGATGAAAATTGTAGAGATTCAAGCATTGACGAGAAGCTTTGATGGTTTATCAGTCACAAGATTATCCTTTGTATTTCGCCTTTGATTTTATCCCTTATTTTGCATGAACCAAATCCTTTGAATTTGATCCATCGGGATGCCCTAATTTTTGCCTAAGTCATTTTCGTTTTCTTTTATGAAATTTTCCATTTGACTTAGCGGGCGTTTTTTCTTTTGAAGGCTCCTTTTGAGATTTGATCCTTGGATATTGAATGTTGTGACTACCGTATTGACTTTGATTTATAAGCTTCGCATTTGATACTTCCTCGATCTTGAATGATGTAATGATGAAGAAGATTGTTGTGAATGTTATCTCCATTACTTCCTCAATCTTGGCTGAATACGAGGAAGAAGATGTGCTTGAACCTTTGCTTTGCTTGAACCTTTGCTTTAACCTTGCTTGGATTGACTGATCCTCTTGACAACCAAAATACACCATTGAATTAATCGAAATCTACCCTGCCCTGGTTGAAATCAAGGTTTATTTGAAAAGTAGAAACAAACTCCCACTCCTGGCTCGAGGGGGTAACGAGGGATTAACATCCTTATATCTCCACTGTTTGGGAATTGAAGCAATGCCTGTACATCCTCGGCTCGGTCTTACCTTGAAAGCATATGTTTAGCGAGACTTAGTCATTTGTATCCGTCATTCTCCCTTAAGTTTGTTAATAACCCTAAATTTGAAATAGAATAGAATAGAAGCGTGCGAGTGAATCGATTCCAAAACCTGTGTAGTCATCCCATTAGAATTTCTAATCTGAAGGTACCACTTTTATCTTGAGTAACACTTAGCGATCGTAGGGATTGAAATTCTGAGCGTGGCAAAACCTATTGATCATAGGGGTAATCTCCTTTGTAAATCCGTTGACCTTGTTTTACTCCTTAGTTCATGGACTTGTGGAAGTAAGGGTAACCTCGAGTTCTCCTTGGACATGTCAAACCCATTGGGAATAAATCGTTAGCGATGGGTTTTCATCGTATCGGAACTTCATGAGTTTCCTTTGACTGAACCTCTTTTGCTTTTCCTAAGGATAGTATCACCTATGACCCATTTTCCCCTTGGTGTGGGGTTGACATATGTCGCATTCCCTCCATCGCAGTCATGCATCTTTGTTCAGGGTATTGCCCCGGTTGGACTGACCCTTGCCCCTAGGTTATTGTAGAGCGTCCTTGTAAGTTTGATATGTTCTAAGATGAACCCCTTTATAACTAGATACAACTTGAGTGTATCTATGAGGGAACTTCTTTGTTGAACTAATCCTTGCTCGATGACAACCTTTATTGTATTTACAAACTCGTTACGGAGAGGCATGGACATGCGGCTGGCATGATGAAAGACATCCCTTTTTTTTCTTAGTAAGGCTCATTCCTCCTTTCTCCATAGTTTATAATCCTCTTTGGCCTTCTTCGGGAATTTCAGGAAATCGGATAGCACGTGAGGTGTGGATGCGGGCGAAGATGCGGATGTAAATGTATGAATGCATGGAAATGCAAATGCATGCGTATGCGAGAGACTCCTCTTTGGCCTTCATTGTACGTGATGCATACGTGTGACGTAAAATCTTAGGGATAGCCTTAGAGGCGACATTAGACCCTCGTTAAATCCTTGCAAGATAGAGGTTACGACACGCTAATGGAAATCCCTTAGATTAGCGAATATGCAGAGGGTAGCGGCTGGTGACCGTTTAAGACAGTCACCAAGTCTTATGGCCATCGAGAGGCCAATCAACGTGTACCAATAAAGTTGTCCTTGGTGGGAAAGTTCTCTATGCGGAACACAACCTATATAAGGACGATATCGGATGAAACAAAATCCCTACAAGCCAGGGACGAAAGATGTATAGATGGGAATCCAAACCCTACAAGTTAGAGGGTGCGCGGAAACAAGCATGGAGTGACCGTTCAGGACAGTCACTAGATCTCATAGCCATTGAGAGGCCAATCGAACGCATGCTGATGAAGTTGTCCTCCGTATGAGGGATGCGACTTTAGAAATAGAGTCCCTACAGGCTAGGGATTGCGTAGATGTAAGCACGGGGTTACCGTTCAAGACAGTCATTGGATTGCATGGCCATCGAGAGGCCAATCAACGTGCGTAAACAAAGATGTCTTTCGTATGAATGATTTGATTTTAGAAATAGAATCCCTACAGGCTAGGGAACGCGTAGAGGTGAGCACTGGGTGACCGTTCAAGACAGTCACTGGATCGCATGGCCATCGAGAGGCCAATCGATGTACATTAATGGAGGTGTCCTTCGTGGGAAGGGCATGTAGTTGGAATTAGAATCCCTATAGGCTAGGGAATACGTAGATGTAGGCACGAGGTGACTGTTCAAGACAGTCACTAGATCGCATGGCCATCGAGAGGCCAATCGATGTGTGTAACCGAAGACGTCCTTCGTGGGAAGGACACGTAGTTGTAAAAACACAAATATTTAAGAAGAAACTCCCTACAGGTTAGGGATTGCGTAAATGCGGGCGCGGAGTGATCGTTCATGACAGTCACTAGGTCTCATGGCCATCGGGAGACCAATCGACGCGCATATATGAAAGTGTCCTTCGTAGGAAGGACATGGTCTTAGAAATAGAGTCCATGCACGCCAGGGGACGCGTAGGAGTACCTGCAAAAATTAAAATGCTAGGCATTCGCAGTATATAAATTGCATATATAATAAGGGTGCCTACCCTTCCCATTGGTATGTTCTAGAAGGTCTCATGGGATTGTTCGTAGCCGCCGAGACTTTTTGTCTCTTTGGATTTTGGAACAACTCATTGGTCCATGAGGTTCGAATTTTAGGGGTTGGTTCCCAGAGAGATCAGCTAAATACCCCGTCCAGCCCTCAACAAGGTCGAGCCTCGTATCAGACTTTTCCGAATATTCAACCCACTCTGAGTGGAATTATAACAAGACTCGTAGGCGATGTAATTCCCCTCTGGTCATTATTATAATTCTCACGCTTAAGTTTAACAACAATTTATATATCCCCAAAATTTACAGTAAAACAAATAATTATTTAAATAAACATTTATTTAAATTACTATAAATAATTACTGTAAATAAAAACCGTAAATAAATAAATAAAATTAAATTTAAATATATATAAGAACCTGATCCCCAAATCCTGCCATTTGTAGCTCCAAAATTGCAATACAACAACAAATATTAAAGTAAACGAATATTTATTTAAATTGTTATAATTACTGTAAATGGAAATTGTAAATAAATAAATAAATATTTAAATAGAAATGAAAAAAACCTAAAACCTAATCCACAACCCTAATTTTGGCAAATTAGCCAAACCCTAATAGCTAGCCATAAACCTAAATAATTTACCAAACCTAAACCCTGCCAAAACCTAGGAGCATAATAATTCACCATTGTGAGTTTTCCCCAGCAGAGTCGCTAGTTGTAGCAACCCGCCTTAAAAATAAAGACTTAGAGTCGCCACCTATTCTGAAGGGCGAATAGGAAACCCTACGCAGTTTAGAGATCGGGGTAAGTTATTATAATCAGGTTGAGGGAAGGTGTTAGGCACCCTCAACCCTTTCCTATTGGCTTTGAATCTAAGGTAACAGTTTATGGCTAAAAGTTAAGGTTTAATAGCTAAGAAAGTGAATAGGGGAAAATTGAGATTTTAGGGAGGGGGACTCGCCTTGGTTATCCAAGTGCCTATGTATCTCCTTAGGGAGAATCAGAGTCAACGTACTTCGGGCACAGGATTGTACGCCTTAGAATTTGATATGAATGTGTTGACGGTATTTTGAATTACCGTTTCCCAGTTTTGAAAAGGTATTTTGAATTACCTTCGTAGTTTCGCAGTGTTGAAGAGATGAAAATCTGGGGTTTGTGGTTTGATGTGTTTTAAGTGTTTGGGCGTACAACCCTCATTTGATATGGCACCGTTAGATGCGATGACCAATAGATTTGGTCAGTATAGCTAACGGATTGAGGGGAATTGCTGGTTACTCAGATCGATAGATTGATCATCGCGGGCAGCAAATTAAAATGTATTTTAATTTTATGTATTTTTTATCTCTCGTCTAATGCGACTAATAGATTTAGTCGGGTCGAGGAGAGAATTAATCGAAGGTTAATGTTTCGTCAAATGGGCAATGGGACCGGGCAAACCCTAATTCTTGTAACCTTAATAGGGTTTTTGTGATTATAATAATTAAGATTAATTAGATCAACTAAGTCGAATAATCGACATAATTGAAAAATCGGGATTATCCTATACCCTAATCTTATATCCTAATCCTAATTAAAATAAATTAATCTAATCACACATAATTAATTACATTTTAAACTAATCATTTAAATAATATAATAAATAAAACATATGACAAAACCTGGTTTTTGATCATGTGCAGCAGCTCTGTGAGTGTCCATGATACACCTCCATCCTTGCATGCGTCGGATCTAAGACAATGATGATCTAGTGGGTGGCTGCAGCGGGCGTATGAGAGACTCGTGTGGCCTCGTTACACTAGATCTCGTGGACCCCCAAATCAGAAGGCGACACGCTCGTGCTGGGAGAGTCAGCGTGCTGACCAATGAACGGCGCAACGCCACGCGTGCAGCTTCTGTTCGTCTTCTTCGTTGGTATCAAGCGCTGGATTTAGCTACGGTTCTCCCAGGAATTTGCTATGATTTCTGCAACAACGTTTCGTAGCCAAAGTTCTAAATTTTTTAACCTTCAAGAACACGATCAAGAAGGGAAAATACCGGCCCAGATCACCTTAAAAATGTCCTCTGATCAGGAATATTGCGTTTGTTTGGGCTAAAAACCACTAGAAACATGAACCCGATGCAAGAACTCAACCTTGCTCAACAATGGTGGTTCGTGAATCCTGTACCAAAACTTAAGAACGATCGTTCTAAACAGTCCTAAACATCAACCTGAACACGGAAAGGAGCATCAAATTCATTTAAACGGACTGTATAAAAGGTTTCGGATTGAAGAAGAATACCAAACTAGTGCAATTAAAGAATGAAGATCCGGTATTGCTTGGGGCTTCGATAATGGCTGGGAATGGCTCCTGGTATCCTCCAGATGATAATGCAACGTTTGGAATTTGTTAATATTGACTATAGAATAAAAATTCTCTTGCCCTAGGTTTCTTGATAATTTAGAAGTTTAGAAACCCTAGCTTCCACCTCCAATATTTTCGTCCCCCCTCTTTTCAGCCTCTTTTTAGAATATATATGATCTTATTAGGTCATTCTAAGGGGTTGGACTCCTTACTTTTGGCCCCTTGGAATTTTTGCATGAATATGCATGAGTTTTTTTCTTTTTATTTTGGTTAAAACCCTCCCTCTCCCCTATGAACGAAATTTGGACCTACTTATGGTGTTGTTTGGGCCTTCATGTGATTAAAACAAGAGTCATGCAATTTAATCCATTTATTTTGATATTTTTCTTAATTTATTTGATATTTAAATGAATAAAAATCCAAATAAATAGTAAATAAAATTATAGAAGGGTGAATATGGATTTAGAGGTCTCATACAAGGTCATGATCATGTTTGAAGTGGAAATCTTAGGCCTATTAATCAAGAAATCCCAAAATTCTTCATTTAGGGTTTTAGATATTTCTTAATATTTTGTCAACTTGTGCACATCGTATCTCCTTCAATCTTTGCCGTATAACCATGTTCTAGGACCTTTTGGAAAGCTCAGAGAGTCCTCTAAATGACCTTTTTGGTTTCACCTCAATTGAAGTTTCCATGCTCAAGTTATGAGCTTTGACCCAAAAGGTGTTTTTGTTGACATTTCTGGAGGACCTATAATCTCTTTGATCATATCTCCCAAATGGTGCATTTCTTGATCTTGGGCCCAACATCAAAGTTGTAGAGGATGAAATTTCCTTGAGAATAGGCTTTGGTTGGGAAATTTCTGACAAACCATGTGAGAGTTATGACCAGTCAAAGTTTAGTTGACTTTTTAGTTAGAAAACCCTGATCTGAACCCTTGAATAGGAGAGAGTGACTTGAGTTTAACCATTGAGCCTTGAACCCTTGAAGATGAAATAAGACGGGCAAATTTTGGGGTATGACAGCTGCCCCTGTTCAATCTTCTTAAACCTGAAGAGTCAGATAGGCACGTCTGCCTATCGTGATCTAAAGGTAGAAGATGATTGGACACTGAGAATGCCCCAAAATTTGCATTTGTTGGGAAGAAGGTAAGTGGGATATGGGCTTTAAGGATGCCATCCAAGGTGAATACCATTCTTTCTCTCTCTTCTTTTTTTTTTACTGTTAAGCAGACGCTCTTTTTTTGAAGGAGCTACGCATTTAAATCGTAGCGTGGCCTAAAAAGGCAACCTTGAATTTATGCAATGATGCAGTGAGCTTCTCAAAATAAATGAGAGCGGTGTATGTATATGCAATATGTATGAATGAGGTATGTTAGTTGAATGATGCATGATTGTTAATTAAAGTATGTTAGTAACTCTGAAAAGAAAGATAACACCTTTGATTGTTGTTGATGACGTTTTGGAAAAGATCACTGCCGAGGGACTAACTTGATAGACCCAATTGAGAAACTTTTTTTTTTGAAAATCTTGTTGTAAAACCCTTTGTGAAACCCTTTGCAACACCCCTTTGATCACTGCCGAGGGACTAACGTGATGGGTAAACGTAACTATCAATAGCGACGACTCGCAGTTTTGTTGGGTAGAAGATAGTTAACTTGCTATAGCGCTAGCAAGCTTTCGTAGTTTGTGAACCCCAAAAGGATCACTTGCTATAGCTCTAGCAAGTTCACCTGCAACAATAGGCTTACTTGTCATAGCTCTGACAAGCTCACCTGCACCGTTTGGATCATCTGCCCTTGTTCGGACAAATTTCACCTGCACCATTTGGATCGTATGCCCTGGTTCGGAAAAATCTCACCTACACCATTTGGATCATTTGCCCTGGTTCGGACAAATTTCACCTGCACCATTTGGATCATTTGCCCTGGTTCGGACAAATTTCACATGCACCAATAGGAGTCACTTGTCCTGGTTCGGACAAGTTTACCTACACCAATAGGAGTCTCTTGCCCTGGTTCGGACAAGTTACCTGCACCAAAGGAATTATTTTCTATAGTTCTAGCAAACTTACCTGCATGAAAGAATTCACTTGTTTGGAGACTCACGACTCAAGGGTCGGAGAAAATAGTATGTCAAATGCTCATGACTCGAGGGTCAGAAAGGAACGATATGTATAGAAGGGTGAATATGGATTTAGAGGTCTCAATAAAGGTCATGATCATGTTTGAAGTGGAAATCTTAGGCCTATTAATCAAGAAATCCCAAAATTCTTCAGTTAGGGTTTTAGATATTTCTTGAAATTTTGTCAACTTGTGCACATCGTATCTCCTTCAATCTTTACCGTATAACCATGTTCTAGAACCTTTTGGAAAGCTCGGAGAGTCCTCTAAATGACCTTTTTGGTTTCACCTCAATTGAAGTTTCCATTCTCAAGTTATGAGCTTTGACCCAAAAGGTGTTTTTGTTGACTTTTCTAGAGGACCTATAATCTCTTTGATCATATCTCCCAAATGGTGCATTTCTTGATCTTGGGCCAAACATCAAAGTTGTAGAGGATGAAATTTCCTTGAGAATAGGCTTTGGTTGGGAAATTTCTGACAAACCATGTGAGAGTTATGACCAGTCAAAGTTTAGTTGACTTTTTAGTTAGAAAACCCTGATCTGAACCCTTGAATAGGAGAGAGTGACTTGAGTTTAACCATTGAGCCTTGAACCCTTGAAGATGAAATAAGACGGGCAAATTTTGGGGTATGACACGCTTGTGATTTGATTTATTAGGTGGAAGTCCCTTACAAAATCAAGGTTTTTGGTTGGAGGTGTTGTTTAAATAAACTTCCTACGAAAGATGTTCTTCTCATAAAGGGAATTCAAATATCCATCATTGATCGTAAGTGTGTTTTTTGTTGTCTTTTTAATGAAACTTCGAATCATTCATTCTTGGCTTGTAAAGTTTTATTTCTCATTTGGAGGGAGATAGATTGGATTGGATTGGATTGGTGTATTCCCGGGTTAAGTGTTTCAAAGAGAGTTTTTTATCTTGGAGATATTTTTGCATTAAGAAGGCGAGGGTTGGGAAGGCAGGAGTTATTTGGTTGGCAACTTGTTGGAATTTGTGGATTTTGAGGAATGACGTTATATTTATAAATGACAAATAGAATATTCTTGATGTAGTTTGGAATATTAAGGCTTTGGTTTGGAGATGGTCATTCATCGGAAAAATTACTCATCCAATTTGTAACTTCTATGAATTTAGCAAGAAGCCATTGTTTTATTTATCATGAGTTTCAATTGGATAGTAATCTTTCTTTTTGTCGAGTCATATCTTGTTCTTTCTTGTAATCAGGTTTGAAACCTCTTAGTTCTCCTGTCAATATATCTGGCTTACAAAAAAAACTACGTTATAGAATGACAATACTGCAAAAAACACCATCTTTACGGATAAGAGAAAATGAAGGGCTGAATAAATAAAATGAAAAAGTTCAAACACTGTTTTTTTTATAAACCAAACAAATTAAATAAAAGAACAAAACGTACAAAAGAGGGAGATATAGCCAAAACCCTCATATCTCAACAAAACCTAAAACAATGTTTCCGAAGTTTATTGTGAACCAAAGCAGCATAAACAAACAAAAGAGCTTCATTCCACCAAACAAAACCTTGAACGGAAAGGTCTAATAAAACTGATTTGTGTGCATATTGGTTACTTTCTCAAAAAATGTGGGACAGAATAACATGCTATAGGTTTTGTAGCTACAATTCAGCCACCTATTTTTGAGCTATCAAGAAACAAGATTAGTGTTGTTTAGAGCAGAGGCAACCAGTTTAAAATCTGTCTCGATCCAAAGATTCCGTCAATTTTTTTCAAAAGAAATTTCAATTACAAAAGATTGACCCATATTTTCTACAAAACCTCCGATAAAATTGGAAGAATGATCTCTGAAAATGCTGCCCAAAGCGAAGAACCCTGCGTATTGTATTTGATCCACAACTGTGGGGGGTATTATTTGTTTGCTTGGTAAGTAGGCTCTATTAACTTACTCTTTGGCTAGACATGGATATTGATTTACAAATAAACCAATCAATAAATCATTTTTATAAATAAGTTTCAATTTTTAAAACAAATTTGAATAAAGGATACGATACCCCATTTAAACTTAAGTATACTAATAAATTTATTCGTTAATTTTTAATAAATAATTTTTTTGAAATAGTGGTATATATTTATTAAAATAACTTAAAATTTTACGAGAAGGATTTTTATTTTACCGGTTGTTACAGAAGATGATAAAAAGTTGTTTTTTTTTGGGATCTACGAGAATGCTTTTAGCCATTTCAAAATATTTGTACAAAATATTTACACTACTGCAACAAAATACAAAACTCGTTGTCAAATATACTCTACGAGAACAATTATTTTACCTCTTAAAAATTAGGTGTGGCGGTAGAGTTAAAATGTTGTAATGATTTGTATTAGATATAGATTTGTTATAGATTTTCTCATTCATATATCTCCAACATTCAAAAAAAAATTCTGCAAAAGCATTTTTCAGAAATTTAGCTTTCCGACTTTTAACACTCCAGCCGACTACCATAAAAGTCAATACACTCTTCCAATCCATTGGTGCATGATTGAAACTCAACCAATAAATAACCCTTCTTCATATTGGTTGAATACCCAGGCAAATGAAAGGCAAATGGTCTTGACTTCCCTTTTGATTGCAAAAGATACAGTTATCATCATTTACCAAGCCAAACCAAGCTCGGGTCAACTTTTTTGAGGTCCTGTGTAGATTAGTCACAGTTTAACCATAAAAAACACTAATAGAGTTTAACCCTGAAAATTTTAGGCCCTGTGCGGTAGCCCACTTTAAACACCCTCAAAGACGGCTCTGAACCAAACTTATGTAGTCTCTCCTTAATTACCGAATTTTCATGGCATGCCAACCAAATTATATGGAGATTAACCTTGAATGCATTATATAATCTCCATGTATCAAACGTCTTAGTCTGTTCTTGCTAAATTTAGAGCATACTTTGTCTTTATTTCAAAGAGGATTTTTCCTGCTTAATTAACTGTTTGTTACCAACGAGAAAATCTTTTTTCATTTTAAATTACAAATTAAGGTGCGATGGTTTGCACCAATCGAGGTGAGTTCCTGAAGATTGAAACTTGTTGTTTTAATTTTTTTTTTCTAATTTTTGATGAAGAAAATTTGATTGAATTTTTTTTAAACAATGATTCATTGATTAGAGTACAAAGAATATTCTTGCCCGATCAAAAAAGACTGGAAAAAACTTGAAAGAAGAAGAAATTCCAAACCTACATAAATAAACTTACGATAGGCAATTAAGAGGAGCCATACAAGAATCTAAAGAATAAAAGTTGGAATAAGGAATATTTCCTAATAGACCATTTCCAAGCCACCATTTTATCATCTACACCAAATCCGGGATGATACAAACGAATCCGCTAAATAAAATGTTGTTCCTGTATTTCCAAATGTTCCAAAGAGCCGCCAACCACAATACTCCTTCATTGCCTTTTTTTTTCTTCCAAGACTTTTCCTCAAATTGAAATAACTCCTTCAAGTAAGTCCAGTTAACTAACTGAAAAACTAACCCAAAACTCCAATTCAACCCATATCTTCATGGTCACCTTGCACTGAAAGAAAATATGATCCAAATCACCCAAAAACTAAAAACAGAAAGCAAGCACAAGATAATTCATGATTTAAAGAAATAATTCTTCTTTTTCTCAGTTACCTTTAGTCATGAGCCTGTTTAGGAAATTCTTCCATCTAAAAGCTTTTATCTTAAAAGGCGTGCACTTTCCACAACCTGTTGTAAGCCACTGCAGTATCCTCTTCTATATCTTTCTGATTATTGTCATCCATAATAAGCTCAAAATCTGAGTTAACATTGTAACATGTTATCAAATCCAGTTTGCAATCACTCTATCAACCACGTCAGCCAATAAAACATAAATTTCTTCCAATCTGATAAAAAATTCCCAGCTAGCAAAATTAAAAGCATTCAATATATATGACATTTTAAAATATAGATACTTATAATTTAAAATATAAAATTTTACATTACTATATTCTAAAAAAACATGTTCAATGTATTTCATATTATATTTTTAATTTTCCAAAACGAAAAATAGAAAAGCAATTGGATGGGAGGAAAGGTCCAAAATTATCTTTCAATCCAACGGTTGAATTTAAAAAATATTAATTCGAAATGTAGTTATTGAACGAGTGTAACTCGTGGTGTAACTCTTCGGGTGTAATTTGATCCCTCCTCATATATATATATATATATATATATATATATATATATATATATATATATATATATATATATATATATATATATATATATATATATATATATATATATATATATATATATATATATATATATATATATATATGTATATATATATGTATATATATAGTAAATTGTGTGTATGTATATAGAATAATAAGTATATTATTTTATTTAATTAGAATATATTATTATATTAATTTTTATAACAAAGCATGGAAAAAACAAAAAAAATAGAATACTGTTATAATAAATCAAGGAAAATAATTAATTTTTCTAATAAACAAGGAAAATATAGAATTATTTTGTTTGTTAAAAACAGAATAAATATATATTATATGCTAAAAAATTAATTAAAAAAATTAGAAAAAAATTTAAAAATAGAGTAAATAAAAAACAAAATAATATTTTTTTCCTTTTTAATATATGTTTTTATTAAGTCTTAATAACGTATATTTATGTCAAAAAAAGAATAAATATTTTTTGTTATAAAACAAAGTTTAAAAAAATATTATTCATTTTTTAACACATATTTTTATTAATTTTCTATTAGTTAATATATAATGATATACTGTTTTAATATATATTTTTATTAAAAGAGATTTTATGTATTAAGTAAATATGTTAACTAAAACCGATTAAAAATTAATTTAGTAAATAAACATTTAAGTGAAATCAAATAAATAAATTTAGTATTTTTGGTATGTTAATATCAATATTATAACTTTCTCTCTCTACGATGCGTGCTCCGCCCTCTCTCTAAAAGGGGGTAGGGTTTTACTTTGTCTCCGATGGCCGTGAGTGGAAGCCGGCAAGGCGGTGAGTGGGTGGTAGCTAGGAGAAGGAACTTCAGGAGTCAGGTTCAGCGTTGGGACGTTTTTCCATGGGGAGGCGGCGGTTCCAAAAACAAGGATGCGCAGATAACGACCATTTATTTCTCTCGCTTTCCTGATAACTACTCAGCGAAACATTTCTTTGATCTCTTCGCCTGCATTGGGAAGGTCGTGGAGGTGGTTATATCACCCAGAAAGAATCGATTTGGGAGGAAATTCGGTTTTGTTAGGTTTGAAGAAGTAGAGGATGGAAGGGTATTGGCGATTAGGTGTGACAATGTGATGATTTTGGGGAAAAAAATCTACGCGAATCTGCCCAGGTTTGACAGATCAAGTGGGAGGCAGGGGAAAGAGCCATTATCTCAGGGGGCGGTGAATAGGGGGAGGAAGGATGTTGGGAAGGTGGGTACGAGTAAAACCGATAACAGATCGTTTGCCAGTGTTGTCAACAATGGGGGTGGAGTCAAAATTCCTGAGGTTCGCAAACCTGTGTTCTGTTTTGAAACCAGTGCTGAAGATAGGAACAGGTTGGCAAGGGCTTATGTGGGGTTTGTGCTAATTCCTGGATCGACATACAATATTCAAACGCATTTCGAAATGGAAGGCTTTTTCCAAGTAAAAGTGACACCGATGGGGAGAAATATGTGCCTTTTAGAAGAAGTGGAGGAAGGTGTGATCGAAGATCTAATTGGGGAAGGCGAAACTTGGTGGAAGCAGTGGTTTTCTGAGATTAGGAGATGGAACGAATTCGATCGCGATGAAGGGAGAGTCATCTGGGTTAGCATTTATGGGGTTCCAATTCACGCTTGGAACGCAAATTTCTTTGTTGCTTTAGCTAACTCCATGGGCAGTTTTATTTGCACGGATGAGTCAACGGCAGATAGGTCTAACTTTGATACGGCGAGGCTTATGGTGAGGGTTCAGATTGATTATTCGCTGCCTAATTCGTTGATGGTTCAAATTGATGGGAAGGAGTTCAATCTTGTTTTGAAGGAGGATGCCGTCGGTTCAATTAGAAACTCTCCAGGTACCCGCAAAACTCTTTCTTCTGTTTCTGATTCTGTAGAATCCGAGAATTTGTGGTCTGATAATTGCGTATTCGAGGATGAAGTTTTTGATTCGATCAATGCTGTTCCGGAAAACGCTCCTCTTTTAGTTCCGGTTGTTAGTGTTTCGGAAGAACAGATTGGTACGAAGGAGGTTCTGGGTGGGGGAGTTAGGAGGGATGAAAATTCTGTCGGTCATAGGTGTTGTTCGCAGCATAAGCGGTGCGATGAGTTACGGGTAACAAATTCTGAGTCTGAGAATGTTCCCTGCACTGTGTCCGATTCTTTCCTTAATAAACCTGGGTTCTTTGATGATGCTTTGAAGAAGGTTCATGATGCCGGTTCTTTTTCTAGCAAGGGGCAGGAAGTTAGTGTTATTGGATCTGGTACTGAAGCAGCAGGAGGTTGTTGTAGGGATAACAGGCTGCAGCTATCAGGCAGTGGTGTGGGGACCTCCAAGAGGGTGCGTTTCAGAAATATTGCTAACATTGGCAGGGACAAGAGGATGGAGATAAAACAGAAAAAGGTGAGGGGAGGAAGGGGCAGTGGCTGTGCTCAGAAAATCAAGAACATGATAGGGAAAAGTGTGAAGGAGGTGACTTCAAATATCTCTAAGTCGGATTCTATTCATCAGTTCAGTGGCGAAGATTCAGTTTTTTACGGTAACCATCTAGAAGCGTCGGATATTCAAAGGTGCAATGATAGACAATGGAATTTTTTAGAGGGAGATGTTGGTAAGAAATTGTTGTCGGCAATTGTTTCGTTGGGTGTGGTGGACGCGGAGGGTAGGGATAATTTAAGGAGTAGGATTGAAAATCTCGAGAAAGTTGGTAAAGTCATAATGGAAGATAGGAAGGAGCTTACTACTAGTTTGAAATGATTATTGGTTCTATGAACATTAGGGGAGGGGGTAATTCTTTAAAGAGAAGGAGGGTGAATACTATCATTAAAAAAGGGAAAGCGGATATTTTTTTGATTCAAGAAACGAAGATTAAAGAATTTAAGGACTTTTTTGCAAAGAGTTTTTGGAGCGAACAAGACATCGGTTATTCCTATTCTAATGCTTTGGGAGCTTCGGGGGGTATGTTAATTCTTTGGAAGGAAG
This sequence comes from Vicia villosa, assembly GCF_029867415.1. Classification (NCBI taxonomy): domain Eukaryota; kingdom Viridiplantae; phylum Streptophyta; class Magnoliopsida; order Fabales; family Fabaceae; genus Vicia; species Vicia villosa. The sequence continues at coordinate 430,658 of NW_026705121.1, forward strand.
GAAAGGTGGAGGTGGATAGTAGTTTTAGAGGGGACGGTTATCTTGGCGTAAAGGTGAAGTGGGAAAATCATTGGTACTATGTTTGTAATGTTTATTCTTCTTGTTTTTCGGAAAAAAAGAAAAGGTTGTGGGAGGTGTTGGGCAGTTTAAAGGAGAAATACAAAGATGGGGAGTGGATCATTGGAGGGGATTTCAATGCGGTAAAAAATAGAAGAGAAAGAAAGGGTTCTACGGCTTCGGCTAACCTAGGTGAGATGAATCTCTTTGCGGATTTTATCCATAAGTCTTCTTTGGTGGATATTCCGTGTAAGGGTAAGAAATTTACGTGGTATAGTGGTGATGGCAAGACTATGAGTAGGTTGGATCGCTTTCTTATATCGGATGTGGTGGTGGATAGGTGGGGTGTGGTGGGTCAATTAACGGGCGAGAGGGATATCTCGGATCATTGTCCGATTTGGTTGGTGGTTGACAAAGTTAATTGGGGACCTAAACCATTTAGATTTAATAATGAATGGTTTTCTTCGGACTCTTTTCTTCCGTTTCTTGAAAAGGAATGGAGTTGTTTAAAGGTGGAGGGAAGAGGGGACATTGTTTTAAAGGAGAAGTTGAAAGCCCTTAAATTCAAATTAAAAAGGTGGAATGAAGAGGTTTTTGGGAGATTTGATATGAACATAGAGAATGACGTGAGGAATATCAATTTATGTGATGAGAGTTTGGAGGTGGGGGACGATGAATTGATCAAGGAAATGGCCGAAAAGAGGAGGGAAGATTCTAGTAGATTTTGGAGGGATCTTCAAATTAAGGAGAATATGCTCATTCAAAAGTCTAGATTGAAATGGTTGAAGGAGGGAGATACAAATAGCGGTTTTTTTCATAAGGCGATCAAAGAAAGAAGGAGTATAAATCATATTGGACCAATTCTTTCTCCCGAAGGAATGGTTGAGGCGGTGGATGATGTCAAGGGGGAAGTGTTTAGGCACTTTAATACTAAATTTAAAGAGGATGAGGAGGTGAGACCTTTCTTGGATGGGATAGCTTTCAAGAGGGTGAGTGATTCCGATTTGACGATTCTTGAAAGTCCTTTCTTAGAAGAAGAGATAAAAGAAGCTTTATGGAGTTGTGGTGGTTCGAAGAGCCCGGGGCCGGATGTGTATTCTCTTCTCATTTTCAAGAAGTGTTGGTATTTCCTTAAAGAAGATGTAGTGGGTTTTTTCAAAAGTTTCTATGAAGGAGGCTCCCTTTCTAAAGCGGTAACATCTTCTTTCATTACTTTGATTCCCAAATCTAACAATCCCATTTCTTTAGATGATTACCGTCCGATTTGTTTGGTAGGAAGTATGTACAAGGTATTGGCTAAGTTATTGGCGGGTAGAATTAAGAGGATCCTTGGGAAGATCATATCTTCGTGTCAAAGTGGTTTTGTGTCGGGCCGTCATATGTTGGATGGTGTTGTAGTGGCAAATGAGGTGGTGGATTATGCTAGGAAAGAAGGGACGGATTGTTTACTTTTCAAAGTTGATTTTGAAAAGGCTTATGACAAGGTGAATTGGAACTTCTTGAGGTATATGCTTAGAAGGATGGGTTTCGGTGATAAATGGGTCGGTTGGATGGAAAAGCTTATCTTCAAAAGTCAAATGTCGGTTCTTGTGAATGGTAGCCCGACAAAGGATTTTGAGGTAGCCAAGGGATTGAGACAAGGAGATCCTTTATCGCCTTTCCTTTTTGTGATAGTAGCGGAAGGGTTAACGGGGTTGATTAGGAAATCTATAGAAGTGGGTGATTTTGAAAGCTTTTCTATTCATCGGAAGTGTGATGTGGATATCCTTCAATTCGCGGATGATACACTTTTGGTGGGGAAAGGTACTTGGAATCATGTGTGGGCCATTAAAGCGGCGTTAAAGGCTTTTGAGTTGGTCTCGGGTTTGGGAATAAATTACCACAAAAGCAAGTTGATTGGGATAAACGTTAATGGAGGATTTTTGGAAGCCGCTTCTTTTGTTCTTGCGTGCAAGATTGAAGAGAGCAATTTTCTTTTCCTTGGGATTCCGGTTGGTTATAACCCGAGGAATTTTGAGACTTGGAGACCGCTCATTTCCAAGTTGAAACATCGGTTGGCGGGGTGGAAAAATAGGTTTCTCAATATTGGTGGTAGAATAACTTTATTGAAATCTATTTTGAGTTCTTTAACGGTGTTCACTATGTCTTTTTATAAGATGCCTCTCAAGGTAGTCAAGGAGATTACTCGTATTCAAAGCTCTTTCTTATGGGGTGGAAGAGATGGTAGGAGGTGTATTCACTGGATTAGTTGGAAGGAGGTTACTAAACCATTTGACAAAGGTGGTATTGGAATAAAAAATGTGTTGGATTTTAATTTGGCTCTCTTAAGTAAGTGGAGGTGGAAGATTCTTAAAGGGGAGGATTCTCTTTGTCAAAACATTCTCAAGGCGCGGTATGGAGATTTAGGGGTGAAGATTATGGGTGGAGTCATTCCTTCGAGGAACAAGGGCGGGGAGTCCGTTTGGTGGAAAGACATCATGAAATTGGGAGCCAACTCTTTTTTTGACCCGTTTGTTTCTTTTTGCAGGTTCGTTGTTCATAATGGGTATAATACTCCATTTTGGGAAGCGAGGTGGTTAGGAGGTTTGATTTTGAAGGAAGAATTCCCAAGGCTTTTTGAGGCATCTTGCTTGAAAGGTGTTTCGGTGGCGGCGATGGGAGGTTGGGTGGAGGATAAGTGGGTTTGGGGGACGTGTGGCATTCCGGATATTCGGTTGCACTCTCCTTGTGTGGTAACCGAATGGGGTGCTTTATACACTTTATTGGAGGCTTCTGGAGGGATGGGCGTTTTTAAGGATGAGGTGGAGTGGGACCGTAAAGGGGTTGATTCCTTTTCGGTAGCTTCTTGCTATGAGGTATATGCTCTTTATCGCACTCCTTTGGGTCCGTATGGTAGATTCTATGAGGATAAATCTTTGGTTTGGAAGGCGGATGTTCCCTTTAAGATTAAGGCTTTTGGGTGGAGGCTCCTAGCTAATAGACTCCCAACAAAAGATCTCTTGGTTTTACGAGGTATTCCTATTTCTTCCGACAATTTAAATTGCTCTTTTTGTGGTATTGTTCCGGAAAACCGGGATCATTCTTTTTTTTGCTTGCCCTTGTGTAAAGCGTATATGGAGGGAGATAGCTAATTGGATAGGAAAACATGGTTTAGGGGAGGAAGAGAGCTTGTCAAATTTTATGGATTGGCACTCTTTTTGTAAATCAAAAAAAGTAGGTGTAAAGAAATTAGATGTCATTTGGTTGGCCACGACTTGGTCCATTTGGTTGAGTCGTAATGAGGTGTGCTTTCGGATGGAAGATTGGAATTTAGATGATTTGGTTTGGAGCATCAAATGCTTGGTTTGGAGGTGGTCTTTTTGTGGAGAAATTACACCCGCCAATTATTCTTATTATGACTTTGTTAAGGAACCATTGAGGTACTTGTCATAATTTTAATTGGGGTGTAATTCCTTTGTTTTTTCTTCTTTTCCTCTTGTATCCGGTCTTGTGCCGCTCTTTTGTAATCAGGTTCGAGAACCCTTAGTTCTCCGTTCAATGTTATCTTGTTTACTAAAAAAAAAAGCTAGTTTGTATTAAACATTATACGTAGTTAATACAAGTATATGCTCAAAACAATGTACAAGAAACTATTAGTAAATACATAGTTATTAATTTGATTAATTTTTGTATTTAATATTGGACTCAATTGTAACTTTGGTCCTCGTATTTTGTTTTTTTTTTCTATTTTGATTCCTTATTTTTAAATCCACGATTTTGGTCCATTTTTAAGTTTTTCATTGAAAAAGGGACAAAAATAAGAACTAAATTTGAAGAAAAAAGTAAAATAAGAGGAGGAAAATTGCACATAAAACTTAAAAAGGAATTAAAATAGTGATTTTTAAATTAGATGGATCAAAGTAAAAAAATATAGGGGGACTAAAGTTGCAATTAAGTCTTTATGTTAAGTAATCTTGCTAGTTATCTCTATTAATTTTATTATTTGTTAGTTATTTGACATAAATTGATCGAAACTCCTAAATTTGTCAATTGATTAAAATATATTTTTTAACTAAAATGGCAATGATGTAATAAATATTCACTATAGAATATTGTTAACACTGTCATAATTGGATGTACGATCGAATATAAGTATACTCAAATCATATTTTGAGAAAAGAGTTAAAAGATTTATCTTATTTGCATTTGTTCAAGGACGTTTTCGAAAGCGAAGGAGGAGTAAGATGTGTGTTTAAGGGATTCAAATATATTTCAAGAATTACTTGTTTATTGGGATTCAGATACGTTTAAGGAAAAATCTAATTACTAATGTAAACTCAATAGATATAACACCAGTCTTATTAAAACGCATAAACAAGAGTAACTACTTAGGTGAAAAAACAACTACGAACTTATCAAAATGAGAAACCTTAAAGATTGGCCATGAAAATATCATATCTTCATCCGAACAACTATTATCCAATACAGATTGTCCCTAATTCATACCTTTGTCCGCACTAGCTTCAATATGTTCTAATATCATGTTTGCACAACGTTTTTGAACATTTTTAACTTCATCTTTTTGTAATGGATTTGAATCTTGAAATATCTGAATAATTAAATGTTAGATATAACATTAAATTGAACATGCACCAGTTTCTGAACATCATAATAAAAGCAATAATCTTAAGTGCAAAGAATATTGCGTCTTTTTGGGTTTAGTACTACCTCTGTTCCTTCATATAAGAGACAATTCACTTTTCTATATTCATTAAATAATTAATGTATCTAGTCAATATACATACCAGATACATTGATTATTCAATGAACCTAAAAAGGTGAATTGTCTCTTATATAAAGGAACGGAGGTAGTATAAGATATCTTCTGGTTTTCCTGCAATCCTAAATAATGAATTACAAGAATAATGCATGAGTCAATCACTACATTTTTCTTTATAAAACTTATGGAACCTTTATGGTTTTGTTGTAATCATTATAATAGTTGTTCCAAAATGACAAGAGAAATGGATTCGAAAAATGACAACACTTAACAAAGTGTTGCAGAATAAAACCATACAACTCCTGAAGTGTGTTGTTGTAGGCCAGTCATTGTGACTTTTGGTAAAAGAGATTGTTTCACCAAGGGTCGTTACCTTGTGAAACAATATCAATGTGACCTGCAAAATCCAAAATTTCTCTTTAATCAATTCCAAACACTCTTCGCTACATTCGAGTTTTCATCTGTCTTGTGCAAACTCGAGAAGGCTGAATTATCCTGGGTATTCCTGCGTAAAAACTCTAAGACAATTTGAGAGTGCTTGAAATACTATAAGAAAAGTGATTCCGTTCACGATTCTAGCCTTGATCTATTCTATTGAAATTGATTTTTTAACAATCTTACAATATATTAAATAATGGCAACTGAGACTTCCGTATCAAGAATCAAGATCAAAGATTGACAACGATGATCCGGGTATGTTTTATTGTTTTTAATAATAAAAAAAATTAAATACTGCAAAATTATAATATCTAAGATATTTAATAGAGTTTCACAATCGGAGTCTCATTGAAAGATATTATAATTTTTCAATATTGATTAATATATATGATAGAACGAAAATTATAATAGAAGTAATTTATTATATATGTTAGGTTACATATATTTTCAATTGAAATAAAAAAAATACATTTAGTGGTATATGTTACGTTACAAAGTGGGTTAGGGATTGCACCTTCGCTGATGAGCGGCAATCGTTTTTCAAGGGGCAACAATGGGTGGACTACTGTATCTGTCCGTCGTACTCAAGGGAGAGGGAGCATGAGGTGGGACACTTTTCCTTTTGGGGGGCGCAACCGTAATGTACCGACATTTGGAGCGGAGCTCGTTTCTTTTTACGTCTCAGAATTCCCAGATTATACAAGTGCGAAGGATTTGTTCGAGCTATTTGGTTGTGTAGGTAAAGCTGTTGAAGTTTCGATTTCCCCTAGGAGGAACAACAGAGGGAAGCGTTTCGGGTTTGCGCGTTTTGTCAACATTGAAGATGGTAGACTATTTGCGGTCAAACTAGATAACATAATGATTGCAGGGAGGAAGATCCATGTCAATCTCCTTCGTTTTCAAAGGGGGTTGGTGGGTGGTCCAAATCACAGAGGCGGAGGGGTTGCAAACGGCTTTAAGGGGACGAAGGAGAGGAGTCACAAAGTGGGTCGGGTGTACAGAAGAGGTTTTAAATCTTTCGCAGAGGTGGTTGGGGGTGTTTCGGGTGAGTCAGAAGTGGCTGGGAAGTGTTCCTCGTCTGTGAATTTCAAGTCGGAGGAGGAGATAAAAAGAGGTTTCTGAAAGCTTACGTTGGGAGAGTTCTAATGCCAGGGTCAAACTACAATTTACAATCCTACCTGGAGATGGAGGGTGTTTTTGCCGTGAGGGTCACACCGTTGGGAGGGGATGTCTGCTTGTTGGAAGATAGGGAGGAGGGTTTCATCGAAGACCTAATCGCTGAAGGTGAAACATGGTGGAAAAGTTGGTTCTCAGATATTAAGAGGTGGGAGGAAGGAATGGTAGCGGAGAGCAGAGACGTTTGGCTGCGAATTTTTGGTATTCCGGTTCATGCGTGGAAGTCTTCTTTCTTCGTGGCTTTAGCGGATGCGTGGGGGAGTTTCATATGCATTGACGAGAGAACCGCGAAAGGGGATGTTTTTGATGTAGCAAGAATTTTGGTAAAGATTAGACTTGATCTCTTAATCCCTGATTTTGTTCATGCTAACATCGATGGTAAATTGTTTAAATTGGTGGTTCGAGAGGATGCTACGGGGTTGTTCCGCAGTAGCGTTGAGCCGTCGGGTACCGTGGACTCTGTTTCTTCTTCTGCTGATGATGACAGAGTATGGCAGGATTTTAATGGGGATGAAGAGGAGGATTTAGCTACAAAATGCTCAAATGACACAATTCAACAGTTTTCCTCTAAGGGTAGTTTGAATGGTGGTGGTGATCCTTTATGTGGCTCAAGTATGAAGGGAGTGGCGTCGGGTGGAGGTAACGGTGGTTTGATGGACTGCCCAGACTCATCACCGGTTCTGGCTGAAAGGGGCTCTTCTCCGATTATGGCTGAAACGGTATTAGTTCCTAACAGCGATGCCGCAGGGAAGAATTCTGACTTCGGATGCTTCGACGAGGCTGTGTCTCATTTTCGGGACAGAAATTTTTTGAATCTGGAAACGTTAAATTCTGCAGGGCGTGTTCTAGCCGTGGTCCCTGCCTCATCGTGTTCTGTTGTTAAATGTTCCATTGAAAATTCACAATCGGTGCTGGATAAGAGAGGGAGTACAAGGTTAGTTCGAAGGAAATCTTTAAACGAGTTGTGTGTATTCTGTAAAGGTGGGAGGAAGAAACTGTGTGGTAAGGGTGGTAAGGCAGCAAAGCGGCGAAGCAATGGGAATAATTTTCTGAGTCAGTTTCGTGTGCACAGTGGGGGTCACGAAGGTACTGTAGCGATTAATAATACAGCAGGGGAGGGTATGGTAGAGGGCTCATACAGTGGGGGCTCGAAATTTTATGGAGTTCACTCTGAAGAGTCCGACATTGTTCGTAATAATAAACGACAATGGAAGTCTCTGGAGAATAGATATGGTGGGGATTTGTGGGATGCTATGGCGGTATTGGGGGTGGTCGATGTGGATGGTTATGGTAAGAAAATTGTTCTGAGACGTGACTGTGTTGGTGGAAGCGGTGAGATCCGGGAAGGACGGAAGGAGCACTTTAAAGGTGAACCATGATTATTGGGTCCTTGAACATAAGAGGGGGTGTAAATTCTCTTAAAAGGAAGAGAATTTGTTCTATTATTAAAAAATCTAAGGCGGATATGTTTTTGATTCAAGAAACCAAGATCACTAATATGGGGGATAGTTTGGCGAAGAGCTTTTGGTACAACCCGGAGGTTGGATTTTCTTTCTCTAATTCTTCGGGGAGGTCGGGAGGATTGATCACACTTTGGAATAGTAATAAGGTGGTGGTGTTGGGAAGTTTTAAAGGAGATGGGTATTTGGGCAATATAGTGGAGTGGAAGAATAAGATTTTTTACATTGTTAATATTTATTCATCTTGTTTGTTGAGCAAGAAAAAGGAGATGTGGAAGGAGCTTTTAGAATTGAAAGAATCTTTCAAAGATGGCGATTGGATAATGGGAGGGGATTTTAACGCTACAAAAAACTCTAGAGAAAGGAAGGGGAGGACGGCGGCAACAAGCCATTATGAAGAGGAGCTCTTTTCGGATTTCATTGATAAAAGCCTTTTGGTGGATGTACCGTGTAAAGGTAAAAAAATTTCTTGGTTTAGTGGTGACGGAAAATCTATGAGTCGTTTAGATCGTTTTCTTATTTCTAGTAGCATTGTTGTGGATTGGGGTGTGGTTTGTCAAGTCATAGGTGATAGAGACATATCGGACCATTGCCCGGTTTGGTTAGTGATGGATAGCTTGGATTGGGGACCAAAACCTTTTAGATTCAATAATGAGTGGTTTTCATCTAATTCGTTCCTTCCTTTTGTGGAGAAAGAATGGAAAAGCATGAAGGTGGAAGGTAGAGGAGATTTTATTTTAAAGGAAAAGCTCCGCTTATTAAAAGACAAACTTAGAAGATGGAACAAAGAGGTTTTTGGGAAGATAGAGTTGGAAATGGAAGATGGAATCCGGGATTTGAATATTGCCGATGAAAGGTTAGTTTCCGATAATGTTGCTTCTTTTGATGATAATTTTGCTTTAAGGAAGGAATCTAGTGCAAAGTTTTGGAGGAATTTGAAGATAAAAGAGAATATGCTCCTTCAAAAATCTAGAGTTAAGTGGATTAAGGAGGGAGATTCAAATAGCGGCTTTTTCCATAAGGCGATGAAACAAAGGAGAAGGATAAATCATTTAGGTCCTCTTATCACTCCGGAGGGTTTGGTGGATTCGGTTGAAGATGTAAAAGAGGCGGTATATAATTTTTTCGAGAACAAATTTCTAAAAACCGAAGTGTGTCGGTCGGTGTTGGATGGTATTCCTTTTAACTCTATCAATTTTTTGGAAGCGGTGGATCTTGAGAAGCCTTTCTTAGAAGCCGAAATTAAGGAGGCGGTGTGGGAGTGTGGGGGAGACAAAAGTCCGGGTCCGAATGGATATTCATTTCTTTTCATAAAGAAATGTTGGTCTTTTATTAAAGAAGACTTCTTCCGTTATTTTGAGTACTTTTTTGATGGGAACTCTATTTCGAAAGCGATCACCTCTTCTTTTTTGACTTTGATTCCAAAGAAATCCAATCCGATTGCCTTGGGTGATTATCGACCCATTTGTTTGGTAGGTTGCATGTATAAAGTGGTTTCAAAGCTTTTGGCGGGGAGATTGAAAAAGGTGTTGTCTTCGATTATTTCTAAGTGCCAAAGTGCGTTTGTTCCCGGTAGGCAATTGGTGGACGGTGTTTTGGTGGCGAATGAGGTGGTCAATTATGCGAGAAAGGAAGGTCGTAATTGCATTCTTTTTAAAGTTGACTTTGAGAAAGCATATGACCAAGTTAGCTGGAACTTTTTGAGATACATGATGAAACGGATGGGTTTTGGCCAAAGGTGGTTGAAGTGGATGGAGCTATTGGTGTTCAATAGCAATATGTCGATTCTTGTTAATTGGAGTCCCACCAAGGAGTTTGTGGTTTCTAGGGGCTTGAGACAAGGCGATCCTCTCTCTCCTTTTCTTTTTGTTTTGGTGGCCGAAGGATTATCGGCTTTGGTGAAAAGTTCTATTAAGATTGGGGATTTTGAAAGATTTGATATTAAGAGATCGTGTGGGGTGGATATTCTACAATTTGCGGATGATACACTCCTAGTGGGGGAAGGTAGTTGGAAGCAAATTAGGGCAATTAAGGTGGTTCTTCGTGCTTTTGAGGTGGTATCGGGTCTCGGAATTAATTACCAAAAAAGCAAGCTTATTGGGATTAATTCTAATCCTCATTTCTTGGAAGCGGCTTCCCATATTCTTTCTTGCAAAGTCGAAGATAGCAATTTTTACTTCCTCGGTATTCCTATCGGCTTTAATCCAAGGAAGGAAAATACTTGGAATCCTATCGTGATAAAGATGAAGAATCGCTTGGAAGGGTGGACGAACCGGTTCCTTAATTTGGGAGGTAGAATCACTCTTCTTAAATCCGTTCTTAGTTCTTTATCTATTTTCACTATGTCCTTCTACAAAGTCCCTCCGAAAGTGATAAAAAAGCTTACCACCATTCAAAGTAATTTTCTATGGGGGGGAGTGGAGAATAAAAGGAAGATTCATTGGGTGAAATGGAGGGATGTAAATCTTTCTTTTGATAAGGGAGGTTTGGGAGTTAAAAATATTGCATTGTTTAATTTGGCTCTTCTTTTCAAATGGAGATGGAAGATTCTTCAAGGCATCGATTCGCTTTGGCTCTCTATTTTGAAAGCTCGCTATGGTGACCTTTCTTACAAGATGTTGAGTGGGGATAAGGGGTCGTCTCCTACCTCGAGTTGTTCTTTTTGGTGGAGGGATTTTGTTAATATTTCCTATGGCCCGTATTGTAATCCGATTATGGAATGTAGTAGTTTCTCCGCTAACAATGGTTTTAATACTCCGTTTTGGTATGCTAAGTGGTGGGGAGGAGCTCCATTGAAAGTCCTTTTTCCGGTCCTTTTTTAAGCATCTAAATTAAAAATTGCTTCCGTGGTGGTGATGGGTGGATGGAGTAATGAAGGTTGGACATGGGGAGATTTCGGTTTGGAGGGGGATACTCATGAGGAGGATGTGGCGGTTTTGAGGAGCGTTTTGGACGGTGCGGAAGGACGAAATGAGGGGAGAGATGAAGTGAAGTGGTGCAACAACGAGGACATTGATTTTTCGGTAGCTTCTTGTTATTCTTATCTATTGAAGAGATTCACTCCTTTTGGTCCTCCTATTAAAAGTTTCGAAGCTTTTGGGTTTTTGTGGAATTTGGAGGTGCCTTTCAAAATCAAAGCGTTCGGTTGGAGACTATTTTACAATAGACTTCCTACAAAGGATTTATTGTTGATTAGAGGTATCTCTCTCCCTTTAGATAATTTATTTTGTTCCTTTTGTGGTGTGGATGTAGAAAAGGCTAGGCATACTTTTTTTGTTTGTTGGGTGGTAAAAAGGATTTGGAATGACATAGCATTATGGGTTAGTATAGGAGATATGGTGGAGGATGAATGTTTACCTAGTTTTATGGAGTGGCATTCATTCTTTAAATTCAAGAAAGTTAAGAGGTGTAAATTGGGGGTGGTTTGGTTAGCGGTTACTTGGTGTCTTTGGGTAGCTAGAAATGGTGTGTGCTTCCGGAATGATGGTTGGAGCGTAAATAATATTGTTTGGAATATAAAGCTTACGGTGTGGAGGTGATCTTTTTGCGGGAATATTACTAATTCCAATTACAATTTCTACGATTTTTATAAGGATCCTTTGTTGTTCCTTTCGTAAGTGTAATTGGCTTGTAATCTTCTTTTTGTCGGGTCTTCCCGTTGATCATTGTAATCGGGTTGAGAACCCCTAGTTCTCTATATATATATAATTCCTTGCTTATGAAAAAAAAACGTTACAGTCACAAAGTGATGCCACAATAGTGCTTCTTTATTATGAGATGAAGCACCGGTAATGACAATTAATTTTGTCCAAGTTAACAAGAAGTATATACAGTATGACGTTTTCTAATTGAAAATAAAAGGTTTAGTGGCATTGCAATTCTCGATATAAATATACCGTAAGTGAGTATTATATACACTTGAATCAACGTATTCTCTCATGAACATTGATTTGTGATAACAAGCTTATATAGTAATGTATTTGGTATGAACAATACTGTACAAAATATATTTTTACATAATTTTTTTTTAAATTATTTTTAAAGTAGAGTTTATTAATCACCAAATTAATTAAATTGTTTATAATTTTGAATTAAGCTTTTGAATAATGATTTATTGTTTTTGTTTCATAAAACTTATTATTATAAGACATATTGAGATCATTTAAAGATGATTCATAACGAGATGTAAAATTTTGAGAACTTTATCGCAGAGGATAAGGAATTCGGGATTCATACAAATAAGAACCTTGTGAAGAAGGTTCTCGATGGATTGTTGAAACACAAACTGAAAGTTCGTCAATGATTGTTGAAAGAACAAATCAAACATAGAATAAGAAGAAAGTCTAAAAGGCTCGGGATCTAGGACCGAACAAAATCGATTGTCGGCATACTTCTTGTATCTAGTAAAAAAATGATAAAATTTTGTTCGTAAGATTCCTATTATTCTTGAGTGGAAGATGATCCTAAAGAGTTACAATGAAGATGTAATTTCAATGGACTTCTCTTGGAATGATGTTATCCAAGATGAAATGAAATCAATAATGTCAAACAACACTTGGGAACTTGTCAATCTACCTATAGGATAAAAATCCATTGGATGAAAATGGATGTTGAGAAGAAAGTATCATAGTGATGATACACTAGACACCTATAATGATAGATTAGTGGCCAAGGGTTTTATACAGAAGGAATGTGTTAATTATTTCAACGCATATGCACCACCAACAAGGATGGCGATAATTAAAAGTATCGCTTACATTGGTTTATTTGCATGATCTTATTGATCAAGTAAATGTCAAACGACATTCCTATATAGAAATCTCAATGAGGAGATTTATATGGAGCAATCAGAATTTTATGTAGTTCCTACTGATGAACAAAAAGGTGTACAAGCTTGTTAAATCCTTTTATGGATTAAAACAAGCACCGCGACAATGACATTAAAAGTTTGACTTTGTCATTGGAAGATTCTCCGATTAAGGAGGAAACACAGAAATTAAAGGGGAGACACACAAGTTAGGGGTAGAATTTTCAATCTTATCAAAACAAGAATTCAAAGAGTTTGTCATCATCAAAAAGGGGGATATTGTGAAAAATACATCTTATATCTAGTTTTGATAAAGACAAAGATTGTCAAAGTAGAAAATGATCAAAAGTGTCATGCACATCAATGATGAAGTTGATCAAGAAGATTGAAAATAGAAGTTCAAGAGAAAATTTGAGAGAAATGAACATAACCAAGGTATTCATTGCAATTTATACTATTTACTTTAAATTGCTCATAATTTTATCTCTCACTTCATCTAAAAACCTTCTTGCATCATCATGCATGATTATCTAAAAACCTTTTTCATCTAATTCTTGTGATAAGTTTTTGTACACAAAATTGTGTAAGAATATTGTGATATTCCTTTGGCTCTATGTTGATTACATGTTGATCATTATCAACGAGATGAATGAAATCTTAGAAACAAAGAGGTTTCTAGCTTCCACATTCAAGATGAAAAATCTTGAAATAGTGGACACTCTTTTCGATCAAAGTAAATCGAAAGAGTGGGAGGTAAAAACATAGTCAAACACACTATATTGAGGAAACTTTTACATTCAAGATGAAAGATCTTGGACTAGTTGACACTCTTTTTGGGATCAAAGTAATGCGAAAATAGTGGAGGTTATGAACTTAGTCAAATACACTTTATTGAGAAAGTTCCTGATAAGTTCGAACTGTCACGTTTCAAGAAATTGAATATTCAATTTGATCTTAGTGTCAAAATAATGATAAAAGACTTATGGCTATATTAGAATGCGCAAGTGCAATCAGTTTTATAATGTAATGTAATAGACCTAACATAGCATTTGTACTTAGTAAATGAGTAGATTTACTAGAAATCCAAATAATGAGCATTGGAAGGCCATCACAAGGATTTTCGGTTATCTTTTATAAAAAACCAAAATCTTGACCTCCATCATGGTAGGTTTTCTACCATATTAGAAGTATATACCATTATGAGTTGGATATCGAGTGTTGGAAATCATAAATTAACAACTGAGTGGATATTTACACCAGTTAGAGGGATGATATTTCTTCGAAGAGAAAGAAACAAACATGCATCACTCTCTTAACCATGGAGTCATAGTGTGTGGATATCGCTTCCATTGGTCAAAGAAGTTGAATGGTTTAGGGACCTTCTGTTGGTAGTTTCATTGGCTAAAGACAGTGTTTCAAAGGTGTGAACACAATGTGATAGTCAAGTCAATTTAACAAGAGATTTCAAATAAGTGTAAAATGAAAATTCTATGCACTGAGGCCTTAGATATTCTTTTGAGAGAAAATTGATTAAAGATGTAATCATTTCATTTACATATAAACGATCGATCTATAATTTGAATGATTCATTTACTAAACTCCTTGAATGAGCGTTCCGACAATTATAGCAACCCAATCTGAAGTTAATACTGTTAGAACAAGATTTGTTCTGATCAATATTCTTAGTTTTGATGATAACAATGTATATGAATTTTGCTTGAGATAATGTGGTACTCTGATCCTATGCAATTTCCATTTCAGGAAACATATAAAGAGTATGCACAAAATCAGCGCAAGAAGCACTGACTCAGAAGGTTCAGCATGCAACATCAGAACATGCTCTGGCAAGACATCAGAAGATGGTCAAGCAGAATCAGAACATGGTCTATTGAAGCATTAGAAGAACTTGAGATCAGAAGCAGAAGCACTGAAGTTCTCATGGTATCACGCTAGAAGCACTTCAAGGTCAGAAGACAAGAAGATGCTCTGCACCAAGCTGTTTAACTCTGATGAAATTCAAACGTTGTTCATACAAACATCAGATCAGAAGCAAGTACATGATAGCAGGCTACGCTGACTGACAAAAGGAACGTTAGAAGCTATTAACGGCAAAGTCAATAGACGCAGCAAAAGCAAGGCTCGAGGTAGACAAAAGAGTGAAACATTAAATGCAATGTTGTACGGATCACGCAACGCATTAAATGCTCCCAACAGTCATCTTCTCAAACACCTATAAATAGAAGTTCTGATGAGAAGCTGAATGCAACACTTTGCGCAAACATACAGAAACGCTGTCAAATTCAAAAAGCTCTCAAACTTCATCTTCAACCTCACTTCATTACTGTTGTAATATCTTAGTGAGATTAAGCTTAAACTTTAAGAGAAATATCACAGTTGTGATTATAGCTTTATAAGAAGCATTGTAATACTCTTGTAAGAATTTGTTTACATTCATTTGTAAAGAACTAGAGGAGATCAAGTTGTGATCGGATTCTCTAGAATGTCTTAGAGGTTATCTAAGCATTGTGTTCCTAGAGTGATCAGGTTGTGATCAGAATAGTCTAGAAGACTTAGAGGGTATCTAAGTGGAAAACCATCGGAATCTGGTGTGATTAGTGGATTAAATCCTCAGGTGAGGTAAATCACTCCAAGGGGGTGGACTGGAGTAGTTTAGTTAACAAAAAACCAGGATAAAAATCATTGTGCAAATTTTTTTTATCTTAAGACTTTTAAAACTACACTTATTCAAACCCCCCCTTTCTAAGTGTTTTTCTATCCTTCAATTGGCATCAGAGCGTCGGTTCTAGGTGCAATCACTTAACCGTGTTAGAAAAGATTCAGGAAGAAAAAAACACAAAACTTAGATGGTTGGTGAAGATCCAACACCTACATCTACATCTGGCTTTGCTGAGCAACATAATGGAAATGGTAACAATGGTTATACTAGACCACCAGTATTCGATGGTGAAAACTTTGAATGTTGGAAAGATAAACTTGAAAGTTACTTTCTTGGTCTAGATGGTGACATATGGGATCTTCTAGTGGATGGTTACAAACATCCAGTGAAAGCTAGTGGTGTAAAGCTCTCAAGACAAGAGGTGAATGATGATCAAAAGAAGCAATTCAAAAATCATCACAAGTGTAGGACTGCTTTGCTGAATGCTATCTCTCATGCTGAATATGAGAATATATCTAACAGGGAAACTGCCTATGACATATATGAATCATTGAAAATGACTCATGAGGGAAATGCCCAAGTCAAGGAGACTAAAGCTCTTGCCTTGATCCAGAAATATGAAGCCTTCAAGATGGAGGATGATGAAAACATTGAGAAAATGTTCTCAAGATTTCAAGCGCTAACTGCTGGATTAAGAGTTCTTGACAAGGGATACACAAGGGCTGATCATGTCAAGAAGATCATCAGAAGCTTGCCAAGAAGATGGGGTCCTATGGTGACTGCTTTCAAAATTGCCAAGAATCTGAATGAAGTCTCTCTTGAAGAATTTATCAGTGCTCTGAGGAGTCATAAAATTGAGCTGGATGCTAATAAACCTCAGAAGAAAGGTAAGTCTATTGCATTAAAATCTAATTATAAAAAATGAACTAACGCTTTTCAGGCTGAAGAAGAAGATTCTGAAGAATCAGAATCAGAAGAAGACGATGAACTATCCATGATCTCCAAAAGGGTAAACTAACTCTGGAAGAGCAAGCATAGGAAGTTCAAGAACTTCAAAAGTTCTAAGAAGCCTGAACATGGAGAATCTTCTGGAAGCAGAAGATCTGACAAGAAGAAGATCACATGCTATGAATGCATTGAGCCTCGTCACTACAAGAATGAGTGTCCAAAACTTCAGAAGGAGAATCCCAAGAAGAAGTTTCATAAGAAGAAAGGTCTTATGGCAAAATGGGATGATTCAGATTCAGAATCAGAATCAGACTCTGAAGGCGAGCAGGCATGTGAGTACAAGATTACACTCAAAGATGTTTTTGATTTATGGCAAACTCAAATGAGCATTCAAACAACAAGGAGGAATCAGAAAAGCAAAGCATTTGATCACTCATGAAAGCACAAGGTGATCCACTATGCATATAAGTCGACTCAACACAAGCTGGACATGAAAAATGCAGAAAATCAGCAGTTAGGTCGACCTACTGTCAACCTAGGTCGACCTAAAATGAAGGAAAATCCATGTACCTCTGCTAGGTCGACTCACAGACCATTTAGGTCGACTCAAAATGAAGAAATCTTCATATCAGTCTGCTAGGTCGACCTACATGGCAACTAGGTCGACCTAATCTGTGAAAATGTCCCCAGAATGCATCAGAAGAGGATTCTGGTCGACCTACTCCTTCAACAGGTCGACCTAACTGGGAGCAAAATTCTGCAAGCTCTGTTAGGTCGACCTAAGCACTACAAGTGGTCGACCTAACTGATCAAGAAAGTTCAAAAATCAGTTTTTCTTGGTTCTAACTGTTATGCAATCATATATATTGTGCAAGGGTAATTATTCAAGCAACACCAACGACTGAAAGATACACAAACGCTTCTCATCTTCGTTCTTCATCATCTCCAACACAATTACACATAATCATTCTTGCGTTGCGGGTTAGTGATGAGTTCGATAACGTCCATGGAACGGAATTGAAGATTCCTAGTGGGTGAAGGTTTGTGGGGTTTGTTGGTGAATAAAATCTGCGGGTTTTGTCCTCCACGACGGGTGGTTCTTGGAGGTTTTTATCAAGAGGCGTTCATTGAGGATTCGGCTGAGTGTAACGATTGAGGAACGGGGAGTTCAAGGAATCAAGACACTGCAGAAGGGAATCAAAGTGAAGCTCTTGGATAACCTTGATCTGGCTCAAGATTAAGGGGGAAGAAGATTCAAAGGATCGACATAATTGGTTTATCGTTTATCGCTTTGTTATCTTCTTTGTATATACTACTTTCAACATTAATGAAAGATTACCCAATTTCAATTTGGAATTGGGGGCAGACGTAGTCGTAGCGAGGACGATCGACGAACTGCCTAAACAAATATCGTGTTCTTGTCGCTTTTACTTTCTCTTTTACTTTCTGTTCATAATTGGTTATAAGTGCAAAATTGATCAACGATTCAAGTGTTAAAATTGTGAATTAAAATTCTGCACAAACATCACAATTCACCACAACTTGAATCACTATCAATTTGAACCTATCACCAAGTGTTTGTGTTTTTGCTTAATCCAATCTCACTGCATTGCAAATCAAAGTTGTCAATCTAGAAGTTAATTGGATTTCAGTTGTTAAACGTATTGGTTAGCTATCATATTACTTCACCATCAATTCCACTTACTATTTGGTTTTGAAACACATACGACCTTTGCAATAGCGGTCCAGAATAGACGCAAGTCGATTCAGAACCGCTTTCGCTCAAGTCTGTAGAAAAATCTGTAAAAACTTAGTGAGATCTATTCACCCCCCCCCTCTAGATCTATAGGCCAGCGTCTAACAAGTGGCATCAAGAGCTCTGGTTTATTCCGTGCTACGTGAAACACTTATTGGAAAGATGGCTTCTGGACCTAAAGGGGCTCATAATAGAGCTCCAGTTTTCAACGGAGAAAACTACGGCTATTGGAAGGATTGTATGTGTGTCCATATCAATGCAATTGATAGGAACATCTGGACAGCTATTGTCAATGGTCCATTTCAGATCACTATGACAAATGCAGCTGGTGCAGTTGTTCCAAAACCAGAAGATACTTGGAATGCTGAAGATGAAAAGAAATATGCATACGATTGGAAAGCGAGAAACATTCTAATCTCAGCTCTAGGAGTTGATGAATACTATCGCGTTTCCCATTGTAGATCAGCTAAAGCTATGTGGGACACATTGCAAGTTGCCCACGAGGGAACGGATGATGTCAAACTAGCTAGGATCAATACGTTAACTCAAGAGTTCGAACTTTTCCACATGGAAGATGGTGAAACCATCGAAAGCATGCAGAAAAGATTCGTTCACCTGAAAAATCGATTAAATTCTCTTGATAGACCTGTTTCCAATGCAGTTGCTACTAACAAAATCTTAAGGTGTTTGAACAGGGAATGGCAGCCCAAAGTTACAGCAATTAAGGAAGCAAATGATCTCAACACTTTAGACATTACCACTCTTTTTGGTAAACTAGAGGAACATGAACAGCATCTTAAATGCCTTGACATGCATGAGAAGAGGACAAAGAAAGAAAAGAACATGGAGAAAGAGGTAGAGAAGAAGTCAATAGCTCTAAAAGCTTCGAGCTCCAAGACCTCAAAACGAGAGCCAAAGGATAGTGACACAAGTGATGACGAAGACTCCGATGATGAGGAAATGGGACTGTTTGTGCGAAGATACAACAAATATCTAAAGAAAAATGGAGCAAAACATTCCGACAAAGGATTGATCAACTATAGAAAGCAATCAAATATGTTCAAACAAGATGACGACAACAAAGGAAAGATTAAAGGTCTTTGCTTCAATTGTGGGAAAGCCGGTCACTACAAACCGGATTGTCCATACCTTAAGAAAGAAAAGGAGAAGAACCAAAGCAAAGGTCATAACAAATCTAAAAGAGCTTACATAGCATGGGAAAGTGATTCATCTAGTGAAAGCTCGTCAAGCGATGAAGAAGAATCAGCAAACCTATGTTTCATGGCTCATCAAAACAAGAAAAAGAAAGCTGAAAAGTGTCTTGACATTGCCGAAAGGTTGTGGTTCCTTGATAGCGGATGTTCAAGACACATGACTGGAGACCTATCTCTTTTCGTTGAGTTTCAAGCAAAGAAAAAGGGGTATGTCACCTATGGAGATAACAATCGGGGAGCCATACTTGGTAAAGGAAGTGTAGGTAACCCTTCTACCACTACTATAACTGATGTGCTGCTAGTAGAAGGTCTTAAACATAATCTTTTAAGTATAAGTCAATTGTGCGACAAAGATTTTAAAGTAATGTTTACAAATTCTGGATGCACAATAGAACATACTAAGAAAAGAGACATTATGTTTAAGGGCTTAAGAGTAAACAACATCTACATGCTAAACTTGGATGAGGTATCTAAGTCTAGTACCAAATGTCTAGTTGCTCTAGGCGATGACTCATGGCTTTGGCATAGACGTCTCGCCCACATAAATTTTGACTTACTAAATAAAGTTGTCTCAAAAGATTTAGTAATCGGTTTACCCAAAATGAAGTTTTCAAAAGATCATCTATGTGATGCTTGTCAAAAGGGAAAGCAAACAAAAATCTCTTTTAAATCAAAGAACGTGGTTTCAACATCACGCCCTCTTGAACTACTTCACATGGATCTCTTTGGCCCTTCAAGGACTAAAAGCATAGGTGGAAACACCTATGGTTTTGTCATTGTCGATGATTACTCGAGATTTTGTTGGACAATCTTTTTACCTAGTAAGGATCAAACTTTTTCAGCCTTTACTCAATTTGCAAGATTATGTCAAAACAAAATGAACAACAAAATAGTCGCAATTCGAAGTGATCACGGTGGAGAATTTGAAAACATTCTTTTTGAAAAATACTGTGATAAACATGGAATTGAGCATAACTTTTCAGCTCCTAGAACACCTCAACAAAACGGAGTAGTTGAACGTAAAAATCGTGTTCTAGAGGAGCTGGCAAGAACAATGCTGAATGAGGGTAATCTACCAAAGTATTTCTGGGCTGACGCGATTAGTACAGCATGTTATGTTTTGAATAGGATAACAATACGTCCTATACTGAACAAAACTCCCTATGAATTACTAAAGGGTAGAAAACCAAATGTATCTCATCTCCATGTATTCGGTTGCAAGTGTTTTGTTTTGAACAATGGTAAGGATAATCTTGGCAAATTCGATGCTAAAGCTGATGAGGGCATATTCCTTGGTTACTCACAATCTAGCAAAGCATATCGAATATATAATAAGAGATTACTTATAGTAGAAGAGTCAGTACACGTTTCTTTTGATGAATCTTATGCAAAATATGTCGAGAAAGGTCTTTCATTTAATGATGCAGGCCCATCCACTGAAGACATTGTCAAGGATAAGGAAGATGAGGATGAAAGTATTGTAAAGAAAGATGCTGAGAGAGAGAAAGATGAGTCTCACAATGAAAATGAAAAAGAAAGCATCTCAAACAATGAAGAACTTCCCAAGGCCTGGACAAACGTGAAAGACCATCCAATTGATAATATAATAGGAGACATCTCAAGGGGCGTTACAACACGCTCAAAGATAAGTAACTTCTGCCATCATTTTGCTTTTGTTTCACAAGTTGAGCCGAAAAACGCTAAGGATGCATTACTTGATGAGCATTGGCTAATGGCCATGCAAGAAGAATTAAACCAATTTAAACGGAATGATGTTTGGGACTTAGTCCCTCATCCGGGAGATCATCAAGTAATAGGCACTAGATGGGTTTTTCGTAACAAACTTGATGAAAACGGTGTTATTACTAGAAACAAAGCTAGATTAGTTGCCCAAGGTTACAATCAAGAGGAAGGTATTGATTATGAAGAGACATACGCTCCTGTAGCACGTCTCGAAGCTATTCGCCTCTTACTTGCTTATGCTTGTTCTAAAGACTTCAAACTATTCCAAATGGATGTTAAGAGTGCCTTTCTAAATGGCTATATAAATGAAGAAGTCTATGTTGCTCAGCCACCCGGCTTTGAGAATTACATGTATCCAACTCATGTTTATAAGCTGAAACGTGCTCTATACGGTCTTAAACAAGCCCCTCGGGCTTGGTACGAACGTTTGAGCAAATTTCTCCTTAGTCAAGGGTACTCTAGAGGTAAAGTTGATACCACTCTCTTTATTAAAAGAAAAGATAAGGATATTCTCTTAGTCCAAATTTATGTAGATGATATTATATTTGGGTCCACTAATGCAAAACTTGTCAAAGACTTTTCTAAGCTTATGCAGAGTGAATTTGAGATGAGTCTCATGGGTGAGCTAAATTTCTTCCTTGGCCTACAAATCAAGCAACTCAGTCATGGAACGTTTGTGAATCAAACTAAATATTGTACGGAGCTGCTCAAAAGATTTGGAATGAGTGAAGCAAAGGAAATTGACACACCTATGGCAGCAAATACAAATCTAGACAAAGATGAGAAAGGTAAAGAGGTTGACGTGAAATTATACCGAGGTATGATAGGTTCACTATTGTATCTTACTGACTCAAGACCAGACATCATGTTTAGTGTGTGTATGTGTGCAAGATATCAATCTTGTCCAAAAGAATCTCACTTGAAAGCTGTCAAAAGAATTCTGCGATACTTACGTGGAACTACTACATATGGCCTATGGTATCCAAAAGGAAATGAGTGTCATTTGGTAGGATTCTCCGATTCAGATTTTGCTGGCTGCAAATCCGATAGAAAAAGCACTAGTGGAACGTGTCATCTATTCTCAAACTCATTAATAAGTTGGCATAGTAAGAAACAAGTATCGGTTGCATTATCCACTGCTGAGGCAGAATATGTAGCTGCTGGAAGCTGCTGTGCACAAATATTATGGCTCAAGCAACAACTTCTTGACTTTGGTATTAAGCTTGATCACATACCTATCATGTGCGACAACACAAGCGCCATAAACTTGAGTAAAAATCCTGTCCTACATTCACGTACCAAACACATTGAAATAAGGCATCACTTTCTACGAGATCATGTAGAGAAAGGAGACGTTACTTTTGAACATGTAGAAAGCAAGAAGCAACTAGCTGACATCTTCACCAAACCGCTAGCAACGGAGCAATATTTCAACATTCGTAGGGAATTAGGGATACTCGATATCTCTAATTTGAGCTAATTACGTTTGTTTTCTCTTAATATTATTTCTTTACTTTATGTATATATCTATTTGTCTTGCTAACATTTCTTTAGCATAAAGGTAGTTCATCATCAAGCCAGGCGTCATATTGAAAAAGCGGTAACGTAATTGTTGTTCACTTCCAAAAATATCATTGATACTATAATATGCTATCAATTAACATGCTTATAGTGACCTCGTGCATAAAAACTGCTCCTGCTCACATATGTGTCTCATTCTACCATTAACTACCTTTTACCTACTACACTATACATGCTAGCATTATTATCTATGGTTCTCTTGTTACTCTTCTATTCTCCTGTTTTCTCTTTTTGATGTTGACAAAGGGGGAGATAGATGCTGGATGTACGGGGGAGCTTTGTTGAGAGATTGCCCTGTTGAGAGATAGATGCTGGATGTACGGGGGAGCTCTGCTGAGTCTTTATCATTTACTACCAGAGCTTAGTCGAATGGTTTGCCATCATCAAAAAGGGGGAGTATGTGAGTACAAGATTACACTCAAAGATGTTTTTGATTTATGGCAAACTCAAATGAGCATTCAAACAACAAGGAGGAATCAGAAAAGCAAAGCATTTGATCACTCATGAAAGCACAAGGTGATCCACTATGCATATAAGTCGACTCAACACAAGCTGGACATGAAAAATGCAGAAAATCAGCAGTTAGGATAGATGCTGGATGTACGGGGGAGCTTTGTTGAGAGATTGCCCTGTTGAGAGATAGATGCTGGATGTACGGGGGAGCTCTGCTGAGTCTTTATCATTTACTACCAGAGCTTAGTCGAATGGTTTGCCATCATCAAAAAGGGGGAGTATGTGAGTACAAGATTACACTCAAAGATGTTTTTGATTTATGGCAAACTCAAATGAGCATTCAAACAACAAGGAGGAATCAGAAAAGCAAAGCATTTGATCACTCATGAAAGCACAAGGTGATCCACTATGCATATAAGTCGACTCAACACAAGCTGGACATGAAAAATGCAGAAAATCAGCAGTTAGGTCGACCTACTGTCAACCTAGGTCGACCTAAAATGAAGGAAAATCCATGTACCTCTGCTAGGTCGACTCACAGACCATTTAGGTCGACTCAAAATGAAGAAATCTTCATATCAGTCTGCTAGGTCGACCTACATGGCAACTAGGTCGACCTAATCTGTGAAAATGTCCCCAGAATGCATCAGAAGAGGATTCTGGTCGACCTACTCCTTCAACAGGTCGACCTAACTGGGAGCAAAATTCTGCAAGCTCTGTTAGGTCGACCTAAGCACTACAAGTGGTCGACCTAACTGATCAAGAAAGTTCAAAAATCAGTTTTTCTTGGTTCTAACTGTTATGCAATCATATATATTGTGCAAGGGTAATTATTCAAGCAACACCAACGACTGAAAGATACACAAACGCTTCTCATCTTCGTTCTTCATCATCTCCAACACAATTACACATAATCATTCTTGCGTTGCGGGTTAGTGATGAGTTCGATAACGTCCATGGAACGGAATTGAAGATTCCTAGTGGGTGAAGGTTTGTGGGGTTTGTTGGTGAATAAAATCTGCGGGTTTTGTCCTCCACGACGGGTGGTTCTTGGAGGTTTTTATCAAGAGGCGTTCATTGAGGATTCGGCTGAGTGTAACGATTGAGGAACGGGGAGTTCAAGGAATCAAGACACTGCAGAAGGGAATCAAAGTGAAGCTCTTGGATAACCTTGATCTGGCTCAAGATTAAGGGGGAAGAAGATTCAAAGGATCGACATAATTGGTTTATCGTTTATCGCTTTGTTATCTTCTTTGTATATACTACTTTCAACATTAATGAAAGATTACCCAATTTCAATTTGGAATTGGGGGCAGACGTAGTCGTAGCGAGGACGATCGACGAACTGCCTAAACAAATATCGTGTTCTTGTCGCTTTTACTTTCTCTTTTACTTTCTGTTCATAATTGGTTATAAGTGCAAAATTGATCAACGATTCAAGTGTTAAAATTGTGAATTAAAATTCTGCACAAACATCACAATTCACCACAACTTGAATCACTATCAATTTGAACCTATCACCAAGTGTTTGTGTTTTTGCTTAATCCAATCTCACTGCATTGCAAATCAAAGTTGTCAATCTAGAAGTTAATTGGATTTCAGTTGTTAAACGTATTGGTTAGCTATCATATTACTTCACCATCAATTCCACTTACTATTTGGTTTTGAAACACATACGACCTTTGCAATAGCGGTCCAGAATAGACGCAAGTCGATTCAGAACCGCTTTCGCTCAAGTCTGTAGAAAAATCTGTAAAAACTTAGTGAGATCTATTCACCCCCCCCTCTAGATCTATAGGCCAGCGTCTAACAAGGCAAACATTGCACTGATGGCCACAGTTGATGATGGATCAAAATCTACATCGGAATTAGATTCTGAAGAGGTATTTTCTCAACTACCTAGAGAAGATTTAGTTTCCAATCTAACAGAACTTCTGCAACTCAAGGCTCATCTTAGTATCAAATACAAAAGGCTGAAAAAGCTATTTGAATCTGAAACTAAGCTAGAAGTGGAAAATTCTGAACTGAAGGAAAAAGTTTTACAATTATCCAAAAATATTGGATCTCCTTCTGACTCAGAAAAATCCATTCCTAGTCTCAATCATATTCTGAAAGAATATGACTCGAGCTTTAGAAAGTTCTTATCTAGAAGTATCGGCAGAAGTCATCTTGCTTCTATGATATATGGTGTTTCTGGAAACAAAAGGATTGGCGTTGGCTATGAGGGTGATACCCCACACAAATTTGAACCTGTAGATGATATGAAAATCACATACAAGCCATTGTATGATCAGTTCAAGTTTGGCCACTCACATGATATTAAGCTCACTTCACATGCCAAAAGCTTTCATGTTACACACACTAAGAAGCATGTGACACAACCTAGAAAATATCATGCTGCTAAACCTAAGGAGTATCATGTTGTACCTCCTGTTGTTTATTATGCTAAACTCTAGTTCAATCATAACTTGAGGAAAACTAACAAAAAAGGACCCAAGAAGTTGTAGGTACCTAAGGAGAAGGTAATTTCTGTTGCAGATATCCTTGGCAGTAAAGAAGACAAAGAAAAGCATGTCATGGTACCTGGACTCTAGGTGCTCGCGACACATGACGGGAAGAAGGTCTATGTTCCAAGACCTGGTGCTTAAATCTGCTGGAGAAGTTAAGTTTGGAGGAGATCAGAAGGGCAAGATAATTGGCTCAGGAACCATATGTTCTGGTAACTCTCCTTCTATAACTAATGTTCTTTTGGTAGATGGATTAACTCATAAAATATTGTCCATAAGTCAATTAAGTGACAATGGTTATGACATAATCTTTAATCAAAAGTCTTACAAGGCTGTAAGTCAGAAGGATGGCTCAATCCTATTTACAGGCAAGAGAAAGAATAACATTTATAAGACTGATCTTCAAGATCTTAAGAATCAGAAGGTAACTTGTCTTATGTCTGTTTCCGAAGAGCAATGGGTCTGGCACAGAAGATTAGGACATGCTAGTTTGAGAAAGATTTCTCAGATTAACAAACTAAATCTGGTCAGAGGTCTCCCTAATCTGAAATACAAATCAGATGCTCTTTGTGAAGCATGTCAGAAGGGCAAGTTCTCCAAACCTGCATTCAAGTCTAAGGATGTTGTTTCTTCCTCTAGACCGCTAGAACTTCTGCACATTGATCTGTTTGGCCCAGTCAAAACAACATCTGTCAGAAGGAAGAAATATGGATTAGTCATCGTAGATGATTATAGCCGCTGGACATGGGTAAAGTTCTTAAAACACAAGGATGAGTCTCATTCAGTGTTCTTTGAATTCTGCACTCAGATTCAATCTGAGAAGGAGTGTAAAATCATAAAGGTCAGAAGTGATCATGGTGGTGAATTTGAGAACAGATTCTTTGAGGAGTTCTTCAAAGAAAATGGTATTGCTCATGATTTCTCTTGTTCTAGAACTCCACAACAAAATGGAGTTGTAGAACGAAAGAATAGGACTCTACAAGAAATGGCCAGAACCATGATCAATGAAACCAATATGGCTAAGCATTTCTGGGCAGAAGCAATAAACACTGCATGCTATATTCAGAATAGAATCTCCATAAGACCTATTCTTAATAAGACTCCTTATGAATTGTGGAAGAACAGAAAGCCAAACATTTCATATTTCCATCCTTTTGGATGTGTTTGTTTCATTATGAATACTAAAGATCATCTTGGTAAGTTTGATTCTAAGGCACAAAAATGTTTCCTTCTTGGATATTCTGAACGCTCTAAAGGCTACAGAGTATACAATACTGAAACATTAGTTGTAGAAGAATCAATCAATATCAGATTTGATGGTAAGCTTGGTCTTGAAAAGCCAAAGTAGTTTGAGAATTTTGCAGATTTAGATATTGATATATCAGAAGCTGAAGAACCAAGAAGCAAAGTTTCAGAAGCTGAAGATCTCAGAAGCAAAGGATCAGAAGATCAAGTTGCTGCATCTTTAGAGAATCTCAGAATTTATGAAGAGCCAACAGTCAGAAGATCTTCTAGACTCACCTCAGCTCACTCAGAAGATGTCATTCTTGGAAAGAAGGATGATCCTATCAGAACAAGAGCATTCCTTAAGAACAATGCAGAATGTCAATTAGGTCTTGTCTCTTTGATCGAGCCAATTTCTGTCGATCAAGCTCTAGAAGATGCAGACTGGATAATTGCCATGCAAGAGGAACTAAATCAGTTTACAAGGAATGATGTATGGGATCTTGTTCCTAGACCAAAAGGTTTTAACATCATTGGTACAAAGTGGGTTTTCAGAAACAAGCTAAGCGAAAAGGGAGAAGTGGTAAGAAACAAAGCCAGACTGGTGGCTCAGGGTTATAGTCAGCAAGAAGGTATTGACTATACAGAAACCTTTGCACCAGTGGCCAGGTTAGAATCTATTCGTCTATTAATTTCTTTTGCCACTCAACATAACATCACTCTATATCAAATGGATGTTAAGAGTTCCTTCTTAAATGGTTATATAGATGAAGAAGTCTATGTCCACCAACCTCCTGGTTTTGAGGACGCTAAGTCTCCAGAACATGTCTTTAAACTAAAGAAGTCATTATACGGATTAAAGCAAGATCCTAGAGCTTGGTATGAAAGATTAAGTTATTTCCTTCTGGATAATGGTTTCACTAGAGGAAAAGTGGATACTACTCTCTTTTGTAAAACCTTTAAAAAGGATATTTTAATTTGTCAAATTTATGTTGATGATATTATCTTTGGAACAACTAATGCTACACTTGGAAAGGAGTTTGCTAAGTCTATGCAGGCTGAGTTTGAAATGAGCATGATGGGAGAACTCAAGTATTTTCTTGGGATCCAGATCAATCAAACATCAGAAGGAACTTATGTTCACCAAACCAAGTATGTGAAAGAACTTCTGAAGAAGTTTAATCTTTCTGAAAGCAAAGAAGCAAAGACTCCTATGCATCCAACGTGTATATTAGGTAAGGATGAGGTAAGTAAGTAAGAAGGTAGATCAGAAGTTGTACAGAGGTATGATTGGATCTCTTCTATATCTTACTGCTGCTAGACCTGATATTTTATTCAGTGTTTGTCTGTGTGCAAGATTCCAATCAGATCCTAGAGAATCTCACTTAACAGCTGTTAAGAGAATTCTGAGGTATCTGAAAGGTACTAATAATGTTGGTTTAGTCTACAGAAGATCTAAAGAGTACAACTTAGTAGGTTATTGTGATGCTGATTACGCTGGAGATAGAATTGAAAGAAAGAGTACTTCTGGAAGTTGTCAATTCCTTGGAAGTCATCTGATCTCCTGGTATAGCAAGAAGCAAGCTATCATTGCCCTCTCTACAACAGAAGTAGAATATGTTGCTGCTACTGGATGTAGTACATAGATGCTCTGGATGAAGAGTCAGTTAGAGGATTATCAGATATATGAGAGTAACATTCCTATTCTCTGCGATAATACTTCTGCTATTTGTCTATCTAAGAATCCTATCTTACATTCCAAAGCTAAACATATTGAGATCAAACATAATTTCATTAGGGACTATGTTCAGAAGGGTGTTCTCTCTTTGAACTTTGCTGATACAGACCATCAATGGGCTGATATCTTTACAAAACCCCTCGCTGAAGATAGGTTTAAGTTCATTCTGAAGAATATCAGTATGGATTTATGCCCAGAATGAGAAGATGAGAAGTTCTGATGTATGGATTAGTTCTGAAATGATCTTGTGTTATCTTCTTATTAGATGTTCTGATGATGATCTCACGATGGATGCTGCTGTTGAGAATGTTGTTCCACTGAACAGAAGTTGTGAAGCTTCTTCTAGAGAAACCTCTCTTCTGGTGAAGACTTTAGAGGTTATTCAAAAGAATCAAGTTGATCTAGCTTCTCGCCTGGACAAGCAAGAAGATACCAACAATGAGTTTCGCTCATTTATACAGAAGCAGACTGAAAGCAACAATGAGATTCATGACCTTCTAGCTAAGATAGTTTCTAAACTAGGCTACTCGTAGTCGTTTGGTCTTAGATGTCTCCTCTTTATTGCATCTGTGTTTTTGCATCTGTCTTCTCATCCCTTGTATCTTCTGATTAATTCTGATGAATGAAATCTTTTATCTTCTCTCATATTGTTTGTTTTTCATCTGAATCTTTTATGCTTTTTGATGTTATGACAAAAAGGGGGAGAAAATGTGATAATTGATTTGATTTACTATATCAGTTACTGGGAGTAAGTCTCCACATTTCTAACAGAATTTGCAAGTTCTATGTCTTTGAGTGTTTTGCAGGATTGAAGACATTCTAAAAAGCTCAACATGAGAAGCAAGGACATAGGGAAAAGCAATTCTATATAGAAACAAGCTCATGGAAATTGAAGCAAGCTGAGTGTTGTGAAGCTTCAAGATCAGAAGCAAGAAGGAAGAATGTTCTGATATTCTTGTGATAGAATATGCTCTAACACATTCTTACTCCTTATATGTTCTGATACATTTTTTTATGTGCTCTGATACATATTTTATGTTCTGATGCATTTTATGTGTTCTGATACATAGTATATGCTCTGAAACATATTTTATGTTCCGATTCATTCATACCTTGACTCTTGTTGTCTAGTTTGTTTCTGAAACATTTCAGGATGTAGAGATTCTCTGATGATGCTCTGGTACATTCAAGAATGTTCTGATACAATCAAGCATGCAATGATTCTAGAAGAAATTCAAAGCTCTGAAGCTAACCTATGGAAGCAAGAAGCAGAAGCTCTGAATGTTCTGAAGTTCTAAGCATATGTGAACGTCTCAACTGAAATGGAAAATACTCAGGGAAGTCATCTATTTATAAATTTCTTCCGGTATTTATTTCAGGGGAAGATTGTTCATCTCAGGGGGAGATTGTTAATCTCAGGGGGAGACATATTCACACACTATGTTTATATGCTTTTGCTATAACTGTGTATTTGTCTTTAGCCATCTGATATTCTGATTGCAAATTCATATCAATTATATATGTTTTTGTCATCATCAAAAAGGGGGAGATTGTTAGAACAAGATTTGTTCTGATCAATATTCTTAGTTTTGATGATAACAATGTATATGAATTTTGCTTGATATAATGTGGTACTCTAATCCTATGCAATTTCCATTTCAAGAAACATATAAAGAGTATGCACAAAATAAGCGCAAGAAGCACTGACTCAGAAGGTTCAGCATGCAACATCAGAACATGCTCTGGCAAGACATCAGAAGATGGTCAAGCAAAATCAGAACATGGTCTATTGAAGCATCAGAAGAACTTAAGATCAGAAGCAGAAGCACTGAAGTTCTCATGGTATCACGCTAGAAGCACTTCAAGGTCAGAAGACAAGAAGATGCTCTGCACCAAGCTGTTTGACTCTGATGAAATTCAAACATTGTTCATACAAACATCAGATCAGAAGCAAGTACAGGATAGCAGGCTACGCTGAATAACAAAAGGAACGTTAGAAGCTATTAACGGCAAAGTCAGTAGACGCAGCAAAAGCAAGGCTCGAGGTAGTTAACAAAAGAGTGAAATATTAAATGCAATGCTGTACGGATCACGCAACGCATTAAATGCTCCCAACGGTCATCTTCTCAAACGCCTATAAATGGAAGTTTTGATGAGAAGCTGAATACAACACTTTGCGCAAACATACAGAAATGCTGTCAAATTCAAAAAGCTCTCAAACTTCATCTTCAACCTCACTTCATTACTGTTGTAATATCTTAGTGAGATTAAGCTTAAACTTTAAGAGAAATATCACAGTTGTGATTATAGCTTTATAAGAAGCATTGTAATACTCCTGTAAGAATTTGTTTACATTCATTTTTAAAGAACTATAGGAGATCAAGTTGTGATCGGATTCTCTAGAAAGTCTTAGAGGTTATCTAAGCATTGTGTTCCTAGAGTGATCAGGTTGTGATCAGAATACTCTAGAAGACTTAGAGGGTATCTAAGTGGAAAACCATTGTAATCTTGTGTGATTAGTGGATTAAATCCTCAGGTGAGGTAAATCACTCCAAGGGGGTGGACTGGAGTAGTTTAGTTAACAACGAACTAGGATACAAATCATTGTGCAAATTGTTTTTATCTTAAGAGTTTTAAAACTACACTTATTCAAACCCCCTCTTTCTAAGTGTTTTTCTATCCTTCAAATACATCTTAACCTAAGATTCAATGGGTAACAACAAGTCATTGATTTGGAAGTTAGTGCAACATTTTGTGACAATATTGACTATTACATAATTGAGGGTTGAGTTTTTTAAAACTCTTAATGAAGTTCTATATCGAGGAGGATATGTATCACAAGAAATAGATACAAACTGAACTTCACCTATATGAATTTCAGGATGGTGCCGTCTTAATGTGAGAGTTGGAGTTTCTCTAATAAAAAATTTATGAAGAACAGGAAAAGCACATGGCCATAAATAGTGCTAGGCCAGATATGTAGGCGAAGAACCTTTAAAGAGTGTGTGTATTGTAACGCCAGTCTGATCACATGGAATAACGGTTCAAAGCATAGCTACCTTACGTTCTGATTAGGCTTTGCGTTGTCTTTACTAAGGTTAAGTTCAAATCGAAATATACCTAACTGTATTAACACTCTTTTATTTTTCTAATTTCTGGAATTGATCTTTTCATTATTAGAACAAGTGGGGATTGTTTTAATTATTACAATAGTTGTTCCAATATGATAAGAGAAGTGGATTCGAAAAATGGCAACACTTCACGAAGTGTTGCAAAATGAATCCATGCAACTCTTGAAGTGTGTTGTTGTAGGCCAATCATTGTGAATTTTGGTAAAAGAGATTGTTTCACCAAGGGTCGCTACCTTGTAAAACAATACAAATGTGGCCTATAAATAATTCATTCCGAAGTCAGAAAATCACAACACAAAATCCGAAAATTCTCTTTAATCAATTCCAAACACTCTTCACTACATTCAACGAAGTGTGTGTCGTGGGCCTGTTTAAGGATAGATTAGAAAACCATCGTCCCAACCGTCGTCCATATTTGCGGCGGTTCTAAACTGCCACCAAATTATAAACGTGTAAATTATTTTTGTTTTAAAGGTAAATTGCGGCGGTTTGAAACCGCCGTAAATTTTTAATACTTAAAAAAATTAAAATTCCACCTTCATTTTTTTGCATTATTATAAAAAAAAACAATAAACATTAAAAAAAACTCAGCCCACCCAATAACAACTCAAAGTCTATTTCATAATGCTCCTCATTATTTTATATAATTTGTTGTAAATTCAATGCCACGAACAAAGTATAAAATAAGGGATGAATAAAGGACAAGGAAGAAGAGGAGAACACAAATATTGGTTATAACTGCTATTCTTTTACTTTCTCTTAAAACAAGATTACAAGTTTACAAGAATAACAAATAACCTCTCTCACCCTAAATTAGGATTTGCAGCTTAGCAATGATGAGAGACTAGTATGCTATTTATAATAAAACCTAACATACTAACTAATGGGCTTTTTCCACAAGGCCCATTACACAAGCCAACTTAATAAACATGCTAACTTAACAAATTAGGGTTTAAACACTAAAACCTAATTTAACATGCTAACAACCCTAGCATCTTCGACACAAGCATGTGAACAACCTTCGACTTCATGCTTAACCCTGTCGAACCAAGAAGCTACCCTTCGGCCATACTAGAGTTCGATCCAATATCTCACAAATCTCCACCTTGGATCTAACTCTAAAACATCAAGGGAACAAACTAGCTTTCTTCATGCAGCTTTATCAACTGCATACAGTGGAAAAACTTGCAACTCGGCAATGTCTTGGTGATCGTATCAGCAGCATTATCTTCAGTCGAAACCTTCAGCACTTGGACTTCTCCGCGCTCGATTACTCCTCTGACGAAATGCAGCCTCACATCAATGTGCTTAGTTCGCTCATGATAGGATGAATTCTTCAACGGGTGTATTGCACTTTGACTATCACATTTAACAGTGATACCTCGACCTTGAAGTTTCAGCTCCTTCGCAAAACCTTCAAGCCACAATGCTTCTTTCACAGCTTCAGTTAAGGCAATATATTCCGCTTCAGTGGTTGATAGAGCAACAACCTTCTGAAGTGTTGCTTTCCAACTAATTGTTGTGCCAAACATAGTGAAAACATATCCAGAAATAGATTTTCTGGAATCCATACAACTTGCATAATCAGAGTCGACATATCCTTCGATTACTGCTTTACTATCTTCACCCAAGGCTCCACCATAAATTAAGACTCTATTCAGAGACCCATTTATGTACCTTAAAATCCACTCCAATGCTTGCCAGTGAGCCTTTCCAGGGTTCGCCATGTACCTGCTTACAAGACTTACTGCATATGCTATGTCGGGTCTAGTACAAACCATAGCATACATCAAAGAACCAACTATATTAGCATATGGGATGCTATTCATATAGGCTCTTTCGACATCAGTATTGGGACACTGATCAATACTCAGCTTGAATTGAGGGTTTGTTGGAGTCACAACTGGCTTCGAATTCGACATACCAAACTTTTCGAGAATCTTTCGTAGATATGTCTCTTGAGATAAGCATAACTTCGACTTCTTTCTATCTCTTCGAATGTCAATTCCAAGGATCCTGGAAGCAGCTCCCAGACCCTTCATATCAAACTCCTTATTGAGTTCAGCCTTCACCCTCATCACATCTTCAACATTGTTGCTTGCAATGAGAATATCATCCACATAAAGCAACAAAATAACAAATGAATTACCAGGTCGAAATCTGAAGTAAACGCAGTGGTCGAACTGACTTCTAATGAAACTTATGCGTGCCATGAACTTGTTGAATCTCCTATTCCACTGTCGAGGAGATTGTTTCAGCCCATATAAAGATCTCTTTAGCTTGCACACATAATCTTCCTTTCCCTTTTCGACATACCCTTCAGGTTGCCTCATCAGGATCGTTTCATCTAGATCACCATACAAGAACGCAGTCTTCACATCCATTTGTTCCAGTTCAAGGTCGAACTGTGCCACCATGGCAAGCAACATTCGAATGGACCTATGCTTCACAACAGGAGAAAACACATCATTGAAGTCGACACCCTCTTTCTGAGTGAAATCCCTTGCAACTAACCTTGCCTTGTATCTTTTCGACGTCACTCCTTCGATTCCTTCCTTAACTTTGAAAATCCATTTACAGCTTACTAACCTTGCCCCAGCAGGTTTCTTGATCAGTTCCCAAGTGTGATTATCATGAAGATATTTCATCTCATCATCCATGGCCTTCAACCATTCAGTCTTATTTCGACTCCTCATAACTTCCTTGTAGTCTCTAGGTTCTTCGTCTAGAACCTCACTTGCAGAGATTAAGGCATAAGCTATAAGATATGCATACCCAGGTCTCTAAGGTGCCTTGATGACTCTTCTCGGCCTATCTCTCGACAATAGGTAGTCATCGACAGTTTCCTCATCCCCCTCAGCATCTTCTGCTTCTTCTACGACTTCATCAGGGATATGCAATTCAGCATCAACATGCTCCACCTCAACAGGAATCTCTACCTGTTCCAGCTCGTCGTCAGATGTTTCTGTACTTCGACCAACATCATCAGTTTTCTTAAAAGCCATTTCAGCTTCATTGATAACTACATCTCGACTGGGGATACACATCATGTGACCTGACTCTAGGCACCATAGCGTATAAGCTTTGACTCCTTTAGGGTATCCCATGAACATGCATTTTAGTGCTCTAGGTTCGACCTTGTCTTGCCTAATGTGACCATAGGCTACGCAGCCAAATACTCTCAGTTTGTCGAGATCTGGTGGATGTCCCGACCAAACTTCTTCAGGTGTCTTCATATCTAACATTGTCGAAGGACATCTGTTTATTAGATATGTTGCTGTCGAAACAGCCTCAGCCCAGAACACCTTCTTTAACCCTGCACTAGTCAACATACATCTGACTCTCTCCAAAATAGTTCGATTAAACCTTTCAGCCAAACCATTTTGTTGTGGAGTACCTGCAGTAGTTCTATGCCTTGCAATACCAGAGGCAGCACAAAAACTGTCGAATGCCTCATTGCAAAATTCAAGGCCATTGTCGGTTCTCAACCTCTTGACCTTTCTGCCAGTCTGATTTTCAACCAGAGTCTTCTAACGTTTGAAATTCTCAAAAGTTTCATCCTTAGTCTTCTGGATGAATACCCATAATTTTCCGGAATAATCATCTACTATGGATAGAAAATACCTTGCTCCTGAATGTGATGGACACCTTGCAGGCCCCCAAAGATCAGCATGGATGTAGTCAAGGGATCCATGTGTTCTACGTTTGCCTTTGTTGAACTTCCCTCTGCAAGATTTTCCAAGTACACAGGGTTCACAAAACTTCAGCTTTTCGACTTTGTCTCCACCAAGCAGATTTTGTTTCCCTAATTCAACCAGACCCCTTTCACTGACATGGCCCAATCTCATGTGTCAGATTTCTGTTTTCGACAAAGGTTTCGTGGATGCAACATTTGTCGAACCACTTACAACTTCAGCCTCAAGGGTATACAAGCCTTGTTTCTTCACGCCTCTCAAGACTTCCTTCGAACCCTTCATGATTCTTAGGATACTTTTCTTTCCTTGGAAAACATATCCTTTCTTGTCGAATTCACCAAGAGAAAGCAGATTTCTCTTCAAATCAGGAACATACCTGACTTCAGTCAACAACCTTATTGACTCATCATGGAGCTTAAATCTCACAGATCCAACACCTGCAATCTTGCAAGCCTTGTTGTTTCCCAGCAATACTGATCCACCATCTTGATCACATAATTCCTCGAACAAGTCTTTGTTTGGAGTCATGTGCCAAGTGCAACCTGAATCCATAATCCAATCCTTCTTAGAGTCACTGCTTGAAACCATAAGAACATCAGATGATTCGAAATCATCTTGAACAATGGCAGCATTGCCATTATCCTTACCTCCATGATATTTCAGGCGTTCAGGGCACACCTTTCTTGTGTGACCCTCCTTCTTACAATGGTAGCATCGAATGCCAGATGCTTCGCCACTGTAAGACTTCGACTGGCTTTTGTCTTTCTTCTTGTCGAATTTACCATCCTTTCGTAAGAGTTTTCCTTTAATGGCCAAACCTTCGCCAACAGTCGAAGGTTTATGCTCCTTTCGTTCATTCAAGTCCTTAGAGTACAAGGCTGATTGAACTTCTTCAAACGTCAGGGACTCCCTTCCATACAAGAGAGTTTCTTTGAAGTGAGCATGTGATCGAGGCAAAGAACATAATAGTAACAGCGCTTGATCTTCATCATCGATCTTCACATCAATATTTTCAAGATCAAGAATCAGTTTGTTGAACATATCCAACTGCTCAGCCAATACTTTGTCTTCAATCATCATGAATGAATACAAAGCTTGCTTCAGTTAGAGTCGATTTACCAGCGATTTGGTCATATACAAACTTTCAAGTTTCACCCATAACCCTGATGCCGTCGTCTCCTTTGATACCTGCCGGAGAACCTTATCACCAAGGCTCAACAAAATTGTGCTGTGTGCTTTCTAGATCATATTCGTCTTCTCCGCTGCCGTCAATTCTGCATTCATGGCTGCCTCTCCCTTCAACGCTTCCAAACAACCCTGCTGAACCAGTAGGGCTTTCATCTTCAAGCGCCACAGACCGAAATCATTCACTCCGGTGAACTTTTCAATCTCATACTTTGTTGAAGGCATCTTCTCCACGCTCACCGCACCAATTTGTTGTGAATTCAATGCCACAAATAAAGTATAAAATAAGGGATGAATAAAGGACAAGGAAGAAGAGGAGAACACAAATATTGGTTATAACTGCTACTCTTTTACTTTCTCTTAAAACAAAATTACAAGTTTACAAGAATAACAAATAACCTCTCTCACCCTAAATTAGGATTTGCAGCTTAGCAATGATGAGAGACTAGTATGCTATTTATAATAAAACCTAACATACTAACTAATGGGCTTTTTCCACAAGGCCCATTACACAATCCAACTTAATAAACAAGCTAACTTAACAAATTAGGGTTTAAACACTAAAACCTAATTTAACATGCTAACAACCCTAGCATCTTCAACACAAGCATATGAATAACTTTCGACTTCATGCTTAACCCTGTCGAACCAAGAAGCTACCCTTCGACCATACTAGAGTTCAATCCAATATCTCACATAATTTTACAAACACATAAGCTAAATGATTTATCTCATTACAAAACTGGCTTAAACAAAATAACTATATAATCATATAAAATAATGTGGGTTCATATATAGAAGGTGATAATTGTGGCAACTTAATCCCCAGGGACCATTTTTATGTATATACTGAAGTAGCCCAACAAATATGATCCTTTACACCCAAAGCCAGTACCTACTCAAAATTGTAGACAAAAAAACCATGATCAATACTATATCAAGTTTATAATATAATTAAACCAATATGTCATAGCCACTACATATATTTAGAATGTGTTTTCCATCCATGCCCAAACCACACACAACCAAGTGATTGAAGACATATTAATATAATGGGGGACATTGACACTCACATAACAAACAGGGATTTCAAAAACTCCAACTCTAGATGTTTTATTACAAAATTTATTTTCTATCAAAATAAATATATGGAACATCTAGGACTCACAATGTATGTTAATTAAGTGCAAGTACAATATACACACATCAAGATAAAATAAAAATTTATACACTTAATGAAGTATATCTATCTTCTTATACACTTAAATCAGCCACGAGTTCCTATCTATCCTTAGAAAAAAAAAGGTTGCAGAAGTAGCTGACCATTACTTTTTAATGGGTGAATGAACTATGAGGTTCCACTTTACAAAGATAGATTGCATATGATAATCATGTATAGGTATGTTATTTGTGATATGAATTATGAACACAGACAAGAAGCTTTCCATATAAAACAACGAAAAAAGAATAATAGAAGTACTTGGAAAGTAACGAAATTCAACCTTGGCTGCTTTTGCCATCCATCAAAAGGAACCTGTAGTTTTTTAAATCACATATCAATATGAATGTTTTCTACTCTAAGCAAAACATATGTGAAGGATAGAAAAACACTTAGAAAGGGGGGGTTTGAATAAGTGTAGTATCAAAACTTGTAAAATAAAAACAACTTGCACAATTATTTTTATCCTGGTTCGTTGTTAACTAAACTACTCCAGTCCACCCTTATCAGGTGATTTACCTCAATTGAGGATTTAATCCACTAATCACACGAGATTACAATGGTTTTCCACTTAGACACTGCTAAGTCTTCTAGAGTCTTCTGATCACAACCTGATCACTCTAGGAACAATCTGCTTAGATACCCTCTAAGACTTTTCTAGAGTATTCTGATCTAACTGATCACTCTAGTCCTTTACAACTTAATGTAAACAAATTATAAGAGTATTACAATGCTTCTTAAAAGCGATAATCACAACTGTGATATTTCTCTTACAGTTTAAAGCTTACTCTCACTATATTATTACAACAGCAATAAGTGAGGTTGAAGATGAAGTTTGAGAGCTTTCAAAATGAACAGCGTTTCAGCAAAGTTTTTGTTAAGAGTTGTATGCAGTTTCGTTGTTAACCTTTGCTTCTATTCAGAACTTCATTTTATAGGCGCGTGGGAAGATGACCGTTGGGAGCATTTAATGCTTTGCGTATCCGTACAACATTGCATTTAATGTTTCACACTATTGTCAACTACCTCGAGCCTTGCTTTTGCTGTGACTACTGACGTTGCCGTTAATAGCTTCTAACATTCCTTTTGTCAGTCAGTGTAGCCTGCCATCTTATACTTGATTCTGATTGATCTTTTGTAGATACAACGTTTGAATATCATCAGAGTACAAACAGCTTGGTGCATAAGCATCTTCTGATCTTCTGACCTTGAAGTGCTTCTGAGCGTGATACCATTACTTCAGTGCTTCTGCTTCTGAACTCCAGTCCTTCTGATGCTTCCATAGACCATGTTCTGATTCTGCTTGACCATCTTCTGATGTCTTGCCAGACCATGTTCTGATGTTGCATGTTGAACCTTCAGAGTCAAAGTTTCTAAGCGCTGATTTGTG
Organism: Vicia villosa; assembly: GCF_029867415.1. Classification (NCBI taxonomy): domain Eukaryota; kingdom Viridiplantae; phylum Streptophyta; class Magnoliopsida; order Fabales; family Fabaceae; genus Vicia; species Vicia villosa. The sequence goes on from NW_026705121.1 coordinate 469,816, forward strand.
CATACTCTTTATATATTTCCTGAAAAGGAAATTGCATAGGATTAGAGTACCACATTATCTTAAGCAAAATTCATATACATTGTTATCATCAAAACTAAGATAATTTGATCAGAACAATTCTTGTTCTAACAATATGTCTCAACACAACAACAAATATTATAAGTAATCAATTATAAGTTTCACATACAGGGGATAAATTCTTGAATACAGATACCATATTCATGAAAATTGAGGTAAACTAAACCATTGTATATAGAGTTTTCTTTACTACAATAATGAGCTCCATACTCTTAGTAATAACCACATCCAGATCCAAGAAAAAATTGATAGCAAAATTATGAAGGTCGTGTTCTAGGAGTTTTAACTACTAGCATGGTATTTCAATGCTTTCCAAAACCTTTACCCAATTACGACAAAACATTAGCACACTAAATTAACATAGAACATTAGCATCTACTGCACTACTTCTGGTACTAATTATTACACACATATTTCATTGATAGCTATGAAATACGGACACAAAAAATGAGAAGCAAAATCAGCTCTCACCATAAACCAACCTCTCAAATTAACTCCTTGGCACTTGCATAGACCATCTATGCTTTTTGATTGAACCAAACATTCATGGAGATTCATCTTCTTTAGGCACATAGTATGTAGGATCCTGACACAACATTGGAAATAATAAGCAACCAAAATCAAAATGCAAAACAGATAAGGACAATGGATTAAAAAATTCCACCATCATTACTAAGAAAAGAGGTTGCAAAGTCATGTCACTTCATAACATGTGCATCTCACACAACAATGAAAACAAGTGTACTAGAGAAAATATCATTGAATCATGTACGATAGGCCATAATCTTTAAGCAGTTTCGTACTTTGATGCATATATATTTATGAACTGCGTAATACAAAATCATCACATCAGTGCAAGCCATGTAAAAAACCAGTTTTTTCGAGTCTCACAAACATTATTCACGTCGATAAAATGAATTTTCAAGATAAGCATACAAAGAAATCTGACCTGGTTTCGGTAAATGATGTATGCGAGACAGAGATAGACCAAGAGGAACGGTAAAATAGGTGAAGCTAAGAAGAAATATGAAATATCAAGTACAAAGAAAAGGATCCTTGGAAGATCTCTGTGGTAAGGCATATACAGAGCTTCGAATTCACTTTCATGTTTTGTGAAGGGACTTTTTATCAAACTGAGAATGAGAGGAATTATCTGAAATAGTTCCGATGAAACGCTTGTCCTTCCTGTAGTGACAATGTAAGTAGTGAAAAACAATGCCTAAAGTAAAATCAATATAAATTGAATTAAAAATACATTTAAATAAAAGATTGTTTCATAGTTAATTGTTCATTTAGTATGCAGTTTTAGACTAAAATATCATGTATACCTGCGTCGGGACTGCAACAGCTAGTTGTCCAGTAATTCCCCTCAGATCAAGGATGATTAAGGATGATTAATGACTTGGGTGAAAGCAATATAAAGCAAGAGCAGCTCATCTGCATCACTTTCTAGATGCATACCTTCATCTTCACTATAACCCTAATTTTCTTCAATCAAAATTACAGTAAGATAAAATCATAGCTAACACAATAAGGGTTTTTGATTTTGAACTGAATCATAGAAAAAGAATTGAACATTTTTTATAGCATTGGGATGAGAGTGAGTGGTGCTTTGATTAAGAACTTCAACACCAGTCCAATCTATGAAGCCTAAGAGATCAACCTAATTAAGATATTAGGAACTAGGTTAGAATTTCGGAACCCTAAATCGAATAAGATAAACATCATGGAGATAATGATATAATTTGAATCTTACTTGAACCTTGTGAATAGCGGTGGCAGATTCTCCATACATTGTTGCTGATTTGTGTGACGTGGGAAGAGAGAGATAGGAGAAGAAGGGGGAATAGAATCAATGTCAATGCCAACAACAACACCAACCTGATTTGTGCGACTTCAAAGAGAGATCTTCCCCTCGGCGTAGCAATTAAAGGAGGCTAGTATGAAGATCTCTATAGGATGTTTGATGCTTTCGATTGGAGCTCTCAGACCTAACACACAGTCGTCATCATGTACGAAGGAGTTTTGTATTCTGAAAAGAAAATGAAATTACGGTAGAATTTGGGAATCTTAGTTGCGTGAATTGAAAGAACATGGCAGCAGGTGGAGAACAATCGTGAAACTTAAGCGAGGCCGGTTCTTACAACCGTCGTGGGATATGAAAGTGATATTGTAATATTATTATATTTAATAACTAGTAGAAGACCCGTGCGTCCGCACGGGTAATTTATATCTTAATGTGAATAATATAATACAAACGAAATGAGCACATATACCTTAATAGTTTTTAGGAATATAATTAGAAATGTTAATGTGAAACATCATCTTTGAAATGTTAAAGTGAAACATCACTGATAATTATAAATATGTACAATTATTGAATAAAATAAAAAAGGTATTGTGGTGATTGTGACCCGTAAAAATAGTGAGTTAAAGTAATAAAATTCAGAGGAGTTAGTAAAAGTTATATCGGGTCTAGTACCTAAGGATTTGCTAATCACCAACAATCCAATATGTCTAATATCTATAAATATTTATAAATATAACTAATATCTATAAATATTTATAAATATTTTGTTGGTTAAAATAGATAGATATATTGTGGTGTTAGTAACCCGTGAAAATAATGAGTTTCAGTGAAGAAATTCGTAGAAATTGGTAAAATTTATAACTATCATTCTCATTATTTTCTTAGAATACAATAAATTGATATTTTTAGTGATATCACTCTCAATTGTTTCCTTAAAATTTAAAAATATCACTCTCATTATGTCCTTAAAATTTACAAACATCATTCTCAATTGTATTAAATTAAAAATAAAATAAAAAAGTGGATTCATGACGAAGCAATTTTTTTTATCATCTACAAATAAAGATTTTATCGCTCAAATAAAAATAGTTGTTGATTAAAATAAGAAATTGATTAATTATTATTTTAAATAATAATAAATAAATATAATTACTTAAATATATTGTAAAACCAAAATTTTCCAACTAACGTTTATATAGACGTCAACAATTTTTTTTCATTAAACTATATATTAAATTGAATTACCTAACAAATCTTTTGAAAAAAAATGAAGAGATAAAATATTTAATTCATATGTAATGCTAATTTATGCACATAGTTATTAAAAAAAATTCGGTTATATATTGTATTACAATTAAAAATACTCAAATCTCATCATTTTAGTATACTATACTATAGATGCCAATAATTATTTTAATTAAAGATAAGTTACAGAAGAATGTAAAAGCATCTATTCTAAATAATGGGCATGTTTATTTTGAAATAAATAGTAAAAATGATGGAAAGCAAAATAATTAAAATTAATTTTGATAAAAAATATATTTTACTAATCATATACAAAGTTAACCCATTAACTTTGAATTTAACAATTTATTATGATATACTAAATTAATTAATTTAGGTACCATTTTAATGTCCAAATGTAATTGTATGATATCAATTCACTATTTAAGTGGAGTTAGTATAGGGTATTTATAAATATATATTGCAATACGATTAAAAACTTCCAAATCTAATTATTTCCATCAATTATTCTACAATAGATGTTACAAGTTTTTTTTCTCATTAAAATGCATTAAACTGAATTAATAGCAAAATACTACAGCTGTCAATAATTTTTTTTCTTCATTAAAGTGCATGAATTAAATTACCAACAAAGTTTTTCAAGAAAATGAAAAAAAATTTCCTTCATTAACGGTAATGCTAACTTGTGTTCTAACTCCTAAGACACAAGTTAAATGTCCTAAGAGACAAGTTAAGAGTTAAATATATAAAATATTTAGAAATAAAATTGTTAAATTGTTAATTGGTAATAAAATATTTGAAAATGAACAAAATTTTTCTTCATTAGGGATAATGCTAAATTGTTAATTTATTTTGTTTAACATTTTTTTTTCAATTGGTAATAAAATCAATTTATTCAATTTTTAAAAAAAATATTATTGATCTTAAATAGAAATTTATTATTATTGGGAAATCAAATCTAAAAAATTAATTTTTATGTAATTAAATATTTTCTGTGTATTATTTTGTACTTGTATTATTTATCTAAACATTTTAGTTTTATAAATAGATATGATCAGTCAATATTTAGTTTTTTATTATATTTTATTAAATGTTCACGGTGAAACAATTATATTTTAAATTTTCAATGTTGATCTTTCAATATTTCAATATTAATTAAAAATACAAAATAATATTATATACTTAAAATTGTTCAAATCAACTATATAAATAAATGATTATTTAGTTTATTATATATTATAATAAGTAATTTAGATAACATATTCACGAGATTTTGTGGTTAATAAACTCTTTAAATTATTTATATCTACAAATAATAAGTTTATATAAATAATAGGTGGAAGATTTAAATAAATTATTGTCAATTGATGGGTTGACAATTTAAAGTAATACTTTTATACTTATGGAAAGAAATAAATAGGTGTAGCAGACTTGAAGAGTCATTGGATAAATAAATAAATAGGAACATAGCGGTTATATTTATGAAAAGAAATAAATTTGCATTAAAAAATAGTATGATTAGCTGTCTTAAGAAAATTGACAGGACTGCACATAGATATCAATGAATAGCAGTATTGTTGAAGCAAGATAAATGTAAGACTTGTAAATAAAGCTGCAGTAGTATAAGATCTGTTCCAACTATCATAGATATAGTAGTCAATTCCAATGTATTACAGATTCTTGATATTTGTGATATAGTACCATACAACACCTCTAGGAAAAATAATAATAATAATAATAATAATAATAGTCAATACAATAAACCCAACTCATATCAGTATCATTCTAACACCAGCAAACCAATAAATAAATAATAATAATAATAATATTAGCAATCAGTACCAATAAATTCATATCAATACCATTATAACAAACAAAAAATAATAGCAATGAACAATAATCAGTAGCAATAAACTGATATCAGTGTCATTACAACACCATTAAAGAATTAAAGAAAAAAAGTAGTAGTAAAGAAATTATTAATAATATGACAACAACAAAATTTCATGGATCACTCACACTTGACCAGAATTTCATACCAAGCAAGTAAATAGATTGTCAATACATATAGATCAAACTGATGCATACCCTAACAACTATACAGTCTAGATATTAATTCACTGTTTCATAACAACTATTAATCTTCTTAACCAAACACTTATTCCTTGAGTCCCTCTATTATATCAGACAACTCATCTCTATTTCTCTGCAGATTAAGACATTTGGTTAATAATCTTAGATATAACTAAGATGAACATATAAACAAATATTACTAAAATTAAGTACTCACTTTGAACAGCAAATATCGGTAAGTAAACCATAATGAATATCCAAGCCCTACAACTTCAAATAGTTTCAAAATCTGGTATAGGAATTAACCAAAAAAGGTTAGTATTATATGTGCAAACTGGTGTGTAAAAACAGATCTGGCTATAAGAAATAGTCTAGATAAATTGATCACTCATGCAACAGGGTAATATAATTCATTGTATATTAGGTTTGCAAATAGAATATGGAAATCAAGCAAATATAAAATGTAAAGTGTTAATGGAACCAGTTGACAACGAATATGCAGTGCTTTATAAGGAGTTGTCATATATTTGCCCTTATATATAAAGATAGTTATTTAAAAAATGAAAGAGACTATATGCAATTCAAAACCTCTGTGAGAACTGCCTTCACCATTAAGTTCCTTGTAAGAATCTGCATAACCAAAAGATTGAATAATAAGTAGTTTACAAAAGGTAACTTTGACATTTTGCATCAATAACCTTAAAAATATAACAACAAAATCAGAAAAGCATAGTACAGAGGACATGAAGAATGGAACTTTCAAATACATACAATCTAAAAATCAGAACATTAAAACTAATGGTGAAACAACAAAATCAGAACATTAAAAATCAGAACTTTAACATTATTCATCAAAAAGCATAAGCCCATAACAACAAAAATCCCAGATTTATGAAACTTTAAAAATTTTCTAATGCTGAAACAAAAAAAAACACTATAACTAAGAACATATGTACTTTAAAAATCTTAACTTGTTAATCAAAAGACTTAAAAAATGAACTTAAAATCCCAGATTCACTGGAATGGTGAACTAACCTACCCTAATGCTATTAATCCTAAAAACTAACCTATCATAGTGCTAATAATCTTTAATTGTTTCCTGTAAGATAGATCTCAGTTCACTAATTTGCAAATTGATCATAAACAATCACACAAACAGTTGAACAAAACCGGATCGAGAAAGAATTATAAAAATCAATCGGTTATATTTTCCCCCATTAAACAATAAGATCTAATAATCTAATAATAAGTAGTGAAAAATTACCGGAGAGAACAATTAGAGAGACCCGTGATACTTTGGTCCAAGTCTCACATCAACAGCAAAGCTTATAGGTTTGTCAAACCTTGCTGAACCCACATCACCATCATCATACCCAGGCAACTCATTTCCAGAAAACCTCTTGAAAACACTTTCTGCAACAAAAGAAAAACAATTAAAAAATAGAAATGACCAAAAACCCTAAAAAAATCAAAACTTTATATCAGTGTTTCAGTGTTTTCGTTGTGCTCTGACTGAAAGAGAAGAAGAAGAACATAAAGGTGAAATATTATTTCAGTGTTTTCATTGAAGATGAACAACAAAAAGCAATTAATTGTCATGAAGTTGAATTTGATGTTGAAATACGGAAAACGATAACAAACCAACTAAAACTTTCAAGCTTTGATAACAAAAAGTAATGAGTTAGAGGAAGATGCCTGAAGCTGATGCAGAAGGAACTTGAAGAAGGTGATGAAAGCAGCGGCTGTCCTAGGGTTTCTGGAGAAAAGAAAGAAGAGAGCGTCCATTGAAAAGAGAAAAGAATGAGTTATGTTGGAGAAAAAAAAGTATATTTTACTTCTGACCAATGAGAATTGAACACTTGGGGAATCAAAGGATAAAGTGAAGAGTTATTTTGTTAATTACAAAAATGTCCAATTAGTAGTGTAATTTATTTTTATGAGAAGGGTATTTTAGGTAGTTTGGTCAATCTAATAATAATGGGTAGATAGTAGATAGATGGGTAGATAGTAGATTTAATAATTAGTTAATAATATTTAGAGTGAAGACCCATTTTAGTCCCTTACGAAAATTACACAACCCAAATTAGTCCCTCACAATAAAAAGGACCCGATTTAATCCCTTACAAAATTTAACTGGACCATATTAGTCCTTCTGTTAATATTTTTTCAAACCAATTTTTTTCATACTTTTAAACAGGGATTGGATTGCCACGTTAGTTTTTTTTTTTAATTTTGAGTGAAGACCCATTTTGATCCCTCACAAATATTACACGAGTCAAATTAGTCCCTCACAAAAAAATTGACCCAACTTAATCCCTTACAAAATTTAACCGGATCATATTAGTCCTTCTGCTAATATTTTTCTCAAATCGGTTTTTTCTACTTCTGAACCTGTTCTTTTCATACTTCTAAACCGTGACTGTACTGACACGTTAGATTTTTTTTTAAATACTAAATTAATTTTTATTTTTAATTTCATTTTTAAATAGTTATCAATGAATAATATCAAAAAAGACAAAATTATTTCTTATAAAGTAATTTTTAAACAAGTAATTTCCATGATTTCTACTAATATTAACAAATTCAATACATAAATTTTTTCCTATGAGGTCTCAAATCCAAGTCCCTTCAAGTTAAATAATTTTCACTTTACAACTAGACAAATCAATTTCTATCGTTAATAAAGTGACTATCATTTACAACTAGAAAAATCAATTTCTAGTGTTACTAAAGCAACTATATTTACAACTAGACAAATCAATTTCTATTGTTAGTAAAGTGATTATCATTTACAACTAGATAAATCAATTTCTATTGTTAATAAAGTGATTATCATTTACAACTAGACAAATCAATTTCTACGGTTAGTAAAGTGACTATTAATAACAACTAGACAAATCAATTTCTATTGTTAGTAAAGTAACTATCATTTACAAATAGACAAATCAATTTCTATTGTATTAAATTGACTGTCATTTAATCTGAAGAGACTTAGGTTCGAGACCATATTGATACAAATTTTGTATTTTTTATTTTAAATTTAGAATTGTTTAAGATTAACCACGTAGGCCTAAGTTCAACTCCTTATAAGAAACAATTTTGGCTTATTTATATTATTAATTTATAATTGTTTAAAAATAAAATTACAAATAAAAATCAATTTAGTATTTAAAAAATGAAAAATAAATAAAATCCAACGTGGCAGTCCAGTCACGGTTTAAAACTAGAAAAAAACCGATTTGAAAAAAATATTAGAAGAAGGACTAATATGATCCGGTTAAATTTTTTAAGGGATTAAGTTGGGTCAATTTTTTTGTGAGGGACTAATTTGACTCGTGTAATATTTGTGAGGGACCAAAATGGGTCTTCACTCTTTAATTTTTCATTTTTTAAGTGCTAAATTAATTTTTAATTATAATTTCATTTTTAAAATATTCTCATTTAATAATATCAAAAAAGCCCAAAAAAAAGTTTACAAGGAATCAAACCCAAAACTTTTAAACAATATCTTAAGTCTTTACCACTAGACCAATATGTATTCATGACAAATAATTCCCAGGATTTTTAATAATATTAAATAATTTTGAATTTAAAACAAAAATACAAAATTTATACAAATGGGGTCTCAAACTTAAGTTCGATAAATGATAGTCACCTTACAACTAGACAAATCAATTTCTATTGTTAATATTCTTAAGGATAAATATTTAACTTAATAATTTAGAACAAATATTTACTTATTTCAAAATTTACTCATTTCAAATAATACACCAATTTAAAATAAAATTTATAAATGTAAATCACCATTATATTTAATCAATTAGAAATAAATTAAATTATAAGTAATTGAAATTAAATAACACACAAATAAATATTTAAAGAAATAAATTAATTATATAAAATTTATAATAATAATAATAATAATAAAAATATTTATTTACTATTTATTTATTATATTTTATGATACATAAAAAAATAATTTCATAAACTAATTTTAAAAAACAATTTTACAGTTAAAAATTTTCATTTTAAAAACAAAATTTCCAAAACAATTTTAAAGTTAAAAATTATTTTACTAACTTATATAAATGAAAAATATTCTTATTATATTTCATAAGTAAATTTTGAATTATATAAAATTAAATATATAATTTATTCACTAAATAAAATTAAGACAAAATCTTCTTGTAATTTTTTTAAATTAAGTGAAAAATGATTTTTTTTATCATAATTAATTATTAAAATAATTTTTATATTTGTGATTTTTATTTGTTATTTTAAAAAACTATGTAATTCAAAATTTATATTAAAATATGAATAAAGTAGTAAATAATTTTATTCTTACTTGATCTCTTTTATTTTAAATTTTTGTTGAATAACTATTAATGTATTTATTTTTTGTACAATCATAATTGTTGTATCTTAAGGGAAAATCGTAAGGGAAAAAAGTTCTAGTTATATTTTAAAAACATAGTTATATGGATTATTGACCACACTTGGTTAACTACATTACCTTTTAACTCTTAGGTTTTGTTTGCGAGTTTGGAGGAGAAGGAGAAGGCTTTCGAAAACGAAATTTAAAATAAAATAAAATATATTTGACATTTTTTGAAAAAAATGATTTTGTTTAGAATAATAAAAGAGTCATTACCATTAATATATTTTTAATTTTCAGAATAATATAACAACCTAAAAGATATTTTAAGAATTTATGTAAGCCCTCCAAAACCCTTCAAAACTGTTCTTCAATATAATTTTTGAGTTCCCCCATTTTAGAGGATTTTTGGTGTTATGAATAAAATCAAACCATCCAAAACCCTCATAACCAAAATTTTTGGAGGGTTTTGGAATAATAAAAGAGTCATTATCATTAATATATTTTTAATTTTCCGAATACTATAACAACCTAAAAGATATTTTAAAAATTTATGTAAGCCCTCCAAAATCCTCCTTCAATACAATTTTTGAGTTCCCCCATTTTAGGGGGTTTTTGGTGTTATAAATAAAAACAAACCATCCAAAACTCTCCTACCCAAAATCTTTCTATTCTTTTCATCAATCCTTCCTATTTTCCAAAGCCCTCCCCCCTTCTCCTCCAAACTCGCAAACAAAGCCTTAAGGGCTAGAGTACTTCCAAGCTCATTGTGTCGTATTGTGTAAATGAGATTTGTTAAAAGATTCATATACCATTGAGTTAGTTGTTGATCTTCTAACAAAAACATAAAGTTTACCATATTCACCTATCTCAACATCAGTTTGAAGCAATTCTCTACCATTGAGCGGAATCAACTTTTTTTTGGATAGAAGATAAATTTTTATTACTAGCCAAAAACAATGATGCATACACCGATCCTAAGGGATCCAGGTAATCCAAACAAACAAATCACCCCATAAAGAAAAAACAACAACATTTATCTAATGCTAAGCTCTTCTACATTAACATGATTCTTAAGCTTAGGGATACCACTACATCTAGTCACAATGTTGGTACGGATCCTGTGTGGAAGCTTATCATCCACCTTAAGCCCCTTGAAAATAATTGTGTTTCGTAACTCCCATATGGAATAGATTGTTTCAGCAGCAGCAGCCTTAAGTATCATTCTTCTCCAGCCCTTTCTAGCGGTTTCCTCGTATAACCATTTCTTCTCATTGTTGTTAAGTGCCAAATTGTAGTTATTTTGTGTATGTAAATAGTGGCACTTATCAATGCTTTTTGTTAATATTGTTTGAATAATCCCCCGTTTTTGTGTAATTACGTTTACTTTACGAATACTTGTATTTTCATATACTTTTATACCGTTTGATATTTTTGTTGTATTTTTGTAGGTATTCTTGCGTTTTCGGAGCCTTGAGGAATAAAGTGTCGAAGACACGGCTGCGAGAGCAAAGAGGAAATAATTCTGCTGTTCTGGTGCAGGGCGCTTCGCGCGCTGTAGGGCGCGTCGCGCCCTCTTTGAGTTTGAAGAACATAGTCTGGCAGAAGATTGGGCGCGTCGCGCTCTAGGGCGGTTTGGTATATAAGTGAGATGGCGCGTCGCGCGCTGCATCCGGCGCGTCGCGCGGTGTGCGTATTTCAGTTTTGTATAAATAGCTTAGAACAGATTTTTCTAGGTTTTTTATCACCTCTTCTTGACAAGTTGAGCTCTGATCCTTTTTTGGTAGTTTAGAGGCTTAGGAAACACCATTGGGTGCGACGTCATGTGGATTGATCATGGATCTGACTCGATTTCATTGTACCGGTGAGATCTTTCCGGTTCATCTTCTCTCTTCCCTTTGTTTCATTCCAATGGTGGGTGTTGTATGTATGTTTCTACTCTTATTGTATGTATATTTGTGGATCTTGGGATCGTTTATATATTCGCTTTACAAATCATCATTGTTGTTGTTCTTGATCTTTTTGCTTAAATGCTCTGGATTTGTGTTGTTGCAGACATGGACACCATAGATCTTGATTAGGAATGATAACTGTTAGTTTCTGGGTTGCAGACATGGATTCAGGACTAACAATCATAGTGGGTATCGAGTCTAATGCCTCCGTGTTGTTTGTGTCGGTGGAGAAATCGCTGATGTGAATAGTACGGTTGAGCTTTCGTCGGTGTTGCAGACATGGACACCGATGTGGCATCTCGAGTGATGCCCGGTGATGTTGATGCGTATTGTGAGTGTCGAGCGATAGATCTTCAGATTTAAGTATTCGACGGGTAGAACGAAATGCAATTCCATAACTATTTCTCTTAGGCTATTGAGATTGTTTATCTGCTTTTATTTACTTTTCCCGCATTTACCTTTCCGCACCCAAATCATGAAACTTAGAACGCGAGATAGTCGAACGGCAGTTCTTCTCACCAATCTCTGTGGACACGATAATTCCCGGATGAATACTTCCAAATCTTTTGTTGCTTGCCGCTTTACCGCTCCAACAAAATGGCGCCGTTGCCGGGGATTGGTTGAGATTAATCGCATTGCGATGGTTTTATGTTTTAAGTTTCGTATAGTTTTGATTAAGTGTTTGGGCAGGTCATTTTCTTTAGGTTGCGTTTGAGGCGAAAGCATTGGCGTACCGCGAGGAAGTTTCTTACCATTCGTGAAACAATAAAGGCGTCGAGCTAACGACGCTAAACGAGCGCTTGTTGGGAGGCACCCCAACGGTTTTATTTTTCTGTTTTTCTGTAATTGAGTTGTGTAGGTGTTAAGTGGTGGCTCACTGAAAAATCTGTCTTTTTAGACTGGTCTGGTTTTTCTGGTGTAGCGCGCGTCGCGCGCTCATGGGTGCGTCGCGCGCTGGGCAGCTTTTGGCCAGTGACCTCTTTTTAACGGGTCACTCGACTCGCCTTTTTCCCACTTACACCAAGGCTTTATAGTATAGTATTTTATCGATTTATTTTTAATTCTTTTGTTTGTGTTTAGACTCAAATTTTGGCCCGATTACTTGGAGTCGCATTTGGTAATTCTTCGATTTTGATTGATTCAACAAGCCGGTTGTGCGGTAATGATTGATCGAATTTGTACGTTGCAAGGTACTCGTTTATCGCTTTCTATAGCATAGCATGTTTAGGAGACTTTTCATTTGTACAATTTTCATACTATTCATTCTTTTTGCATAACTTGCTCATGACTTGAATCACAATTAGTTTCCCCTTTTTACCATAAATGTGAGGTGGCTTTCCATTGTGTATATATGTGAGTGACCGACATTTCTTGTTTTAACTGGATATTATTATGTTTAATCTTTCGTCTGTATCGATTTTGTGAATGCACGAAAGTGATCAAGGCACTTGTTTGATTTTGAGCACAACTACCATAAGCCAAATGTCATTTTACCTTGTGAGTGTGTGACCATTCGTACCCCCTTTGAGCCTTTTTGTCATTGTCCATTTTGTTTTTGAACTTGAGACATAGTTCACCCTTTTTGATGGATTTTGATTATCTTTGTTTTCTTGACCTTAACTATGATGTTTAGTTGGATTTTTACCTTGCCTTAGAAAGTAGGGAGTATTCACTTTATGTTATGGTTGAATTCAAGTTGGGGAGAAGGTGTTTGCCTCTTTATGTTGTGATTGATGTGAGGTTAAGAAAAGAAAAAGAAAAAGAAAAAAAAAAGTGAGAAAGAAAGAAAAGAAAAAGAAAGAAAAAAAGAGAAAAGCTAGAAAAAGAAAAGAACAAAAAGAGTTTAGAATAAGAGTGTGCTAATAAGTTTTGTGTTTGGTGTGAAATTTGTGATGAAGAGAAAAGTTGGATTGAAATTGTATTGTTTGAAACTTTGTGGAAGTAATTACTCCCTTAGGTTTAGGCAAGTTTTTGTTTCGATTAGCTTTAGGACTTATCATTTGTTTGTTAACCGAGCCACATTACAACCTTAAAAGCCCTTGTGATTCGTGTCGTTGCATTTTCAATACTATTTTTAGATGAACGCATAATTTTGTCTATTGTTTGCAAGATTGTTGGATGAGTGTTCAAAGTCCTCACCTTTCGGTGTTTTTCATCTACCGATGAGTTTTTGCTAGGCGTGATTCGTGATTGAGCATGTTTTGTTTAGAATGTTTTTGTATGAATTTTTGTACTTAGGAATCGTTTCATTTTCATGTTGTCGTTGTAGGATAATGGTAAGTATTTACTTTGTTCGTACGTTTTTGTTTGAACCGTACAATTGTTTCGTTTTTCTAAACTTTGTTGATTCTTGATTCTTTGGATTTTTACTTTTGCGATTTGAGTGTTTAGCCCTGTTTGAGGACAAACAGATTCTAGTTGGGGAGAGTTGTTAAGTGCCAAATTGTAGTTATTTTGTGTATGTAAATAGTGGCACTTATCAATGCTTTTTGTTAATATCATTTGAATAATCCCCCGTTTTTGTGTAATTACGTTTACTTTACGAATACTTGTATTTTCATATACTTTTATACCGTTTGATATTTTTGTTGTATTTTTGTAGGTATTCTTGCGTTTTCGGAGCCTTGAGGAATAAAGTGTCGAAGACACGGCTGCGAGAGCAAAGAGGAAATAATTCTGCTGTTCTGGTGCAGGGCGCTTCGCGCGCTGTAGGGCGCGTCGCGCGCTGTAGGGCGCGTCGCGCCCTCTTTGAGTTTGAAGAACATAGTCTGGCAGAAGATTGGGCGCGTCGCGCTCTAGGGCGGTTTGGTATATAAGTGAGATGGCGCGTCGCGCGCTGCATCCGGCGCGTCGCGCGCTGTGCGTATTTCAGTTTTGTATAAATAGCTTAGAACAGATTTTTCTAGGTTTTTTATCACCTCTTCTTGACAAGTTGAGCTCTGATCCTTTTTTGGTAGTTTAGAGGCTTAGGAAACACCATTGGGTGCGACGTCATGTGGATTGATCATGGATCTGACTCGATTTCATTGTACCGGTGAGATCTTTCCGGTTCATCTTCTCTCTTCCCTTTGTTTCATTCCAATGGTGGGTGTTGTATGTATGTTTCTACTCTTATTGTATGTATATTTGTGGATCTTGGGATCGTTTATATATTCGCTTTACAAATCATCATTGTTGTTGTTCTTGATCTTTTTGCTTAAATGCTCTGGATTTGTGTTGTTGCAGACATGGACACCATAGATCTTGATTAGGAATGATAACTGTTAGTTTCTGGGTTGCAGACATGGATTCAGGACTAACAATCATAGTGGGTATCGAGTCTAATGCCTCCGTGTTGTTTGTGTCGGTGGAGAAATCGCTGATGTGAATAGTACGGTTGAGCTTTCGTCGGTGTTGCAGACATGGACACCGATGTGGCATCTCGAGTGATGCCCGGTGATGTTGATGCGTATTGTGAGTGTCGAGCGATAGATCTTCAGATTTAAGTATTCGACGGGTAGAACGAAATGCAATTCCATAACTATTTCTCTTAGGCTATTGAGATTGTTTATCTGCTTTTATTTACTTTTCCCGCATTTACCTTTCCGCACCCAAATCATGAAACTTAGAACGCGAGATAGTCGAACGGCAGTTCTTCTCACCAATCTCTGTGGACACGATAATTCCCGGATGAATACTTCCAAATCTTTTGTTGCTTGCCGCTTTACCGCTCCAACAATTGTTCCAGGCAAATGGTATTCTATCAAAGCCAATCCACTTCAAAATCTGCCTCCAAATATCTCCAGTGACCACACAATCAAATAGAAGGTGTTCTTGTGTTTCCTCCTTCTTGCAGAAAACACATGCTCCATCTGTTATAATTCCAAACCGGGCCAATCTGCTTTTAGTAGGTAACCCGTCCCATAACGCAAGCCACATGATGAATCTTGCTCGAGGCCTCGCCGCATTATGATAGAATATTTTGTACCATGGAGTGGGGGGCTTCTCACCTCTGAGCTCGTGATACATGTATTTGGTTATGTATTTTCCAGTCTGGAGAGAATTGTTCCAATAGGTACTATGATGCATATCTGCACGGTAACTCATCATTTTCTTCATAATCCAAGAACAGTTGGTAGGCATTCTCCACGTATCAATAGGCTGTCCCTTCAGATAGTATACATGCATCCACATAACCCACAATTTGTCAGCCTTTGCCTGGAGATTCCACAGGAGCTTTATAATTGTTGCTTTGTTCCAACAATTCAAGTCCACCAAGTTTAGCCCTCCTACTTTCTTAGGTTCAGAAACAGACTCCCATGCAATTGGAGATTTCCTACTGATCTCATCTCTGCTACTCCAAAGAAAGCTCCTGCAAATTGCACAGATATGATGTATCACCTTTTTTGGCATTGGATAAACTTGCATCCAGTAGGATGTCATGGCATTCAACACACTTTGGATGAGTTGTCTTCTGCCCGCGTAGCTCAGGATGCTAGCAGTCCAAGTCTGAATCCTTATAACAATCCTATCAATGAGAGGTTGGTATAAGGCAATATGCAGTTTCTTACTGGTGATTGGAACTCCAAGATACTTAAATGGAAAGTTACCTGCAGAAAAACCAGTGATAGCCAAGATATTAGTTTGATCATCAATGCTAACTCCCCCAAAGAATACCTTACATTTTTGAGGATTGGCTTTCAATCCAATTGCTTGGGAAAAGCCTTTAACTTCCTCCATAATGAGCTGAATAGATGTAGTGTCACCCCTTGTAAATAAAATTATGTCATCCGCAAAACAAATGTTGATGATGCTCAATTTTGCACACTTAGGATGAAATTTAAATTGAGGCCTACACTGCAGCTTTTTCAAACATCTATGCAAATACTCCATAATTAAAACATAGAGGAGGGGAGACATGGGGTCTCCTTGTCTCAATCCTCTCTTGGCCTTAAGGATTTTACTTTGTCTACCATGGATATAATACCTATAAGACGCAGTGGTCATACATAGCATAATCCATTTTGTAAAGTGAGGAGGAAAATTCATTTCTCTCAAGATACACTCCAGGGCATACCACTCAACAGTGTCATATGCCTTCTGGAGATCCATCTGGATGGCACACTTGGGAGACAAATATTTGCAGGTATACCTTCTAAGGAGCTCCCGGGCCATGAGGATATTGTCATGAATCACTCTGCCAGGGATGAAGGCAGATTGACTTGGATCCACCAGGCATCCAATGACTTTGCTCAATCTGACAGTTAAGATTTTTGAAATGATTTTATATAGTGTGGTGCAGCATGCTATTGGCCTCATGTCCTTCATCTTCCTTGCTTCAGTATGTTTTGGGATAAGAGTCACCAGTGTGCAATTTATAGCAGGGTAAAGCCTATCATCTTGGAAGAACTCCTTTGTTGCATCTATAACCTCCTTCTTAATAACATGCCAACTAGCCTTATAGAACTTAGCATTGTATCCATCAATTCCTGGAGCTTTGGAATCCCCAATGCTTTTTAAGGCATTAGTAATTTCATTCACAGTGATAGGTTGCTCTAATTCCACTCTTTGATCTTCCCTCAATTGAGTTTCATTCCTTAGAGCCATGATATCCACATGGTCCAGGTTATTTGAAGCAGTACCCACCAGGTTGGTATAAAATTTCAGAATCTCCTCCTCCAAGTCTTGAAACCCAGTTAACAGCTTTCCATTCTGATCTTCCAACCCAAGCAGACTTTTTTGTTTATTCTTTTGATTCACAATAGCATGGAAGTATCTGTTGTTACCATCCCCTAATTGCAACCAATCCACCTTAGCTTTTTGGCTGAGAATTTTCTCTTCAATGTTAGTCCCTTTGATAATCTCATCAGTCCAATACTTGGCTTGTTCAATAATATCCCTATTGAATTTATCTTCCTCCAGCATAGTTTGAACTTTTTCAAGATTATCTCTACTAAGTTGGATTCTCTTAACTCCATCTGCGATGGCTCTATTGAGGGAAATCATGACCTTTTGCAATCTGATGAGTTTCCTCCAGCAGATGTACATAGGCCTGCCCTCTATAGGGATTCTCCAACTCTCCCTTAAGGTGTCCATGTAGTCTTTTCTTTCAGTAACACAATTGAGAAATTTAAAACAGGGTCTAAATCTATGCTCAGTTATGCTACTGTCTAGTCTCACCTTTAGAGGGGAGTGATATGAAATATGAGGCTGCAACACATCATCTCACACCTAGGGAATGCACTGAACCACTCTCCATTGCATATAGCGATATCAATTCTGCTATAGATAGCTCCTTGACCGTGCTTGTTAGACCAAGTGTAGTGGCTTCCCCTAGTTTCATGCTCATAGAGTCCAATGTCATTCATCAATTCTTCTAACTCAATATATTCTGCTCTGCGTACTTCATTACCTCCAATACGGTCCTGTAATTTCAGCACATTGTTGTAATCTCCAATGATCATCCAAGGGCCGTGGATTTGTGGGGCAAGCATATGAATGTTCTTCCATAACTTTCTACAGTTATCCAGTTGATTATGCCCATAGACTAAAGTGAGGTTAATTTGGACCTGATCGTGCTTCATTAGTTAGTGAATGTGTTGCTCAGATTTTTGTTTGATATTAATATCCCAGTAACCTGTATTCCATATGAGCCAGAGTCTCCCATTTGGATGGCAGTTATAGTTATCTGCATAGCTCCAATTATTGCCCAGCCAGTTACGAATCTTATTGGCATTATGCTCTTTTACTCTAGTTTCTATCAAAACACAACAAGTTGTTTGAAGCTTCTTGAGGTGGGCTGCAACCTCCCTACACCTTGCCTTCTTATTCAGCCCTCTCACGTTCCAGCTAATAATCATGGGACAAGGAGATACCCACTCCCCACAGGTTCACCATTTATGAGGAGGTCAAACTCATTATTGCATTCCACTTGTATACTAGGTACCTCAGTCTCCTTTTGCTTCTTCCTATTTGATACTGGAATTGTCTTCCAAGCTGCATCTTCCTCTACATTCACAGTATCATTAGTTTTACTGCATTCTCCTGGTTCAATCACTTTCTTCTTAATCCAAGCTGGTTGGGCTTCATTTTTCTTCTTTGGCTGAGGTTGAGGCTCAATCTTTCTGCACTCATGTCCCACCTTGTTGCATTTTTTGCAAAAAGGAGGTCTCCACTCATAATCTACATGTTGGCTCAGAAGTTTACCTCAGGGATCCCTGATATTTATGTAGTTCTTCAGCTCTGTAGTTACATCCACCTCTATCAAGACTCTAGCATAGGTAACACGTAATTTCTTCGCAGTACATTCATCAACCATAACTGGTTTTCCTATTGCACTCGCAATTTTCCCAATGCTTTTCCCCCCACGTCACCAAAGGCAGCTGAGGGAACATGACCTAGATGGGGAGCACTCGCAGAATATCATCCTGTAGAGTAAAGTTGGAGTCTATTTGTGAAGAAGCATGGGTTTCTTGTATATGATATATGGCCCTCTCACCAATACCTCATTTCTGTCCTCTTTCGATTTGAATCGAATAATGAAGAATCCTTCCTCATTATAGTATAGCTCCGGCAAAGTCACAAAGTTCCAGTAGTTCAGCATAAACTTCCTAACCCCATTCATTGAAAGTTCATCACCTATCGCATACATGATCAGCGCATATTCCCAAAATTTCAATTCTGAAACCAGATCTTGTTCCTCAAGCTGCACTTCAATCTCTCCATGCACCACATTGGATTCAACTTTGAATGAGGGTATAGAAGCTACAGTTTCAGGAAACTATTATGTATTGAGAAAGTTTAGAAGCTCTATATTCAAATAAAAACAACATAAAAGTATACCAAATACACTTGTAGAATAATTGGTACCATGAAATGTCCAGAGAAATCACCATAATTAGATGTTAAAAGAGGGATTCTCATAACAAGGGTCTTAAGAAGAGTTGAAAGTGAGAAAAGTATAATAGTCCAATCAATACCATCTTCTTTTTTTGTGAACATGTTCCATAGAAAAAGAGCAGCAAGGATAACTACTTTTTTGAAGTGAATCAGCAAATATGAAATGGTAATTCATCGCATATGGATCATTGGAAGATATAAAATGGAAATATAGTAAAGGAACATCGAAAATCGCCACGAAACGAGGATGTTGTATTCGAGCATGTTGATAGTAAAAATCAACTAGCCGACATTTTCTCTAAGCCTCTAGCAACCGAACCATTTTTCAACATACATGGAGATCATTGGCATCTCAAATATTGCTTAGTTTCTATCATATTGCTTGCACTTTATACTACTGTTCTAACTTTGGTATGAGTATTTTACATCATGCGAGTGCAACTTCCGTTTCATTAAGAGTAAGGTAACATTGTTTCAATTTCTTCTTGAAAGTAAGACTTTTCTCACTGCATATTATTAGGTGTTCAAACATTGTTTCACATGTATGCAAATGATGAAGACCATAAATTTTCACTTCCAAATTTTTTGATTGATAACCATTACGTGTTCTCAGTTTATATGCTTAAAGTGACTTCTTGTATTAATTCGTTCACATTTATATAAAGTTTGTCCTTGTATATACTAGCTTGTATTCTTCTTACTTATTCTACATGCACTAATGCAAAATTTATATATTTACATGTATATTGCTTGTACTGTTAATGTTGCTATTGTGTCATATATTATGAACACTGTGTCATTTTGAATTAAGTAGTGTCATATTCTTGTCGCTATGCTAGGCACATGTGTTTGTGCCATCAGAAGTTTCATTATGATATGATAAATTGTTGTGATGTTGTAGAAGCAACTTGAGAAGTTTGCTATTGCATTTCCTTCTTTATTAATCTTGCGTCGAATTACTTAATTTGTAATGTTCTTTTATGCAAAAACGCCTCTGTGTGATATATGAGTTGAGTACTTGTATTGGAATATGATACTTCTCACGATTTGCTATCTTTCTTTTTGATGTTGTCAAGCACATGCGAAGATGAAGGGAGCATAGAGTTAGGGGGAGCCTTTGATATCAATATGAAATGTCTCATCGCAAGTTTTGCCAACATTAAAAAGGGGGAGTATGTGAGTGCAATTTCACCATTAGAAATTTTGCATGATGTCAAAACTAAAGAAAAATCTAACATTTTATTTTTGGAATGTTTGTTGTTGACACTGGACCTCACTTTCTCTTCTTCTTCAGCGTGAAATTTGATTTCCCATGAATTCAATCTCTAGTCTTTACTATTGCACTAGCCGACAACGTCGCATCCTGCTATGGAAGAGTTCGAAGAGAGAGAGAGAAATTAATATTTATTATTTAGTAAATAATATTAATTTTACCTTTAAAATTAACATTATTAATTATATATTTAAGATTGCGCACAATTCAAATGAAATATTTTTTATAAAATTGAAAAGTAATATAAAAATAAAAATGATGACTTGTGTCTTAAGAACACAAATACAAAATTAAATATAAAAATCATTTTAAAAATATTATGCATGAGGACTGCTAGCAACACTCTCTTTTCAACACTCACTTTCTTATTGGTTAAAACATGTGTGGGTCACTCACTTTGGAAGTGGATCCCACATAAAGTGGTAGGACCCACACATGTTTCAACCAATAAGAAAGTGAGTGCTAGAAAGAGTGTTGAAAAGAGAGTGTTGCTAGCATTTCTCTATTAGAGGACTGCTAGCAACACTCTCTTTTCAACACTCACTTTCTTATTGGTTAAAACATGTGTGGGTCACTCACTTTGGAAGTGGATCCCACATAAAGTGGTAGGACCCACACATGTTTCAACCAATAAGAAAGTGAGTGCTAGAAAGAGTGTTGAAAAGAGAGTGTTGCTAGCATTTCTCTATTAGAGGACTGCTAGCAACACTCTCTTTTCAACACTCACTTTCTTATTGGTTAAAACATGTGTGGGTCACTCACTTTGGAAGTGGATCCCACATAAAGTGGTAGGACCCACACATGTTTCAACCAATAAGAAAGTGAGTGCTAGAAAGAGTGTTGAAAAGAGAGTGTTGCTAGCATTTCTCTATTAGAGGACTGCTAGCAACACTCTCTTTTCAACACTCACTTTCTTATTGGTTAAAACATGTGTGGTTCACTCACTTTGGAAGTGGATCCCACATAAAGTGGTAGGACCCACACATGTTTCAACCAATAAGAAAGTGAGTGCTAGAAAGAGTGTTGAAAAGAGAGTGTTGCTAGCATTTCTCTATTAGAGGACTGCTAGCAACACTGACTTTTTTAATGTTTAAAATTTGTTTGATCACAAAGTTTCTTAATATATGTCCACGTATTAGCATGACCATAAATAAAATATTAAATTGTCTGCGCTTTCCACCTGTATCCTAATCTCATTGACTTTTTTCCCTTATAAATATTAAGTTTAATATTGGAGTAACGAATCAAAAAGAAAACTTGCAAATTGTATCATAGTGTAATGGCGAATCAAAGCTCAAAGTGTTTCTATTTCTTTACCATCCTGGTTTTATTTCTTGCAGGTAAGATTACTCTCCTTGATTATCCTAAAAGTTTTTGGTATAAGATTGTTTAGATTGCTAAGTGGGTTATGGTTCCAGGATTTGGTAATTTTACCGGATGTTCATATATATATTCGTAGTCTGTTTAGGATTAGATTTAGAGGGGATATATTTTGATTTGGCATGCTGTGATTTGATCGATTAACTGAAATTTTGGTAGGTCGGTTGGTAGTTCTTGCACTTTCTCGGCCTGTCTCGAGAATTCTATTTTATATCTGAGCCAATATTAGCTTAAGAATCCTTGACCGTAAATCTCACAATATTTTTTTTCTTTTTCCAAGCATAGGTCAATTAATTCAGGTAAAAGGTGAATGCACAAAAATTGTGGGTAGATGTGATGCAGAAGATTGTTCTGCGCACTGTAATTCCTATGCAAAAGGTGTTATTGTTTTAGGAACATCATGCTCATTCTTAAACTTATGCACTTGTACTTTCGATCGGCCACCACCTGGAGAACCAACACCTACTTGTGTTATTGGGATGGGAGTTTGCACTAATGACTGTAACTATGATTGTTGTAACAAAATGTGTCAAAGTAGATATCCTAAGACAGGTAGTGGAACATGTATACTTGCTTTTGATCAGGATCTTTGCATGTGTTCATATAACCGTTGAGTTTATATTTAGTTGAAATAAATATAAAATAATACTAGTAGTAGGAAGAGTTTAATTTTCATGAAATTGTCATTTCAATGTGCAGGAGAAAAAGTATCTCTTTAAATAAAATAATCCATTTATTACAACACTTATTATTATTTATTTTTATACAGGTGAATACTCCAATACTTTTACATTTAGTTGAGTGTTGATATTATCAATCAATTAAACGTTATGATTCAATGGCACGTCTCTTTTATATTTTATTTTATTTTAAAATTAA
Source organism: Vicia villosa (assembly GCF_029867415.1). NCBI lineage: Eukaryota > Viridiplantae > Streptophyta > Magnoliopsida > Fabales > Fabaceae > Vicia > Vicia villosa. The sequence continues at coordinate 492,759 of NW_026705121.1, forward strand.
TTAAAAATTTTAATACAATTTATTATGTTTAGAAATTTGGAGGGGAAGGAAGGAGAGAACTTTAAAAATAGAGAAAGATTAAAGGAAAAGAATTAACGGGTTTTGATTGGGAGAGTTTTGGAGGGTTTGCTTTTATTCATAACTCTAAAAAAACCCCTAATTTTTTTTTTTTAAAAATTCATTTTTGGAAGCCTTCTTCTCTCCTCTCCTCTCCTCCAAACTTAACCTAAAAGTAAATGTACCTAAGTTAGATTCATGGGTAAATCTTTTTTACCGTTTATAAACGATAAAATATACAGCGAGTTTCAATCAATAAACTATTTTACAGAGGATAGGGTCCCACTCAAGCCATAAACTAGCAAACGAAGAGTTTGAGTAGAATCAACAAGAACGAGACTAAAAGTTAAAATAAGAAGAGAAAAAAAAAATATTTCCTGATCAACGCCAACAAGACTCTAGGTTCCCTCGAAGACATTCAACAACCCTAATAAAATTGCATATAGGTACATATCATATAAATTAGAGATGGCAAACGACCATGTCCGTCCCGAAAAAGAACGCAAAAATTAAGACAGGGCGGAGCAGGCATTATATAGAGAACAGGTCTAAAATCTTTTCCCTCCCATACAAAAAAATAACGGCGAGGTTGGACGGTGCAGACCCACTAACATTGCATATTTTAGGCGTAAAAATGCAAAAATGCAAAAAAAAAGTTTAAAGCCCACTCCCTCAAAAGCCTGCAAATAAATGGAGTGGATAGGAACATATATATCATAAGGTGCAGATCTAAAACCTTGACCCACCCTACAAAAAAGTGCGGGAAAAATCAGCATGCTTGATAGGACAAGCCCGTTTCACAACCCCTTATAGAAATAGTGTCACTTGCTGATGGGTGTTGTAACTGCTGTATAGTCTAAATATAAACTGCAAGTGCACAGCCTATCGAAGTAATATATAAGATTATCGAACCACAGAGACCAATCGTCAATCTATCGACTTAATTGTTAAGGTGTTTATCTAAGGCAGATCAATATAAGAGAATTAGTGCAGTACAAGGAAATAAAAGTAAGTTAAATTAAACAGATAAAGACAAACATGATCGCATGTAAATCACGTGAATCAGACAATGTTCCAGTTATACATGTATAGAGCTACATCTGAGGCAATATTTTCTACTTATAGAAAGGAATGATTTAACGGGAACTTGTCGCTTTCGCGTACTATGAACCGAGTTTACCCTTTACGTCTATCTCTTCATTTGTCACGTAATGAAAAGTGCGCATTGCGTTAAAGCAGTGGACCTATTTTTAAGAAATCAATTACTTATCTTAGTAGAAAAGTAATTTTATCTTGAGAAATTTAACTTAAAGAGATTTTGGGTGTTTAGCCAAAAATCAGATTTCAAACCCACAAACGCGTCCGAAAATAGTTTTGAAATCATTTTCTAAAAATATGTTAAAATACTCTAGTTAACAAAACGAATGGCTTTCGCTCTTTCCGTTTGGTTAAGAACTAACCTAGTTTGATCTTAAGTATGGACGACTTTCGATCTTACCCATAAACATTAAATACAGTAAATGAGTATTAAAAGTTAAAACATCCTCAGTAGTTTTTCTTTTAATAAAACATTGGAACACTATCGTAATATGATCCTTACATTCTAATCATTATAAATTTAGCCAGACATGGAAATAAACGCGAGCCTATAAAACATGTAGGCTATGGTAAGAGCGGAAAGTAAAAGGTACGAGTCTATAAAACGTGTAGACTATGGTAAGAGCATTTAAAGTCTATAAAACGTGTAGACTATGGTAAGAGCATTTAAAGTCTATAAAACGTGTAGACTATGGTAAGAGCATTTAAAGTCTATAAAACGTGTAGACTATGGTAAGAGCATTTAAAGTCTATAAAACATGTAGACTATGGTAAGAGCAATAAAAAAAATAAATAAAGCGATTAAATAGAACCTTACTCCAATCGGAGATTTGAATCTGATACAAAGTAAAGGACGGTATGATGAACTTCAACCAAATTGCTCCAAACTAGATTACAAACTTAATCTACACCGCAATAACTCCCCGATGTGAAGAGATTATCACTTTACAGATACTGATGGTATATGGCTTAAGAAGTACTAAGCTTGGATGAAAAGACGAAATGAAACTCCCTTGCTATTTATAGAGGTTCCTGGAACTATGTAAAGACCAACATGCACCTCAACTCCTTCTGAGCGGGAAACCATTTGTGAAGGCCGCGGGCGCGGCCACCTCACCGCGGGCACGGTGTGTGTAAAGAGGAAGATCGTGGGAACGTGGCAGTTGGCCATTGGGTGAAAGTGGGCCACGTTATCGCGTTCCCTGTAGCCGGCACGGAGCTGGACGCCATGTGTGCATTTCTCTGGAAAAACCCTATTTTTCTGGCGTTTTTGCTTGTTTCTTTGTAGAAGGCTCTGAAAGGACATGTGATCTGAAAACAAAGGAAACAAGGGCATAATAATGGAAAACAATAATAAAAACTAAGGAAAACATGTGATATTCGAGTCAAAAAATAGTGCGATTTGATGTTATCAAATTCTCCCACACTTAAACCTTTGCTTGTTCTCAAGCAAAACTCTCAGAAGTAGACGAAGAGATACAAATGTTTTTGAGTAATCAAGCCAAAGTAGAAAGGTTAAAGTGAGAGTATGTTGTCAGGTACCAACTATTTGAACTAAGGATATCGAAATGACACTTATCGCAAAATACGGACGTAAACCTCATTCCTACATAAAACAATTCCTATTACTCCCGCTATGCTAAGACTTTTCTTTTAGGTGAGGTCCTTTTTCATTCAGGTGTAATCACATTAAGCCCGTTATCCTTACATACTCATAGTGTAGTGACCGGTTAGTGACTCTGATCTCAAGATAAGGGGTTCTGGTACAAGATTTGGTAACCCCTTTCATTTACCCAATTACAATTGTGGGGGATCGGATCGTAATCCGCCCTACCGAGTTCAGCACCTGATACCTCTGAACCAGCCATAATGGGTAGTGCCTTTTTGTGTCCTTTTTTCTTTTGTTTTTCTGGATGCTTACAACAAGTCGAACTAAATGATCGTGTGAGGATCACCTAGCTCAAGGTAGTAATCATGCTTCTTTATTATTATTTATTATTTTTTTCTTTGAAGAAAAAGAAGAGATCATTCACTTATTTTCATCGATCCTACGCGCAGAGCATGTTTAGGCCGGAGCCGACTACGAAAATAAACTACTTAAGGACCTATTTGTAAAATTCAAATCATAGCATGGGGAGAAGACGAAAATAACTCTAATATTTACAAGGTTTACGGTGTAAAGACGATATCGATTTTTCAAAAAGGGTACCCAAGACTAAACACACCCTATCCTAAACCTAAAACTCATGGCTCAAAATCTTAAAACATATTGTATTCTTTTAGCACAAAATTTCTGGTAAGGTAAAAAGTGGGAAAAACTTAAGGATACACTACGCAAAATGACTCGTCAATCACATGTATTTTATTAAACAGCTAAAATACTAGAAGGAAATAAAACAGCAACTAAAAATAGAGTACTTAAAGGAAAATAACGGAAAGGAAATAAAAGCGATAAAATTCTCCTCCCACACTTAAATTGGACATTGTCCCCAATGTTCCAAAGTAAGTCTAGGTAGGAGATACCTGACCAGACTAGTGAGGTCCACTAGTCCTCTCGCCATCCTGAGGTGTACGTCCAGAACGGCGGCTACGACTTCGGCGACGACTATCTCTTTCAAGGGAAAACTGCTCCATACGCCCAGTGAGAGCAGCATTTGCAGCTTGTAGCTCCCTAGTCCTACCGATCAATGTGCCCTGGGTGGCCTCCGTTAATTGGAAGTGAGTAGAGAAACTAGTCTGCTGAAGATGCTGCTGGTTTTGGAAAGCCAATTGACTTTCCATAATGGTACTCAAGGAGCGGGCATTCTGAACTTGAGATGCTTGCATGAATGCCATGTTGTCGGCAACCTGTTGCTGGATGGTAGAGAGGAGGGTATCATGCCTCTCCTCCCGGGCCATATGCTCTCTCCACATGTCCTCAGTAACATAGAAGCTAGGAGCAGTACCTGCAGAAGGGTGAGAAGAAGATGGTGTAGTGTGTGATGGTGTGAAATGAGGAGGTGACTCCGTTTGGAAGTCAAAATCATCATCCGTGTTGTTTCCCTCATCTAAAGGAACATTTGGGGGGTAATGGACCAGTGAAAGCGGGGGCGCTTAAATCATAGGTCCAGTTATGCTCAAATCTTATGTCAGTACGGCGGGTGCAAGGGAGGACAACACTCTTGACAGTAGCACCACCCACCATAAGGTGATAGCCACCTTCCTTCCTCGTCTTGTTCAGGTTTTATGATTGACGAAGACTGTCTCTATACCTTAGGATTGTATAATAGTGTTTTCTCTCTTCTTGATAAATTAGGTCTGCATGATATCTTTGCTACTAATGCATCTACCTACCCTAGGCTGACAATAGAATTTTTAAGTTCTTTAATTTATAATGTTACGCCTAACACTGCTAGTACCGTAGGTGAAGTTAAATTTAGATTGTTTAATGTTGAATACGAATACTCCACCGACGGTTTAGCCAAGTTGTTAGGGATGCCTTTTGGGGATGGTGCTATTTGTGAAGCGCCTTTGGATTCGAATTGAGATTTCGAAGCTTTTTGGGCCAAACTATCCAAATTAAATGCAAACTCTTTTGATGGCCCACTTGCTTCACATATCCACAATCCCGCCATTCGTGTCTTTCGATTTCTTTTAGCATGCACCATTTTTGCTCGGGAAAACCTGTGTATTATTCTTGGGAGATTTGTTCCCACCTATGTGTTTGGTGGAAATTTAGATTCCTAGGAATAACTATAAGTTTTTTTTTTTAATTTGAAATTAAAAAATAATAAATATGAATGATAGTGTGAAGTTAGAGTTGGATGGACTTATTCCTATGAGAATATTATATTTCCACCTTTTAAATATTGGAATAAAAATAAAAAATTCATGCGCAAATAAGATTCCTATGAGCAAAAAATGCATTGGAATAATTTTTTAAACCTTGAATCAAACATGGAAATCTTGCAATCCCATAGCCATATTTCAAGGAATATAATTTTAAACCTTGAAACAAACACACCCTTAGTCTTTAAATTTAGGTTGCGCTTTATACTCGTGGTCTCTAAAAAAGAAAACACCAAAGTTCAAAACCATAGTATAAAGTGAATACGCCAGGACTATTTTGCCCCAATGCTTCTTAAAGCGTATCTTAAAGAGAACACACTATGCTCTTTAACAAAAACATAAAAGTAAAAAAAGGTATCTTAAAGTGAATACACTACGCTCTTAAAGTGAATACACACTCCTCAAAGCTATGATTTATAAGCTTTATATGTTGTTGCCTATTCATCTGTTGCTTAAAGTCATAAATGTTGTAATGATTAAACCTTTAGGTATAATTAATGCATAAGTTTCTACGACTAAAGAAACAATATTATCTCCATTGTTGACTCATAGATCAACTTCACCTTTTCCAATACTTTACTGTTTCTTAGCCTTGAGCATTAGAGAAAATGTTAAAACCACATCTAGTATCCAATTCCTATGATACATAATTATACAAATTGATTTCTATAATAAAAATACCTGAAATTGAAGTCTTTGCTCCATTATTTTCATCTTTTAGGTGCTTTGGAAATTTTTTAATTTTATGTTCGGTCTTACCATAGCAGAAGTAAGTGCCCTATTTAGCTATACCTCTACTAAGCTTCAAAGCACGAGCTGTAGGTTTGGGTTTGACAACTTCTTTGCCTTTCCTTTTACTACCCTTCTTGTCTTTTGTCCGGCTTCTTTCCAATATTATCCATTAGAATGGTCTTCCTTTTTTATATCAAATTCTACTAAATATTTCTCAACATGCATAGCAGCTCTGGTAGAGTTTTATCCATATCATTCAAATCAATCCGAGGCTCTTCGGAAATGATTACAAGATCCAATTAGTTACATGCTCTTTCCCAAGGGGAAAACAGAACCTTTCAAGGTTATCAATATACCCAATCATGTTGAGTACATGGGAACTACTGCAGCTCCTTCGACTAGCTTGCCTTTACAAAGGGATTTGGAAACTTCAAACCTCTCATACTTAGCCTACTCTTGATAGAGCATCTTTAGGTGTTCGATAAAATAAAATGTTTCAATGTTCTCATTTTGCTTTTCCAATTAAAAGTTCATGGTAGCCAGCATGAGGCATGCATTTTCCAAGGCGTCATCAACATGCTTCTTATAAGCATATCTTTCATCGTGGGCAGCAGAACTTGGAGGCTCCTATTCAATAATAGGTATCTCTAAGATACACAACTTTTTCTCATGTTTGATAGCAATCATCATGTTTTTCTAGACTGGTTACACAAAACTAAGTTATTTAGGTAGCAACTCCTTCTCATTGTATTTAATACAATTCTCGAATATTATCAGTTTGGTGAATAAATCCTTATTCTAATTCTTCATATGGATTGTTCCCAACTCTTTCTTCTAATTGTATATAATCCTATTATAATTAGTTTAGTTATGTTAGACTCGAATATTTACCAATTGGATGTTACATTTATTTCATCCCCTTTTACTAATATAAAACATGCACATCACGGTGGGTGAAAACTATATTATTCAATATTAGTTTTGATGAGTGCTAAATATTAAAGAGATTAAACTTAATATTTATTTTGAGAGAGTTTGTAATTAATTTTATCATAAAAATCTTATTTCATATGCATCAACATATATATAACATATTGATATAGTCATGGCCTCTAACGCAATGGTTCCTCAAAACCAAAGTGAGAACTTAAACCAAACTTACGAACGATCTATGTTATTCCAAGTCAGATCTCCTCGGTTCTTCTCCTTGGATTTTTTTCTTATCTTTATTCATTACATTTCATAAAAGAGTACTCATTTTATATTTAAGAGAATGGGATAACAAACAAAGTTACGTATAGAGAGAACAGAGAAATTCATGTCACACAAGTCGTATTTAAAATTTCCAAAATAAAATAAAAGAAAACTAATGTCATAATTGCTAACCACAAGATAATAGTAATAATAATAATAATAATAATAAATGCACTTTTATAATTATTATTATTATTATTATCATTATTATTATTATTGTTGTTAAATTTTGTTAATTAAAAGAATTAAACTAAATTTTGGTGATTGATCACACTACATGTTAGCACAAACCCTAATCGTAAAACTCATGTTAGCACGACTCTTGAATTGTACTAAATCCTATTACAAGATATTCATATCAACAAAAACATAATGATTGATTGTTCGATATGATAGATCGAAATTCCATTACATCACCATACAAATGACAGATTCCGAAGTAAAATGAATATTGATCATTCGAATGAATGAAAATCATTACACTAATTCAATGGAATAAACAAAAACATATATCTAATATATTGACGTCACACAAAAATGATTTATACTATATACAAATTTATCAATCATATTTGTATCTCTTATTGATGATCGAAGTATCACCGCTTCACCGTACAAACTTTCGATTCCGAAGTATTGTCAATAACAAACATCCAAATTGTACAAAACAAGATGTCAATATTTAATTTCTTCTTATTATTTAATTCATTATATGTTTTAATAGAATTAAGGCAGAAAGTACAAAAAAAGTAGTTATTAAATACATGGTTTTGTAAGAGGCTATAATATTATTGAAAGGAAATTGCGATATAAAATGCAACAAAAACAAAAAAAATTAATTAAGTCGATCCTTACGAATGATCATGATGACTGATAGATAGGTTGACTCTTTAGACCCAAAATCAGAAAAACAATAACGAGCGTTGAACAAAAATGTCCTTACTCAGTCCTCACGAATATAGTGCCTTCAATCTCAACTCTAGCTGATACAAATGAAGATTCTGAAAGAGAGAGAAAACACGGCTAGGATTTCACAAACTGAATTTCATCAAGTGAGAAAATTTCAACATAAGGGTTCTTTTGATTGAACCCATTGAGTGGGCTACAAGATGATTAACTTATGACACTTGCATAACATTCTATTGTTGGAGTGGTAAAGCGGAAAGAAAAAATGTTTGAAATATTATTCCGAAAATTTATCGTGTCCATAGAGAATGGTCGTTAGAATGTCATTCAACGGTTTCTATATTTTCGAGCTTAGGTAAAATGGATTAAAAGTAAAAATATATGAACAGGAAAAATAAATCCATTCTTTGGAAAGAAATTACTCATCAAGCATGCAAATTTACTCACTCCTCACAAACTTAAACCTATCATCAATTATACCCAAGATACAATAATCATCAATGTCATCACGTCTCTCTAACATCAGTGTCCATCTCTTCAACACCTACGAGACATATCACAACTTAGATTATATCTAACCCAAATTACGAGAACAATTGTATTCTTGCATCGCTGATCTCTCACGTGAAACTTGAACACAGAAGCATTAAGCTTCGATAAAAAGTGATTTTCAGCTACAAATCTATCTCTAGATTCCAAAAGCTAATAGATAATCATCCTAAATAAAGATTCGAGGACTATATGTCTATAGCAACCCAAACCCCAACCACAGAGCAAAAATCTAAGATAACAATCGACAGAGATTTGTAAAGCAGATTAAATATAATGTCATGGGAGACAAATATACATGAGTTCAAAGTAAATACATATAAAAAGCCCAAAAAATAGATAAGACACAAATAGGAAGAGAAATAAACCGAAAATCTCACTGGTTTCCAGCGTCGATCGATGATCAATCCACCTCAAATCATCCGTATGCAAGCTCTTTGGTTGTTTTCAAGCATTTTGTACCCAAAAATGGTTGGTGATTGATTAGGAACAAGAAAACCCCAAAAAATACCCTAAAAATGTTTTTTCCCCTATTTATTCACTTTCCAAACCGTCCAGATCGCGCTATGCATGCGTAGCATGCTACACTAGAAAACCAGCTTCTTATTTCAGTCATAACTTGAGAATCGTAACTCCAATCTGCGTCTGATTCTAAGCGTTGAAAAGCTGATTCAATGATCTATCTAAAAATGAATAAATATTAATGAAATTGATGATTTCCTCTTCTTTTATTTGAGCCTTATCCACCGATGAATTGCTCAAAATCGCGTGTTTGAAGCAGTGTCTTCGACACTTTATTGTTCATGCTCAAAATACACATCAATAACTACAAAATAAATAGAAAACTGTCAAATGGTACATAAATGAATAAAAAACACGAAGAATACGTAATATGTACCAAAATAAAAAAACGTGCAAATTCACGCACACGTTAAGGAAAAAGAGACGATAAGTGCTGCAAAACTATATACATAAATAACTAAAAATTGGCACTTATCAAACTCTCCCCAACTTAAACTTGTTTGTCCTAAAAAAAGGTCAAATAACTCAAAGAATCAAAAGTAATAAACCAAAGAATCTTGAATCAACAAGTTTTTAAAACATAAGACAAATGTATGGTTTAAATAAAAACGCACAACAAGGTAAATATTTACACAATCCTACAACGACAACATATAAACAAAACGAATCATAAGTACAAAAATAATGCTAAACATTCTAAAACTTACAAACTCACATCATGAATCACACATAGTAAAATTCAACAATAGATGAAAGCTCACATCATGAATCTTGCAAACAAAAGACTAAATTATGCATTCAGGCAAAAATCATATTTAAAACATAAAAGCAAGACTCACAAGGGCTTCTCAAGGTTGTAATGTTACTTGGTTAACACACAAGGGATAATTTCTAAAGCTGATCCAAACAAAAACTTGCATAAACCTAAGGGAGTGATCATTTCACAAAGGCTCAAGCAACACAATTTCAATCAAACTTCTTCCATAATCCAAAGTTGTCATACCCATCATACTACTTATTTGCACAATTATTCAATACTTTTTTCTTTTTCAAAACTTTTCTCTTTTTTCTTTCTTTTTCTTTTCTTTCTTTTTCACATTTTTCTGTAGTTTTCTTTCTTTTCAACCACATAGCAATCCACACAAATAAGTAGCAAACATGTATCTCCCCAACTTGAATTCAACCAACATCAAAGTGAATATTCCATACTTTCTAAGGCAAGGTACAGATTCAAACCAAAGTCATGGTTGAGGGTTCAAGAAAACAAAGATTAAAATCCATGCAAAAAGGATAACTAAATACTCAAGGACAAGCATAAAGTTTAAAAGCAACATGGACATCGACAAAAGCTTAAAGGGGTTAACAAATGATCACACACTCATAAGGTGAATTGACTATTTGACTATGGTGGTTGTGCTCAAAATTAAACAAATTTCTTGAACTTTTTCATGCTTTCATACAATAAACACAAATAAAAGATTAAGCATAATAAAATTAAGTTAAGACAAAGATTGTGGCCTCCAGCATATATGAACAATGGAAAACTTTCTCATATTTAAGAGTTGGGAACTATAGTGATTCAATTAAAAAGCAAGTAATGTAAAAGAATGAATGAAATGGTAATTGTACAAATGAAAAGTTTCCTAAACATGTTATACTATATAAAGTGATAAATGAGTACCTTGAATGATACAACTTTAAAAACATCATTACCATACATCTGCAATTTGAAACACTCAAACTTGGAAAATCACCTCAAAAATCCTCAAGCTAACAGAGTAAAATTTAAGTCTAAACAACCAACATAAAAATTAGAAATCATAATACTAGTATATATTACTAAATAGTCGTGGTGAAAGTGAGAAGAAAGGGGGCCAACTAAATTCATTGGCGCCAACCTGTAGAGCGCCCTAAGCGGCCTCCAACGCGCTAAGCAGGCTAAATAGAAAATGCAGAAAAATCAACATATTTTCATACACTCCACTAACACCAACACAACTCATTTACAGAATAATACACAAAACTTACAACCATTGGGGCGCCTTCTAACAAGTGCTTGTTTTACATCGTTAGCTCGACGCCTTTATTGTTTTCGTGCAATTGGCAAGTAGCTTCCTCTCGTTGTGCCATGGGGATGTCTCACCACTCAATCCTAAAGAAAGTGTCCTAACCAAAACACTCAACAAAGGTTACATGTACAAATATATACAACACTTGCACAAACATAAAAGAAAACAAAAATATAAAAGTATGAAAAAAATACAACTATTAACATACAAAAAGGAAAAATCGGTGAATGCTGGATTCACAAGTTGAGAAAAGAATATTTAAAATCAAGTACTAGTCCAATTTTAACCTGTTTAGCCAACATTCACCAACAATATATACTCATATGTAAACATATACAAGTAAACATGTACAAGTGAAAATATACAAGTAAACATATACAATAAATACGATGTATATACAAAGCTCAAAACCATAGAAACGATTACGATACAACTCCAACACAAAATATTATTCTAGAAATTTATTAATAAATTAATATAAATATAACACATCTTCGAGATCAAGTTTTATATTAACATAATGAATTTTAATACAAAACACATTTTCTTTAAAATTCAACCATAAGATTTTGTCAATTTTTTCCAAAACTAATAATAAAAAATTTAATCCTAACAATGTTGAGATATTTAAAACAATATTTTCTCTCAAAAACATTAAGGTAATTTTTCTCCATTCATACATTGGTGGAGTAATACAATATAATAATTATCAACAAGTTACTATAGAGTGTTAATTATGACAGAGGTGATCCTTTAGAATTTAGTTGATATAGTCACCTCACAGAGAAAATAAAGTAATAAAATAGAAATACACAAGTTGAATTACATAATTAACAATTGCGCTTTTCAAATTTAATATTGTAGTAATTGATGAACAATATATATTCACGGATGTCTTCTAAAATGACAAGAAAATTAGAAATAAGTAAATATTAAAAAATGCGTGGGAAATAGTTTCAAAAGGACAAAATAGGATAAAGTGTCACATGGACAAGTGCGGTGGTCCCAAGCATCATACCACTTGTCTCCTCCATACCACTACTAGAAAATCCGCTTTTAGTGACCGATTTAGTGACCAAAAATTTTCGCTCACTGTAGTGACTCAATTAGCCACCAATATATGATATTCATGAACAAATTTTAAAAGGTCACTAAATCGGTCACTAAAATAAATTGGCCACCGATTTAGAGATCAAAATTTTGTGACCGAAATTAGCCATAAAAATTTAATATTCTTGAACAAATTTTAAGAGGTCAATAAATCGGTCACGAAAAAATATTTTTATATTCAATCTAACTTATACATAAAAATTAGAGACTGAAATTTCTGTCACTAATATTTTTTGTTTTCTTTTTCTATTTTTAATTCTCTTTATTATGTTACTATTTCCTTTCTATTTTTTTAAGATTTTAATTCTCTTTCAATTTTTAATTTTCACTAAAATTTTCATATTTTTTATTGTTTTAAATATAATATACTTATATCAAACTATATGTATATATGTTTAAATATAAAATATAACAATAGATATTAAGTGGCGTAGTGGCAATTTCTTATTTAAATATGTGGAGATCACGAGTTTGATTTCTAGGTATCATAATTTTTAATTTTATTTTAAGAAAAAGAACTCTAAAATCGGTCTCTACAATCGGTCATAAATTCGGCCTCTAAATTTCGATCACTAAATTCGTCGCAAAAGCTTAATGACTTGCACTTTTTCAACCGAAAAGTCTTAGTCGCTAAACGTTTTATTTATCTTGATTATTCCTACATTCCAACTCTAAGACATACTGAAAGTACTTGAAATATTTATAAAAAAAAATTGATTTGGTTCACAATTCAAGCTTAGATCCATTGAATCGAACCATTCAATCGAATCAGTTTATCTAACATTCTCACCTTTTAATTTAAACATCCACTAATATATGAAATTATAGTCGGTTGTTTGTTGCATTCTCTTAGTACTAATAGTGTTTATACGTATATTTGAATGATTGTTTTATATTGAAAACAAAAAGTAGATAAATTTGAATAAAATCATATAAAAAAATTAAAAAATTTATTTAATTTGATCTTATTTATTTCAATAAAGAATACACTCAACGTTGATAGACACAGTTACAATAGTAGAGATGAGTGTCAAAGTCATGCACACATTTCCCAGTACCTGTGTGTATATATCTAGCCTTACAATTTCCATCACAACAAGAATCACCGCATTGACTTGAGCAGAGTCCAATACCAACTTTGCATGAACTTCCAAATGGTGGCCTATCGAATACACATGTGCATAAGTTGTAGAAGTTACAATTCGATCCTAAAAGTGTAGATGAAGTGCCTGCTCCATAGTTGGTACACTTCTCTTGACAATTTTCGGGAGCACATCTTCCCTGAATTATTGAGCATGGTGTGTTACCTTCTACTACCTGCATCAATTGTACTATTCTCATACAAATTAAATACTGTGAGATGAGATTTATCGTTTATAATTTAACGACCATAATGATAATAGTTGAGAGGGTTATTATTACCTGCAATAACTAAAACATAGATGACAAAAAACAAGAAATTGTATAGCTTAAATGAGGTTAAGGACAGTTTAAATGAGGTTAAGGACATCTGTCACTGTTATAGCTTTTAAAAAATATGACGTATTTTTTGTATTTTTAAAAATAACTTTTGAAAAAAAGACAGAAATTGTGGAAAAGTTACTTTTAGAAATTATGATTAATAAATATACTTTATTGAAAATAAAAAAATAGTCAAAATATTATTTTATTTATTTTTCTGAATATTAAAATTTGTATTTAATTAATAAAATATATAAATGCAGATAAATCCTGAAAACCAAATTTTACATTAACGTAATGGATTTTAATTCAAAACACTTTTTTTTTATTATTCAACCACAAGATTTTATCTAACTTTTTTTAAAAAATTAATAGAATATTATTTTAAAATTCTAACAAATCTAGAAAACTCAAAATAATATTTTACCTAAAAAATATCAAAGTAAATTTCACCTGATCAAACTTTGATGTATAACACCATATAATAATTATTCAAAAATAGTTATATAATGTTTCTTTAAGCAAGAATATATAGATACGAGAACCCAAGTTCTCAAACTTGATTACAAAATTGCAGGAGGAAACCTCGGAAAGAAAAATAACATGTCAATTGAAACTTAGGATAAATAAAATAAAAGATCTTTGCTAAATTCGAAACAGTTACAATTGGGTTGAATAATTTTTTTTTATAAAAGTCCATCTCCAAACCAAAGCTTTAAATCCCCAAACAATGTTGCGAAAATTCCAATAATCATTTTAAAAAACAATGTCATTCCTAAAAATCCAAAGGTTCCAACAAGTAGCCACTCACACCACTCTCTCCTTACCTTTTTTCACTCTCAAAGATTTGCAAAAGGAGGATCATCTCAAAAAACTTTCCTTAAAACTCTCCGCTTTATAATCTCCCATTCCAATCCATTTGGTCATTTTCTTCCATACCAATTCCGAAATACCACAAACCAAAAAAGAATGCAAGGAAAATTCGCCGATACTACCATAGAAAACACAAGTGAGATTAGTATTAGAATAAATACCTCTTTTAGCAAGCAAATCCTGCGTCAGTAATTATTGATAAATTAACTCCATCCAAGAGCTTTGATTTTAAAGGGGACCTCCATCTTCCAAATATACTCAAGGGCCGAATCAAACTGCTCCCTTCGGGCCAAAAGGGATTAGGCAACGCTTTAAAGCGCTGCCATAGGTAAGACAAAACTTTTTTTAATATCAAAGTGTTGCTATATGTTGTTAGACGCTGGCCTTGGGATCTAGAGGGGGAGTGAATAGATCGTTCACAGTTTTACGGAGTTAAACGACTTTTCAGCGGAAGTGATTCTGAATCGACTCGCGTCTATTCCGAACCACTATCGAAACGATTATATATGTGTTTAAAAACCAGTCAAAGACTTGAGGTAAGTGATAAGAGTATACGTTGCAGAATCAAAGCGTTGCTCTTATTGAAAATCAGATTAACTTCTTGTATGATGGACAATGTTTGCAATGCAGTAAGAGTGATAGAAACAAATATACAAACACTTGGTGATAATGATCAAATTGAAGGTGATTCAATGTGTGGTGGATTGTGATGTTTATGTATGTTCTTAATTCACAATCTTAACACTCGAATCGTTGATCAATTTGCAATTATAACCAAATATGAACAGAACGTAAATGAAAAAGTAAAAGCGACAAGAACACGATATTTGTTTAGGCAGTTCGTCGATCGTCCTCGCTACGACTACGTCTGCCCCCAATTCCAAACTGAAATAATCTTTCATTAATGTTGAAAGTAGTATATACAAAGAAGATAACAAAGCGATAAACCATAAACCAATTATGTCGATCCTTTGAATCTTCTTCCCCCTTAATCTTGAGTCAGATCAAGGTTATCCAAGAGCTTCACTTTGATCCCTTTCTGCAGTGTCTTCAATTCCCTCGAACCCTTGTTCTTCAATCTTCACACTCAGCCGGATCCTCGATGAAGCCTCTTGATAAAAACCCTCAAGAAACACCTATCTTGGAGGACAAAACCCGCAGATTTTATTCACCAAAAACCCCACAAATCTTCACCCACTAGGAATCTTCAATTTCGTTCCATGGACGTTATCGAACTCGATCACTAACCCTCAACGCAAGAATGATTATGTGTAATTGTGTTGGAGATGACGAAGAACGAAGATGAGAAGCCTTTGTGTATCTTTCAGTCGTTGGTGTTACTTTGAATAATGAACCTTCGACAATATATATGATAGCTTAACAGTTGGAGATGAGAGAAACAGAATTTTTGGCATTCTTGATCAGTTAGGTCGACCTCTTGTAGTGCTTAGGTCGACCTAGCAGAGCTTGCAGAATTTTGCTCCCAGTTAGGTCGACTTGTTTAAGGAGTAGGTCGACCAGAATCCTCTTCAAATGCATTCTGGGGACATTTTCTCAGATTAGGTCGACCTAGTTGTTGTGTAGGTCGACCTAGCAGGCTGGTATGTAAAATTCATCAATTTAGGTCGACCTAGATGATGTGTGAGTCGACCTAGCAGGAGTATATGGATTTTTCTCCATTTTAGGTCGACCTGGGTTGATGGTAGGTCGACCTAACTGCTACTTTTTTGCATTCTTCTTGTTTTGCTTGTGTTGAGTCAGCCTATAAGCATAATGGGTTGACCTGTTCTATCATGAGTGATCAATGCTTGCTTTTCTTTGAGTTTTCTGCTTCCGCCTTGTTGTTTGAATGCTTATTTGAGTTTGCCATGAATCAAAAACATCTTTGAGTGTAATCTTGTATTCACATGCTCCCCCTTTTTTATGATGGCAAACCATTAGTCGAAGCTTTGGTAGTAAGTGATAAAGACTCAACAAAGCTCCCCCGTACATCCAGCATCTATCTCTCAACAAGGCAATCTCTCAACAAAGCTCCCCCGTACACTCAGCATCTATCTCCCCCTTTGACAACATAAAAAAAAGGACGACGAAAATAGAAGAGTAACAAGAGAAACATAGATAAAATGCTAGCATTCATAAAAAGGTAGCCAGTGATAGCATGAGAGTCAAATGAGCAAGAGCGATATATGCATGAAGTCGCTATAAGCATGTTAATTGATAGCATATTATAGTATCAATAATATTTTTGGAAGTGAACAACAATAACGTTACCGCTTTCTCAACTTTAATGGCAGCCTTTAATCAATGTGGAATGACGCCTGGCTAGATGATGAACTACCTTTACCCTAAGAAAAATGTTAGCAAAAAAAACATATATATATATATATATATATATATATATATATATATAAAGTAAAGGAATAATATTAAGAGAGAACAAACGTAATTAGCCCAAATTAGAGATATCGAGTATCCCTAATTCCCTACGAATGTTGAAGTATTGCTCCGTTGCTAGAGGTTTGGTGAAGATGTCAGCTAGTTGCTTCTTGCTTTCTACATGTTCAAATGTAACGTCTCCTTTCTCTACATGATCTCGTAGAAAGTGATGTCTTATTTCAATATGCTTGGTACGTGAGTGTAAGATAGGATTTTTACTCAAGTTTATGGCGCTTGTGTTATCACACATGATAGGTATGCGATCAAGCTTAATACCAAAGTCAAGAAGTTGTTGCTTGAGCCATAATATTTGTGCACAGCAGCTTCCAGCAGCTACATATTCTGCCTCAGCAGTAGATAATGCAACCGATACTTGTTTCTTGCTATGCCAACTTATCAATGAATTTGAGAATAGATGACACGTTCCACTGGTGCTTTTTCTATCGGATTTGCAGCCAGCAAAATCTGAATCGGAGAATCCTACCAAATGACACTCATTTCCCTTTGGATACCATAGGCCATATGTAGTAGTTCCACGTAAGTATCGCAGAATTCTTTTGACATCTTTCAAGTGAGATTCTTTTGGACAAGATTGATATCTTGCACACATACACACACTAAACATAATGTCTGGTCTTGAGGCAGTAAGATACAATAGTGAACCTATCATACCTCGGTATAATTTCACGTCAACCTCTTTACCTTTCTCATCTTTGTCTAGATTAGTATTTGTTGCCATAGGTGTGTCAATTTCTTTTGCTTCACTCATTCCAAATCTTTTGAGCAGCTCCGTACAGTATTTGGTTTGATTCACAAACGTTCCATGACTGAGTTGCTTGATTTGTAGGCCAAGGAAGAAATTTAGCTCACCCATGAGACTCATCTCAAATTCACTCTGCATAAGCTTAGAAAAATCTTTGACAAGTTTTGCATTAGTCGACCCAAATATAATGTCATCTACATAAATTTGGACTAAGAGAATATCTTTATCTTTTCTTTTAATAAAGAGAGTAGTGTCAACTTTACCCCTAGAGTACCCTTGACTAAGGAGAAATTTGCTCAAACGTTCGTACCAAGCCCGAGGGGCTTGTTTAAGACCGTATAGAGCACGTTTCAGCTTATAGACATGAGTTGGATACATGTAATTCTCAAAGCCGGGTGGCTGAGCAACATAGACTTCTTCATTTATATAGCCATTTAGAAAGGCACTTTTAACATCCATTTGGAATAGTTTGAAGTCTTTAGAACAAGCATAAGCAAGTAAGAGACGAATAACTTCGAGACGTGCTACAGGAGCGTATGTCTCTTCATAATCAATACCTTCCTCTTGATTATAACCTTGGGCAACTAATCTAGCTTTGTTTCTAGTAATAACGCCGTTTTCATCAAGTTTGTTACGAAAAACCCATCTAGTGCCTATTACTTGATGATCTCCCGGATGAGGGACTAAGTCCCAAACATCATTCCGTTTAAATTTGTTTAATTCTTCTTGCATGGCCATTAGCCAATGCTCATCAAGTAATGCATCCTTAGCGTTTTTCGGCTCAACTTGTGAAACAAAAGCAAAATGATGACAGAAGTTACTTATCTTTGAGCGTGTTGTAACGCCCCTTGAGATGTCTCCTATTATATTGTCAATTGGATGGTCTTTCACATTTGTCCAGGCCTTGGGAAGTTCTTCATTGTTTGAGATGCTTTCTTTTTCATTTTCATTGTGAGACTCATCTTTCTCTCTCTCAGCATCTTTCTTTACAATACTTTCATTCTCGTCTTCCTTATCCTTGACAATGTCTTCAGTGGATGAACATGCACCATTAAATGAAAGACCTTTCTCGACATATTTTGCATAAGATTCATCAAAAGACACGTGTACTGACTCTTCTACTATAAGTAATCTCTTATTATATATCCGATATGCTTTGCTAGATTGTGAGTAACCAAGGAATATGCCCTCATCAGCTTTAGCATCGAATTTACCAAGATTATCCTTACCATTGTTCAAAACAAAACACTTGCAACCGAATACATGGAGATGAGATACATTTGGTTTTCTACCTTTTAGTAATTCATAGGGAGTTTTGTTCAGTATAGGACGTATTATTATCCTATTCAAAACATAACATGCTGTACTAATCGCGTCAGCCCAGAAATACTTTGGTAGATTACCCTCA
Organism: Vicia villosa; assembly: GCF_029867415.1. Classification (NCBI taxonomy): domain Eukaryota; kingdom Viridiplantae; phylum Streptophyta; class Magnoliopsida; order Fabales; family Fabaceae; genus Vicia; species Vicia villosa. The sequence goes on from NW_026705121.1 coordinate 511,825, forward strand.
TTCAGCATTGTTCTTGCCAGCTCCTCTAGAACCCGATTTTTACGTTCAACTACTCCGTTTTGTTGAGGTGTTCTAGGAGCTGAAAAGTTATGCTCAATTCCATGTTTATCACAGTATTTTTCAAAAAGAATGTTTTCAAACTCTCCACCGTGATCACTTCGAATTGCAACTATTTTGTTGTTCATTTTGTTTTGACATAATCTTGCAAATTGTGTGAAAGCTGGAAAAGTTTGATCCTTACTAGGTAGAAAGATTGTCCAACAAAATCTAGAGTAATCATCGACAATGACAAAACCATAGGTGTTTCCACCTATGCTTTTAGTCCTCGAAGGGCCAAAGAGATCCATGTGAAGTAGTTCAAGAGGGCGTGATGTTGAAACCACGTTCTTTGATTTAAAAGAGATTTTTGTTTGCTTTCCCTTTTGACAAGCATCACATAGATGATCTTTTGAAAACTTCATTTTAGGTAAGCCGATTACTAAATCTTTTGAGACAACTTTATTAAGTAAGTCAAAATTTATGTGGGCGAGACGTCTATGCCAAAGCCATGAGTCTTCGCCCAGAGCAACTAGACACTTGGTACTAGACTTAGATACCTCATCCAAGTTTAGCATGTAGATGTTGTTTACTCTTAAGCCCTTAAACATAATGTCTCTTTTCTTAGTATGTTCTATTGTGCAGCCAGAATTTGTAAACATTACTTTAAAATCTTTGTCACACAATCGACTTATACTTAAAAGATTATGTTTAAGACCTTCTACTAGCAGCACATCAGTTATAGTAGTGGTAGAATGGTTACCTACACTTCCTTTACCAAGTATGGCTCCCCGATTGTTATCTCCATAGGTGACATACCCCTTTTTCTTTGCTTGAAACTCAACGAAAAGAGATAGGTCTCCAGTCATGTGTCTTGAACATCCGCTATCAAGGAACCACAACCTTTCGACAATGTCAAGACACTTTTCCTGCAAGATTAATTTAAAGAGGGAGGTCCCCAATTTTTATTGGGTCCTTGGTAGTGAGTACACAATTTGTTGCACTTAGGCAACCATTGAAATACTCCTTTAGGAACTAAAATTCTCCTAAATTTGCATTTTTCAATGGTATGTCCCTTTTTGCAACAATAATGACAGGTAATATGATGAGAATATGGAGTTTTGCTAGTTGATATTTTTGGTACAAAAGTGTATTTACTATATAAAGGAGTATACGATCTTTTGAACTTATTTGGATCAACCGCAAAAGTCACTTTTGGTTGTAGAGCCTTGTCTAACTTGGCTTTTAGATCTCTTACTTCTTTTTGCCAAATGTGACATGTCTCACAACCAAACCATGATGTAGGATCTATTTCAACTTTATCCTTTTGAATGTCTAGCATAGATTGTTTTAAAGCTTCCATATCCTTTTCGGTTTTCTCAACTTTTGATTCAAGATATGAAAATATTTTCTTATTTGAGGCCAAAAGTTTGAAAGCTTTAATTGCATCTCTACGTAATTCTTCAAAAGCAAGTTTTAGTTGAGAATGAGATACCTTATTTACGAGTTCAGGTTTAAGATGACTTACAGCTTTCTTTTTCTTGTGTTGATGAGCCATGAAACATAGGTTTGCTGATTCTTCTTCATCGCTTGATGAGCTTTCACTAGATGAATCACTTTCCCATGCTATGTAGGCTCTTTTAGATTTGTTATGACCTTTGCTTTGGTTCTTCTCCTTTTCTTTCTTGAGATATGGACAATCCGGTTTGTAGTGACCGGCTTTCCCACAATTGAAGCAAAGACCTTTGATTTTTCTTTTGTTGTCGTCATCTTGTTTGAACTTGTTTGATTGCTTTCTATAGTTTATCAAGCCTTTGTCAGAATGTTTTGCTCCATTTTTCTTTAGATATTTGTTGTATCTTCGCACAAACAGTCTGATTTCCTCATCATCGGAGTCTTCGTCATCACTTGTATCACTATCCTTTGGCTCTTGTCTTGAGGTCTTGGAGGTTGAAGCTTTTAGAGCTATTGACTTCTTCTCTACCTCTTTCTCCATGTTCTTTTCTTTCTTTGCCCTTTTCTCATGCATGTCAAGGCATTTAAGGTGTTGTTCATGTTCCTCTAGTTTACCAAAGAGAGTGGTAATGTCTAAGGTGTTTAGATCATTTGCTTCCTTTATTGCTGTAACCTTGGGTTGCCATTCCCTGTTCAAGCATCTTAAGATTTTGTTAGTAGCAACTGCATTGGAAACAGGTCTATCAAGAGAATTTAACCGATTTTTCAGGTGAACGAATCTCTTCTGCATGTTTTCGATGGATTCACCATCTTCCATGTGGAAGAGTTCAAACTCTTGAGTTAACGTATTGATCCTAGCTAGTTTGACATCATCTGTTCCCTCGTGGGCAACTTGCAATGTGTCCCACATAGCTTTAGCTGATCTACAATGGGAAACGCGATAGTATTCATCAACTCCTAGAGCTGAGATTAGAATGTTTCTCGCTTTCCAATCGTATGCATATCTCTTTTCATCTTCAGCATCCCAAGTATTTTCTGGTTTTGGAACAACTGCACCAGCTGCATTTGTCATGGTGATCTGAAAGGGACCATTGACAATAGCTGTCCAGATGTTCCTATCAATTGCATTGATGTGGACACACATACAATCCTTCCAATAGCCATAGTTTTCACCGTTGAAAACTGGAGCTCTATTGTGAGCCCCTTTAGGTCCGGAAGCCATCTTTCCAATAAGTGTTTCACGTAGCACGGAATAAACCAGAGCTCTTGATGCCACTTGTTAGATGCTGGCCTTGGGATCTAGAGGGGGGTGAATAGATCGTTCACAGTTTTACGGAGTTAAACGACTTTTCAGCGGAAGTGATTCTGAATCGACTCGCGTCTATTCCGAACCACTATCGAAACGATTATATATGTGTTTAAAAACCAGTCAAAGACTTGAGGTAAGTGATAAGAGTATACGTTGCAGAATCAAAGCGTTGCTCTTATTGAAAATCAGATTAACTTCTTGTATGATGGACAATGTTTGCAATGCAGTAAGAGTGATAGAAACAAATATACAAACACTTGGTGATAATGATCAAATTGAAGGTGATTCAATGTGTGGTGGATTGTGATGTTTATGTATGTTCTTAATTCACAATCTTAACACTCGAATCGTTGATCAATTTGCAATTATAACCAAATATGAACAGAACGTAAATGAAAAAGTAAAAGCGACAAGAACACGATATTTGTTTAGGCAGTTCGTCGATCGTCCTCGCTACGACTACGTCTGCCCCCAATTCCAAACTGAAATAATCTTTCATTAATGTTGAAAGTAGTATATACAAAGAAGATAACAAAGCGATAAACCATAAACCAATTATGTCGATCCTTTGAATCTTCTTCCCCCTTAATCTTGAGTCAGATCAAGGTTATCCAAGAGCTTCACTTTGATCCCTTTCTGCAGTGTCTTCAATTCCCTCGAACCCTTGTTCTTCAATCTTCACACTCAGCCGGATCCTCGATGAAGCCTCTTGATAAAAACCCCCAAGAAACACCTATCTTGGAGGACAAAACCCGCAGATTTTATTCACCAAAAACCCCACAAATCTTCACCCACTAGGAATCTTCAATTCCGTTCCATGGACGTTATCGAACTCGATCACTAACCCTCAACGCAAGAATGATTATGTGTAATTGTGTTGGAGATGACGAAGAACGAAGATGAGAAGCCTTTGTGTATCTTTCAGTCGTTGGTGTTACTTTGAATAATGAACCTTCGACAATATATATGATAGCTTAACAGTTGGAGATGAGAGAAACAGAATTTTTGGCATTCTTGATCAGTTAGGTCGACCTCTTGTAGTGCTTAGGTCGACCTAGCAGAGCTTGCAGAATTTTGCTCCCAGTTAGGTCGACCTGTTTAAGGAGTAGGTCGACCAGAATCCTCTTCAAATGCATTCTGGGGACATTTTCTCAGATTAGGTCGACCTAGTTGTTGTGTAGGTCGACCTAGCAGGCTGGTATGTAAAATTCATCAATTTAGGTCGACCTAGATGATGTGTGAGTCGACCTAGTAGGAGTATATGGATTTTTCTCCATTTTAGGTCGACCTGGGTTGATGGTAGGTCGACCTAACTGCTGCTTTTCTGCATTCTTCTTGTTTTGCTTGTGTTGAGTCAACCTATAAGCATAATGGGTTGACCTGTTCTATCATGAGTGATCAATGCTTGCTTTTCTTTGAGTTTTCTGCTTCCGCCTTGTTGTTTGAATGCTTATTTGAGTTTGCCATGAATCAAAAACATCTTTGAGTGTAATCTTGTATTCACATATGTCCCCTTTAGGCAGCGCTTCTGCCCAAAAGCATTCTCAATTGGCTCCTTTAGACAGCGCTTTTTGCTTTAAAAGCACTTTCTATTGTCCCGCTTTAGGCAGCGCATTTTTAGTTCTATTTAAGGTCCCTTTAGACAGCGCTTCATTCCAAAAGTGCTCTCTGTTAACTCCTTTAGGCAGCGCCTTTTTCTTGAAAAGTGTTTTCTATTGTCCCCCTTTAAGCAGCGCTTATTTAGTTCTATTTTAGGTCCCTTTAGGCATCGCTTTTTGCTTGAAAAGTGCTTTCTAGTGTCCCCCTTTATGCAGCGCTTTTTTAGTTCTATTTTAGATCCCTTTAGGCAGCGCTTCATTCCAAAAGCGTTCTCTTTTGACCCCTTTAGGTAGAACTTTTTTCTTGTAAAATGATTTCTATTGTCCCCTTTAGGCAGCGCTTTTTTAGTTCTATTTTCGGTCCCTTTATACAACGCTTCATTCCAAATGTGTTCTTTATTGACCCTCTTTAGGCAGCGCTTTTTGCTTGAAAAGTGCTTTCTGTTGCCCCCTTTAGGCAACAATTTTTTAGTTTTATTTTACATATATTTTAGGCAACGCTTTGTATTGTGCACAATTTTTTTAATAAAATGGCAGCATATCTTTTAATAAGATGGCAACATTTTTTTAATAAAATGACAACATTTAAAAATAACATATTTTTTAGAACAAACTACACAAAATATTACTAATATACGTATATTCAACTAATAGTATTTATATATATATATATATATATATATATATATATATATATATATATATATATATATATATATATATATATATATATATATATATATATATCAACTGATATAGGTAATAAACAATGAACTTCTTTTCTGCACATATCTACAACTTTTAGTAACTTGTTATATCTATCTTCTGCACCTATCTGAAACAAAATCAAAAAATTAAAAGGCATAAAAAACATAAACATTATAACAATTATAACCATAAACATAAACATTATAATCTTATAATTCAACACATAAACATAACAATTATAACCATAAACATAAACAATTATAAACATAAACCTATAACCTTATAACCATTATAGGCCAACGCATAAACATTATAACAATTATAATACAACACATTATAACCATTATAATTCAACACAAACCTCATACACCAAAAAAATCATATTTGTATCAAAATTTGTAAATGCTATATACCATTACCAACTCCATCAACCTTTAATTCACAATAACTTTCAGAACTATTCCAATCCAATATAAAACATCACAACAACAAAAATATCTAAGGACCATAAACGTCACACAAAAGAAAGAAAGACAATACCTTATAAAATTCTAGTGAATTTAGAGCAACCTTTGTACAACAATTTTTTTGCGTCGCATACCAACCTCTCAAACATTTTGGGACAATCCTGAAGATCTTCTTCAAGTGCTTCTACGATGTCTTCGACTCGATCACAATAGTTTGTATCTGCGTCATTTTCGTCTGAAGCATAGGTCGTACTATCCCCCGATTCAACATTCTCGTTACTTATCTCACCATGTAATATCCAATATGTTTAACTTCGATGAATTCCATGCCTCACTAAATGCGATTTCAACCCAAGTGCGTCAATCCGACTCCTATAACAACAACCTAAGCAAGGACATTTCATTCGACTGGGGTCTTCGGCGTGCTCAACAGCAAACTTAATGAACTCTGATACCCCATTTTTGTATTCTTTTGACAATCGATTGGAAGACATCCATTTTTTACCCATGGTTTTACTAAGTAAGCTAAACAAAAGCACTATAATTATTCACGCAACTATAGTAAAAGAACAACTAATTACCAGTAGAGAAGTCAACAACTTCTAGAACCACACAGTGTAAAGATTCTTGAAAAACGGTTAGAATTTCACTCTTCTCAAGAGAAATCGGAGATAGAGCAGCGACAATGAATCCAGGAAGCAACTATACATAAATAATTAGGTTCATTAATTCCATTTTAACTATATATATGTTAAAAAACGGAAAAGCAACCAATGTTACAACCAAAATTACAATTTGAAACCAAATGATATAACACAAAATAAAATAGTCACTATTAGTGTAAAAAAATTGATAGCATTAATATATGTCAAATAATTTCTTTACACTATCCATATATGTCAATTAATTTTTTTAAAAAAACTCAATTTAATTTGCAGTTTCAATAGCATACCCAAATGGTGTTCTAAAGGCTCTGAATCTTTTGTGGTATGATGAGATATTATAAATTTTTGGGTTAATAGTAATTCACCCCTCTGTAATGTTAGCGAATTTTGCTTTTCCCCCTCCCTATCTTTTGGCAACGGTGGGGGTAAACCGAAACACACTCATATTACAGAGGGGTAAACTACTATTAACCCTAAAAACATTTGTGTGATCTCATGTTATGTTGTTGTTTGATTTTTTATTGTCTACAATATAGTATCAATTTGTTAATATAATTGTTCGTTTTGTAGGTTTTTTTTTTTACTTTTCATGAAGTTATAGGGTTTGGTTTTCCTTATTGTGTTCGAAGAAAAAGAGTTCACGGTTTCGATGGCAACCACTATTTATGAATGCCATATCGTCTCTGATCTTAAGGTAACAACGAAATTCTAAAAATATGTTATGTTTTCAGTCACACTTATTTATCTTTAGTCTCCGTTTATCCAAAGGATCAATCTTACTTTGATTTGCATTTTATGTATTTTTAGTTATTGATTTCTATACTATTTTTTTAGTCACATCTTAGTCTTTTTGATTTTTTTTTATGTGGGTAGCCTTGGATGTTTGGCTGATATGAGTTTACAAATTACAATTGATGCTATGAATATGAGTTTTACTTCAATGATATTTTTTATATTCAAACAAAGCTCTTAGTTTGATTGACATGCTTCTTTTGAATAAAAACAACTTTTAAAATGTGTAACTAAAATGATTTTATAATCTAATTTTTGAAAACAAGTAAAATGATAGATTTCAAGTCCATTTTTGCAATGTTCTTTTGTGGTAGGAGACTGAATCTATTTGGGTGTTTCATGAAGTTGTGAGTTGTTATTGATATGAAACTTACTAATGAAGTGTCATTTTTCTATTTTTAAAATATTCCATGAATCCAATTTTTTGTTAGTTAAGTTAAGTGTGTAGTCTTTCTTCTAATGGTATTTTATTATAGTTGCACAAAGAAGAAATAAGAACCTAAGATGCTGCATTTTATTAGATATGTTTTATTTCCAGATCATACCATTAATCGGGTTTTTGGGTGCTGCATTTTTTCTTACACAACTAAGTAATGTTAGAACACCTTCCATGGTAGTACTTTGCATGTCTTGCAATAAGGTTTTAAATGATCCGTGTGTTCGCACGGGTCGCGTAAAATCGATATAAATATTAAATAAATATTATACAGTTATGGTTAAAAAATATATATTAATTTATACGAATTAACAGAAAAAAATTCAATGTTGATTGTCATACAAATATTAATTTAATTTGTCAAGTTGTAGTAGTTGTCAGGATATACATAGATTTAACAATTGCTATTAAATCAAATATATGGTAGAAAAAAAGGATTGGCCCGTCGGGCATGCCTATAATTTTTATAATTGTTTTTAATTTCAATTTTACAATTTCTATTAATAAATCTTATAAAATAAAACATATTATACAAAAAAAAAATATATTGGTTTAATATTTTCTCCATTACTCTTGTTGTTGTTTGTTGTTGTTGTTGTTTTGCCGTCATCATTGTTGTTGTTATTATTATTTTGAGTCTGTTTTGTTGTTTACTGTTTTGTTAGCTTTATTTTTATTTTATTTTCAAAAGCTTTATGTGATTATGGATTGTAGTTGGATGAAAGTCCATAGATGAAGTAAATAGTATGAGAATGGAATGATACAATTTATTGATTTCGCTGAAAAAATTCCTAATAATAATGAGATTTTTTTGTCTCCTTGTAAAAATTGTTTTAATATGAAAAAAATTCAAAGAAAGATATATTCAATCATTTAGGTTGTGATGGAATTATTCAAAATTACACGAAATGGGTATTGAATAGTGAAGTGACAAAAAAGACCTTTGTCACATATAGTTGGAGATGCTGAATTTATGAATGCTACTCTAGAAGACATGATTCGTGATATTGGAGTAGATGATTTTAAGAGAGCTAAAGTGGTAGAGACTTTTCAAAGAGACATGGAAGATTCACTGTATCTGGGATGTAAAAGTTTTACAAGAATGTCAGTTATGTTAATATTATTTATTCTTAAGGCCACAAGTGGGTGGACGGATAAAAGTTTCATTGAATTGCTTGAATTGTTAAAAGAAATGTTTCCCGAAGGTAACACGTTGTCGAATTGTAGTTATGTGAACAAGAAAATATTGTGTCCAATGTTTTTGGACTATGTCAAAATACATATGTGTCGTAATGATTGCATCTTATATAGGAAAGAGTTTGAAAACTTGAAGTAGTTCCCGAGGCGTGGGGAGTCATGCTATAAGAAGAGGGACAGTGGTGTTGATGACGATGATGGTGTAACTAGGAAGGGTGTTCATTCTAAGGTAATGTGGTACTCACTGATAATTCTGAGGTTTGCGAGATTGTTTGCTAATGTTAATGACACAAAGAATACTAGATGTCATGCAGATGAAAAAGTGTGTGATGGAAAAATTTGCCATGTAGCTGATTCATTGCAATGGAAGAAAATTAATTCGTTGTTTCCTTATTTTTCCCTGAAATCGAGGAACCTTAGGCTTGGACTTGCCACCAACGAAATGAACCCTTTTGGTAATTTAAGTAATAATCATACGTCGGGCCCTATTCTTCTCATAATTTACAACCTATCTCCATAGTTGTGCTTGAAGCCCAAATATATGTTGCTATCAATGATGGTTGCTGATAGAGCGTAACAAAACTTTCATAACTTGGTTTAATTAAAGTGTTTCTAAATAGAGTAGCATATCTGATGCAATTAAATGGTTGTCACATATGCCTAAGTTCAATGTAATTACTTGGAGTGCATAAAACATTAGTAAATATTCATTCTATACAAAATCAAAGGATGGTTGTAGCACCATGCAAAATAGTGGGGTTATGGTTGAGATTGAATTCATGTACTTTTCTAGTTCAAAACATAACAATCTTGTACTAGCAAATTGTTAGAATGTACAATGTTTCTATTTTAGGAATCTGTAAATATGATTCTATATTCTGTAATATGGTTCGGTAATATAGGTGCATACTTTAGTACTAAAAAAACTCATCCCCTAGGTTTTTACTTACAACCGAGGTAATATCACTAGGTGCACCATCTTGTTCTGAAAATAATAAAAATGCAGATGATGGGGATCCAACCCATGTGCAGATAACTTTACCCCTCGACTTTTTAGTAACCGAGGAGTAAAGTGATATCTTTTCACGATGCTCATTCGTTACCTCACTTTCAAAGTTAAGATTAAATGTATTTCACGTCCGATATTAAATTTGTTTTTTGTAGTAGTGTAACAAACTTTTTAAACTATAATGGTTGTGTTCATGTAATTCATGATAAGGCATACTTCAACGAGCGATAAAAAATAATATTAAGGATTCAGGTTAATCTCATTTTAGTCTCTACAATTCTTTTAAAAATTATTATATATATATATATATATATATATATATATATATATATATATATATCCTTCTAGTTTTCATCGTTGGTAATATATATCCTTGCCAACAAACTGATATAGTTAATAATTAGTTTAGATGTTATTTTAGATTATATAATCTAATATTTTACATCTATAAATAAAAGATAAAATAACATAAGAATTTTGTTTTTCCATTTCTTTATCATCAGAGTAGGGATGAGAATTTTACACATACTTTATAAATATTTAAAAAAAATCCACAATAGATAGAGTAAAACCCATAAAATAGGTATTGACATGGTACGTGTAATTACCTAATAAAATAAACACTACAACATTTTTTGTCTCTAGCAACACTTTTTTATACAACATGCAAAAATTGTTGCCAAAAGAATAGTTCTGGCAACATTTTTCGCTTGATGCCAACAATATTTTTACAACAACTTATAAATGTACCCTAAACTATTTTTGGGGACGATTTTAAAACGTCTCATATTATATTGTTTTGCCAATATTTAATAACTGTCCCCTTAAACATTATTTGAACATTTTTTTTACTGATACAATATTTTTATCAAATAACTACATTAGTTAAAAGTTAAATAAATTTTTTTAATACTGATAAAGATCTTGACAACAATCTTTTTCCAAATATAAATTATATATATATATATATATATAATCTATTTTTTAATAACATAAAAAATATAAAAATTACAAGTTTTGTCTTAGATAAGGAGGAATTAAATAAAAATTATTACAAAAGAATATTAGTAACAATAGTAATTAGATATTAATATAAAATAAAAAATAATAATGATTAAAATAAATAAAAATTATGTAGTATATTGATAATCATCTGAATACTGACTGGGTATGAATTTTTATGCTTCAAACAACACCAACAAAGAATAAAAAAAGAGAGAAATCGAAAACACAATGGTGTTGAGAGACTCGTGGGTGATTTCTCTCCATTTCATGTCTCTCTCCACCAAACGTTCTGGCGGCGCTTCTACCACCATTATGAAAAAGGCCAAGTCAATCTTCGACCCTTCCTCTAACGACGCCGTTTTAGACCCTTCCCTCTCCCTCTCCGATTTCAAATTCGACCTTCCCAATCCTCGTGGAACTCTCATGGCGGCTAATCTCACTCGCAAAAAAGCTTCTCCTCAGAAACCGAAGAAATTGCTCATCAAGTTCACCAAAGGTTTCTCTCATTCTCTTTTCAAATTTTAGGGTTTTTTTGGTTTCTGCTTAATTCTAATAGGGGATTTCGATTTTCGGTTGTTATTTGGTTTAATTAAGCTTCAATTGGGGTTTTCAATTTCTAATTTGTTCTATAATTATTTCCTTAGGTTAATCACTACTCACTTGTTTTGGTAGTTATAATTAAAATTTTGATAAGTGAAACTGGATCTCTTAGTGAGAGTTTTAGTTTTAAACACTTTGTATAGGTAGAAATAGTTTTTTAATTTAGGATTGCATGTGTTTTGTCTATTTTTTGAATTTTTTTCTAGAGGCTGATTCTGTTTTTTATGATACTGGTGAATGGGTGATATTTGTGTGAAGGGAGTTATATAATGATGATAATTTGAGTAAGGAAGTGATTTTGGTGGTGGTATGTCTATTGTGAATTTCTTGTGAGATATTGTAGATTGTCAATTTATTTTTCTTAGGAATAGGATGACTTCTAAATTGCTACTTGTACTTTCCTGTTTTGTGTTTGAAGGTAAATCAGTAGCACCCATTAATCTTTAGGAGCTGAAATGGGTAACACTAAAGTCTACTATATGTGCTATATTTTTGAAGCAAGTGACTCCTGTGACTTGGAAAAACTTTATTAGGTAATTATTCCATTTTCAAATTCTTTGTTATTCTTAATATTTATCTTGAATCAATTTACGGGCATGACAACAAAGCACTAAGATTAATCTTAGGTTAATGTTATTCTATAATTTCACTTTTTTGGATTGGAATTAGATCTGTTTCATACCATTTTAATTTTGTTGGTATTTAAGGATAAGACATACATTTAATTTAAAGAATTCAATATTGATTAAATCTAACGGTAATTTTTATGTGTTTCACCGATGAGGCATTTAGACTTCACCAAAAAATAATAAATGAAAATAGAAAAAATATCTGAAATGAATAAGAAATAAAAATAGTTATAAAAAATTGATTTTGTATCTCTAATTGTGATATTTGATTCTAATGAAGAATGTGTTAGTAAATAATGAAAATAGAAAATGGGAGAGAAAAGTCTTAATAAATAATGAAAATAGAAAATGGGAGAGAAAAGTCTTGGATCTTAATGTTGAACCATTTACATCAAGTCAAATTTTTGTTTCTAGTGTGCAGGTTTTAGTTGAAGAGTTTCTAGAGTTATGAAAACCGTTGGCTAAAAGAATAGGCAACAATTTTCAGGTGTCCTCTATACGAGCGTTGCCTTTTATCTAAGGGGACGTTTATTTTTCTCTTTGGGCACAATATTCATAAACGTCGCTTATAATATTGGGATAGGGGACGCTTTTTCATGGACTTTTAGGCAACACTTCTTAAGTGTTCCCACAAGTACCAACGACTATAAATCGTTGCCTTAAAGTAAAATAGGTTTTTGAACGATCAAATTCTACATTATCCACCATTAAATTATGCCCTACATATAAATTATCATTTATATAAAAATTAGGACAATTGTATGGCTCAATTCTTGTAAAGTAATTTAACATACATCAACCAACAAGAGTTAAATTTATACACAAGATTCTTTAAATTAAATTTAAATTAAGTAATGAAATTCATCAATTAAAATTTAATATTAACTAGACAGAGTTGAACTTATACATAAGATTCTTCAAATTAATATAATAATTAAGTTTATAACAGCACACAAATTATGTAATCATAACCATGGACAAGTGGCGAAGTTGGTTTGTAACTTGATGTGCAATGAATCCAATTGCTCTAATAATGAATATACATCAACCGATTGGTGTGGTGATCCCATCCATCATCAAGCTCCTTCCCCTTTTAGACATTACTGACGATATGGATCCTTGCATACTCTTCAACTAAAACCTGCACACTAGAAACAAAAATTTGACTTGATGTAAATGGTTCAACATTAAGATCCAAGACTTTTCTCTCCCATTTTCTATTTTCATTATTTATTAAGACTTTTCTCTCCCATTTTCTATTTTCATTATTTACTAACACATTCTTCATTAGAATCAAATATCACAATTAGAGATACAAAATCAATTTTTTATAACTATTTTTATTTCTTATTCATTTCAGATATTTTTTCTATTTTCATTTATTATTTTTTGGTGAAGTCTAAATGCCTCATCGGTGAAACACATAAAAATTACCGTTAGATTTAATCAATATTGAATTCTTTAAATTAAATGTATGTCTTATCCTTAAATACCAACAAAATTAAAATGGTATGAAACAGATCTAATTCCAATCCAAAAAAGTGAAATTATAGAATAACATTAACCTAAGATTAATCTTAGTGCTTTGTTGTCATGCCCGTAAATTGATTCAAGATAAATATTAAGAATAACAAAGAATTTGAAAATGGAATAATTACCTAATAAAGTTTTTCCAAGTCACAGGAGTCACTTGCTTCAAAAATATAGCACATATAGTAGACTTTAGTGTTACCCATTTCAGCTCCTAAAGATTAATGGGTGCTACTGATTTACCTTCAAACACAAAACAGGAAAGTACAAGTAGCAATTTAGAAGTCATCCTATTCCTAAGAAAAATAAATTGACAATCTACAATATCTCACAAGAAATTCACAATAGACATACCACCACCAAAATCACTTCCTTACTCAAATTATCATCATTATATAACTCCCTTCACACAAATATCACCCATTCACCAGTATCATAAAAAACAGAATCAGCCTCTAGAAAAAAATTCAAAAAATAGACAAAACACATGCAATCCTAAATTAAAAAACTATTTCTACCTATACAAAGTGTTTAAAACTAAAACTCTCACTAAGAGATCCAGTTTCACTTATCAAAATTTTAATTATAACTACCAAAACAAGTGAGTAGTGATTAACCTAAGGAAATAATTATAGAACAAATTAGAAATTGAAAACCCCAATTGAAGCTTAATTAAACCAAATAACAACCGAAAATCGAAATCCCCTATTAGAATTAAGCAGAAACCAAAAAAACCCTAAAATTTGAAAAGAGAATGAGAGAAACCTTTGGTGAACTTGATGAGCAATTTCTTCGGTTTCTGAGGAGAAGCTTTTTTGCGAGTGAGATTAGCCGCCATGAGAGTTCCACGAGGATTGGGAAGGTCGAATTTGAAATCGGAGAGGGAGAGGGAAGGGTCTAAAACGGCGTCGTTAGAGGAAGGGTCGAAGATTGACTTGGCCTTTTTCATAATGGTGGTAGAAGCGCCGCCAGAACGTTTGGTGGAGAGAGACATGAAATGGAGAGAAATCACCCACGAGTCTCTCAACACCATTGTGTTTTCGATTTCTCTCTTTTTTTATTCTTTGTTGGTGTTGTTTGAAGCATAAAAATTCATACCCAGTCAGTATTCAGATGATTATCAATATACTACATAATTTTTATTTATTTTAATCATTATTATTTTTTATTTTATATTAATATCTAATTACTATTGTTACTAATATTCTTTTGTAATAATTTTTATTTAATTCCTCCTTATCTAAGACAAAACTTGTAATTTTTATATTTTTTATGTTATTAAAAAATAGATTATATATATATATATAATTTATATTTGGAAAAAGATTGTTGTCAAGATCTTTATCAGTATTAAAAAAATTTATTTAACTTTTAACTAATGTAGTTATTTGATAAAAATATTGTATCAGTAAAAAAAATGTTCAAATAATGTTTAAGGGGACAGTTATTAAATATTGGCAAAACAATATAATATGAGACGTTTTAAAATCGTCCCCAAAAATAGTTTAGGGTACATTTATAAGTTGTTGTAAAAATATTGTTGGCATCAAGCGAAAAATGTTGCCAGAACTATTCTTTTGGCAACAATTTTTGCATGTTGTATAAAAAAGTGTTGCTAGAGACAAAAAATGTTGTAGTATGTTGTTGTTGTTTTGTTGTTGTTTCCACCTCTTGCCAATATTAAATGGTAAAAGAAAACATTGTTATATTTTAGAATAAGTTCCCAATATTTTCAGTCAAAGAAAATATCCTATAATTTATTATTTCTACGATTAATCATATTGAGAAATTTATTCCTAATCATATATATTTTAAATAATATTCCTTTTGAATTTTCAAAGGAAGAACACCCAACATTGTGGATTTTCATCAATTTGATTATCCTTGTTATGTTTTAAATATTATCACTTATTTAAATAAAGCCGATGAAAAATATTAAATGCTTATTCTTTTGGGATATTCTAAAAGGTATAAAGCATTGAGGGTTTATAACCATGATATACTAAAAGGTAAGGAATTAATTAATGTAATGTTTGACAATAAATAGTCTAATAATGAAAAACTAGAGCAAGTTTAAACCTTCCAATACAAGAAAACTGCTTGTTAGCTGGGTGAGTTTGTCAAGTGAAAAACACCTCGCAAATTATTGCAGTTACGGGATGAAAACCACCTCGCAATCCAGTTTTTTCCATCTCGCAATAGAGGGAGGGAAGTTTGAAATTTTGAAAAAAAAAGTTGCAGAGTGTTAAACACCCCGCAACAATGTTTTTAAAAAGTAATTGGAAAATTAAATATTACATTTACTGAGAAGTCAGGGTGGCTGGTGACTGTTTGTTGATTTTACTAACACAAAAGTTGTGAAGTACAAACCACCCCTCAATTCTCAACGCCTTTGTACGTTGCGAGGTGAGGGCCACTTCCCAAGTTTTTTTTGAAAATTTTGGAGAAAAATAAATCTAGCAATTAATGTTGGCACAGAGTAGTAGGTACATGTGTCAGACATGGAGGTTGCGGGATGAGAAGCACGTCGCAAGTGTCAACGACAATAATATTTGTTGGGTATTTCTCACCTCGCAAAATTTCTTTAATACAACTATTTCATTTTCATTTCCCACATTCAGTACACACAACAACCACCGAAAATCTCATTCTCTTTCTCTTCCCCCCCCCCCAACAAGCCACCAAAAAACCCCTAAAAATCTCATTTTTTTCTACAAACCAACACATCAAAACTCAAAGTAAAGTTGTTGGGTTCAAATTTCCTTTTATTGTTGGGTTCAAACTATAATAGTTGATGGGTTTCTTTTCATTTTCTTCATCCAACCCATTATTAAGGTACACATATGAATTAATTTATTTGTAATTGATTGTATGAAGTAGTTTATATGAATGAATTGGTTGTATGAAATGATTTGGATATGATATTTTAAAAATTTGTTGATGAAATTTGTATGATTTTGTTTGTAAATATGTTAAAATGTTAGAATATTATCACTATTATAATTTGGGGTTTTTTAATTATAAATTAGGATATGATAATTTTGTTTAAGAAGTTAAGAAGAGCAGAAAAATGTCTGGTAGAAGTAGAAGGATTGCGAAGCAGAAACAATATCTTCCAACACATTAGATAAGTTAGATCTAACATATTATTAGAGAAGTTAGATCTCTGACATTAACCCCTGAATAACTGAAACAACAAGACAACTAGCTCAGAGAGAAGTAGCACGTGAAAATGAAACATTGAGAAAAAAACAAATGGAGTTGGAGGAAGCATTGAGACTTTCACAAGAGCCAATAATACTTACACAACAACAAATTCAACAACGAGTGCAACAACAAATACAATAACAAATGCAACAACAAATGCAACAAATGCAACAATTATTTCAACAACAATATGGTGGTGGTGGATTTGGAGCGGTTGGTAACCAATGAGTGGTAGACGAGAATGAAGAAAAAAACGAATATAACGCGGACGTCTCACATCCCGAGTGAATAATATTTTGAATTTAAATATTTTAAATTAATTATGAATTTTTTTATATTAAGTATGAATTTCTTTATATTAAGTATGAATTTAAATATATAGAATTAATTATAAACTTATTATTTAAAAAAATAAATTTAAATGATTTATTATATTTATATTATTCTAAATATTAATTTTAATATTTAGAATAATATAAATATATATTTTTTATCATATACGTTACTATTTACGTTTGCATTTAACACGATATCTCAAAATATTTGTCAAGTGAATTCCACCCTGCAAGTTTCTTAATATTCAAATACTGCTAGGTGAAATTCACCCTGCAAGTCACCTAAAATACTGTTAAACCTGCTCTGAATCAATTGTGCCACCTGCTCTGAATCAACTGTTTCACATGAAACGAAGTTGTCTGCAAGTCTTGAAAAGCGTGTTTGCGGGTTGCTTTAAACCTCGAAACGTTGCAAGGTGAAAACCACCTGACAAAGTTGCGGGGTGCGAATCCCCTTGCAAAAATTTGCGACTAACGTTTTTGTAGGGTAAGGATAGCACCTCACAATTGTTGCGTTGCAGGATGATATTTGCGGGGTGATTTTCAGCTGACAAACTTAAGTTTTTTTTGTAGTGTTCGCAGATTTGAAACTTAACAAATTCCATATAAATGAAGTTTCGGGCTTGGTAGCATGGGTGGCAAAATGGACCCGTCCTGCGGGGAAAGTCCGTTTTGCCCGCACTTTTTTGCAGGACGGGGCAAGGTTTTAGGCCCGCTCTCCTTAATGTGTCCTCTCCGTCACGCCCCGTTTTTTGCGGACTTTTGCGGGCATGAGCTTTTTCATACAATTTTACTATTTTTAGGACTAAAAAGATCAATGCTCGCGGGCTTTTCCCGCCCTGCCCTAACTTTTTGCGGGACATGGCAAGGTTTTAGACCCGCACTCTTAAATATGCCCGTCCCGTTTTTTCGCGGGCTTTTGCGGGGCGAAAATGTCTATTTGCCACCCGTACTGATACCATGACTAGAAGGAAAGCATGTTATTTAAATCAAATGGATTTTCAAAAATAAGCTTGATAATCAAGATAATATAGTAATTATAAATAAAGATATACTAATAGCTTATGGCTATAACCAAGAAGGTTTTAGATCCGCACTCTCAAATATGCCCGCCCCATTTTTTCGTGGGCTTTTGCGGGGCAGATATGTCCATTTGCCACCCGTACTGATACCATGACTAGAAGGAAAGCATGTTATTTAAATCAAATGGATTTTCAAAAATAAGCTTGATAATCAAGATAATATAGTAATTATATATAAAGATATACTAATAGCTTATGGCTATAATCAGGAAGGTATAGATTACCGTGAAACCTTTCACTTGTTTTCAGGTTAGAAACTATTAAATTATTGTAATTTTTTGTTGTTAATCATGGAATCACACCTTATCAAATGGGTGCCAAAAATGCATTTTTAAATGGATATGTGAATAAGGAAATGTATGTAAAACAACCTCTTGGATTCTAAAATTTTAAAGGGTTTTTCTAACCTATGCAACATTGCATAGGATAAGGAACAATTAATACATTATTTCTTTCCATATAATTTATCATATTAATTATTTTTCTTTTGAAACGTAATCTTTTATATTTTCTCTCTCCCACTCAATTAATTGATCAACATAAATAATAATTAATATCGTAATTTATATTTAAAAAGTGGTGTATTAATGGTCCCTTATCCTATGCAATGTTGCATAGGTTAGAAAAACCTAATTTTAAATACCCAGTACATGTTTTTAAATTAGAAAAGAATTTATATGGTCTTAAACAGGCTCTTAAAGCTTCCGATAGACTCTCTTTAAAATTTTGACTCCCGACATTAGCAAGTGTAATAAATCATTGCATGTTTAGAAAACGGTAAAGCTAAAGAGTTTCAAACTAACAAACCACTAATATATATATATATATATATATATATATATATATATATATATATATATATATATATATATATATATATATATATATGAGGAGGATTATATTTACTCCAGGAGTAAGTTTTTATAATTTACTCCAAATCTAGACCATTGATTATTTTCAATCTATTGGTTAGAATTAATAAGTAATTAAATGTGGAGAGAGAAAACTATTACTTACTATTTTTAACCATTAGATTGAGAAGAATCAATGGTCTAGATTTGGAGTAAGTTATAATAACTTACTCCTGGAGTAAATATAACCCTCCTATATATATATATATATATATATATATATATATATATATATATATATATATATATATATATATATATATATATATATATATATATATATATATATAGTATAAAACAAACTATGTTCTCTTTCCTATTTTTTTTATGTCAAATTATTTACTCTCTCCGTTCCTTTTTAAGTGTCGTTTTAGAAGAATTTTTTTTGTTTCTGTTTAAGTGTCTTTTTATAATTTAATGTTATAATTTGTACTCCACCTCACATTTTTCAATTAGTTATTGAAAATAGAGAGTGTATGAATGAATTTATTTGGAAAGAGAAAAATAAATAAGGGTATGATAGGAAAAGTAACTCTAACAATCCACTATCTTGGTTGAAGAGTTTTTTGCTAAAATGACACTTAAAAAGGAACAGAGGGAATATCTTTTTAAAATATCAATGTGATATTTATTATTTATTTCCACTAACTTAACTTTATTTGTTGTATTTTAATCATATAATTACTCCACTATCTATTATTAATAAGTGTATTTATGTAAATGATATTTATTTTAGGGAAATGCTAACTAGTGCTCTAGGGACACTATTTAAGTGATTAAAGTGATAGATTTTTATTAAAATACGTGTGTTCAATGCATTAAAAATGTATTGAAAATTGAAATGTTGAATTTTATAAATAATATTTTCTTTATTTAGTATGCTTAAATTGTGCCATGAAGGCACTGATTTACCAGACCCTTTATTTTATCATTGAAATTAATATAATTAATCATTATTTTAAAAAATTTGAAATTATTAAGAAGGACATCTTTGTGAGACAGAGGGAGTAACTGTTATTGACCGAATAACATGATAAATATGTCATGTATGAGACTTAATTTGTTTTCATTAGCACTCTTAATATATCTTGATACTTGTTCCTACCTGGACCGTGAAAGTTGAGAAATCATCTCAATGGCTTACTTACCAGTGATACTAGACCATGGTTCACTTATACTAGTCTCGGCCCCATACAATAAAAACATGCAAATCCAAGAGGGAATGAATTGGTTATGAGGGAGACGTAAGGGGAGAGGCCAAACGAAAAATCAGGCGGGAGCTCAGAAAACCTAGAACATTTAATTTCTTAGCCTCAATCAATTACTGAAATAGGCATCAGAGTGTTTTCTTAGGTACCACATTCCTTTTTCTTCTTTCTTGACGTCTAACCAAATTGAGAAAGAACTTATTAATTAGAATGCTCATTTGACACATCACAGGCGTCGTTTGTGGGAAAATTCTATATACGAAGTTTTTGTTTTCATGCAAAACAATATGACGTCTTCCGGCTATGAGAAAAAACCCATAACGCGAAGGACATGGCTTCCCGAGAACACCCTTATTTGTTGGACAATTGACCGGTGGAAATACTTACACAATTTAGGAAGCAGAAACAGATAACCCTTCTTCGGCGGGAGGGATTTAGCAATCTCCAAAGCCAGTGACTATTTTCCATGGCACATCATTTATTATTTTAAGATATTTAGCAACAGCTATTAAATCTTCTCTCAAGATAACTGTTGAAATTTTGGTATAGCAGAACTCATATGTCCCATAGGATGTCGAGACATCTGGTCTGTTATCAACAACATATGCAAGATAAAGACAGTTAAAGTAGGTGCTGAAAAGTAAAGTGCATACAAGAATTGTTAACCCAGTTCGGTAACAAAAACACATACTCTGGGGGCATACCAAGTCATAAATGAAGTCCACTATCAGCAATATTAATTTAGAGCTAAACTAGTCCCAAGTTTACAACCCTCACTTAATCCTTACCTAATGACCCTTCTACCTAGGTCCTCCCTAGATATCGAATATCCCCGTCCCACTTCCAATCATCGCAATAATGTTGTACAATTCTCTAGTCCCAAGAGTTGTGGCAACGACCTAATATCCACAATCCTATACCCACAAAATAGAAGACACACTTCCATGATGAGGAGACACACTCCTATGTCGCGCAGGAAGTTGCACTTCCCTCCATACTCAACATTGACTCTAGACTAAGAACACATACTTGGAGTTACTTAAAAGCTTTATCCAAGAGCAATACTCCACTCATTACCTAAAGGCTTCTGAGTGAGAACACGATGACCATCCCATAAACCGGGTGGTTCATCGACAACGACAATCCTTATAATTTTACATGTTGGTCAACCCCTGAACCTAGGTTACAATAATTTTATTTATAACCTATTACCCAACTGGATTTGGACTTCTAATCACAGCAAATATGCTATTACAAATCTCCAAAAGATTCTCCTACAAAATAGGTCTTCAATCAAATCTTCCTAATTAATCTCCAAAATTAGAAAGTCTTCAATCAAACATATACTTATTTGATTCTTCCAGATTCTTCTTTGCGCCACATATGCTTGCATAATATTGGTTAGTAATATTTTGTATTGCTATTAATTGTTGAGTCAGATTCAATCAACAGCAGTTCTGATTCAGGCACGATGTCGAATGGAACATGTTTCGACATCTTCTTTGACATGTTGCTTCCAGATGTTCAAACACTTCAATACAACATGTTCTTCGGTCAAGTAGATCTTCAACCTGTTTTCTCTTCCAAGTATAATTCCTACTTAACTAATTACTGCTATATTAGTTTTACCAAACATAATGCCAATTCAAATAATAGAGAAACAACAATCTCCCCCTTTGGCTTATTTTGGCTAAAACTAATTTATACAAACTTTGCATTACAGAAGCTAAAAAAAATACAAAGATATTTAAATTAAGTACAACAACAGTAATTTGAAGTCTTCAAATAAGTCATTATTTTTTTTCAATCACTATATGTTTCAGTCTTCAGTCTTCGTCTATGATGTCTTAACATCATACCAGGACATCTTCTTGGCAGTCCCAACTCCAATGTTCTCTTAAATTTAAGGATCCCACGGATAACACATAGTTTCTCCCCCCTTAAAAGATGCTCTCCAGAGATAACATAAATAACCACTTCTCCCCCGTTTAGCCAGAAAAAGACAAAGGCTATTAAGAGAAAGAACTCACTATAGCACGGTAATTATTACACCACAGACACCAACTTTACATAGAAGGAGAAAAATATGAATTCATGGTGCACATGAGGAAGAAAATGTCAGATACTCCCTCTTAAACTGAGAACTATGCTACGAATCAAAAAAGACATCCTCTTGTAGACCATTAGAGGAAACACACCAACAGAAACAAACACTTGAACTATTCATTCACAGACACAAAGAAACCAGACCTCTATATTGGATAACTCAGAACAGAAGACACAATTTGTGTTCAAGACCCAAAACACAAGACACAAAAGAAAATATTTATAGAAAGAAGGAAAACTGCAAACAAGTACAGACTCTAAATATGACAACCTATTCGACATCTTTGCAAAGCAACTGCAAAAATATGACCTCAGACTTAGCAATGTTTGAAAACTACCCTTTTTCCCTATGTTTGCCACAAGTTGACAAACAAAACATTCACAAAACCAAACTCAAGACCACACCCATATCCGAACGAAGGACATGAGAACACACAAACAAAGACACGTAATGTGAAGAACAAAAAGAAACACAAAGACTCTAAATACCTAAGCAAAAATAACGCACCTAGACTATAACCCATTTCTTGGTTAAGAAACGCTACTTCAAAAAAAAACGGATCAGGTAAGGTTGTGCATCGGTAAGTTCATCAGAACCAATTTTTCCTGGAAATGACAGTTTCCAAAACATGCACGGAAGTCAAAACACGTGATACACACCATCAATACACGTTTTAGATGAAACATTTAAGAATAATCCCGGCTGGTCTTCAAGGATAAAACATGTCTTGAGATATGTCCTAACTTTAAGTTCGACATTGACCTACAACTTAAGTAGATTAGTCTTTAGAAGACTCTTCCATAAGATTAAAAGCAGTAGTGCACTGTCTTTGCTGGTCTTCAGCCTTCAGGTTCTGCAGAGAAAAATAAATTCTCCTAGAAACCACATACTCTCCCAAAGTCCAACTTGAGAGACCTGAGGCCAAATGATTAAATTAATCACCTTCATATGATTCAACCATTTATGACCTGTCAAGCATACTAAAATGTCGCGACATATTTGTCTGACATTATACTTCCCCGACTGTATTACTACAGCCTTCATCCATATACAGGTCCATTATCCCTCCTGTTATGAACTTCAATGCTCCAGTTGAAGATGAACCTTGAAGCACAGGATGAAGAGTTATAAGAGACTTCATCTTCCCATGGTGTAGGGTAACCACTATTACATACTCCACGTTGGACATTCAGTTGAGTATGACTTCATACTGTAAAATCATCTTGACTTTACAGACCCAAAATCATCAGCTCCTTAAGAGAGATATCATGTACCCTGAGCTGTTCACATAAGCAAGGACACACCCGATGTGGAAATTTTCACATATTCCATATAAAATGTTCTTAGCTTCCTTACTGTACAAGTTTCAGACTGCCACTATGTTCGTTGTTGAGGAAGAAACTAATTCCTTGAAAGACATGTTTATTAGATCCTCTATGTAATACAGTGAACTGACTTTATTTGAAATGTCGCGATAAGCAAGAGTCGCCACCGACTTTTATTTTATCCAAATTAATCGGAAAGGCTAAAAGAACAGAAAAAAACCTTTTTTTGAAGAAAATGGGTTCGGGGGGTAATTTATGCAAAGGGAAGGTGTAAGGCACCCTTTGCATCCATGGTTATCCATGGGCTCTTAATTGCTTTGCTCGTTTTAGAAAAGAAATGTAGAAGAAGTGAATACGGACTTTAGCTCGTAAATGAGCGTAGCCATTTTGAAGGTTTATGAGAAAGAATATGAAAATGTTTTTAGCCAGAGCAAGGCAATTAGGGGCAATTACCTTAATAATGTAGAAAATCAGTTCTTTTAGCCTTTCAGAGTGAAAGGGTCTATCCATGCCATAAGAGGGCAGGAAGCCTTTCATTTGGAGGTTGAAGGGTCGTCGCAATATCATTCGCCATAAGACTGTCCCATGCCATAGAGAGGCAGGTAGTCTAAGGGAAGGATCAGAATAGCCTTTCGTGGGCAACCAGAGGATACCTCAGCCTTTTCGTAGGCAACTTCCGAGGGTCGAGGTCATATTGGTGTATCGAAGGCAGCATCATTAGGGTCTTATGACCTTTGCATAATCGAGGCAACATGGCTGAGGTATCCTCGTATTCGAGGGACATGGCTATTCTGCAAAAGAAACACAAGGCAACAGGCAACAGGCAACAGGCAACAAGGCAACAAAGGGGTTACCAAAAAGCGTGCGTGGGTGCAACAATCACGTGATTAATTCAGATATTTATCTTGTAAAATTTAAGTGATTCTAAGTTCAATTCAGGGTTATCACTCCCTAGGATTACTAACCACAATAATTAATATTAACAGTAATAATAGCAATATGGGGAAGGGGAAAGAGAAACCAGCGGGTTTGACAATAATAAAAGCAAAAAAGATAAAAGAGACTAGAGTTTTAGGGTTACCGACTATCTGAGCTTTGGCGGTGGGCAAACCCTGAAAAGGTGGGAAAAAATAGAAACCAAAGGGGAGTGAGTGCATTATCAATTCAAACGATAATTAGGGTTAACCCTAATTTGATAAATAAAATAAAATAAAATAAAACAAATATTTAAGATAAAAATAACACTTAGCTTTTGATTTGATCTGATATGGTTGGCAGTCGGAGGTTGCCTCGGGGTTAACCCTGAAAAAGGGGCAGAACAAAGGTAAATAGAAAAAGACGTGAGTGTAGGCGGAGTTCATTATATTTGAAGGTAAATCCTAATTTTAAATAAAATAACAAATATTTAAATAAGGGTTAAATCGGGACTTAGCTTCGTAAAAGGCGTGGCGCGTGATCGGGAGGTATCTGAAAGTAACCCTAAAAAGAATGCACAAAGAGAAAAGAATTTTTTCAGTGTATGGCAAATTCTCACAAACCCTGATTCGGGCGTAGATTAAATAAAGTTGGATTTAATTAATTGTTGGTTTTCGACCCAATTAATTAAATCGATCGGAAATAAAATTAGGATTATTTTTAATGAATTAATCGAAATTAACTTGCTAATTAAAACAATTTAACAATTTAAATTATTTTAAATAAAATAAAATCGAATAATCGATGATAAAAATAAAATAAAAAAAAAAGTTTGTTAAGATAAAAAAGTTTTTTAGAGTTTTGTCAAAAAAAAGGAAAATATCTATATAAAACTTATATATATAAATAAATAAAAAGAAATATTTTATGTAATTAAAAAAAGAAATTAGAAAACTTATCTCCTGATCCTGTGTGGCGGGTGTGAAGAACTATGATGCATCTGCATTTTCTGGAGCGTTGGATGATTCTGGAAATTGATTTAACGGTCAGATGCTGAAGATGCATGATACGCATATGGGCTAGCGTGTACCAGATCGGCCTGCAAGTTATCACATAACAATAACCAAAATATAGCGTGGAGGGTAGGGTTCGAACCCAGGCCCTCACGCTGATCATCACAATGACTTTACCAATAGAGCTATTCACTTTCGCTGATAATAGAAAAGCGCATGAATAAGATAAACAAAATTTAAATCATGCCCAGAATTTTTAAAAAAAAGAAGGAACGCGCGTTTTACTGTTCCATCGTCTCCCTCCTTCAATTCTTTGAACCAAACACCTTTGGCTACGGTTTTTGGGGACGTGGCCATAGCCCTGCAAAAATTGAATTCAGTAATACAAGCGCAATAAACCAATAACAAAGACCCAGATCGACTGTAAATGATGCCACGAATCCAATGATCCCCTTGATTTTGTCCGAAATCGTCTCTATGCGAAACCCCCATTTGAGAAGCAAGGAACCCTAACAATGGCGTTTTGTATTCCCTGCATCAAAACTCAAAACCAACGATCCAGACAGCTTCTATGCGTCCATATGAACACAGATATGCGACTAAAAAGTATTCATGATGCATAAATTATCGGAATCGAACTAGACAAAATAGGTGCAAACCGTAGCTCTGTTCTTACAATTCTGGGCGTTTCAATCAATGGCGATTATCTCAATAGCTTCAGAAGGCGGCGAGGGGTCGTTCTTGATGCTCAGAATTGCTTGAGTTAGCCTGTAATGACCTTTTGCTATGGCACTTGAATTCCCGATTTATGCAGCTTGTACGTGGTTATGGAGTCTGCAAATCCTTGTCCAGCAAAAAAAGGTCCCTTTGGTCTGATCAATTTTGTGCTTTTATATTGCTTGAATTAGGTTAGAATCATGGAATACAATCTTTGCAAATCAAGATTTTGATATTTGATTTTAGCAAGAATATTGAATCTTTCTCTTTTGGTTTTCAATCAAGCTTGTACGACTCTTTCTTCCCAAAAATCAGATTTTTATGACCTCTTTTTTATTATTTTATTATTCACTTCATCACTTGTGATATATCCATTTATTTAATATTTTTAGTGATTTATTTAATATTTAAATGAATATAAATTCCCATAAATACAAATAAAATCATAAAAAATAAAGTGATGGATTTAAAAGTTTCTCTTAGGGTCATGGGCCTGTTCAAATTCCAAATGATAATCCTATTAGTCATAAATCTCAAATTTACTCATCTTGACTTCCACTCATTTCCCACATTTTAGCCGACTTATTCAATTCATAACTTTCTCAATTTTTATCGTATGAAGATGTTTTAGGATGTTTTGGAAAGCTCAAGATGTCCTGTAAAAGCCACTTTGAGGATGTTGTCAAAAAATCAGAAGTTTTGACTGTGCTTTGACCACAATTGACTTTTAGGTCAAATCAGTCGACTGTTGACTTTCTGCGTAATTGAGCGATTAACTCTTTGAATTGAGCCCTGAATTTTGTCATGGAAGTAGTTTAGAATATCATAGACCATATGAGATGCCTTAGAGCTTTTGAACCATTGATTTTTCCTCAGAACCACGAAACCCTAGTTCTTGAACCTTGTTTAGGAGAGGGTGTCTTTGAACATTGTGCCTTGACTTGAGTTTGAACAAGAGAAATAGTGTGGGCTAATTTTGGGGTATAACACTCTATCTGATGTTTCTCTTCTAGCAATTTTTGGATTTAATTGCCATCTTCAGAAGTATTTCCTTTCCCATACACCCTTGTGTATAAGGCTAGAAGCTCTGTATACTGCTCCTGTTATATTCAGAAACACCACTTCTGAATATAGTGATGAATCGGTTAACAACCAGTATTCAAGATGTTCCAACATCATTTAGGACATCAGCTTTGAAAGCTGAATCTGGTTGTCAACCACAACCACTAAGAGAAATAAACTCTCAATAGTTAGTAGCTCTCTTAATAGTTACTCAGCCACATAGAGAAAAATAAATTCTCTATACCTTTCCCGAGCCTTAAGAGTTCTGAATGGAGAAATACATAAATCTTCAGATAAATACTTCATCTCCCATTTGTATTCACCTTTAGTCTAATGCACGACCTCCTGCGTACCTGTGACTTAGCTTGTTTCTTCTTCATGACAGAAGTCGTGACAGCCTCCTTCATCACAACAAATCCGGAACAGGTCAGTGGTTCGACCTTGTGCTTTATTCTGGACAAAACTGGCCTTCCTTTGTTAAAAGATAAATACCTTTGTTAAGAGATAAATACCTGAGAATATGTCTTAACATAGATTTAGCAACTATGTTGTCTAGAAGAACTACCATAGTAATCTCTGTATAACTCTTGTAAGGGATAATAGACCTTCAACAACTGAGCATGATTCACACCTCATGAATATATGACCAGACTTCCTATCTGACATTAAGGTGGTAGGAGCCAAACTTCTTCACCTTAATAGGATATTCCCTCTAATCAGGTATCTGAGGCAGAAGCATTCAACAAGTGGTAATATTAGCACAAAACCATGACCACCTTAGCTTATTCAAGGCTCACTTATTCACTTCAGCCCTAGTGCATAGCCAACTGTTCCAATATTAGCACAAAACCATGACCACCTTAGCTTCTTCAAGGCTCACTTATTCACTTCCTCAAGCTGAAACAGAAGAATCAATCCAATGAACTGGATGATACTTCCAGAGTGCATATTCTTATCAACCACTGAGCTTAGGTTGATATGTTTATCATTACCCTTCCTTGGATAATAGTTATTCTTTGTTTAGAACCAGAGTTCCATGCTCTCATATACTTGACACATGAATCAAGTTTGAGTAAACAACCTCCATCCTATTTGCAGAAAAAGCTATCAACCTCAAACCTTTGGATAACGGCTGTCTTAAGTCCTTTTCTCTGAATTTTTGGTTCCTTTGGTCAGGAGAACCTAATATATTTCAGAGATAAGTATAGACTTTATACAAGAAGAACCTTGTGGAGGTGTCCTTCAAATACAGCAGCATGCTAAGCTTCTGCCTTTCTACTTCATTGGATCAGAAATAAACCAACCCAAGAAGAATCCCATATGTTGCTCATGTCCTGATCAACATATTCATCTAAGACAAGTTTCTAGCATTGAAACTTCTTAGATCCAGATGCCTCCTCTTCCAGATCAGGAGTAGGTTCCAAACATATGTGATCAATACACATTTGTTCAGCCCCCAAAGCATCTGTTGTGCAATCTCTTTAACCAGCAAAATTCTGCATAATTTGCTGATATAATGTCTCAACATTTTCTAGAACATCATTCAAGGACTGCACCAAGAGACCCTTCAACAAAGACCTGTGGTTGGCCTTCCAGAGAGGAGAACAAAAATAAATTACTTTCTTTCGATCTCCTATCAATGAGCTTATTGAAAATGCCTTTATGAGTGGGCTTGAGACAAACCTCAAGTATTTTTGGCTACTTTAATAAGTTAATCGACATAATCCTCCTACACGTATCACATCACCATGGGATACATCTTCAGAAGATACACTAGGAGTTTTCCATTAGATGCAGCAGAATAAACGAAAAACTCCTCCACCAAGCTTCAGGCACAACATGAGTCACTGCTCTCGTGACAGTCTCAAGGCAAGGTCTCCACACACCTTGTCACGAATAGTCCATCCCCCACTTCTAGGGACCATTCTTAAACATATGAACTGACCAAGTCCATACAACCTTTCAACAAAACTAACGTTCATGCATATGAACCAGGAAGTATCTTCCCAGGATCTCATCCAGAGATAGAACACGATGCCAGCTCGGATACCAATTGAAATTCTGGTATAGCAGAACTTAGATGTCCCATAGGATGCTGAGACATCTGGTTTATTATCAACAACATATGCAAGATAAAGACAGTTAAAGCAGTTTCTGAAAAGTAAAGTGCACACAAGAATTGTTAACCCAGTTCGGTGACAAACACACCTACTCTAGGGGGAATACCAAGCCAGGAATGAAGTCCACTATCAGCAATATTAATTCGGAGCTAAACTAGTCCCAAGTTTACAACCCCTCACTTAATCCCTACCCAATGACCCTCCTACCTAGGTCCTCCCTAGTTATGGAATATCCCCATCCCACTTCCTATCATCACAATGATGTTGTACAGTTTTCCACTCCCTAGAGCTGTAGCAATCACCTAATATCCATAATCATGTATCCACAGAATAGAAGACACACTTCCATGATGAGGAGACACACTCCTATGTCGGGCAGGAAGATGCTTTTCCCTCCATACTCAACCTTGAATTTAGACTAAGAACACATACTTGGAGTTACTTAAAAGCTTCCTCCAAGAACAATAATCAACTCGTTACCTAAACGCTTCTGAGTGAGAACACGATGAACATCCCACAAACCGGGTGGTTCATCGACAACGACAACCCTTATAATTTTACATGTTGGTCAAACCCTAAACCTAGGTTGCAATACTTCTCTTTATAACCTATTACTGAACTGGATTTGGGCTTCTAATCACAGCAAATATGCTGTTACAAATCTCCAAAAGATTCTCCTATAAAATAGGTCTTCTATCAAATCTTCCTAATTAATCTCCAAAACTAGAAAGTCTTCAATCAAACATATTCTGATTTGATTCTTCCACATTCTTCTTTGCGCCACATATCCTTGCATAATATTGGTTAGTAATATTTTGCATTGCTATTAATTGTTGAGTCTGATTCAATCAACAACAATTCTGATTCAGGCGTGATGTCGAATGGAACATGTTTCGACATCTTCTTTGACATGTTGCTTCTAGATGTTGAAACACTTCAACACAACGTGTTCTTCTATCTAGTAGATCTTCAACCTGTTTTCTCTTCCAATTATAATTCCTACTTAACTAATTACTACTATATTAGTTTTACCAAACATAATGCCAATTCAAATAATAGAGAAACAACAACTGTGAGAAATGGATCGAACTCTATTATGTCGAAGGGTAGCCTCTGGTTTGACAGAGAATATGCATGAGGTCGAAGCATGTTTGCATGCTGCCATCATAGACATACATACTATAGGTAAAGTGTGTTCTAGTATGTGGGTGTCGAAATGTTAGGGTTGTTAGTATTTTGAATTGGGCTGGTTTGTTATGTCCAATTGTTTAAATTAGCTTGTTCATAAGTTAGCTTGTAATGAGTATTTGTGAGAAAATCCCATTAGTTTAATATGTTAGGTTTATAATAAATAGCATACTAGTCTCTCATCATTGCATATGACAAATTCTAATTTAGTGTGAGAGGGTTATTTGTTATTCTTGTAACACTTGTAATCTTGATTCAAAGAGAAAGTAAAGAATAACAGTTATAACCAATTCCTTGTTGTTCATTTTGCTTCACATTGTGTTCGTTATTATACTCTATTCTTTGCATCATTTTCACAACAAATTGGTGCAGTGAGCTTGAAGAAGATGACTTCAACAAAGCAGGAGATTGAAAAGCTCACCGGAGTGAATGATTTTGGTCGGTGGCGTTTAAAGATGAAAGCTCTACTGGTCTAGCAGGGTTGTTTGGAAGCGTTGAATGGAGGGGAAGCTATGATTGAAAAATCCCACCGCATAATTCTTTTGAGCCTTGATGATAAGGCTCTTAGACATGTATCAAAGGAGACGACGACATCAGGGCAATGGGTGAAACCTGAAAGTTTGTACATGACCAAATCGCTGATAAATTGACTCTACCTAAAGCAAGCATTCTCTTAAATAAAATTAATTATATTTTGCAAATAATAGGACAAGTAGATGCACTTCCACCACATCCTCAAATAGTCGATTGGTTGGCTTAACATCCTCCCTATTAATTATTCTAACCTTTAAAATTCACAAGCAAAACAAATCAATTTCCTCTCCCCGCACGATTTAATTTTAATAAAGATGAATTCTTTATCAACCAACCAAACGTATTTCGAACTACGATGACTTTGAATTTCTCATTGCACTATGAGAATACGTAGGCACACGGTTACGAAACCACGGCGAGTCAACTTAAAACATTTTCTTTTATTACTCTTCTTTGTAATTAATTCATTTCTCTTTGTAAATAAATGATTAAAGCAGAATAAGTAATAAATAAACACACCTAGTAACCCAAAGATTAGAGAAGGTTCCCTTTGAGTACAAGGGAGGTGAGGGGCGCCTAACACCTTCCCCTTGCCTAACCGACTCCCGAATCCTTAACTTGGTTACAACGATCGTCTTATCCATACCTTTAGGGTTTTCCTATTATATTCCCGTCCTTAGGACAAATAAATAATATTGGAGACTTCATTGAACTTTTTGTCGGTCGTGAGAGCTGGCGACTTCACTAGGGACTATCCTAAAGAGTGTCTCGCCTACCCTTTAGTATTAAGGTTTACATGTTTGCTTTATGTGCTTTTTCCTTCTCTTATTCTACTTTTATTTATACTTCATTTTAATCTATTATGCTTTTATTTCATCTATATATACCAGTGGTTTATTTTTGGGAATTATTTGTGTTAGATGTTTTACACCCAAACGTCCGAGAAAAATCCTTAGAAATAAGGAGTTGTCTAATGGCCAAGAGGGTTTAACATCCCTATGATTTTTTGCGATAATTTCGCTTATAGTGGATTGGTTTCAAAGAATTATCTTTGGGAGGGCTAACCTTTCTTGAAGATGAAACTTTTGATCGGTCAATGACTCTGGGGACCTTACCTTAAAAACAAATCCTCATGGTGAGACTTTGAACGACCCATAAGACAAACGTCTTACTAAGTGTATGTAGAGGCTCCGCTTATGGGATGCCCTTGAGATTATCCACCTTGGATTAGGATAGCCTTAACATTAGGGTGGAGTCTCATTTGCGATCAATGACCTTACATGTTATTCATGAAACTCTTTAAGAGACACCCTTGTGAGAGGTGGGTAGAAAAGACTTAGAACTTTTATAGGAGACCTCATGTTGGTTGTTCTATTAACATCCTGTCCTTCATGGGGAACCCTTCCGTGAAGAACTTCTTGTCACTATCCATAAACTCGTAAGGGTTTTCTTTTGGCTATCCATCCCTAAAACCCATATAAGGTGTCCTCATTTCCATATCTACCCCAACACCGGTATAGGGTATACAAGCTTTTTAATAACCAAAGTTTTCACCGGTGAAAATAGCCGCTCTATTGTATGCTATTTTAGGTTCGGTAACCAATATCTAATAAGCATTTTTGAAGAAAAAAATAACTAGAGCTCTTTATGCCATATGTTAGATGACGTTAACTTTAACTATAGGGGGTGAATAGATCCCCAAGTTAAAAATTATCTTTTAAAATAGTTTTTAAAAATCAGAAAAACTATGGCAAGCAGAAGATTTGACCTAGAACAAATTAGTCATCTAAACCAAATCGATTATTCAAAAC
This sequence comes from Vicia villosa, assembly GCF_029867415.1. Lineage (NCBI taxonomy): Eukaryota > Viridiplantae > Streptophyta > Magnoliopsida > Fabales > Fabaceae > Vicia > Vicia villosa. Next base: position 544,796 of record NW_026705121.1, read on the forward strand.
TCATATATGCGCACACTCGTAAGAAATAAATAACAATGATAAGCAAATTGATACACCCAATTCTCAACCATTTGTTTGAATAGGCTTACTAAGGTAACCTATTTCCAATGAAATTATTAAGAAAAATATAAAGTGACAAATTATCGAACACTTGGCGTGCGATCGATTTTTCAGATTTTCCTTTCAAGTTTGTTTATATCAAAATCCTCTTACAATCAATTTGATTTTAAGGAAATCAACAAACCAATTTTATGAAAAGTAAATGTGAGAGAGAGGACACAAGGAGTTATTTAGGCAGTTCACCGATTATCCTCGCTACGGCTACGTATGTCCCTAATTCCAATTTGGAATTGAGATATCAATCTTACTATTCAAAAAATCGTTTACAATAGAAATGTAGAAATCCAACCCTACAAACCATATGGTTGATGTTGATCCTAACACTTCTCTTCTCTTGATCTGAGTTTGATCAAGTCACCCAACAATACCAATTGATTCACTGTCTCGCGCTACTCCTTAGCAAGATATCACCATTCTTCAAAGCTTTCACTCGGTTGAATCCAAATTGCAAATTGTTGTCACCCAAGATTACCAATTGATTCACCGTCTCACATTACTCCTTTGCAAGAACCTTCTATATTCTTCAAAGCTTTCACTCGATCGAATCCAAATTGCATAACTCTTGCTAAAACCCTATATCAACACATTGATCTTGAAGGAAAAACCCTCACAGTTTTTCCGAATGAAACCCCAAAGGTCTTTAACCCAATACACTGGTTACACCAACCTAAATTGGACGTTATCAACCTAGTCTAGATAGCACCCAAGAAAAAAATGATTATGTGTAGTTTGCTTGTGTGTATTCTGTCATACCCCAAAATTTGCCCATCTTATTCCTCTTAATGCAAACTCACATCAAAGTTCAAAGTTCAAAGACACCCCTCCTAAACAAATGCTCAAGAAACTAGGGTTTGTGGTTTCTTGAAGAAAATCAATGAAGGAGTTTTCTGAGACCCCGAGCATCATTGTTTTACTTTTCCAGATTATCAGTTGGTACCTACTATGGAGGAGTTTTCTGACATACTTGGACTCTCTATCCGAGATCAGATCCCGTTCACTGGTTTGGAAGAAATTCCAAAATTGGAAGTTATTGCTTCTGCTTTACATCTTAAGAAGTTTGATATTGAAGGTCATTGGGAAACCAGAAGTGGAGTCAAAGGATTCCTCGCTAAGTTCTTATTCGGAAAAGCTCGCATGTTTTTGAAGACCATGAGTTATCAAGCCTTTGAAGACATATTAGCTTTACTCATTTATGGTTTAGTGCTATTCCCTAATGCTGATCAGTTCATAGATGTACATGCCATAAAGATATTTCTGACATGCAACCCGGTGCCTACTTTGCTTGGAGACATCCTACACTCTCTTCACACTCGTACTATGAAGAAACGAGGGACTCTTATGTGTTGCATACCTTTGCTATCTAAATGGTTTATTTCACATTTTCCTCGCTCAGTAATGAGGAACGACCAAAGGCTGAAATGGCATAAGAGAATAATGTCACTTTCTCACTCTGATATCCGTTGGCTTTCCTTATCCAAGGAGGATGTTACTATCATCGACCGCTGTGGACAATATCCCAATATGCCTTTACTTGGCATACGAGGGGGTATTACTTATAATCCTTGCTTGGCCTTACGTCAGTTTGGTTACGCTCGAAGAGACGGTCCTCATCAGATGCTTATAAAAGGGGTTGTGTTTGATTATGAAGATGATGCTCAGAATCACCGCCGGAACTTTGTACGAGCATGGAATATGGTGAACAGAATTGATAGCAAGAGCTTGGGGCAAAGGAACTCCATTCCATTTAGGACCTTACTTCAGATGGGTGCGCACTCGTGCTCAACGCCTCATCATACCTTATCCATATGTCCGACCTGTGATTGTGGAACCCGATTGCGAGGAAAAAGTTCCTCAAGTTATTGCTCATCCAGACATGCCAACCGACATCGAAGAGTTAAAGAGATCTTGGATTCAACTAAAAGAAGAAAGAGATACTTTTGAAGCTCAATTTCGCGCTAAAGAGAAGAAAGTATTAGAGCTCACAAAACTACTTCATGCGGAGCAAGGCATCAACAACTTCATTGGTTCAAAAAGGAAGCGTCCATGGGAGACTTGAAGACTTTTGTTTTTATCTTTATTATTATTCTATTCCTAGTTTTATGATTTTATTTTATTTCTAGTTTTATGCTTTCATTATTGTAAAAGAGAATAATAAAAGAATTTACAATTTTTTTCCTTAAGCATTATTAATAAAGTTTCTTTTTGTTTGGTTTTAAACAAATTTGAATTCCAAGGTCCTCGAAAACATTGCATACGCATAATCATATCATTCATAAACATTACATCACAAGTTTTTATGAAGCAAATACCTCATCTTTCCGCTGTTTATTTCAGTGAGAAAAATGGATCTTGAACAATCTGTCAAAAATCTCCAAGCTCAGAATGCTGAATTCCAAGCTTTGATCCTGAATTTGTCCAAGGGGCAAGACAAGCTGAAATCCCTCTTGACTAAGAAGAATAAAGCTAAGAAACTCAAAGGTGTTCTCAACTTGGGAAAAAGATTCAAGGGTCCTCCCAGAAAGGCAGAAGAAATTCTCAAAAACGAGGAAGAAGAAGAAGATGATGACATCAGTGTCAAGAACAATGCGGGAAGTAATGTAGGCTCTGATGGTCAAGATGAAGAAGAAGAGGACTATCCTCAAGACGAGGACGATTCTGATGAGAAGTATAGGCTACTAGAAGAGCGTCTGAGAAACATGGAAATTTAGAAGGTACCTGGGTTAGATTTTGAAGAGCTAGGACTCATTCCTGGGGTCGTTATTCCTCCAAAATTCAAGACTCCCGCCTTTGCTAAGTATGACGGAGTCTCCTGTCCCAAGATGCACCTGAGATCGTATGTGAGGAAAATCCAACCTCATACTGGAGACAAGAGACTGTGGATTCATTTCTTCCAAGAGAGTTTGTCTGGGACTAAACTAGAGTGGTATTATCAGCTGGAGAATGCCAATATTCGCACTTGGGAAGACATGGCTGCTGCTTTCTACAAGCAATATCAATACAATGCTGACCTTGCACCGACTCGCATGCAATTATAAAGCATGTCTATGGGACCTAAGGAAAGTTTCAAGGAGTATGCGCAGAAGTGGAGAGATCTAGCTGGAAGAGTCCAACCCTCCTTGACTGATAGGGAGTTGGTGGACATGTTCATGGGCACGCTAACTGGGTCGTTCTATAGTCACTTGCTGGGTAGTTCCTCATCTGGTTTCATTGATCTCATATTGACTGGGGAACGTGTGGAGAATGGTATTCGAAGCGGGAAGATTCAAGTAGGTACATCTTCTGGTACTGCAAAGAAGCCCTGTCATGGAAGAAACGAGTCTAATGTTGTTCATAGTCAGAGGGGCCGTAATAAGAATGATCAGAACCAATCTGTTGGAGCTGTTCTCATCTCTACACCAACACCTCAACAAGCTCCTAGACAAGGGTATCAGCGTAGGTCAGACACACCTAGAAGGCAATTCACTAAATCCAACATGCCTTTATCTCAAGCCCTGCAACATCTGTTGAAGGCCAATCTGATCACCATAAGAGATCCTCCGAAGAACGTCACCACTACATCTCCAAACTATGATCCTAATGCAAAATGTGTGTACCACTCTAATAGCCCTGGACACAGTGCTGATAATTGCTGGGCATTGAAAAATAAGATCCAAGACATGATAGATGCTGGTGAAATTGAGTTTGACCCGCCAGAAACCCCTAATGTCATTACTGCTCCTATGCCAAAGCATGAAAAAACTGTTAACGCTATCATAGACCCAGTCCATGTTTATGACGTGAGAGATATGTCAACTCCTCTCCTTGACATCAAGAGAAAGCTGCTGCAAGATGGTTTATTTCTAGGTTGCGACCCAGGCTGTTAGTACTGTGCATCCCAACCCAATGGTTGTGAGAATCTGAAAAGAGGTATTCAATGCTGGATGGATCGTGGCACTATCAAATTTGAGAAGATTCTTTCTATTAAGAATTTGTGCGAAGGTTTCTCCTGTAGCTTGAAAATTGAAGATGTATCCGTAATTTCCAAAGCTCCGCTGAAGATCCCTACTAAGGCTCCTTTCAAGATTTCTGCTGAGCCCCGCGTGGCTCCTATTATCATCACTAAGCCTGGTCCAGTTCCATATTCTTCTAACAAGGCTATCCTGTGGAACTATGGTGCCGAGGTCTATATTCAAGGAGTTAAGCAAGAACTCATAGCTGACAAAGTTTCTGAAGATGCCAATCCCGATGTGGGTAATATTGCCGGAACTAGTAAAGTGATAAGAAGTGGAAGAGTGTTTTCTCCAAAGATCTCTCCAAACACTGCTTCACCTGCTTCTATTCCTAATCACAATGCTGATACTCGAGGTAAAGGTCCATTGCATGAACCTGTCCAGACACCAGTTGAGACCGTTACTGAAAATCCAGCTCCTGAAGAAGCCAATGAATTCTTAAAGATCATCCGCAAGAGTGATTATGACATTGTTGAACAGATGGGGCATACTCCTTCTAAGATTTCTATGCTGTCACTCCTGAGTTGTTCCAAGACTCACGCTAAGGCAATGATGAAGTTCCTAGAGGCTGCCCATGTGCCTCAAGAGATTCCCGTCACCCAACTCGAGAATTGTATCGCAAATCTGACAACACACAATTACCTTGGGTTTTCTGATGCTGATTTGAGTCCTAGTGGAAAGAATCATAACAAGGCGCTACACATCTCCATTGAATGTGGGGGCACCACTCTGGCCCATGTACTGGTCGACAATGGCTCGTCTCTGAATGTACTACCCAAGTTTGTGCTGGACAAACTCAACCCTGAAGGAATCGTGCTAAAATCCAGTGATGTGATAGTAAAAGCTTTCGATGGTTCAATGAGTACTGTATATGGCAAAGTTGAGCTCCCGATCAAAGTAGGTTCCCAGACTTTCAACACTGTGTTCTATGTGATGGACATTCATCCTGCTTACTCCTGTCTACTTGGGCGTCCTTGGATACATGGGGAAAATGCTGTGACATCGACTCTCCATCATAAACTGAAATATCCGGCGAAAGGCAAGATTGTCACTGTGTATGGCGAGGTAGAATATGTGGTGAGCTTCATAGATGAGACCAAGTATGTTGAATTCACTAGAGAAACTTTTGAAACTCCCCGTCAAGCGTTTGAATTGGTCCCTCAAGTGGATCCTGAGACCAAACCCATCAATGTTGTTCCCAAAGTTACTAGGATTCCTCCTACGATGGCTTCTCTGAAAGATGCTAAGGCTGTGGTAGAAGAAGGTGGCTGCACTATCTAGGGGCAACTACCTGACATTCCGTACAAATCCAACAAATGGGGTTTAGGCTGCACTGCTAAAGATCAGAGTGGAGAAGGACATCCTCATCCAGAAGGTTTGAAGTAGCATTTCATCAGCAAAGGAGTCAACGCCGTTGAAGAAGATGAAGATAATTGCAACCTAGACAAGTGGATCTTTCCTACATCAGACAAAGGGCTGGACAACTGGAAGACTGAAGACATTGTCTTTATCTCCTATAGTTAGGAGTAATTTCCGTTCTTAGTTTTGTTTTGCTTTCCTTTATGTTTTTCAATTTTAAATTTTGTACTTCAATAAACAATAAACTCTAAAGCCGTGTGTCTTGCCCGAGGCACAATGGTCCATTGTTAGGGCTTGTCATTTCATAAGCATATTTTCATTCAATAAAGCATTGGATGTTTCGTATTCAAATTGTGTGTTCGCTTTTATTTTTCTTTACTTTTATATCTATGTGTTCTTACCCACACCCACATAATACACTGCAGATCCATATCCACTCTGGATCCTGTTGATAACGACTCTGCTATTGCTAAATACGACTTTGAAAATCCGATCTACCAAGCTGAGGACAAAGGTGAGGAAGATTGCGAAGTTCCCAGAGAACTTGCCAGATTACTAGAGCAAGAAGAAAAGACTACACCGCCGCACGAAGAGCCAATTGAGGTGGTGAATATAGGTACTGACAAAGAAAAGAAAGAAATCAAGATAGGGGACGAATTAGAGGATGTTGTCAAACAGAGGTTAATTCAGATGTTATGAGACAATGTCGAGATCTTTGCTTGGTCCTACGAAGATATGCCTAGGCTCGATACTGATATTGTGGTTCATCATCTACCTATCAAAGAAAACAGTCCTCCGGTTAAACAGAAGTTACGAAGAAGTAGACTTGACATGGCTCAGAAAATCAAAGAGGAGGTTGAGAAACAGTTTAACGCCGATTTCTTGAAAGTTGTAAGTTATCCACCATGGATCGCCAATATAGTACCGGTACCCAAGAAGGACGGAAAGGTCAGAATGTGTGTAGACTACAGAGATTTTAATCGAGCAAATCCCAAAGATGATTTCCCGCTACCACATATTGACATCCTAGTTGATAGTACTGCGCAATGCAAAGTGTTCTCCTTCATGGATGGATTCTCGGGTTATAATCAGATTAAGATGGCACCCGAAGACATGGAAAGACAACTTTCACTACTCCTTGGGGCACTTTCTGTTACAAGGTCATGCCATTTGGGTTGAAGAACGCAAGGGCAACGTATCAGCGTGTGATGTAACACCCGTATAATTTTAATTTTTAATTTAATTTGAATATTAGATTAATAATTATTATTATTATGGATTTTATGAAAATAAGAGGAAAATGATGGTTAATGGCATTTGGGCCATGTGTGAGATTAGTAAGAAGAGGGGAGTGTGGTGCAGTAAAGCCCTTACTAATTTAATATTATTTTTCATAAAATAATTAGAATTGGAGAATTGGGAAAGAAAGAACGTGAGAGAACAGAAGTTGGAACAAGGAACGTGAAGGAGAACCGTAGAGGGAGAGACCAAGAACCAAGATTCTATCTGAGGTAAGGGGAGACTCTCCGTTTAATCTCTTTTATCGTATTATAGGTGATAGTATGGATTAGGAGTATGATTTGATCCATTGATTCTATATTCTGAATATTCATCTGTGTTCATCATTAAAATTGAACTGTTAATCCCTAATAGCTGATAGATTTAGGGTATGATGGATAGAATTGGTAGGGAATCATATACTATGGTTATGGATGAATTCGTATGCTGTTTAGATGTGCTTTTCTCTGGTTTTTGGACTCAAAATCGTGGACTGGTGTGAGTAAAAACGAATGGGTTTTGGACTGTTACGAATTCTGCAGGTTCTGGGCATTTTCTAGTGTTTCGCGTATGAAACAGTGCCATACGCGTATGGGATGGGGTCATACGCGTATGGGGGACACTCCCAATGGGCTATACGCGTATGATACGCAGTTGCCCTGTCCCAAACACCATGTACTGGTGTTTTGCGTATGAGAGCGTATGAGGATGTTCATACGCGTATGGGAAATTGGAAAGAGGAAAATTATTCTGGTGATACGCGTATGGCTATACTGATACGTGTATGAGGTTGATTGTAGGCAAAATTTGGTTCTGTTGAGATGCGTATGATACGCGTATGAGGCAAGGGGATACGCGTATGGACCCTATGATACGCGTATGGCTTCCTGTATGTGAAATTTCTGTTTTGTGATTTTTCCTTGTGATGTGATTCTGTGGTTTACTGATGATTGATTGTATTGAATGATGTAATGTATATATGAACATGCTTAGTATTGATGATGATGATGAGATGAGTATATATGATGCTACTCATAGAATGATGATGATGAAAGTATGTTATATATATGTTGCATGCATTCATAAACATGGGCTGAATCCTATATGATGAGAGGATTCAGCGAGGGGCAGAATTCCCATTGTGTGGAATTTGTGCTGGCAGGGCCGTATCTGGATGATGATAGATCGGTCGGTGGATGATTTCCACTGGTGATGATTGGTACCACATGCATAGTGTCAGTTTCATACATGTGCATGATTTGTTTATAGCATGATGATAGATGATACATGTTGACTGTTTGTTTATCTGTGGATGTATGAATGATTAAATTGTCTGAGTATGAAACAATTGGGTGAATGATATAACTATGATATGTTATTATTTATGATGCAATAACATTGGTTAACTGTGATGAGACTCACCCTTACTTGTTGTCATTTTCAGATTGAGGGTAGCGGCGCGACTTGGTGAGGATTAGCTCATAAGTCGGTTATTAGTTATTGTGTCGGTGTCATGCTCTGATAGATGTAACACTGGGAACGCTTGTTTTTAGAGTTCTGATTATAACTCTATTTGTATTTGTTTATGATGTTTGAAGTCTGATACATTATTGATGAATGTTGACTTGATGGATTAATTCCGCTGTGTAAACATGTTTTGCTTAATGAGTTATAATTACAGATGTTTTCAGTGGATGCATGATATGTACCGACGTGTGTTTTCTTCATTTTATGAATTGTGACACCTCTTGCATGTTTACTCTGATTAATAATTGTCTATTTGCCGCGGGTTATTAGAGGGGTGTTACATGTGATGGTAGCTCTGTTCCATGATATGATTCACAAAGAAATAGAGGTCTATGTTGATGATATGATTGCGAAGTCCAACATTAAAGAAGAACATCTGGTCCACCTGCAGAAGTTGTTTGATAGGTTGAAGAAATACATGCTGAGACTGAATCCAAATAAGTGTACTTTTGGTGTGAGGTCTGGTAAGCTACTAGGTTTCGTTGTTAGCAGCAAAGGTATTGAAGTCGATCCTGCGAAAGTAAAAGCCATACAAGAAATGCCGGTTCCACGGAATGAGAAAGAAGTTAGAGGATTCTTGGGACATTTGAACTACATCGCCAGGTTTATTTCCCATCTGACCGCTACTTGTGAGCCAATCTTCAAGTTACTAAGAAAAAGATCAAGCAATGAAATGGAATGACCAATGCCAAGAAGCTTTTGACAAGATCAAGAAATACCTTCAAGAACCTCCAATTATGATACCACCAGTTGAAGGAAGACCTCTAATAATGTACTTAACAGTATTGGAAAACTCAATGGGGTGTGTACTGGGGCAACATGATGAGTCTGGTCGAAAAGAGCATGCGATATACTACCTTAGCAAAAAGTTTACCGATTGTGAAACAAGATACTCACTGCTCGAGAAAAATTGTTGTGCTTTGGCATGGGCTACTTGCCGACTGAGACAGTATATGTTGAACCATACCACTTTATTGATCTCTAGAATGGATCCTATCAAGTACGTGTTTGAGAAACCCGCTCTCTCTGGATGAATAGCAAGATGGCAAATGATACTAACAGAATATGACATTCAGTATACGACACAGAAAGCGATCAAGGGAAGTGTGTTGGCAGACCACATGGCCCAACAAGCAGTGGACGATTATCAATCTATGAGTTTTGAATTCCCAGACGAGGATGTTATGCTTGTTACTGATTATAAACAACCTGGTCCGGATGAAGGACCTGAGCCAGGATCCCGATGGACAATGGTTTTTGACGGAGCTTCGAACGCACTTGGTAATGGTATTGGCGCTGTGATTATCTCTCCTGCAGGTGGACACACCCCGTTCACAGCAAGACTCTATTTCAATTGTACCAACAATATGGCTGAGTATGAAGCGTGTATCTTGGGTCTCAGAGCTGCTATCGACCTAAGAATCAAATTCATGGAAGTATATGGGGATTTAGCCCTAGTAATTAGTCAGATCAAAGGAGAATGGGACACGAAGCATGCTAATCTCATGCCTTACAAGGATTTGGTGTTATCTTTGATTCCTCATTTCGAAGAGATTACTTTTGAACATATCCCCCGAGAGGAGAATCAGTTGGCAGACGCATTAGCTACTATGTCATCCATGTTCAAAGTCGGATGGGACAATGAGGCTCCTATAGTTATTATTGAAAGACATGACGAACCGACATACTGTTACGAGATAGTTACTGACGAGGCCGAAGAAAAGCCATGGTTTCATGAAGAAGATATCTCGAAGCTCAGGAACACCCTGAAGGGGCATCTGTCAATAACAAGAAGTTCCTAAGGAGGTTCGCATCCAAGTTCTTTCTGAGCAACGGAACTTTATATAAGCGCAATCATGATTCAACCCTGCTTTGTTGTGTGAACAAGAAGGAAGCAGAAGAGATTATGGAAGACATACATGAAGGTATCTTTGGAACTCACTCTAGTGGACATACTATGGCTAAAAAGATCTTGAGAGCAGGTTACTACTGGTCCACTATGGAAACCGACTGCCATCAGCATTCCCGAACTTGTGACAAGTGCCAGATCTATGCCGACAAAGTACACGTGCCTCCAATTCCATTGAATGTTCTGACTGCTCCTTGGCCTTTCGCAATGTGGGGCATTGATATGATCGGGGAAATCAAACCTACTGCTTCCAATGGACATCGTTTCATCCTTGTGGCCATTGATTACTTCACCAAATGGGTAGAAACTGCTTCATTCGCCTCCGTTACTAAGAATGTGGTGGCTCGATTCATTAAGCACAACCTTATTTGTCGATATGGCATCCCCGAAAGGAATATCACAGACAACGGTACCAACCTGAACAATAAGATGATTACCGAACTCTGCACGCAGTTCAAGATCAAACACCACCACTCTTCTCCCTATAGACCAAAGATGAATGGTGCAGTAGAGGCTGCCAACAAGAACATAAAGAAGATTTTACAGAAGATGACTGTTACTTACAAGGATTGGCATGAGATGTTACCATTTGCTCTGCATGGTTACCGCACTTCGGCACGCACTTCAACTGGGGAAACCCCGTTCTCACTAGTCTACGGCATGAAAGCAGTATTACTGATTGAAGTTCAGATTCCATCTCTAAGAATTATGAAGGATGCAGAGTTAGGTAAAGATGAATGGATTCAGACTCGACTAGACCAGATAAACCTGATTGATGAGAAGAGACTTGCGGCTATTTGTCATGGACAATTATATCAGAAACGTATGATCAAGGCATTTAACAAGAGAGTTAAGCAACAAGCGTACCAGACCGCTGACTTGGTTATAAAGAGAATTATTCTACCACAAGGAGATCCTAGGGGAAGTGGACGCCCACATATGAAGGACCATTCGTAATCAAGAAGATATTCACTGGAGGAGCAATGATACTCACTACCATGGATGGCGAAGACTTCCCACATCCTGTGAACGCAGACATAGTCAAAAAATACTACGCATAAATACGACCCGCTAGGTCGACGTACCTAGGCAAAAGTAAGGGCATCCCGACTAACCAAAAGGGTTCGGGCAAAAGTTAGGGATGAAAACCCGAAAGGGCATCCCGGCAAGTTGAAAACCCGAAAGGGCGACTTGTGCAAAAAAGGGTATCCTGATAGGATGAAAACCTGAAAGGGAAGCCTAGGCAAAAGTTAAGGATTAAAGCGTACGACTATGTCTTGTTCAGATCATCCATCATTAAGTTCCATCAACAATATCAAGTTCAAAAGGCATGGACCTGTTCAATCATATTTCTCCAACAAGCAAGGGATGAGATACTCGAAGACGTATTAGCAATAGCAGAATTGAAACTCAATAGGATTGTTTCCACATAGCTATTTTCCCTTTTGATTTACTTTTGTACCTTTTCTAAAAACACACAAATGTTCTCTTATTACTTTTCCTATTCACGACTTTTTCTTAATACAAGTTATCTTTCTTTCTATTTTTCTGAGTTTTTCTCTTTCTCGAATATGCAAACGTCCAATGATAATTTTGAGTGAACATATGCATATGAACATGATTATCATTTATCTTTTCTTTTGCAAAATATCCTATGATTAATAAAAAGATAGGAAAGGAAAATAGACAATGTCTAAAGCAATCCGGAAGTCCTCCCTCCGAGTCAATAATCTAGAGGAATCCCCACAGAGTAATCCTTAAGAAGATATCTTCAAATACTCCCAACTAAAGACTTAGCTCCTCAACGGAATTCACGCCTTCAACACTGCCGGTTCTCCAACACTTTGCTCTCCTCAAGCACGGTTTATTAGTATCTTTTATCCCCAGTCAGGGTACATCAAGTTACTGTTCATCCCCAAGCAGAAGTCATAAATCCCCAGCTGTATACTTCACATGATATGAATCAAGATCATACATCGCATACATATCCATACATTTGCACATGGTGTCTCATGATAAACTCATGCATAACATACAAAGTTTCTCATTTATTTTGAGGGACTCATTACATAATACATGCATCATGACATTGCATAAAAATTGCTATACCTATTGCAGAATAAAGGTACAGACAAATGAACGAAATCTCCAACTTTCCAAGATCTAATTCAGTTACTACGAATGGTACTGACACGGTCGACTCTCAGAGATCTAATTCCATCATCACGAACGGTGTAGACACGATCATCTTTCCAAGATCTAATTCAGTTGCTACAAACAGTACTGACACGATAAACCTTTAAGGATCTAATTCTATCATCACGAACGGTGTGGACACGATCAACTATTTCCTAAGTCTAATTCAGTTACTACAAACGGTACTAACACGATCAACCTTTAAGGATCTAATTCTATCATCACAAACGGTGTGGACACGATCAACTATTTCCTAAGTCTAATTCAGTTACTACGAACGGTGATGACACAACCAACTCTCAAAGATCTAATTCATCTACTACGAATAGTAATGACACTATCAACATTCAAACAACTACTTATCAAACACTTCAGACATAGTGTAATGCATGCTCATCTGGGTGGCATCTCTAAGCCCATCCCCCGAGGGTACAAATTTTTGGGTACTCTAGTGTTCAATCATCTTCCACCTTCAGATACCGATTGGCATACAAACCACTCTACATCTTCAGGTTTAAGAAAATTGAACAGAGTCAGCTGTCATACCCCAAAATTTGCCCATCTTATTTCTCTTAATGCAAACTCACATCAAAGTTCAAAAGTTCAAAGACACCCCTCCTAAACAAAGGCTCGAGAAACTAGGGTTTGTGGTTTCCTGAAGAAAATCAATGAAACAAAGGCTCGAAGGCATCTCATATGGCTTATGAGGTTCCAAGCTATCTCCATGGCAAAATTCAGGCGTCAATTCAAGGGATTGGTCACTCAGTTGCTCAGAAAGTCAACAGTCGACTAATTTGACCTAAAAGTCAATTGTGGTCAAAGTACAGTCAAAACTCCTGATTTTTTGTCAACATCCTTATTTTGAAGTATCATTCACCATTTGATCAATGATTGATCATGGTTAATCAAGGAAAGATCAGAAATCAACAAATTCAAAAGTGTCTAAATTAGGCTTTTCAAAGGAGAAAGTCAACTAAACTTTGACCAGCCATAACTCCTATATGGAACATCAAAATTTCCCATCCAAAGCACATTTTGAATGAAATTGAATTCTATACAATTTTGTCTCTCACATGCCAATGAAGGATAAAAAAACACTTAGAAAGGGGGGTTTGAATAAGTTTAGTTTCAAAACTTATAAGATAAAAACAACTTGCACAATTATTTTTATCCTGGTTCGTTGTTAACTAAACTACTCCAGTCCACCCTTGACAAGGTGATTTACCTCAACTGAGGATTTAATCCAATAATCACACAAGATTACAATGGTTTTCCACCTAGACAACTGCTAAGTCTTATAGAGTCTTCTGATCACAACCTGATCACTCTAGGAACAAACTGCTTAGATACCCTCTAAGACTTTTCTAGAGTATTCTGATCTACCTGATCACTCTAGTCCTTTACAAGTTAATGTAAACAAATTCTAAGAGTATTACAATGCTTCTGAAAAGCTATAATCACAAATGTGATATTTCTCTTAAAGTTTAAGCTTAATCTCACTATAATATTACAACAACAATAAGTGAGGTTGAAGATGAAGTTATGAGAGCTTTTGAATCTGACAGCATTTCTGTAAGTTTGCGCAAGAGTTATTTTAGCTTCGCATCAGAACTTCTATTTATAGGCGATTGAGAAGATGACCGTTGGGAGCATTTAATGCTTTGCGTATTCCGTACAGCATTGCATTTAATGTTTCACTCTTTTGTCAACTGCCTCGAGCCTTGCTTTCGCTGTGTCTACTGACGTTGCCGTTAATAGCTTCTAACGTTCCTTTTGTCAGTCAGCGTAGCCTGCCATCTTGTACTTGATTCTGATTGATCTTTTGCAGATACAACGTTTGAATCTTCAGAGTCAATACAGCTTGGTGCAGAGCATCTTCTTGTCTTCTGACCTTGAAGTGCTTCTGAGCGTGATACCATGAGAACTTCAGTGCTTCTGCTTCTGATCTCAAGTTCTTCTGATGCTTCCATAGACCATGTTCGGCTTCTGCTTGACCATCTTCTGATGTCTTGCCAGACCATGTTCTGATGTTGCATACTGAACCTTCTGAGTCAATGCTTCTTGCGCTGATTTTGTGCATACTCTTTATATAATTCCTGAAATGGAAATTGCATAGTATTAGAGTACCACATTATCTCATACAAAATTCATATACATTGTTATCATCAAAACTAAGAATATTGATCAGAACAAATATTGTTCTAACAATCTCCCCCTTTTTGATGATGACAAAAACATATATAAATGATATGAATTTGCAATCAAAATATCAGACGGCTAAAGACAATTACACCGTTATTGCATAAGCATATAAACATAGTGTGTGAATATGTCTCCCCCTGAGATTAACAATCTCCCCCTGAGATAAATAATCTCCCCCTGAAATAAATACTGGAAGAAATTTATAATAAAGGACTTCCCTGAGTATTTTCCATTTCAGTTGAGACGATCACATATGCTTAGATCTTCGGGAACATTCATAGCTTCTGCTTCTTGCTTCCATAGGACAGCTTCAGAGCTTGAATTTCTTCTTGGATCATTTCATGCCAGATTGTATCAGAACATTGTTGAATGTACCAGAGCATCACCTGAGCATCTCTACATTCTGAAGTGTTGCAGAACAAACTATTCGACAAAAGTCTGAGCATGAATGAACAAAATATAAAATATGTATCGGAACATATAATATGACTCAGAGCATAAAACCTAATGTTTCAGAGCATATAAAAACATGCATCAGAACATTTAAGAATTAAGAAGGAGTTAGAGTATATTCAATCATCAGAATATCACAACATTCTTCCTTCTTGCTTCTGATCTTGAAGCTTCATAGCACTCAGCTTGCTTCAGATCTTCAGAGCATATTCTTTACAGAATTGCTTTTCCCTTTGTTTTGCTTCTAATGTTGATCTTTTAAGATTTTCTCCAATCCTGCAAAACACTTAAACAACACAGAACTTACAAGTTCTTGTTAGAAATGTGGAGACTTTCTCCCAGCAACTGATAAAATAAATCAGATCATTTATCACATTTTCTCCCCCTTTTTGTCATAACATCAAAAAATACAAAAGATTCAGATGAACAACAACATAAAATAAGAGACGAGAATGATAATTTTCATTGATGTACAAAAGAAGAGTTATCAGAAGTACAGGGAGGATGCAAGGAAAGAAGATGCAAGAAACAACGAGACAACTAAGACACTAAGACTACCCTAGCTTGGACATAATCTTGGCCAGCATGTCTTGAATCCCAGCATTACTCTCAGTCTGCCTCTGGATGAAGGAGCGGAACTCAGCATTGGTGTCCTCTTGCATGTTCATCCGAGAAGCTAGCTCAGCTTGGTTCTTCTGAATGACCTCTAGAGTTCTTGCCAGAAGAGAGGGTTCACCAGAAGAAGCCTCACAGCTTCTGTTCAGAGGGACAGCATTCACCACAATGGCTTCCATGGCATTTTTCTGAGAGAGATCATCAGAAGGATTTTCCTCAGCAGGAATATCTTCAGCAGAATGATCTTCAGCTTCAGCATCAGCATCTTCCATTTGAACATCTTCTCCGTACATAGGAGCAGGAAGATCAGAATCTCCATTCTCAAGAGCTTGCAGAATGGCAGCTAGATTCCTTGGAGCAGAAGGACCTTCAACTTCTGGAGGATCAGCAACTTCTGGGATTACCATATCATGATCCTGCTCAGAAGGGTTTTCCCTCAAGAAGTCAAACAACCATCTGAAGTCTCAAGCCAGCACTGGATACTGAGGTCTCCAGACCACAATATCTCTGCAAGGATTATCCAGCAGCTCATCAATAAACGACTTCTCTTCAAGACAGAATCTTCCACCAAGATGAGTATACCAGAAATCTTCTGACTTCCTCAGAAAACCATTTGGTCGAGGAGCAAGTTCTACGCAAATTTCCTGAAGTTCTTGAAAATAAGCATCTGCTTGTCTTCTGAAGAATCTCCAGAATCTTCTCATAGCAACATCATTGAGTCCTCCTTGATGAGCTATTCTGAGAGTGTCAAAGACCCTTCTGACATTCCTCTTTACCGTTTTAAAAATTACACCAATAGGATATGCTCGGCGGGATTTTATTTGTGTTCGGGCAAAAACAGGTGTTGGGATAGAATAGGGCTGAGGTTCTCTATCAAGACGGAGAGATATTTCTGCCTCATTATCAGAATCTAACACTACAAGCGCAGGCTCAGGTTGAGGCCTGGGAGTGTAGTTGTAGTCAAGGAGCAATTGCTCATGTGATGCAGAGTCTGGAAGATTAGATGAGGGAGAATGGTTTTGTGGTTGGGAAGAGATGGGTTCATAGTTAGCATGAGGTGGGGGTTGAGAAGTGGATATATTTGTGTGAGGTGGAAAGAGAGTTTGAAGAGGTTCAATCTCAAGGACAGGGTTTTCAGGGGTCTGGTCAGAAGCAAGGTTTGTTTTGGATGGAGAAGGAGGAATGGGAACATTTGTGTGAGGTGAAAGAGAAGGGTTAAGAGTATTGGTTACAGGGGAAGAGGGAGGTGTGAGAACACGAACATTTATGGGCGATTCTGATGTGGCTTTTTCTGGTTGATTTACTGGTTCAGGGGTTTGAGCAATATTAATTGGTGCAACTTCTAAACGTAAAGCAGGAACAGAATCAGGTTCAGAAAGATGTATACCTTTGGACACCTTCTGAATAGCCACAGCCACAGCCTCCAGTTTTCTCTGCTTCTTGCTCTTTGGCACTTCCACAATCTTTGCCTTCCCAAAAGAGATTTCTCTTCTTCTAGCAGACTCCAGATTCTCCTTCTCACTATCAGCAACCTTCTGACCTTCAACATTTTGAGTTGTTGGTCTTTGAACAGTGCCTTCTGGCTGATTCTGAGCTTCTTCTTCTCCTTCTTCAGAATCTCTTAAAATCAGTTTTCTTCTTTTCTTGGTTGTCTTCTTCTCAACAACAACATTCTTTGACTTCTTTTTCTTCTTATTTACCTCCACTTCTTCTTCTTCTGCTGCTTGCTCAGGGACAACATCTGCTTCAACAACATCTTCTTGCTCAGTAGTATTATCAACAGCTACTGTAGAAGCTTTTACCTTTTCCTGATTATCCGAAGAAGGATCAAGCTTTCTTTTTGTTCTCCTTTCTTTGTTGACAGCAGCGGCTTGAGCATGTTCCGAAGCTTCTTCTGACACAACAGTGCTAGAAGTGGATGCTCTTTTTCTTTGGACTTTCTCAGGAACTTCTTTAGATCCAACATTATTGAGAGAGTTAAGATATTTCGTCTTAACTTCTGGAATCTCGCTTCTGAAGAATTCTTCGAATTCAGCAAGAACAGGATCTCTTCTGTCTGTAGTTCCGGAAGGAGGTGTTGGAGCATGGCTGATAGTTTTAATAACATTCATCTTTCTCAAGGTGAAAGCATCCAAACAGTTTCCTGTACTAACAACAAGATCTTTGATGGTTCCTTCAGCTTCCAATTCCTCAACAATCTTGGAGTGGACTAGAAGATTTGTAATGATTCTTCTAAAAGGAATAACGGTACTCTTCTTTGTTCTGAAGGCATTCCTGGATTCCTTCACAGTTTTGCACATATGTTTGAAGATGATATAGATGATATCAACCTTCTTCTGAGTGGCAATGCAATACAGAATGTATTGCTGTTCTTTGTTGATGAAGTCTGCAGAATGAGTGGATTTTCTATGGTAGAAACATCCTAGAAGAATTTTAGCCCAGATTTGATAAAGCTCCTTCAAATCTTTGACAGGCTTGTTATACTTCCCATTTGTATATAGAGTAGACATAACGTTATCCCAGTTTTCTCTTTTATCAAGTTCGTAAACTCCTTCAGCGGTTTTGAGATCAAACATTACTCTCAGAATGTCTTCAGTAACCACCACGAACTTTCCATGAACAAAAGATATAATCGATTTAGGGCCAACAACAGCATGCACCCAGAATTCCTTTACAAGTTCTGGATAAACAGGTCCACGGAACTCAGCGAATAACGATGTCCAACCTTGAAAGATCATATCATCTTTAAGATGATACTCATGTAGTTCGATATTATCAAAATCCACCATGAGTTCACAGATAACTTCTAACTCATCTTTGGGAATAGAGCATGTGATAACAGGAACTATAGGTTGTTCTTCTACTTGAGTGCTTTGAGGAGCAGAAGAACTAGGATTTTGAGATGATGAAGCAGCCATTTGAGAAGCTCTGAAATTCTTAGAACAATTTCTGGGTTTTCGCTTAGGGTTAGAGAAAACAGCAAACAGGTTGCAAAAGTGCATGCAAGAACAAGGAGATGAAAAGAGAGCGAAAAAGAACCCTAATGAATTTAAATGGAATATATAAAGACGGATTTGAAAAGAATATGTAATGCATTTATGAGAATGAACAGTTACAGAATCAATTAAAATCAACAACATTAAATGATGAGTGACGTTAGGTGAGAGAACGTGGTAATTGAAATGATTTAACACAGTTACCTAGGGCGGCGTCCCATCAGATTCACTTACGCTTTTACCAACCGTGCAAACACGTGTTCGCCATCAGAAAATACTTGATGACAGCTGTTTAGACATAGAAGTAGCTTCTGATGAGAGGTAAACTTTTCATCTTCTGATTCTGATTACTGATTTATACTACCATTCTTTATAAATGATCTAGTTCTGATAGGATCATTTTTCTTTCCAAGAATGACATCTTCTGAGTGAGCAGAAGTGAGTCTGGAAGATCTTCTGACTGTTGGTTCTTCAGAAATTCTGAGATTCTCTAAAGATGCAGCAACTTGATCTTCAGATTCTTTACTTCTGAGATTCTCAGCTTCTGATACTTTGCTTCTTAGTTCTACTGCTTCTGATATATCAATATCAAAATCTGCAAAATTCTCAAACTGCTTTGGCTTTTCAAGACCAAGCTTATCATCAAACCTGATATTGATTGATTCTTCTACAACCAATGTTTCAGTATTGTATACCCTGTAGCCTTTTGAGCGTTCAGAATATCCAAGAAGGAAACACTTTTGTGCCTTAGAATCAAACTTACCAAGATGATCTTTAGTGTTCAGAATAAAACATACACATCAAAAAGGATGGAAATATGAAATGTTGGGCTTTCTGTTCTTCCACAATTCATAAGGAGTCTTATTTAGAATAGGTCTTATAGAGATTCTATTCTGAATATAACATGTAGTGTTTATTGCTTCTGCCCAGAAATGCTTAGCCATATTGGTTTCATTGATCATGGTTCTGGCCATTTCTTGTAGAGTTCATTCTTTCGCTCTACAACTCCATTTTGCTGTGGAGTTCTAGGGCAAGAGAAATCATGGGCAATACCATTTTCTTTGAAGAACTTCTCAAAGAATCTGTTCTCAAATTCGCCACCATGATCACTTCTGACCTTTATGACTTTGCACTCCTTCTCAGATTGAATCTGAGTGCAGAATTCAAAGAACACTGAATGAGACTCATCCTTGTGTTTTAAGAACTTTACCCATGTCCAGCGGCTATAATCATCTACGATGACTAATCCATATTTCTTCCCTCTAACAGATGCTGTTTTGACTGGGCCAAACAGATCAATGTGCAGAAGTTCTAATGGCCTTGAGGTAGACACAACATTCTTAGACTTGAATGCAGGTTTGGAAAACTTGCCCTTCTGACATGCTTCACAAAGAGCATCTGATTGATATTTCAGATTAGGGAGTCCTCTGACAAGATTTAGTTTGTTAATCTGAGAAATCTTTCTCAAACTAGCATGTCCTAATCTTCTGTGCCAGACCCACTGCTCTTCAGAAACAGACATAAGACAGGTTACCTTCTGATTCTTAAGATCTTGAAGATCAGTCTTATAAATGTTATTCTTCCTCTTGCCTGTAAATAGGATTGAGCCATCCTTTTGACTTACAGCCTTGCAAGACTTTTGATTGAAGATTATATCATAACCATTGTCACTTAATTGACTTATGGACAATAAGTTATGCGTTAATCCTTCTACAAGAAGTACATTAGTTATGGAAGGAGAGTTACCGGACTTTATGGTTCCAGAGCCAATTATCTTGCCCTTCTGATCTCCTCCAAACTTGACTTCTCCACCAGATTTAAGCACCAGGTCTTGGAACATAGACCTTCTTCCTGTCATGTGTCGCGAGCACCCAGAGTCCAGGTACCATGACATGTTGTGCTTTGTCTTCTTTGCAGCCAAGGATATCTGCAATAGGAATAATCTTTTCCTTAGATACCCACATTTTCTTGGGTCCTTTCTTGTTAGTTTTCCTCAAGTTCTGATTGAACTTGGGTTTAGCATTATAAGAAATATGAGGAACAACATGATAATCTTTATCCTGAGTTACATGATATTTCTTAGGTTGTGTCACATGCTTCTTAGTGTGTGTTATGTGAAAGCTTTTGGCATGTGATGTGTGCCTAATATCATGGGAGTGGCCAAACTTAAATTGACTATACAGAGGCTTGTATGATATTTTCATATCATCCACATAATCAAGCTTGTATGGGGTTTCACCCTCATAACCAATGCCAACTCTTTTGTTTCCAGAGACAGCATATATCATAGAAGCTAGCTGACTTCTGCCAATACTTCTAGATAAGAACTTCCTGAAACTTAAATCATATTCTTTCAGAATATGGTTCAGACTTGGAATGGACTTTTCTGAATCAGAAGAGGATCCAACATTATTGGATAATTTTAAAACTTTTTCTTTTAATTCAAAATTTTCCAATTCAAGCTTCTTAGTTTCAAATTCAAATTGCTTCTTCAGCTTTTTGTATTTGATACTAAGATGAGCCTTGAGTTCCAGAAGTTCACTTAAACTGGAAACTAACTCTTCTCTAGATAGTTCAGAAAATACCTCTTCAGAATCTGATTCTGATGTAGATTCTGATCCATCATCCACTGTGGCCATTAGTGCAAGATTTGCCTGCTCGCCTTCAGAGTTTGATTCTGATTCTGAATCATCCCATGTTGCCATAAGACCTTTCTTCTTATGAAACTTCTTCTTGGGATTCTCCTTCTGAAGTTTTGGACATTCATTCTTGAAGTGTCCAGGCTCATTGCACTCATAGCAGATAACCTTGTTCTTGTCAGATCTTCTGCCTCCAGAAGATTCTCCTCTTTCAGGCCTCTTTAAGCTTCTGAAGCTCTTGAACTTCCTTTGCTTGCTTTTCCAGAGTTGGTTTACCCTTCTGGAAATCATGGACAGTTCATCTTCTTCTTCTGATTATGATTCTTCAGAATCTTCTTCTTCAGCCTGAAAAGTGTTAGTGCATTTTTTATAATTAGATTTTAATGCAATAGACTTACCTTTCTTCTGAGGTTCATTTGCGTCTTGCTCAATTTCATGACTCCTCAGGGCGCTGATCAACTCTTCCAAAGAGACTTCATTCAGATTCTTTGCTTTCTTGAATGCAGTCACCATTGGGCCCCATCTTCTGGGCAAGCTTCTGATGATTTTCTTCACATGACCATCCTTGGTGTAGCCTTTGTCCAGAACTCTTAATCCAGCAGTTAGCGTTTGAAATCTTGAGAACATTTTCTCAATGTTTTCATCATCCTCCATCTTGAAGGCTTCATATTTCTGGATTAGGGCAAGAGCTTTGGTTTCCTTGACTTGAGCATTTCCTTCATGGGTCATTTTCAATGACTCATATATGTCATAGGCAGTTTCCCTGTTAGATATCTTCTCATACTCAGCATGAGAGATATCATTCAGCAAAACAGTCCTACACTTGGGATGATTTTTGAATTTCTTCTTTTGCTCATCAGTCATCTCTTGTCTTGTGAGCTTTATCTTGGTTCGTTGTTAACTAAACTACTCCAGTCCACCCTTGACAAGGTGATTTACCTCAACTAAGGATTTAATCCACTAATCACACAAGATTACAATGGTTTTCCACTTAGACAACTGCTAAGTCTTCTAGAGTCTTCTGATCACAACCTGATCACTCTAGGAACAAACTGCTTAGATACCCTCTAAGACTTTTCTAGAGTATTCTGATCTACCTGATCACTCTAGTCCTTTACAAGTTAATGTAAACAAATTCTAAGAGTATTACAATGCTTCTGAAAAGCTATAATCACAACTGTGATATTTCTCTTAAAGTTTAAGCTTAATCTCACTATAATATTACAACAGTAATAAGTGAGGTTGAAGATGAAGTTATGAGAGCTTTTGAATTTGACAGCGTTTCTGTAAGTTTGCGCAAGAGTTATTTTAGCTTCTCATCAGAACTTCTATTTATAGGCGATTGAGAAGATGACCATTGGGAGCATTTAA
Source organism: Vicia villosa (assembly GCF_029867415.1). Classification (NCBI taxonomy): domain Eukaryota; kingdom Viridiplantae; phylum Streptophyta; class Magnoliopsida; order Fabales; family Fabaceae; genus Vicia; species Vicia villosa. The sequence goes on from NW_026705121.1 coordinate 567,450, forward strand.
TGCTTTGCGTATTCCGTACAACATTGCATTTAATGTTTCACTCTTTTGTCAACTGCCTCGAGCCTTGCTTTCGCTGTGTCTACTGACGTTGCCGTTAATAGCTTCTAACGTTCCTTTTGTCAGTCAGCGTAGCCTGCCATCTTGTACTTGATTCTGATTGATCTTTTGTAGATACAACGTTTGAATCTTCAGAGTCAATACAGCTTGGTGCAGAGCATCTTCTTGTCTTCTGACCTTGAAGTGCTTCTAAGCGTGATACCATGAGAACTTCAGTGCTTCTGCTTCTGATCTCAAGTTCTTCTGATGCTGCCATAGACCATGTTCTGCTTCTGCTTAACCATCTTCTGATGTCTTGCCAGACCATGTTCTGATGTTGCATACTGAACCTTCTGAGTCAGTGCTTCTTGCGCTGATTTTGTGCATACTCTTTATATAATTCCTGAAATGGAAATTGCATAGTATTAGAGTACCACATTATCTCATACAAAATTCATATACATTGTTATCATCAAAACCAAGAATATTGATCAGAACAAATCTTGTTCTAACAGCCAAGTCCAAAATTGCTTCATTTAGGAGAGATGACTCAAGACATTACAGGTCTCTTTTGAAAGTCAACCAAAAGTCCTCTTTTTAAAAAGAGCATACAAGGAGCATGGAAAATTATTTTGACATGAGACCAAAGACATTGGTTAGAGGACTCTTCAAGGTTTCTAAAAAGTCCAAGAACTTCAAAAAATGTTGTAGTATGAGGAAATGGCAAGATGCACAATTTCACCTATTTTTAAGGGCATGTATGAAGAGAAAAGGTCCAAAACTCCAAAAATTTCCAAGTGGGCCTATAATCTTTTTATCCTATCATTGTTCTAAGCCCATGCACGCCCCAAGACAAGAGTCCTTTTTATTTTTATTGTTTTATTATTTATTTTATGGTTTTTATCATTTTAAATCATAAATTAATCACATAAAATAATAAAATTAATTAGAGATCTTATTTTGCCTTGATTCCAATCAAATATGATCACATAAATACCCAATATTGAGTACCAAATTCGTGGAAATTGAGATGGGAAAGATTGAGAGGAAATTGAATCAAATTTGGCTTATTTTAGAAACACCTACAAATCAAATTTCCCAAAAAACTGAAATCAAAGGTTCAAGAAGATTTTGCCAAGTTTTGTTAACCTAAATCATACTCCTATATAAACACAACAAACACCAAGCCCTAGGGGACGAATTTCTACAGCCATTAGAGCCCTAGCCAAGTGTGCAAAAGTTCAAGAAAAAGTCAATTCGATTTCAGATTTGCAGAGAGATTCAAAGAGTTTCAAGGATCCAAACTCATTCCTGGACATCTCTTTGAGCTATCCCAGCCATTACCTACGATCAAAACACGCAGAATCATCACATATACATCACGGTTTGCACAATTCTAAAAATGTTCGACTACTCTAATTCATGCATCATTAACGATTTTTGTTTGCATATATGTGTTTTACGTGATGTGTTAATGGATTCTGGATAGTTAATTACGTTTCTGTGCCGTTATGAAACTATTACCATTGTTAGGGTTTTTGTGTTCAAAAGGGGGTTTTTCGTTCTAGGTTATATAATGTGAAATTGCAGGGTTCACCATGTTCGTGAGTGTTGGACGAACACAACCACATAATCGCGCCAAATTTTTATTATGTTTTGCCAGTATTCGTTGAGCACAGGTATAAAAGGTCTAAGCTTTTTATAGCGCTCTGCAAATGAACGTTGTAAAAGATGTTCTAGGGAAGAAGACAAAGACGTGTCCCCTCCCCATTGGTTGATTCACATGCGCGTTTTATTATTCAAACCAGGCCGTTCCAGTGCTTCTTGGCCCACGTGCGTATGGTGCGTCCCTCTCATCTCATCCATCAGATCTCATCACCCCTCAATCCAACGCATGCCATAGCGCAGGTGTATCATGTACTTCACCAGCCTGCCACACAGGATCACAACGCTAAGTTTTCTGATTTTTTTTTTATTTTAATTACATAATTTACTTTTTTCTTTTTATTTTGGTTATTTATTTTAAAACTCTTTTAAAAAATTTCTTTTTATATAAAACTTGATTTATTTTAATTTCTTCTCTAATATCTCTTTTTTCTAAAAAACATAATAAATAAGAAAAATATATTTATTTGTTTTAATTATTAGTAAATAATTTTATTTTAATTGTTTCAAGTTAATTTAAAATTGTTTAAATTATTTATTTAATTATTAATTCATTGATAAAAATAAACATTAGGGTTAGATATTTAATCGAAACCTGATTTTCACCGATTTAATTAATTAGGTTGAAAAACCAATAATTAATTTTATTTATTCTATTAATCATATTAATTCGTACCCTAATCAGGGTTTACGAAGATCGTGCCTACACTGAAATTTTCTCTTTGTTTGTGCAGTTCTTCAGGGTTACCATCAGGGTTCTTCCGCCTACGCGCCCTGCCAATCAAAAGCTAAGTTCTAATCTTTTCTCTCTTTATTTAAATATTTATTTTGCCTTATAAATTAAATTAGGGTTTATCTTTAATGCCAATGAACTGCTCCTACACTCACCCTTTGTTGTTTATTCTTCCTTTACCAATTTTCAGGGTTAATCATTCGGTCAGAGCTCGAATGTCCGGTAACCCTAAAATTCATTCTATTTTTAATTTCTTTATTATTACTTATGTCAAACCATTTGCCTTGTTTGGGTTTGATCTTTATTGCTTTTTTCCCCTTCCCCATGGTTTATCATGTAATTGCTCCTGGACTGTATTGTGTGGCCTTAAAGGCACTTAACACTGCATATATTACTGCGTGGTTAGTAATTCTAGGGAGTGATAACTTATGAAGTGAATGTAGAATCACTAATTTTACAAGATAAATGTAATCGAAGTTAACCACGTGATTGTTGCACCCACACACCTTTTATGGTAACCCCTCTTGTTGCCTGTTGCCTTGTGTTTTTCAGTGCAGAATAGCCAAGTCCCTCGAATACGAGGACGTCTCAGCAATATTGCCCTCAGTTCATTCAGATCAGAAGTCCCAATGATGTTGCCTTCGATTCGCTAATATGATCTCGTCCCTCGAAGTTGCCTACGAAATGCTGAGGTGACCTCTGGTTGCCTAACAATGTTGGCTATTCTGATCCTTCCCTTAGACTACCTGCCCCTCTATGGCAGGGACAGTCTTATGGCGAACGATAATTGCGACGACCCTTCAACCTCCAAATAAAAGGACTTCCTACCCTCCTATGGTACGGATAGCCCTAAAAGGCTAAAAGAATCTTTTTAAAAATATCAACGTAATTTGCCCTTAATTGCATGCTCTGGTTTAAAATTCCTTTTCTACCCTTTTTCTTAAAAAACTTCAATAAGGCTACGCTCATTTACGAGCTAAAGTCCTTATTTTCTTCTTCTACATTTCTAAACTTTTGGTTTTAAAACTAAAGAGAAAAGCAATTAAGAGCCCATGGAGAACCATGGATGCAAAGGGTGCCTTACACCTTCCCTTTGTATAAATTACCCCCCGAACTCAGTTTTCTTTAAAAAGGTTTTTTTCTGTTCTTTTAGCCTTTCATTAATTTGGATAAAATAAAAGTCAGTGGCGACTCTTGTTTACCGTACATTTCAAATAAAGTCGGTTCACCGTATTACTTATTCCTAGATAGAAGGTTAAAGATGAAGAGAAATCTTTGTATGTGTTTATAGTTTCATCGGCTTAAAAATGATGCATGTATGAAGTATTTATAAGTATGCACGTTGGAGGCAAAATAGAAGCTTCGAAATTGAAAAGGAATGAATTTTTTAGAAACGATACAGCATGTGCCGACACATATAAGTCATGTGTTGACACATATTAATGCATGTATCGACCTATGTAAGGTCATGTGTCGCATAGAAATAGAAGCTACATGTGTCGACCGGAAACACGTATGTGTCGATAAATATGAGCAATTTTAGCAGCATGTGTCGACATGAAACACGTATGTGTCGACACATGCATTATGGAAGTTACATGCTTTATTTTTAAGCACATGTGTCGACTAATACAATGTATGTGTCGACTCATAGACCTGTGTTTTGAGCAAAAACTGATTTTAAAAGCTTGCAACTGATTTTTAATGCCTTGTAATTGATATTTGATGCATGATACCTTTTTCAAATATGTCCTAACTGGTTTTTAAAGTTTTATTTTGGTTGGTTAATTACTCAAATTTAAAAATAAAAAAAAGGTGATGGATTTTTTGTATTTTAAAATTTATTTTTAAGAAAATATTCAAAAATAGTAGAATTTGTTTTTATAAATTAAGAGACAACTTTTAATATTAATAACATAAATACACTTTATTGAAAATAATAACATATTCTAATAAAAAAAAGTATGTATATTATTGAATATTAAAGTTAGTATTCAATTAATAAATTAATATAAATATAAAACTTCTTCGAGATCAAGTTTTATATTAACATAATAGATTGTAATAGAAAATACATTTTCATCTAAATTCAACCACAAGATTTTGTCTATTTTTTTCCAAAATAATTTTAAAAAAATTAATCCTAACAATGTTGAGATATTTAAAACAATATTTTCTCTCAAAAACATTAAGGTAAATTTTCTCCATTCATACATTGGTGTAGTGGAGTAACACGGCATAATAATTATCAACAAGTTTTTATAAAGTGTTAATATCGACAGAGGTGATCCTATAGAATTTAGTCGACATAGCCATTCAGAGAGAAAATAAAATTAATAAAATAGAAATATACAAATGAATTACATAATTAACAACCATATTTTTTAAACTTGATATTGTTTGGCTCAGTTTTTTATCTACTTTTTTTTTCCTTATAAGGAGATGGAGGGATAAACACATTTTTTAAAAAACTCTTATAAAAAAAATAGCTTTTTTTTTTTAAGACAAAAAATTGAATAAAAGGAGCTTGTAAAAAAGGAGTTGAAATCAACTTTTTCGGAGCATAAAACATGTGGTCTCGGTTCGAATTTCAATGAAAACACTTTTCTTTTAAAAAAAAAGCATTTGTGGAGTAGAAGTAAGTTTTTCAATTATTTTCTACCGTTCATAACTTCTAGAGTTATGTTTTACTTATTCTTTTTTCTTCTTCTTCTTTTTCTGTTTACTTCATCATTTCTGTAAATACTAGTATTGCCCAATCTTTTTATTTGTTTTGTATATTATATGTTGTTTTATTGTATAATGATTTTCAATAATAAAATTATTAATTTCTTATACTATACACTAAATTACATATGTTAATACAACAATTAATCAATATGCATTATATATATATATATATATATATATATATATATATATATATATATATATATATATATATATATATATATATATATATATATATATAACTTTATGAAACAATTTTTAAATTAAAAATAAATTTTAATTTTAATAAATAATCATAACCAAATAACTTTAACTTCATTTTAAAAGCTCTTATTTTTAACTTTAACTTTAAAGTAATTGTTGTAACTTATGAACAATAAATGATTAAAAAATTAGAAGTAAGTAAATATTAATGAATGCATGGGAAATAGTCTCATATAAAAAGTGACATTCACATTTAAAAAGAGTTATGTTCATTAATTTTACAAAAGGACAAAATAAGATAAAGAACCACATGGACAAGTATGATGGTCCCATGCATCATGTCACTTGTCTCCTCCATATACCCCTCGCTGGTGTCGCTACCGACAAAACCGACTCTAGGACCGGGTCCGAGAGCTTGGCCATAGAGGCGTTACTGGTGACTTGTAGGCGACACTTGAGCACTAAGGCATAACGCATCAGAGAAATCGGACTACTCGCAGAGTTATATGTCGCCATTCGACCCTCGCTCAGCATGGGGCGGCAAGCCGCCACAAATGGCAAATAGTCGTTGCTCTTATTTTTTGATCTCTACTTAAGTTTGAATTTTGAATTTGGAAAAGAGAAACACTTGGTGAAGTGTTACGGAATAAAAATATGCAATTCTTGGAAAGCGTTGTTGTAGTCGAAACCATGCATCTTTAGACAAAAATGTTGTTGAAAGGATGTTATTTCATCAAGGGTCACAACCTTGTGAAACAACATTAACATGGCCTATATATAACTCATTCCGCATTCATAAATCACATCACAAAATATTTATCCTCTTCAGAAAAATTTCAGACTTTCTTGCCTACATTCGAGTTTTCATAGTCTTGTGCAAACTCGAGTTTATGCTGAATTATTCTTGATTTTCATGCGTTCTAACTCTAAAACATACTGAGTGTGCTTGAAATATTTATAAAAAAAATGTGACTTGGTTCACAATTCAAACCTGGATCCATTCAATCAAACTAATTTATCTAACATTCTCCTTTTAATTTAAACATCCAATAATACATGAAATTATAGTCGGTTGTTCATTGCATTCTCTAAGAACTGAGAGTGTTTATACGTATGTTTGAAGGATTGTTTTATATTGAAAACGAAAAGTAGATAAATTTGAATAAAATCATATAAATAAATTAAAATAAAATTTTATTTAATTTGATCTTATTTATTTCAATACAGAATACACTCAACGTTGGTAGACACACTGACAAAAATAGAGATCATAGTTATGCACACATACCCCAGTACCTGTGGATGGATATCTAGCCTTACAATTTACATTACAACAAGATTCACCGCATTGATCTGAGCAGAGTCCATTACCAACTGTGCATGATGTTCCTACTGGTGGCCTATCGAATTCACATGTGCATAAGTTGTAGAAGTTACAATTGGATCTTAAAAGTGTAGCTGCAGAGCCTGCTCGATAGTTGGTACACTTCTCATGACAATTCACTTGAGCACAACTTGCCAGAATTACTGTGCATGGTGTGTTACCTTCTACCTGCATCAATTGTACTATTCTCGTACAAAGTAAAATATTGTGAGATGAGATTTATTGGTTATAAGTTAACAACCATAATGATAATAGTTGGGAGGGTTATTATTACCTGCAATAACGAAGGCATAGATGACAAAGAACAAGAAGGATTTATGCATCTTGTTTGCCATTGAGTAAAGCAATAATTCTTTGAAGATTTATTTTGGTTGGTTGCTCAAATGAGAATTTGTGTATTTATAGACAGTTTAAATGAGGTTAAGGACATCTGTCACTGTTATAGGTTTTAAAAAACCTGACGTATTCTTTGTATTTTTAAAAATTACTTTTGAAAAAAATACAAAATTTGTGTCAAAGTTACTTTTAGAAATAATGATTAATAATAAAAAAATTTATACTTTTTTTTAATAGTTTTTTTTTAATAATTTATCTCCTCATGATAAAAATAATATAAAAAATAAAGTTAAACAAAAAAAAATCTTTTTATTAAATTTTTATTTTAATTTTTTTTTTAAAAAACTTCTTTTTTTTTTTTAAATTTAGAAAAAATTTATAAATTTTCATGAAGATTTAAAAATTAAAAGAAAATACATGTTAACTTTCATAATCTTTGTTGTAATGTGGCAATTAGGGGATACTTGAAAGAATCTGAATTATCTTTGTTGTAGTATGACAGTTAGAGCGTACTTGAAAGAATCAGAATTATCTTTGTTGTAGTGTGACAATTAGGGGGTAATCTGAAAATTTTAAGAGGAGTCTATTATCAAGCTATTAAAAAAGAAGTCCACCATTCTACCCAAATTACTCTTTTTGTTTTAACAATTTACAAAGCAAAAGACTAAATTGTCTTTTCATAATCCAACCATTTTATTCAACTTTCAAACTGTTGTGAGAAACGATGTCAAGAACAAAATATAATAGGAATTAGGGAAGATAAGAAGAACACAAGAATTGGTTATAACTGCTATTCTTTTACTTTCTCTTAAAACAAAATTACAAGTTTACAAGAATAACAAATAACCTCTCTCGCCCTAAATTAGGATTTGCAGCTTAGCAATGATGAGAGACTAGTATGCTATTTATAATAAAACCTAACATACTAACTAATGGGCTTTCTCCACAAGGCCCATTACACAAGCCAACTTAATAAACAAGCTAACTTAACAAATTAGGGTTTAAACACTAAAACCTAATTTAACATGCTAACAACTCTAGCATCTTCGACACAAGCATGTGAACAACCTTCGACTTCATGCTTAATCATGTCGAACCAAGAAGCTACCCTTCGACCATACTAGAGTTCGATCCAATATCTCACAAATCTCCACCTTGGATCTAACTCTACAACATCAAGGGAACAAACTAGCTTTCTTCATGCAACTTTATCAACTACATACAGTGGAAAAACTTGCAACACGGTAATGTCGATGATCATATCAGCAGCATTGTTCTCAGCAGGTTTCTTGATCAGTTCCCAAGTATGATTATCATGAAGAAATTTCATCTCATCATTCATGGCCTTCAGCCATTCAGTCTTATTTCGACTCCTCATAACTTCCTTGTAGTCTCTAGGTTCTTCGTGTAGAACCTCACTTGCAGAGATTAAGGCATAAGCTATAAGATCTGCATACCCAAGTCTCTGAGGTGCTTTATTGACTCTTCTCGACCTATCTCTCGACAATAGATAGTCATCGACAGTTTCCTCATCCTCAGCATCTTCTTCTTCTTCTTCTTCGACTTCATCAGGGATATGCAATTCAGCATCACCATGCTCCACCTCAACAGGAATCTCTACCTGTTCCAGCTCTTCTTCACTTCGACCATCATCATCATCAGTTTTCTTGAAAGCCATTTCAGCTTCATTGAAAACTATATCTCGACTGGTGATACACCTCCTGTGTGTGACCTGGCTCTAGGCCCCATAGCCTATAAGCTTTGACTCCTTCAGGGTATCCCATGAACATGCATTTCAGAGCTCTAGGTTCGACCTTGTCTTGCCTAATGTGAGCATAGGCTACGCAGCCAAATACTCTCAGTTTGTCGAGATCTAGTGGATGTCCCGACCAAACTTCTTCAGGTGTCTTCATATCTAACGCTGTCGAAGGACATCTGTTTATCAGATATGTTGCTGTCGAAACAGCATCAGCCCAGAACACCTTCTTTAACCCCGCACTAGTCAACATGCATCTGACTCTCTCCAAAATAGTTCGATTAAACCTTTCTGCCAAACCATTTTGTTGTGGAGTACCTGCAGTAGTTCCGTGCCTTGCAATACCAGAGTCAGCACAAAAGCTATCGAACGATTCTTTGCAAAATTCAAGGCCATTATCGATTCTCAACCTCTTGACCTTCCTGCCAGTCTGATTTTAAACCAGAGTCTTCCAACTTTTGAAATTCTCAAAAGTTTCATCCTTAGTCTTTTGGATGAATACCCATAATTTTCTGGAATAATCATCTACAATGGATAGAAAATACCTTGCTCCTGAATGTGATGGACAACTTGCAGGCCCCCAAAGATCAGCATGGATGTAATCAAGGGATCCATGTGTTCTTTGTTTGCCTTTGTTGAACTTTACTCTACAAGATTTTCCAAGTACACAGGGTTCACAAAACTTCAGCTTTTCAACTTTGTCTCCACCAAGCAGATTTTGTTTCCCTAATTCGACCAGACCCCTTTCTTTGACATGGCCCAATCTCATGTGCCAGAGTTCTGTCTTCGACAACGGTTTCGTGGATGCAACATTTGTCGAACCACTTACAACTTCAGCTTCAAGGGTATACAAGCCTTGTTTCTTCACGCCTCTCAAGACTTCCTTCGACCCCTTCATGACTCTTAGGATACTTTTCTCTCCTTGGAAAACATATCCTTTCTTGTCGAATTCACCAAGATAAAGTAGATTTCTCTTCAAATCAGGAACATACCTGACTTCAGTCAACAACCTTATTGACTCATCATGGAGCTTGAATCTCACAGATCCAACACCTGCAATCTTGCAAGCCTTGTTGTTTCCCAGCAATACTGATCCACCATCTTGATCACATAATTCCTCGAACAAGTCTTTGTTTGGAGTCATGTGCCAAGTGCAACCTGAATCCATAATCCACTCTCTTCTCGAGTCACTGCTTGAAACCACAAGAACATCAGATGATTCGAAATCATCTTGAACAATGGTTGCATTGCCATTATCCTTACCTCCATGATCTTTTAGGCGTTCAGGGCACACCTTTCTTGTGTGACCCTCCTTCTTACAATGATAGCATCGAATGCCAGATGCTTCGCAACTATAAGATTTCGACTGGCTTTTGCCCTTCTTCTTGTCGAACTTACCATCCTTTTGCAAGAATTTGCCTTTAACGGCCAAACCTTCACCGACAGTCGAAGGTTTATGCTCCTTTCGTTCGTTCAAGTCCTTAGAATACAAGGCTGATTGAACTTCTTCAAACGTCAAGGACTCCCTTCCATACAGGAGAGTTTCTTTGAAGTGAGCATGTGATCGAGGCAAAGAACACAATAGTAACAGCGCTTGATCTTCATCATCGATCTTCACATCAATATTTTTAAGATCAAGAATCAACTTGTTGAACATATCCAACTACTCAGCCAACACTTTGTCTTCAATCATCTTGAATGAATACAAAGCTTGCTTCAGGTAGAGTCGATTTACCAGCGATTTGGTCATGTACAAACTTTCAAGTTTCACCCATAACCCTGATGACGTCGTCTCCTTTGATACCTGCCGAAGAACCTTATCACCAAGGCTCAACAAAATTGCGCTGTGTGCTTTCTCGATCATATTCGTCTTCTCTGCTGCCGTCAATTATGCATTCATGGCTGCCTCTCCCTTCAACGCTTCTAAGCAACCCTGCTGAACCAGTAGGGCTTTCATCTTCAAGCGCCACAGACCGAAATCATTCACTCCGGTGAACTTTTCAATCTCATACTTTGTTGAAGGCATCTTCTCCACGCTCACCGCACCAATTTGTTGTGAAAAACGATGTCAAGAACAAAATACAATAGGAATTAGGGAAGATAAGAAGAACACAAGAATTGGTTATAACTGCTATTCTTTTACTTTCTCTTAAAACAAGATTACAAGTTTACAAGAATAACAAATAACCTCTCTCACCCTAAATTAGGATTTGCAGCTTAGCAATGATGAGAGACTAGTATGCTATTATAATAAAACCTAACATACTAACTAATGGGCTTTTTCCACAAGGCCCATTACACAAGCCAACTTAATAAACAAGCTAACTTAACAAATTAGGGTTTAAACACTAAAACCTAATTTAACATGCTAATAACCCTACCATCTTCGACACAAGCATGTGAACAACCTTCGACTTCATGCTTAATCCTGTCGAACCAAGAAGCTACCCTTCGACCATACTAGAGTTCGATCCAATATCTCACACAACCAAATCAAAATGCAACACATGTCTCCCAATCTTTCACTTTTCAAATTATTATTTTCCTTTTCTCTCTCCAATATTTTGACTTTCATTTTAATTTTCTCTCTCTCAATTTTCTCTTTTCATTTTTATTTTTTAAACATAAATAAATTAATAAACTGAATTAACATAATTATAAAAAATATTATTTTCAAATGTCAAAATTATTCATAATTATTAAAAAAATATTTTCAAATCTGAATATTTCTATTTTCTCACTGAAAACTATCAGCAAAATACATATTTTATTTTAATTAGCAATTGTTTTTATTTGAGCCACAAAATACTTATTTTCAAATGTCAAAATTTTTATTTTTGTCAGGGGGCACTATCAATAAAATATCTACATGTTTATTTAAATAAAATATATATCATAATAAATAAATTTGTAAAGGGACACGATTAGTTAAATTCACGCAATTCTTTTTTATAAATATTGCTTTCAATATGCGTTTGAGTATAAAACAACCATACAAAATTATTTTAACCTATGCAAATGAATAAATATTATTATTCTTTATACAATTATATTTATCATTTAATATTATAAATATTTTAAAAAATTATATATATAATACGGGCGATTTACTGGTTTCAAAAAAAAAAACTTTACCAAAAGCTAAAATCAAATATCGCAAATATTACAATTAGTATTGTATATTTAACGCTGTAATTAATAAAATAATACAAATGTAGCATAAATCCTGAAAACCAAATTTTAATTAATGAAATGAATTTTAATTCAAAACACTTTTTTAAAGGGAAGTTGTATTATAGAACAAAATTTCTCGATAGAAAATTAAAAAAAGGCCAAAATCACAAAGAAAAATTACCTTACAATTGAAACCTAACTTTAATAAAACAATTTTTTTTATTAATCTCATAAAAATTTATAATTAACATCGGAATTTATCTAACATTTTTTCAAAAATTAATAGAATATTACTTTAAAATTCTAACAAATCTAGAACTCTCAGGATAATGTTTTATCTAAAAAATATCAAACTTTTTTATTCAACTTTTTCCTGTAAACTCTCAGAATATTACATCATCATTTTTGTAGATACTAGTATTGTCCAACTTTTTATTCAATTTTTATATTATATCTTATTTTATTGTATAATGATTTTCAATAATAATATAATTAATTTCTTATACTATACACTAAATTATATATGTTAATACAACAATTAATCAATACACATTATATATATATATATATATATATATATATATATATATATATATATATATATATATATATATATATATATATATATATATATATTAGAAAACAACTTTTAAATTAAAAATAATTTTAAAATTTAAAAAATAATTATAACCAAACAATTTTAATTTTATTTTAAAAGCTCTTATTTTTAACTTTTAAAATAATTTTTAAGACTTAAAAAAGTTGGGTCAAACGAACTCGAAATCGTCATTTAATTTAAAATAGGTCATTTGCTACTCATTATTGATTGAAGAATTAATTATTTTCCTTAAACTAAGATATTATTTGCATGACTTTAATTAAGTTTCATAAAATAATTGTGAAATGAGCACAAAACTTTTTAAGGTAAAATATCCATTTACCCTTAATATTCTCATTTCATAAGCCAAACTACATCATTATCATTGGTTCTCAGTCGAGATCAACACCATCATTCTATAATAATTACGCCCTGATTAGTGATTAATTATGTATAATAATTTCATTTTTAATTAAAGTTCTAGTTCTATTTTATTTTGATTAAAAGTTTTGTGATTGAATATTTCCCATCCTACACTCAATGAAACTATCAATCAAAATAAATGAAAAAGTCGCATGGTTTTTTTTCTTCTTTTAAACGAGTGAGGTAAGGAGATCATATGTCTCCCTTTTTCTCCTTCTTTGCTAAAGAGGATTCTTAGACACATTGTTTTGTTCCATATGACTTTATGATATTTTGCAAAACTACCCGGAATAATCTCAAGTCGTTGACCATCTCCTTCAAGAATATGGTTAGAATTCTGATGAACACATCATGTTAGAACAAGATTTGTTCTGATCAATATTCTTAGTTTTGATGATAACAAGGATATGAATTTTGTGTGAGATAATGTGGTACTCTAATACACTGCAATTTCCCTTTCAGTAAATATATAAAGAGTATGCACAAATCAGCGCTCAGAAGCTTTGACTCAGAAGGTTCAGCATGCATCATCAGAACATGGTCTGGCAAGACATCAGAAGATGGTCAAAGCAGAATCAGAACATGGGTCTATGGAAGCATCAGAAGAACTTGAGATCAGAAGCAGAAGCACTGAAGTTCTCATGGTATCACGCTCAGAAGCACTTCAAGGTCAGAAGACAAGAAGATGCTCTGCACCAAGCTGTTTGACTCTGATGATATTCAAACGTTGTATACACAAACATCAGATCAGAAGCAAGTACAAGATGGCAGGCTACGCTGACTGACAAAAGGAACGTTAGAAGCTATTAAAGGCAACGTCAGTAGACACAGCGTAAACAAGGCTCGAGGTAGTTGACAAAAGAGTGAAACATTAAATGCAATGCTGTACGGAATACGCAAAGCATTAAATGCTCCCAACGGTCATCTTCTCAAGTGCCTATAAGTATGAAGTTCTGATGAGAAGCAAGGTTACCAATTCTGAACGAACTTATTCTGAAAAACTTGCTGAAACGCTGTTCAACTCAAAGCTCAGAAACTTCATCTTCATCAAAGCTCACTACATTGCTGTTGTAATATATTAGTGAGATTAAGCTTAAACTTTACGAGAAATATCACTGTTGTGATTATAGCTTTTCAGAAGCATTGTAATACTCTTAGAATTAATTACATTAATTTGTAAGTAACTAGAGTGATCAAGTGTTGATCAGGATACTCTAGGAAGTCTTAGCTTGTGTCTAAGCAGTTGTAATTAGAGTGATCACGTGGTGGTCAGGATACTCTAAGAAAGTCTTAGCTTGTGTCTAAGCATTTGTTCCTGGAGTGATCAGGTTGTGATCAGGATACTTTAGAAGACTTAGTCGCGGACTAAGTGGAAAACCATTGTAATCTGTTGCGATTAGTGGATTAAATCCTCAGGTGAGGTAAATCACTCCGTGGGGCTGGACTGGAGTTGTTTAGTTAACAACGAACCAGGATAAAAATAACTGTGCAAATTGTTTTTATCGTTCAAATTTTTAGACTACACTTATTCAAACCCCCCCTTTCTAAGTGTTTTTCTATCCTTCAATTGGCATCAGAGCGCCGGTTCTAAGGTGCAAGCACTTAACCGTGTTTAGAAAAGATTCAGGAAGAGAAAAACGCTTCAGTAAAAGATGCCTGGTGAAATTCCAACAGATCCACCTGCATCTACATCTGGCTCTGCTGAGCAATACAATGGTAACAATGGTTATACTAGACCACCAGTATTTGATGGTGAAAACTTTGAATACTGGAAAGATAAACTGGAAAGTTACTTTCTTGGTTTAGATGGTGAACTATGGGATCTTCTGATGGATGGTTACAAACATCCAGTGAAAGCTAGTGGCATAAGGCTTACAAGGCAAGAAATGAATGATGATCAGAAGAAGCTTTTCAAGAATAATCATAAATGTAGAACTGTTTTGCTGAATGCTATCTCTCATGCTGAGTATGAGAAGATATCTAACAGGGAAACGACCTATGATATATATGAGTCATTGAAAATGACCCATGAGGGAAGTGCTCAAGTCAAGGAGACTAAAGCTCTTGCTCTAATCCAGAGATATGAAGCCTTCAAGATGGAGGATGATGAAAACATTGAGAAGATGTTCTCAAGATTTCAAACGCTAACTGCTGGATTAAGAGTTCTGGATAAAGGCTACACCAAGGCTGATCATGTAAAGAAGATTATCAGAAGCTTACCCAGAAGATGGGGTCCAATGGTAACAGCATTCAAGATTGCAAAGAATCTGAATGAAGTTTCTTTGGAAGAGCTTATCAGTGCCTTGAGAAGCCATGAAATAGAGCTGGATGCAAACGAGCCTCAGAAGAAAGGTAAGTCTATTGCGTTAAAATCAAATGTTAAAAAATGTACTAACGCTTTTCAGGCTAGAGAAGAAGATCCTGAAGAATCAGAATCTGAAGAAGAAGATGAACTGTCCATGATCTCTAGAAGGGTAAACCAACTCTGGAAGAGCAAGCAAAGGAAGTTCAGAGGCTTCAGAAGTTCAAAGAGATTTGAACGAGGAGAATCTTCTGGTGACAGAAGATCTGACAAGAAGAAGGCTGTCTGCTATGAGTGCAATGAGCCTGGACATTACAAGAACGAGTGTCCAAAACTTCAGAAGGAGAATCCCAAGACGAAGTTTCATAAGAAGAAAGGTCTTATGGCAACATGGGATGATTCTGAATCAGAATCAGACTCTGAAGGAGAGCAAGCCAACTTCGCGCTGATGGCTACAGAAGATGATGGATCAGAATCTACATCAGAATCAGATTCTGAAGAGGTATTTTCTGAACTATCTAGAGAAGAGTTAGTTTCCAGTTTAACAGAACTTCTGGAACTCAAGGCTCATCTTAGTATCAAATACAAAAAGCTGAAAAAGCAGTTTGAATTTGAAACTAAGAAGCTGGAATTGGAAAATTCTGAACTGAAGGAAAAAGTTTTAAATCTATCCAAAGATAGTGGATCTCCTTCTGAAACAGAAAAATCCATTCCTAGCATGAATCATATTCTGAAAGAATATGACTCGAGCTTCAGAAAGTTCTTATCTAGAAGTATTGGCAGAAGTCATCTTGCTTCTATCATATATGGTGTTTCTGGAAACAGAAGGTTTGGTTTTGGCTATGAGGGTGATACCTCACATAAATTTGAACCTATTGATGATCTGAAGATCACATACAAGCCATTGTATGATCAGTTCAAATATGGCCATGCACATGATATTAGGCTCACTTCACATGCACAGAGTTTTAACACTGTTCACACCAAGAAGCATGTGACACATCCTAAGAAATATCATGATGACAAACCTAAAGAATATCATGCTGTTCCTCCTGTTAAATATTATGCTAAACCCAAGTTCAATCAGAACATGAGGAGAACTAACAAGAAAGGACCCAAGAAATTGTGGGTACCTAAGGAGAAGATAATTTCTGTTGCAGATATCCTTGGCGGCAAAGAGGAAAAAAAGCAAAATGTCATGGTACCTGGACTCTGGGTGCTCGCGACACATGACGGGAAGAAGGTCTACATTCCAAGGCCTGGTGCTTAAGCCAGGTGGAGAAGTCATGTTTGGAGGAGATCAGAAGGGCAAAATCATTGGCTCTGGAACCATAAGTCTTGGTAACTCTCCTTCCATAACTAATGTACTTCTTGTAGAAGGATTAACGCATAACTTACTGTCCATAAGTCAATTAAGTGACAATGGTTATGATATAATCTTCAATCAAAAGTCTTGCAAGGCTGTAAGTCATAAGGATGGCTCAATCCTATTTACAGGCAAGAGAAAGAACAACATTTATAAGATTGATCTTTCTGATCTTAAGAAGCAGAAGGTGACTTGTCTTATGTCTGTTTCTGAGGAGCAATGGGTCTGGCACAGAAGATTAGGACATGCTAGTTTGAGAAAGATTTCTCAGATTAACAAACTAAATATGGTCAGAGGTCTCCCAAATCTGAAATACAAATCAGATGCTCTTTGGGAAGCATGTCAGAAGGGCAAGTTCTCCAAACCTGCATTCAAGTCTAAGAATGTTGTGTCTACCTCAAGGCTGTTAGAACTCTTGCACATTGATCTGTTTGGCCCAGTCAAAACAGCATCTGTTAGAGGGAAGAAATATGGATTAGTCATCATAGATGATTATAGCCGCTAGACATGGGTAAAGTTCTTAAAACACAAAGATGAGTCTCATTCAGTGTTCTTTGAATTCTGCACTCAGATCCAATCTGAGAAAGAGTGCAAAATCATAAAGGTTAGAAGTGATCATGGTGGTGAATTTGAGAACAAATTCTTTAAGGAGTTCTTCAAAGAAAATGGTATTGCCCATGATTTCTCTTGCCCTAGAACCCCACAACAAAATGGAGTTGTAGAGCGAAAGAATAGGACTCTACAAGAAATGGCCAGAACCATGATCAATGAAACCAATATGGCTAAGCATTTATGGGCAGAAGCAATAAACACTGCGTGTTATATTCAGAATAGAATCTCTATCAGATCTATTCTAAATAAGACTCCTTATGAATTGTGGAAGAACAGAAAGCCCAACATTTCATATTTCCATCCTTTTGGATGTGTATGTTTTATTCTGAATAATAAAGATCATCTTGGTAAGTTTGATTCTAAAGCACAAAAGTGTTTCCTTCTTGGATATTCTGAACGCTCTAAAGGCTACAGAGTATACAATACTGAAACATTGATTGTAGAAGAATCAATTAATATCAGGTTTGATGATAAGCTTGGTCTTGAAAAACCAAAGCAGTTTGAGAATTTTGCAGATTTTGATATTGATATATCAGAAGCAGTAGAACCAAGAAGCAAAGCTGCAGAAGCTGATAGTCTCAGAAGCAATGGATCAGAAGATCAAGTTGCTGCATCTTTAGAGAATCTCAGGATTTCTGAAGAGCCAACAGTCAGAAGATCATCTAGACTTGCTTCAGCTCATTCAGAAGATGTGATCCTTGGGAAGAAAGATGATCCTATCAGAACAAGATCATTTCTAAAGAATGACTATCAGAAGTAGTGTTCAGAATCAGAAGATGTACAGTCTTTTCAACAACGCAGCTGTCATCTATGAGTTTCTGAAATTGAATGCGTGTCCGTACGGTCAGTACAAAGCGTGCAGTTGAAAAGACGCCGACCTAGGTAACTGTGTTAAATCTTTTCATTTACCATGTTCTCTCTCTCCAAATGTCATTTCACATTAAATGCATAATGATGTTTTTTTTTTAATCAATTTCTTTCAAAACAGTTTTCTTTCTTTATTTTTTTTTTCAAATCGTTTAAATAACCCGCTTCAACCTCATTTCTTTTTTCTCTCTCTCTCTCTCTCTCTCTCTCTCTCTCTCTCTCTCTCTCTTTTGTGTATCTCTTTCGTTGCATTTGTTTTCAAACCCTAGTTTCTGATTTGATCTCAAAGCATAATCATCATGAACTCATCTTCAAGTTCATCAAACCCAGCAGAAAGTCTCACTTCTACACAGATTCTCCTACGCAAATATGGGTATGCTCCTTTGAAAACTTGCATGATTCCCACGGACGAACTGGAAGTTCTCTGTGAATGTGCTGTGGACTTCGACAATCTTAGAGCAAATGGTTTTCTGTGTGACGTCAGAATACTGGAGCAAGGATGGTCGAAATATCTTGATAGACTGGTTAGACCAATTTATCCTGAACTTGTGAAGGACTTCTGGGTACATGCAACGGTTACTCGAACTGCTATAATTTCCTTCGTACTAGGGCATGAAGTGGTTATTACTGAAAAACTCATCAGGAAGCTGTACAATCTAAATGATGAAGAAGGTTGGTTCGGCTTTCGACCTGGAACGGTTAACTGGCATCAAGTTGAAAATCAAATCTCTCTTGTCTTCGGAGCTGAGTCTCACAAAACGGGTACTTTGAGGTCGTTTTATCAAGTATGGGCTGAGATTATTCTGGGTTCTCTTCACCATAGAAAGAAGATGTTCTCTCCCTCCGCCTACATCAGTCCGGATCATGAGTACACTCTCTTCTGCATTGGCAGAAAGATAGAACTCAACAACTCTCGCATTCTATTTGAGAATTTGAAAACTTCTATAGTTGAATCTGTTAGAACAAGATTTGTTCTGATCAATTATCTTAGTTTTGATGATAACAATAATATGAATTTTGCTTAAGATAATATGGTACTCTAATCCAATGCAATTTCCCTTTCAGGAAATATATAAAGAGTACGCATAATTCAGCGCTCAGAAGCTTTGTCTCAAAGGGTTCAGCATGCAACATCAGAACATGGTCTGGCAAGACATCAGAAGATGGTCGAAGCAGAATCAGAACATGGGTCTATGGAAGCATCAGAAGAACAAGAGAACAGAAGCACTGAAGTTCTGATGGTATCACGCTCAGAAGCACTTCAAGGTCAGAAGATCAGAAGATGCTATGCACCAAGCTGTTTGACTCTGATGATATTCAAACGTTGTATTCACAAACATCAGATCAGAAGGAAGTACAAGTGGCAAGCTACGCTGACTGACAAAAGGAACGTTAAAAGCTATTCTAGGCTACGTCAGTAGACACAGCGTGAACAAGGCTCGAGGTAGTTGACAAAAGCGTATAACATTAAATGCGATGCTGTACGGAACACGCAAAGCATTAAATGCACTCAACGGTCATCTTCTCCAACGCCTATAAATATGAAGTTCTGATGAGAAGCAAGGTTAACGATCCTGAACAAAACAACTCAAATTAACTTGCTGAAACGCTGTTCAAATTCAAAGCTCAGAATCTTCATCTCCATCAAAGCTCACTACATTGCTGTTGTAATATATTAGTGAGATTAAGCTTAAACGTTAAGAGAAATATCACAGTTTGTGATTATCGCTTTTAAGAAGCATTTGTAATACTCTTAGAACTGATTACATTAAGTTGTAAGGAACTAGAGTGATCGTGTGGATCAGAATACTCTAGGAAGTCTTAGAGGTTATCTAAGCAGTTGTAACTAGAGTGATCGTGTGGATCAGTAGACTCTAGAAAAGTCTTAGAGGGTATCTAAGCAGTTGTTCCTGGAGTGATCAGTGTGTGATCAGAAGACTCTGGAAGACTTAGTTGCTGACTAAGTGGAGAACCATTGTAATCCGTGCGATTAGTGGATTAAATCCTCAGTTGAGGTAAATCATCTCTGCGGGGGTGGACTGGAGTAGTTTAGTTAACAACGAACCAGGATAAAAATAACTGTGCAATTTATTTTTATCTGTCAAGTTTTTAAAGCTACACTTATTCAAACCCCCCTTTCTAAGTGTTTTTCTATCCTTCAATTGGCATCAGAGCGCCGGTTCTAAGGTGCAAGCACTTAACCGTGTTTAGAAAAGATTCAGGAAGAGAAAAACGCTTCAGTAAAAGATGGTTGATGAAAGTGAAAAGTCTACACCTGTATCTACATCTGGCTCTGCTGAGCAATACAACGGTAACAATGGTTATACTAGACCGCCGGTATTTGATGGTGAAAACTTTGAATACTGGAAAGATAAACTGGAAAGTTACCTTCTTGGTCTAGATGGTGATCTATGGGATCTTCTGATGGATGGTTACAAACATCCAGTAAATGCCAGAGGCGTAAAGCTGACAAGGCAAGAAATGAATGATGATCAGAAAAAGCTTTTCAGGAATCATCATAAATGCAGAACTGTTTTGCTGAATGCTATCTCTCATGCTGAGTATGAGAAGATATCTAACAGGGAAACGGCCTATGACATATATGAGTCCTTGAAAATGACTCATGAAGGAAATGCTCAAGTCAAGGAGACTAAAGCTCTAGCTTTAATCCAGAAGTATGAAGCCTTCAAGATGGAGGATGATGAAGACATTGAAAAGATGTTTTCAAGATTTCAAACTCTTACTGCTGGATTGAGAGTTCTTGACAAGGGATACACCAAGGCTGATCATGTAAAGAAAATCATCAGAAGCTTACCCAGAAGATGGGGTCCTATGGTGACTGCATTCAAGATTGCAAAGAATCTGAATGAAGTTTCTCTGGAAGAGCTTATCAGTGCCTTGAGAAGTCATGAAATAGAGCTGGACGCAAATGAGCCTCAAAAGAAAGGTAAGTCTATTGCATTAAAATCAAATATCAAGAAATGCACTAACGCTTTTCAGGCTAGAGAAGAAGATCCTGAAGAATCAGAATCTGAAGAAGAAGATGAACTGTCTTTGATCTCCAGAAGGCTAAATCAACTCTGGAAGACCAAGCAAAGGAAGTTCAGAGGCTTCAGAAGTTCAAAGAAATTTGAACGTGGAGAATCTTCTGATGACAGAAGATTTGACAAGAAGAAGGTCATGTGCTATGAATGCAATGAGCCTGGACACTTCAAGAATGAATGTCCAAAACTTCAGAAGGAAAATCCCAAGAAGAAGTTTCATAAGAAGAAAAGTCTTATGGCAACCTGGGATGAGTCAGAAGACGATTCAGACTCTGAAGATGAGCAGGCCAACTGTGCGCTGATGGCGACAGAAGATGACGGATCAGAATCTACATCAGAATCAGATTCTGAAGAGGTATTTTCTGAACTTACTAGAGATGAGTTAGTTTCCGGTCTAACTGAACTTCTGGAACTCAAGTCTCAGATCAGTCTCAAATACAAAAAGCTGAAAAAGCTATTTGAATTTGAAACAAAGAAGCTTGAGTTGGAGAATTCTGAATTAAAAGAAAAACTTTTAAAATTATCCAATAATGTTGGATCTCCTTCTGATTCAGAAAAATCCACTCCTAGTCTAAACCATATTCTGAAAGAATATGATTTAAGTTTCAGGAAGTTCTTATCTAGAAGTATTGGCAGAAGTCAGCTAGCTTCTATGATATATGCTGTGTCTGGAAACAAAAGAGTTGGCATTGGTTTTGAGAATGAAACCCCATACAAACTTGAACCTGTTGATGAAATGAAATTCACATACAAGCCATTGTATGATCAATTCAAGTATGGCCACTCCCATGATATTAGGCACACTTCACATGCTCAAAGTTTTCACATAACACACACCAAAAAGCATGTGACACAACCTAGGAAATATCATGAAATTCACATTAAAAATTATCATGCTGTTCCTCCTATTGCTTACAATGTTAAACCCAAGTTCAATCAGAACTTGAGAAAATCTAACAAGAAAGGACCCAAGAAAATGTGGGTACCTAAGGATAAGATTATTCCTATTGCAGATATCCTTGACTGCAAAAAGGACAAAGCACAACATGTCATGGTACCTGGACTCTGGATGCTCACGACACATGACAGGAAGAAGGTCTATGTTCCAAGACCTGGTGCTTAAGTCTGGAGGAGAAGTCAAGTTTGGAGGAGATCAGAAGGGCAAGATAATTGGCTCTGGAACTATAAAGTCTGGTAACTCTCCTTCCATTTCTAATGTACTTCTTGTAGAAGGATTAACACATAACCTCTTATCTATCAGTCAATTGAGTGACAATGGTTATGATATAATCTTTAATCAAGAGTCTTGCAAGGCTGTAAATCAGAAGGATGGCTCAATCCTATTTACAGGCAAGAGGAAGAACAACATTTATAAGACAGATCTGCAAGATCTTATGAGTCAGAAGGTGACTTGTCTTATGTCTGTTTCTGAAGAGCAGTGGGTCTGGCACAGAAGATTAGGTCATGCTAGTTTGAGAAAGATTTCTCAGATTAACAAACTGAATCTGGTCAGAGGACTCCCTAATCTGAAATTCAAATCAGATGCTCTTTGTGAAGCATGTCAGAAGGGCAAGTTCTCCAAACCTGCATTCAAGTCCAAGAATGTTGTTTCTACCTCAAGGCCATTAGAACTCTTGCACATTGATCTGTTTGGCCCAGTCAAAACAGCATCTGTCAGAGGGAAGAAATATGGATTAGTCATCGTAGATGATTATAGCCGCTGGACGTGGGTAAAATTCTTGAAACACAAGGATGAGACTCATTCAGTGTTCTTTGATTTCTGCATTCAGATTCAATCTGAAAAAGAGTGTAAAATCATAAAGGTCAGAAGTGATCATGATGGTGAATTTGAGAACAGATCCTTTGAAGAATTCTTCAAAGAAAATGGTATTGCCCATGATTTCTCTTGTCCTAGAACTCCACAGCAAAATGGAGTTGTAGAACGAAAGAATAGGACTCTACAAGAAATGGCCAGAACCATGATCAATGAAACCAATATGGCTAAGCATTTCTGGGCAGAAGCAATAAACACTGCATGCTATATTCAGAATAGAATCTCTATCAGACCTATTCTAAATAAGACTCCCTATGAATTGTGGAAGAATAGAAAGCCCAACATTTCATATTTCCATCCTTTTGGATGTGTATGCTTTATTCTGAACACTAAAGATCATCTTGGTAAGTTTGATTCCAAAGCTCAAAAATGTTTCCTTCTTGGATATTCTGAACGCTCAAAAGGCTACAGAGTATACAATACTGAAACATTGATTGTAGAAGAATCAATCAATATCAGGTTTGATGATAAGCTTGGTTCTGAAAAACCAAAGCAGTTTGATAATTTTGCAGATTGGAATATTGATATATCAGAAGTTGTTGAGCCAAGAAGCAACGCATCAGAAGCAGAGCTTCTCAGAAGCAAAGAATCAGAAGATCAAGTATCAGCTTCTCTGGAGAATCTAAGCATTTCTGAAGAACCATCTGTCAGAAGATCATCCAGACTCATCTCTGGTCATTCAGAAGATGTCATTCTTGGAAAGAAGGATGATCCAATCAGAACAAGAGCATTCCTTAAGAACAATGCAGATTGTCAATTAGGTCTTGTATCTTTGATCGAGCCAACTTCTGTTGATCATGCTCTAGAAGATCCAGACTGGATAATTGCTATGCAAGAAGAACTAAATCAGTTTACAAGGAATGATGTTTGGGATCTTGTTCCTAGACCAGATGGATTCAATATAATCGGCACAAAATGGGTCTTCAGAAACAAGCTCAGTGAGAAAGGTGAAGTGGTAAGGAACAAAGCCAGACTGGTGGCTCAGGGTTATAGTCAGCAAGAAGGGATTGACTATACAGAAACCTTTGCACCGGTGGCCAGGTTAGAATCTATTCGTCTATTAATTTCTTTTGCCACTCAACATAACATCACTCTCTATCAAATGGATGTTAAGAGTGCCTTCTTAAATGGTTATATAGATGAAGAAGTTTATGTCCATCAACCTCCTGGTTTTGAAGACTCTATGTCTCCTAATCATGTTTTTAAATTAAAGAAATCGTTATATGGATTGAAACAAGCTCCCAGAGCTTGGTATGAACGCTTAAGTTCTTTCCTTCTGGATAATGGTTTCACTAGAGGAAAAGTGGACACTACTCTCTTTTGTAAAACCTTTAAAAGGGATATTTTAATTTGTCAAATATATGTAGATGATATTATTTTTGGAACATCTAATGCTACACTTGGAAAGGAGTTTGCTGAGTCTATGCAGGCTGAGTTTGAAATGAGCATGATGGGAGAACTCAAGTATTTCCTTGGAATACAAATAAATCAAACATCAGAAGGAACGTATGTTCACCAAACCAAGTATGTGAAGGAACTTCTGAAGAAGTTTAATCTTCTAGACTGCAAAGAAGCTAAAACTCCTATGCATCCAACATGCATCCTAGGTAAGGATGAGGTAAGTAAGAAGGTAGATCAGAAGTTATACAGAGGTATGATTGGATCTCTTCTATATCTGACTGCTTCTAGACCTGACATTCTGTTCAGTGTTTGTTTGTGTGCTAGATTCCAATCAGATCCTAGAGAATCTCATTTAACTGCTGTTAAGAGAATTCTAAGGTATCTGAAAGGTACTACTAATGTTGGCTTGGTTTACAGAAAATCTAAAGAATACAACTTAGTAGGATTCTGCGATGCTGACTATGCTGGAGACAGAATTGAAAGAAAGAGTACTTCAGGAAGTTGCCAATTTCTTGGAAGTCATTTGATCTCCTGGTACAGCAAGAAGCAAGCAACTATTGCTCTATCAACAACAGAAGCAGAATATGTCGCTGCTGCTGGTTGCAGTACACAGATGCTCTGGATGAAGAGTCAGTTAGAAGATTATCAGATATTTGAGAGTAACATTCCTATATTCTGTGATAATACTTCTGCTATATGTTTATCTAAGAATCCTATTCTTCATTCAAAAGCTAAACATATTGAGATTAAACATCATTTCATAAGGGACTATGTTCAGAAGGGTGTTATATCTTTAAACTTTGTTGATACAGACCATCAATGGGCTGATATCTTTACAAAACCCCTGGCTGAAGATAGGTTTAAGTTCATTCTGAAGAACATCAGTATGGATTTATGCCCAGAATGAGAAGATGAGAAGTTCTCATGTATGAGTATCTTCTGAAGTGAAAATGGATTTTTTTTTTCAGAAGTTCTGATTGAAATCTTTTAGAAATTATGATTCGGTTATTACTAACGTTTCATTGTCTAAGTTGATTCAGAACCTCTTTTAAAGCAAAACAGCTGTAACGTTTTATCTCGGGATGGTAAACCTGTCGTTACTATTCATTGATAAGCGCGCGTGCAGTTGAAGGGACGCCGACCATAGGTAACTGTGCTAGTCACCTCATTTGTCTTTATTATCTCTCCTCATGTCACGTAACATTAAATGATATTCATCATTCGTTTCATTTTACTTTTTTTAAATACTCTTAAAACGCTTCTCTTTCCCTATCTCTTTGCACTCCTCATCAAGTTTTTCTCTCTCTCTCTCTCTTCCGTTTTCGTCTCTTGCTCAAACAAGTTTTTTCTTTCTTTTAAAAATCCTAGCTCAAACCTAGCGTTCATCCTAAGTCTGTTGAGGATCTATGACTCAAAGGCGACAGATCTCTGCATATCTCGGGATGGCTCTCCTAATACCTCTCAAGTCAGACCTCTTCTTTGATGTTGTTATCAACTTTCACCCAAAGACAGAAGACTTTCTTGAGTTATGGGAGGAGGTTAAGAATGATATTCTTAACTTCTATGTTGAGGGAAAGCCCCGTTTGCAACATTAGCTCTCTGTCTGTGAACTGTCCCTCTCTTCCTCTTTGGACTCTTAGATCTCTCCTACAGTGGAGGTTCCAGTCTGGAAGACAAGAGTCCACAGGGATTCTTGATGGGTTGACACGGAGTGTGTCTTGCTAGGGCGCTGTTTTTAATTTTTGTAGTCATTTCCTCTTGGGATGACTTTTTATGTATTTGCTAGGAATGTTTCTCATCTTGTTAAACATAGGAACCTTTTGTAATATCTTTTGATTATCAATAAAAAGTTTTCTTTGATTTACATTCCAGTGATTTTATTTGTCGTTTTATTCATCTGAATCTTTTAAAATATTCTTTTTGATGTTATGACAAAAAGGGGGAGAAGATAAATGATAAATGATTTGATTAATCTATCAGTTGCTGGGTAAAGCACCCACACATTTACTAACAAGAACTGCAAGTTCTATATGGTTTAAGTGTTTTGCAGGTATAAAGAAGTGAAGAAAATCTTCAAAGCAAAGCAAACACAAGAAGCAAAACCATGGAAACTGAAGCAAGCTGAGTGCTGTCAAGCTTCAGAAATCAGAAGCAAGAAAGAAGATAGAATTTGATCCATATTTGTCTATTTGTTCTGACAAAATTCTATTTGCTCTGATACATTATTTTAGCCTATATGGCTCTGATACATATAATGTGTTCTAATATACATTTTATGTTCTGACTCGTTCATGCTGACTTTTGTCGTTTAGTTTTTGTTCTGTAACATTTCAGGATGTAGAGATGCTCAGATGATGCTCTGGTACATTCAACAATGTTCTGATACAAATCTAGCATGAAGTGATGTTGGTAGAAATTCAAAGCTCTGAAGCTATCCGAGGGAAGCAGAAATCAGAAGCTGCGAATGTTCTAAAGATCCAGAAAACTCAAGTTCTGAAGCTGTCCTAAATGGAAGCAGAAATCAGAAGCTGTGAATGTTCAGAAGATCAAAGAAATTCAAGTTCTGAAGCTGTCCTAAATGGAAGCAGAAATCAGAAGCTGTGAATGTTCAGAAGATCAAAGAAATTCAAGTTCTGAAGCTGTCCTAGATGGAAGCAGGAATCAGAAGCTGTGAGTGTTCTAAGGATCTAAAGAAATTCTAGTTCTGAAGCTGTCCAATGGAAGCAGAAGTCAGAAGCTATGAATTCTCTGAAGACAGAAGCTTATATGATCGTCTCTACCGAAATAATTAGGGAAGTCTTTTATTAAAGTTCTTCGAGTATTTATTTCAGGGGGAGATTATTTATCTCAGGGGGAGATTGTTAATCTCAGGGGGAGACATATTCATATGCTTATGCTATAGCTGTGTAATTTGTCTTTTGCCGTCTGTTCTTTCTGATCGCAAATTCATATCATTTATATATGTTTTTGTCATCATCAAAAAGGGAGAGATTGTTAGAACAAGATTTGTTCTGATCAATTATCTTAGTTTTGATGATAACAATAATATGAATTTTGCTTAAGATAATATGGTACTCTAATCCAATGCAATTTCCCTTTCAGGAAATATATAAAGAGTACGCATAATTCAGCGCTCAGAAGCTTTGTCTCAAAGGGTTCAGCATGCAACATCAGAACATGGTCTGGCAAGACATCAGAAGATGGTCGAAGCAGAATCAGAACATGGGTCTATGGAAGCATCAGAAGAACAAGAGAACAGAAGCACTGAAGTTCTGATGGTATCACGCTCAGAAGCACTTCAAGGTCAGAAGATCAGAAGATGCTATGCACCAAGCTGTTTGACTCTGATGATATTCAAACGTTGTATTCACAAACATCAGATCAGAAGGAAGTACAAGTGGCAAGCTACGCTGACTGACAAAAGGAACGTTAAAAGCTATTCTAGGCTACGTCAGTAGACACAGCGTGAACAAGGCTCGAGGTAGTTGACAAAAGCGTATAACATTAAATGCGATGCTGTACGGAACACGCAAAGCATTAAATGCACTCAACGGTCATCTTCTCCAACGCCTATAAATATGAAGTTCTGATGAGAAGCAAGGTTAACGATCCTGAACAAAACAACTCAAATTAACTTGCTGAAACGCTGTTCAAATTCAAAGCTCAGAATCTTCATCTCCATCAAAGCTCACTACATTGCTGTTGTAATATATTAGTGAGATTAAGCTTAAACGTTAAGAGAAATATCACAGTTTGTGATTATCGCTTTTAAGAAGCATTTGTAATACTCTTAGAACTGATTACATTAAGTTGTAAGGAACTAGAGTGATCGTGTGGATCAGAATACTCTAGGAAGTCTTAGAGGTTATCTAAGCAGTTGTAACTAGAGTGATCGTGTGGATCAGTAGACTCTAGAAAAGTCTTAGAGGGTATCTAAGCAGTTGTTCCTGGAGTGATCAGTGTGTGATCAGAAGACTCTGGAAGACTTAGTTGCTGACTAAGTGGAGAACCATTGTAATCCGTGCGATTAGTGGATTAAATCCTCAGTTGAGGTAAATCATCTCTGCGGGGGTGGACTGGAGTAGTTTAGTTAACAACGAACCAGGATAAAAATAACTGTGCAATTTATTTTTATCTGTCAAGTTTTTAAAGCTACACTTATTCAAACCCCCCCTTTCTAAGTGTTTTTCTATCCTTCAGAATCAAGAGAAGATGAAAGGGCGAAGTACCCTCATATTCCTAGAAAGACTATTCCTTTCGGAAGAATGATTTCAGACATTCTGATTGAAAGCAAATTGCTAGACTCCATCAGAACACTTGATGCGTCCCATTTTCTTGGAGTAGTTCAGGGTCCCATCTTCAATGGTGTGGATTTGTTCAGACTAGAGCTCATCCAGAATGTATCTTCTGTGTGCACAAGCTTTCCTGACATTCTGTCAAGAAGAGTTGCTGTTGAAGGTTTTGTCTCTTTGTTTCATAATGAACTTCATCAGGTTGTCAAGCTTTACCTGGAAGATTGTGTTAGGAAGCAATCAGATATTGATCCTGCTTGGATCCGTGGCAGAGTACTTCTGTCCAAAGCTGATCTTCTGAAGAAGGATCAGAAGGAACAACAGGCAAGGCTAAAAAGAAAGGCCCGAGTAGATGAGGCTAAGAAAGCCAAGAAGCTGAGGGTCACCTATGACCCTGACAAGGTGGACTCTGCTGAACGCAGGGAGAAAAGGATCAGAGACTCCTTTCACAGAACCAGATCTTCTGAACACGTCTCCAGGCAGGTTTTTACTCCACCTCCTTCTGTCCCTAAACCTTCTCTCCAATCACCTCCATCTGAACCAAAAGTAAACTTCACTTTACCAAATCCTTCTCCATCATCTCTTTCCTCTCCCATTCTAAACCCCACACCTCTAAGTATTCTTCCCCTAACTCCTTCTGATAAATCTTTCTCACCAATTCCCTTTACAAATACTCCATCCTCTTCTCAACCTATCTTTTCTGATACTCCATCCTCATCAATCATTCTCTCAGATATCCCTTCTTCCTCATCCACCGCACCTCCACCTTCTATATCCCATCTCTTACCTACCAGAAAATCCAAACCCTACTGTCTTCTCTACCCTGACTACAAATTCACCTTCAATCCGCCTGAACCTGAACCCTATACCTACCTAGAACTATTCAGACATGAGGTGATTAGCAGTCTAGACCTCCTGAAGGATGCCTTCCTAAATGGTCTGGATGATGTTTCTACAAGAAATCTCTGGAAAAACTTTCGCAAGGATTTTCAAGTAGAAGCAATGGGAGTACAGAAAAGACTAGTGGCTGCTGCCCCTGGTTACCCTGGTTACCTTATGGAGGGTGATAATGGTATATACTACCATCCTCTCAGAAATTGTGTTGCTGCTGAGGAGAAGCAGTTTGTGGACGAATTGGAAGAAGCAAGACTTGCTGCTGCATTGGAAGCTAACCCTTGCAGGGAGATTGTGGTCTGGATACCTCAATATCCTGTTCTGCTCGGAGATTTCAAGACTCTCTTTGACTTTCTAAGGGAAAACCCTTCTAAGAAAGACCCAAGCTTGGTCATTCCGGAAGTTGTTGACCCACCAGAAGTTGAAGGTCCTTCTGCCCCCAGGAATCTAGCTGCCATTCTTCAGGCACTTGAGAATGGAGATTCTGAGGTTCCTGCTGCAGAGTATGGAGATGCTTCTATGCAAGAAGCAGATGTAGAAGATCATGTTGCTGAATCAGTTCCTGTTGAGGAAATCCCTGCAAATGATCTATCAATGGAAGCTACAGATCACAATGCCATCCCGTTGGATAGAAGCTGTGAAGCTTCTTCTGATGAACCTTCCCGTCTTGCAAGGACTCTGGAAGTTATTCAGAAGAATCAGGATGAGCAAAGCTCAGTCAATGCTGAGTTTAGAGCTTTCATGGAGAGACAGAATGAGCACAACAATGGGGTTCAAGATATGCTGGCCAAGATCTTGTCGAGGCTAAGGTCATCTTAGATTGAGTCTTAGTTGTTCTGTTTTTGCTTTTGCTGCATCTGTTTTGTGCATCTTCTCTTCCTTATCTTCTTGTACTTCTGTACTTCTGTCTTTTTGAGCTTCAATGAAAATTATCTTTTTCTTCCATGCGTTTCCTTTTGAATCTTTTTTGTTTTTGATGTTATGACAAAAAGGGGGAGAAAATGTGATAAATGATCTGATTGATATTATTAGTTACCGGGTAAAAAGGCCTCACATTACTAACAGAACTTGCAAAGTTCTATGCTTTAAGTTGTGTTGTTGCAGGAATTGAAGATTCAAGATCAACATAAGAAGCAACAAGATGAATCAAGTTCTTGGATTCTTGAAGCAAGCTGAGTGCTATGAAGCTTCAGGATCAGAAGCAAGAAGGAAGAATGTTCAGATATTCTGATGATAGAATATGATCTGAAACATTATGTCTATTTGTTCTGATACATTTTATATGGCTCTGATACATATTATGTGTTCTGAAACATATTCTATGTTCTGACTCATTCATGCTGACTTTTGTCGTCTAGTTTTGTTCTGTAACATTTCAGGATGTAGAGATGCTCTGATGATGCTCTGATACATTCAACAATGTTCTGATACAATCTAGCATGAAGTGATGTAAGAAGAAATTCAAGCTCTGAAGCTGTCCCAATGGAAGCAAGAATCAGAAGCTGCGAATGTTCTGAAGATCAAAGAAATTCAAGTTCTGAAGCTGTCCGATGGAAGCAAGAATCAGAAGCTGTGAATGTTCTGAGGATCTAAAGAAATTCAAAGTTCTGAAGTTGTCCTATGGAAGCAACAATCAGAAGCCATGAATGTTCTGAAGATCAGAGAAATTCAAGTTCTGAAGCTGTCCGATGGAAGCAGGAATCAGAAGCTGTGAATCTTCTGAAGATCAAGCACTGTGAACGTCTCTACTGAAAATACTCAGGGAAGTCTTTTATTATAAAAATTCTTCTAGTATTTATTTCAGGGGGAGATTATCTATCTCAGGGGGAGATAATAAATCTCAGGGGGAGACATATTCACATGCTTATACTTTAGCTGTGTAATTGTCTTTAGCCGTCTGCTGTAACACCCTTCTAAACCCCGCGGCAATTTTAATAATTAATCAGAGTAAAAACATATGCACAAGGCTGCGATAATTATTCAAAATAATTAAATCAACTAAGGTCAAAGTCATGCTTCATTAGGAAACGGTTCACCAAAACATAATCATGTTTATCACAGCGGAATACTAAACATCATCAAATACAACCAAATGGGATCATAATTCAACACCAAATAAAATAGATAAATTCATAAAAACTCTATAACTATCGTTCCCCAGTGTTATAGATCAGAGCATGACCGACACGGCCCAACATAAACAGATAAACTCTATGAGTCATCCTCACCAAGCACTAATGCCGCTACTCCTCAATCTGAAAATGACAACATGTAAGGGTGAGTATCATTCTCAATTAGTAAATATTATGCAATTCATAAGCAATAAGCATCATAATATACCGTTCACCCAATTATACATATTCAGATTCACATCCATTATTAATTCACACAATAATAGATTACAACACACACTACAGAAATCCATACAATCATATTATGACAGAATGCATACGACACAACTGACACTATGCATGTGGTACCAATAAACCGTGAAATCAATCCACCTAACCGATCTACGCCTCATCGAGATACGGCCCACCGACACAATTTCCACACAATGGGAAATATGTCCACCAACGATCCACTCATCAACTGGATCCATCATCAATGCATATGAATGAATGAAACACACATAACATACTTAAAACACACCGAATCACGATGAACAACTCATATCAACACCACATCACCGAATAAGTATGTACATGTTTTCAACATCATTCAAATAGTCATGCATTCATCACAATCATAATAATAATCACAACCAATTCATCATCACATCAATTACATTGTTACACCTATCTCATATGCACACAATGTCAATTTTCATCAAGTAATTAGATCTAGTTTTTAAGGAAATAAAGTCGGCCACTGCCTACATTCATCATTCATCATATAAAACATTTAATTACTTGCACAACGCCCAAAATGGAACTAAAAACGGACCTACAGTTTGAAAGTTACGCATTTTTAAAGAAATGTTCCGTCACTAACAGCACGCGGCGCCAGCCAGGTTCGAGGCGCGGAACGAGAAAAAGTTACGCCTTCGCGGCGCCAACACATGGACGCGGCGCGACCTGAGCGTATCACCACTTCTTGGAATTCTGCCCAACCGTTCGCGGCGCAAAAAGAGGTTCGCGGCGTGACCTGGCGATTTTGCAGAATTACGGGTCTGCGTTCAGACTTTGCGATTTCACATCCTTTTCACCCAAAAACGATTCCAGACATCACATACAGGCATATAATCATCACACAGTCAATTATACACCATAAAACATCATTATTAGCCAAATAGTTCACACCATCATCATCAATTCAATCCAAATGAGAGTACTCTAACCTAACAATCCCAATATAGAATTGAACCAAACCATACATCAATCTACCTATTACCTAAGATCACATAAGAGATACTAAAAGGAAGAGTCCCCCCTTACCTCGATGAATTTCTTGAATGCTCTCCTTCCGGTTTCACATTCTTGCCTCTTTCTCTTCTCTTGCTCTTTTCACGTGTTCTTCTTTTCCCCCCAAATGGTTCCTTTTTCTTATTTTATGAAAAATAAAATAAAATAAATTAACCACAACTTAGTAAAAGTCCTAACTAATTAGCACCCCTCTTTTACTATCACCACACCATAAGCCCAATAGCTCTTACTCCCTCATTTTTCAATTAAATCCAATTTAAATTCTCAAATTCCAATTATTTAATTTAAATCCAAATTAAATTAATAAACTGAAATTATGGGTGTTACAACTCTCCCCCACTAAAAGAGTTTTCGTCCTCGAAAACATACCTTAGACGAAAAGTTCCGGGTAAGATTCCTTCATCTGGCTCTCTAACTCCCATGTAATATTTCCACCGGCTGGTCCTCCCCAAACCACTTTCACCGTTACTGTATCTTTACCTCGCAACTGCTTCACTTTACGATCTTCAATCCTCATAGGTAACGTCTCTACAGTCAGATTATCTCGCACCTGTATATCATCTACCTGAATCTCATGAGACGGATCCGCAATGTATTTCCTCAACTGGGATACATGGAACACATCATGCAAATTAGCGAGGGCAGGCGGTAAAGCAACCTGATAAGCAACCTTTCCAATCTTCTTAGTAATCTGAAATGGACCAATGAAATGCGGAGTTAACTTCTTCGACTTCAAGGCTCTCCCAATACCAGTCATCGGAGTAACTCGCATGAATACATGATCTCCTTCCTTAAATTCAATATCCTTCCTTCTTTTGTCATGGTAACTCTTCTGACGACTCTGAGAAGCTCTCATCTTTTCATGAATCATCTTGATCTTTTCTGTAGTTTGTTGCACAATCTCCGGTCCAACCACCGTATTTTCTCCAGATTCGTACCAACACAAAGGTGTTCTACATCTCCTACCATACAATGCTTCAAACAGAGCCATACCAATACTCGAATGATAACTATTGTTGTAGGTAAACTCAACCAAAGGTAAATAACTATCCCAAGCACCACCTTTTTCTAATACAGAAGCTCGTAGCAAATCCTCTAACGATTGAATCGTTCTCTCCGTCTGTCCATCTGTCTGCGGATGATAAGCAGAACTCAACCTCAACTTAGTACCTAAGGCTTCCTGCAATCCTGCCCAAAACTTAGAAGTAAATCTCGGATCTCTATCCGACACAATACTAGTTGGAACACCATGCAAACTCACTATCTTCTCAACATACAACTGAGCCAACTTCACCATCGGATAATCCATTCTTATTGGAATAAAGTGAGCAGATTTCGTCAACCGGTCTACAATAACCCAGATAGAATCACAATTCCTACTCGTTCTAGGTAACCCAGACACAAAGTCCATAGAAATTCCATCCCACTTCCAATCTGGAACAAACAACGGTTCCATCAATCTAGACGGTTTCTGATGCTCAATTTTCGACTTCTGACAAATTAGGCAAGCATAAACAACCTCAGCAATTTCCTTCTTCATTCCAGGCCACCAAAATAACTTCTTCAAATCATGATACATCTTGGTAGCACCAGGATGAATACTCAATCCACTTCGGTGTCCTTCTTCCAGAATACTCTTTCTGATCTCAGCAACATCGGGTACACACACTCGGTCTCCAAACCTTATGACACCATTCTCGTCAATTCGGAATTCACCTCCTCGACCTTGGTTAATCAATGTCAACTTATCTACCAATCCAACGTCAGATTTCTGTCCGTTATTAATTTCTTCAAGGATACTATTAGTTAACTTTAACATCCCCAACTTAATGCTATTAGAAGTACTTTCGCATACTAAACTCAAATCTCGGAATTGTTCAATTAAATCCAATTCTCGCACCATTAGCATAGACATATGCAATGACTTCCTGCTCAATGCATCAACAATAACATTTGCTTTACCAGGATGGTAATTCAAACCGAAATCATAGTCCTTCAAAAATTCTAACCATCTTCTCTGTCTCATATTGAGCTCTTTCTGATCGAAGAGATACTTCAGACTCTTATGATCGCTGAATACCTCAAATCGAGAACCATAGAGATAATGTCTCCACAACTTCAACACAAACACCACAGCCGCCAATTCCAAATCATGAGTCGGATAATTCTTCTCATGAATTTTCAACTGTCTTGAAGCATAGGCCACTACCTGCTTAACTTGCATCAAAACACCACCTAAACCCATCAGTGAAGCATCACAGTACACATTGAAAGACTTCGCTGGATTAGGCAAAATTAAGATCGGAGCACTCGTCAACCTCTTCTTCAACTCTTGAAAACCTTTTTCACATTCTGAATCCCATACAAATACTTGCCCCTTTCTTGTTAACTTAGTCATTGGTAATGCCAACTTCGAAAATCCCTCAATGAACTTTCTATAGTAACCTGCCAGACCAAGAAAACTACGAATCTCTGAAGCATTCTTCGGCGTCTCCCACTGAGATACTGCTTCTACCTTCATAGGATCCACTGCGATACCGTCCTTCGTAATTACATGGCCAAGAAAACTTACTTCCTCCAACCAGAATTCACATTTAGACAATTTCGCATACAATTTCTTCTCCTTCAATAATTCCAACACCACTCTTAAATGATCTGCATGTTCTTCATCACTCTTCGAGTAAATCAGAATGTCGTCAATGAACACTACCACGAACTTGTCAAGATACGGGTGAAATATCCTGTTCATATACTCCATGAAAACACCAGGTGCATTAGTAACACCAAATGGAATAACAGAATATTCATAGTGTCCATACCTCGTTCGGAATGTCGTCTTCTGAATATCTTTTGCCTTCACACGAATTTGGTGATATCCAGACCTCAGATCAATCTTGTACACACAAGCTCCAACCAACTGGTCCATCAAGTCGCCAATCCTCGGCAAAGGGTATCGATTCTTGATTGTCACTTTGTTCAGTTGTCTATAATCAACACATAGCCTCATTGAACCTTCTTTCTTCTTAACCAACAGTACCGACGCACCCCACGGTGACACGCTAGGACGAATAAACTTCTTCTCCAACAATTCTTCTAACTGTTTCTTTAGTTCAACCAATTTTGATGCCGACATGCGATACGGTGCCATCGACACAGGACTAGTTCCAGGAATCAATTCTATAGCGAACTCCACTTCTCTTTCAGGTGGCAACTCACTAACATCTTCTGGAAACACTTCCGGATACTCATTCACTACTCGTAGCTCACCAGTGCTATCGCCCCCTTTCACTTCCATCGAAGAACACAACATAAATACCACTGCTCCATCATTGACAGCTAAATTCATCTGTTTGACTGACATAGTCAAATCCTCAACACTAACCTCTTCAGGGAAGATAACCGTCTTCGTAAAACAATTGATATGAACTCGATTAAATTGCAACCAGTTCATCCCCAAAATGACGTCAAGTCCTTCAAGAGGAAGGCACACTAAATCCATTCCAAACTTTCTACCAAATATGTCAACAGGACAGTTCAAACAAGCAAAAGAAGTAGTTACTGAACCCGACGCCGGAGTGTCAATAGCCATACTTCCATGAATAATAGATATTTCTAATCCCAATCGTTTAGCACAATCCATTGAAATGAACGAATGAGTAGCTCCAGTATCTATAATAGAAACTAAAGGTGTGTCATGGATAAAACATGTACCTTTAATTAGACGATCTTCTGGAGTAGTCTCTGACCCAGACAAGGCAAAGACTTTTCCACCAACGTGATCCTTCTTCGGTTTAGTGCAGTGCGGACTGATGTGACCCTCTTCGCCGCAATTGTAGCAAGTCACAATCTTCATCCTACAATCTGAAGCAATATGACCCGCCTTACCACACTTGAAGCATTTCTTCTCTCCACTCTTGCACTCATTCCTTCTATGCCCAGTCTCTCCACAGTTGTAGCACCTAACGGGAGCACCAAAATCTCCCCCACTAGGCCTCTTCCAATCCCCAGCTCTAGGATTTCCTCTACCATATGGCTTACCTCTATCCATAGGCTTCTTACCTTGTCAACCAACTCGCGAGAGTGAGATGACTTCAGCTTAAGGTTATCCTCTTCAAAGATCCTACTACAGTCCACCAAATCGACAAATCGCCGAATTCTCTGGTACCTGATCCCCTGCTTGATCTCATCACGAAGACCATTCTCAAACTTGATGCACTTTGAGAATTCACTAGCCTCGTCATTGTTGTAGTGAACGTAGTACTTCGCCAACTCGACAAATTTCGAAGCATACTCTGGTACCGTCATATTACCCTGAGTCAGCTCCAAAAATTCAATCTCTTTCCTGCCTCGAACGTCTTCAGGAAAATACCTCCTCAGAGACTCTCTCTTGAACACAGCCCAGGAAACAACTACACCATCAGCATCCAATTCAGCCCTGGTAGCCATCCACCAGTCATCAGCTTCTTCGGACAACATATGGGTACCATACCTCACTTTCAGGTTCTCAGCACAATCGATGACTCTGAAAATCCTCTCGATCTCCTTAAGCCATTTCTGAGCACCTTCAGGATCATGTGTGCCCTTGAACAACGGAGGATTGTTCCGCTGGAAACTATTCAGCTGCCTGTCAGCACCAATACCAGCCCCATTGACATTCCCTCCCAGTACACCAACAATCATGCCCAGAGCCTCAGCAATTGCATCGTCGTTTCTTCCTCCTCTTCTAGCCATTGTTCTGCTAAATATAAAACAATATTCATTAGAACAAGATGTATCGATAGTGTCAACCTTACACTATTCGCATACGAGGGATTAACTGACACTAAGACTCTGACTCAAACGACCGACTATGCTCTGATACCACTATTGTAACACCCTTCTAAACCCCGCGGCAATTTTAATAATTAATCAGAGTAAAAACATATGCACAAGGGTGCCACAATTATTCAAAATAATTAAATCAACTAAGGTCAAAGTCATGCTTCATTAGGAAACGGTTCACCAAAACATAATCATGTTTATCACAGCGGAATACTAAACATCATCAAATACAACCAAATGGGATCATAATTCAACACCAAATAAAATAGATAAATTCAAAAAAACTCTATACCTATCGTTCCCAGTGTTACAGATCAGAGCATGACCGACACGACCCAACATAAACGGATAAACTCTACGAGTCATCCTCACCAAGCACTAATGCCGCTACTCCTCAATCTGAAAATGACAACATGTAAGGGTGAGTCTCATTCTCAATTAGTAAATATTATGCAATTCATAAGCAATAAGCATCATAATATACCGTTCACCCAATTATACATATTCAGATTCACATCCATTATTAATTCACACAATAATAGATTACAACACACACTACAGAAATCCATACAATCATATTATGACAGAATGCATACGACACAACTGACACTATGCATGTGGTACCAATAAACCGTGGAATCAATCCACCTAACCGGTCTACGCCTCATCGAGATACGGCCCACCGACACAATTTCCACACAATGGGAAATATGTCCACCAACGATCCACTCATCAACTGGATCCATCATCAATGCATATGAATGAATGAAACACACATAACATACTTAAAACACACCGAATCACGATGAACAACTCATATCAACACCACATCACCGAATAAGTATGTACATGTTTTCAACATCATTCAAATAGTCATGCATTCATCACAATCATAATAATAATCACAACCAATTCATCATCACATCAATTACATTGTTACACCTATCTCATATGCACACAATGTCAATTTTCATCAAGTAATTAGATCTAGTTTTTAAGGAAATAAAGTCGGCCCTTGCCTACATTCATCATTCATCATATAAAACATTTAATTACTTGCACAACGCCCAAAACGGCACTAAAAACGGACCTACAGTTTGAAAGTTACGCATTTTTAAAGAAATGTTCCGTCACTAACAGCACGTGGCGCCGACCAGGTTCGCGGCGCGGAACGAGAAAAAGTTACGCCTTCGCGGCGCCAACACATGGACGCGGCGCGACCTGAGCGTATCACCACTTCTTGGAATTCTGCCCAACCGTTCGCGGCGCAAAAAGAGGTTCGCGGCGCGACCTGGCGATTTTGCAGAATTACGGGTCTGCGTTCAGACTCTGCGATTTTACATCCTTTTCACCCAAAAACGATTCCAGACATCACATACAGGCATATAATCATCACACAGTCAATTATACACCATAAAACATCATTATTAGCCAAATAGTTCACACCATCATCATCAATTCAATCCAAATGAGAGTACTCTAACCTAACAATCCCAATATAGAATTGAACCAAACCATACATCAATCTACCTATTACCTAAGATCACATAAGAGATACTCAAAGGAAGAGTCCCCCCTTACCTCGATGAATTTCTTGAATGCTCTCCTTCCGGTTTCACGTTCTTGCCTCTTTCTCTTCTCTTGCTCTTTTCACGTGTTCTTCTTTTCTCCCCAAATGGTTCCTTTTTCTTATTTTATGAAAAATAAAATAAAATAAATTAACCACAACTTAGTAAAAGGCCTAACTAATTAGCACCCCTCTTTTACTATCACCACACCATAAGCCCAATAGCTCTTACTCCTTCATTTTCCAATTAAATCCAATTTAAATTCTCAAATTCCAATTATTTAATTTAAATCCAAATTAAATTAATAAACTGAAATTATGGGTGTTACATCTGCTCTTTCTGATCGCAAATTCATATCATTTATATATGTTTTTGTCATCATCAAAAAGGGGGAGATTGTTAGAACAAGATTTGTTCTGATCAATATTCTTAGTTTTGATGATAACAAGGATATGAATTTTGTGTGAGATAATGTGGTACTCTAATACACTACAATTTCCCTTTCAGTAAATATATAAAGAGTATGCACAA
Source organism: Vicia villosa (assembly GCF_029867415.1). Taxonomy (NCBI): domain Eukaryota; kingdom Viridiplantae; phylum Streptophyta; class Magnoliopsida; order Fabales; family Fabaceae; genus Vicia; species Vicia villosa. The sequence continues at coordinate 607,446 of NW_026705121.1, forward strand.
ATCAGCGGTCAGAAGCTTTGACTCAGAAGGTTCAGCATGCATCATCAGAACATGGTCTGGCAAGACATCAGAAGATGGTCAAAGCAGAATCTGAACATGGGTCTATGGAAGCATCAGAAGAACTTGAGATCAAAACCAGAAGCATTGAAGTTCTCATGGTATCACGCTCAGAAGCACTTCAAGGTCAGAAGACAAGAAGATGCTCTGCACCAAGCTGTTTGACTCTGATGATATTCAAACGTTGTATACACAAACATCAGATCAGAAGCAAGTACAAGATGGCAGGCTACGCTGACTGACAAAAGGAACGTTAGAAGCTATTAAAGGCAACGTCAGTAGACACAGCGTAAACAAGGCTCGATTTAGTTGACAAAAGAGTGAAACATTAAATGCAATGCTGTACGGAATACGCAAAGCATTAAATGCTCCCAACGGTCATCTTCTCAAGTGCCTATAAGTATGAAGTTCTGATGAGAAGCAAGGTTACCAATTCTGAACGAACTTATTCTGAAAAACTTGCTGAAACGCTGTTCAACTCAAAGCTCAGAAACTTCATCTTCATCAAAGCTCACTACATTGCTGTTGTAATATATTAGTGAGATTAAGCTTAAACTTTAAGAGAAATATCACTGTTGTGATTATAACTTTTCAGAAGCATTGTAATACTCTTAGAATTAATTACATTAATTTGTAAGTAACTAGAGTGATCAAGTGTTGATCAGGATACTCTAGGAAGTCTTAGCTTGTGTCTAAGCAGTTGTAATTAGAGTGATCACGTGGTGGTCAGGATACTCTAAGAAAGTCTTAGCTTGTGTCTAAGCATTTATTCCTGGAGTGATCAGGTTGTGATCAGGATACTTTAGAAGACTTAGTCGCGGACTAAGTGGAAAACCATTGTAATCTGTTGCGATTAGTGGATTAAATCCTCAGGTGAGGTAAATCACTCCGTGGGGGTGGACTGGAGTAGTTTAGTTAACAACGAACGAGGATAAAAATAACTATGCAAATTTTTTTTATCGTTCAAGTTTTTAGACTACACTTATTCAAACCCCCCCTTTCTAAGTGTTTTTCTATCCTTCACATCACTCCAACTAAATGTAAACTTTATGGTAGAGGTATTTATGGATCTAGCCTAAGCAAATCGCGGTTATGCTTGGATTCATTGTGAGACTTACACCATTTAATTATTTTTCAATAAGCAATTTATATCTAGCGGGTTTCGAACCTGAGATCTTGAAAGGAGCACACTCTCAAGTCTCAAGCGTTTCACCGCTAGACAACATACACGCACACCATTTAAATATCTTGGAGTTCTTATATTAAAAAGGAAAACCTATAACTCATCATCTTTAGATTATAGCAAGTAGAGTATTTATAACCAAGCTAGTTAATTGAAAGTGACATTTTGTTTCTATGATGGCTAAGGTTCAATTGGTCCAATCAGTCATATAAAAAATGCTTCTATATAGTAGAATTTATGAATGAATAATCAATATTCTTAACAAACTAGATTTTTGTATTAGAAATTTTATGTGAACAGGTAGAATAGATGCTAAAATTGATTACTATATTTTAGAATGTTATTTTCTCACATTTGTCTAAAGAATGTCTTGGTTTGAGAGATATTAAGACAATAAACAAAATTAGTTGATTGTTTTTTTGTTAGAGATTATTGACTATACTTAATCAATGGTTATCTATGGTTATTAGTATATACTACATTACAACAAAAATTCTTTTTATCGGGATAAAAAAAGGATTTTTACCTCAATTTCAAATGCGAGGTAATAAAATACACCATAACAATTTTTTTATTTTTTTTCTCTCGGCTATAGCACAATCGAGGAAAAAGGTGTATTATCCATAAGTTTTAATCCTAGTAAGACTAATTTCTAATTTATGTTGGTTTGCCATTGAATAAAACAATAATTATTTTAAGCTTTATTTTAGTTGCTTATTCAAATATATATTTTTTGTATTTATAGGCAGTTTAAATTAGGCAGTTCAAACTATATGCAAGAGACCATCGATTACTTCGAAATGTTTGTATTTTGCTAAACCGGTTGTCGCATCGTCTTGTGAAAATCTGTGAAAATGACTTAGGCACTTGTTTGAAATTGAGAGTTTCTTTTAGATTATTCCATCTTAAAGCTTAATTTTTTTCTGTGAGAGTGTGATCCTTTGCTAACCATTCTTTGAGACTGAGGTCAAGATAAATATCATAATATGCACCAAGAAAAAAAAACATCTGGTGAGGTCGTGATCTCAATAAAAAGTTTTGTTTTGGACCATCAACCATAAAATTTGGTGATGTGTTTTCTCTTTTACCTTTATAGAAAGTAGGGGAGCATTCATAGAATCTAAATACAGGTTGATCTCCAAGTTGGGGAGATTCATAATCAAAAAAAGAGTAAGTACAGGTGGTGTTTTACAAAGAACAAAAAGAAATTCGTAGCTTGGGAAGAAAGAAAAACAAAAGAAAGGCAACGTTTGAACCAAGAAAGTTGTTGAGAAAAAAAAAGAAAGAAGGAAAATGTTGAAGAAAAGAAAAGATATCGAGCTACGAATGAAAAGATGAACGGCTAAGGAAGTTAATGGTCTAGAGAGAAAGAAATGAGTTGTGATTAGGATGCTTTCCTAGAATAGGAACAATCTTTGAATATATTCTTTTCTTTGAATCTTAACCACATTACAACCCTATAAAGACCTGCCGATTCTCAAATTTCACAGGATTTGATGCCCACAATACGGTGAACGTGTGATATGAATACTTGTTGATTTAATTGTTTGGATGAGTGTTTAACCCCTCTTTTGTTCATCATATTTTCTGATGAGAGTGATTAGTGCTGAGTCAACTGCGGTTGTGTAGTGTTTTAAACTTCTAGAGGTAATTTTCTTTCAAAATCTGTTTCATGTGCATGTTCTGAGTTTGTAGGGAGATGAAGAGTATCTGAATTGATTACTCAATTGAGCCATTTGAAAAACTTTTTAAAAAACTTGTTGCATGATTGTTGGGATGTGTTGTTGTCTTCACTGAGGTGAGTAATTTTGTTTAGGGACAAACAAAACTCTAAGTTGGGGAGAGTTTGTTAGGAGTGAATTATTAGTATTTTCATGTGTTAAAATAACTACCTTTTGATATGAAGTTGAGCATATCGTATGATTTTTAGTGATTTTATGGTAAGAATTGAACTTTAGAAGTTTGATTCTAATTGTAGAGCAAATTGAATCACTTTGGGTGTTATTTGTGCAGGTATTAAGGCTGAAAAGTAAGGACGAGGAAACATGAAGGTGTAAGGACACTGGAGACGCAAAAGCACAAAGAAGTGGGATAAAGCAGAGGCCGAGCCGCAGCAGAATTGGGCGAGACGCGCTAAACTTTCTGGTCCTGGTTCGCGCCTCGCTCTTCCGTGCCGCGCCGCGGTTGCTTCGTAAAATGAATTAGGGCTATAAATAGAAGCCCTAATCCTCATAAGTGATATATCTTGGTGATCGAAATTTAGATCATTCCTATTCCAGAGCAGAAAACAACATTCGACGGAGAATTCAACATCAATCGAAGACATTCCCTTGATCAAGATGAATCCCTCTATGAAGTTTTGTGTGTTCTTCATGTCTATGGAGAGCTAAACCCCATTGTGTTGAGTTTAAGGTAGTAGTTAACCTATGAAGATGCAATAACTTTAATTAATTCCTGTGAACAATTGTTAAGTTTTATTATCAATAAAGAACTTTGCTTTTAATTTTATATTATTGTTGAACTATCAATCGAGAGATAGAGTTCATACTTTTGCCCTTGGTTTTTATATTGACTTGTTCTTAATTCGCAGAGATGGGATTGTGAATAGGTTTTCATAAACCATCGTGTTTAATTCCCTTTATTTTTATTGTTATTCTGAGAAATCGAATATCATATCGGTAGAGGTGGTTCTAAATTGATCTTAGACATAATATCAATTTTAATGATGAATGAAGATAATAGCTTATATAATGGATCACTTGTGGATTAATTGATCAATTGCATATGAATAGGTTGATGAACCCTAGAAATCAACATATTCATCACCATTGTTACTCACTTTTTAAGCTTTCAGTTCAATTACTTATTACTTTCTTATACGCACTTTTAGAATAAACAATCAAAACCAATGCTTTTTACCACTCATTATAATTTGACTATCGAACGGCAGTAATATTGACTCAATCTCTGTGGATACGATATATTAGAAAATATTTACCCAAAATACTTTCAACAAGACACGAAATCACCTCGGAAGGGTGGACTGGACTAGCTTGAGAGCTCTCAAGTGAACCAGTATAAAAATACCGAGTTCTTTCCTTCAAGCATCTTTTTGTTATTATCAATAGTTAAGAACTTGTAGTTTCAAGAAAGGATTTTTTTATAAAAAGCTTTGTGTTTTAAAAACCCTATTCAAACCCCCCTTTCTAGTGTTTTTCACACCTTTAATGTGGTGGTCCCAAGCATTATGTCACTTGTTTCCTCCATACATCTCATCACCTGTGTCACCGCCTCTGAGAAACACTCGGAAGACATGGGCATAGAGGCAGCTTGTAGGTGCCACTTGAGCACTTAGTTACGACACATCAGAGCACAGTCAGTGGCGATCCGGTGGCTGAAAGCCTTCGAGCACCTGTCATACCCAAAAATTTACCCGATACGATTTGCATCTTTTAATTTATTAATGGTGTTAAAATTAAGGGCTGTGGGGTTTAATATATCTATTGTTAAACCTGATCTCTTATGAAATTATTTTAATTAAACAAAGGTGTACAATTAACAGGTATTTAGGCCCTAACTGTTGGCCCACATATCTCACTCTAAGGGTTTTATACTATTTTGGAATATTTCCTCTAAAATTTATTTTACCTTTTATTTATTAAGATGTTCATTATAAGTTGTTCCAATTAAATAAATTAGTTAGGGGTTTGAATATATAAACTATTATCATTAATTATTTTTATATTAGGTGTATTTTTAATGTTTATAATGGTTTTAATTAGGTTTATTATTATTTATCATTTGTTATTGTTAATTATTAATACTATTAATATAGTTAAATAAGTTAATTAATTGATTAATGGAAAAATGAACCGGATCTGTTTGAGGTAATGGACTGGGTAAGTGGATATTGGGCCAGGTACTGAAAACGGATCTTGGGCCATGTAGCTTAGGGTATGGATCGGGTCAAACCGACCCAAGTCATGTTCATCATCCCTCACGCAAACCCTAGCCCCATCTCTGCGCAGCCGCTGCGACCGTACGAAACCCTAACACAAAAAATCTCTGCAAAGCCCAAATCCAGAATTGAATCGAAGGCAATAGAATCGGAATCAATCTTAAAATGAAATCAAATAATTTTATTAATCAAAATTTTACAAATTACAATCGAATCAAATAACTAAAACCTAAATCTAATATAATTGAATCTAATATTCCCTAATTGAATCACTAACCCTAACTATATAACCTAAGGACTAATCAGAAGAAGGGGGATTTTTTTGGAGACTGGAGAACGCTGGAGCCACAGCGAACACAAACCCTTATTGCTCGGAACCTGCAAATGAACAAAGAACAGAAGGATTAGAGAGGAATTGGAGCTTACAAGTTCCTGAAACTCAAGAATAAAAGATAACCGGATCTATCACTTAGCTTGGGGCTCTTGTAATTGCATATTCGTGTGTTGTCTTGGGTTGAATCTGGGTTTGATTTGGGGTTAGGGTTCTTGAAATTATTGTGGTAGGGTTAGGGTTCTTAAAACATTTGAATTTCTGGGTTTTCTGGGGATAGAGGTTGAGTTTCACGGTTGAAGTTCAACCAAAAACTGGGTTTTCACGGTGGTTTTAGGGTTGTGTGGGGGTGGTCGACGGTGGTCCGAAGGAGGTTTCTGGGTTTTCGTTTAAGTGTGAGGGAGCTTAGAGAGAGAGACGGAGAAAACGAGAATGAAGAGAGAGAAACAAAAGAAAGGAAAAGAAGGGGGATAGGAGGGAGAGCCTGTTTTATAGGCGTATTTCACAAGATGATGACAAGTGGCCCTTCCATGGCCTCTCGTTTGCGCCACTGAACATGATTCAGTACGCCACCCTTATCACACTTCCCCAATCAAAAGAACATGCAGACCGTAAGATACATGGTAGATCTAGATCTAAGGGCCAAAGCCTGAGCGCACACCATAGATCGTACACCTTCACCACACTCAATCAAACGGGCCAAGAACTTGAATGGACCTAACCCAATGTTAATTGCACACCCCGGTTTTGCTATATAATTGAATAATACACCCCCTGCAAATAAAAAAAACCAATTAAATTATTTTTTAATTCCAATTAATTGTTTAATTGATTCTTAATTTTCTCTTCGATCCGACTATACCTATTGGTCGCATTGGCGAGAAATAAATTTAATAAAAATAAAAATTAATTTATTTGGTATTGTTAATTCTAATTCAATGGACCCTTGGTTAATTTTATCTTCGATCCGATCATATCTAATTATCGCATTGGCGAGAAATAAAGCAATAAAATACGATGAGGAAATTCGTTATCATGTAATAATCAAATCTATTGATTATGAGAGATAATGATAAAACTGGTAATTTAATTATTTTAAAATAAAAAACACTTTATTTGTTGTTCGTGATGATCGAATCTATCGATCAGAATGGTCAGCAATCTTTTATCTAATTCGTTAACTATAGTGATCAAATCTATTGATCACCGCACCTAACAAAAACATATCAAACTAGGGTTGTACGCTACAATTAAAACACTCATTTCATCTTCAAAATTACAAATTTCTAAAACTACGATAGGTAATTCAAAATGCCTTCAAACAATTTCATAATCAATTCTAAGGCGTACAAGGCGAGTCCCCTTCCCTAAAATTTCAATTCATTCAAAATCTCACTTTTCGCCCTCTTCACTTCTTTAGCTATTAACCTCAATAATTTTGCCATAAACCTTTACCTTACAATGCAAACCTTAGGAAAGGGTTAAGGGTGCCTAACACCTTCCCTTGACCTGATTATAATAATCTTACCCTGAATCTCTCAACTGCGTAGGGTTTCCAATTCGCCCTAGTAGAATAGGTGGCGACTCTAAAAACCTTTATTTTTAGGGCAGGTTGCTACAGCACCACATATGGCAAATGGTTGTTGAAACTGTTTTTTATTGTTGCTTGAGTTTGAATTATAAATTTAGATATTGGCAATACTTTGTGAATTGTTGTAGAATAAAAATATGCAACTCATAAAAATTGTTAATGTAGGAGAAACAATATAACTTTTGGTAAAAGTGTTGCTGAAAGAATTTTTTTCATCAAAGGTCGTAATCTTGTGAATCAACACTAACATGGCCGGTAAATACCTCATTTCGGATTCAAAAATCACATAACAAAAATATGTATACTTTTTTGTAAAATTCTAGACTTTTTTCCCTACATTCAAATTTTCATCAGTCTTGTACAAACTCGAGTGTAGGCTTAATTATCCTGGGTATTTTTGTGTTCTAACTCTTAAAATATATTGAAAGTGCTTGAAATACTTATTAAAAAAAATTATGTTCATGATTCAAGCCTGAACCCATTCAATCTTAACAGTTTATCTAACAAATACAAGATTATCCAATCTTATATATTTAATTCTTTGGGTGTTCTATCATGTGAAACCCAAATTTCTGCTTCAGAATAAAAATAATAAATCATGTGTTGTGAAAACTAATTTTTTATCGGATTTTCTATTATGAACCTCAAATTATATTTATTTCATTCTTACTGAAATCTTTGATCATTGTCTATCTATACTTACAAGAATTATACGATCATTGTCTATCTATACATCTATACTTACAAGAATTATACGAAGAACTTAATTGAGATCTTAAGAATAGCTTAACTAAAATTCTAAGAATACTCATGATTCTATTCTAATTTGAACGTAATCAGTGCATAAGTGTTTAGATCCTTAAACATGAGAATAATCTAAGAATCTAAATTTATCTTTAAATTGAATATAATAAACTTATAAATATGCATATTACAACGATTTGCATAAATCGTTGTAATAACTCTTACTCTCTCTCCCCTCTCTCTAATATCGTGAAAACGATATTTTAAAATTACTTTTTTAAAAATTTATTGAGTAACTTATGTATCTTATCTATTATATTGAACAAATACATCAATTATTCAAAGAATTGTTACCAGAGAAAATTATCTTTTTGTTTTGAATTTGAGAACTTTTGATTAATTAAAAAAAACCGTCAATACAAGTGATCCTATTAGGATCCAACAACAAACAATTCAACAAGACTTAGAGAAAACAAGACTATCAAAGTGACAAAATTATCATCATTCTATCATTAGAATATTAATATACTTCCTAATCTTCTTATTATTCCAGCCTCTATAAATAAGTGTCTATAATTTTTCTTCCTATACTCGTGTTATCCACATGTTTACCAGAACTTTTGTTATTTCTCATATTCCATATTTCATATACATTTTTTGTGACTTCCATTTTGAGGACAACAACCCTTGCACTTTTCCTTTCGTATGTTGGGTTATCCACTTCATTTCGGTATGCCAATCTCTAAGAATGTGATGGATTTGAATCCATTCTAAGATTCCCTTCCAAATTTTTCTTGTAGTGACACATTCAAAGAACAAATGTTTTATTGATTCCATTCGAGAACAGAAACAACAATCCATGTGTCGATCATTCCAAATCTGAGCAGTCGGTCTTTGGTGGCTAATTTTTTATGGTAGGCAAGCCACAAGATAAAGCAGACTCAGGTCGAGCATTGTTACCATACATAAGATTTTTCATCCGACCTTTAGTTCCCCGTCTCGCAGTAAAATTATTATTTTTATTTTCAACAAAAATTAAAATTATTTTCATAATAAAAAATATTTATTTAATTATTTAATTAATATTTTAAAAAATATTAATGAACATACATTGTTATCATTAATTTAAAATATGAAACTTGAAATTACTATTTTAATATCAATTATTTTCTTGACTAATTTTAATTAAAAAGGAACCATTTGAAAAAAATGGTCTCGTCAAATAACTACAAGTTACTAAAAGGAAACATTTTCGTTAAACCGAAGAACACCATGGAGAATGAAAAACCATAACCTCTCTCGTTCTCGCTCATATTCCATATGTCTACATCATAAATTATGGATCAATCCCTCTCGTACTCTAAATTGATTGCTATCTCAAGGTTGTTCTAATGATCTTTCCACCATCTCTCACAAAGCCGCTCTGAAAAGAACTCGCTCTCTTAATCTTACTTATTATAAATATTAAAGTTCTCTCTCCCATTGTCTGAATTTCAACATCTAATTCACATCGTTTCACCCTGTTCTACATTGGCTGACATAAGTTGATTAACATGACATTAGAGGTGATGATAATGAATCAATTAGCTAGTGTTGGTTTGTTATTGTTTGATTTTTTTTAACATTATTGTTAGTATAAAAAAAAGTAGCTGAATAAAGTAAAAGTGAACATCATTTAGCCATATTTTTATATGTGTCAATGTAATACGGCTGGAGAACTAATTTTTTGTTTTGTTTTTCGTAAAACATTTGCAGTTAGCAAGAGTCATCATCGACTTTTCTTTTATCCAATAAAAAAAGGCTGAAAAGAACAGGAAAGACCTTGACAGATTTTGTGTTCGGGGTAGGTTATACAAAGGGAATGTGTTAGCACCCTTTATATCCATAGTTATCCATGAGCTCTTAATTGCTTAGCTCACTTTTGTAGCGGAGAAAATTTGAGATCAAAACCATTGACTGACTTGACTCGTTATTTCAGTGAAAGTCGCCACCACACTTTATTGTTTCCATAGGAAAGGGTAAAAGAGAGAAATAAACCCAAAGTTTGTTTTTAAAACAAAAAGAGATCTTAGGTACGGGTGTTGATTATACAAGGGGAAGGTTTTAAGCACCCCTCATATCTGTGGTACTCCACAGGAACCTTTTTGAAAATATGTGTTTATAAAAAGATATCGTGTGCGAAAAAAAGGTTTGTTTGATTTTAAAATAAGCTCGAAAAGACATTACATCTTGTGCCTACATACCTCCTTAGTGCAATGGAGAAGTAAGAGTTAACGTAGTTCTGCATAAAAGGGAAGTTTTTAAAAAGGAATAAACACTTTATCATTGTCGGAGAGAATACTCAATAATTAATTTTGAACATGAGAATAGATGGATTCTTTGCATCACAAATGAAAGAAGGGCTCCAACTTGGATAAAATCGATAAGTATGTCATTAGCTCTCTCAATTGGAAAAGATTTCATCATATCAATCAATATCAAAATTGTGGGGTATCACAACTCACTACAACAATTAATCGTGTCTAAACTTTGAAAGAAATGCCAACAAGGGAAAAATATATTTTAGAGAAAGATTTTTAAAAGAGTTTTACAAACATAAGATGATTTTGGAAAAAGGAAGATTTTGAAAATCTAAGAAGGGGAAGATGAAGGGACTATCCTAGAGCATAAAATAAAAGTTAAGGAAAGAACGATTTAACCAAAATAAGAAGCCAACACTTGACATTAAGAGTCAAGGTAGATTTCCCATCCTTTGGACAATCAACACTAAACCAACGCATTAACACTTGGAGATCCAGATGAACTTATTATCCACAGCACAACTTGTATCAAACCTTTAGAACACATTAAAAAATTCTGACAATAATTGGGCAGAGTAACGACTGTGTATAAGCGAAATCCTTATCTCAATTCCTCGGAATTAACCATCAAGGACTTTTGAGGAAACACCTGCACAAACAAACATACAACAACCTAATTTCCATACAGAATAATAGGGTCTAGAGGTACTAAGTCCAAAAGTCCAGATCTCAAAAACGCTCGGGATAATAACTAATAGTCCATAGGGCCTTATGTGTTTTTTGTCGTTTTAAGTTGTTTATTAATGTTTTAGCACGAAAATAAAATATGGTCTAAATGGACAAAAAGAAAATGGCGGAAACATAAACATACGTCTAAATGGATAAAGAGAAAATAGAGGAATCATAAAGAAAATGTCCAAATGGACAAAGAAAAAATAACGGAAACATAAACATGGTGCATGATAAAATGAAGCATAAAGCGAGAAATATAAAAAGCGATATAATAAAATACAGAAATTAAAGTCAATTGTCAATTGTTAGCAAGATGACCATCTTGAAACGTGTCAAGTATATCATCGAAATGTTAGTAATGAAGATCGATGGCGAGTGAATGATGATCTCAAATTTAAATTCAATGAAAGTTTATCAGAAGCTTGATAAAATTATAGTGACTACACGATAAACTTCCATAAGTCTTAAATCAACCGCATACAATCTCTTCCATATGGGATCTTTTTATTCGGGACACAAAATGTTGCGCTATGTTAAGCAGATCAGCAAGTGACTTATGTAGAAGTCACCCTACAACGAGGCCGGTCAACAATTTATGTGCTAACGCATGCGAGAGAAACGATATATAGATCGTTCTCCAAAAGCAATACTGCACAAAAAGAAAATAGGTAGAGATCTCGTCTTTATCACGAATCCATAAGAATTCTAAAGATATCAAAGACTTTCATCGATCAAAATAAAAAGGAATAAAACATGGAACCACATTCAAAAGTTCCTTCCATCTTCAAGTTCAATCACTTAATATTGCAGATTCGGATTTTCATCCTATAAATGCTCTAAGTCCATTGACATTGGAGAGGAATTAGACCTCTAAATTTGTGATTTAAATAAAATACCAAAAGAATGGAGTAGAAGAAGAGTTAGAACCAAAACAAGTTCAAAAAAGGCAAAAAAAACACCATTCCGTCAGCATGCAATCGATTGCTCTAATGGTGGAATCGATTGCACCTCCTTCAATTTTCAAAATCTGCGCGTAACACAATTGTGCAATCGATTGCATGAAGAGAGCAATCGATTGCATGAAGAGAGCAATCGATTGCACTATGCAATTTTTTGAAGAAAACATCAATCAAAGGGAGAAAACTTGTTTAAACATAGAACCAAGCAGCTTATGATCTTGGATCAACTTGTTCACGAAAATACCATCAAAATATCATCAAATAACATCAATGTAGCACCAAAGGTGCATCACACACAAACAATAATGGGTCACATCTTCGAAAATGGAATGGATATAGAGATTTACTAGTTCTTTCACAAACTTTTAATCTTCTTCAAAAACACAACACCAAAGCTTGAATCTACTCACCAATGATGAAGAGATAGTGTTTAGGTGAAGGTTTCTCTCAAAGTTAGTAGGATTTAATATGGAGCTCACTAACTTTTTGTGGAATCAAAGAGCTTTGTGTGATTTGGGGAGAGACGGGGAGTGAAAATGCAAGAGTTTCTTTGGTTTTTCAAGCTTGTTGAATGAAGAGGTGAAGGCCTCTATTTATATGATTAGGCTTGGGATTAGTGGTGGTTTGGAGTTAGGCTTGGTAAATGAAATTAGGTTTGGTAAATGAATTTGGAGCCAAAATTATGATCCAATGGTGTATATGTCATCAAATGAGTGCACATGATAAAATTGATCAAAATGATGTAGAATGGCAGTGAACCTCTCCATCTCCTACAATCTCCAACTTGCTAAAGTCATCACACAACTTGGAGAACCTGGAATTAAAAAGAAACAAAATCTTGAAACAATGGTATGTGTTATTCAATTCATCACAGAACCTTTCGTAATGATTAAGATACCTTTATTCAAGAAATTAAAAAAAGTTATAGGTTTTAAAGAATTAACAAAAACATTAAGAGAAACATTTGAATTCAAGAAATTAAGAAACAAAAATAAAAACACGTCAAGAAATAAAGAAAAAAACAGAAAAAAAATAAAAAACGAAAAACATTTGATTCAAGAAATTAAGAAAAACAACAAAAATCACAAAAAATTTCAACACTTACCTTATTTTTTTCTCATTCTTGTTCAAGTCTATCTCCATAGCTTTTACAGTTGAGTTCGAGGGTGAGTTTGAAGCGGAACGCATTAAGAAAAAAAACAGAAAAAAAAACAAAAAAGAAAACTTCTGATTTCACGAATTAAGAAAAACAACAAAAATCATAAAAAATTTCAACACTTACCTTATTGTTTCCTCATTGTTGATAAAGTCTATCACCATAGCTTGTACAACCGAGGGTGAGTTTGAACCGGAACGTCTTAAGAAAAAAAACAGAAAAAAATCAAAAACGAAAACTTTTGATTTCACGAAATTAAGAAAAACAACGAAAATCACAAAAAATTTCAACACTTACCTTATTGTTTCTTCATTATTAATCGAAGGCGAGAAGTCGAACTCCATAGCTTGTACAGCCGAGTTGGCGAGCGAGGGTGAGTTATTCATCTCTGACGCTTTGAATCCAAAGCTTGAATCTACTCACCAATGATGAAGAGATAGTGTTTAGATGAAGGTTTCGCTCAAAGTTAGTGGGGTTCAATATGGAGCTCACTAACTTTTTGTGGATTAAGAGAGCTTTGTGTGATTTGGGGAGTGAGAATTCAAGAGTTTCTTTGGATTCTCAAGCTTGTTGAATGAAGAGGTGAAGGGCTCTATTTATATAATTTAGGCTTGGGATTAGTCGTGGTTTGGAGTTAGGCTTGGTAAATGAAATTAGGTTAGGTAAATGAATTTGGAGCCAAAATTATCCAATGGTGTATATGTCATCAAATGAGTGTACATGATAAAATTGATCAAAATGATGTAGAATGGCAGTGAATCTCTCCATCTCCTACAATCGCCAACTTGATAAAGTCATCACACAACTTGGAGAACCTAGAATTAAAAAGAAAAAAAATCTTGAAAGATTGGTATGGGTTGCAAAAATTTATAGTGAAACATACAAAAAAATAATTTTACTCACTCTTCCTCATCATCTCCCACAATCATCAATTTATTAAAGTCATCATAGAACCTTTCGTAATGATTAAGAGACCTTTATTCAAGAAATAAAAAAATTATAGGTTTTCAAGAATTAACAAAAGCAATAACAGAAACGTTTGATTTCAAGAAATTAAGAAACAAAAAAAAACACGTCAAGAAATTAAGAAAAAAAAACAGAAATAAAAATAAAAAACGAAAACTTTTAACTCACGAAATTTAGAAAAACAACAAAAATCACAAAAACTTTAAACACTTACCTTATTGTTTCCTCATTCTTGATCAAGTCTATCTCCATAGCTTGTACAACTGAGCTCGAGGGTGAGTTTGAAGCGGAACGCCTTAAGAAAAAAAAACAAAAAAAAACAAAAAAGAAAACTTTTGATTTCATGAAATTAAGAAAAACAACAAAAATACAAAAAATTCAACACTTACCTTATTGTTTCCTCATTCTTGATCAAGTATATCTCCATAGCTTGTACAGCCAAGGGTGAGTTTGAAGCGGAACGCCTTAAGAAAAAAAAATCAAAAACGAAAAACTTTTGATTTCACGAAATTAAGAAAAACAACGAAAATCAGAAAAAATTTCAACACTTACCTTATTGTTTCCTCATTATTGATCGAAGGCGAGAAGTCGAACTCAATAGCTTGTACAGCCGAGTTGGCGAGCGAGGGTGAGTTATTCATCTCTGACGCTTTGAATCCAAAGGTTGAATCTACTCACCAATGATGAAGAGATAGTGTTTAAATGAAGGTTTCGCTCAAAGTTAGTGGGGTTCAATATGGAGCTCACTAACTTTTTGTGGAATAAGAGAGCTATGGTGATTTGGGGAGTGAAAATTCAAGAGTTTCTTTGGATTTTCAAGCTTGTTGAATGAAGAGGTGAAGGCCTCTATTTATATAATTTAGGCTTGGGATTAGTCATGGTTTGGAGTTATGCTTGGTAAATGAAATTAGGTTTGGTAAATGAATTTGGAGCCAAAATTATGATCCAATGGTGTATATGTCATCAAATGAGTGTACATGATAAAATTGATCAAAATGATGTAGAATGGCAGTGAACCTCTCCATCTCCTACAATCGCCAACTTGATAAAATCATCACACAACTTGGAGAACCTAGAATTAAAAAGAAAAAAAATCTTGAAAGACTGGTATGGGTTGCAAAAATTTATAGTGAAACATAAAAAAAAATAACTTTACTCACTCTTCCTCGTCATCTCCCACAATCATCAATTTATTAAAGTCATCACAGAACCTTTCGTAATGATTAAGAGACCTTTATTCAAGAAATAAAAAAAAAGTTATTGGTTTTCAAGAATTTACAAAAAGATTAACAGAAACGTTTGATTTCAAGAAATTAAGAAACAAAAATAAAAACACGTCAAGAAATTAAGAAAAAAAACAGAAAAAAAATAAAAAACGAAAACTTTTGATTCACGAAATTAAGAAAAACAACAAAACTCACAAAAACTTTAAACACTTACCTTATTGTTTCCTCATTCTTGATCAAGTCTATCTCCGTAGCTTGTACAACTGAGCTCGAGGGTGAGTTTGAAGCGGAACGCCTTAAGAAAAAAAAAACAGAAAAAAACAAAAAAGAAAACTTTTGATTTCACGAAATTAAGAAAAACAACAAAAATACAAAAAATTCAACACTTACCTTATTGTTTCCTCATTCTTGATCAAGTATATCTCCATAGCTTGTACAGCCGAGGGTGAGTTTGAAGCGGAACGCCTTAAGAAAAAAAAAACAGAAAAAAAAATCAAAAACGAAAAGCTTTTTATTTCACGAAATTAAGAAAAACAACGAAAATCACAAAAAATTTCAACACTTACCTTATTGTTTCCCATTATTGATCGAAGGCGAGAAGTCGAACTCAATAGCTTGTACAGCCAAGTTGGCGAGCGAGGGTGAGTTATTCATCTCTGACGCTTTGAATCCAAAGCTTGAATCTACTCACCACTGATGAAGAGATAGTGTTTAGATGAAGGTTTCGCTCAAAGTTAGTGGGGTTCAATATGGAGCTCACTAACTTTTTTGTTGAATAAGAGAGCTTTGTGTGATTTGGGGAGTGAAAATTCAAGAGTTTCTTTGGATTTTCAAGCTTGTTGAATGAAGAGGTGAAGGGCTCTATTTATATAATTTAGGCTTGGGATTAGTCGTGGTTTGAAGTTATGCTTGGTAAATGAAATTAGGTTTGGTAAATGAATTTGGAGCCAAAATTATGATCCAATGGTGTATATGTCATCAAATGAGTGTACATGATAAAATTGATCAAAATGATGTAGAATGGCAGTGAACCTCTCCATCTCCTACAATCGCCAACTTGATAAAATCATCACACAACTTGGAGAACCTAGAATTAAAAAGAAAAAAAATCTTGAAAGACTGGTATGGGTTGCAAAAATTTATAGTGAAACATAAAAAAAAATAACTTTACTCACTCTTCCTCGTCATCTCCCACAATCATCAATTTATTAAAGTCATCACAGAACCTTTCGTAATGATTAAGAGACCTTTATTCAAGAAATAAAAAAAAAAGTTATTGGTTTTCAAGAATTTACAAAAAGATTAACAGAAACGTTTGATTTCAAGAAATTAAGAAACAAAAATAAAAACACGTCAAGAAATTAAGAAAAAAAACAGAAAAAAAATAAAAAACGAAAACTTTTGATTCACGAAATTAAGAAAAACAACAAAACTCACAAAAACTTTAAACACTTACCTTATTGTTTCCTCATTCTTGATCAAGTCTATCTCCGTAGCTTGTACAACTGAGCTCGAGGGTGAGTTTGAAGCGGAACGCCTTAAGAAAAAAAAAACAGAAAAAAACAAAAAAGAAAACTTTTGATTTCACGAAATTAAGAAAAACAACAAAAATACAAAAAATTCAACACTTACCTTATTGTTTCCTCATTCTTGATCAAGTATATCTCCATAGCTTGTACAGCCGAGGGTGAGTTTGAAGCGGAACGCCTTAAGAAAAAAAAAACAGAAAAAAAAATCAAAAACGAAAAGCTTTTTATTTCACGAAATTAAGAAAAACAACGAAAATCACAAAAAATTTCAACACTTACCTTATTGTTTCCCATTATTGATCGAAGGCGAGAAGTCGAACTCAATAGCTTGTACAGCCAAGTTGGCGAGCGAGGGTGAGTTATTCATCTCTGACGCTTTGAATCCAAAGCTTGAATCTACTCACCACTGATGAAGAGATAGTGTTTAGATGAAGGTTTCGCTCAAAGTTAGTGGGGTTCAATATGGAGCTCACTAACTTTTTTGTTGAATAAGAGAGCTTTGTGTGATTTGGGGAGTGAAAATTCAAGAGTTTCTTTGGATTTTCAAGCTTGTTGAATGAAGAGGTGAAGGGCTCTATTTATATAATTTAGGCTTGGGATTAGTCGTGGTTTGAAGTTATGCTTGGTAAATGAAATTAGGTTTGGTAAATGAATTTGGAGCCAAAATTATGATCCAATGGTGTATATGTCATCAAATGAGTGTACATGATAAAATTGATCAAAATGATGTAGAATGGCAGTGAACCTCTCCATCTCCTACAATCGCCAACTTGATAAAATCATCACACAACTTGGAGAACCTAGAATTAAAAAGAAAAAAAATCTTGAAAGACTGGTATGGGTTGCAAAAATTTATAGTGAAACATAAAAAAAAAATAACTTTACTCACTCTTCCTCGTCATCTCCCACAATCATCAATTTATTAAAGTCATCACAGAACCTTTCGTAATGATTAAGAGACCTTTATTCAAGAAATAAAAAAAAAGTTATTGGTTTTCAAGAATTTACAAAAAGATTAACAGAAACGTTTGATTTCAAGAAATTAAGAAACAAAAATAAAAACACGTCAAGAAATTAAGAAAAAAAACAGAAAAAAAATAAAAAACGAAAACTTTTGATTCACGAAATTAAGAAAAACAACAAAACTCACAAAAACTTTAAACACTTACCTTATTGTTTCCTCATTCTTGATCAAGTCTATCTCCGTAGCTTGTACAACTGAGCTCGAGGGTGAGTTTGAAGCGGAACGCCTTAAGAAAAAAAAAACAGAAAAAAACAAAAAAGAAAACTTTTGATTTCACGAAATTAAGAAAAACAACAAAAATTCAAAAAATTCAACACTTACCTTATTGTTTCCTCATTCTTGATCAAGTATATCTCCATAGCTTGTACAGCCGAGGGTGAGTTTGAAGCGGAACGCCTTAAGAAAAAAAAAACAGAAAAAAAAATCAAAAACGAAAAGCTTTTTATTTCACGAAATTAAGAAAAACAACGAAAATCACAAAAAATTTCAACACTTACCTTATTGTTTCCCATTATTGATCGAAGGCGAGAAGTCGAACTCAATAGCTTGTACAGCCAAGTTGGCGAGCGAGGGTGAGTTATTCATCTCTGACGCTTTGAATCCAAAGCTTGAATCTACTCACCACTGATGAAGAGATAGTGTTTAGATGAAGGTTTCGCTCAAAGTTAGTGGGGTTCAATATGGAGCTCACTAACTTTTTTGTTGAATAAGAGAGCTTTGTGTGATTTGGGGAGTGAAAATTCAAGAGTTTCTTTGGATTTTCAAGCTTGTTGAATGAAGAGGTGAAGGGCTCTATTTATATAATTTAGGCTTGGGATTAGTCGTGGTTTGAAGTTATGCTTGGTAAATGAAATTAGGTTTGGTAAATGAATTTGGAGCCAAAATTATGATCCAATGGTGTATATGTCATCAAATGAGTGTACATGATAAAATTGATCAAAATGATGTAGAATGGCAGTGAACCTCTCCATCTCCTACAATCGCCAACTTGATAAAATCATCACACAACTTGGAGAACCTAGAATTAAAAAGAAAAAAAATCTTGAAAGACTGGTATGGGTTGCAAAAATTTATAGTGAAACATAAAAAAAAATAACTTTACTCACTCTTCCTCGTCATCTCCCACAATCATCAATTTATTAAAGTCATCACAGAACCTTTCGTAATGATTAAGAGACCTTTATTCAAGAAATAAAAAAAAAGTTATTGGTTTTCAAGAACTTACAAAAAGATTAACAGAAACGTTTGATTTCAAGAAATTAAGAAACAAAAATAAAAACACGTCAAGAAATTAAGAAAAAAAACAGAAAAAAAATAAAAAACGAAAACTTTTGATTCACGAAATTAAGAAAAACAACAAAACTCACAAAAACTTTAAACACTTACCTTATTGTTTCCTCATTCTTGATCAAGTCTATCTCCGTAGCTTGTACAACTGAGCTCGAGGGTGAGTTTGAAGCGGAACGCCTTAAGAAAAAAAAAACAGAAAAAAACAAAAAAGAAAACTTTTGATTTCACGAAATTAAGAAAAACAACAAAAATACAAAAAATTCAACACTGACCTTATTGTTTCCTCATTCTTGATCAAGTATATCTCCATAGCTTGTACAGCCGAGGGTGAGTTTGAAGCGGAACGCCTTAAGAAAAAAAAAACAGAAAAAAAATCAAAAACGAAAAGCTTTTTATTTCACGAAATTAAGAAAAACAACGAAAATCACAAAAAATTTCAACACTTACCTTATTGTTTCCCATTATTGATCGAAGGCGAGAAGTCGAACTCAATAGCTTGTACAGCCAAGTTGGCGAGCGAGGGTGAGTTATTCATCTCTGACGCTTTGAATCCAAAGCTTGAATCTACTCACCACTGATGAAGAGATAGTGTTTAGATGAAGGTTTCGCTCAAAGTTAGTGGGGTTCAATATGGAGCTCACTAACTTTTTTGTTGAATAAGAGAGCTTTGTGTGATTTGGGGAGTGAAAATTCAAGGGTTTCTTTGGATTTTCAAGCTTGTTGAATGAAGAGGTGAAGGGCTCTATTTATATAATTTAGGCTTGGGATTAGTCGTGGTTTGAAGTTATGCTTGGTAAATGAAATTAGGTT
The DNA here is from genome assembly GCF_029867415.1 of Vicia villosa. Lineage (NCBI taxonomy): Eukaryota > Viridiplantae > Streptophyta > Magnoliopsida > Fabales > Fabaceae > Vicia > Vicia villosa. The sequence continues at coordinate 627,302 of NW_026705121.1, forward strand.
TGGTAAATGAATTTGGAGCCAAAATTATGATCCAATGGTGTATATGTCATCAAATGAGTGTACATGATAAAATTGATCAAAATGATGTAGAATGGCAGTGAACCTCTCCATCTCCTACAATCGCCAACTTGATAAAATCATCACACAACTTGGAGAACCTAGAATTAAAAAGAAAAAAAATCTTGAAAGACTGGTATGGGTTGCAAAAATTTATAGTGAAACATAAAAAAAAATAACTTTACTCACTCTTCCTCGTCATCTCCCACAATCATCAATTTATTAAAGTCATCACAGAACCTTTCGTAATGATTAAGAGACCTTTATTCAAGAAATAAAAAAAAAGTTATTGGTTTTCAAGAATTTACAAAAAGATTAACAGAAACGTTTGATTTCAAGAAATTAAGAAACAAAAATAAAAACACGTCAAGAAATTAAGAAAAAAAACAGAAAAAAAATAAAAAACGAAAACTTTTGATTCACGAAATTAAGAAAAACAACAAAACTCACAAAAACTTTAAACACTTACCTTATTGTTTCCTCATTCTTGATCAAGTCTATCTCCGTAGCTTGTACAACTGAGCTCGAGGGTGAGTTTGAAGCGGAACGCCTTAAGAAAAAAAAAACAGAAAAAAACAAAAAAGAAAACTTTTGATTTCACGAAATTAAGAAAAACAACAAAAATACAAAAAATTCAACACTTACCTTATTGTTTCCTCATTCTTGATCAAGTATATCTCCATAGCTTGTACAGCCGAGGGTGAGTTTGAAGCGGAACGCCTTAAGAAAAAAAAAACAGAAAAAAAAATCAAAAACGAAAAGCTTTTTATTTCACGAAATTAAGAAAAACAACGAAAATCACAAAAAATTTCAACACTTACCTTATTGTTTCCCATTATTGATCGAAGGCGAGAAGTCGAACTCAATAGCTTGTACAGCCAAGTTGGCGAGCGAGGGTGAGTTATTCATCTCTGACGCTTTGAATCCAAAGCTTGAATCTACTCACCACTGATGAAGAGATAGTGTTTAGATGAAGGTTTCGCTCAAAGTTAGTGGGGTTCAATATGGAGCTCACTAACTTTTTTGTTGAATAAGAGAGCTTTGTGTGATTTGGGGAGTGAAAATTCAAGAGTTTCTTTGGATTTTCAAGCTTGTTGAATGAAGAGGTGGAGGGCTCTATTTATATAATTTAGGCTTGGGATTAGTCGTGGTTTGAAGTTATGCTTGGTAAATGAAATTAGGTTTGGTAAATGAATTTGGAGCCAAAATTATGATCCAATGGTGTATATGTCATCAAATGAGTGTACATGATAAAATTGATCAAAATGATGTAGAATGGCAGTGAACCTCTCCATCTCCTACAATCGCCAACTTGATAAAATCATCACACAACTTGGAGAACCTAGAATTAAAAAGAAAAAAAATCTTGAAAGACTGGTATGGGTTGCAAAAATTTATAGTGAAACATAAAAAAAAATAACTTTACTCACTCTTCCTCGTCATCTCCCACAATCATCAATTTATTAAAGTCATCACAGAACCTTTCGTAATGATTAAGAGACCTTTATTCAAGAAATAAAAAAAAAGTTATTGGTTTTCAAGAATTTACAAAAAGATTAACAGAAACGTTTGATTTCAAGAAATTAAGAAAAAAAACAGGAAAAAAAATCAAAAACGAAAACTTTTGATTCACGAAATTAAGAAAAACAACAAAAATTACAAAAAATTTCAACACTTACCTTATTGTTTCCTCATTCTTGATCAAGTATATCTCCATAGCTTGTACAGCTGAGTTCAAGGGTGAGTTTGAAGCGGAACGCCTTAAGAAAAAAAAACAGAAAAAAAAAACAAAAACGAAAACTTTTGATTTCAGGAAATTAAGAAAAACAACAAAAATCACAAAAATTTCAACACTTACCTTATTGTTACCTCATTCTTGATCAAGTCAATCTCCATAGCTTGTACAGCCGAGCGTGAGTTTGAAGCGGAACGCCTTAAGAAAAAAAACAGAAGAAAAATAAAAAACGATAACTTTTGATTTCACAAAATTAAGAAAAACATTGAAAATCACAAAAAATTTCAACACTTACCTTATTGTTACCTCATTCTAGATCAAAGGCGAGAAGTCGAACTCCATAGCTTGTACAGCCGAGTTGGCGAGCAAGGGTGAGTAATTCATCTCTGATGCTTTGAATCCAAAGCTTGAATCGACTCACCAATAATGAAGAGATAGTATTTAGATGAAGGTTTCGCTCAAAGTTAGTGGGGTTCAATATGGAGCTCACTAACTTTTTGTGGAATAAGAGAGCTTTGTGTGATTTGGGGAGATATGGGGAGTGAAAATGCAAGAGTTTCTTTGGCTTTTCAAGCTTGTTGAATGAAGAGGTGAAGGCCTCTATTTATATGATTTAGGCTTGGGATTAGTGGTGGTTTGGAGTTAGGCTTGGTAAATGAAATTAGGTTTGGTAAATGAATTTGGAGCCAAAATTATGATCCAATGGTGTATATGTCATCAAATGTGTGTACATGATAAAATTGATAAAAATAATGTAGGGAATTAATTATGAAATCTAGAACATTCACCCCACCCATGAAAATGGTGACACATTCCTCAAAAGCTGAAAATTGCCTTCATTTTTCCAATTTCGCACTGGTGCAATCGATTGCTTCCTTGGTGCAATCGATTGTACTGCTCAAATCTAGTGCAAAAATAGTTTGTGCAATTGATTGCACAAAAGACATAAGGCAAATCTAGTACAAAACAAATTGGTGCAATCGATTTCTCTCTTTGTGCAATCGATTGCTTGCTGAAGACTGCTGAAAAATGCCTTTTTGATGGATATTTTGACTTGGTACCTACAAAACACAAACATACAAAAGCACAAAGAAATCTTTTTGGTATTTTGGCTAGTATAACATATACAAACTAAATAAACATTGGTGCTCGATGATTCCCCTTACAGATGAGGTGAGCACATAACCAAAAGCAGAGCTTTAAGATGGAACTCTTGATTAATGGTTGAGATGTGAATGATGTATGATCTCGGGGTCAAAATTTTGGGTATGACAAATTTGTTTGATTTGTGTGTGTGTGCTTTTACAAATTATATGGAGTGCCAATAGTAAGGCATACTTTGTAATAATTCTTGTATCAGTCCTCAAGAAGGTATTCAAAATGTTTTTTTGAAAATATTTGTTTGAAGTGTCAACAGTAAGGTAGCTTGCTTTTATGATAACTCTTCTATCAGTCTTCAAAAGTGTTGATAAAGCGTTTTGAAATTTTTTGTTTTGAAAGCGTGAGGTGTGAAAATGATTTTTTAGTGTGAGCAAGCAATTAGGAGCATCTACCCACTAAGTATTGGTCCTTTCTATTCTATTCTGTTTCCTTTGGAGATAATATTCTCCATGCCATTAGTTGGTAGGAAATCCTATCTATTCGATGTGAAGGGACAAGCGTAAGGTCATCGAATAGTCATCAAAGGCAACATTTGTAAGGATATCTTAGCATTCTCGAAGGGACTATCATCATTTTGTAGGGTCATCGAGGGACAAGATCATTTTTCCAAAGGCAACTAGAAGGGTCATTGAGGGACTATGATCTTTTTGTGTCGAAGGGACGATGATGATTTATTTGTGAGCGTCATTTGCTAAGATATCCCTACGTTCGAGGGACATGACTATTGTAATCGTAAGTCAACAAGAGAGATTACCCTAGAGGTGTATGTGTGAGAAGTGTGTTGTTTTCGGTTTATTTATCTTTTGAAATTAGGTTAGCTATGTCCAATTTGTTAGTCTTTACATGCAGACCCTAATTACTAACAATTATATACAGTAATAGGCAAAACAAAATAAAGGTCCTAGACTATTACAAGGCTTCGGGAGCGGGGGTACAAATAATAAAATGGGAAAAAGTAAAATCCTAATTAACTATTACAACCATGGAGCAGATACAATAATTGGTAAAAAATGCGGGAAAGTAAAATCTAAACTATTACAAGACTTTGATTAACATATACAATTTCCCAAAAATAAATAATAGGCAAAAAAATAAAAATAAAAAAGGAATTAGGGTTTAGAAAAAAAGTTTTAGGGCTAGTTAAGTTAGTTATTAGGTTAAATTAATGAAAATATGACTTATTGTTAACCCCCAATTGTTGAACCTAAACCTAAATATTTAAATGAGTTGGAAAATTAGATTATGGCCAAAAATTAAGAATAACCCTAATTTGGCTTAAAAAAGGTTTTGACCAAAAATGTTAGAGATTTGGTGATTAAAAGAAGATTAGTGTTAGTAATTAAGTGGAGAGAAAAACAAGTGTAAAAAGGATTAATGAAGTAAAAAAGATGGCCAAAAAAATTGCATGGGGCAGGACCTGAACCCACCTACTTGAGGTCAAGGGATAAAGCTCCATCCACTTGACCAATCCATAGGAAACCTGTTCATAAACCACGGTTGCCCAAAATCACAAAGAACAAACTATAGCCATGGCAATTCACCATTCCTCCACTAATTCTCAAAACAAATGATCCGGAAACATTCTATGCATTCATACAAACAATAAGATATGATCAAAATATTTTGATCCTCACGTGCAATGTTCCGGTTGAGAAAAAGATTGGAAAAATAGAAAAGTGATTAAAATAAAATCAAAAAATATGAAAACCTGAGCAGATAAAAAATATAAAATATAAAAAAATATAAAAAATAAAATAAAATAAGATCACGAACATACAATTTTTTTTGGATTTTTTTGAAAATATGAAAATAGAAATTAAATTAAATAAAATAGAAAAAAGAGGAATTTGCGATTTTGAGGGTCGAAATAATTTAGAATTCTATTCTAATTGAATATTGTCCCACGATTTTGTTCTGAACTTCTGAAAAAAATTGGCGCAAATCGAAACAGTAGTTTCAAAACTCAGTTAGAGGTTTAGATGAGTTTGTTGTAAATTATGTTCAACCTTTAACCTTTCAATTTCATAGTTTTGTATTGTTAGGGTTTATGATGAAATTGCATGAATTTGTGACTGAAAACATGTTTTGAATGATGATTGATGATGAATGATGTTTGATGTTATGATTATATGTGTTTAATTGATGTTTGGAATGAGTTTTGGATGGTGGATGTGGGATTATGCAGGTCTGTTCGCTCTGTTATTTTTCTGCATAATCGTGCATCCGCTAAGCGGGCTTAGGCTCCTTAAGCGGATGCTGCTAAATTTGGAAAAATTTGCGAGCTCGCTAAGCAAAGCTCTAGCCCTTTTTAGGCGTGCTGGTGGTCCGCTAAGTTGAGCTCAGCAAAGGTTCGCTACTATCCCTAGCGGCTCGAAAGCCGCTAAGCGGACCTGTTTGTGCAAAACTTGTTCAAACTTTGAAATGATGTAACTTTTGATCCGTAACTCCGTTTTATGCGTCGTTTGAAGCGTTGGGAAGCTAATGAAATTATCAATATAATAGAAGTAGAATGGTTAGAACATGATGAATAAATTATGATTTTGTTAACATGTAATTATGTATATGTGCATTGTAACTTGATAATTTGTGAATAACATTGTGATGGCATGTTATATGGTGTAATATTATTGATGTGTATGAATGAATATGTGTTATTTGAATGTTCTTGCGGATAATGATTACTTGATGACTTAATTATGATGTGGTTGTATGTATGTGAATATGTGTTGATGAAATGTGAATAACATGTGTTGATATGATACGTTATAATATATTCATATTGTATACCGTAATGAATTGATGAGAATGTGCACAAATATATTGGTAATTGTTTACTAAATGTATATTGAGATGTTGAATTAGTGAATACTATGAGTATGATTGCTATGCGAGTGATAACATGTTACTTGAATTGTATTTATGTAATATGTGAATTTGTGTTGATTGATAATAATATTGTTGGCAGGATATGTGATATTATATTCATGATGAATGTGTTGATGTTGTTGTTAAGAATATGAATCGTTGATGTTTTTTGTTAACATGATGGACTCTTCGTTGTTGTTGTTGTCGTAACATGATGAATTTGTTGTTGTTGTTGTTGTTGCTAGTATGTGGAATTTGATGTTGGTGTAGACCCTATGGTCACATATTGATGAATTTATTGTGATGTATTTGTGAAGTGAAGTATTTATGTATGATGATGCAACATAGCGACGTGATTGTGAAGTGATGCATTTTTATGAATGATGATTTTGTTGTTGTTGAAGTTAGAAATTATATTAATAATGTTTGATGGTGATTTAGATGATATTGTGATGTGTCGTATATGTTGTGTTTGTATAGATGTTGCATTCATTGAGTCACATCCTTTTGCATAAAGCGACGGTGGCTTTAATGGCAAATAGCGACGGTATGCCCAATGGCAAAATTGAGGCGGTGGGAGTTTTACTCCAATTGGTAACACATGCATTTGCATTAGTAGAGTCACATGGGAATTGAATTTGAGTCTTATTTGGTCATATTATTGTGACTTGATGAAGATATGTTTGTTGTGATGTGATGACTTGATGACGAGATGTTTGTCGTGTTGTGTTAGAATCTTACTTGTGAAGCGACGGTGGCTTTAATGGCAAATAGCGACGGTATGCCCAATGGGAAAATTGAGGCGGTGGGAGTTTTACTCCAATTGGTAACACATGCATTTGCATTAGTAGAGTCGCATGGGAATTGAATTTGAGTCTTATTTGGTCATATTATTGTGACTTGATGAAGATATGTTTGTTGTGATGTGATGACTTGATGACGAGATGTTTGTCGTGTTGTGTTAGAATCTTACTTGTGAATTGCATATATTGTCATGGTTGATTGTTGACATTGTTGTTGTTTCATAAGTTAATTATGTGATTTGGATTGTTGAGATGATGATATGTTTATTGTGACGTGATGATAATGTAATTGTGAATTTGAATACATTGTCCTAATTGATTAATGATATTGTTGTCGTTTTGAAAGACGTATTACATTGATGAGTTGTTTCGTGATGAAAATCGTTGTATGATGTTATGTGATGTGAAGTGGTGAAATTATGTATGATCTATATCTCCTATATTATTTATCATGCATTCCTTTATATTGTAAGATATCTCACCCCTTTGCTGATATTTCCCCTATCATGGGAAATGGGAAGGTACTCAAGATTAGCCGTGGATGTTCGAGGTTATTTATGTGAAGTATTTAAGCTGCTTTATGGCAAGTCGAGTTGGTGTCCATTTCTCTAATACGTAGCACTCGGGGGGATTAGTCGTTATTGTTTGATTGTTGTATTTTAAGTTGAATTGAAAGATCGATGTTCATAAGTTGGAAGTTGTGAATGAAGTTATGTTTCCAAATTCTATGTATCATTATTAAATGCAATATAAGTATGTTTGTTTGGTTAAGTCAAATTGTGACATCCCACTGTTTAATTGAAGATTTAAATGCACTCTGATTTTCACTTATAATTGCGGGGTAGATTTGGGGTGTTTCAGTGGTGACGGTGAAAAATTAAGACAAAAACCATTGAACTGACTTGACTCATTATTCTAGTGAAATTCGCCACTACGCTTTATTATTTCCAAAGGAAATGGGAAAAGAGAGAAATAAAACTCAAAGAAGTTTTTCAAATCAAAGCTAATAAAATAAATCAGAGATCTTAGGTACGGGGGTTGGTTATGCAAGGGGAATCTTGAGCATAGTCAAAATAATCTTGAGGTATTTGAGTGACACATCTACTTGTGGTCTACTGATGTATCCTACAAATCTAATTAAAATGTACTCCTTGATGGCCTATATTGATTCAGATTGGCTAAATGATTGGGGTCACATACCTATCTCCCAATTTTAAACCATTCAAAGTTGAAAAATAAACAAATTATACGACGGTAACACACCTATCAATCCCTCTAAACCTTTCACTACTATATAGTGAAAATTATCAAACGTCATAACAATGACCAGAGTTGTCCTCCCCGTAAACCATTATCCCGCGAATAAACGGTGAAAACCACAAAAAGTTTACGTTATTTCACTTTTTATTTTTTCTTCTCTCTCTCTCTCTCTCTCTCTCTCTCTCTCTCTCTCTTCTTTTTTCATCTTCACGTATCTCTCACCTTCTTTCTTCGCACAGACTTGGATCATGTTCATTCCCAAATCGTATCAAGTTCTACTTCTATCAATGAATCTGTAAGTTTCAATTTCCTTGTCTCTTAATGCTTCTATCAATTTGGGTTTACTATGAACTCAGTTATTTCGTTTTAATAATGGTAGCCTATAGTTTTTGAATGTCTTTGATCTCTTTTTTTAAATGTCATTATTTTGAATGTTATATGATTCAGTTAAAAGTTTAAAACCAAAATTACGATGGTTTGAACTGCCAGGATGTCACATTCACGACTATTTGAAATCATCGCAATCAATAATGGAAACAAAAATCAAATAGAATTTCACGACGGTAGGTAACCGTCACAATATTCAATTTACCTCAGTTCCATAACCGTCTTGAGAGAGAATGAAAATTGTTGTGACAATTTTGACAATCGTCGCAATACAGCCTCGCGACGTACGTTTCTGCGACAGAATGGCAACTGTTGTGACTTACGAATTGTGGCGGTTCTAACTGTCGTAACTTGGCAACATGAAATGTCGCAATGTGCTAATTTTCATGTGGTTCTTCTTACACAATTGATGGAATTTGTTCCTAAATGTCAACTTTAGGAATCCTATTAAAAGCGTCTCAATCGGAAATATCCATGATTGTCGATGAATCAAAAGTTGTTGGTGAAGATGTGTTGTACCCCAATTTCTGACCCTAAGATCTCACCTCATTTTGCATTGAGCAACAAGAGTGTGATCATCATTGTCATTATACATAATCATTCATGCATCCTTTGCTAACCAACAATATATAAAAATAGATAGGTGACTGGTCAAGAGACTCATACAAATTAGGGTTTTAAGGCTCACAAAGGAGCTCAAGCATTCTCGTGTTCTCAAGTGATTTCCCTCATCAATACCCAAGCCCAAATATGGTTCAATTCAAGATCAACTACTTTCAAATTTATCCGGTACACAATTAGGGTTATTGACCTATTCAAGGATCTCAAATGAATCATTATAATCCACTCATAACATCCATTTATCTATAAGAGCTTGATTCCATTGATGCTTAGAAGAAATCAACTCATTTGATCAAAGTCAACTTTTCAAGATCACCTTTGACTTTTGAGAAATTTGGTCAACCAAGGACTTTTGAACATCAAAATCATGAATATATGATTATTGAAGTGATTTGATCAAGAAAAATCAAGAAAATCAACCAAAGATCCAAAAGTCAATAATTAGGGTTTTGATTTTTTCATGAAGAAAACACATGCTCTTGCTCAATTTTGAAATGCCATAACTTCCTCAATACTTGGTCAAATTTTGTGCTCCAAAGCCTCATTTGAAGAGAATATTAAGATCTACAACTTTGACAATGTGAGCATTTTGGAAAAGTGACTTTAATCACCAACAACTATTGCATTGAGCCTCTACATTGTTTGATCTACACCAAACGCAACACAAGTCTAACAAGAAACACCTTAATTTGTAGGGGAGTCACCCTAAGTTAAAGCTTTCCAAAGTACCATTGAGACCATAACTTTCTCGTTTCTACACAAACAAGCAAAGTGACACAACTTGAGCATGGGGACTCCAAATGATCTGATTTCCCCCTAACAAACCACAAATTGAGCCTATAAATAAAGGCCTTTGGTTCTGAAACCAAACACACAAAAATTATCAAAATCACTACTCCACTTGCAACTTCAAAATTGTCACTTTGCATAAACTTAGATTTTTTTAGTTCCAAGTGTTTTTTGTGTCAAACAAACATCCAAACACCTTCCATATACCTCATAGAAGCTATCCAAACCTTAACATCAAATCTGTAACACCTTGAATACCATTCCCCATTTTCAACTTTTGCCATTTGCAAAAGGATTCGGGTAGAGCATTTTGAGCAACTTCAAAGGGTTCTAAGCATTCAAATAACTCACCAAGGTCCAAGGAAGCTATCCAGATGATCATTTCACTTATGGAATTCCATTAATCCAAGTTTCAACTTCCAACTTCAGAGATAAGTTCTTCAAACTTGAACTCCCTCGTTTATGCATCCTTTTTTATAAAACTTGATTCTATTATGTTCAGCATGATGTAAGGATCAAAACCCCTCTGTTTGTGTTCATTTATCATTTGTATATACCATTTAGTTTGAAATTGAAGTTTTAGGGTTCATACGAGTTTTAGATAAATTCTTGAGTAATAGTTTGAATAAATTGTTGTTTGATACATGTCTGGATTTGTGTTGAAAAACGGAACAAGTTTCATGGAAAAGATTGAGTTTCGAGGGAGATGAAATTTCCCGAATTTATTGTCTCAAGGAAGAAGATGAAGTTCATATTCTGATTTTATGAACTTTGTTTATATTATATTTAATGGTATGTGTTTTAATAAGTGGATGTATGACCACCCAAGTGGTAATGCGCGCTCTGTTAAGACTTTCTCCCTTGCTTAGGTCGCAGGTTCGATCCCATTTTGTGATTTTATTTGCTTTTTACACATTTCTGATTGTGCTACATATTTATTAAACCAAGTTCATCATTCAAACACACCAAGCGCTTGGCCCAGTGGTAAATGTTTTAAACTGTGAGCATTAGGACGCGGGTTCAAGACCTGCCAAGTACAAAGCTTTTTTTTATCACTAGTTTTATTATATTATTTTTACAACTTAGATATCTTATTTAAAATAGCAAATCAACTTAATTTTATTTGATTTTTGTACATTCCCTCTTTATGGGACATATTTTGTGAATATATTTTTAAAAGTCCAAAAATACTTTTATTTGATCAACTTTTAATTAATTCAAAAATGGTATTTTAATACCCTTTCAAAAAACCTTTTTTTTTTCAAAATATTTTCAAGTGATCTTTCACAAATTAATTTGTATATTTGTGTGAACCAATTAAGGTTAGATTAGAATAAGTCAACCTTGAAGATGTTAGCATGATCCCTTAGTTGATTGACCTAGGATTTTGTTTAAACTTTGTAAATAAAAATGATCAGGTTAATTAACATATGATCAAAACCCTAATCCAATCCCTTTGATATCTTGATCTCATTGCAATACCATGTTGATATTAACTTGTTTCTATGATCTCTCCTTGTTATCCACTTGTACATATGTTTGTTGATTTACATCTTTGTACATTTATACTTTGGTTATGTTTCTATACTGTAAATATATACATTGTTAAACTAACCTCACATTCATGAAATATTTACTCATCCATCATATATCATACTTATACATACATGATATGATCTTACGGTATGTCATTCCTTTTATTCATAATACCTTCTGTACTTGACTTTATACATTGATATCTTTGTTTATACTCACCCTTTGATGATATCCGTGATGCACACACCATGCCTCACACACCACTTGAGATACTCACCCTTAATTCTTTCTTGAGATGTATGATTCCTCATTGTTGCTAAAATCCAAAGGAATGAGAATGGTATTAACTAAAATTGTCAAGATACTCACTCTCTTTTCCAACTCTTTTACTTTGTGCTTAGTATTCTTAAAGCTTAGCACTTCCTCCCTATTTTAAAATGGTTTTGTATTGTTGTTAGCTGAAGATTTTGTTTTATGTTGTTTATCCTTCGAAGGAGTTGAGAATCGAAGGAAAGATGGTTACTGATGGCCATCCCTTAAAAAGTAAAAGAATGGCTACTGATGGTCATGCTTCGAAAAATAAAGACTTCTAAGTTCGATGAAGATAAGTGAACGCTGAAAGATTAATGAAAGCATATGTCTTCGGGACTTAGACAAAATTCATAGAATATGTATTCAAGTATTACTACTTAGCGTGTTTTTTAGTAGTGTTTGTTTAATACACTGCCACGCGTCGAAGATGGACTCAGGCGGGAAGATTTGAAATTCGAAGACGGTTTCGTAACCTTTCAACAACAGATGGCTTCGCTGGAAGTTCTGATGAGAAACGTGGCAGCAGATTAGTATAGGACCGTTAAGGTCGAAACTAGTATAAATAGGAGTCTTAGTGTTAGGATTCTGTGTGTTCATTTTGTACAAATCACTCACATATTTACTCAAGTATCAAGCGTTAAGAGAAAGAGTTCGCTGAGAAAATGTACGTATGACACCACCATTTTAATACATGTGTATTATCTTTTTGTTTTTATCTTTCAGAATTACTGCATTTCGTTTACTTCTTGCCATTTACGTTTCTGCATCTTTACTTTAACGTCATTTACTTTCGAATTACTTTCATGCTATTTACTTTCAAAGTCTTTTATATTTCTGCAGTTTAAGATTCTTTACGTTTCAATTGTCCTTTTAATTTTTTATGTCATGTCACTTCGTTGAAGTCACATTTATATGTAACAAAGTGATTGTCAAGACTATTTGTTCTGTTAATCGAACAACGCTTATTGAAGAAGACAAATAATGAATATGGTTCGAACAAACATTGATAACAATCTTCTTGACTATGTGTCCTAGGATCAATCTAGTCGATCCTGCAAGTAACCAAATCATATTTATTATAGTTTGGAAGACTAGCGGTTGTTTACCGGAAATCACCGTAAACAAATTGGCACGCCCAGTGGGACAGTGTCAAGCAGATTGTTTTAATCAATTGCTTTATTTTTGTCTAGACAATATCAAGATCTTGTATGAACCTTAGGAACGGTAAATTAAAGAACAGTGCACAACCGATTCCCAAATGAAGGTACAACAGGAAAATGGTCGTTACGGCCAGTGCAGGGGGTAATCAAGATCCCCCACAAGGTTCAGGATCAGGAGCGGCAAATTCGACTTCTACTCAAGAAACACGAGATGCAACGGGTCCAAATGGATCGAGACCTGCAGATAATTCCCAGACTATGCCTGAAAATAATACAGCACCCTCAGGGACTGTTCCAGTTTCAGTGTCGACAACCGCACCCTCATCCACAAGCGCAGAGGACGTATTGTTTGCCTCGACAAATGCTGCAAACAATTTATTTGGTCATGGCACGAACTCCGCTTTCGAATGGAGACCAAATAATCCATACGGAATGCCATACCCATATGGAACAGGCGTACGAGGGACAGGACATATATATGCCCCAACTAACAATGCGACATTTTCACCAAATGTTAGTTCAGTGGGTCGAAGCGCACATAACACTGGTTTCTCTCACCAAATGTTGAGAGCATTCCCACACACGAACCAGTCTGGGAAAGGAGGACTTAGAGCCACACCAAAATCAGCACTTGGTAGTGGGGGGAATTTTGGAGGATTGAGTTTGAAAGCCACTTCATAACGTAGTTCTGGTCGAACATACGAGGGCAATTTCAACTTATTTAGTTTGGCGGAAAACTTTTCGCGCAAAGTAACTGCAGCCTCACGAACAGTCCGACTAAGATCATCAGGCCTATAGATAGTTTCAAAGAATTTTTGAAAAGCTTGGATTTCTTTAATATGAGTGGAAGTACCTTTTTGGAAGTTCTCCTGCACATCATTGAAAGCTGCAGTTAGTTCCTGAGCAAGGCTATCAGCATCAAAAATTTGAGAGCTATAATACTCTGTCCACCATTGATGAAAATCTGGTGTAGAGTAAAAAGAAGGTTCAAAAGGAATAGGAGAAAGATTGGTGACGTCAACGTATTTGTCGATTTTTTGTTCACATTCCTCTTCAGTCAAATACAAAGTGTGGAAACACATATGGTTCCTTTTCTCATATAAGCACTTGGGTGTTATTTGAGTTAGCCCAAATTGTCTTGAGACCAAATTCGGTTGATAGCACATGAGGATACATTGACCCTTTGATGGTCGAAGACGGTGGGAAAACAATCTTGGAGTCAGAAAGGCTTCCCAAATTTCCATAGATTCGGTTTGTTGATCCTGAGATGTTGGTGGAAATTTTCGAGTAAACCATTCAGGACCTATTGTTCTGTGTACAAATGGGGCCATAGAAGGATCGAACTGGTCACGCCGAGCAAACATCATCGAATACGCCAGGAAATGTTCATGAAGCTTTCCCATTTCTTCTTTTGGAGTTAGGTAAGCTAACCTGGTCCCCTCTATAGTTCGATTTTTGATTATGCTATCCTCCTCATTGACATCTCCTCGAAAGGGAAGATGAGTTTCGAATGTAGCATTAAGCCACAGTTGCAATAGCCAGAAAGGACCAGCGTAAAGTAAACTACCAGATTTGAAGTTCTTGGTAAGGTTTGCAGCTTCACTAAGGTTTTCATAAAGAGACCCTAGAAGTAGTTGGCTGAGGTTGAGCTTTTTCCCAGCATGCAATTGATTAGCCATGCAAAGGTACCTTTTCGCAACTTGAATAGACCTTGAACAGAAGGCACATCGTGAAAGCCATAATGCTAGAAAAGCAATATGCTCTTCATCAGATACTGTCGCTTCAGTGGTAATATGATGCTTCTGGATGAATGCCGTATAAGTGACTTGCGAATCGTTAAAACCAATAGTGTCATTATCCATTTCATTGGGGTCGAAGGTTTCACTAGTTGGTCGAAGTCCTGTAATAGCGGCCACGTCGAAAAGCGTGGGGGTAACCATTCCACATGGGAGATGGAAGGTGTTGTGAGAAGCATCCCAAAAATGAACCGCTGCTACTAACATGGGTTGGTTGTATTCTAAACCCGTTCTTGATAGTTGAATCAAATCGTATATTCCTAATGTTTTCCAGAAGGATCCTTTTTGTTTCTCTACCCTTTCTAGCCAGGCATAGTACAAGTCAGGATCTTTGGCTAAAGGGATTGACCTAAACACTTTTACAGAATTGGTCATATAGTTTAACCTAATTTTGTTTAAAGCTAAAGGGATTGCGGTTGAAGTTTCCTCAATATTAGCAGATTTGCCTAAAGGAGAGCGACCGTCTTCATCTATCTTAACTTTGCTAACAAATGGTCTAGTCTTGTAGTAAGCAGGAAAAAACTTATTCATAGATTGGATACTTTCACTCGGTAACGGACCCATAAAGGCAAGAGTTTTTTCAGAGAGTTCAAAGGGAATGATTACCTGGGAAGCGTAAATAGCGCGTATTTCTTCAGTGTTAGGGTTTGGAACGAACTCTCGTTCCCCAGAACGTGTTGTTGATTGGAGCTTCAAAGCGGGTTGAAGAACATTTGAAGATGAAGCCATGAAGAAATTTTTTTGATTAAAAGAACAAGATTCTAAAAAGAGTGAAGATGTTTCAATTTTTTGGTGAAGAAGATGAATGAAAGGCGGTATAGAGACACAAGATCAAGTATTTAAAGGTTTAACGGAAACCTTTTTAAATCTTTTGGGTAAAGCCCGAGAGACACGTGGCGGCTGGTGATTTAATCCAACGGCGGTCGAATGAGTTAGCTTCACTCCTAGTATGTAGGAGTAATGATCAGGAAGTAAGGTTAAAACGTGGGAATGTAAGTTATGAGAAAACATCTTTGAAAATGACAAGACGTTTCGGAAACAGTGTTATCAGTGATTATGACGCTAGTCAGCAGTCTTGGAACTTTCAAGGATCATAAAAACGAAATCTTATAATGACAAGAAACGCCTATTTCTGTTGATTCTCGAAACAGGCATTTATTGGGGGCAATTTGTTAGCTGAAGATTTCGTTTTATGTTGTTTATCCTTCGAAGGAGTTGAGAATCGAAGGAAAGATGGTTACTGATGGCCATCCCTTAAAAAGTAAAAGAATGGCTACTGATGGTCATGCTTCGAAAAATAAAGACTTCTAAGTTCGATGAAGATAAGTGAACGCTGAAAGATTAATGAAAGCATATGTCTTCGGGACTTAGACAAAATTCATAGAATATGTATTCAAGTATTACTACTTAGCGTGTTTTTTAGTAGTGTTTGTTTAATACACTGCCACGCGTCGAAGATGGACTCAGGCGGGAAGATTTGAAATTCGAAGACGGTTTCGTAACCGTTCAACAACAGATGGCTTCGCTGGAAGTTCTGATGAGAAACGTGGCAGCAGATTAGTATAGGACCGTTAAGGTCGAAACTAGTATAAATAGGAGTCTTAGTGTTAGGATTTTGTGTGTTCATTTTGTACAAATCACTCACATATTTACTCAAGTATCAAGCGTTAAGAGAAAGAGTTCGCTGAGAAAATGTACGTATGACACCACCATTTTAATACATGTGTATTATCTTTTTGTTTTTATCTTTCAGAATTACTGCATTTCGTTTACTTCTTGCCATTTACGTTTCTGCATCTTTACGTTAACGTCATTTACTTTCGAATTACTTTCATGCTATTTACTTTCAAAGTCTTTTATATTTCTGCAGTTTAAGATTCTTTACGTTTCAATTGTCCTTTTAATTTTTTATGTCATGTCACTTCGTTGAAGTCACATTTATATGTAACAAAGTGATTGTCAAGACTATTTGTTCTGTTAATCGAACAACGCTTATTGAAGAAGACAAATAATGAATATGGTTCGAACAAACATTGATAACAATCTTCTTGACTATGTGCCCTAGGATCAATCTAGTCGATCCTGCAAGTAACCAAATCATATTTATTATAGTTTGGAAGACTAGCGGTTGTTTACCGGAAATCACCGTAAACAATTGTTAAAACGCAACCTCTTTTAAATCAATCTTGGTTTTATGTTGTTAAAACTCAATCACTACTCTTTTAAATTCACATTTTCCTTGTATTGTTAAAGCTTGACACCTTTTAAAACTTATTAAGTATTGTAAAAGCTTAACATTTTAAAAAACCCGCTGAGTATTGGTAAAACTCAACACCCAAAAATATTTTGGCCACTTGGCTCTTTTATTTTTCTTTTAAAAGGAACTACAAATGCTCTTACTTCCATATTGTACTTAAGGGGTATGTAGGCATAAGATGCGATGTCTTGCCGAACACACTTTTAAAATTGATTTTCTCACCCTCCCACTCTATTTAAACAAAACACATAAACAACAACAACAACAATAACAACATAATATATATTTCAAAGATGTTCCTATGGAGTACCGTAGATGTGAGGGGTGCTAATACCTCCCCTTGCATAACCAGCCACCGAACCTAAGATCTCTGTTTATTTTATTACTTTTGATTTTAAAAAATCTTTAGATTTTATTTTGCTCTTTTTTCCATTTTCTTTGGAAATAATAAAGCGCGGTGGAGACTTTCACTAAAATAACGAGTTAAGTCAATCAATGACTTTAGTCTCAATTTTTCCCCGCTACAAGGTGTAAGTGTGAAACCTACTATTATTATGTTTCTTATTTTTTTGGCAAAATACTCTTTTTGGTCCTGTAAGTTAACCCCGAGGTTCATTTTGGTCCATTAACTTCAAAAAGTTTCATATTGGTCCCTTAACTCTTCAAAAAGTGTCTGTTTAGTCCTTTTTGGCATATTAGCGACTGATTCAGCGATCAATTTTTGAGTTTTCCCGTCGCTAATATGACAAAAAGGACTAAAATGACACCTTTTGAAGAGTTAAGGGACCAATATGGAACTTTTTGTAATTAAAGGACCAAAATGAACCTCGAAATTAATTTTTAGGACCAAAAAGAATATTTTGCCTTTTTTTTATATTCTCATTGATCTAACATTAGATTTTTTTAATTATTTTTATGTTCGAAAATCAGCTCGCTGCATTATAAGTGTTTTTTTAGGATTTGGCCTTTAATTGTAATCTATTTTATCCATGAACATTAGGAATAAATAATATATTTTATGTTGGATATTGTATGACCCCTTCAATTATTTTCTTCAGCTTTTTTTTTTAATTTTATTTTGTTTACTTTTATATTTTTTATAAAAGCACAAGTTTAGCTTCTCTTAATTGTTTTGATTTTTTGAATTTTAAATTTTATCTTATACCTATTGTCCTGAACTATGGCTTGTGCATTACATTGTAGAATAACTCAGATTTATATATCTTTACATATATTGTAATTAATGGTTCAATTAAAAGCTTTTGTTAGAGGTACATGTTTAGGAGGAGGAGACTTCTGAAAAGTTTTACATTTCCTTTGAATAATTCTTTGTTAGTTACTTTTGATTACTAGGGTGCTGGACTTTTTTTTTATATGCTAGGGTGTTGGACTTTCAATATTTAACTTTACTAGAATTTCAAGAACAGCTTAATTGAGATCTTAAGAATAACTTAACTTAGATTCTAAGAATAACTATGATTATAATCTGAATATACTTCTAATATAATATGAGCATAAGTATTTAAATCCCTGAACATGAGAATAATCTGAGATTCTAAATCTTATTTTATAATTGAATATGAAGGAACCTAATGATTAGAGATATTTTAACAAGTCAGATATGAGTTTGTGACCTTGTGGTCACCATAAAAATATGATACATAATTTACTTGATAAGGTGAGAGATAGATTAATTACCTCATGGAACGCTGTCTACATTCGATTGTGTTATTGGAACTACTATAAATATTAAAGCTTTCACCTCGGCCAAAAATAAAGTGAAGCTCTCATCACGAAGACCATTCTCAAACTTGACACATTTTGAGAACTCATTAGCTTCATCATTGTTGTAGTGCACATAGTACTTTGCCAGTTCTACAAACTTTGCAGCATACTCTGGTACCGTCATATTACCTTGGACCAGCTCCAGAAATTCAACCTCTTTTCTGCCCCTAACATCCTCAGGGAAATACCTCCTCAGAAATTCCCTTTTGAATATAGCCCAAGTAATTTCTATACCATCAGTATCCAGTTCAGCTCTGGTTGCCAACCACCAGTCATCAGCTTCTTCCGACAGCATATGTGTGTCATACCTCACCTTGAGATTCTCAGCACAATCGATGACTCTGAAAATCCTCTCGATCTCCTTCAGCCATTTCTGAGCACCTTCAGGATTATGCGTGCCTTTGAACAATGGAGGATTGTTCCTCTGAAAATTCCCCAACTGCCTATCAGCACCAATCCCTGCTCCTACAACATTTCCTCCTAGCACACCAGCAATCATGCCCAGAGCCTCAGCGATAGCATCATCATTTCTTCCTCCTCTTCCAGCCATTGTTCTGCTTAATCACAAACAATCCAGTCAGAACAAAAGTATTGACGAATAACTCGTATTAGTCGCATACACAGGAAAGATCTAATAATAAAAGCATTATGAATATCAAAAAAATAATAATGAGATATCATGAACCGGTTAAAAATATCTACATCCAACACTTTAAGATCTTCAAGAGCATTTGCCATGAAAGGATGTCTATGATGGATTGCAAAGGATGTCTATGATGGATTGCAAGAGCATAAAATTATTTAGGTTTAAGGTTTGTGATCTTAAATTTTTATTTGAGCAAAAAATCATTTACTTGTCGAACTCTTCTTTTATTCTATATCATAAACAAATGGAAGCAAAAGCCATAGAGAATATTCTGCACCCAGAATTTGATATACCCTAAAATTCAATGATTCGAAGATCCAACATTTTACTTTAATATTCTATGTAAACTATGTAATATTCTGGGTAAACAACTTAGCTTGTGAACAAATTAATTTATTAATATTATGTATAAACAATGTAACAGTAAAAAAAATCTATCTTACCCCTAGGTTTTACTAAAAACTGAGAGGTATGATGCATTAGTTTTGAAAAAAATTCAAATGTAGATGTGTTAGAGGCCAAATTGTGCATATAGTTGTTCATATTTTTTGTGGTATTTTACAACTCTTATCCTAATTTTCACTTAATTGTTTATTATATTCATGTAAATAAAGAAACTCAAGTTATGTGTGTAAATTCTAGGTTTCCTTAATTTTCTTTTGCATTTTGTAGGTACTTTTGGTTATGGAGAGTTTGGAACTCAATTTTTGGAAGCAAGGAGCTTGGAAGAAGCATGAAGTCCAATTCAAAAATCCAAGTTTCAGCAATCTCGCTTAGCCACCTTCAAGCGCGCTTCCATGGGCTAATCCAATGGCGAACCAAAATTTGTAGCTCGCTTAGCCAATCTTCTGGCTAAGCGAAGTCAACTTGAAATCAGATATTTCCGCTAGCTTTCTTAGCGTACCATTCTGGCTAAGCAAGATCAACTTTTACGCACTTGTGAAAAGTGTAACACCCCTCTAATACCCCGCGGCAATTAAACAAATATTAATCAGAGTAACATGTAAAGAGGTGCCACAATTCATAAGTAAAGAAAACACACGTTCGACATATGTCATTGTCGCACGCTCGCGAAAAATGAACAGAGTCGCCACCAATATATTTATCCCATAAGGGAAAGGAATATCAGAAAACCTAGGAAAGGATAAGAACAGGGTCTTGCGACCAGAGAATCTAGGTGCGGGAGTCGGTTATGCAAGGGGAAGGTACTAGCACCCCTCACGCCCATCGTACTCGATGGTATCCACCTATGTTTGTTTCTATCTAAAGGGTGTGTATCTATGTCTATGTCTAAATGCGAAATGAATGCAAAGTGTAGGGAAAATAAAGAATTGTACTCGCACGGGCCCTACCCCGCTGCCTACGTATCCTTTTCAGGAATCAGAGTTACCGTAGCTCGGCTAAGGATTTTCTGTTTGTTTTGTGTTTTTTAGTTGGGCGGAGTCAACGTTCACGTTCTTGCATAAGGGACGACCTACGATGCGTACGAACGGAAATGACATTGCCCTTAGGTGCCAACGAGGCAAAAGAAAAAGAAATGATTGGTTTGTGTCTTTTAGGGTAGATGAGTGGTGAACAGTTCCCAATACCGGGCCACTCACCACTTTCTCTACTTTGCTTTAGTCTGAACCATTGTTAGATGTTTTAAAGTGTTTTTGGTTGTGTATTTTTTAAGGGGAATTAATCTGCGAGTTGAATCACATAAAATGTATAATGATCGAGAAGCAGATTAGGGAATGAATCCCACTCACTTCCATCCCATTATGTAATGTTCGAGAAACAGATTAGGGAATGGATCCCACTCATTTCTCTCCCATTAATTAATGTTTGAGAAACAGATTAGGGAATGAATCCCACTCATTTCTCTCCCATTAAGTAGTGACCGAAAAACAGATTAGGGACTGAATCCCACTCGTTTCTATGCCACTAAGCGATCGAGAAATAGATTAGGGAATTAATCCCACTCATTTCTCCATCACTTTCTTAATGTGATTCGCATCTTCCTTTTATTAATGTTTTAAAGAGTTGAAAAGAAGAGAATGCAAAAGGGAACTAATCCTAAATTCTAGTCTAAGTTGTCCATATAAGTCTAAATCCTAATGTTAACATGGGATAGATTCTAAAAGGAGCAATAAGATGGTACTAGCAAGATAGGCCTAAAATGAGGCCAAAGATACAAGTAACAAAATCACACAAACATATAAAAATAACATGGAATTAGCACAAAAACGATTCAAGCATTAGTACGACAATGAAGCTAAAAAAGACTACTATTTTTGGTATTTTTACTATCTTTTATGGTTTTTTGCGAAGGAGATTGAATTCTAATTAACCAAAAAGAATTAGCCTAAACTAACATTTTTATAAGCTTTTTAATGTCAATGATCACCTAAAAATCTAACAAAGTGTTAAAGGTTTTATCACGTTTTTATCAACTAAAAGTAAAAACTATTGTAAAGTGACCTAAGATCTACACATTTTAATGGAGTCAGGGGGGTGAACAATGAAATGGAGGTTGTGAGTAGCAGGGGCGCACAGGCCCACTCGGATTGGCCCAAGGTTGTTGCTGTTACAGTCAAGCAAAGGTAGGTGTATGGGCTAAGAGGCGTACTAGATAGCAATGGCCCAGCAGAGTTTTTTGTTCAGATTCTCTCATGTCCAAAAATGGTGTGTGATGATGGGCTTAAGAGGAAAAGTCATGTAATTACGGTGGCCCATGGAGTTAATCCACATTTATTTTTATTCATATTTTTGTTCAATTATTATATTAAATTAAAATAAATAAAGAAAATAAAATTAAAGAGAAAGGGATTAGGGATTTACTCGTTTATGACCCTTGAGCTTTTTTCGTTCATCACCTTCCCTTTGCGAACGGCGGCGTCAATCTCTCCGAGAAACTACTGGTAATGAACTCCTCCGATTCGCCACCGTGAACCACATAAGCAAAACGACCTCGTCTCTCAGCTTCGTTCTCTCCTCTCATCAGAAAACGGCGCACGGCTCACCCTTTCTTCTCCGATCAACGCAACGGCGATGATTCTCCCTACTCTTCTCTGATTCAACACTCTCACTCCTCCCTCGTGCTTTCGAATTTCACTCTCGACCTCTCTGCTTCTCCGACGAATCTCCCTCCTGTTCTCTCGTATCTCAGATTCTTTCCGAATCCACCGAAGGAATTTCCGATGACTCTTCAACGATGGCGATGTTGGAAGAAACTCAGAGATAATTGTAATAATATGCTTCCAGCTCTTCAATTCATCGTCATTTTCCTCGTTTCTAAACTCATGAGATCTTATGCAAATCGATGACGATGATGAAGGTTGTTGAATCGAAAGGTGACTGATTATTTGATGATGAAGAACAATGAAGATGGAGGATTGTGAAAGATTGGTGAAGATGAACTTACGATGAGTTCTCTGCTTGACTGATTGTGGAAAGAAAGATGAAGGTCAGGATCGAATTCGGGAAGGAAGTCTCAAGGAGTTTGTGACAAGTTTCTGTTATTGGTGAGCGCTCCATTTCTGTTACAGTCTTCTTCTCTGAGCTTTTTCTTCCATTTCTTGTTATGATAGTGATCGGTTTTCTGTTTTTTCCTTGTGGTGATTGATGATTGAGGTGGAGAGATGGAGAGGTTGAAGATGTGATTTGAGGTTGAAGAATTCAGAGAGGGAGAAGAGTGTCAAGAGAAGGTTGGAGATGATGAAGATTTGTTGAAGGATTGAAGGTGGAATTGGAAGAAGATGGAGAAAGGTGAAGATGAATGAAGAATCGTGGGATTGGTGAAAATGGTGGAGAGGAGTGGAGAATGAATCCAGGTTCTGATTTATAGGAAATGGAGGTTATTGAATCAGGTTAGCTCTTCTTCTGATTTTTCTGATAAGACTCTGTTAGGTTCAGTTGCCCTCTGCTTCTTCTCTTCTTCTGTGGAATTCTGTTAGTTGCTTCTGTTATAATCTGTTAGAAGTCGGTTAGAAAATTAGGTGGTTAGGAAATTGGTTAGGTTGTTTTTGAGGAATTCTGTTATGGCTGTTTAGGTTTATAACTGAATCGGTTAGGATTAGTTGGGGTTAGTTTGAAATTGTTTTGGGTTGTTATGACAGTTATGTGAGTCTGAAAGTTTGTTATGTGACTGGAAAATTAGTTAGGTGGTAGTTATGGGAAGTGTTTGTTAGTTGAAAGTTTGTTGATAGGTGGGTTATAACTGTTCGGAAGTTAGTTACATAACTGTTAGGGAATTTGTTACAAGCTGTTTTTCTGTTACAAACTGGTTTTTTTGTTAGAAAGTCTGTTAGGAGTGGTTATAGGTTTTTTGTGATAGTTTGAAATTGAAAGGTGAGAAGGAAAGTTGGTTATATGCTTGTAATATGGTTAATGACAGTTAGTTATGAAAGTTGTAAGTTGTTACATGTTTGGGTTTTTGTGATGTATGTATTGTGAATTGGTGAGCAGAGACACATGATATAGAGTATGCTGTTAGGTTTGTCATATGTACATAATAAACTTGGACGATTTTGACACGGAATGAGTATGTATTTGTATGTTATGGTTGAGACTGGCAGCAGGGTTAGTGTTTGAGTTATGTTTTGTTGAAGTTAGGATGAATGAAGGTACGAATGCGAATTTTGGTGGGTGATGTTGAATGTATACAGGGCTGACTTGCTTTTTATGAATCAAGACTTATTTCAAATGTATTTTGGAGTGTATGGGGTTTGGATAAAATGTAGCAGGGGTGTTTGTTTGCTTTGATGTGGCTTGGTGTAGGGACTGGTTTTTTTCTGTTTAATGTTGTTAAGGGTCAGTTGCAAAGTAGTTAGGATTTGTAAATTGGTTTTGCTTTGAATGTATCATGGCTGAACTGAATGCTGAATTGTATTGATTGTTTGAATGTAGGCTGGTTAAGTGAATTGTTTGTGTAGGTTCTGGAAACTGATTTGAACTGTCAGTTTTGGTTGTGATCATGTATGTATGAACGCAGGGCATGGTTTTCTTGGTCACTTCTGTTAGCAACTGTGGCAGTATGAGGAGTTTGGTTTAATGGTTGCAGTTTGGTTAAAAGATAGTTGTCAATTCTGAGTTTGTTTCCCGTTTTTGTCTTGGTGCAGGATTTTGTTGGAATGGAGACATGGCTTGAAGCTTTGAAGAAAAGGTTTACAAGATGGAACAAGAAATAACATCAATATTTTAGAACAATTTTTGTATTTGAAAGGTGTAATGTGTAATTGAAATCGGATGAATGTATAGATATTTGAATTTTCTGAATCTTTGTAATTGTAGCTTGTTTCTCGTTCATCTTTACACATTTGAGTGAGGAAATTCAATAGGAATGGTATTCATGAGATAAAAGCCACGATAACTTGATATGAAACCTCGCCACTCGAAAACTCCGAACTTATCTCTTTCTTGCTTTTTGTAATTCGAATTTTCCAATTAATTCTTGAATGGATGTTGATAATTAACTTAAGACATACATCTTTTGAATGAGCTTATACCGTGAATGACTTTTCCAATATGACTTTTGATCTAAATATCGAATATTAGGGAAGATCTTGCATTAGCGAAATCTTGACTTTAATTCGAATCTTTTTTTAGCCACACCCATATAGCGAGCAATAATAATATCTTGATCATAAAATGAGTCTGTCACCTCATCCTTGCGCTCTAGCTTACTCTTTGCAAAGCAATCCATAGATCCCTTTTGTCTTGACAAAATTTCTCCTTGAAGATGAGATTTGAAGCATAGAGGGAAGCCTTGTCATAATAATAACCCTGAATCCAAACATAACCTTCATAGTCCAATGCTCAAAGAATAGCTAAGTGAATCAAGCTTGAATGAAGTAGGAACCCTAATTCCCAAGATCCTTGATCCCATGTCAGATTATTGATTAATGAAGCATGATGTGTTAGATGACCTAATGGGAGGTATGTACATGAGACTATGAAATGCATAAGCCTAAGCCAGTTAGAAATTAAGGGGTAGGACAAATTTGGGGTATGACAGCTGCCCCTATTTAATCGTCTTAAACCTGAAGGTGAGATTGGCGCTAGCCTTTCGAACATTCGAGGTAGAAGAAGATTAAATATCCAAGTACCATAAATTTGTCCTAAAGAGAAGTTGGTGTGATTGTTGTCCTTACTTCTTAGTGTGTAAGTTAGTGCCTTTTTTTTTTTTTTTTTGATATCTGCTGGGGAAAGAGAAATGTTTTTCTTTTTTCTGGTGGAGGAATTTATGGTGAGTAATGGATTGAATGGGGATGGCTTGTAACGTAGCCAAAGTGCCAATACAAGGTTTTCAATGGAAATGATTGTTGTATGGGACTGTGATTGGAAAGGAAATGGATTTGATAGAAAGATAAAGTAACATAGACAAATGTTGGAAGAGAGATACAGACGAGTATCGAAGGAAAATACAAACGAGTACCAACGGAACGGCACATACGAGCATCAAAAGAAGGTACAGACGAGTATCGAAAGAATGACACAGACGAGCATCAAAAAAAGATACAGACGAGTATCGAAAGAATGACACATACGAGCATCAAAAGGAGAGATACAGACGAGTATCGAAAGAATGACACATACGAGCATCAAAGGGAGAGATACAGACGAGTATCGAAAGAATGACACATACGAGCATCAAAAGGAGATACAGACGAGTATCGAAAGAATGACACATACGAGCATCAAAAGGAGATACAGACGAGTATCGAAAGAATGACACATACAAGCATCAAAAGGAGGATACAGACGAGTATCGAAAGAATAACACATACGAGCATCAAAAGGAGATACAGACGAGTATCGAAAGAATGACACATACGAGTGTTTGAGAAGCTTGGTAGATGGACTTACTGGGGATTGGAATTTGGTCTTGAAATGATTTGCCAGGACGGAAGGCAAAGGATACGCAACACGGGGGTTGGATCTGAAAAAAATTTCCCGTACGAGGGAAGGAATCACGGAGGCTAGGGACGACTAGGCTCGGCAATAAGATGACAGTAACCACGGGGGGTTACGGGGATATTGATGCTTACGAAGCATAAGAATTACATTAATCCCTCAGGCCAAAGGCGGGGTGTAACTCTTCAAGAGTGGCAATCGTTTGAATCGCCACACACCAAGTATGATTATTCAAACGATTGAAAAATGAGATGGGTTGAATGCCCATCCTCATTCGCCCTCTAATCTTCGCGCGGCACACGGGAAATAACCTCGGAGACAACGATTCTGACGAAGAAAGACATTGCACCCGATCCATATTGGGGAGACTTCTTTTAGGGTCGAGGACACCAGGTATTGGCACCATGGTTTGAGGAGATTTGTGATGGAGTAACAGATATCAATCGAAGTTTGTAAGGACAACATTTATGTGGGGAAGTATCGTTGTCTTGATTGAGTGATGATTTGTATTATCTGGCTTATGCTTTGTATGCATGTTTGAATTTTCTATGGCGTAATGATCCGCTTTGACGGATATGCTACGCTTTTGAGGATGCAATGTTATATGCAATGGAAACTAAATGCAGAGTGCCAAATAAAGGCCTTAGTGAGATAAACACCAGGGAGAATCCCCTTAGTGTTAAGGACCATGTGGAGGTGCCAATAGATATCGGACTTTGATTTGTAAGATGCACTTTTCTTTGACTTGAAGAATGATTTCTGACTTCTCACCATGTGCCACTGGTTGGAGGATTTTCAGTTTGAGGAGATTCCCTCGATTCACCATGTTGGGGATGAGAAATCCAGATAAGGAGCTTTGATTAGGGAAGTAGAACGACTCCTAGGAGAAATAAACTCCTATGCTTGAGGAGAGACCAAATTTCTAGGAGAAATAAACTCCTATGGTCATGGAGCGACAAAAAACTCAGAATTGTGTCCCAAGCTTCGTGACTTATGGAGGGATTTGCCCCAAAGGGTCCTTGGAGAGATTTGTCGAATCTCGACGTAACTGCCCCAGATTGGTTGAACTCAAGAGAGATTCCTCGACTTGATTGCCCCAAATTGATCAAGGCTCGAAGAGATTTATCGACATGATTGCCCCAGATATGCTGATTTTGAGAGGTCAAACCTCGATTCAATTGCCCCTGATTAGGTACATCTTACTAGAGTCCTCAAGCTTTCATTGTTTTGAAGTCAAACAAATATGGAAACAACTTTACCACGCTCAACGAAGTCTTCAAACTCTTCCCCTCAAGGTAATCAAGGAAAGCATTAACTGTTCGTGCCCAACGGGTTTTTTTTGGATAACTTGCCTCTTGATGGTCAACATTTGAGATGATTAGCTTTTTACTCCACGGAGTTCTCAAGTCTCTGGTGCTTTGACATGATCAAGTTGCTCACTGATTCTCATCCTGAAATTTCTTTGATGTTTAAGCAGATGTTTGTATGCAAAAGAATGTTAATTCTAGGAATGATAATTCTAATGCAAAGTGTACGTTAGTCTTGAAGTTTAAAGAAACTTTTTATTGAAATGAGGTTGCGACCTCTTGTGACCGAATCACTAGTTGACACAACCTCGATTTTTTGCATATGGAAGATAAAGCAAACGTACGATACCAGCATGGATATGAGTCTCGCTTCATTGGGAGTCAGTTAAACGCTATCTCTTGGGAGTGTGCTTTCAAAATAACCCTACTTCAATTAGGACTTTTGAGGGTTGTAACTTGGCCAGGTTCACGGTTTTTTTAAAAAACAAAAGATTTTTAGGCTCGAAATTATTTGGTACCCACCCCCTTCATGATGTTCTCCATTCCTAGGTTCAATTAACTCGACATGAGTGTTCATTCCTCACAAGGAATTTGGAATGGTTGAGGAATCAATGAGGTTTTTTGGACATGGCAGTCACTTCATCTTGCATTTTTGGTGTCTGATCACACGACTTTGTTCTTTTGATAAGGATTTTTATTTTGCAATCCTTATTTTTCGCTTCTGCTTTCCCTAACTTTTGCCTGGACAAATTCTCTTGAATTTTATTTTGGAGTCCAGCGGGATGCCCTAACCTTTTTTCCTAAGTCACTTGTTTTCATGTTGTTGACTTAGCGGGCTCTTTTTTTTTATTCACCTTTTTTTTTTTTTGAACAAGTCGTGTGATCTTGAATCTGTGATTTGCGGGAGGTGATTGTGACAGCCTCGTTCTTTGATTGATGAGGGATAACCATCGTTGTGTCGTCATCTCTTGACCTCTTGATAGGATAAGGATAACCATTGAGGTTTTGACATTCCTCAACCTTTTGAAGGATATCCATTGTTGTATCCTTAGATGCATACCTTTTTGGTGAGTTTTGAACACTCGATCAAGTTAAATGAACACTACCTTGCCCCAAGGTTAAAATAAGGGTTTTTATGATTACAAAAGAAACTCCTTCTCCAAGGCTCAAAGGGGTTATCGAGGGTCTATCTCCCTTATTCCTCCGGTGTTTGGGGATTAGAAACAATGCCTGTACATCCTCAGTAGGGTTTTATTTGAAAACACATGATTAGAGATTTTGTATTTTTATTTTTCATCATTCTCCCTCAACTTTTGCCTAAGCAAGCAATTAGTAAAGTTGGTGTCGTAATGCCAAAAACATTTTTATGAGTGTAAACGAATGGATTGCTTCAAGACAAACATAAACAATGCATTATGATTTTCATTCAGAAATTAACAAGTTTTTACATGCTATCGATGCTTAAACACACAAAGGAAAAATTACTATGAGAATGCAGTAAGAAACTAAATGGGTGTCGTTGTTGAGGAGACTTGACTCCGTCTGGACTTGTTGAGCTTGAATACTTTCTGCAGTTCCTTCCAAATACTTCAGATTACTTCAAAAGAGAACCTCGACAAGTCACCCATGAGTTGTAAACTTTTGCCTTGCTTTAGGGA
Source organism: Vicia villosa (assembly GCF_029867415.1). Taxonomy (NCBI): domain Eukaryota; kingdom Viridiplantae; phylum Streptophyta; class Magnoliopsida; order Fabales; family Fabaceae; genus Vicia; species Vicia villosa. The sequence goes on from NW_026705121.1 coordinate 656,334, forward strand.
TTCGAGCAATGCGAGTGATGCAATGCTCAAGATAAGAGTGCGTCTTGCTTATCCCTCGTGCGGGAGCCCCAAGCATAGTTGCTAGAGTAGTAATCGCCATCATAAATGGAAAGAATCTGGTATGGTCATCAAACTCAAGAGAGCTACTTGTGGTGCAGAAGACCCAAAACACGAATCTTAGCCAATTGAAATTCTGACAAACGAGGAAACGAATGAGCACGAGGCAATCACATCAATTTGTTTCTCATATTCTTCTCGTCTCTGTTAACTAGCAAGGCCACTGAGAAGGAGATCCTGAGAAAAGGCAACTGAGATATGAAGTAGAACCTTGAGAATGAGAAGCATTGTGAAGAACACTCTTGATTATCACACGGAAGAGGATTCTGACGAAGTCACCCAAGAATTTGTAATGCTTTAGGGATTCGAGCAATGCGAATGACGCAATGCTCAAGATAAGAGTACGTCTTGCTTATCCCTCGTGCGGGAGCCCCAAGCAACTTCCACACATGTACAAGAGATGATTACCAATTTAGCTTCAATATCCATCATTAGAAGTGAGAGTGGATGATCCTTGCATTTCTTGATATCAGGCATTAGGCACAAACCAACAACATCTGAAACAGTGGAGTCACAACTTTTTCATGGCTTCCAACTTTTCTCCAAGAAGTGAACCCTTTTGTCAATTTCAATACTTGGAAACTTGAAGACTTCAATGATGTGAATTCTCCTTACCAAGAATAGGAATATCAACTATGCTTCAGAAATTTGAATCCATAAGATCTCCTCGTGGGATGAGATAAACATTTGCATTTGGCTTCTGAGGAACTTGTCTCAACTCTTCGTGTCAAAAAGGCTTGAATAACCTTCATACATTGATTCATGTTCGTCTCCATTTATGTTCTCATCTCAATCAAAACCCCACAGAGTTGTTCCAATGTTAGCTTTTGAGCACATAGCGGTGAGAAGCCAATTGTCTTGTTGATGTCAAAGTCTGAGTAGAAAAGGCCCCCACAAGCTTCTGATAGAACCATGAAATGCATGATAGTATGAATGTATGTTTCATTTATGAGAGATCCTAAAGTCTTTTCACACACTTTCATTTGTCTTTTTTGGAATCAAAGCTTCTCTTTTTTTTTGTATAGAATATCTTTTCTTTTCTTTTTTGCTTTTCTATTTCCTTTTTCTTTTTCTCCCTTTTTTTTTGGAAATAGACTTTAGGATCTTTCATAAATGGAGTGAATAAAACAATGATGTTATGCAATGCAACAGCATGGGATCAAGGTCCATATAATCTTAGTAACCACCGTACAATCCTCTGAATAACTGATACAGGTCAAATGTCACAGGATCAAAGGTCCGACACCTTTTTGAATACCAGGAAAACCAATAGTCACCAACAGAACAGAATAGTCACCAACAGAACAGAATAGTCACCAACGGTACCTGTCACGTATATCCCACCCCACTCACAGGTGTAGTCTAGGTCAAGGTAGGTCAATGGCTTCCAGCGTTATCAGTTCTCCTGAAATACCATCATTGTCGCAAATACATGCCAACAACGGTATTTCATTTGAACCTCGATTGGTCGTGGGTCTCATGATCGCAATCAACAGAACCTGACATTCTGTTGGCGTCATGACTATCCACTCTATCCTAGGTATCCTATGTGTCACTCTGGCCTGGGTATTGGGCCTTTTACCTCATAGAACATCCCACCCAACCTGCAAAACAGAACAGAAGACCCCAAGGAACACAAAATATAATCCATATGCATGATGTGCAAGCAGAAATAAACATGATATGCAAGCAGAAAATAAACAGGACATGCGAAACATAAAATAAATACATAAAATAAATAAAGGCACGTATAGAGAAAACATAGCACACCCAGTAAATAAACAAACAAACGGATAGGCTAGGATCGACTCACTAAGGATGGACCAGCAACAGGTCTAGCAACATCCCCAGCAGAGTCGCCAGCTGTCGCACGCTCGCGAAAAATGAACAGAGAATCTAGGTGCGGGAGTCGGTTACGCAAGGGGAAGGTACTAGCACCCCTCACGCCCATCGTACTCGATGGTATCCACCTATGTTTGTTTCTATCTAAAGGGTGGGTATCTATGTCTATGTCTAAATGCGAAATGAATGCAAAGTGTAGGGAAAATAAAGAATTGTACTCGCACGGGCCCTACCCCGCTGCCTACGTATCCTTTTCAGGAATCAGAGTTACCGTAGCTCGGCTAAAGATTTTCTGTTTGTTTTGTGTTTTTTAGTTGGGCGGAGTCAACGTTCACGTTCTTGCATAAGGGACGACCTACGATGCGTACGAACGGAAATGACATTGCCCTTAGGTGCCAACGAGGCAAAAGAAAAAGAAATGATTGGTTTGTGTCTTTTAGGGTAGATGAGTGGTGAACAGTTCCCAATACCGGGCCACTCACCACTTTCTCTACTTTGCTTTAGTCTGAACCATTGTTAGATGTTTTAAAGTGTTTTTGGTTGTGTATTTTTTAAGGGGAATTAATCTGCGAGTTTAATCACATAAAATGTATAATGATCGAGAAGCAGATTAGGGAATGAATCCCACTCACTTCCATCCCATTATGTAATGTTCGAGAAACAGATTAGGGAATGGATCCCACTCATTTCTCTCCCATTAATTAATGTTTGAGAAACAGATTAGGGAATGAATCCCACTCATTTATCTCCCATTAAGTAGTGACCGAAAAACAGATTAGGGACTGAATCCCACTCGTTTCTATGCCACTAAGCGATCGAGAAATAGATTAGGGAATTAATCCCACTCATTTCTCCATCACTTTCTTAATGTGATTCGCATCTTCCTTTTATTAATGTTTTAAAGAGTTGAAAAGAAGAGAATGCAAAAGGGAACTAATCCTAAATTCTAGTCTAAGTTGTCCATATAAGTCTAAATCCTAATGTTAACATGGGATAGATTCTAAAAGGAGCAATAAGATGGTACTAGCAAGATAGGCCTAAAATGAGGCCAAAGATACAAGTAACAAAATCACACAAACATATAAAAATAACATGGAATTAGCACAAAAACGATTCAAGCATTAGTACGATAATGAAGCTAAAAAAGACTACTATTTTTGGTATTTTTACTATCTTTTATGGTTTTTTGCGAAGGAGATTGAATTCTAATTAACCAAAAAGAATTAGCCTAAACTAACATTTTTATAAGCTTTTTAATGTCAATGATCACCTAAAAATCTAACAAAGTGTTAAAGGTTTTATCACGTTTTTATCAACTAAAAGTAAAAACTATTGTAAAGTGACCTAAGATCTACACATTTTAATGGAGTCAGGGGGGTGAACAATGAAATGGAGGTTGTGAGTAGCAGGGGCGCACAGGCCCACTCGGATTGGCCCAAGGTTGTTGCTGTTACAGTCAAGCAAAGGTAGGTGTATGGGCTAAGAGGCGTACTAGATAGCAATGGCCCAGCAGAGTTTTTTGTTCAGATTCTCTCATGTCCAAAAATGGTGTGTGATGATGGGCTTAAGAGGAAAAGTCATGTAATTACGGTGGCCCATGGAGTTAATCCACATTTATTTTTATTCAGATTTTTGTTCAATTATTATATTAAATTAAAATAAATAAAGAAAATAAAATTAAAGAGAAAGGGATTAGGGATTTACTCGTTTATGACCCTTGAGCTTTTTTCGTTCATCACCTTCCCTTTGCGAACGGCGGCGTCAATCTCTCCGAGAAACTACCGGCAATGAACTCCTCCGATTCGCCACCGTGAACCACATAAGCAAAACGACCTCGTCTCTCAGCTTCGTTCTCTCCTCTCATCAGAAAACGGCGCACGGCTCACCCTTTCTTCTCCGATCAACGCAACGGCGATGATTCTCCCTACTCTTCTCTGATTCAACACTCTCACTCCTCCCTCGTGCTTTCGAATTTCACTCTCGACCTCTCTGCTTCTCCGACGAATCTCCCTCCTGTTCTCTCGTATCTCAGATTCTTTCCGAATCCACCGAAGGAATTTCCGATGACTCTTCAACGATGGCGATGTTGGAAGAAACTCAGAGATAATGGTAATAATATGCTTCCAGCTCTTCAATTCATCGTCATTTTCCTCGTTTCTAAACTCATGAGATCTTATGCAAATCGATGACGATGATGAAGGTTGTTGAATCGAAAGGTGACTGATTATTTGATGATGAAGAACAATGAAGATGGAGGATTGTGAAAGATTGGTGAAGATGAACTTACGATGAGTTCTCTGCTTGACTGATTGTGGAAAGAAAGATGAAGGTCAGGATCGAATTCGGGAAGGAAGTCTCAAGGAGTTTGTGACAAGTTTCTGTTATTGGTGAGCGCTCCATTTCTGTTACAGTCTTCTTCTCTGAGCTTTTTCTTCCATTTCTTGTTATGATAGTGATCGGTTTTCTGTTTTTTCCTTGTGGTGGTTGATGATTGAGGTGGAGAGATGGAGAGGTTGAAGATGTGATTTGAGGTTGAAGAATTCAGAGAGGGAGAAGAGTGTCAAGAGAAGGTTGGAGATGATGAAGATTTGTTGAAGGATTGAAGGTGGAATTGGAAGAAGATGGAGAAAGGTGAAGATGAATGAAGAATCGTGGGATTGGTGAAAATGGTGGAGAGGAGTGGAGAATGAATCCAGGTTCTGATTTATAGGAAATGGAGGTTATTGAATCAGGTTAGCTCTTCTTCTGATTTTTCTGATAAGACTCTGTTAGGTTCAGTTGCCCTCTGCTTCTTCTCTTCTTCTGTGGAATTCTGTTAGTTGCTTCTGTTATAATCTGTTAGAAGTCGGTTAGAAAATTAGGTGGTTAGGAAATTGGTTAGGTTGTTTTTGAGGAATTCTGTTATGGCTGTTTAGGTTTATAACTGAATCGGTTAGGATTAGTTGGGGTTAGTTTGAAATTGTTTTGGGTTGTTATGACAGTTATGTGAGTCTGAAAGTTTGTTATGTGACTGGAAAATTAGTTAGGTGGTAGTTATGGGAAGTGTTTGTTAGTTGAAAGTTTGTTGATAGGTGGGTTATAACTGTTCGGAAGTTAGTTACATAACTGTTAGGGAATTTGTTACAAGCTGTTTTTCTGTTACAAACTGGTTTTTTTGTTAGAAAGTCTGTTAGGAGTGGTTATAGGTTTTTTGTGATAGTTTGAAATTGAAAGGTGAGAAGGAAAGTTGGTTATATGCTTGTAATATGGTTAATGACAGTTAGTTATGAAAGTTGTAAGTTGTTACATGTTTGGGTTTTTGTGATGTATGTATTGTGAATTGGTGAGCAGAGACACATGATATAGAGTATGCTGTTAGGTTTGTCATATGTACATAATAAACTTGGACGATTTTGACACGGAATGAGTATGTATTTGTATGTTATGGTTGAGACTGGCAGCAGGGTTAGTGTTTGAGTTATGTTTTGTTGAAGTTAGGATGAATGAAGGTACGAATGCGAATTTTGGTGGGTGATGTTGAATGTATACAGGGCTGACTTGCTTTTTATGAATCAAGACTTATTTCAAATGTATTTTGGAGTGTATGGGGTTTGGATAAAATGTAGCAGGGGTGTTTGTTTGCTTTGATGTGGCTTGGTGTAGGGACTGGTTTTTTTCTGTTTAATGTTGTTAAGGGTCAGTTGCAAAGTAGTTAGGATTTGTAAATTGGTTTTGCTTTGAATGTATCATGGCTGAACTGAATGCTGAATTGTATTGATTGTTTGAATGTAGGCTGGTTAAGTGAATTGTTTGTGTAGGTTCTGGAAACTGATTTGAACTGTCAGTTTTGGTTGTGATCATGTATGTATGAACGCAGGGCATGGTTTTCTTGGTCACTTCTGTTAGCAACTGTGGCAGTATGAGGAGTTTGGTTTAATGGTTGCAGTTTGGTTAAAAGATAGTTGTCAATTCTGAGTTTGTTTCCCGTTTTTGTCTTGGTGCAGGATTTTGTTGGAATGGAGACATGGCTTGAAGCTTTGAAGAAAAGGTTTACAAGATGGAACAAGAAATAACATCAATATTTTAGAACAATTTTTGTATTTGAAAGGTGTAATGTGTAATTGAAATCGGATGAATGTATAGATATTTGAATTTTCTGAATCTTTGTAATTGTAGCTTGTTTCTCGTTCATCTTTACACATTTGAGTGAGGAAATTCAATAGGAATGGTATTCATGAGATAAAAGCCACGATAACTTGATATGAAACCTCGCCACTCGAAAACTCCGAACTTATCTCTTTCTTGCTTTTTGTAATTCGAATTTTCCAATTAATTCTTGAATGGATGTTGATAATTAACTTAAGACATACATCTTTTGAATGAGCTTATACCGTGAATGACTTTTCCAATATGACTTTTGATCTAAATATCGAATATTAGGGAAGATCTTGCATTAGCGAAATCTTGACTTTAATTCGAATCTTTTTTTAGCCACACCCATATAGCGAGCAATAATAATATCTTGATCATAAAATGAGTCTGTCACCTCATCCTTGCGCTCTAGCTTACTCTTTGCAAAGCAATCCATAGATCCCTTTTGTCTTGACAAAATTTCTCCTTGAAGATGAGATTTGAAGCATAGAGGGAAGCCTTGTCATAATAATAACCCTGAATCCAAACATAACCTTCATAGTCCAATGCTCAAAGAATAGCTAAGTGAATCAAGCTTGAATGAAGTAGGAACCCTAATTCCCAAGATCCTTGATCCCATGTCAGATTATTGATTAATGAAGCATGATGTGTTAGATGACCTAATGGGAGGTATGTACATGAGACTATGAAATGCATAAGCCTAAGCCAGTTAGAAATTAAGGGGTAGGACAAATTTGGGGTATGACAGTCATGCAGTCACTGAAAACATCTGAATTATAACTCATTAGATAAAAATCATGTTTACACAGCGGAATCGAATCATCAAGTCAACATTACATCATTAATGTATCAGACTTCAAACAAAATAAACAAATAGAGTTATAATCGAACTCAAAACATCGCGTTCCCAGTGTTACATCTATTAGAGCATGACACCGACACAACAACTAAACCGACTTATGAGCTAACCCTCACCAAGTCGCGCCGCTATCCTCAATCTGAAAATGACAACAAGTAAGGGTGAGTCTCATCACAGTTAACCAATTTTATTGCATCATAAATAACAATATATCATAGTTATATCATTAACCCAATCGTTTCATATTCAGACACATCATCGTCACACATCCACAACATCAACTCATCACATAACATATATAAATCATGTTATAAAAAAAATCATGCATATGTATGAAACTGACATTATGCATGTGGTACCAACATCATCAATGGGAAAACCCACCGACCGATCTATCATCATCTAGATACGGCCCTGCCAGCACAGATTCCACACGATGGAATCTTGCGCTTCACTGAATTCTCTCATCATTAGGATATAACCCTCATCAAATGATTATGAATGCATGCAAATATATATACAACATACTATCATCTTCATCATACTATGAGTAGCATCATCTTATACTCATTCATCATCATAATCATCATTAACAAGAATGTTCAATATATATATATATAATTGCATCATTCAATAAATCAGACAACAATATTTCATACAGATTTCATCAGTTTAAAGTCACACGTCGTCAGACTTTCAAAATCACAAAACAGCAAAATCTGTAATTCATGCTGACCATACGCATACCAACAGGCCAGAATTTCCCAAAAACACACACCATACGCGTATGAACAGATCCATTTTTCCACACAAAACGCACACATACGCGTACCAGCCAGGCATACGCGTACCAGCCAAATGTCATACGCGTACCATACGCGTACGAGCAGAAGGTGCAACCTGATGCACACTTGAAGAGCGTACCATACGCGTATCAACTCCCCCATACGCGTATCATACGCAGATGGGTAGCATTTTACCAAAACCTGCAACTTACCCATTCGTCTTCCTCGCGAATTCATCTGTACAGCCACCGATTTGGGTCTCAAAACTAGAAATTTCACATTCTAATAGTATAGAAATAACCCAACATCAACAGTTTATGATTCTACAATTGATTTTACTCATCACAACCTAAATCTATTCAGTTTTAGGGATTAACAGTCATAATACCTATCCAAATGATGAACACAAACAGAAAATCCAGAATATAGAATCAATTAATCCAAACAATACTCCTAATCCACACTATTATTCATAATACGATAATAGAGATTAAATGGAGAGTCCCCCCTTACCTTAGCCAAATTCTTGATCTTTGGTCTCTCCCTCTTCAGTTCTCCTTCACGTTCTTCGTGTTTCCAAAAACCTTCAGTCTTTCACGTTCTTTCTTTGTTTCCCTAATTCCAATTGTTTTATGAAAATAATAATAAAATTAGTAAAAGGATTACTATATCACACCCCCTTCTTTTACCATTTTCTCACATGGCCTAAACTCCATAAACCATTATTTCCATTATTTTCCACAAAATTCTTAATAATTCTAATTATTAATTCAATATTCCAATTAAATTAATATTAAAATTATACGGGTGTTACAACTCTCCCCCACTAAAAGAGTTTTCATCCTCGAAAACATACCTCAGGTAAAGAGTTATGGATAAGAATCCTTCATCTGACTCTCTAGCTCCCAGGTAACGTTTCCTTCAGCAGGTCCTCCCCAAGCTACTCCGACCAAAGCTATTTCCTTGCCACGCAATTGCTTCAGTCTTCGGTCTTCAATCCTCACAGGTAAAGTCTCAACCGTCAAGTTGTCTTTCACCTGTACATCATCTACTTGGATCACATGGGAGGGATCCGAAATGTATTTCCTCAACTGAGACACATGAAATACATCATGCAAGTTTGTGTTAGGAGTGAATTAGTAGTATTTTCATGTGTTAAATTAACTACCTTTTGAGCTGAAAGTGAACATATCTTATGCTTTTTGAGGATTTTATGGTTAGAATTGAACTTTAGAGGTTTGATGCTAATTGTAGAGCGACTTGCATTACTTTGGGTGTTATTTGTGTAGATTCTAAGGTTGAAAAGTAAAAGACGAAGAAACACGAAGGCGTAGAGGTTCTGGAGAAGAGAAATCACAAAGAAGGAGGATGAAGTAGAAACCGAGGCGCGGTGATTAGGGGCGAGACGCGCGAAACCTTCTGACTTTGGCTCGCACCTCGCCAATCCGTGCCGAGCCGCGGTGGCTTCGTTAAAGAGGAAAATTGTTATAAATAGAAGCTCTAATCCTCATAAGTGAAGAGATCTTTGGTGAGCGAAATTGAGAGAGCAATCCTGTTCCAAAGCAAACAACAACTTCTGACGGAGAATTCAACAACAATTGAAGACATTCCCTTGATGAAGATGAATCCTTCCATGAAACTTTGTGTGTTCTTCATGGCTATGGAGAGCTAAACCCCATTGTGTTGAGTTTAAGGTAGTAGTTAACCTATGAAGATGCAATTACTTTAATTAATTCCTGTGACCAATTGTTTAAGTTTTATTATCAATAAAGAACCTTGCTTTTATTTTATATCATTGTTAAACTATCAATCGAGAGATAGGGTTTATACTTTTGCCCTAGGTTCTTATATTGACTTGTTGATTAATACTCAGAGATGAGATTTTGAAGAAGTTTTCATAAATCATCGTGGTTAATTCCCTTTATCTTTATAGTTATTCTGAGAGATCGAATATCATACCGGTAGAGGTGGTTCTAGATTGATCATTAGACATAATATCAGTTTTGAGAATGAATGAAGATAATAACTTAGATAATGTTCACTTGTGGATTAATTGATTATTGCATATGAATAGGTTGATGAACCCTAGAACTCAACATATTCATTCACCATTGTTATTCGTCTTTAAGCTTTTAGTTACTCAATTATTATTCTTTTATTCGCAATTGGAGATCAAGATAATCAAACTCAATACTTTTCACTAACTCATTATAAATTAACTATAGAACGGCAGTAATATTTGTAGGATCAAGCGCTTACCACTGCGCTAAAAGCAATTGCTGTTAGTGAGGGCGCAACTTTATTTCCTTATAGTATGAGCCCTCAGGGGATGCACCTAAAGCGAGGTTTGTAAGCTCTCTCTAGGCGCCATGGGTTAGGATGTTAAGCCCATTCGAATCCCTAAGGGTGACGCTGGATTTATTTATCCAACAATCTCCCCGCCACTGTCAGCCGGGGGGATTCGAACCCATGACCATGCTCTGATACCACTTGTAGGATAGAAAAACACTTAGAAAGGGGGGGTTTGAATAAGTTTAGTTTCAAAACTTGTAAGATAAAAACAACTTGCATAATTATTTTTATCCTGGTTCGTTGTTAACTAAACTACTCCAGTCCATCCTTGACAAGGTGATTTATCTCAATCGAGGATTTAATCCACTAATCACACAAGATTACAATGGTTTTCCTCTTAGACAACTGCTAAGTCTTCTAGAGTCTTCTGATCACAACCTGATCACTCTAGGAACAAACTGCTTAGATACCCTCTAAGACTTTTCTAGAGTATTCTGATCTACCTGATCACTCTAGTCCTTTACAAGTTAATGTAAACAAATTCTAAGAGTATTACAATGCTTCTGAAAAGCTATAATCACAACTGTGATATTTCTCTTAAAGTTTAAGCTTAATATCACTATAATATTACAACAACAATAAGAGTTGTCTTTAGCTTCTCATCAGAACTTCTATTTATAGGCGTATGAGAAGATGACCGTTGGGAGCATTTAATGCTTTGCGTATTCCATACAGCATTGCATTTAATGTTTCACTCTTTTGTCAACTACCTCGAGCCTTGCTTTCGCTGTGTCTACTGACGTTGCCGTTAATAGCTTCTAACGTTCCTTTTGTCAGTCAGCGTAGCCTGCCATCTTGTACTTGCTTCTGATCTGATGTTTGTGTATACGACATTTGAATATCATCAGAGTCAATACAACTTGGTGCAGAGCATCTTCTTGTCTTCTGACCTTGAAGTGCTTCTGAGCGTGATACCATGAGAACTTCAGTGCTTCTGCTTCTGATCTCAAGTTCTTCTGATGCTTCCACAGACCATGTTCTGCTTCTGCTTGACCATCTTCTGATGTCTTGCAAGACCATGTTCTGATGTTGCATACTGAACCTTCTGAGTCAGTGCTTCTTGCGCTGATTTTGTGCATACTCTTTATATTATTCCTGAAATGGAAATTGCATAGTATTAGAGTACCACATTATCTCATACAAAATTCATATACATTGTTATCATCAAAACTAAGATATTGATCAGAACAAATCTTGTTCTAACAATCTCCCCCTTTTTGATGATGACAAAAACATATATAAATGATATGAATTTGCAATCAGAATATCAGACGGCTAAAGACAATTACACAGTTATTGCATAAGCATATAAACATAGTGTGTGAATATGTCTCCCCCTGAGATTAACAATCTCCCCCTGAAATAAATACTGGAAGAATTTTATAATAAAGGACTTCCCTGAGTATTTTCCATTTCAGTTGAGACGATCACATATGCTTAGATCTTTAGAACATTCATAGCTTCTGCTTCTTGCTTCCATAGGACAGCTTCAGAGCTTGAATTTCTTCTTGGATCATCTCATGCCAGATTGTATCAGAACATTGTTGAATGTACCAAAGCATCACCTGAGCATCTCTACATTCTGAAATGTTACAGAACAAACTATACGACAAAAGTCAGAGCATGAATGAACAGAACATAAAATATGTATCAGAATCATATAATATGAATCAGAGCATAAAACCTAATGTTTCAGAGCATATAAAAACATGCATCAAAACATTTAAGGAATAAGAAGGAGTTAGAGTATATTCAATCATCAGAATATCATAACATTCTTCCTTCTTGCTTCTGATCTTGAAGCTTCACAGCACTCAGCTTGCTTCAGAGTATATTCTTTACATAATTGCTTTTCCCCATCGTTTTGCTTCTTATGTTGAGCTTTTAAGATTTTCTTCAATCCTGCAAAACACTTAAACAAGACAGAACTTACAAGTTCTTGTTAGAAATGTGGAGACTTTCTCCCAGCAACTAATAAATTAAATCAGATCATTTATCACATTTTCTCCCCCTTTTTGTCATAACATCAAAAAACACAAGGATTCAGATGAAAAACAAAAAATAAAATGAGAGATAAGAAGATAGATTTCATTGATTTGCAAAAGAAGTACAGGGAGGATGCATGGAAAGCAGATGCAAGAAACAACGAGATTACTAAGACACTAAGACTACCCTAGCTTGGACATAATCTTGGCCAGCATGTCTTGAATCCCAGCATTACTCTCAGTCTGCCTCTGGATGAAGGAGCGAAACTCAGCATTGGTGTCCTCCTGCATGTTCATCCGAGAAGCTAGCTCAGCTTGGTTCTTCTGAATGACCTCTAGAGTTCTTGCCAGAATAGAGGGTTTACCAGAAGAAGCCTCACAGCTTCTGTTCAGAGGGACAACATTTACCACCATGGATTCCATGGCATTCTTCTGAGAGAGATCATCAGAAAGATTTTCCTCAGCAGGAATATCTTCAGCAGAATGATCTTCAGCTTCAGCATCAGCATCTTCCATTTGAACATCTTCTCCATACACAGGAGCAGGAAGATCAGAATCTCCATTCTCAAGAGCTTGCAGAATGGCAGCTAGATTCCTTGGAGCAGAAAGACCTTCAACTTCTGGAGGATCAGCAACTTCTGGGATTACCATATCAGGATCCTGCTCAGAAGGGTTTTCCCTCAAGAAGTCAAACAATCATCTGAAGTCTCCAGTCAGCACTGGATACTGAGGTCTCCACAACACAATATCTCTGCAAGGATTATCCAGCAGCTCATCAACAAAAGGCTTCTCTTCAAGACAGAATCTGTTTCTAATTGGATGAAAGTATCTTCCATCATCCATTTCTAGAAGATATCTAGCATAGGCAGGTGCAGCAGCTACCAGTCTCTTCTGAACAGCCATGGCTCCCACTTGAAAATCTTGGCGAAAGCTTCTCCAAAGATTTCTAGTAGAGACATCATCCAGCTCATTGAGGAAAGCATCCTTCAAGAGATGCAGCCTAATGATAACATCACTTCTGAACACCTCCAAGAAAATGATAGGTTCAGGTTTATGAGGGTTGAAGGTGAATTTGTAGTCTGGGTAGAGAAGGCAGTAAGGGTTGGATTTTCTGGTGGGAAGGGATGAGATGGAACAAGTGGAGCTGTTGTGGTTGAAGAAGATGGAATATCAGTGAAGGGGGTTGATGAGGAAGGTATATCTGTGGGTGTGGGGAGGATGGTAGTTATGGGGGTAGGGTTGAGAATTTGAGAAGATGATGGTGTTTGCAAGCTGTTTGGTGAAGGTGATATGGCAGTAGGAGTTTGTGCAGAAGGAGGTGATTGAGGGATATTTGCAGAGGTGAGGGTGTTTTGAGGTTCAGAAGGAGAGGGTTGGATAGAAGATTGAGATTCAGAAGGTGGAGGTTGGTACACTTGCCTGGAGAAGTTACCAGTTCTGATTGCCTCGAAGGAATCAACCTTAAGAGGGTCATAAGTGACCTTCTGCCTTGTTTCTCTCTTGGCAGCTTCTTCTGCAGCCTTTCTCTTCAGCCTTTTCTCTCGCTTCTTCTTATCCTCCTTCTTGAGGTCAGCTTGAGAACGAAGCACTCTTCCACGAATCCATGCAGGATCAATAGATGATTGATTTCTCACAGAGGATTCCAAATAGAGCTTAACCGCCTGGCAAAGTTCTGCTTGGAACAAAGTAGAGAAACCTGCAACGGGAATTCTTCTGGGTTGAATGTCAAAGGGAACAGCAGTTATTTCCTTGACAAGTTCCATTCTCAGCAAATCAAGACCATTGAAGATAGAACCCCGAGTGACTCTAAAGAAGTTAGAGGTTCCAATAGTCCTTAGGGAGTCCATCAGGTCACTTTCAATCAGAATGTCTGAGATCATTCTGGCGAAAGGAACAGTATTTCTTTGGAGATGAGGATACTTAGCACGTTCGTCATCTCTTGATTCTTTAATAGACAACTTCAGATTCTCAAAAATGATGTTGGAGATGTTGCTTTCAATTCTTCTTCCAACGCAGAAGAGAGTGTACTTATGGTCAGGACTGATGTAAGATGAAGAGAAGGATCTCTTTCTGTGATGAAGAGAGCCCAGAATAATCTCAGCCCAAACTTGATAAAACAGCTTCAAGGTACCAGTTTGACTTGAATCAACACCGGTAACACACGAAATCTGCTTCTCAACCTGGAACCAATCAACTCTGCCAGGAAGAGGACCAGTGACTCCTTCTTCATCGTCCAAGTTATACAGCTTCCTGATTTACTTCTCAGTTATCACAACTTCATGCCCTAGCACGAAGGAGATAATGGCGGTTGGAGTGACAATTGCATGAACCCAGAAATCTTTCACAAGGGCTGGATAACTTGGTCCAACCAATCTAGCCAGATAGTTTGACCATCCCTGTGCCATGATCTTAGCATCAGGTTTGAAACCATATGCTTTCAAATTTTCAAAGTCCACTGAGGACTCACAGAGAACTTCCAGTTCTGACGGAGGAATGGAGCAAGTATTCAAAGGAGCATACTTGTGCTTGTTAAAAACCAGTTGAGAGGAAGACATTTCTTCTGCTGGGTTTGATGTGCTTGATGAAGGATTCATGATGATATTCAGAAACACAAGCTAGGGTTTGAATGCAGAAAAGAGGGAATGCAATGAACAATGAAGGAAAGTGTAAAGAGAGAGAGAATGCAAAGAGTTAAAATGCTGTGGGAATGAGTTTATATAGGAACGGATTTGAAAAAGAAAATGCAATGGGTGTTTGAAGTAATATATAAAAAGAAATAAAGTAACATCAATGCATTTGATGAGGAATGACGTTAGGAGAGATAAAGTAGCAAAATGAAATGATTTGCACAGTTACCTAGGGCGGCGTTTCCTCAATTGCACGCATGCTTGTCCAAAAATAGTGAACACGTGTTCATTTTTTGGAAAGACTGGTGACAACTGTTTAGACAAAGAAGTAGCTTCTGATGAGAGGTAAACTTTTCATCTTCTGATTCTGATTACTGATTCAGACTACCATTCTTTATAAATGATCTAGTTCTGATAGGATCATCTTTCTTTCCAAGAATGACATCTTCTGAGTGAGCTGAAGTGAGTCTGGAAGATCTTCTGACAGTTGGTTCTTCAGAAATTCTTAGATTCTCTAAAGATGCAGCAACTTGATCTTCAGATTCTTTACTTCTGAGATTCTCAGCTTCTGAAGTTTTTCTTCTTGGTTCTACTGCTTCTGATATATCAATATCAAAATCTGCAAAATTCTCAAACTGCTTTGGATTTTCAAGACCAAGCTTATCATCAAAACTGATATTGATTGATTCTTCTACAACCAATGTTTCAGTATTGTATACCCTGTAGCCTTTTGAGCGTTCAGAATATCCAAGAAGGAAACACTTTTGTGCCTTAGAATCAAACTTACCAAGATGATCATTAGTGTTCAGAATAAAACATACACATCCAAAAGGATGGAAATATGAAATGTTGGGCTTTCTGTTCTTCCACAATTCATAAGGAGTCTTATTTAGAATAGGTCTTATAGAGATTCTATTCTGAATATAACATGCAGTGTTTATTGCTTCGGCCCAGAAATGCTTAGCCATATTAGTTTCATTGATCATGGTTCTGGCCATTTCTTGTAGAGTCCTATTCTTTCGCTCTACAACTCCATTTTACTGTGGAGTTCTAGGGCAAGAGAAATCATGGGCAATACCATTTTCTTTGAAGAACTCCTCAAAGAATCTGTTCTCAAATTCGCCACCATGATCACTTCTGACCTTTATGACTTTGCACTCCTTCTCAGATTGAATTTGAGTGCAGAATTCAAAGAACACTGAATGAGACTCATCCTTGTGTTTTAAGAACTTTACCCATGTCCAGCAGCTATAATCATCTACGATGACTAATCCATATTTCTTCTCTCTGACAGATGCTGTTTTGACTGGGCCAAACAGATCAATGTGCAGAAGTTCTAATGGCCTTGAGGTAGATACAACATTCTTAGATTTGAATGCAGGTTTGGAAAACTTGCCCTTCTGACATGCTTCACAAAGAGCATCTGATTGATATTTCAGATTAGGGAGTCCTCTGACAAGATTCAGTTTGTTAATCTGAGAAATCTTTCTCAAACTAGCATGTCCTAATCTTCTGTGCCAGACCCACTGCTCTTCAGAAACAGACATAAGACAGGTTACCTTCTGATTCTTAAGATCTTGAAGATCTGTCTTATAAATGTTGTTCTTCCTCTTGCCTGTAAATAGGGTTGAGCCATCCTTCTGACTTACAGCCTTGCAACACTTTTGATTGAAGATTATATCATAACCATTGTCACTTAATTGACTTATGGATAATAAGTTATGCGTTAATCCTTCTACAAGCAGTACATTAGTTATGGAAGGAGAGTTACCAGATTTTATGGTTCCAGAGCCAATTATCTTGCCCTTCTGATCTCCTCCAAACTTGACTTCTCCACCAGATTTAAGCACCAGGTCTTGGAACATAGACCTTCTTCCTGTCATGTGTCGCGAGCACCCAGAGTCCAGGTACCATGACATGTTGTGCTTTGTCTTCTTTGCAGCCAAGGATATATCTTCAGAATCTGATTCTGATGTAGATTCTGATCCATCATCCACTGTGACCATTAGTGCAAGATTTGCCTGCTCGCCTTCAGAGTCTGATTCTGATTCTGAATCATCCCATGTTGCCATAAGACCTTTCTTCTTATGAAACTTCTTCTTGGGATTCTCCTTCTGAAGTTTTGGACATTCATTCTTGAAGTGTCCAGGCTCATTGCACTCATAGCAGATAACCTTGTTCTTGTCAGATCTTCTGCTTCCAGAAGATTCTCCTCTTTCAGGCTTCTTTGAACTTCTGAAGCTTTTGAACTTCCTTTGCTTGCTTTTCCAGAGTTGGTTTACCCTTCTGGAAATCATGGACAGTTCATCTTCTTCTTCTGATTCTGATTCTTCGGAATCTTCTTCTTCAGCCTGAAAAGCGTTAGTGCATTTTTCATAACTAGATTTTAATGCAATAGACTTACCTTTCTTCTGAGGTTCATTTGCGTCAAGCTCAATTTCATGACTCCTCAGGGCGCTGATCAGCTCTTCCAAAGAGACTTCATTCAGATTCTTTGCTATCTTGAATGCAGTCACCATTGGGCCCCATCTTCTGGGCAGGCTTCTGATGATCTTCTTCACATGATCAGCCTTGGTGTAGCCTTTGTCCAGAACTCTTAATCCAGCAGTTAGAGTTTGAAATCTTGAAAACATCTTCTCAATGTTTTCATCATCCTCCATCTTGAAGGCTTCATACTTCTGGATTAGTGAAAGAGCTTTGGTTTCCTTGACTTGAGCATTTCCTTCATGAGTCATTTTCAAAGACTCATATATGTCATGGGCCATTTCCCTGTTAGATATCTTCTCATACTCAACATGAGAGATAGCATTCAGCAAAACAGTCCTACACTTGTGATGATTTTTGAATTCCTTCTTTTGCTCATCAGTCATCTCTTGTCTTGTGAGCTTTACACCACTGGCTTTAACTGGATGTTTGTAACCATCCAACAGAAGATCCCATAGATCAGCATCTAGACCAAGGAAGTAACTTTCAAGTTTATCTTTCCAGTATTCAAAGTTTTCACCATCAAACACTGGTGGTCTAGTATAGCCATTGTTACCATTTCCATTGTATTGCTCAGCAGAGCCAGATGTAGATGGATTTGTTGGATCTTCACCAGCCATCTTGACTTATGCGTTCTTCTCTTCCTGAATCTTTTCTAAACACGGTTAAGTGCTTGCACCTTAGAACCGGCGCTCTGATGCCAACTTGTAGGATCAAGCGCTTACCACTGCCCTAAAAGCAATTGCTGTTAGTGAGGGCGCAACTTTATTTCCTTATAGTATGAGCCCTCAGGGGCTGCACCTAAAGCGAGGTTTGTAAGCTCTCTCTAGGCGCCATGGGTTGGGATGTTAAGCCCATTCGAATCCCTAAGGGTGACACTGGATTTATTTATCCAACAATATTAACTCAGTCTCTATGGATACGATATTAGAAAATATTTACCCAAAATACTTTCAACAAATTGGCGCCATTGCCGGGGACGGTGTCAATATTGCACGCATTGCAATAGTTTTTATTTTGAGTTTACTTTCATTAATTTGGTTGTTTCATGTGTTTGTTAGTTTTTGCAGAATTAGTGTATGCGCAGCAAAGTTTCCAGCGATCAACTTCTTTTTGATCCCGAGATTGAAAGAACCGCTAGGAGATTGAATAGCAAAACACGAAGGAGAGCAAACATAGCAAAGGCAAGAGACAACGCAACTGCGAATTCGTTACAATCGTTAGAAACTATTGACGAGTCATCTGACGGACTTTACTTTCATGAACTATTTGAAGAAGAGCAAGAAGCCATCATACAACACACTATTGTAAACATGGCCGCCACAGCTCCATGTGCAAATAGTCCTCGTCTCAATCCACAGTTCGCAAGGACTGCCGCTAACGGGCGGACATCTGAATTAAAGACCGGTATTCTATAGCTCATCTATGCAAGTCCTTTCGCCAGATTGGACCATGAAGACCCATACACTCATCTGACTCGATTCTATGAGTTAGACGGAACTACAGGTGTAGCCCAAGCAGATATAGAAACTTTATTCAAAAGGTTGTTCCCACATTCTTTGCTATCAAAGGCTACAGATTGGCATCTAGATCAACCTGAAACAGTTATGACTGATTGGAATACTCTGGAAGAAAAATTCTTGGAACGGTTTTACTCTCAAAACCGGTTCTTTGGCGCTAAAACAACAATTGCTGTATTTTCTCAAGGTAGTAATGAATCATTCAATGAAGCTTGAGAAAGATATAAAGCTATACTGAGGAAATGCAAGGGACACGGATTTGCAGAAGTTGATCAAATTCATATGTTCCACAATGGTCTTACTCCTACAAATAAGACACTCTTGGACGCCACAACCGGTGGCTCACTAATGTCCAAAACAACTGTAGAAGCAACTCAGATAATTGAGAGGATGGATCTAAATGACCGACATGGAAATCATGATCGAATTGTCAGAGATAAGAAACCAAGATTGTTAGAACTGACTAATAGTGATGCTTTGCTGGCTCAGAATAAATTGCTAACTTCACAAGTGGAGCTTTTGACACAACAAATGTCCAAACTTCCACAACAAATCAAAGAGATGAATGGAGTCTCAAATTCCTACCAAGTTGCTATGTGTGAATTATGCAAAGGAGATCATCAAACCGGATTTTGCCCACCAGTCTTGGCCGAAGAAGTGAACTACATGAACAACAACCAAGGACAAAGGCAAAATTAGTACCCAAATCTTCCGCCGTATCAACAGAATTATCCTCTAAGGAATAACAATCAAGGTTATCAACAGAGACCTAACAATCAAGGGTACCAACAGCAAACATTTTAGTCGTACACTCAACCGCCACCACAACAACAAGGAGGACCGTTTAAGTTGGAAGAAACTATGACGCAATTCATGCAAATGTCAATGACAAACCAGAAAAACCAAGATGCGGCAATCAAATATCTGGAAACTCAAGTGGGGCAACTTGCAAAACAAATTGCAACTAATCAGTCGAATGCGACATTCTTTGTCAACACTCAAGAGAATCCGAAAGAACATTGCAAAGCAGTGGTCACTAGAACTGGTCAGAAAGGGGGTGAGGAGGAAATTGAAGCCAATGGTACTGAGAAAGAAGAGGATAATCGTGCTGCGGAAAATGAGGAAAATGAAATTGTTATTAGCGATATGAGCAAAGAAGAGGAAAAGAACAAGGTTGCGATAAATAGGCGAGGCGCGCCAGTGAGAAAACGACCAAGAATGTGATCCCCAGCCAACACCTCCCATATCCACATGCACCATCAAAGAAAGATAATGCTAGGCAGTATGCAAGGTTTATGGAAAATTTCAAGCAATTACAAATCAACATTCCATTCTCCGAAGCCATAGCCCAAATGCCAAAGTATGCAAAATTCATGAAGGATATCTTGACAAAGAAGAAGAGACCGGAAGACGAAGAGGTTGTTGTTCTTGACTCCCAGTGTAGCGCTATAGTATCCCATCTCCCTCAAAAAGCACGAGATCCGGGACGAGTTACACTACCTGTTACAATTGGTAATCAGCACATTGGGAATGGGTTGATAGATCTAGGGTCAAGCATCAATCTGATTCCTCTATCAATAGTGAAGCGATTGGGAAATATTGAGATGAAGTCAACCAGAATGACCTTACAACTCGCAGATAAGTCCACCACTCTTCCCTACGGCATTGCACAAGATATGCTAGTAAAGGTAGATAAATTCTTGTTTCCAGTAGACTTTGTTGTGATTGATATGGAAGAAGATAAAGAGTCACCAATTTTTCTAGGAAGGCCATTCATGAAAACAG
Source organism: Vicia villosa (assembly GCF_029867415.1). Taxonomy (NCBI): domain Eukaryota; kingdom Viridiplantae; phylum Streptophyta; class Magnoliopsida; order Fabales; family Fabaceae; genus Vicia; species Vicia villosa. The sequence goes on from NW_026705121.1 coordinate 676,821, forward strand.
CCCGAATGATGATCGATATTGATGATGGTATCATGAAACTAAGAGTCCAAGACGAGGAGGTACGTTTTAATCTCTTCGATGCCATGAAACAACCAAAGGATAAAAGCGATTGTTTCCGCCTAGATGTCACTGAAGAGGTAGCAATGGAAGTGGCAAGTGAGATCCATCTCTCTAATTCGTTAGAGAGATCCCTTGTTGATTCATTTAATGTGCTGACTCAAGAGGAGGAAAAAGAAATCGAAGGATATTTGAAAGAACTAGAGAAGGGAGGAAACATGAATGATAAGGATGGGAAAGTGGAAACATTAGAACCACCAAAAGAAGTGAAGGAAACAAAGATGGAACTAAAGCTACTCCCGCCCCATTTAAAATATATCTTTTTAGATAAGGAAGAAAAGAAACTAGTAGTAATTAGTTCAAAGCTTACAACATACGAAGAAGAAAGACTACTTCTCATCCTACAAAAGAATAAAGCTGCAATCGGATGGGTCTTGGCCGATTTAAAAGGTATAAGTCCAGCATATTATATGCACAAAATCATGTTGGAAGAAGAATTCAAACCGGTAGCTCAACCACAAAGAAGATTAAATCCAACTATGAAGGAAGTAGTAAGAAAAGAAGTAGTTAAACTCTTGGAAGCAGGAATGATTTACCCAATTTCAGATAGCGCATGGGTAAGTCCAGTACAAGTAGTGCCGAAGAAATGAGGAATGACAGTTATCAGCAATGAGAAGAATGAACTAATACCAACAAGAACTGTCACGGGGTGGAGAATGTGCATCGACTACCGGAGACTCAATAAAGCCACGAGAAAAGATCACTTCCCTTTGCCCTTCATGGATCAGATGCTTGAAAGATTATCCGGACAAAACTATTATTGTTTCCTCGAGGGATACTCCGGATACAACCAGATTATGGTCAACCCTGAAGACCATGAGAAGACATCTTTTACATGTCCTTTTGGAATTTTCACATATAGGAGAATGCCATTTGGATTATGTAATGCCCCAGCCACCTTTCAACGGTGTATGCAAGCAATCTTCTCCGACCTCATCGAGAAAAGCATTGAAGTATTCATGCACGACTTTTCGGTGTTTGGAAAATCATTTGACATCTGTCTAGCTAATTTGGATGAGGCACTAGGAAGATGTATTGAGACCAACCTAATTCTAAATTGGGAGAAATGCCATTTCATGGTCACTGAAGGCATTGTACTAGGGCACAAGGTCTCTTCAAGAGGGCTTGAAGTGGACAAAGCCAAGGTGGAGATAATCTCAAAACTCCCATCTCCAGTAAACATAAAAGGGGTAAGAAGCTTTTTGGGTCATGCGGGATTCTATCGAAGGTTCGTAAAATATTTCTCGAAGATTGCCAACCCATTGAGTAACCTACTCAACAAATGTACGTGTTTTATTTTCGATGAATCATGTGTCCAAGCTTTTAATGAATTAAAAGAAAGGCTCGTTACCGCACCTGTGATCGTAGCACCTGATTGGAAAAAACATTTTGAACTTATGTGTGATGCTAGCGATTATGCCATAGGCGCGGTACTAGGCCAAAGAAAGGAAAAAGTATTTCATGTCATACACGATGCGAGCAAAGTTTTAAATGACGCTCAAGTCAATTATGCCACTACAGAAAAAGAGTTGCTAGCTATAGTGTATGCCCTTGAAAAATTCAGATCCTATCTCATTGGAACAAAAGTGGTGATTTACACAGACCATGCGGCCATTAAATATCTGCTTACTAAACCAGATTCGAAATAAAGCCTCATTCGATGGGTCCTTCTTTTGCAACAATTTGACTTAGAAATTCGGGATAAAAGGTTCAGAAAATGTGGTAGGAGATCATTTATCCCGTCTGGTCAATGTAAATGTCACCAACCAAGAAGCTGAAATAAATGATGAATTTCCGGATGAACAAATTTTTCAAATCCAAGTAAGACCGTGGTTCGCCGATCTTGCAAATCATAAAGGAACCGGTATGGTACCAGAGGACTTTGATTGGCATCAAAAGAAAAAGTTGTTATCCGATGCTAAATACTATGTGTGGGACGACCCATATTTGTTCAAGATAGGTAAGGATGGCATACTAAGAAGGTGCGTTACTGAAGAAGAAGCCCAACAGATCCTTTGGCATTGTCACAATTCCCCGAGTGGTGGGCATTTTAATGGGTGGAGAACAACAACCAAAGTTCTCCAATCAGGTTTTTTCTGGCCAACTATTTTCAAAGACGCCCACCACCATGCGATGAACTGCGACAAATGCCAAAGAGTTGGAGGAGCAAGTGAAAGAGATGAGATGCCACTTCAAACCATGATCGAAGTTGAAGTTTTTGATTGTTGGGGAATCGACTTCATGGGACCTTTTCTCCCCTCATTTACTAATGAATACATTTCAGTTGCTGTGGATTATGTTTCCAAGTGGGTCGAAGCCATCACTACTCCAAAAGCGGATGCCAAAATGGTATTAAAATTTTAAGACTGTAACATCTTCATTCGGTTTGGCATGCCTCGAGTAATTATCAGCGATGGTGGATCCCATTTTGTTAATGAACAGGTTACTAAAGTGTTGGAAAAGTGCGGCGTCAAGCATAAGATTGCCTCACCTTATCACCCTCAGACCAACGGGCAGGCGGAAATCTCGAACAGAGCAATAAAGAATATCCTAGAGAAGACAGTCTCGGTATCCAGGAAAGATTGGTCCGCACGGATTGATGATTCTCTTTGGCCATACTGGACCGCATACAAAGCACCCACTGGTGCATCACCTTTCCAAATGGTTTATGGTAAGACATGTCAAACCATATGGCGCTATTTTCATTGAGGATAGCAAAACCAAAGAGAGTTTGACGGTCAATGGAGAAAGACTGAAAGTTTACCTTGGAGGAGAATTTGATCGGGAAGTGTGTATTATTGAACTTCTGAGTACTTAAGGAAGTTGATCATCGAGCTCAAACGACGTTAAACAAAGCACTTGTTGGGAGGCAACCCAACGCAGTAAGTTTTTATTGTTTTCCTGTTTTAGTTTTATATATCATCAGACCATTGTGATTGAACAGGTACAGAAGGCTGCACAAAACGCAATACCGCGCCTCGGGACCCAAGTCTGCGCCGCGACACGTTGGTAGAAGCTTTCGCGTGTCGCGGAAGATCTTAGTGCGCCGCGGTGATGCGAAAGCAGTTTTTTCCTTAATTGTTTTGCTTACTGCAGGTTAGCTGGAGCCCAACCCTTTTTTCTTATGGGGGGGAGGCAGGTGCTCGACCAGATAAGTTCCAGGAGCATCCAGAGGAGGATAGTGAGCTGTTATGTTTATGATAACTGTCACGATGATATTTGTTATAATCTGCTTTTAGTTTATTATTTATCCCCAATTTAGAATGAGTAGTTCCACAGCAAAAATGAAAATCTCAAGGAAGACAATGAGAGTACCAACAATGGAGCAACATGCGTGAAAGTGGTAGTGAGTGGAAATTTTTTAAAAATTAATTTTTCCCTTTCTTTTTCAATAAAAGTGACAAGGCATGTATGAAATTTCAAACTCAAACTCTTAGTGTTTGCATGAAACATAGGGTGTTAGTAAATACTAATAGAAGTTCTTTGTGGTACACAATTTTTTGTTGGATCGGCTTAGCCATAACCATTGTGAGGAAAGCTTTCCATTGTTTACTATATGCAGGAGACCATCGATTACTTCGACATGTTTGTATTTTTCTAAACCAATTGTCGCATCGTTTTGTGGAAATCTGTGAAAAGGATTTAGGCACTTGTTTGAATTTGAGAGTTTCTTTGAGCCCATCCCATTTTAAAAACTTATTTTTTCTGTGAGAGTGTGATCCTTTGCTAACACTTCTTTGAGACTGAGGTCAAGATAACGTTCATAATATGCACTAAGAAAATCATTTGGTGAGGTTTTGATCTCAATGAAAAGTTTTGTTTTGGACCGTCAACCATAAACTTTGGTGGTGTGTTTTATCTTTTACCTTTTTAGAAAGTAGGGGAGCATTCATAGAATCTGAATACAGGTTGATCTCCAAGTTGGGGATATTCATAAGAAGAGTAAGTACAGGTGGTGATTTGCAAAGAGCAAAAGAACTTCGTAACTTGAAAAAAAGAAGAGAAAAGAAACAAGAGAAAAACAACGTTTGAACTTAGATATTTGTTGACAATAAAAGAAATATTGAGCTACGAATGAAAAGATGAACGAGTAAGAAAGATAATGGTATAAGAAAAAAGGAATGAGTTGTGTGATTCGGATGCTTCCCGAGAATAGGAACAACCCTTGAACATCTCCTTTTTCTTTGAATCTAAACCACATTACAACCCTATAAAGACCTTTCGATTCTCAGATTCCACAGGACTTGATGCTAACAATATGGTGAACGTATGATATGGATTTTTGTTGATTTAATTGTTTGGATGAGTGTTTAACCCCTCTTTTATTCATCATACTTTTTTATGAGAGTGATTAGTGCTGATTCAACTGCAGTTGTGTAGTGTTTTGAACTTCTGGAGGTAATTTCCTTTCAAAATCTGTTTCATGTGTATTTTCTGAGTTTGTAGGGAGATGAAGAGTATCTGAGTTGGTCACTGAATTGAACTATTTGAAAAACTTTTTGAAAAACTTGTTGCATGATTGTTGGTATGTATTGTTGTAATCACTGAGGTAAGTAATTTTGTTTAGGGACAAACAAAACTCTAAGTTGGGGAGAGTTTGTTAGGAGTGAATTAGTAGTATTTTCATGTGTTAAATTAACTACCTTTTGAGCTGAAAATGAACATATCTTATACTTTTTGAGGATTTTATGGTTAAAATTGAACTTTAGAGGTTCGATGCTAATTGTAGAGCGGCTTGCATCACTTTGGGTGTTATTTGTGCAGATTCTAAGGTTGAAAAGTAAAAGACGAAGAAACACGAAGGCGTAGAGGTTCTGGAGAAGAGAAATCACAAAGAAGGAGGATGAAGTAGAGACCGAGGCGCAGTGATTAGGGGCGAGACGCGTGAAACCTTCTGACTTTGGCTCGCGCCTCGCCAATCCGTGCCGAGCCGCAGTGGCTTCGTAAAAGAGGAAAATTGTTATAAATAGAAGCCCTAATCCTCATAAGTGAGAAATCTTTGGTGAGCGAAATTGAGATAGCAATCTTATTCCAGAGGAAACAACAACTTCCGACGGAGAATTCAACATCAATTGAAGACATTCCCTTGATGAAGATGAATCCTTCCATGAAACTTTGTGTGTTCTTCATGGCTATGGAGATCTAAACCCCATTGTGTTGAGTTTAAGGTAGTAGTTAACCTATGAAGATGCAATTACTTTGATTAATTCCCGTGAACAATTATTTAAGTTTTATTATCAATAAAGAACCTTGCTTTTATTTTATATCATTGTTAAACTATCAATCGAGAGATAGGGTTTATACTTTTGCCCTAGGTTCTTATATTGACTTGTTGATTAATACTCAGAGATGAGATTTTGAAGAAGTTTTCATAAATCATCGTGCTAAATTCCCTTTATCTTTATAGTTATTCTGAGAGATCGAATATCATACCGGTAGAGGTGGTTCTAGATTGATCATTAGACATAGTATCAGTTTTGAGGCTGAATGAAGATAATAAATTAGGTTGATGAACCCTAGAACTCAACATATTCATTCACCATTGTTATTCGTCTTTAAGCTTTTAGTTATTCAATTATTATTCAGTTATTTGCAATTGGAGATCAAGACAATCAAACTCAATACTTTTCACTAACTCATTATAAATTAACTATAGAACGGCAGTAATATTAACTCAATCTTTGTGGATACGATATTAGAAAATATTTACCCAAAATACTTTCAACAGTTTGCAAGCATTGGCGGTAAAGCGATATGATATGCCACTTCTCCCACTCTTTCAGAAAGTTGGAATGGTCCAATTAAACGCGGAGTCAACTTCTTTGACTTCAATGCCCGACCAATACCCGTCATAGGAGCAACTCTCATAAACACATGATCTCCCTCTTGAAACTCAAGTGTTTTCCTCCTCTTGTCATGATAACTCTTCTAACGACTTGTGGTGTCGTTTTCTTTACCTCCCCGTTTCACTTGGGAGGACGGCACGCTAAACCCTTCACGCGAAATTTGGAAGGAGAATGCGCCCGTGGTGGGATGAATTTTATTTTAGTTCTTCCTACGATATCACACGAACTTTCTTATTTGTCCTACGAGTAGGAAAGGGGAAAAAAGATCTCAACTAAACCCTAGGAGTTTGCTAAGTGTGGGGATTTCACCTAGACTAGAAATTCTGGAGTCCGGGAGGTCGGTTATACATAGGGAAGTGTTTAAACACCCTACATATCTGTAGTACTCTACAGGAACCTTCTCTGTGTCATTGTGATTGTGTTTGCTGCTAATGATTGGGAAAGTTTCTCCTTTGTGTTAGGAGAAGGAATTGATTTGATTTGAAAAGACAGACAGACAGACAGACTGACTATTTTTGGTATTTTATTAGCTCGCTGAGATTCCTTGTGAACCTCATGCCTACATATCCCTAGTGGAAGTCAGAGCTTAATGTAGTTCGGGGAACTAACTAGGGAAATTAATTGTTTTTTTGGTGCCTTGCTTGAAGCTCAAGGTTGAAGCTTGGAATTAAATCTCTGTTTACAGTAAAGAGACATGAAATCATCTTTACAGAGAGGTATTTGTACTATTCTACCACAAACATTTAAAGGAGTGACAGAATAACTGGATTCATTTCATTCAAGAGGGGGACCTTACTTGTGTGTGCAAGTATGCCAGTCAGATGCCTCTTAAATGAAAGAAAGATGCTCATCCAAATTAGGGAAAGTGTACAAGTCTGGGGATGTGCCAGAGCATGTCTTTCAGAGTCCTAAATGGGAGACTTTGATTGAAATTGAAATTGAAATGTTTGTTTGTTTGAATGTGGTAGAGTAGTAAAAATATCTCTCTATAGAGATAAGCTATGTCTATCTACTGTATAAAAGATTTGAATTTAGCTGGCTTGTATGAGGCCCAAGCTTGAGGCTTTTTTATTGATTAATTAATATTATTGACTCTGGGAGATGACTCCACTGGGGATTAATTACAGGGTATTTTTGTGTTCTGTACAAAGCCCAAAATTGAGGCTGACTCTTATTTAGGGATACTCTATTTGTGTGCCTTGTACAAAGCCCAAGGTTGTGGCTAACTGTTGATAATTGAATGAATGACTCTATTTTATGTGCCTTGTACAAAGCCCAAGGTTGTGGCTAACTCTAGCTAGGGAAAACATTATTTTCTGCCTTGTACAAAGCCCAAGGTTGTGGCAGACTCTTAAATAAATGAATTGAATATGGATGACTCTAAGGGGAAAAGATCCTAGGTGTTAGGAATCTTTGACACATGAAAATATGGTTTATCTGCCTTGTACAAAGCCCAAGGTTGTGGCTACTGAATGATGAAGGACTCACTGGGGAGACTCTATTATCTGCCTTGTACAATGCCCAAGGTTGAGGCTGACTCTTGACAGGGGAGTTTTATTGTTTGGTGCCTTGTATGAAGCCCAAGGTTGAGGCTAACTGTTTTTGTTGGTTTTGACTCTACTGAGGAGGTTTTATTTATTAAAAGACTGTTTTTCTTTGGAAGCTAACCCTTTCCAGGGGTTTTGACTCAGCTGGTGAATTTGTCTGTTAAAAGACTGACTTTATCATGTTTTTGGAGGCTGACCCTTTCCAGGGGTTTTGACTCTTTTGGGGAAATTATCTCCTAAGAGAAATGAATCTTTATTTTTTGACATTTTTTATTAATTGACTTTGGAGGCTAACCCTTTCCAGGGGTTTATATTAAAAATGAAAGAATGTGTGGAAGCTAACCCTTTCCAGGGATTTATTGAAAATGGAGGTTGATTTTAATTGACTTTGGAGGCTAACCCTTTCCAGGGGTTTTGTTGAAAATGAATGGCAGAAAGATTATCTAATGGAGACTTCTTGTTTAAAGCCCAAGATGAAGGCTGACTCAATGCTGAGGATGACCCAAAGCATGGATCCTAGACTCTGCTAAGGAAGATTGATGAAGATAAGGGTGACAGAGACTGTCCATGTCTCTCATTCCAAAAGGTGTACTCAATGCAAAATTGAGACAAACTTAGCTTGTTTAAAGTCTGGTTTAAATTGGAAGAAACTCACCAGGGTAGGCTAAAAGGTGACTAAAGACCTGTTCCTATGTTTATAAGAAACCTGATGGGTCCTTGTATACAAGCTCAAGAGGAAGCTGGAAATGCTTTTAAGAAGCCTGTGGGTCCTTGTACAAAGCCCAAGAGGAGGCTAATCGAGGGTCCTTGTTATAGCACAAGAGAAAGCTATGTAGTTTCGAACTTATTTTGGCTCTAAGCAAATGGGTAAGAGGTTTCACCGGGAATAATTCCTCTTTGGGTGGATGTGTCCTATTTATTTAGATTCTAAGGTTTTTGCCAAGATGTTTCACCGGGAATAATTCATCTTGGGGGTTTGAACTACAGATCTCTAATTAGGAAAGAGCCTTCACCGGGAAGACATTCTCAATCCTAGGCCATATTCCTATAATATATATATAGTTTAACTGTCCTAAGGTTTATACTCAAACGTAGTTCTAAACTAATATATGCACAATTTATATTTGACAGTAATTTAAATAAAGACTGTAAATTGAAAGCTTGTAAAGCCTAACCTGGATGGAGTGGAGGCCATTGAAGAAGTATGTACAGAGCCTCAACAATATTTTTGTTGTTTTGTTGATAACAGTTGAATATATGATAAACAGTTAATGGTTTTTGAAAACAGAAGAAGTGAAGATGGACAAAGGTCACATAGGTATCTGAAGAGTTTCACCGGGAATAATGCCCTTCAAATACCAGAAGAATGTTTTGAAAACAGAAAGAAGATTTTGAAAATACAGTTTTGAAAACAAGCTAAGAAGAGAAGGTTTTTGGGACTTACACTCTATTAGAGGCCCAGTGTAATACGGTGAACTGACTTTATCGATCGAAATGTCGCGGTTAAGCATGAGTCGCCACCGACTTTTATTTTATCCAAACTAAATCAGAAAGGAAAAAAGAAACAGAAAAAACCCTTTTAAAGAAATCTAAGTTCGGGGGGTAATTTATGCAAAGGGAAGGTGTGAGGCACCCTTTGCATCCATGGTTTTCCATGGGCTCTTAATTGCTTTGCTTGCTCGTTTGTTTAGAAAATGTAGATGAAAGAAAAAAGTGGACTTTAGCTCGTAAATGAGCGTAGCCAGTTTTCGAAGAATTGTGAGAAAGAATATTAAAGATGAGCATTGCAAGGCAATTAGGGGCAATTACCTTAAACTCAGATGATAGGTCTCTTTTTAGCCTTTCAGAATGAAAGGGTCTATCCTTGCCATAAGAGGGCAGGAAGCCTTTCGTTTGGAGGTTGAAGGGTCATCGAAGCATCCTTTGCCATAAGACTGTCCCATGCCATAGAAGGGCAGGTAGTCTAAGGTAAGGATCAGAATAAGCCTTTTCGTAGGCAGCCAGAAGATACCTCAGCCTTTTTCCGTAGGCAACATCCGAGGGTCGAGGTCATTTGTGTATCGAAGGCAGCATCATTAGGGTCGTGACCTTTTTATCTAGGCAACATGGCTGAGGTATCCTCGAATTCGAGGGACGAGGCTTATTCTGCAAAACACAAAGGCAACAGGCAACAGGCAGCAAGGCAACAGAGAGGGTTACCCAAAAAGCGTGCGTGTGTGCATCAATCACGTGATTCAATTCAAATTATATTATCTTGTAAATTAGTGATTCTAGGTTAATTACAATCTTGCACTCCCTAAATTACTAACCACGCAGTACATAATAATATAAAGCAATAAAGGGGGCGGGAAATTGTAACCAGTGGATCCCTTATCAGGGTTTGACACAAGTAATAATAATAATCATAAAAAATATAAAGATTTAGGGTTACCAACAACGTAGCTTTGGCAATTGACAACCCTGAAAAAGAATGTAAATAAAAAGTTGGGTGAGTGTATGGCTAATTCGAAGGTTGGCAGGGTTAACCAGGAAATAAAGAATAAATAAATAAAACAATTAATATTTAAATAAGCGAGGCCACTTAGCTTTGGTTCGATTTGATCTGATATGGTTAGAGTCGGAGGAAACCTCGGAGGTAACCCTGAAAAGACATGGCAGAAAGAGAGGGTGAACGCAAGGCAAATCCTAAAAATAAAATAACATAAATAAAATTTAAATTGGATTTAGAAATAAATTACTCAACTTTGGGGTTTGTCGAAGGCGCGCGCTTGGGGCGAATCATGTTGCTAACCCTGATTTTTTTTAGGGAATGAGGTTTTAGGAGAAAAGACACAGACAACATCTACGAGTGATCAGTGGTCATGATGAAAAAGCTAAAATAAAATAGGGTTTAAATTTAAAAGTAAAAATATATTTCGAGAATTAAAAAAAACAAATCGAAAGTTCGATTAAATAAATTAAAGAGTCATGAAAATATGATTTTATAAATAAAAGTTTAAATAAAATAAATTTCTTTTGAAAATAATAAAGAAAAAGAAAATAACCAAAAAAGGGAATTATTATATAAAAAAATAAATAAATAAAAGATTAGAAAACTTAGCTACGATCTTGTGTGATGCAGCTTGAAGGTCCATGGTACACCTGCGTTCTGATGAGCGTTGGATCTGGGATAGGAGGAGATCGTACGGTTGAAGGGCGAGGGTGCATCACGGTCACGCGCGAAGGAGGCCTACTAGATCCATCATCAAATCATAACATATAGGCCATAAAAATAAGGCGCTCCCAGTGAGGATCGAACCCCTGTCTTAGAAACCAGCGACGCTACCTTTTACCACCAAGCCACTTTCGATTCGCTGTTAACATAACAAACATTAAACAAAATATTTAAAACAAAAGAAACTCAAACTTTAAAACCAGATTCGCGCGTGTCCTGTTCTTCTCCTTCATTGATTTTCTGAAACAGAGTAAGTTTCTAGCCACGGTTTTGCTCCATGGCTGTAGCCCTTCACCATTAAAACCTGCAATTCAATGCATATGAATACCAAACAACAAACCATATCGGTTGAGTAACATCCTTTGATCACGAAACATAATCAATTTGGCTTGATAGAGTCTCCAACCATATGGCCCTAAATCAAATGTTCGAAACCCTAGCCATGGTAGATCCGTGAAACATCAACGAAAATCAAATTAAATGTCCAGGAAGCTTGTAAACATTAGTCTAAACACATATACGGAATTAAAACTCGTTTATGATGCCCGAATGGATGCAATCGAAAATAAATAAAAGTTGCAAACCGTAGGGTGCATAGAGGTGTTTCCGGCCGTATTGATCCAAGGGAATGATGTAGTTAGCTTCAAAATGCTTCGAGGATCATTGCTTGACGCCTGGGAGCGCTTGAATTACATTCAACATCCGTTTGCCATGGCACTTGACTTCACCTTTTTTGGAGTTCTCTAACTTTTGCTGCGGCCAATCCCTTATGCCTCCTCCTATTATGATTAGGACTAGGTATATATGGAGATGATTTTAGGTTACTACAGATGAATCAAATATGTCTAAATCCTTGTGATTGAAATCAATTAGAGATTTGATTTGGAGGAAATTAAAATTTGCTGTTTTTGAACTCAATCAAACTTCAATTAGATTTTTGGTTGATTATTTATCAGGAAAATATATTCACGTACACCACAATTGCCATTTGATTGGTTTCAATTTATTTTGATTTAAGTTAGATAAAAATCAAAAATAAAACCAAAATCAAGATGATGCACAAATGGGCCTGGAGGTTTCATGTTTACACCCCCACTCATTGGGCTTTTTTAATCAAACATTCAAAATTGCTCTATTTAACTTTCACATTTTTTCCATAATAGCCTAACTTGTGACGATCATAGCGCCCGAATTTTCCTATAGTAAACTCAGATATTTACTCGAGGTTTGATCACAAAATGAACCAATTTCTTTTATGTTTTTCATTATTCATTTACTTTATTTAAGAATTTAAATAAATAAATTCCAAAATAAAATAATAATAATGATAAGAAATAAAAGAATGGCTTCACGGGTCTTATAATGGGTATGAATATACTTGAGATGGAAATCTTTTGAATTGGAGATAGCGTGGGATATATTGAGCCCTTTGAGATGTCTTGGAGCTTTTGATCCATTGATTTTCTGATTTTCCTTTGAACAATTCAAACCCTAGTTTCTGAGCTTTGTTTAGGAGAGTGTGTCTTGGAGCTTTGTGTATTGATTTGGTTTTGTGTATGAAAAATAGCATGGGCAAATTTTGGGGTATGACAGCTGCCCCTGTTCAATTATCTTAAACCTGAAGATGTAGAGTGGTTTGCGCGCCAGTCGGTATCTGAAGGTGGAAGATGATTGAACATAAGAATACCAAGAAATTTGCCCTATTTGAAGTAGGGACTTTTGTCGGAGATGGGCTTGTGGATGCCATCTGGTAGTTGAATTTTGAGAAGATGTTGTTTGCGCGTTGATCGTGTCATTACCGTTCGTGGTAGATGAATTAGATCCTTGGGAATTGATCGTGTCAGTATCGTTCGTGATACTTGAATTAGATCTTGGAAGGATGATCGTGTCTTCATCGTTCGTGATGATAGAATTAGATCTGAGGAGATAATCGTGTCTTCATCGTTCGTGATGATAGAATTAGATTCTCTTGTCGTGTCAGCACCGTTCGTAGTGACTGAATTAGACTGGGAAGGCCAGTGATCGTGTCCACACCGTTCGTGATGATAGAATTAGATCTCTGAGAGTTGACCGTGCCAGTACCGTTCGTAGTAACCGAATTAGATCCTTTGTCGTGTCAGTACTGTTCGTAGTAGCTGAATTAGACTTTGAAAGTGATCGTGTCATTACCGTTCGTGGTAAATGAATTAGATCTTCGAGCGTTGATCGTGTCAGTACCATTCGTAGTAGCTGAATTAGATCCTTTGTCGTGTCAGTACTGTTCGTAGTAGCTGAATTAGACTTTGAAAGTGATCGTGTCATTACCGTTCGTGGTAAATGAATTAGATCTTCGAGCGTTGATCGTGTCAGTACCATTCGTAGTAGCTGAATTAGATCTTGGAAAGTTGGAGATTTCGTTCATTTGTCGGTACCTGTATTCTGAAAAAGGTAAGGTTAATCTTTATGCAATGTCATGATGCATGGGTTATGTAATGAATCCCTCAAAATAAATGAGAGCTTTTGCATGTTATGTATGAGTTCATTATGAGGTAATGTATGCAGTGTATGAATATGTTTATGACATATGATATGTGAATATGATTTATGTTGTCTTTGATTAAGAAAGTAGATCTTTATGTCCTTGTAATTGTACTGTCTGATCTTGTCTTGAAGATGCTCAGCTGGGAATTTATGATTTCTGCTTGGAGATGATCAGTGACTTGATGTTCCCTGATTGGTGATAAAGATATTGATAAATCATGTTGGAGGAGAGCGACAGTGTTGAAGATGTAAACTCTGTTGGGCAGCCATGTCTTTATCGGGAGCGTTTGAAGATATCTTCTTAATGATTACTCTGTGGGGATATGATCTTGTGAACCCGGCTTTGTGGGGAGACATGGGTGAAAGTTGCCCCCAGTATTATAGTAACTACTACTTGATTTAGGACACGTCACTTAAAATGTCAAACGGGACTTGTATAGATTTGCCCCAGTTAGCAGGAACTTTTGGAAAGATTCACCTTGCGAGGACTTTATAAGATGTGCACTTTAGGAGACCTGCCCCTAGTAATCATATGCCCAATATGATGTCCTACGTTGGTTGAGAAGTAGCTTTAGATCTTCTTGGATGCATGCCCCTGATTATTTTGGCATCCTTGAGAGATTCTCGGAAACTTGACTTGATTGCCCCAGATTGATTGGGAAATAATTTGAGATCCACTTGGAATGTATGCCTTTGACTTTTTGGTATTTGAGAGATTCTTCGAATCTTGACTTGATTGCCCCAGATTGATTGGACAAAACATGTCATGCCCCTTGTATACGTAGGAGACATTGCTTCTTGGAGTTATATTGTCTGTCGGGATAACTTTCAGTCATTAGTTGTACCCTGTGCAAATTCTTTCTGTTGCTAACATTTGAAATTATGTAGCAGAATTTGTTTAATAATGAATTCATGAGATGCAATGCATACGTTTGTCTTGAGTTTTTTTTTTTTTTTAAAAAAAAAACATTAAAACAAGAGATATTTGTAAAACATGCTATTTTTTGCAGAAGCGAAATATCCACTCAGCATCTTAGTAAACCTTAAGGAGTCGGGATACCTTTTTGGTGACAGTATGCTTTCGAACTAACCATGCTTCAGTTAGGACTTTCAAGGGTTGTAACGTGGCTTGGTTCACGGTTTAAGAAACAAAGGACAATGGCTCAAAATTTGATTGTACCCACCCCTCTTCGTGATGAACTTCAGTCCTAAGCTCAGTCAACTCAACTTATGCATTCAGGTTCCAAGAGACTTTTGGATTTGCGCTTTTGATAACGATGATGGTTCGCAAGCTAAGAGAGCCTTTGAGATGGCAGTCACTTCTTCCTTTTGGTAGTCACAACTTTGAGTTGTTCAAGAATTTATTGACTTCTCTCTTCATCTTTTTGATATCCCTAACTTTTGCCTGAACTGTCTATTTTGAACTTACAGTCAGCGGGATGCCTTGATTTTTTTGCCTAAGTCACCTTTTTGATTTTTGACTTAGCAGGCTTTTCTTTGTATATATGTTTTTTCATTTTTTTTCCTTTTGAAAGATATTGACTGCGTTGCTTAATGATTGATGAACCATCATTGTCTTTTGATTGACATCTCCAACACTTCTTTGATGTGTATGGTTGAACGTTTATGATTGAAACCTTTGTTGAAAGGCGTACTGAATGATTCTCTTAAAATAGAATGCACAGCCAAATTAACTGAGAACTACCCTGCCCCAGGTTATGATCAAGGGTTTTAATTAGTACAAGAAAGAAAACTTCTACTTCTTAGGCTCAAAGGGGTTAACGAGGGATTAACATCCTTATATCTCCACTGTTTAGGAATTGAAACAATGCCTGTACATCGTCAGCATAGTCTGTTCAAAAGCATACTATATGAGGTTGCGGTATCGTTCTCGTCATCCTCCCTCAAAAGGCATACAGCTTTAGTAGGAGTCGAGTATCACAAAACATATGCAAAGTAGATACATAATTTAAAATGAGTGATAGCGAAATAATTAATTCAAGACAAGCATAGGCAATGCACTGATGATGATTATTAAAACAAGATAATGTCTATCATAAGCCGAATGTTTAAACAAACAGAATAGAAACTTGCAAATGAAAGTAGATCTAATGATCCAAAAGTTCGTCCGTCTTGACGTCAGTCAGTCTTGTCATGACTAGGCATAGGAGCAGTGATCATCCCAGGAGTTTTAGGAGAGTTGAATTTGATTTCCCTGTTATCGATTAGATCTTGAATCTTATTCTTCAATGTCCATCAATTGTTTATGTAATATCCAGGAATGTTGGAATGGTACGCGCACCTTGCATTGAGTTTGTAGTAGGTGTTCGAATTCGTTGGCTCGATTGCCTTGAGCGTCTGGATTATATAAGTGAAATGATTATTGTGACTCAGTTGTCGTGATTCCATTATCGTGACTCAGTTGTCATGATTCTATTATCGCGACTCAGTTGTCGTGACTTCGCTGTCGTGATTCCCTTATCGTGACTCAGTTGTCGTGACTTTGTTTTCGTGACTCAGTTGTCGTGATCCCATTATCGTGACTCAGTTGTCGTGATTCCATTATCGTGACTCAGTTGTCGTGACTTTTTTGTCGTGATTCCATTATTGTGACTCAGTTGTCGTGATTCCATTATCGTGACTCAGTTGTCGTGATTCCATTATCGTGACTCAGTTGTCGTGACTTTGTTGTCGTGACTCAGTTGTCGTGGTCTTTTCTGATTTGAGTGTCATGATTAAATCTTTAATGGCACGCTTCAATGGTCTACCATCCTTTACACCATAACCAGGATTGTTCGAATACTAAGCGCATCTCGCATTATAATTGTACCCCAAGAATAGGAGTGCCTTTAATTCTTCTTGCCCCTTGGACAAGTTCAGGATTAAATCTTGAAACTGGGCATTCTGAGCTTGAAGGTCTTTGACTGATTGCTCGAGATTCATGATGCTGAAATAAACAGCGAGGAGGTGAGAAACCTGTGGTGGAAACCTGTGATGTAATGTTATGAATGCAGATGCAATTATTTTCAAGGATCTCTGGAATTTTAGTTAGCAACGTTTAAAAATGATTTGGTCGCTTCTTCGTTTGAATAACTCTGATTTTTGGTGTTCTTCTATGGGAATCAAGCTCACCATATCCAGTGGGTCATAGCCTCTGATTCGGGATATCTTTGAACTTGAAGGTATATGGCTAGAGGAAAATAAATCCTTTTGCCCCTTGGTAGGTGTTGAGCCTTCTGAATTGGAAGGTATGTGGCCAGAGGAAAATAAATCCTCTTGCCCCTTGATAGGAATTCAGTCTTTGATAAAGGCACCTGAAATTGTGCGCCCTAAATTCCTAAGATCCTTGAAAGGGTTAGTTAAAACATGTTATGCTTATGATGTCATGATGTCATGATGTTATGCGAATGCAGTTCATTAGGCATAGTGTGAGATAGTAAGGACAAACAAGTCCTTTCAACAAAACCTGCGAGGAAATGAAGGTTAGTAGTGAACACAAACAAGTCACGCAAGTCACACAAGTCATGCAATTTTTGGCTTAAGACTTGCATGGAGTCTGATCAGGTGTCCTTCCCAAGGGTGTTTCTATGGATAAGGAGATTTCAGCAACGGGTTCTACAAGTTATCCAGAATTGTCAGCCCTTCTAAAGCACCCTCGGACATGATGCATTCGCACCATGCAATGATACTTTGAGAAAGAACCTATCTGAATTGTAGCATCGGGTAGCGACTAGTTCTTAACATTTGTCAAGAGTAGTCCCCCCACTACGTTCCTAAAGGCCAGGATGGGTTAAGGGTAACTTAAGGTCCTTGAGCTCCGGCGCACCCACAGACACATACATAGACCCCCCTCATTTGAGAAAGGTGTGCATATGCTATGGAGTCCTAACTCAAGCGTGAACTTCATATTGACTCATCTCCCACATATGTGAAAGAGGTCGCCATGACTATGTCACTCCTAATCTTAAGTGTTCTTGAATCCGGGAATAGGATTCGTCCTTCAATTTTCCCAAAACAGCCCTGAAAAAATAAAGCAAGCAAAGCAAACAATAGAAAACAATTAAGTGAATCCTAAGCTTTTAAGGTAACCCCTCTTTTATAAGAAAATCCCCAGCAGAGTCGCCAGTTCTGTAATACGGTGAACTGACTTTATCGATCGAAATGTCGCGGTTAAGCATGAGTCGCCACCGACTTTTATTTTATCCAAACTAAATCAGAAAGGAAAAAAGAAACAGAAAAAACCCTTTTAAAGAAATCTAAGTTCGGGGGGTAATTTATGCAAAGGGAAGGTGTGAGGCACCCTTTGCATCCATGGTTTTCCATGGGCTCTTAATTGCTTTGCTTGCTCGTTTGTTTAGAAAATGTAGATGAAAGAAAAAAGTGGACTTTAGCTCGTAAATGAGCGTAGCCAGTTTTCGAAGAATTGTGAGAAAGAATATTAAAGATGAGCATTGCAAGGCAATTAGGGGCAATTACCTTAAACTCATATGATAGGTCTCTTTTTAGCCTTTCAGAATGAAAGGGTCTATCCTTGCCATAAGAGGGCAGGAAGCCTTTCGTTTGGAGGTTGAAGGGTCATCGAAGCATCCTTTGCCATAAGACTGTCCCATGCCATAGAAGGGCAGGTAGTCTAAGGTAAGGATCAGAATAAGCCTTTTCGTAGGCAGCCAGAAGATACCTCAGCCTTTTTCCGTAGGCAACATCCGAGGGTCGAGGTCATTTGTGTATCGAAGGCAGCATCATTAGGGTCGTGACCTTTTTATCTAGGCAACATGGCTGAGGTATCCTCGAATTCGAGGGACGAGGCTTATTCTGCAAAACACAAAGGCAACAGGCAACAGGCAGCAAGGCAACAGAGAGGGTTACCCAAAAAGCGTGCGTGTGTGCATCAATCACGTGATTCAATTCAAATTATATTATCTTGTAAATTAGTGATTCTAGGTTAATTACAATCTTGCACTCCCTAAATTACTAACCACGCAGTACATAATAATATAAAGCAATAAAGGGAGCGGGAAATTGTAACTAGTGGATCCCTTATCAGGGTTTGACACAAGTAATAATAATAATCATAAAAAATATAAAGATTTAGGGTTACCAACAACGTAGCTTTGGCAATTGACAACCCTGAAAAAGAATGTAAATAAAAAGTTGGGTGAGTGTATGGCTAATTCGAAGGTTGGCAGGGTTAACCAGGAAATAAAGAATAAATAAATAAAACAATTAATATTTAAATAAGCGAGGCCACTTAGCTTTGGTTCGATTTGATCTGATATGGTTAGAGTCGGAGGAAACCTCGGAGGTAACCCTGAAAAGACATGGCAGAAAGAGAGGGTGAACGCAAGGCAAATCCTAAAAATAAAATAACATAAATAAAATTTAAATTGGATTTAGAAATAAATTACTCAACTTTGGGGTTTGTCGAAGGCGCGCGCTTGGGGCGAATCATGTTGCTAACCCTGATTTTTTTTAGGGAATGAGGTTTTAGGAGAAAAGACACAGACAACATCTACGAGTGATCAGTGGTCATGATGAAAAAGCTAAAATAAAATAGGGTTTAAATTTAAAAGTAAAAATATATTTCGAGAATTAAAAAAAACAAATCGAAAGTTCGATTAAATAAATTAAAGAGTCATGAAAATATGATTTTATAAATAAAAGTTTAAATAAAATAAATTTCTTTTGAAAATAATAAAGAAAAAGAAAATAACCAAAAAAGGGAATTATTATATAAAAAAATAAATAAATAAAAGATTAGAAAACTTAGCTACGATCTTGTGTGATGCAGCTTGAAGGTCCATGGTACTCCTGCATTCTGATGAGCGTTGGATCTGGGATAGGAGGAGATCGTACGGTTGAAGGGCGAGGGTGCATCACGGTCACGCGCGAAGGAGGCCTACTAGATCCATCATCAAATCATAACATATAGGCCATAAAAATAAGGCGCTCCCAGTGGGGATCGAACCCCTGTCTTAGAAACCAGCGACGCTACCTTTTACCACCAAGCCACTTTCGATTCGCTGTTAACATAACAAACATTAAACAAAATATTTAAAACAAAAGAAACTCAAACTTTAAAACCAGATTCGCGCGTGTCCTGTTCTTCTCCTTCATTGATTTTCTGAAACAGAGTAAGTTTCTAGCCACGGTTTTGCTCCATGGCTGTAGCCCTTCACCATTAAAACCTGCAATTCAATGCATATGAATACCAAACAACAAACCATATCGGTTGAGTAACATCCTTTGATCACGAAACATAATCAATTTGGCTTGATAGAGTCTCCAACCATATGGCCCTAAATCAAATGTTCGAAACCCTAGCCATGGTAGATCCGTGAAACATCAACGAAAATCAAATTAAATGTCCAGGAAGCTTGTAAACATTAGTCTAAACACATATACGGAATTAAAACTCGTTTATGATGCCCGAATGGATGCAATCGAAAATAAATAAAAGTTGCAAACCGTAGGGTGCATAGAGGTGTTTCCGGCCGTATTGATCCAAGGGAATGATGTAGTTAGCTTCAAAATGCTTCGAGGATCATTGCTTGACGCCTGGGAGCGCTTGAATTACATTCAACATCCGTTTGCCATGGCACTTGACTTCACCTTTTTTGGAGTTCTCTAACTTTTGCTGCGGCCAATCCCTTATGCCTCCTCCTATTATGATTAGGACTAGGTATATATGGAGATGATTTTAGGTTACTACAGATGAATCAAATATGTCTAAATCCTTGTGATTGAAATCAATTAGAGATTTGATTTGGAGGAAATTAAAATTTGCTGTTTTTGAACTCAATCAAACTTCAATTAGATTTTTGGTTGATTATTTATCAGGAAAATATATTCACGTACACCACAATTGCCATTTGATTGGTTTCAATTTATTTTGATTTAAGTTAGATAAAAATCAAAAATAAAACCAAAATCAAGATGATGCACAAATGGGCCTGGAGGTTTCATGTTTACACCCCCACTCATTGGGCTTTTTTAATCAAACATTCAAAATTGCTCTATTTAACTTTCACATTTTTTCCATAATAGCCTAACTTGTGACGATCATAGCGCCCGAATTTTCCTATAGTAAACTCAGATATTTACTCGAGGTTTGATCACAAAATGAACCAATTTCTTTTATGTTTTTCATTATTCATTTACTTTATTTAAGAATTTAAATAAATAAATTCCAAAATAAAATAATAATAATGATAAGAAATAAAAGAATGGCTTCACGGGTCTTATAATGGGTATGAATATACTTGAGATGGAAATCTTTTGAATTGGAGATAGCGTGGGATATATTGAGCCCTTTGAGATGTCTTGGAGCTTTTGATCCATTGATTTTCTGATTTTCCTTTGAACAATTCAAACCCTAGTTTCTGAGCTTTGTTTAGGAGAGTGTGTCTTGGAGCTTTGTGTATTGATTTGGTTTTGTGTATGAAAAATAGCATGGGCAAATTTTGGGGTATGACACCCAGTACTTTACAGTACTGGTTATAAAAAGCAGTTGAAAATGATTTGTGATTTTTGAATGATTACTGTTGTGAAAACAGTTTTATGAGTTTTAGGCTTACCTCGAAGAATGAGAAATTGGATTTCTGAGTTTGAGGTATTACCTTGATATATGCTTGGAATAAATTGGGATCTCAACAGATGTTAAGCATCCACACCAGCAGAAAAGAACGTCGGATAAGCTCACAGCTTACAACATTCTTTGATCATCCAGTAATTGTTTAAAGACTTCTACAGCAAATGGAAGACCAAACAAACAGACAAATCCAGAGAACAACAGAGAAATAATCTCGAAGTCTCGGATAAAGTGAGAAAATTCCAGTAATGTGCAACAGTAATCAAATAAAAATTTAAATGATTAACTATACAAAATAATATGAAAATATCAAATTCAAATAAAATTAATCTAAGAAAAGATATTTTTGTAGTTTTATATGAAAATATTTAGAAAACATAAAATTAAATATGTATCTAATATATTCTTTTTTTTGCATTTTTTCAATAAGGATTAAAAAAAAGAAATTAAAATCCTATATTTAAAATTAACATAGCTTAAACTCATGAAAATATTTATAGAAAAAATAAAATGAGAATTAGTTAAAAAAACTAATTTAAATGGGCCAGGAGGTTTAAAACTCAGATGGGGGTGCATGCCCAAAACGAAATAATAAGCTGAGATAAAAAAGAGTGGACCGGACCGGGTCGGGTCAGATAGAACCCGGATCCGGTTTTATTCTTATCACATGAGTTGGGTTCTACAGAAAACCCTAAAACAACACACAGAGGCACACGCCTCTTTCTTCTTCCTTTCTCACGCGTTATTTTCTGAAAAAAACACAGAGGAGCAACAGCAATAGTCACTTGCCTCACATTCTCAGTTTCTCACGATGATGAAAAACAACAAACTCGGTGGTCCTTCTCTCTCGAGCCCTCAATCGTGAACAACAACAATCAGAACTCTTGTTTCTCTTAGCTCACTCTCTCTGCGAATAATAGCAACGGAAAAGAGAGCTCTCTCTCTCTCTCTCAATTTCTCACGGCTACCATGAGAGGAGCTCAGAGACTCTCAGCTTCTTATGATTCAAACCAAACAGGTTTTGTTTCTCAACTGTGTGTTCCTCTGTTTTGAATTGAATTTGGTGAACAACAACATAAACTCTTACTTTCGCGTTTCTGCGTAATAGTTTTCACTCTCGGCGAAACAACAACAACTTGGTCTCTCTTGCCCAGACAACAAGTTTCGATTCATATGTTTGAAGATAAACTCAAGGTTTTTCCCTTCAATTTCGTTTTCATGGTACAAATTCAGTTTATATGATATAGCAACTAACTTATGCTTTCTGTGTTGTTATTTTATTTTTGGTTACGACATAGCAGGGATAACTAATAATAACTAATTTTTTTCTTAACAGAAACTTGCAGTAATAATTATCATGTGTTAACAGAGACTAATTACCAACAATTTTCAGTGATAAAGAGTGAAATCGAGTTACCTGCGGCGAGGAGATTTTCGCCGGATTTTGTTGAGGTAAGCCTTTAACCGCTACTGCTCCTGAAATTCGTTGCTATGCTGAATCTGCGCATTGAACTGCTTCTGAATTGTTGTTGTTGTGTAGCTATGAAACGCAAATTTGCTGTTGTTGCAACTGTTGTTGTTGCTGAATTTTTGAACCTTATGCTTGCTGCTAGTTGTTAACAACCTTGAATGGTAACTTGGTTACTAACAATTTCAGAATTGTTAATTGTAACAATTTTGAATTGTCACTAACAATTCTTCTAACACCTTTGCTTTTTTGTTGTAGGCTTTTGATGAAGGTGATGCCATAACACCTCTTTGGATTATGGGAGAACTTGAAGATGGAACTTCAAGTTGTTGAAAGCTTGAAGATGAAGATCTTCAAGTAAGGTATGAAAAACCACTACCTTTTCACTCTTTCTCTCTTTTTTTGTAGAATAACACTTAGAAGTAGGAGAATTCTATGTGTTACTCTTGCCCTCTTTTTTTTCTTTTTGTATTTTGTAACTTAGAAGTTACAGAATACTTCTCTATGAACTCTCCCCTTTTTTTCTCCTTTTTTTCTTGTCATAATTGGTTTGCCTCTCTTCTATATATAGAGGAAAAAATGAAGGACAATTTTGGTCATTTTGGAACCAAAGCTTAGTCTTTAAGCTCACTTAGTTACTAAGTTTTCATCATTGCAAAGAATATTCTTTCCAAAATAATCATTGCAAAAATTCCTTGAATGCCAAGTTTACTTAATAGCCAAGTTCCACAAATTTGTGCACATGGGAGAATATGCACATGGGATGGAAAGATTTTCTTCACAACTCTTGTAGTGAAAGTTCCACGACAAGCTTTCTCTTATGTTAGTAACTTCTATGTGGTAGTTATAACATAATATATATATATTTCTTTGACTTCCTTTGACTTTTTCTTTTTTCTTTTTTTTCTTCTTTTTTTTCGAAAAATATAGCTTCCATGTGGGCTTTTGGGCTTTTTGAATTATTTATTTGACTTTTGCTAATTTCACCCTTTTATGTTTCTTTTTCATGTCACATGAGGACTTTTGAAGAAAGCATGGAGAAACTTGAATGAAGAATGGAAACTTGAAGATTGAAGAATTCAAGAAAGCATTGGATTTTCTTTTATTCTTTGTAATCCAATTTTATTCCACTTTAGAATTGTTTGAACTTTGTATGAATGGAATGATGTAATTCTTGGATTTTGGATGAAACCTTGTAATTTGTTTAGAAATTAGAACTTGTTTCATGTAAAAGAATATCATTTGTAATGCTTGAATCTCCCTTAGAATCTTGAATGAAAATTGTTATCCAAACATGATGTTTGAATATTCTTGAGTGAAATTGTCTTGAAACATATTCTTGCAACCATGAACTGTTGAAATATTGAACTTGAAATCTTTGAATTCATGATTTTAAATAATCACTTGAAATAATCTTTCAACCAAAGGACCAAAAAGATATTCCTTGCAAATTTGATAAAATTCCCATGAATTGTTTCAAACTTCTACCATCTTCCAAATAATCAATATGAACCAATCTTCTTCACCATGATAAGTCCATAGGCCAACAATCTTGAAACAACTTCCAAGAAAATCTCTTAAATCGAACCAAATGGCAATGGCGCATGAAAACCTCCATGAGCATGAAATTTTCTTTCAAAGAATAAGTGAACGAATGGAATCTTAATCACGGCTTCCAAACCGATCAAGAAACATTTTTGAATTTGATGTCAATGATGTGACATCTCAGGGGGGTCAAAAATTAGGGTATGACACGACTCTGAGAAGATTTCATCTTCTCTTGAATCATCTTAATCTTCTCCATAGTCTGTTGTATAATTTCTGGTCCAATCACAGCACTCTCACCAGATTCGTACCAACACAACGGCGTCCTACATCTCCTACCAAACAAAGCCTCAAACAGAGCCATACCAATACTCGAATGATAACTGTTGTTGTAGGTAAACTCAATCAAAGGCAGATAACTATACCAAGTACCTCTTTTTTCCAACACACAAGCACGCAACAAATCCTCTAACGACTGAATCGTCCTCTCAGTCTGTCCATCTGTCTGCGGATGATAAGCAGAACTCAATCTCAGCTTAGTACCCAAAGCTTTCTGCAAACCTTCCCAGAACTTAGACGTAAACCTCGGATCTCTGTTTGACACGATACTTGAAGGAATACCATGCAGACTAACTATCTTCTCAATATATAGCTGAGCCAGCTTCTCCATCGGATAATCCATTCTTACCAGTATAAAATGTGCAGACTTCGTCAACCTGTCCACCACGACCCAGATAGCTTCACAATTCTTGACAGTTCTCGGCAAACCAGAAACAAAATCCATTGATATGCTATCCCACTTCCACTCAGGAATAAACATCGGTTGCATAAACCCAGATGGTTTCTGATGCTCAATTTTTGACTTCTGACACGTCAAACAAGAATATACAAACTCAGCAATTTCTTTCTTCATTCCAGGCCACCAAAATAACTTTTTCAAATCATGATACATCTTGGTAGCACCAGTATGAATACTTAAACCACTATGGTGTCCTTCTTCCAGAATACGCTTCCGGAGTTCAGTAATATTAGGAACACAAACTTGGTCACCAAACCTCAGTATACCATTCTCGTCAACTTTGAATTCCACACTCTTGCCTTGATTGATCAAAGTCAACTTTTCAATCAATTCAACATCAGCTTTCTGGCCCTCTCTGATCTCCTCAAGAATGCCACTAATCAGCTTTAGCATACCCAATTTGACACTAGTAGGAGTACCTTCACACACCAAACTCAAGTCTCTGAATTGTTCAATCAAATCCAATTCCTTCACCATTAGCATAGACATATGTAAAGTTTTCCTACTCAATGCATCAGCAACAATGTTTGCCTTACCCGGATGGTAATTCAAACCAAAATCATAATCTTTAAGGAATTCTAACCACCTTCTCTGCCTCATATTCAGCTCTTTCTGATCAAAGAGATACTTCAGACTCTTATGATCACTGAACACTTCAAATCTCGAACCATACAAATAATGCCGCCACAACTTCAAAAAAAACCACCGCTGCCAACTCTAAATCATGAGTCGGATAATTCCTTTCATGCACTTTGAGTTGTCTCGACGCATAAGCGACCACTTGTTGATTCTGCATAAATACGCCACCTAAACCCATCAACGAAGCATCACAATAAACCACAAACGATTCTGTCGGATTTGGCAACATCAAGATAGGATCACTAGTCAACCTCTTCTTCAGCTCTTGGAATCCTTCTTCACACTTTGCATCCCAAATAAAAGCCTGTCCCTTCCTGGTTAATTTAGTTAACGGCAATGCTAACTTCGAAAATCCTTCAATGAACTTTCTGTAGTAACGTGCTAGACCAAGAAAACTACGAATTTCTAACACTGACTTTGGGGCTTCCCACTGAGATACAACTTCTATCTTTGTAGGATCGACCGTAATACCACTCCTAGAAATCACATGACCAAGAAAACTGACTTCCTCTAACCAGAATTCACACTTCGACAGTTTGGAAAAAAGTTGCTTCTCTTTTAACAGCTCTAACACAGTCCTGAGATGTTCTGCATGTTCTTCCTCATTCTTAGAATATATCAGAATATCATCTATAAACACCACCACGAACTTATCGAGATAAGGATGAAAGATCCTATTCATATATTCCATAAAAAAACCAGGTGCATTAGTAACTCCAAACGGCATTACAGGATACTCGTAATGTCCATACCTTGTTCTAAAAGCAGTCTTCTGAATATCGTCATCTTTCACACGAATTTGGTGATACCCAGACCTCATATCAATCTTACTAAACACACGCGCTCCAACCAACTAATCCATCAAATCATCATTCCTCGGCAATGGATATCGATTCTTGATAGTAACTTTGTTCAATTGTTTGTAATCCACACACAGCCTCATCGAACCCTCTTTCTTCTTCACTAACAATACAGACGCACCCCACGGAGAAACACTAGGACGAATTAATTTCTTCTCAAGCAATTCTTCCAACTGCTTCTTCAGTTCAGCCAACTCATACGGCGACATACGATACGGTGCCATCGACACTAGACTAGTTCCCGGAACCAAATCAATAGAAAACCCCACTTCTCTTTCCGGTGGTAATTCATTCACATCCTCCGGAAAAACTTCTGGAAACTCACATACCACTGGTAGCTCGCTACTCGCCACTTTTTCCTTTAAATTTATCAATGCGAACAACATAAACACTGTTGCACCATCCCCGATAGCTTCATTCACCTGTCTAGCTGTCATTTCCAGATTATCATAACTAACCTCTGAAGGATAGAAAAACACATAGAAAGGGGGGTTTGAATAAGTGTATCTTTAAAAACTCTTAAGATAAAAACAATTTGCACAATGATTTTTATCCTGGTTCGTTGTTAACGAAACTACTCCAGTCCCTCGTTAGAGTGATTTACCTCACTTAAGGATTTAATCCACTAATCAACCTTGATTACAATGGTTTTCCACTTAGATACCTTCTAAGTCTTCTAGAGTATACTGATCACAACTTGATCACTCTAGGAACATAATGCTTAGATACCTTCTAAGACTTCCTAGAGAATCCGATCACAACTTGATCTTCTCTTGTTACCTTTACAAGTTAATGTAAAAAATTTCTTATAAGAGTATTACAATGCTTCTTAATAAGCTATAATCACAAATGTGATAATTCTCTTAAGTTCTAATCTTAAATCTCACTAAGATATTACAGTGAAGTGAGGTTGAAGATGAAGTTTGAGAGCTTTTGAATTTGACAGCGTTTTTGTATTTTGTGCAAAGAGTTCGTGTGTAGCTTCTCATTAGAACTTCTATTTATAGGCGTTTTGAGAAGATGACCGTTGGGAGCATTTAATGCGTTGCGTGATCCGTACAGCGTTGCATTTAATGTTTCACTCTTTTGTCAACTACCTCGAGCCTTGCTTTTCCTGCTTTTACCGACTTTGCCTTTAATAGCTTCTAACGTTCCTTTTGTCAGTCAGCGTAGCCTGTCATCTTGTACTTGCTTCTGATCAGATCTTTGTAGATACAACGTTTGAATATCAGAGTCTTTCAGCTTGGTGCAGAGCATCTTCTTTTCTTCTGACCTTGAAGTGCTTCTAGCGTGATACCATAAGAACATCAGTGCTTCTGCTTCTGATCTCAAGTTCTTCTGATGCTTCATAGACCATGTTCTGATTCTGCTTGACCATCTTCTGATGTCTTGCCAGTCCATGTTCTCATGTTGCATACTTGAACCTTCTGAGTCAGGGCTTCTTGCGCTGAATTGTGCATACTCTTTATATATTTCCTGAAATGGAAAATGCATAGGATTAGAGTACCACATTGTCTTATACAAAATTCATATATAATGTTATCATCAAAACTAAGAATATTGATCAGAATAATTCTTGTTCTAACAATCTCCCCCTTTTTGATGATGACAAAAACATATATAATTGATATAAATTTGCAATTAGAATATCAGATGACCAAAGACAATTACACAGTTATAGCATAAGCATATAAACATAGTGTGTGAATATGTCTCCCCCTGAGCTTAACAATCTCCCCCTGAAATAAATACCAGAAGAACTTTAAATAAAAGACTTCCCTGAGTATTTTCCATTTCAGTCGAGACGTTCACATTTGCCTAGAACTTCAGAACATTCAGATCTTCTGCTTCTTGCTTCCATAGGACAGCTTCAGAGCTTTGAATTTCTCCTTGATTCCTAGCATTCTTGATTATATTAGAACATTCTTGAATGTATTAGAGCATCATCAGAGCATCTTTACATCCTGAAATGTTTCAAAACAAACTAGACACAACCAGTCAGAGCATGTATGAATCAGAACATAAGATAGATAAGAATGTGTTAGAGTGTACTCTGCCACGAGAATATCAGAACATTCTTTCTTCTTGCTTCTTATCTTGAAGCTTCACAGCACTAAGCTTGCTTCAATTTCCAAAAGCATGTTTCTTTACAGAATTGCTTTTCCCCATGTATTTGCTTCTAATGTTGAGCTTTTTCAGAATATCTTCAATCCTGCAAAAAATCTCAAAGACATAAAACTTGCAAATAATGTTAGGAATGTTGAGACTTAATCCCAGCAACTAATATAGTAAACCAAATCAATTATCCTGTTTCTCCCCCTTTTGTCATAACATCAAAAGGCATAAAAGATTCAGAAGAAAAACAAATATGAGAGAAGATAGAATTTCATTGATTCATCAAAAGATATATCAGAATATACAACAAAAAGAAGAAAGAAGCAGATGCAAGAAACAAGAAACAACTAAGACCAAAAGACTACGACTAGCCTAGCTTAGAAACTATCTTGGCTAGAAGGCTTTGAATCTCAGAAGTGCTTTCTGTCTGTGTCTTCATGAATGATCTAAACTCATTGTGAGTTTCTTCATGCTTGTCCAAACGAGAAGCAAGATCAGCTTGATTCTGTTGAAGGGCCTTCATAGCGTTCACCAGAACTGAAGGTTCACCAGAAGAAGCTTCACAACCATCATTCAGAGGCGTAGCATGCTCAACAGCAGCATCAATCATTCGAGCATCAACTTGAATTTCATCATCAGCTTCTAACATAGAAGCATCTTCATCATACACCGGAGCAGGGATGTCAGAATCTCCATTCTCAAGAGCTTGAAGAATCTCAGCCAGATTCTTTGGAGGAGTAGGAGCAGCAACTTCTGATGGATATTCAACTTCAGGAATAACCATATTAGGAGCCTTCTCAGAAGGATTCTCCCTTAGCCAGTTGAACAACCACTGGAAATCTCCAGTAAGAAAAGGATACTGAGGCTTCCACTAAACCATTGTGAGGCAAGGTTCATCTTCCAACTCATCTACAAACTTCTTCTCTTCAAGAGATCTCCAATCTCTGATAGGATGATAGTACCTACCATCATCACCTTCCAGAAGATAACCAGAAGAACTAGATGCTTCAGCCACACATCTTCTCTGGATGTTCATAGCATCAAACTGAAACTCCCTCCTGAAGAGTCTCCATAATCTCCGAGTAGCAGCTTGATCCAGCTTGGAGTCATAACCAGCTCTCAGGGTTTCCATCCTTTTTCTGAACGAAAGCTTAAACAACTCAAAGTCGACATCAATAGGTGGTTCAGGAGGATTGAAGGTGAATCTGTAGTCAGGGTACAGAAGGCAGTAGGGGTAGGATTTTCTTGAGAACAAGGCAGGGGTGAAGAAGTTGGGGAATCTGTGGAGGAGGTGGAAGTGGATGAAGTATCAAAAGGATTGGGGGAACAGATATTTAGAGGTAGAGGGTTCAAAATTTGGTCAGAAGGAGGTGGTTGGAAACTGTTTGAAATGGTGAGGGAATTTTGGGGTTCAGAAGGAGGAGGCTTAACCTGAGATGAACATGCAGCAGCTTGTGCACGTATAGCTTTCTTGATACGCTTAAGACGGAATTCAGGAGTTTGTACCTTGAGAGGATCATAAGGAAGCTTCTGCTTCTTAGCTTGTTTAGCTTCTTCTTCTGAAGCTTTTATCTTCAGTCTCTTTTCTTTCTTCTTCTGTTCTTTCTTCTTTAAATCATCTAGAGATGGAAGAGTTCTACCTCTGATCCATGCAGGATCAACAGAAGATTGAGCTTTGACACATGCCTTCAAGTACCGCTTGACAGACTTGTGAAGCTCTTCTTTGAACACCTGAGAGAAGCTCTCAACAGGGATTCTTCTAGTCAGAATATCTGGAAATATTCTTGGAGCAGAAGTTACTTTCTCAATCAGAAGCATCCTTTGTAAGTCAAAGGCATTCAGAACATGTCCTTGAATAACAGTTAAGAACTTGGGCGAACCAACAACTCTTAGAACATCCATCAAATCACTCTCTACCATAATATCTGAGATCATTCTAGCAAGAGAATAATATTTTTCTTGAAATTTGGATACTTCTAGCGTTCTTCATCTCTAGATTCTTCAATATTTGACTTCAAATGTTGAAATAGAATGTTGGAGAGATTAACTTGAGTACCGTTCCCAATGCAGTAAAGTGCATACTTGTGATCTTGATTCACACATGTAGAGGCAAGAGAACATTTTCTATGATAAAGAGTTCCCAGAATAATCTCAGCCCAAACTCTGTAGATTGGCTTCAACGAGGTAGTTTGGTTTGGTGAAGATTTGAAGGCAGACAATTCCCCATCAACTTTTTCCCAAGAAACTCTACCAGGGAGAGCACATCTGATTCCTTCTGAATCATCAAGATTGTAAAGCTTCCTAATCATTTTCTCAGTCACGACAACTTCATGCCCTAGAACAAAGGAGATGATAGCAGTTGGAGTAACTGTAGCATGCGTCCAGAAATCCATCACCAAGAGAGGATAAACTGGTCCAACCAATCTTTCAAAATAGCTTGACCAATCCTGAGCCAGCATAGCATCTTTGATATTTAAACCATGTTCAGACAGACTTTCAAAATCCACCATTGTTTCACACAAGACTTCCAGCTCGTCATACGGAATGGAGCAGGTCTTCAGAGAACTAAAACCATATTTGTGTTGAACAAGATGTGCTGAAGACATTTTTTGTTGAGTATTTGATGATGAAAGCATGAGAAAAATCTGAGATTCGGTTTAGGAAACTAGGGTTTATGCAAGAACGAAAGAAAGGGATGAACGAAAGAGATGATGAATGAGGAGAGAGAATGTAAAGAGTTTAAATGATATGTAGAAGAGATAATATAGTTGCGGATTTGAAATGAAATGAAATGAATTTATGGAAATGAATAGTTACAAAATCAAAAGAATCAATTGCATTTAATGAGGTATGACGTTAGGTGAGAGAGCATGAAATTTGAAATGATTTGCACAGTTACCTAGGGTGGCGTCTCATCAACTACACGCATGCTGATCCAAGTAGACTGAACACGTGTACAACTTTTGGAATAGCTAGTGATAGCTGTTTTTGCTTTAAAAGAGATTTTGAATCAACTTAGATAATGAAACGTTAGTAATAACAGAATCAGAACTTCTAATTGATCAATATCAGAACTTCTTGTAAGAAGATAAAACAAAATCATTTCAGAACTACCTCATACGTCAGAATTTCACATCTTCTCATTCTGGGCATAAATCCATACGGATATTCTTCAGAATGAACTTAAACCTATCTTCCGCAAGGGGTTTTGTAAAGATATCAGCCCATTGATGGTCTATATCCACGAAGTTCAAAGAAAGAACACCCTTCTGAACATAGTCCCTTATGAAATGATGTT
This sequence comes from Vicia villosa, assembly GCF_029867415.1. Lineage (NCBI taxonomy): Eukaryota > Viridiplantae > Streptophyta > Magnoliopsida > Fabales > Fabaceae > Vicia > Vicia villosa. The sequence continues at coordinate 708,377 of NW_026705121.1, forward strand.
TAATCTCAATATGTTTAGCTTTGGAATGAAAGATTGGATTCTTAGATAAACAGATAGCAGAAGTATTATCATAGAAGATAGGAATGTTACTCTCATATATCTGGTAATCTTCTAACTGACTCTTCATCCAGAGCATCTGTGTACTACATCCAGCAGCAGCAACATATTCTGCTTCTGTAGTAGAGAGGGCAGTGGTAGCTTGCTTCTTGCTATACCAGGAGATCAGATGGCTTCCAGAAATTGACAACTTCCAGAAGTACTTTTTCTTTCAATTCTATCTCTAGCGTAATCAGCATCACAATAGCCTACTAAGTTGTATTCTTCAGATCTTCTGTAGATTAAACCAACATTAGTAGTACCTTTCAGATACCTCAGAATTCTCTTAACAGCTGTTAAGTGAGATTCTTTAGGATCTGATTGGAATCTTGCACACAGACAAACACTGAATAAAATATCAGGTCTAGAAGCAGTAAGATATAGAAGAGATCCAATCATACCTCTGAACATCTTCTGATCTACCTTCTTAATTACCTCATCCTTACCTAAGATACACGTAGGATGCATAGGAGTCTTTGCTTCTTTGCTTTCAGAAAGATTAAACTTCTTCAGAAGTTCTTTCACGTACTTGGTTTGATGAACATAGGTTCTTTCAGATGTTTGATTAATCTGAATCCCAAGAAAGTACTTGAGTTCTCCCATCATGCTCATTTCAAACTCAGCCTGCATAGACTTAGCAAACTCCTTCCCAAGTGTAGCATTAGTTGTTCCAAAGATAATATCATCAACATAAATTTGACAAATTAAAATATCCTTTTTAAAGGTTTTACAAAAGAGAGTAGTATCCACTTTTCCTCTAGTGAAACCATTATCCATAAGGAAAGAACTTAATCTTTCATACCAAGCTCTAGGAGCTTGCTTCAATCCTTATAATGACTTCTTTAGTTTAAAAACATGTTCTGGAGACTTAGAGTCCTCAAAACCAGGAGGTTGGTGGACATAGACTTCTTCATCTATATAACCATTTAAGAAGGCACTCTTAACATCCATCTGATATAGAGTGATGTTATATTGAGTGGCAAAAGAAATTAACAGACGAATAGATTCTAACCTGGCCACTGGTGCAAAGGTTTCTGTATAGTCAATACCTTCTTGCTGACTATAGCCTTGAGCAACCAGTCTGGCTTTGTTTCTTACAACTTCTCCCTTTTCATTTAGCTTGTTTCTGAAGACCCACTTCGCACCAATGATGTTAAATCCTTTTGGTCTCGGTACCAGATCCCAAACATCATTCCTTGTAAACTGATTTAGTTCTTCTTGCATGGCAATTATCCAGTCTGCATCTTCTAGAGCTTGATCAACAGAATTTGGCTCGATCAAAGAAACAAGACCTAATTGACATTCTGCATTGTTCTTTAGGAATGTTCTTGTTCTGATAGGATCTTCCTTCTTTCCAAGAATCACATCTTCTGAATGAGCAGAGGTGAGTCTAGAGGATCTTCTGACTATTGGCTCTTCAGAAATTCTGAGATTCTCTAGAGAAGCAGCAACTTGATCTTCTGATCCTTTGCTTCTGAGATCTTCAGCTTCTGAAACTTTGCTTCTTGGTTCTTCAGCTTCTGAAATTGAGATATCTATATCTGCAAAATTCTCAATCTGCTTTGGCTTTTCAAGACCAAGCTTATCATCAAATCTGATATTGATTGATTCTTCAACAATCAATGTTTCTGTATTGTATACTCTGTAACCTTTAGAGCGTTCAGAATATCCAAGAAGGAAACACTTCTGTGCTTTAGAATCAAACTTACTCAGATGATCCTTAGTATTCAGAATATAACAAATACATCCAAATGGATGGAAATACGAAATGTTGGGCTTTCTGTTCTTCCACAATTCATAAGGATTCTTATTAAGAATAGGTCTGATAGAGATTCTATTTTGAATATAACATGCAGTGTTTATTGCTTCTTCCCATAATTGCTTAGCCATATTGGTTTCATTGATCATGGTTCTGGCCATTTCTTGTAGAGTCCTATTCTTTCGCTCTACAACTCCATTTTGCTGTGGAGTTCTAGGGCAAGAGAAATCATGGGCAATACCATTTTCTTTGAAGTAAATCTCAAAGAATCTGTTCTCAAATTCGCCACCATGATCACTTCTGACCTTTATGATTTTACACTCTTTCTCAGATTGAATCTGAGTGCAGAATTCAAAGAACACTGAATGAGACTCATCCTTGTGTTTTAAGAACTTTACCCATGTCCAGCGGCTATAATCATCAATGATGACTAATCCATATTTCTTCCCTCTGACAGATGTTGTTTTGACTGGGCCAAACAGATCAATGTGCAGAAGTTCTAGCGGCCTCGAGGTAGAAACAACATTCTTAGACTTGAATGCAGGTTTGGAAAACATTCCCTTCTGACATGCTTCGCAAAGAGCATCTGATTTATATTTCAGATTAGGGAGTCCCTTGACCCGATTTAGTTTGTTAATCTGAGAAATCTTTCTCAAACTAGCATGGCCTAATCTTCTGTTCCAGACCCATTGCTCTTCGCAAACAGACATAAGACAAGTTACCTTCTAATTCTTAAGATCTTGAATATCAATCTTGTAAATGTTGTTCTTTCTTTTGCCTGTAAATAGGATTGAGCCATCCTTCTGACTTAGAGCCTTGCAAGACTTTTGATTGAAGATTATGTCATAACCGTTGTCACTTAATTGACTTATGGACAACAAGTTATGAGCTAATCCATCTACCAGAAGAACATTAGTTATAGAAGGAGAGTTACTAGTACTTATGGTTCCTGAGCCAATTATTTTTCCCTTCTGATCTCCTCCAAACTTAACTTCTCCAGCAGATTTAAGCACCAAGTCTTGGAACATAGACCTTCTTCCCGTCATGTGTCGAGAGCACCCAGAGTCCAGGTACCATGACATGATTTCCTTTGTCTTCTTTGCAGCCAAGGATATCTACAACGGGAATAATCTTTTCCTTAGGTACCCACATTTTCTTGGGTCCTTTCTTGTTAGTTCTCCTCAAGTTCTGATTGAACTTGGGTTTAGCATGATAAACAACGGGAGGAACAACATGATGATTCTTATTCTGAGTTACATGATATTTCCTAGGTTGTGTCACATGCTTCTTAGTGTGTGTAATGTGAAAGCTTTTAGCATGTGATGTGAGCCTAATATCATGAGAATGGCCGTACTGGAACTGATCATACAATGGCTTGTATGTGATTTTCATATCATCAACAGGTTCAAGTTTATATGGGGTATCACCCTCATAGCCTACGCCAACTCTTTTGTTTCCACTAACACCATATATCATAGAGGCAAGTTGACTTCTACAATACCTCTAGATAAGAACTTCCTAAAACTCGAGTCATATTCTTTCAGAATATTGTTCAGACTAGGAGTAGGTTTTTCTGAGCTAGAAGAACATCCAACACTTTTGGATAGATTTGAAACTTTTTCTTTTAGTTCAGAATTCTCTAACTCTAGCTTCTTAGTTTCAGATACAAATAGCTTTTTCAGCTTTTTGTATTTGATACTAATCTGAGCCTTGAGTTCTAGCATCTCAGTTAGACTGGAAACTAACTCTTCTCTAGACAGTTCAGAAAATACCTCTTCAGAATCTGATTCTGATGTAGATTCTGATCCATCATCAACTGTGGCCATCAACGTAATGTTTGCCTGCTCGCCTTCAGAGTCTGATTCTGATGAATCTAAATCATCCCAAGTTGCCATAAGACCCTTCTTATGAAACTTCTTTCTGGGCTTCTCCTTCCGAAGCTTTGGACATTCGCTCTTGTAGTGTCCAGGCTCATTGCATTCAAAGCATGTGACCTTCTTCTTTTCATATCTTCTGCTTCCAGAAGATTCTCTTTTTTTAAGCTTCTTAGAACTTCTGAATTTCTTGAACTTCCTTTGTTTGCTCTTCCAGAGTTGGCTTACCCTTCTCGAGATCATGGACAGTTCATCTTCTTCTTCTGATTCTGATTCTTCAGAATCTTCTTGTTCAGTCTGAAATGCGTTAGTACATTTTTTATAATTAGATTTTAACGCAATAGACTTACCTTTCTTCTGAGGTTCATTAGCGTCAAGCTCAATCTCATGACTCCTCAGAGAACGGATCAGTTCTTCAAGCGAAACTTCATTCAGATTCTTTACAATCTTGAATGCAGTAACCATCGGGCCCCATCTTCTAGGCAAGCTTCTGATGATTTTCTTGACGTGATCAGCTTTGGTGTATCCCTTGTCAAGAACTCTCAATCCAGCAGTTAGCATTTGAAATCTTGAGAACATTGTCTCAATGTTTTCATCATCCTCCATTCTGATGGCTTCATATTTCTGGATCAAGGCAAGAGCTTTAGTCTCCTTGACTTGGGCATTTCCTTCATGAGTCATTTTCAATGATTCATATATATCATAGGCAGTTTCCCTGTTAGATATCTTCTCATATTCAGCATGAGAGATAGCATTCAGTAAAACAGTCATAGACTTATGTTGATTCTTAAATTGCTTTCTTTGATCATCATTCATTTCTTGTCTTGTCAGCTTTTCACCACTAGCTTTCACAGGATGTTTGTAACCATCCACCAGAAGATCCCATAAGTCACCATCTAATCCAAGAAAGTAACTTTCAAGTTTATCTTACTAATATTCAAAGTTTTCACCATCGAATATTGGTGGTCTAGTGTAACCGTTGTTGTCGTTACCATTGTATTGCTCAGCAGAGCCAGATGTAGATGTAGGTGGAGGAGTTTTAACCATCTTGACTTAGTGTTTTTCTCTTCCTGAATCTTTTCTAACACGGTTAAGTGCTTGCACCTTAGAACCGGCGCTCTGATGCCAATTGAAGGATAGAAAAACACTTAGAAATGGGGGGTTTGAATAAGTGTATCTTTAAAAACTCTTAAGATAAAAACAATTTGCACAATGATTTTTATCCTGGTTCATTGTTAACGAAACTACCCTAGTCCACCCGTTAGAGTGATTTACCTCACTTGAGGATTTAATCCACTAATCAACCTTGATTACAATGGTTTTCCACTTAGATACCTTCTAAGTCTTCTAGAGTCTACTGATCACAACTTGATCACTCTAGGAACATAATGCTTAGATACCTTCTAAGACTTCCTAGAGAATCTGATCACAACTTGATCTTCTCTTGTTACCTTTACAAGTTAATGTAAAAAAACTCTTATAAGAGTATTACAATGCTTCTTAATAAGCTATAATCACAACTGTGATAATTCTCTTAAGTTCTAAGCTTAAATTTCACTAAGATATTACAGTGAAGTGAGGTTGAAGATGAAGTTTGAGAGCTTTTGAATTTGACAGCGTTTCTGTATTTTGTGCAAAGAGTTCGTGTGTAGCTTCTCATCAGAACTTCTATTTATAGGCGTTTTGAGAAGATGACCGTTGGGAGCATTTAATGCGTTGCATGATCCGTACAGCGTTGCATTTAATGTTTCACTCTTTTGTCAACTACCTCGAGCCTTGCTTTTCCTGCTTTTACTGACTTTGCCTTTAATAGTTCCTAACGTTCCTTTTGTCAGTCAGCGTAGCCTGTCATCCTGTACTTGCTTCTGATCTGATCTTTGTAGATACAACGTTTGAATATCAGAGTCTTTCAGCTTGGTGCAGAGCATCTTCTTGTCTTCTGACCTTGAAGTGCTTCTAGCGTGATACCATAAGAACATCAGTGCTTCTGCTTCTGATCTCAAGTTCTTCTGATGCTTCATAGACCATGTTCTGATTCTGCTTGACCATCTTCTGATGTCTTGCCAGTCCATGTTCTCATGTTGCATACTTGAACCTTCTGAGTCAGTGCTTCTTGCGCTGAATTGTGCATACTCTTTATATATTTCCTGAAATAGAAAATGCATAGGATTTGAGTACCACATTGTCTTATACAAAATTCATATATAATGTTATCATCAAAACTAAGAATATTGATCAGAACAATTCTTGTTCTAACAACCCCTTCAGAAAAAATGACCGTCTTTGCAAAATAGTTGATATGAACACGGTTGAATTCCAACCAGTTCATTCCCAGGATTATATCGAGTTGTTTCAATGGAAGGCACACTAAGTCCATCCCGAATTCTCTACCAAAAATGTCAACCGAAAAATTCAAGCATGCAGACGAAGTAGTTACTGAACCCGACGCAGGAGTGTCAGTAACCATACTTCCATTTATGTCAGATATCTCTAGATTCAACCTCTCAGCACAATCCAAAGAAATAAAAGAATGAGTTGCTCCAGTATTAATAATTGCAACTAAAGGTGTGCCATGAATGAAACACGTACCTTTAATCAATCTGTCTTCTGGAGTAATCTCTGACCCGGTCAAAGCAAAAACCTTTCCTCCCGATTGGTTCTTCTTTGGCTTGGTACAATTTGGACTAATGTGACCCTATTCACCATAAATGTAACAAGTGACAACCCTTTTCTTGCAGTCAGCAGCAATATGGCCCATTTGGTCACACTTGTAACACTTCTTCTGATCAAGCTTACACTCGTTCCTACGATGTCCCATCTCACCACAATTATAACATCTGATACGAGCACTGGAATCTCCCCTACTAGGTTTCTTCCAATCAGTAGACTTACCTCTACCATATGGCTTACCTCTATCCATATGTTTCTTCCCTTTTCTGTCAACCAACTCGCGAGAGTGAGATGACTTCAGCTTGATGTTATCTTCCTCAAAAATCCTGCTACAATCCACTAAGTCAACAAACCTCCGAATCCTCCGGTACCTGATGCCCTGCTTGATCTCATTACGAAGACCATTCTCAAACTTGACACATTTTGAGAACTCACTAGCTTCATCATTGTTGTAGTGCACATAGTACTTTGCCAGTTCTACAAACTTTGCAACATACTCTGGTAACGTCATATTACCTTGGACCAGCTCCAAAAATTCAACGTCTTTTCTGCCCCTAACATCCTCAGGGAAATACCTCCTCAGAAATTCCCTTTTGAATATAGCCCAAGTAATTTCTATACCATCAGCATCCAGTTCAACTTTGGTTACCAACCACCAGTCATCAGCTTCTTCCGACAGCATATGTGTGCCATACCTCACCTTGAGATTCTCAGCACAATCGATGACTCTGAAAATCCTCTCGATCTCCTTCAGCCATTTCTGAGCACCTTCAGGATCATGCGTGCCTTTGAACAATGGAGGATTGTTCCTCTGAAAATTCCCCAACTGCCTATCAGCACCAATCCCTGCTCCTACAGCATTTCCTCCTAGCACACCCGCAATCATGCCTAGAGCCTCAGCGATAGCATCATCATTTCTTCCTCCTCTTCCAGCCATTGTTCTGCTTAATCACAAACAACCCAGTCAGAACAAAAGTATCGACGAATAACTCGTATTAGTCGCATACAACAAATGCAAGCAAAAGTATCTAATAATAAAAGCATTATGAATATCAAAAAATAATAATGAGATATCATGAACCGGTTGAAAATATCTACATCCAACACTTTAAGATCTTCAAGAGCATTTGCCATGAAAGGATGTCTATGATGGATTACAAGAGCATAAAGTTATTTAGGTTTAAGGTTTGTGATCTTAAATTTTCATTTAAGCAAAAAATCATTTACTTGTCAAACTCTTCTTTTATTCTATATCATAAACAAATGCAAGCAAAAGCCATAGAGAATATTCTGCACCCAGAATTTGATATACCCTAAAATTCAATGATTCGAAGATCCAACATTTTATCTTGACTGAAAAATTAATTTTTACTTTAATATTCTATGTAAACTATGTAATATTCTTGGTAAAGAATTTAGTTTGTGAACAAATTAATTTATTAATATTATGTATAAACAATGTAACAGTAAAAAAAAGCTATCTTACCCCTAGGTTTTATTATAAACTGAGAGGTATGATGCGCTAGTTTTGAAAAAAATTCAAATGTAGATGTGTTAGAGGCCAAATTGTGCATATAGTTGTTCATATTTTTTGTGGTATTTTACAACTCTTATCCTAATTTTCACTTAATTGTTCATTATATTCATGTAAATAAAGAAACTCAAGTTATGTGTGTAAATTCTAGGTTTCTTTAATTTTCTTTTGCATTTTTTAAGTACTTTTGGTTATGGAGAGTTTGGAACTCAATTTTTGGAAGCAAGGAGCTTGGAAGAAGCATGGAGTCCAATTCAAAAATCCAAGTTTCACCAATCTCGCTTAGCCACCTTCAAGCGTGCTTCCATGGGCTAATCCAATGGCGAACCAAAATTTGTAGCTCGCTTGGCCAATCTTCTGGCTAAGCAAAGTCAACTTGAAATCAGATATTTCCGCTAGCTTGCTTAGCGTACCATTCTTGCTAAGCAAGATCAACTTTTACGCACTTGTGAAAAGTGTAACACCCCTCTAATACCCCACGACAATTAAACAAATATTAATCAGAGTAACATGTAAAGAGGTGCCACAATTCATAAGTAAAGAAAAAACACGTTCGGCATATGTCATGCAGTCACTGAAAACATCTGAATTATAACTCTTTAGATGAAAATCATGTTTACACAGCGAAATCGAATCATCAAGTCAACATTACATCATTAATGTATCAGACATCAAACAAAATAAACAAATAGAGTTATAATCAAACTCAAAACATCGCGTTCCCAGTGTTACATCTATCAGACATGACACCGACAAATAACTAAACCGACTTATGAGCTAACCCTCACCAAGTCGCGCCGCTATCCTCAATCTTAAATGACAACAAGTAAGGGTGAGTCTCATCACAGTTAACCAATGTTATTGCATCATAAATAATAATATATCATAGTTATATCATTCACCCAATCGTTTCATATTCAGACACATCATCGTCACACGTCCACAACATCAACTCATCGCATAACATATATAAATCATGTTATAAAAAAATCATGCATATGTATGAAACTGACACTATGCATGTGGTACCAACGTCATCAATAGGAAAACCCACCGACCGATCTATCATCATCCAGATACGGCCCTGCCAGCACAGATTCCACACAATGGGAATCTTGCCCTTCACTGAATCCTCTCATCATTAGGATACAACCCTCATCAAATGATTATGAATCCATGCAAACATATATACAACATACTATCATCTTCATCATACTATGAGTAGCATCATCTTATACTCATTCATCATCATCATTAACAAGTATGTTCAATATATATATATATATATATATATATATATATATATATATATATATATATATATATATATATATATATAATTGCATCATTCAATAAATCAGACAACAATATTTCATACAGATTTCATCAGTTTAAAGTCACACGTCGTCAGACTTTCAAAATCACAAAACAACAAAATCTGTAATTCACATTGACCATACGCGTACCAACAGGCCAGAATTTCCCAAAAACACACACCACACGTGTATCATACGCGTATGAACAGATCTATTTTTCCACACAAAACGCACACATACGCGTACCAGCCTAATGCCATACGCGTACCATACGCGTACGAGCATAAGGTGCAACCTGATGCACACTTGGGGAGCCTACCATACGCGTATCAACTCCCCCATACGCGTATCATACGCAGATGGGCAGCAGTTTACCAAAACCTGCAACTTACCCATTCGTCTTCCTCGTGAATTCATCTGTACAGTCTGCAATTTGGGTCTCAAAACCAGAAATTTCACATTCTAACAGTATAGAAATCACTCAACATCAACAATTTATGATTCTACAATTGATTTTACTCATCACAACCTAAATCTATTCAGTTTTAGGGATTAACAGTCATAATACCAATCCAAATGATGAACACAAACAGAAAATCCAGAATATAGAATCAATTAATCCAAACAATACTCCTAATCCACACTATTATTCATAATACGATAATAGAGATTAAATGGAGAGTCCCCCCTTACCTTAGTCAAATTCTTGATCTTTGGTCTCTCCCTCTTCAGTTCTCATTCACGTTCTTCGTGTTCCCAAAAACCTTCAGTCTTTCACGTTCTTTCTTGGTTTCCCAAATTCCAATTGTTTTATGAAAATAATAATAAAATTAGTAAAAGGATTACTATATCACACCCCCTTCTTTTACTATTTTTTCACATGGCCCAAACGCCCTAAACCATTATTTCCATTATTTTCCACAAAATTCTTAATAATTATAATTATTAATTCAATATTCCAATTAAATTAATATTAAAATTATACGGGTGTTACAAAAAGAGGCACTTTGAGATATTATGGGGGTCTTATCCTTATCTTGGGAAGGTGAAGCAATGATAGGTAACCCAGTAATGCTTGAATACTCTTCCAAGGTGGGAATAGGTGGTAATCAGGGAAGGTGAAGCGATGCTACAATGAGTTATAGAAATGGATCAAAGTGGAGAGGATTCCTTCTTCAATCTTGGTTCTAAGGAGATACAACAATCTTCCATACTTGCTACAAAACTTGTCTTGATCAACAATCAAAGATCCTAGCTTTCTTAATTCTTCCACCTCTAAACTCTTGAAAGTATATTTCTTGGATTTTCTTCTTTCAGGTTCCATCCCTATAATGTTTATAGAACAAAAGGTTTCTTTTAATTCCTTGAAAGAGATTATGTTTTATATGCATGGATGAATGAATGCAAACATAGAAAAAACATGGGCTTGAGGGTTCAAAGTCACGAGCATGGAGCCAAAGGTCTACCCATCCCAAAGGTATGTACTATGGTTATTTTGTACCTGTAGATCAAAGTTCTATTGTTTCCCAGACTCAAGCAGCCCAACTTGGATATTGTAAACTCTATATCAACATACTCATTTGAACAAAATCCAAGAGAACCTCATCTGAGTGTAGCCTAGTGTAACAACTATTCTGAAAATGATATTCCCAAGATTGGTTAAGGGTTTCTAGGTCCCCAGCTTCTACAGCCTAGTTGAATGCAACAATGTATTCCCAACTACATGGTCAACAAAGTTACTTCCAAAGAGGCCTCCACTAAGCGATGGGTCTCAAATTGACTTCTTTGGGTCTACACCCGCGAGATCAAAATGACTATACCAGTCTCCTATAATAAGTGTACACTCTAAATCCAGGTAAGGATTTGTCTCACCACAAGGGGCATGACTCCCTTTCCCAATACAACCCAATAAAATAACAAGTATACACAAAAAGCAAGAGACAAAAAATGAAAGGTTAGGTATAAAAACAAAAATAATAACAAAAGATAACAAAAACAAAGATTGGTCCAACCCCACCAAAGATGTACCAATAGTTTGATCAACATCCCCAACTGATTCGCCACTTTTCTGTAGCGATGAAATTGGTGAGACTAGAGTCATGGGAAGTTTTAGCTCATTTTAATCAGAGGCGCCACCGCGCTTTATTGTTTCCAAAAAGGAATGGGTAAAAGAGCGAATAAAACCCACAGAAGTTTTTAAAATCAAAACTAATAAACTTATCAGAGATCTGGCTGGGGAGGGTTTGTTATACAAGGGGAAGGTTTTAAGCACCTCTCATATCTATGGTACTCCATGGGAACCTCTTTCTTTTTGTGTTATTATCATTTGTTTATAAATACCTTTTTTTGTGAAAAACCTATGTGAAAAAATTTGTTTGAAATAGAGGGTGGGGATGGGAAGAGAAGTTTTTGAAAGTGAGCTCGATAAGATATCGCATCTTAGGCCTACATACCCCTTAGGTGCAATAGGGAAGTCATAGTTTTTGTAGTTCATCTTTTACTAAAAAAAGGGAAAAAGGGGCCAAAGTGGCCAAAATCTTTTTGGGTATGAGCTTTAAAATACTTACAATTTTTTTTAAAAGAGGGTTAAGCTTTAAAATACCTAACAAGTTTAAAAGAAGATTAGGCTTTAAAATACCTAATAAGGTTAAAAGGTTAAGCTTTAAAATACTTAACTATTTTGGAAAAAGAATTAGGCTTTAAAATACCTAATGAGTTTTAAAAGGGTTAAGCTTTACAATACTTAACAGACTTTTAAAACAAATCAAAGAAGGACCAAGTTTTAAAGTATAAGGTCAATGGGTTAAGAGAAGTTTCACCGGGAATAATTCATCTCTTAACACCAAAAAACAAGATCAACGGATTAAGAATAGTTTCACCGGAAAAATTCTATTCTCAATACCAAGGTTTCAAAACAAAAGGGTTTTGGCTAAGCTTTAACAATACTAAACAATAACAAGTGAAAAGCTTTAAAATACTTAACACAAAAATAAAAGAGATTGGAAAATAATTTAAGTACCTTGACAACTTAGTCAATATCATTCCCATCCTTTGGATAAAACATCAAGCTTAAACAATTAACAATAAATACCTCATGTATGTACAAGAACAAACAAGTGAGTGTTTACAAGCAAAAGATGGAAGTATCTAAACCCTTAGATTCAAATCATGTACGAATGATGAATTATTAATGTGATGATTAAACATTGGGTTAGATAAACAATAATAACAATTACAAAACACATGGATATAAAATCAACAAGTATATGTACAAGATAAAGTTAATCATTTAAGTACAAAGCATGAATTAGAAAATCAACAAGTATGTACAAGCACAAATAAACATGAATAAACAAGGATCAACATGTTGCAAAGTTTTTGGTTAGGGTATTAAACCTAAGGTTTTTAAATTATGGTTTTAGAAATTAGGGTCTTGAAAACATATACCTAAGCCTAATTAATTTTAATTGTTAAATACCAATTTCGTTAAGAGAAATGGTCTAAGGGTACATAAGGAAGTCAGTGACATTCTAACCTAACCCTAAACAAGTATTGACAGAAAATATACTAAGTTACCTTAGAGAAATATTCAAAAAGAAACATATTTTTGTTGATTTTTCATATATTAAAAGACTTGTTTATGATTAATTTTTAAATGATGATAAAATAAACATTTTTTTGGATTTTTAATCATGGTATTAAAATACACTAATTAAATAAAACACACAAAAAAGAAGGGATTAAAAAGACTAATTTTCCTATTTTTGGTGATTTTCAAAGTTTTATTAAAGAAATGAGTGATAAAAAGAAATGGGGTGTGGCCACAAGGGCATGAACTCACGCCCTATAGATCACCACACAAAATAACCACCAACTGGACTATGCACGCGTAATGACAAAGAAATGATCCCAGTTAAATATAACACAAACCAAGTTGTAAAACTTTGAAAAATAAAAGAAATAAAAAGTCTGGGGGCGAGGGGGATTCGAACCCCGGACTTATGGCATGAGAGGACTAAAGGCGCATTGGTGACCAAGTGGGTTAAACGATGAATTCGTTTAATGAACGCCTACCATTCAATATATTATAAAACATGGTTTTAAATTGAAGAATGGCACCAAGGGCACCATCTTATCCCTCGTGACAACTTTAACCGCACCATCATGGATGAATTTCTAACTTCTCTGAATCTTAATCAAATTCAACAAAACAAAAGTGCATTTTAATCCATTTTCTAACACGAATCTAACTACACAATTATCAACAATAATTCACACTCAAACATTCAGATTTCTGGAAAATGTTCAAGAACCCTAAAAATGAATTTTAAAATTAAACTCTTAATTCAAACAATCAATGATCAAAACCTTGAGGCTATCAATCAGCATGTAAAAACGTGTATTTTGGTAACAATAACTGCATGAATTGAGCTCCTTTTGAGGGAGCTCGAAATTGAGTTACATACCTCTGAAAATGGACTTCTGAATCGGTGTTAGAGATGTTATAGAGATGCTCCAAGGATCTGGATAGCTTCAGTGACATCTAAGGATGCTTTTTGGGCGCTTAGAATGGATTGATCACCTCTCCTTCTTCAAACTCGAAACCACATACAAAAACAAAAAATTATGGCTAGAAAACTTGGTTCTAGTTGTTACAGATCTGAAACATGTGTTTAGATAGCTTATATGTGTGATATAGAAGGTATCTAACACATAAAATCAAAACGCATGAGCCAAATTCAGTTTCCAAGTTTTGGTTCAAAGGTTCACTTTAATGGAGTTTTGAAGAGTGATTTTGACTTGTAGGTGTTTGGATTGCATTTAGGGGTTTTGAATAGCTTCAATATGGTAAAAAAAAGCTATTAGAACAATTGGTTTGGTTTGATAGTGTTTGGTTTGAAAAATGATAAGTTATGAGCTTAAAGAAAGCTTTAATGGAGTGAAAAATGTGATTTTTGGTTTGGAAGTGTCTGAAAGGCTAAGAGAGGTATGGACAGCTTCTAATTGATGTTTAGAAGTTTTTCAAACTCTTGTTTGACACCCAGAACTCTTAGAACTCAGAATCACTATAAAAGTGAAAAGAAGAGAAAAATGGGGAATTTCAAGTGACTATGGACTTGGAGAATTCTGTTGTAAGGGATGAAATGAGGAATGCCCTCTATTTATATGAAATATTTAGGGTTTGTGGGAGGGAAAAACTCAGAAGTTTGAAGCTCACATGTGATCTTGTACCATGTTGCTTCTTTGTGAAGAAATGAGAAAGTTATGGTTCACATGGTGAGTATAAACTTTAAGCATGCTTGAAAGGACTTTGATATGATCTTAGAGGCTTGCTTGTTGGTTTCAATTTGCTTTTTCTGCAGAGGGAACAAGTTAGAGGCTCAAGACAAGTTGACTTGTGAAAAAGTAATGCTTTACTAGAGTGGAAATCATAACTTTAGTCCATAAATGGCATGAATTTTGAACAAAGCTAAGAGCACTTGGTCCATAGCTCAAAAGCAAGTGAAATCATCTGAGTATGGCCATTTGAACAAGTTAAAATGGTTGTACTTGAGATATTCCTTCAGATTTGCAAGGATTTTGGACTCGGTTCTTCACTTTCTTCATAAAATTTCTTCATTTCAAGTGTTCATGGTGCCATATTGTCAAAATCATATCTCATGAATGGAGCCATGAATTTTCATGCTACTTAGCTCTTTAGAAAGTCATTGCTACATACTTCAAATGAGTAGTTGAAAGTTTCCTCAAACTCCTTTTGGATCATTGAGAAAAATGGCCATAAAGTTAAAAAAAAAATCCAAGTAAAACACTTGAAATTTTTTCCAAGTCTTTGAGAATTATCTTCTTAATTCCATATCTCTCAAAATAATCACTTTTTGAAAAAAGTTCCAATGTGATAAGTTTTTGGTTTTGCCAAGATCTATAACTTTCATGTTGGGATTTTTTTGAGATCCATAAACTAGGCCAAAATACACTTAAAAACCCTAGTTTGACTTTTTTATTCTTGATGAATTCTTTGAATTTTCTTTGATGAGATGTCTTCAATATCCATATGATGATGATTTGGATCTTTAAAAGTCTATGGTTGACTATTTTCCTCAAAAGTCAAAGGTTGACTTGTACAGTTCAATTTTACCAAATGAATGGTTGTCTTGTGATTTCCAAGTGAATCAAGCTCTCCTCTTCAAATGAATGATATGAATGGACTATAATGTTGATTTGGATGACCTTGAATCATATTTTGAGTCTTGGAACCATCTCTTGATTAAAAGTCAACCCTCTAGTGAAATTAGGTCAAAAACCCTAATTGGAACTTTTGAAGGACTTGAAGGTGATTGATCTTGCATTGAACCATCTTTGTGCCTTGATATTGATTGGAGAACCCCTTGAATCATGGAAGAATGTTGAAGTTATTTGTGGGCCTCAAAACCCCAATTTCCTCAATTTCTTCTTGATCAGCTTTCTGTCTTAGGACACACGCAACAAACAATAGTTTTTTTTTGGTATTTTGGGTTAGCAAATGATAAATGCATGATGATAATGATGATGCTAATGTTTAGGCTAAAGTGGGATCTCAGTGGTCAAAAATTGGGATGCAATATATATATATATATATATATATATATATATATATATATATATATATATATATATATATATATATATATATATATAATTGGGTTAAATATGTTAGTGGTCCCTATAAATATGACACTTTTCTCTAATAGTCCCTGCGAAAAATTTCATTGAATTTTGATCGTCACAAAATTTTTTGTCACGAAATTTGGTCTCTCCCGTTAGATTACTCTAACAGAGACTTGCGTGGCACGCCACGTCAGTAAAAGTCGCATTAAAGAAAAAGTGACAGATGGGGGGGGGGGGGGGGGGGGGTGGGGGTGGGTGGGTGGGTGGGTTTAACCCCCTTTAAATAACTTAAAAAAACTAGTTTATATTCTGTTTACAATTTTATATTTAAACTTTTAAAATTAATTTTTGAATTTTATAAAAAATTGAAAATAAAAATAAATAGTATAATTTTTATTAATATGATGCTGTGTAACAGGAAAAAAATTGAAAATGCCAACTCATTTTTAAAATAAATATTAGGAGTATCTCTTTTATTAAATTTAAACCGTCACATTTTCTTTTAATAACTTTTATCCTCTATCCTAAAACCTTCACTCATCAGTACTTTCTGTATTACAAATGCTAACTATGAAAATACACTTAAATGAAAAAATTATTATAATATTAAAGATAATCCAAACTAAAACAAAACGAAAAATTATGAAGTACTGTAATCAATAGTGTCATTTTTTATTGTTTTCTCTTTTCCAATTTATTGCAACATATATTTTTTGTGTTAAACAAAATAATTAAATTTGTTAAACAAAATAATTAAATTTATAATAAAAAAGATAATATAATTAGAGCAAACCAAATGTTGAGATACGTGTTAAAATGTATAAAGGTTCTCATTGATATTATAATAAAATCTAATGATATATTTTCAGAATTTATTTTTCTAAAAAAATAGTTTTTTAGGAAAAAGAATCAAAAAAAATTTTAATTTTCAGAAAAAAATTATTTTTCAGATTTTTTTTACCAAAATTTGTATTTTAATTTTCATGAGAAAATTTATTTTTGAGATTTTTTTTCAAAAAAACATTTATTTTAATTTTTAAAATAGAAATTCATAAAAAGTTAGTTTTTTTATTTTTAGAATATTTTATTCTTTTTATGAGAAACTAACTTATATAAATAAACTAATTTTTATAAGAAAACTAGTTCTGTACCGGTTTTAAACTGAATTTGAATTTTTTAAATTAAATTGTCCCGCCCATTAATCATTAAAGTGAGTTGTGAGAACGATTTACCTACCAACTGTTTGATAAATTGTTTATGAGAAATTATTGTTTTTTTTATTTAAAGGGGTTTAAAACCTCCGTAATCTGCCTCTTTTTCTTTAATTCTACCCTTGTCTGACGTGGCGAGACATGTGGCATGACACGTAAGCCTCCGTTAGAGCAATCTAACGGAAGGGACCAAAATTTGTGACGAAAAATTTTATGAGGATCAAAATTCGACGAAATTTTTTGTAAAAACTAAAAGTGAAAAGTGTCATATTTATTGGGACTAAAAACTTATTTAACCCTATAAAATTTATAAATTTACATAATTATTTTTTTAGTGATGGTAAATTAATAGTAGTTTACAAGTTGAGAGGTATATGTAGAGTGTTAAATTATTTTCTCGAAAAGTTTATGAAAAAATCATAATAAAATTCAATAAATTTATAAGTGTAACTTGTCCATACTAAAAATAAAAAAATAATTCTGGCAAATTTCTATATTATATATTTTTTGAAACTACGCTTATTAAAAAAATAAATGGTGAAATAAGTTATAAAAATAATTTTACAGCAGCATGAAATATATATAACATTATCACGGTGGGTGTTGTTTAAAACCTAACTTTCTCAGTAAACAATTGCATCATGGTGTAGCAACCTGCCCTAAAAATTAAGCTTTTAGAGTCGCCACCTATTCTGAAGGGCGAATAGGAAACCCTACGCAGTATAGAGATCAGGGTAAGATACTATATTCAGGTCGAGGGAAGGTGTTAGGCATCCTCAACCCTTTCCTAAAGGCTAACATCTCAAAGATAAAGGTGGCAAGGCTTATAAAGAAAGGTGACAGACAGTAAATAGAGTTAAAGGCTAATTATTTGAACATGAATAGAGTTTGGAAGAGGGGGACTCGCCTTGTTGCCAAGTGCCTACGTACCTCCTTAGGGAGGATCAGAGTCTACGTAGTTCGGGGGACGGGTTGTACGCCCTTAAGGTTTGAAATTTGATTTGAAGGTTTGAAGGCTTTGAATAGCCTATTGTAGATAAACATCTGTATTTTGAATTTGAAGTTTGAATGGATTTTAGAATTATTTTAGGGTTTGGGCGTACAACCCTGATTTGGCACAATTAACCGCAATGATCAATGTGTTTGATCACCATAGTCAAAAGATTAGGGGTTTGCACCATTACCAATTCAAATCGATTGATTCGATTATCACTAATAACGGATTATTGTATTTTATTATTTTTATTTTATAAATTGTATCTTGTACTGTTACCTCTCATAACCGATTAACACGATTACAAATAATAACAAATTAAGTTTAGAACAAGGCAAGATTAATCATCACAATCAATAAGATGATTGCAACCATTTAATTGAATATAATTGAATTGTATTTTAATTAAATAGAATTTTAATTAAAATTATTGTTGACCATAGCGATTAATTGATTTAATCGGCACGAACAACAAATTGGCATTTTAATATAAATATCACATAATAATTTATTTATAAAAATAAAATATTATTATTAATAAATATATTAAAAGAATTTAATTAAAACAATTATATTAATTAAAATTAAATTAGTTTATTAGGGTTTTGATTCAGTGTGGTTGTTATTAGGGCCTATGTTATAGAGGATCAGATCTGGAGCGTTGGATTTGAATGGGTGGAGGATTAATGACCAGATGGAGAGGGCGCATGGTGTTCTATAGGGGACGCACGCACAGGATCCAGAAGCAGAAATTTCAGCAAAATAACATGTTGGAGGGAGGGCTCGAACCTGCGACCCTCCACTCCCAAGCGCACTCGCTTACCATCCCAACCAAACAACACTGTTGAAACTAAAACGCGCTCGAATCAATACATACGCAACTTAAATAGGTGACTGGGCACGCGCGCTAAAATTCAAATGGAGCAATCGCATCATGACGCGTCATCGTCTTCTCCACTAGCCCTGTAAAAATTCTGCAGATTAGCTACGAATCTGCTAGAGATTCTTCGTAGTAAAAACATACTAGGATAATAGCGATTTGCCCATACCAATCAATAAACGTTTCGCACCTTATCAAAATGACTCATCTAGACCACACGAATTCAACTATATAATTAGTTTAACCTGATTTTAACTCTATCCAAAAACCCCAAATTTGCCTCAAGAACCCTAATCCTATCAACAATGGCAATCAGTACCAAATGCGCCCAAAAATCCAATTAAATGCACAGGAATGATCACAGCAATCATACAAACCACAATATACAATTGAAACTACATGAGACCGCGTGAATTACTCCAATCGAGCCAAGTTTCAGAACTACTTACCTCGGTTAAATGGAAATTGATCTGGGGTTGTTGTTGCAGTGTACCAATCCAAACACGTTCAGAGACCTCCCAGGAAGCGTTTGCACCTTTTAATTCTCGTTAGAACTTCTTAATTCTCCAGAACCAAGTTTGAATTTCTTAGTGAATTTTCGGTTCTTGCAAGTATGCCTCCTTCTGAATTTTCGACCCCTAATCCCATGCCTTATGTTTTGTACTTATAGGGGATCAAATTAGGTCAACAAAACCATCCCAAAGTCCTTTGAATCAAAACTTGCCAAACTTGAGAAGATTGATTTTATTTTTAAATGGAAACTTTCTATTTTGGCCTTATTTCAATCTTCTCCTTCCAATCATCTAGTGCACGAAAATTAGGGCAATATTTGACATTTATATGATTGAAATTTCTTGGAAAATAAAATTAAATCAAATCTCACATATTTTCTTCAATTATCTTTGTTTAAATAATATTTTAAATGAATAAAAATTCACTAAAAATATTATAAATGCCAAATAATTGTGAGATTAGATTTAGGAATTCATGGTGGCCTCATAAGCAAGTTTGGATCGTAAATGAATAGGCCCATTTGTGAGAAATCCAATTTAGACCTCCTTTATTTCACATTTGGCCTCCAAAAATCACCCAACTTTGATCAATCATACCTCACTCAATTTTTGAGCTATGGAGGAGTTCTAATACTTTTTGGAAACCTCAAGAGGTCCTCTATAAGCCACTTTGGAACATATTTTTCATTTGGAGCTTTTATCTTGATCATATCCTCTTTGACAAAAAAACTGCTTTTGGAGGATGCCAGAAAAGGACCTGTAATCTTTTGCACTGTATCTCTCAAATGAATCATTTCTAGCCCTGGCTTGTGAGAGACAAATTTGTAGATAATCCAATTTCCTTCAACATAGGCTTTGAGTGGGGAATTTTTGATGTTCCATATGAAAGTTATGCCCAGTCAAAGTTGGGTTGACTTTCTCCTAAGAAACCCTAATTTGAACCTTTGTGTATTTGTTCATCTCTGAGTTTCTATGAATGGAATCATGATCAATCTTTGATCAAATGATGGTTGTACTTCACATACTAGATGTTGACCAAAATTGGGAGGCTTTGACTATGCTCTGATGATGGTTGACTTTTTAGGTCAAACCAGTTGACTATGGATCTTCTAGACTTTGGAGTGAGTAGTCTTTGGAACTGAACCTTGAGCTTTGCATCATTGTGAATGGAATATGGGAGGGCAAATTTTGGGGTATGACAGCTGCCCCTGTTCAATCTTCTTGAACCTGAAGAGGTGGAAGAGGATTGGACACTAAAATGCCCTGAAATTTGCTTGCATAGGAAAGGAGATTTGTGGGAGATGGGCTTATAGATGCCATCCACTCGCCTGGTAAGGTACTTGTCTAAAGCGTATGCTTTTCAGTCCTGGATTATTTGATTGTATCTGAAGAGATATAAAGTAATGTCTTATAGAAGACTACCTGAAGAGGTTCCTGAATAGGATGTATTGAAGGTTGACGCGGAGAAGCTTAGGCTTTGAACAATGCTTAGGAAGAATGCCTTGGAGAAGACTAACTGAGGAGTTCTATAACAGAACTAGGTGTATCTTAGAAAAGATTGGATAAATATTTTAAGAAAGCTACCTAGAAAGGCATGGTGTGTCTTTAACAAGATTGTCCTAGCTAGGCTGAGATGTGTCTTAAACAAGATTCACTTGGAGAGGTTTTTAGACGGAGATGGGATGTCTTAAACAAGATTATCCTAAAGAGGTTGAGACATGTCTTAAACAAGACTACCTAGAAAGGCTCCTAAAAGATATGAAGTATCTTGAACAAGATTACCTAGAGAGGTTTCTAAAAAGATATGAGATATCTTAAACAAGATTACCTAGAGAGGCTTCTAAAAAGATGTGAGATATCTTAAACAAGATTACCTAGAGAGGTTTCTAAAAAGATATGAAACGTCTTAAACAAGATTACCTAGAGAGGTTTCTAAAAAGGCATGAGATATCTTAAACAAGATTACCTAGAGAGGATATGAGATTTCTTAAACAAGATTACCTGGAAAGGTTCCTATAAAGGATAAGATACGTTTTAAACAAAACTAACTAGAAAGGTTCCTATAAAGGGAATGATGAGTTTTAAACAAAACTGTCTAAAAAGATTCCTATAAAGGGAACGATATGTTTTAAACAAAACTACCTAGAAAGGTTCCTATAAAGGATACGATACGTTTTAAACAAAAATATCTAGAAATATTCCTATAGAGGATATGAAACGTTTTTTGCAAAACTATCTAAAAAGATTCCTATAAAGGATATGGAATGTTTTAAACAAAACTACCTAGAAAGGTTCCTATAAAGGATACGAAGCGTTTTAAACAAAACTACCTAGAAAGGTTCCTATAAAGGATATGGCAGGTTTTAAACAAAACTACCTAGAAAGGTTAGGATATGTCTTAAACAAGACTGCTTGGAAAGATTTGGATAATTGTTTTGGACAAGACTACCTGGAGAGGTGAGAAATTCTTAGATTGCTTCTGGATTGCCTTTGAAGAAAGACTCAGAATGAGGTATTAGAATTGTATCTGTTGAGATTGAATCGTTGATATGATCGTATTTGTACTGTAATTGGATGATAACACCCTTTTGATTATGAAGTGTCCTAAAAAGGCAGTGTTAGTTTTATGCAATGTCATGATGCATGTGTCATGTAATGAGATTCTCAATGAGAATTATGCATGTATGCCTATCCCACACTGCGGGATGTGAATAATACAGGCGTGAGAAGATCAAATATGCAACAATGCTCTTTGTATGATGCTAGTGTGATTTCCTGAATATCAGAAATTTTGAGAGACGTGCCCCTTAATCTGAAGGAGGGACCTTTCGAGGGAACTCGAATTTCACCATGTCTTGCCTGATATGCATTGCCCCAGTGTTTGAATTCTTGAAAGATATGCCCCCCAGTCAATAGGATTCTGGATTGTATGCCCCTGTTCTAGGAAAACCCTCTGAACGTGGTTTCCCCATCTAAGGGTTTTTATCAGGAATGATTGTCTTTGATTAGACCAATTTAGAGGTCTCCTTGATGCTAAATGTTGGTTTGAATATGAAGCAGATGCTTTTCAGAATGAGTCATGCGTTTCGGTAGCGCCTGACGGACAGTGATTTGCTGAGTACTCAGAATGAGATGATGTCTTCTATAAGATTACCTGAAGAGGTCCTTGGAAAGAAATGGGAAAATGTCTTAAGCAAGATAGCGCTTTAAACAAAGCTCAAAGGGGTATGTTTGTGCAGAGGGTCAAAAAATATGTTCCTATAGAGGATAAAGATTGTTTTAAGGAACGTGGGGTTTTTAAATAAAACTTAGGAAAAACATCTTGAAGAAGACTACTCTAGAAAGAATGGTGAACTGTCTTAGAAAAGACTCTGTACTTTAAATAAAGTTTGACAAGGTTTTTGGAAGCGTAAGAGAAGTTTGAATATGTCTTAAAAGACTAACTGAAAACAGTTAAGAAACGTCTTGCAGAAGACTACCTAGAAAAAGGTTCTTGGAAATGAATATATCTTAGAGAAAACTGTCTGAAAGGGTTTGAAAATAGAAAGGATAAGAAGGCGGGTCTTAAAAAGACTGTTTGGAAAAGGTTCCTAGAAAGGGTAAGAAGTATTTGAACACGTCTTAAGGAAGACTATATGGACAGATTGAAAAGTACTCTATAAATGTTCCTGAAAAGGATGTGAGAGTGGTATTGACATCATCTGATACTGAGCGACCTTTGCAACATGCCCCCAGGTAACGGGCTTGCCCCATGGGCTATTCAGCGTCCTCGAGAGATTCCATGGATCTTGATTTGATTGCCCCATGGGATAAATGACGAGTTATGCCCCGTGTGCATTTCAGCTATCTCAGTCATGTGTGAGAGATGCTTCTTCTTTTGGCAAGCTTTTAAAAGCTACTTCATCAGTCAGTAGGATTTTTAGACATTAACCATGCCCCATGCAACTTCTCCCTGATGTTAACATTTAAATCTATACAGACAAGTGTACTTTATGATGAAATGCAAATGCATACGTCTGTCTTGAAAGTTTGAAACATTTTTTTTTTGTGTAAAACAAGGTTTTTTTTTTGTAAGAAAGTGATATCAACTCAAGAGTTATAGTAGACCTTAAGGAGTCAGGATACCTTTAGTAACGCTATGCTTTCGAACTAATCATGCTTCAGTTAGGACTTTTAAAGGTTGTAACATGGCCTGGTTCACGGTTTAAAGAAACAAAAGATAGAAGCTCAAAGTTTGTTTGTACCCATCCCAATCTTCGTGATGTTCTTCAGTCCTATGCTCAGTTAGCTATGCGTTTAGTCTCCAAAAGAATTTGGGAATTGTGACTTTGACATTTATGATGGTTCAAAAACCAAAGGTTTATCTGCAAAGGCAGTCATTCTCCTTTTTTTGTAGTATTTCCTTTTTGTCGGAGGTTCATAGTAACCTTTTTTGACTTTGTTATCCCCAACTTTTGCCTGAACTGTTCGTTTTAAAACTACAGTCAGCGGGATGCCCCAATTTTGCCTAAGTCTCCTTAATAGGTTTTGACTTAGTGGGCTTTTGCATTGCCTTCTCTTTTTTTCTTTGCGGATATTGACTGCCAGGCTTAATCATGACGGAGAACCATCGGTGGTTATGTTCAAAGGAACAGTTTGGAATAATTAAGTTAACTGAGCGGCTACCCTACCCCAGGTTATATATTACGGGTTTTATTTTGTATGAAGGAAAACTCCTACTTCTTTGGGCTCAAAGGGGTTGACGAGGGATTAACATCCTTATATCTCCATTATTTAGGAATTGAAACAATGCCTGTACATCGTCAACACGGTCTGTTCGAAAGCATAGTGTATGAAATTATGGTATCGTTTTCGTCATTCTCCCTCAAAAGGTGTACGACTTTGATCGAGAGTTGAATATCACAAAGAAGAAAACCAAGTAAAAACATAGTTTTAAATATAGTGAGAACACTAGGAATGAATCAAGACAAACGTAAGCAATGCATTAATGATTGTTGTAAAGTACATAGCATATGTCGTAAGACTAATGTTTAAACAGACGGAAAGAAATTGCGAATGAAAACAAAACTAATGATCTATGAAATCTTCCTTCTAGCCACCTATGGCTTTAGACTTGCTAGGATCTTCGAACTCAATGAGCCCTCCGTCAATTAAATCTTGTATCTTATGCTTCAACGGCCCACAATCCTCTGTATCATTACCAGGATTATCTGAATGATAAGCGCACCTAGCATGATGCTTGTACCCAGGAGCGGGGTTAGCTGGAGCTGAGTATGGAGGTAGCAGAGTTACCAGGTTCTGACTGAGCAAACATTGCAAAGCTTGAGACAGTGGCATGTACAACGGGGTGAATGATCGTTTTGGCTTGGACCTCCAGGTTCGTTGGCCACCCTGTTGCTTTTGCTGATCCATTGATCTCTTCTGTTGAAATCTTGTTGGATAATATGGTCGGGATGTTAGGTTATCCTTCCCAATGGTCCCTTGTTCTGGAGATAGAAGAGGAATCTTCTCTTAATGTCATGAAAGTGATGTGTATGCCATGCATGATATGTATGATATCCTTTTTTCCTTCTTTTTTTTTTTTGAATAAAATATGATGCAAGAATGCACATGATGTATGATGAATGGAAAAAGAAATAATAATAAGAAAATAATGATCAACACATATATATACATATTGCACATAATCACATAAGTTCATAGGTTCGACGTAGCGGCTCTTGGGAGCCAACCTTTTAATAGGGGGTTCTAGAAGGTCTCATGGGGTCGTTCGTAGCCTCCGAGACTTTTGTCTCTTCGGATTTTAGAACAACTCATTTTATCCATGAGGTTCGAATTTTTGGGGTAGGTTCTCGGAGAGATCAGCCAAGTATCCAGTCCTGCCCTCAACAAAGTCAAGCCTCTTTTTGGACATTTCCGAATACTCAACCCACTCCGAGTGGAGTTATCAATGAGACTCGTAGGCGATTCATACTCCCCTATTGATCTCAAAGTTAACTCCCACACTTAGGGTTTAACACAACATAAAAAAACACCAGCAAATATAATAGAAATAAATATTCACTTAAATAAATATTTAATTAAATTGCAGTAATGAAATTGAAAAGGAAAATAAATAAATAAATAAAATTTAAATATTTGAAACTAACCTTGAATCCGGCCGCTTGCAATTTAAAAAATACAATACGCAGCAAATATTTAAATAAACAGATTTTTTTTATAAACAGGTATTTATTCAATTGATGTAAAAGATGAAATTATAAATAAATAAATAAAGTAAAAACTTTAAATATTTAAATATAATAAATCCTAATATTTGGCAAATTAGCCAAACCCTAAAAAAGTTTGCCAAAAACCTAAACCCTGCCAAAGCCTATAGGAGCATAGTATTCACCATTTAAGTTTCCCCAGCAGAGTCGCCAGCTGTAGCAACCTGCCCTAAAAATTAAGCTTTTAGAGTCGCCACCTATTCTGAAGGGCGAAT
Organism: Vicia villosa; assembly: GCF_029867415.1. Classification (NCBI taxonomy): domain Eukaryota; kingdom Viridiplantae; phylum Streptophyta; class Magnoliopsida; order Fabales; family Fabaceae; genus Vicia; species Vicia villosa. The sequence continues at coordinate 734,352 of NW_026705121.1, forward strand.
AGGAAACCCTACGCAGTATAGAGATCAGGGAAAGATACTATATTCAGGTCGAGGGAAGGTGTTAGGCATCCTCAACCCTTTCCTAAAGGCTAACATCTCAAAGATAAAGGTGGCAAGGCTTATAAAGAAAGGTGACAGACAGTAAATAGAGTTAAAGGCTAATTATTTGAACATGAATAGAGTTTGGAAGAGGGGGACTCGCCTTGTTGCCAAGTGCCTACGTACCTCCTTAGGGAGGATCAGAGTCTACGTAGTTCGGGGGACGGGTTGTACGCCCTTAAGGTTTGAAATTTGATTTGAAGGTTTGAAGGCTTTGAATAGCCTATCGTAGATAAACATCTGTATTTTGAATTTGAAGTTTGAATGGATTTTAGAATTATTTTAGGGTTTGGGCGTACAACCCTGATTTGGCACAATTAACCGCAATGATCAATGTGTTTGATCACCATAGTCAAAAGATTAGGGGTTTGCACCATTACCAATTCAAATCGATTGATTCGATTATCACTAATAACGGATTATTGTATTTTATTATTTTTATTTTATAAATTGTATCTTGTACTGTTACCTCTCATAACCGATTAACACGATTACAAATAATAACAAATTAAGTTTAGAACAAGGCAAGATTAATCATCACAATCAATAAGATGATTGCAACCATTTAATTGAATATAATTGAATTGTATTTTAATTAAATAGAATTTTAATTAAAATTATTGTTGACCATAGCGATTAATTGATTTAATCGGCACGAACAACAAATTGGCATTTTAATATAAATATCACATAATAATTTATTTATAAAAATAAAATATTATTATTAATAAATATATTAAAAGAATTTAATTAAAACAATTATATTAATTAAAATTAAATTAGTTTATTAGGGTTTTGATTCAGTGTGGTTGTTATTAGGGCCTATGTTATAGAGGATCAGATCTGGAGCGTTGGATTTGAATGGGTGGAGGATTAATGACCAGATGGAGAGGGCGCATGGTGTTCTATAGGGGACGCACGCACAGGATCCAGAAGCAGAAATTTCAGCAAAATAACATGTTGGAGGGAGGGCTCGAACCTGCGACCCTCCACTCCCAAGCGCACTCGCTTACCATCCCAACCAAACAACACTGTTGAAACTAAAACGCGCTCGAATCAATACATACGCAACTTAAATGGGTGACTGGGCACGCGCGCTAAAATTCAAATGGAGCAATCGCATCATGACGCGTCATCGTCTTCCCCACTAGCCCTGTAAAAATTCTGCAGATTAGCTACGAATCTGCTAGAGATTCTTCGTAGCAAAAACATACTAGGATAATAGCGATTTGCCCATACCAATCAATAAACGTTTCGCACCTTATCAAAATGACTCGTCTAGACCACACGAATTCAACTATATAATTAGTTTAACCTGATTTTAACTCTATCCAAAAACCCCAAATTTGCCTCAAGAACCCTAATCCTATCAACAATGGCAATCAGTACCAAATGCGCCCAAAAATCCAATTAAATGCACAGGAATGATCACAGCAATCATACAAACCACAATATACAATTGAAACTACATGAGACCGCGTGAATTACTCCAATCGAGCCAAGTTTCAGAACTACTTACCTCGGTTAAATGGAAATTGATCTGGGGTTGTTGTTGCAGTGTACCAATCCAAACACGTTCAGAGACCTCCCAGGAAGCGTTTGCACCTTTTAATTCTCGTTAGAACTTCTTAATTCTCCAGAACCAAGTTTGAATTTCTTAGTGAATTTTCGGTTCTTGCAAGTATGCCTCCTTCTGAATTTTCGACCCCTAATCCCATGCCTTATGTTTTGTACTTATAGGGGATCAAATTAGGTCAACAAAACCATCCCAAAGTCCTCTGAATCAAAACTTGCCAAACTTGAGAAGATTGATTTTATTTTTAAATGGAAACTTTCTATTTTGGCCTTATTTCAATCTTCTCCTTCCAATCATCTAGTGCACGAAAATTAGGGCAATATTTGACATTTATATGATTGAAATTTCTTGGAAAATAAAATTAAATCAAATCTCACATATTTTCTTCAATTATCTTTGTTTAAATAATATTTTAAATGAATAAAAATTCACTAAAAATATTATAAATGCCAAATAATTGTGAGATTAGTTTTAGGAATTCATGGTGGCCTCATAAGCAAGTTTGGATCGTAAATGAATAGGCCCATTTGTGAGAAATCCAATTTAGACCTCCTTTATTTCACATTTGGCCTCCAAAAATCACCCAACTTTGATCAATCATACCTCACTCAATTTTTGAGCTATGGAGGAGTTCTAATACTTTTTGGAAACCTCAAGAGGTCCTCTATAAGCCACTTTGGAACATATTTTTCATTTGGAGCTTTTATCTTGATCATATCCTCTTTGACAAAAAAACTGCTTTTGGAGGATGCCAGAAAAGGACCTGTAATCTTTTGCACTGTATCTCTCAAATGAATCATTTCTAGCCCTGGCTTGTGAGAGACAAATTTGTAGATAATCCAATTTCCTTCAACATAGGCTTTGAGTGGGGAATTTTTGATGTTCCATATGAAAGTTATGCCCAGTCAAAGTTGGGTTGACTTTCTCCTAAGAAACCCTAATTTGAACCTTTGTGTATTTGTTCATCTCTGAGTTTCTATTAATGGAATCATGATCAATCTTTGATCAAATGATGGTTGTACTTCACATACTAGATGTTGACCAAAATTGGGAGGCTTTGACTATGCTCTGATGATGGTTGACTTTTTAGGTCAAACCAGTTGACTATGGATCTTCTAGACTTTGGAGTGAGTAGTCTTTGGAACTGAACCTTGAGCTTTGCATCATTGTGAATGGAATATGGGAGGGCAAATTTTGGGGTATGACACATGGGTTCAATTACTATTTACTAAAGGACAAAATTTATGTACAATTTTTTAAATGTGATTCTTACTATTTTTCAATAAAAATATGACAAATATACGTAAATATGATTTAGTGAGTGAAAATAAGAGTAAGAGGAAATTATACACTTGTTATATTTTTATTAGAAAATAGTAAGAACCATATCTAAAGAATTGTACCTAAGTTTTGCCCTTTACTAAATTATAAATAACAAGCTCAGTAAACAATGCAAGGCGAGTGGACACTATGAGACAAAGGGTGCAAAGATCATAATTGTAATAAAATTAAAGCAATATTTCAAAATTGAGGGGCGTGCAGCTAGGGGTGGCAAAACGGGCCGGCCGCTCTGCTACGTCCCGCCTTATGTCTGTCAAAGAGCGAACGGGGAGGGCAAGTCTGCCAAGGAAAATAAACATAAAAATCATGTTCGTCCCGTCAAGGTGGCGGGTAGGCGGGCGGAGGACTTGCCCGCCTATTTTTTTATTTTCCTTTCATTTTTTTATAGATTAATAGTCTTTTTATCTTTCAATTGATTTTTTCACTTCTTTTTTATAAAGCATCTTTTAAATAAATTTTACCTTAAAAATTATTGCATATATTTACAAATAAATGTATAAAATAAAACCATAAAGAATTTGAATTAATAGAATTAATTAAAAAGGGCTGACTTAAGGCGAGACAAACTTAGCAAATAGGTGAGACGGACTTTAGCGGGCGGCGAGCTTAGGCGGGCGGTGAATTTTGGCAGGGAGGGCTTTGATGGGCAGCGTACCCAAAATCTCAACCCGACCCGTCATTTTTAGACGGGTGCGCGGGCCGGCTCAGCAAACCACCGCCTGTTTTGTCACCTCTAGTTTCTTTTCTCTTATTTATTTTTTAAAAGAAATAAATACGATATTTCCCCATCATTAAAATTAAAATACATTTCTAGATTTGTCCTTCTTATAAAGGAAATTTATCACAATTCGTCATCATTTTAATGTTTTCATTCACTGGATGATGATTTAACATTTAAAGTTTTTTTTTTCATTCCTACCTCCTTATTAACCTATAAATTAGAAGTTTTTCATTGATTGATAAAAAAACATTTTGCAATAACAATCCAAAGAAACCAGACAAATAAATTTTCTCTAATGGCTAACCGCATCTCAAACATAAACTCTCTGAACATCTTTGTTATCTTGGTTTCTTTCATCGCGTGTAAGTTTTTCCATCATTGATATATTATTATCTCTATCAGTTTGAAGGTTCTCATAATTTTAGGTATTTGTTTATGCAGTCGCGTGCAGAGAATATCATATTTTTATTGGAAAAAATTAGAAAAAATTCTAACTAATTTTTTGTTTCATTATTTCATAGTGCAATCAACACAAGTAGGAGCTACTTGTTCAAAAATTGTGGGGAGATGTGCAGTACAAAACTGCGCTGCAACTTGTAGAAACTTTCCAGGTACTGATGGTGGCTTCTATTCATGTGGATACTTTGACTTGTGCACTTGTTTTTTCGATAAGACACCTCCTAAAGAAGATGGAGAACAACGACCTTGCAATGCGGGGCTACAACTTTGCGATGCTACGTGTGATTCAAATTGCTGCAAATCAAAGTGTACTGAAATATACAAAAATTATGTTAATCCTACTGGGGATTGTGTTCGAGCGTTTCAGAATACTCATTGCATTTGTTACTATGATATGTGAATTGCTACTTATTGATTGAAATAATTTGGTATTAAAAATTTGTGTGGATTATTACAATCAATTGAATTGCTCCTTATCAATTGAAATAAGTATTGTAATAAAATGTGTTGATTACTATACATTGAATTGCTTTTCAAATTCAGTCCTAATACCTGCATTAACAAAAAGTTTATTTATTTTTTATTACTTTAATAAATACAGTTTCTTCTTTTTTCTTATTTTTAATAATAAATATTTAACATATAGTAAAAATGAAAAACATTATTTTTTTTCCTTTTATTTTAATATATTTCTCTATGAGTAAAAATTAAAAAATATTATTGGGTATTAATGTCGTATCTATTTGTATAACTTTATTAATTTTATTTAAAATATTGAATTTCTTTTGATTATTAAAAAAGATTATTGGGTATAAATGTCCTTTTTTTTAATAAAGTTTTTAAATATTGAATTTCTTTTGGATTTTCCTGCGGATTTTAACTTTAAGGACTAAAATCACATAGATTTTAACATTGAGGGATCATTTCCAAGAAAAAAAAGATACAGGGACAATCAAAAACACACTAACAACATGGAAGATATTCTTACTCCAAGAGTAAGTTATCAAGACTTACTTCTCATCATGATCATTGATTCTTTTCAAATTTTTAAAATTTTGAAAACTGTTTAATTATCCTGTTTAAAATTTTTTCATACGTGTTTAGAATATTATAAAATATTTCTTTACCAAATTATAGAATTTTTTATAATAAGGAGAATTAAATATGAATTTTTTAAATTTCAAAAGATAATAATAAAAGTAATGCAAATTTCGACTTAGATATCAAATTTTTAGTTTCTTTTTTTTCAAGGAACTTTTTATAACGTTATAAACATGTCAGTAAAATAATCATTCAAAAATATATCGGTTTACCATTAGAGACTAAAACTACTTGCATAATAATTTTATGGGGACCAAAATATGCCGTTTTTTAATAGGGACTAAAAATGAAATTTGAGATATATATAGGGACCAAAAACATACTTAGCCCTATATTCTTTAATAGACTGCAATATACTTTTTTACTATTAAAATTTATTAACAGGTTACAACATAGTGTATGCAATAAAAAAGAATGAAGTTAGTTATATAAACCAAGTCAGTGACTAATTTTCTCGTCAATTTTATATTTACGGTTTCTCCTGCTAAATTCTGTGATTCTTCGTAATTACGTTTGGAAACACAACTTTTTCTCCCAGGAGATAACTTTTTTTTTATCGTTTTTGTGCTGAAAAATATTGTCTTTTCGGTTTAATTTGAAATGAGTTTTGCTTAATTAGTGTTGTTATATTTATTTTTGGATTGTTTTGTTGTGAAAAATATCATCTTTAGGGTTTCATTTGAAATGGGTTTTGCTTGCTCTTGCTCTGTTAACAAATATAATTTCTGGTTCTGACTGATCCCAATTCAACGATCGTAAACAATTGAATATTGACTTTATTTTTTTTGTAGGTATAAGGAAAGCAAACGGGATCCGAAACAATTGATTGGATATGGTGGAATGTCCTCTTCGTATTCAGCTACTGTTATTGTTGTTGCTACGGCAGTTGGACTTTTATTATTTTGTTTTCAATCTTTCGTTTCTCCTCTTTTAGATTCTCTGATTTTGATGGGTCATTGTTGTGTTGATTTTGAAAGATTTGAAGATGGAGGAAGAAACCAGTGTCTAACACTATTTCTCGTCGGGCAATTTTACTCTTTTGACTGTCATGGTTCCTGTTGAAACATGTGCATGCGTGAGTACTATAAAAATATGGTTTGTGTCAAACTTATAATTGCTATAGTTAGTGTATATATACAATGAATATGTTTATGTGCTAGAATCATAAACACCTATATATCTATTAAAGTAAATGTCTCTAGGTTTTTACTATCTATATAATCTTTTGGTTTTTGCTTTCTTATAATATAGTGTTGTTAATATCTTAATGGTTGTGATGGTTTGATCATATTAGAAATCATAATATGCATATGACCTCAATTTGCCTTCATGTATGCATATATGACCTCAAGAGTCACACAAGTAAGTGAAAGGACTTTCATTCTTTTTTGAAGATTTCAAAAGTCGGTTTTCACTTATACATGCAACAGAAAGAGATAATAACATGGAGGAATCATTTGTGAACTATAATTTCACTGCATGAGTTAGGTATGGAGTATGTTGGTGTGAAAGTGGCTAAAGAGGGATCAATAGAGGTAGTGTAAGCTTATCATTGGTTTCTATATGATAAATATTCATATGGTCATTTATTATTATTATTTGTATTTTGCTTAGGTTGATGAATACTCTCAAACACAAGTTCCTTATTTTTTTATCACTGAGTTGTCTTTGGCTATCTTAACAACATGTGCAACCCTGAAAGATCAAATGCTTTTGATGAATGAAAAGGACTCATTTCAGTCTTATCTTCCACCACTGAACTCTCTGATGCGTTTTCAGATCAACGCTCAAATTCATTGATTTGATTAATTGAAATAATTTTATTCCTTTTTAACCTTTTAAGTTACCCTTTTGCTTCATTTCATTGTATGATCAAGTTTTACTTCTATTTATAGCTACTAGGAAGTTGAGAGGTTGATGTTTAAGTTTCTCTGGTGATGAAGTAGAGTTATCTAATTTATAATGCTTAGCTTAACTTTTGTCAAATTAAATTGGGTGTATGTGTATGTGCAAACTATGTATTTTGTGCATGATCAGGATGTGTTTTTTATCTTAATGGAGTTGATAAAGTTTTATTGTTTTATAATAATTAATGTTGTTTTTATTCTGTGAGATTCGTTATTTTTTATTGTTGGAATTGTTTTTTTAATTGTTAGTATTGGGTGCTTTTTGCTTTTTTATTCTGATTGGAATTGGTTTTTAAGTTGTGTTTATGTTTCTGATGTTAGTGCACAGGATGTATATACGGCATATGGATGTTCATGCTTACAATTGTTCTCTTTTGAACTGGGTCTGTTTTTATGTTTGAACATGTTTTGAGCCTCTTGATGTGGACTGTTTGGATGAAGATCAATGTAGCCTTGCAATATTTTGAGAATAATTAGAAAGTAATTTAAACTGGATGCCTCGGATATTCATGATGCCCAATTGTTCGAATCTAATTCGTTTACTTGAACACTTGATCCATGTTGAACTGCTTTGTATTAGATGTTGTACATACTGGAAAAATCGCATGAAGCCGATGGATTTTAACGTGGTAGTGCTTTTTCTATAGGTTGCACACAAATTTGAAAGAGGGCCACAAGATAACAATGACTTGTGTCATGGAGAGTTGGTCACAAAGAAACTTAGGCAAGTTAAAGTTGGAGCATGAACATGCTGAGTGGAAGAGAGACATGTATAGGATAGGGTAAATTTTTTGTGTATTTTTCTATACATTGTAATGTCTAGGATAGGGTGAATTTTTTGTGAATTTTTCTATACATTGTATTGCTATGAACCATAAATGTTGTACAGGAATATGGATTGGATACGTATTTAGATTTAAATATATGTATTGTTAGATTTAAATATATAAATAGTAATATTGAACTATTTTTTTAATTAACTTAATATTATATAATTTTTTATAACTTTGGATTTATTTTTAAAAATGTATAATATAATTATCATTATAATAATGGTAATGATTATGATTTTTAAAAAGATCACTTTTTCAATATTTAATTATTTAAAATGGAATAACTTCTCTTTTATTAATTTTCAATATTCAATCGTAACCTTCTCCTTTTTCAATATTCAAATAATTAAGTTTTATATGAAGTTGCCCACTTTTTCAATATTCGTAATCTCAATTTTTTATATATAATATATGAATTAATATCATTAAGTTTATATAAATCTTAATTGTAGTGCAAATGAATATAACTAAGTTTTACAAAATCTTAATTGTAATACAAATGGTTTATTGGGTAAACACATTATTCAATTTTACTTATAATATATAATTTATAAAAATAGTTTATCATTAATATTAATCAATAATTTTACTCCGTGCATGTTACACAGGTATACGCCTAATAAAATGCTAGTGAATTGAATAAATAAAATTGAATTGAAAACTTGAATGATATTTTTTTACAATTCCTTTATATTGTAAATTGTCTAGACAGTTAGAGTTTTATAATCATTTTTATTGATAATTTTGACAAGTGGCACAATTCTAGATAATTTACTATTTTAATAGTTTTTACTTTAAGAAATGTTAGTAAATTAATAAGGGAAATGCTAACCAGTGCCCTTGGGGTATTCTTTAAGTGATTAAAGTGGTAAGTTTTTATTGAAATACGTGTATTCAATGCATTAAAAGCGTATTGGAAATTGAAATTTTAACTTTTATAAAGAATATTTTCTTTATTTAGTATGCTTAAAGAGTGCCCCGAGGGCACTGGTTAGCAAGACCCAAATAATAATTCAATTTTTTTTAAAAATTACTCCCTCCGTTTTTTATTATAAGTCGTTTTAGAAAAAAAATTGTATTTTAATATAAGTCGCTTTACAATTCCAATGAATAATTAATGCTATTTTTCCTATTATATCTTTAAATATTTATTATCTCTCTCCTTTCAATTATATAAATTTATCTTCCACATGTCATTAATGAAGGATAATTTTGTAAAAACCTTCATAATTTCTCATTTTCATACAACAATTATTATTTTTCTTAATCTGTGTGAAAAGTCTAAAACGACTTATAATAAAAAACAGAGGGAGTATTATATATTCTCTATGCAGAGTCGTCTCAAGATTTCGGAGGCCCTGTGTAGAGTTGCTACAGTTTAACCATGACAAAGAAAATAAGGACCCTTTTTAATCACAATTTAAACTAACAAATACTTTATGAGGCCCTATTTAATTGTAGTTTACCCCTAAAATTTTCAAGGCCTTGTGCGGTAGCCCGCCTTGCACGCCCTCAACGACGGCCCTGTCTCTATGGTCTTGGATAACACGTTATTTTTCTATTTTCTTTATAATTGATTTATGACCACACAATACACATTACCCTTTCCCAAAACATTTGATCGTCTAATTTCCCCCTCCCCATCAAACAATAAAGAGAAATGTATCTAATAGATATTATATTAGATTAAAAATAAAAAATATAATAGTTTGAAATTAGCAAAGTCAAAAATCAAATAAAAATTAAAGATAATTAAATATTATTATTAATAGAAGTTTTTAAAACAACACTTTTGTTTTATTATATTTAATGATTATCACATTAAATAATAATTTTAAGAAATAAATTATAAATTTTTTTTTTAATATAAGAATTTTTATCACGTGTCTCGCACGGGTAGATATACTAGTATTTACTTAAATTGAATAGAGATCATATGTTTAATGATTTCTAAATTATTATAGCATATAACTTCTAAATTACTACACAAATTTAACAAATATAATATTATTCAATTTATTAAATCTAATCAAATTATTATCAATTTTAATAAAAATTGTAAAATTAAAATTATAACCAATTATAATTTAGGTAATTAGAAACATAGAGGTTAGTTGAGCAATACCAGGTGCGTTTGTAAAAAATTAATATTTATACTAAAAAATGATACAAATATTTGTTTTATAAAAAAAATGAGACAATTATGATTAGTGAATACACAATTTTTTTTATGAATACACAGATTTTTTTATGGCCGAGACTATTTAATTTATATATCTTATATATATATATATATATATATATATATATATATATATATATATATATATATATATATATATATATATATATATATATATATATATATATTTTTTATTTATAACTATATAATATATATTTAATATTTATGTCGACTTTGCGTGACCCGTGCGAACGCACGGCTCCTTTATAATATTTATGGTTGTTAATTCAAATATATTCACATCTACTTAATCTAAATGTAAGGTTGTCATGATGGCAACCTTGAAGATAATCCTAACCCTGTGGCATGATTTTAGCAACTTTAAACACAATCCTAACTATAATTCTTATGTGGCTTAATTTTAGAATTTTCAATTTTTATGAGCCACTATTTTTTTCTAACAATATTATTAAAACCACCTTTCTAACCACAATATTTTTAACAATATTATTAAATCATCTTTCTAGCAATAACATCAAATAGTAATAGTATAATAATATTAATAAACAATATATACTCATAAAAACAAAAACAAAAACAAAAACAAAATAAAAATTTTAAATTTTACTATTTCTTTGTGCATTATTATTTACGAAATTTGTAATTTTTTTATCCTAAATTAAATTTTTTTATATTTATAAAATATATACTCATAGAAATATAAATAAAATGTAAATTTAAAATTTTGATCTTTTAATATGATTATTATTATTTTTGTTAGACAATTTTTTACGTGAAGACATTGAAAAATTTATATAATTCAATATTTTAAATATTATAACTCATATTATCATTAAATATTATAAATTTAGATTAAGTATTACAACCTTGCATTTAGATTAAGTAGATAAATAATTGTCATTTGGTAATAATTCTAAATACAAATCCTAATTATACAAAATCTATATTAAAATAAATAATAATAATAATATAATAATAATAATAATAATATAATAATAATATAATAATAATATAATAATAATAAAACTAAATCATCACTATTAATAATAATAATAATATAATATCTAACTAATAAAAATATTAAAATAATAATTATAATAACAAAAATATATTATAATAACCAACTACCAAAATTATAATCAATAATAATAATATAATATCTCACTAATAAAAATAAGTAGATAAATAATTGTCATTTGGTAATAATTCTAAATACAAATCCTAATTATACAAAATCTATATTAAAATAAATAATAATAGTAATAATATAACAATAATATAATAATAATAAAACGAAATCATCGCTATTAATAATAATAATATAATATCTAAATAATAAAAATATTAAAATAATAATAATAACAAAAATATATTATAATAACCAACTACCACAATTATAATCAATAATAATATAATCTCTAACTAATAAAAATATTAAAATAATAATAATAATAATATATTCAACTAACACTATTATATTTTACTATCCTAATTTTTCATTTTTTCATACAAAAAAATATTTAATTAACAAATAATAATAATAATACAATTTTTTTTAATTAACACTATTATATTCAACTAACATTATTATATCTTATAATCCTAATTATTTTTTAATTATTTTTTTAATTATTCTCTTTTAATTATTCTGTTTAATATTAAAAGTATAATATTTTTATATAAACTTTGAATTACTTACTTTTGTAAATATTCTATAACTCAAATATATTCTGTTTTTGATAAATATATATATATATATATATATATATATATATATATATATATATATATATATATATATATATATATAATTTTTGCAATTAATAAATTTTAATATTTAATGTAACAATTATAATTATTGCATTTAAAAAAAATAATAGCCACGTAATTAATGGTCCAATAACTCCATTCGTTTTGAAAATATAATTATTGACATTTAGTTTTCTTATAATAACTCCTTTTTTATCTATTAATTAGTTTTAATAATACGTACCACTCCATTACTATCCGTTTTCTTATCATAAAGTCATTTTTAATCTATTAATTATTAATTATTTTAAGAAAAATCAACAACGTCATTACTCTCCATCAGTTTTATTTCATAACCAATCTTCACCCATTTATTCTCTACCATTCTCTTTATAAATAGTCGATCCTTATTATTTTATTTCATCTCAATCACAATTCATGTCATTGAATCTCACATATAATTCCCTTATTATGCTATTTCATCTCAAACACAATATTTACATTTTATTATGTTAAGTGGGGTACATACTCCTTATTTTTGTATGCCTTTGATTTCTATATTTACTACTAATATTTGTTAATTCTTAATTTTAGAAATGGTGGGTGGCAATGATGAGAGAAGAATGGTATAAACTCCTTATTTTTGTATGCTTTGATTTCAATATTTATTAATATTTGTTAATTCTTGATATTTTTTTTTGTAGGTATAAATTTTGAAACATTATAAAATATATTTAAAAAAATTGTTGATAAATTGGATTGTGAAAGATTGAGGAGGGTTAGAAGATACAAATTTATTTTGTTTGTTCAATTTTATAATATGTTAAGTCTTTTTAATTTTATTGATGTTTATTAATTTTTTATTATTTGTTTATAGGTACTGTCTTATATATAATATATTATATTTGTCCCTTAAAAAAGATTTAGAAACTTTTATTTTAAAATTTTATTTTTTACAATTAAATGTGTAATCTTAAATTAAAAAAATTCTCTCTTCTACATTTCAGATTTAAATTATAAATTATATGTCTCTAGAAGACATATATTCCCCGTTTACAATGTCGAAAAACGTCTTAAATGTGTACATCAATACGTTCTCGGTGGTGGCAAAGGAGAGTTATTGGTCTTCCTATCAAGGGGATATTGTTTGGCACAATGACCAGATGCGAAGAAAGAAACATATGTTGGCAGCGGGACTAGAAGACTATTACTCAATACAAATGATATTAATTAATTACAATTTTATTTACTAAAGCTATGAGTTATCATTTTTAATGAAATTTATTTTCCTATTAATAATTATAATTGCATATATAAATATATAATTGATGCACATATTTTACATAGTTGTAGTATACAATTTAGTCGTAGATCTTATTTTTTTCTCCAAACACCTCTTATATGGTAAATATATACTTTTGATTTTGTATTATCTCTTAAATAGTTCTTAGTTTTTAATTTTATATTGTAATTTTATTTTATTTTCTTATTTATCACATATTTAAACTAATATTATATTTATGTTACAAATTAAAGACTCAACTTACTCTACTATATTTTTACCAAAATATTTAGCTATAATGTATTGTAATAATTTTTTTATAAATTATTAATAATTGTTTAATGTTTAAAAGGGAGCCAATTACAAACAGATAACATCCCCTAAGTTGATTAAATTCAACCGTCCAATATTAAAGGTAGGTTTGTGGTCTTCTTCAACAATCAAAGATTAAATTAATTAGAATTGGAAAGTCTTACTCATATGTGTCGATCGTACATTTGCTCTTCCAGGATGTATTAGAGGTTAACACCCTTAGAGTTATTTGTGTTTTATTTTTCTCTGAGTTTAGGTCCTCATCTATGAATTTGAATGATTGGTTTTTATGATGTAACTTATGATTTATAAAATGGTATGGAAAATATTATAGTGTTAATCTTTTTCTTTTTGTAATTGCAACACATATGTATTAAGTCATCAATACAACTCCTTAAACTAATAGATTTTTATAATATCTTTTATGTAATACCCCGATTCTCCGACACAAGTTAATTATCATTTAATTGGTTAAGTGATGATTAGAAGACATATTGATATTGGATTATATTAATCTAAGAAGGATTATTAATAAGAGTTAGTGGAGTGGTTAGAATAAAAGATAGATTATTGGAATTGAACCAAGTGGCAAGGTGGTAATTTCCATTCAATTGGAGGGCTTAATGGACTTATGTATTACTTGCATGTGGACATAATGGACATTGGACTTTAATTGCATGAGCTTAAGTGTTGTTTGGCTTGCAAATCAGAATTTGAAAACAAGATAGGAAGAAGAACTCATGAAGCAAGTTCCATTTTTGCAACTATTGATACAGCTCCACCAAATCAGGTATAACTCTCAACTCGTAACTCCGATCGTAAGGATTCTGGTCCCATTGGAAAGCTAACGAATTTCTCTTCGATTTGCACCTATGGTTCGCATTTATAGCTTCTGTTTTGAAGGAGAAAAACGAGTTTGAAGTTGGAACATGCATGCTGATTGTGTGTTAAAGAGTGGATACGGGTTTGATGAAGATGGAGTGAAATTTTGACTATGGTGAGGGTTCAATGGCTGCATGATCATCCTCTCAACCTCCTTTTTAGCAAGGTGAGTCCTTAGATAGCAACTTGGGTAGAAATTGGGAAATTGCATGTTATGGGGCTATGGTGAGATACACTTGATGCATGATATATGTTCTTTGATGATAAAACTATATTGCATGTTGATAGTATACTTGTGTTCCATGTTAATTCTACTAATAATTGATAATGCACTCCTTTGGAATGATATTAGGATGTTAGAAGTGTTTGGATTAGAGTTGGAATTAGTTTGGAACCCTTAAAATGCAGAAAATTCATTTCTGATACAGTGTAATCGGTTACGGGGTTTTGTGTAACCGGTTACACTGCTGAAAATGCAATTCTGGGCTATTTTTCGTGCCCGTAACCGGTTACGGATTTGGCGTAACCCGTTACGCTGGGTTAAAAGGGAAAAATCAGCAAACTTCAGAAATTCGTAACTTTCGGCTCGGGTATCGGAATTGCGCAAACTTTATATCGTTGGAAAGCTAGCGACGTGTACTTTCTAATAAAATTGGTCCCCAAACCAGAATGTTTGATTTAACCATAGTGGAACCCCACTTTGTGAATCAACGAATTAGTATGAGAAATTATGTCTCAATCATTCGATTAATAATTCACATGTTATACGTGGCATATATTATCTATTGCTTACTATGAATGTGACATCCATATTTGAGAATGTTATGCCATTATGTTTTATACATGAAAACCTGTGGACACCGTCGTTTTGGTTAAACGATTGGTTTGATTGTATTGTTTGTGACCTTGACATTACGTCATATTTCCGTATGCTTGAATCGAAGTGGCCGGAAGGCTAGATTGGGACGCTGCTCTGACTATGTAGTCTATGAGCCCTCCCGGACCATGTAGTCCAATGGAATAACCCGTTCATGTGTATTGTTCGATATGGTGTGCATCTGAGCTACCGTTGCAGTGTGCTCGTGAGTTTCCGTACGGGGTTCTACTCACTTGCCGTTAACACACTTGCGTGCTCGGTATGGTGGGGTTATGCGGCTATGTAGGCTAATGCATAAAGTGGTAACTCACCTCTAGTGAAGTCACGTAGACTAACACTAGGCTTTCACCAGATGGGCTCGGGCGTCAAGGTGGCGGTTTGTACTCGGCGTAACTCACTCGCGTGAAGAAGGTTAACGGAACAATGACGCCATTTAGGCAAAAGTCATCTCGCGGACTCACTGAGATTTAGTAATCTCACCCCAATCAACTTATATTTTTTTGAGGTGCAGTTTAGTAGCGTTTGGTCAGTAAAAGGTTTGGAGTGAAGACTTGGAAGTGGTGTTGGCTCGAAGACCTCGTTGGTTTTGACATTCCGCTGTGCGATATCCATTGAAGACTCATGTATTATGCTTCTTAGTAGAATTTCATGTTGTATTTTATATGGATCTTTCTATAACTATAGCTTTTGTATGTACTCAATATCAATTTTAACGTTTCATGCATAATATACTAGTCAGTTATGTATGGGGTGTTACAGTTGGTATCAGAGCAGGTCGATTCTCGGCCGAGCCATGAGACATCACTAGCAATTCCTTTCCTCCTCACATGTGTGCGTTGCTAGCCTGATTTTACTGAAATCTCATTCAGTTGTTGAACTTGATCAACTCATCGACTGAGTGCGTGACAGTGGAATTACGACAGAGCCGCCACTAGGACTCGTAAAACCTGCAAGGTTGTGAACCCAAGTAGCAAGGATCAGTTGGGTGGTTAATTGTATATGGAAGCTGGATTTATTGGACGACGTAAGTAGAAGGAATATTGGAGTGTCAGACTTAAGAGGAGCGTTTGACGCAAAGAAGTAATACCCGAACTACCAAGGTGTGGATTGAGACAGCTAGAACCCCCAGGATTTTGATTGGACGAAGTGAAATTCTCTAAGTCTTGGTAATAGCAAGGAAAATCCAAATAGGATTGAGTAGGAGCCTTGTAAGTGAGATTCTCCGAAGGTGTTGAGCTGGGAATTAGTAGGATTTAGTACTGATGATGCTGTCGGTGTTAAGTATGACGGGTGAGCTGATAGGAAAGAATGACCCCTGGAAATGCGGATAGAAGAGTTAGACCTTTCTGTTTGCGCTGGTACGGACAATAGTTGGATGGACGAAGTATTAGATCCTGATCCAACTTGAAGCACCCTAAGCGAGAGTAGTTTCCTAGTAAGGATTGGTGGAATGTACGAGCGTGGTAGCTTACGATTGGGTGAGGCTTGAATACCCGGTCGATAGAAGAGGATGTGTATTTCTGTTCTCATCATTTCATATTTAAGTTCTAGAACTACGCTAGATGGAATATGAAATGATGTAGAAGCGTGAAATGCAGTGACCTAAGTTCTTGTTAGTTGTTGTTCGTCTGACCCCGAGTGAAGCCATAGAACTACGCTTGGCGTTGGGCGTTCAGGCGAGTAAGAACTAAGATCTACCTGGAACGTCAGTAGGATGATCGCAGTTGAGTTGGTTGTTAGGAACCATAGTATTCCTATCTGGACTGAATTATCCTTGGAATCTCATGCATGCGTGGGACGAGTGGGTACGCGCACTGCATGGTAATCCGAAGTTGAACTTCAATCTTCGTGCTTGGCGTTTTGACTTTCCGAGTAAGTAAACCTTGGTGTGTAGCACTCTCAGGTTTTAGCATCCTGAGGAGTGTGATTCGAAGGACTTGAGGAACGATGAGCCTATTGGAAGCTTGTTCAGACACTTGTCGGTTGTGACTTTAGGATACGCGTGGAGATCATTATACGCCACTGAGGTAGGTTACCTAGATACATGGCCTCGGAGTTGGACCACCATGTTGGTACTACCAGACGGGTATAATGCCGCAGTATCGCTATCGTGCACAAGATGCGTGAGTCATCCTTTGCCCGACGTGTGTAGGACAACGCTGATCCGAAGCTCAAGGTAGAATTCTGATGTGATACTCATGAGACGCAGATCCAGACTCTCATAAGGGATGTGGGATGAGGATCCATATGTCGCGCCCGATAGTAGAGGAATAACTAGGCAGACGATGGTGAAATGGATCAAGATCCACTACTATACTTATGGAGACTCTGAGTGATCGTGATCGCGTGAGTTAGTATCAGATTGTACCTTGGGGACGTTCTCGTTTCGTGAAGTGTTAAGTTGGCAATTTTGCATGAGTGTCTAGAGTGGGACTCATGTGCGGTCATGATATCCTGGTCAGCATGGTGAGTGGCTATCATGTACCATTGGCGACCGGTGATGGAATATTTGAATTGTATCCTAGATCGGCTCGATGTGTGATGTGTCTGGTAAGGTATTTCTAGATACTCTGAGTGGAGGAGTGTTAATCTTGGTAAAGCATGGACATTTTGGTTTGAGAACTGCTAAGGAGTTTATAAGAGAGATGTTCGAATTGCAAGGTGCAATTTCTTGCATTGTGGCTACACTCTGACTGTTAGAAGCACCACAATGAAGGATGCAGCCGCCGAGGAATTTAGTTCAGAGGTGGAACAAATATTAGATGACTGTGTGAATGGAGTGTGGCTATGGGAGTCTTGTTATATCAGTAAGTCGCACGAGTTATCAGAGGTGATACTACGCTAAGAGAATGAAGGTGTATGGTTGGGTAAAAGTTGTGTAGAACTGCTAGAGTTATCATGAGCTGCAGTACGTCGTGAAGGGTTCGATATACCGGTTGAGCAAAAAGATTTGTTGGAATGACAGACATAACGGTTATACACTATGAGAATCAGTAACGAAGGACGATTTCTAAGTCAATGAGCATTTGGTTTTCAATGTCCTGAAACAGAAACGTGTGCCTAAGTTGTGGTAGATGAACTATATGGAATGGCAGAGTAAGTAGAGACTTGATTTCGGGGAGTACTCAACCTCGAGTGGTAGTTGGCGACAAATGTGCCTGACGTCTTATCATGCGGTGTGTTGCATGAATCTTGAGGAAGGACTGTTGTTATTCGAGGATTGGGTAAAGCTTAGTGAAGTATTGAAACTAAGTAGATTATGGATATAACGTGACTCAGAGGATTTCAAGGTGTGTGAATTGTTGGAATCAGAGTAGCGCAACGGATTGAGGAAGAATCAGATTAGTCTGAGGTAAGAATGAACGGACTATTTGTAGAATTTTATGTTGGGATGAAAGTATCTTCCTAAGAGAAATTGTCGAAGCAGTGTTTCGTTCATTCCAGTCTCTCGAGGATCACCATAACTCGAGAGGTGTTGTCAATGGACCAGCTTGGGAATACATTTTTGTGGTTGGCATGTTGTCCGATGTTTGTAGAGATCATCAGTTGAGCTTGTAAGTCACAAGGGTTGGACATAGTATCGTGACTGCCGAAATGCTGAAGGCTAGAGAGGACATTCAGTTGGCGCAAGTTCTTTGTGGTTATGCCTTGTGTACTATGATTGTACAGGGAGACTGGTACAATGGTTACAGGTCAGTTGTTGAATTTCGCATCTTATCAGTAGAATCTTGTTTGAAGTTGTCGAATGTCAAGGCTATAGTTGCAAGATGATTACACCTTCGCGGTTTATGGTGACAGTTGTTATGTCTAAATTAGAGTAAGGGTTAAAGTAAGGAGATTCAGTATATAGATAAAGGTAAATTTGGGACAATCATCCTAAGACTTTGGGAACCAGAGGTTAAGACCGAGGAATTTGGAGATCACTTAATGACATTGTATGGACTCGAGTGGAGAATAATTTGAAGTGTTTTATCGCAGAAGTGACGTTGTGGCAGTAATTCTCAAATGGAAAGTAATTCAAGGAGCTGAGTGAATCAGTAATGTTTGTTGAATGAGGGTGAACACACCAGAGAATGAAACGAGGGATATCCGACATGAGTGGATTATTAGAATTTTTAAAGTTCTAGAGATTCAGTGCAGAGCAGTGAAGGTCAAGGACCCTGGAAGGATCTTTCCCCAGATATGTCAGGACGAAGTATCTGGATAAACGTGTTGCTTGAGAGTCAAGGTTCTAACCATGCATAGTGGGACGCAGGTGTTTTGGCAGATTATGTTTCTTCGTATGGAATGACCCTCAGACAGAGTAGTGAGATTATCTGAAGAGAAATGTAAGGAACATTTCATCCCCTGGTTGGTATAGATTTGGACACGTTGTTTCCGTGGTGATAAGAAAGAATTCGAGGACGAATTCAATTTAAGGGGAAGAGAATGTAATACCCCGATTCTCCGACACAAGTTAATTATCATTTAATTGGTTAAGTGATGATTAGAAGGCATATTGATATTGGATTATATTAATCTAAGAAGGATTATTAATAAGAGTTAGTGGAGTGGTTAGAATAAAAGATAGATTATTGGAATTGAACCAAGTGGCAAGGTGGTAATTCCCATTCAATTGGAGGGCTTAATGGACTTATGTATTACTTGCATGTGGACATAATGGACATTGGACTTTAATTGCATGAGCTTAAGTGTTGTTTGGCTTGCAAATCAGAATTTGAAAACAAGATAGGAAGAAGAACTCATGAAGCAAGTTCCATTTTCGCAACTATTGATACAGCTCCACTAAATCAGGTATAACTCTCAACTCATAACTCCGATCGTAACGATTCTGGTCCCATTGGAAAGCTAACGAATTTCTCTTCGATTTGCACCTATGGTTCGCATTTATAGCTTCTGTTTTGAAGGAGAAAAATGAGTTTGAAGTTGGGACATGCATGCTGATTGTGTGTTAAAGAGTGGATACGGGTTTGATGAAGATGGAGTGAAACTTTGACTATGGTGAGGGTTCAATGGCTGCATGATCATCCTCTCAACCTCCTTTTTAGCAAGGTGAGTCCTTAGATAGCAACTTGGGTAGAAATTGGGAAATTGCATGTTATGGGGCTATGGTGAGATACACTTGATGCATGATATATGTTCTTTGATGATAAAACTATATTGCATGTTGATAGTATACTTGTGTTCCATGTTAATTCTACTAATAATTGATAATGCACTCCTTTGGAATGATATTAGGATGTTAGAAGTGTTTGGATTAGAGTTGGAATTAATTTGGAACCCTTAAAATGCAGAAAATTCATTTCTAATACAGTGTAATCGGTTACGGGGTTTTGTGTAACCGGTTACACTGCTGAAAATGCAATTCTGGGCTATTTTTCGTGCCCGTAACCGGTTACGGATTTGGCGTAACCCGTTACGCTGGGTTAAAAGGGAAAAATCAGCAAATTTCATAAATTCGTAACTTTCGGCTCGGGTATCGGAATTGCGCAAACTTTATATTGTTGGAGAGCTAGCGACGTGTACTTTCTAATAAAATTGGTCCCCAAACCAGAATGTTTGATTTAACCATAGTGGAACCCCACTTAGTGAATCAACGAATTAGTATGAGAAATTATGTCTCTATCATTCGATTAATAATTCACATGTTATGCGTGGCATATATTATCTATTGCTTACTATGAATGTGACATCCATATTTGAGAATGTTATGCCATTATGTTTTATACATGAAAACCTGTGGACACCGTCGTTTTGGTTAAACGATTGGTTTGATTGTATTGTTTGTGACCTTGACATTACGTCATATTTCCGTATGCTTGAATCGAAGTGGCCGGAAGGCTAGATTGGGACGCTGCTCCGACTATGTAGTCTATGAGCCCTCCCGGACCGTGTAGTCCAATGGAATAACCCGTTCATGTGTATTGTTCGATATGGTGTGCATCTGAGCTACCGTTGCAGTGTGCTCGTGAGTTTCCGTACGGGGTTCTACTCACTTGCCGTTAACACACTTGTGTGCTCGGTATGGTGGGGTTATGCGGCTATGTAGGCTAATGCATAATGTGGTAACTCACCTCTAGTGAAGTCATGTAGACTAACACTAGGCTTTCACCCGATGGGCTCAGGCGTCAAGGTGGCGGTTTGTACTCGGCGTAACTCACTCGCGTGAAGAAGGTTAACGGAACAATGACGCCATTTAGGCAAAAGTCATCTCGCGGCCATTTAGGCTTGTGCGAACCCGTTTAACCGTCTTGCAGTGTGCTTGTACAAGTCCCTTGACATATAGGCAGGAGGTTACTCATCGAGGATGCATTTATTCCATAATCTAGCCGAGGTTGTTACACTTCTGGATTCCCCGTGTGTGGATGCGGGTTTGCATACTTGTTTGCTATACAGTGTGTATTTGCTTGAGACAAGTCCAATGGTGGACGAGTCACTTTGTTTTTCTCCGTATTTGTACCGGATGTGAGGTTAACCCCCGGATCAATGGTGGATTTGGTTTTGATGCATGTACCTTGTAGATCCGAGTGGACCCATAGAATAGGAGGACTCACTGAGATTTAGTAATCTCACCCCAATCAACTTATATTTTTTTCAGGTGTAGTTTAGTAGCGTTTGGTCAGTAAAAGGTTTGGACTGAAGACTTGGAAGTGGTGTTGGCTCGAAGACCTTGTTGGTTTTGACATTCCGCTGTGCGAGATCCATTGAAGACTCATGTATTATGCTTCTTAGTAGAATTTCATGTTGTATTTTATATGGATCTTTCTATAACTATAGCTTTTGTATGTACTCAATATCAATTTTAACGTTTCATGCATAATATACTAGTCAATTATGTATGGGGTGTTACATTTTAACAATAATCTTTAAGAAAAACGTGTATTTGATTTAGAATTATTTATTTAATTATTGGAGATCTTCAATAAACAAAAATGATAGTGTGAAAAAATCTACTTTTCATTGAAACTCTCTCCATTATTCATGCATTATTATTAATGATTTTGGAGGTATCATTTACACTTCACTTGAAACAGAACTTTGGGTCATCCGAAATATAAAAGACATCTTATTTGAAAACACTAAAAAGGTCATGCGGAATATAAAAGACATCTTATTTGAAAACACTAAGTTATCCACATCCTCCGTGAAGACAAATTAAATTGCATATTTCATGGTAAAAATCGCATCCACTAACCACGATCTCCTGATTCACATCATTTTTATGTTTATAGTTTTTTATCTCTCTTTTTTTAAGCATTATAATAAATAAAATTAATAATTTTTGTTACACATTATGTTAATAATATTGTGTTTTTATATGAGTAATAGGTATGGTTTCTATGTTATTTTATACATCAATTGAATCCTATAAATTATATTATTTTTATTTGTATTATTATTTTTTAATTTAAATTTTAATTTGTGTTAATATGATAATAATTATTAACTATCTCTAAATATCCTTTAAAATTAAAATAATTGATTTAGTTTTAAGTTACTAAACTATTTAAGAGTTACGTAATGATAAAGTATTTGATTTATTATAATATTCAAGTAATATGTACCATAAATAATTAATTTATTTTGTTAAATGGAAGAAAAATATGAGGACTAATTTAAATTTTTTATCATAAAATTATATTAAAGAATCTAAATATCACTATTTAATAATAAATTTTAGAATCATCAATGTCTCTAAAATTGGAAAAAAAACTCTTAAATGTTACATTTTAATTTTCATAATTATTTTTTCTTTAATTTAATTATTGATGTGAATATAATTAATTTATTGAGATGATTATATAAAGTTTTTCAATGTATTAATGATATACATTGCCCCATAATAAATAATAGCTTTCTATATCCTATTAAATAACCAATCCATTAATCAAGTCACAACATATTTCTTCCACTTTCTCATAATAACCAAAGTTCTCATTTGATACGTCCCCATTGTATTAGGGGACGTATCAAATGAGAACTTTGGTTATTATAAGAATGAGAACTTTTAATTAGAATCATACGATTTAAAATCAATGGTCAGATATGCATTTATGTGATATGTATTTAAATCAAAATCTATATATTAATTATTGTCTTTTAAAATTTGAGTGAAATCTGAGGCATTGATTTTAAATCGTACGGTTATTATTAAAAGTTCTAAGTTCTCATAATAACCAAAGTTCTCCGTTGATACGTCCCCTATTGTATTATTCACGTAAATATGACATATCTTTCTAATTTAAAGATATAATTGAAATTTTTTATGTATAATTTATTAACATTTCTCATACTCTAAAATTTTATTTTGTATTTAATATAATTTTAAAGTATGTTTAATCATATAATTCTAATTAATTATACTTAATCAAATATATTATTTGATTTTAAAAAAATTCAGGTAAAAATTATAAACAAACCCGTGCAACGCACGGGCCAAAAATCTAGTTATTATAAAGATACTTTTTTATCTCACATTTTCTTCAAATAATTAATGAATACGGAATAGGGGAAGGAACTGATAATTTTTTTTTATAGAAAATACAAAATTATTACATTCTTTTATGAATATTTTTAAAACTTATAATCTTTATTTTATTTTCATTATATATATATATATATATATATATATATATATATATATATATATATATATATATATATATATATATATATATATATATATATATATATATATATATATATATAGTCATTATTATTAACCCTGATATAATTAAAAGACACTTTTAATAAATATTTGCACTTGATATAGTTTTAACTTTAAATATTATTTATTTTTTATGTTCTTTTTAAAATATATTCAATATATTAATTATAATTAAGGATAATATTAAAGTATAATAAAGGATATTAAAAACTTCAATTATAAAAAATGTTAGTAATTTTTTATGATAAAATGTTAACATTTATACTAAAAGAATTACTACTAATATTTGTTTTTTTTTTAAAATATGATACAATTGTGATTGATAAATACATAAATTGATATATTAATATTTATATGACAATTATAATTTTAAATGTTTTTTATTTTTAATTTGCGTATATTTTATATATATATTTATTAACCATCGTTATATATTTATTTATTGTTTATATCGACTTTGTGTGACCCGTGCGAACGCACGAGTCTTATACTAGTAATTATTTTATTCTTACAGTTATCAATTAGTAATTCAATATATACTTATAAAAGGGGCAAATATTTGACAAATGACTGAGTTCAATTTGTTAGAATATGGGATTGTTCATGAGAAAATACAATAGGTATCTTCGTAAGAATGAAATCAAGCATTCGGATAACAATCTTGTCGACTATAGACGTCAAGCAAAGTCTAACAAGCAAGATGATTGTAAGAAAACTAAACCTAAAGGTTCTTGTTACAACTGTCGTAAGCCGGGTCACTACAAGCCAGATTGCCCCTCGCTCAAGAAAATAAGGCAAAGAATAAAACTCAAAACAAGTCAACAAAAGGTAGAAGAGCCTATATTGCTTGGGAAAGCGATAGTGACTCATCTACCAAAGATAGCTCAAGTGATGAAGAGGAGACGGTCAACCTACGTCTCATGGCACATCAAAAGAAGAAAAAGATTGTAATTCATGACAAGTATAATAATGTTGATAAAATGTCTTATTTTGAGTTACAACATGCCTTTGATACTTTACATCATGAAGCCAAGGATGCTTTCAAACGCTTGGCTTCAAATAAGAAAGAGCAACATTTGTTTCCCTTGTTTAAATTTGTAGGTGGAATGTCTTAAGTCGTCCGAGAAAAGATGGTTCCTAGATAGCGGATGCTCAAGACATATGACGGGTGACTTATCTTTATTCTATGACTTTGTGGCTAAGAAGAAAGGATTTGTGACCTATGGTGATAATAACAAGGGTGCTATACTTGGCAAAGGTAGTGTAGGTAATCACTCTTCTACTACTATCTCAGACGTCCTTTTAGTTGAGGACCTTAAACACAATCTTATTAGCATTAGTCAATTGTGCGACAAAGGATACTCCATCTCTTTTTCAAAAGAAAGTTGCAAAAGTAGAAACAATGATAAGAAAGATGATGTGTTCAAAGGCCTGAGGGTTAATAATGTATACATGCTTGATCTAAATGAGGTATCAATGACTAAGGCCAAATGTCTTGCCACTATGAGTGAAGACTCATGGCTTTGGCATAGACGTCTAGCTCATGTCAATTTTGACTTGCTTAATAAAATCATTTCAAAAGACCTAGTAGTTGGCCTACCCAAAATCAAGTTCTCTAAAGATCACTTATGTGATGCATGTCAAATGGGGAAGCAAACAAGGATCTCGTTTAAATCAAAAAATATTGTATCCACAACGAGACCTCTTGAACTTCTTCATATGGACCTTTTTGGACCATCTAGAATAAAAAGTCTAGGTGGGAACTATTATGGGTTTGTCATAGTAGATGATTTCTCTAGGTATTGTTGGACGATCTTCTTAGAAAGCAAAAGTGACACTTTCTCCGCATTTGAAAAGTTTTCCAAAATGTTTCAAAATAAATTGAACACTAGCATTGTTTCCATCCGAAGTGATCATGGGGGTGAGTTTGAAAATCATCTTTTTGAAGAGTTTTGTGGAAATCATGGCATTAATCACAATTTCTCCGCACCACGCACTCCACAACAAAACGGAGTGGTGGAACGTAAAAATCGTGTTTTGGAGGAACTTGGAAGAACTATGATTAATGAACATGGGCTTCCAAAATACTTTTGGGCCGATGCCATAAATACGGCGTGCTATGTTTTAAATAGGATCCTAATACGACCTATTTTGAACAAAACACCATATGAACTCTTAAAAGGAAGAAAGCCAAACATTTCACATTTCCACGTTTTCGGATGTAAATGCTTTGTTTTAAATAATGGAAAGGAAAACCTTGGTAAATTTTATGCAAAAGCGGATGAGGGTATCTTTCTAGGATATGCTCAATCAAGTAAAGCTTATAGGGTATACAATAAAAGGTTACATATCATTGAAGAGTCCATACATGTTTCTTTTGATGAGTCTTGTCCGAAATTAGTCGGAAAAGGTAATGTTATTGATGGTGCAGGTATCTCATCTGAGAGTATACTTAAGGATCCGAGTACTAAGCTTGATGAAGAAAAAGATTGCCTCTTTCCTGAGAAAATTGAGGAGGAAGTGGATCATGCACTAGAAAAGAAAGTGGAAGATCACCCAAGTAATAAAAGTGATCTCCCTCTTGAATGGAAATCTTCAAAGGACCATCCTATGGAGAATATTCTAGGAGACATATCAAAAGGGGTAACAACACGGTCAAAGATAAGTAACTTTTGTTTTCATTATTCTTTCGTCTCTCAGATTGAGCCTAAAAACTCCAAAGATGCTTTAGTCGATGAACATTGGTACTTAGCTATGCAAGAAGAGCTAAACTAATTTAAGAGAAATGAGGTTTGGGACCTTGTCCCTGCTCCACGAGACCATCGAGTAATTGGCACAAAATGAGTGTTTAGGAACAAACTAGACGAAAATGGAATAATTATTCGCAACAAGGCTCGTCTTGTTCTTCAAGGGTATAGTCAAGAGGAAGGGATAGACTATGAGGAGACCTATGCTCCGGTCGCCCGACTCGAGGCTATACGCTTATTGATAGCTTATGCATGCTCACAAGATTTTAAACTACTTCAAATGGATGTAAAGAGTGTGTTTCTAAATGGTCACGTTAATGAAGAAGTATATGTATCTCAACCTCCCAATTTTGAAAACGTTGATTACATTGATCATGTGTATAAGCTAAAGCACGCCTTGTACGGTCTTAAACAAGCTCCTAGAGCTTGGTACGAGCGGCTTAGCAACTTTTTGATCAATCAAGGTTTTTCGAGAGCTAAGGTAGACACAACTCTCTTCATTAAGAGGCATGGAAAACACTCTATTTTGGTTCAAGTTTATGTAGATGATATTATCTTTGGGTCTACTAACATGAACCTAGTCAAGGAGTTTTCTAAGCTTATGCAGGGAGAATTTGAGACGAGCATGATGGATGAACTAAACTACTTCCTTGGTTTTCAAATAAAGCAACTAATTTAACACCCTTCTAATTTCCCCGCATAAATTATAAAGCAATCAGAGTTCAACATGAATAAAAGGGCGTCACAATTCATTTAAAATAAAATTCTACATTCATGGTCATTCTCTACTGAGAAACAACATTTGATTGGAATTGAATTCATGTTTATCACAGCAGAAATTAAACAAACTTTAGATAATTCTTAAAACCACATAAAATAATATTCGTAAGGTCACATGCCTTAGTTTCAAAATAAATAATTATCCAAACAATCAAACTGAAATAATAGAGCATAAACAACTCTCAATCAAGCGTCCCTCAGTGTTACAAGTCTCAGAGCATGACACCGACATCTATTTATTAAAACTAAAGACATGACTTTACAAGCCATCCTCACCGATCGCTTAAGCCGCTACTTCAATCTGAAATCATCAAAGTAAGGGTGAGACTACATCATAAATTAAATAGCATTATAAATCGTCAGATATAGAATTCATAAGCAATTATCCACCCTACTTAGCATATTCAGATTTACCAATTCATACCAATCACAAGCACAAGTCAATAGTATGCACCAATAACACAACACCATCATAACACCGGATTTCATCCTGACATGTCACAATTTATACAAAGACCATGCAGAATCTTATGCATGTGGTACCAAACATGGGCTAAACTCATCCGACTGATCTATTCCTCACCAAGATACAGCCCAACCGGCACAAATTCCACACAATGGGAATTATGCCCACCATTTGATCCACAACATCACCGGGATCCATCACCAAAATGCGTATGAATGAATGCACACATATGTCATACTTACAACATCACCGATCCGATGAACAACATCGTCTCACATGACTCAACATAGTTATCACCAACAAGTATGTACATGTATCATGCATCATATAAAACAAATCAATCATCATCATACGATCAAAACAATCACCGGTTACAACCACGACATCATAACAGATAATACATTCATCAAAACACATGATAACCATATCTACCACGAACAACATCCATTTTCATAACAAGCGGAAGAAATCATATTATCACAGCACACATCTTTGCATATATTCAATTATGCAAACAACAAATCGTTGCACCTCATCAATTATGCAATACAAGAATAAACCACATTTGGAGAAAATGATACTTTTCAAAATAAAATCAATTTATTGTTGTTTTCTTTATTTCATATGGTAGAGCATTCAATTTAAGGAACAACGTCCAAAACAGAGTCTAAAACGGACTTACGGTTTGAAAATTAGAAGCTTTTAAAGTTAAGTGAAAATTAAGAAAAATATGTGGAACACGATTCCTTCCCATCTGGGAACCGGTTCCTGCTTAACAAAATCACCCCGTTTCGGGTTTTTACTATGGGAGCCCGGTTCCTCCCACCTGGGAACCGGTTTTTGACGCTGCTGTAGCAGAAAACTCCAATTTTATGACTTTTCTTCATTCCTACTTCCACTATCAACATCAAATACGAACCCACACATTATAGTGACCAATTTTCATCCGTTTTCATGATTCTAACACAACAACAATGCAATATAACTATCATCCATCAATTATAATAAACCAATTGCATCATATTCATCAAATTGGGCATGTCAGTGTCAGAATCTCATAAACCTTAACATCCTAAATAGAGATCAAACTCTTAATTTATTCTACCATCATCAAAACTATAATACTAGTTAATAAAGAATAGTCATCCCTTACCCTATGTTTTCAGATTCCTCAAGCTCTTGCCATGGCTTCCTGCACTCTCTTCCCTTAGGTTTTCCTTCTTCTCTTGCCTCTTCCTCTTGTTTTCACGATCCATCAAAAATAAAACCTATTCTCTCTATTTTTCTTCTTTTATCCAACATACCCTTAAATCATAATACCAACAATGCCCTTGTAACACCCAACACATATATGTCTAGAATAATATGCATAAAGTATTAATTATGGTCCATAGACGACAATTACATAATATTCGCAGCGGAAATAGAAATACAAAATACGAAAGCCGGATGTATCATGGCCAAAATATTAGTACATCATAGGAGTACATGCCCAAAATACAAGAACTAGAAGCACGATAAAAGAACTAAAAGAAATATCCAACAAGCATCGCCAAAGAACTAATCCATCTTGCCCTTACCGCAATCTTGCCTCGAGCCACCTGAAAAGAAATAATTGGAATAGGATGAGATTACTAAATCTCAGTGAGTCCTCCTATCCTATTAGTCCGCTCGGATCTAAAGGGAACATGTGCAATGAACGAATCCACCATTGATTCAGGGTTATTCTCACTTCCGGTACAAATACGTAGCAAACAAAGTGACTCGTCCACCATTGGACTTGCCTTAAACAAATACACATTGTATAACAAACAAGTATGCAAACCCACATCCATATACGCGGAATCTAGAAGTGTAATAATACCTCGGCTAGATTATGGAATAAATGCACCCTCGATGAGTAACCCCATGCCTATTGTCAAGGGACTTGTACAAGCACACTGCAAGACGGTTAAACGGGTTCGCACAAGCCTAAATGGCCGCGAGATGACCTTAGCCTAATTGGCGTCATTGTCCCATTAACCTTCTTCACGCAAGTGAGTTACGCCGAGTACAAACCGCCACCTTGACGCATGAGCCCATCGGGAAAAAGCATAATATTAGTCTACGTGACTTCACTAGACGTGAGTTACATCATTATGTATTAGCCTACATGGCCACATAACCCCACCATACCGAGCACGCAAGTGTGTTAACACCAAGTGAGTAAAAAGCCCCGTACGGCACTCACGAGCACACTACAACGGTAGCTCAGATGCACACCTTATCGAACAATACACATGATCGGGCTATTCCATTGGACCGCACGGTCCGGGAAGACTCGTTGACCACATAGTCGGAGTAGCATCCCAATCTAGCCCCCGGCCATTTCGATTCAAGCATACGGAAATATGACATAATGTCAAAATCACATACAATACAATCAATTCCGATCGTTTAACCAAAACGACGGTATCCATATATTTTCATGTATAAAACATAATGGCATAACATTCTCAAATATGGATGTCACATTCATAGTAAGCAATAGATAATCTATGCCATGCATAACATAAGAATTGTTAATCAATTGGTAAAGACATAATTTCTTATACTAATTCAGTGATTCACTAAGTGGGGTTCCAATATTATTAAATCAAACATTTTGGTTTAGGGACCAATTTTATTAGAAATTACACTTCGCTAGCTTTCCAATGATATAAAGTTTGCGCGAAACGGACTTACGACGCAAAAGTTACAAAGTTCCGAAGTTTGTTGATTTTTCCCTCTGCGCCCAGGGTAACCGATTACCCAAACTCAGTAACCGATTACTGGCACTAAAAACAGCCTAAAATTGCATTTTTAACAGCGTAATCGGTTACCCAAAGACCCGTAACCGAATACCCTGTAGCAGAATCAATTTTTCTGCATTTTGAGGGTTCTAAATCAGTCCCAATTGCCCTATAATGGATCCCCTGCATCCTTAATACAGTCCCAATGAATTTCTAACATATATATGATCAAAACCATCAGCATGCAAGGATTAATACGAAAATTAACATGTTTAGCATCATATGTTTATCAATTATCTCACAATCCCTAAGCCCCAATCATAACCCTTACATGCAACCCCAAAGCATCTAACTAAGGACTCACCTTAGAAGGAGATGAAGATGAGAATGGAGCTGAGAGCAGAATAGAAGATGATGATAGAGGTAGAGCTTGGATAGATTTAGTGCATGCAAGGATGGAGCTTGGACCAAGTTGGAAACTTTCTCCCATTCCTCTCTTCTCATGTTTGCTCCTCTTCTTTCTATCAATTCTGGTTTTGTGTTCAATTGGTTAGAATGTCACAAAGAACCAAACAAGTCCTTATTCTCATTTAATTGGGAAATGTCCATATTGCCCTCATTCCTACTAATTGGCATGATTTATGTGATGAACTCATTAGCAAGAATGTGTATCATATTTGTCCATTACTCATCTCAATTTTAATTTGGAGTTAGTAATTGGACAATTATAATACCGGGTATTACAGCCCTTCCCTATTTAAAATAAATCAAATAATTATTCTAATAATATTCATTCTATTATTTTGCTAATAATAATTATTATAAAATAATTATTCTCCAACTACACTTCATATTCTCAACACACCTCAAGTCCAACTAATCTTTCACAAGACCTTAATTATTATAAATCTTAAGGCACCACTCCACCCCCAAAGCATCTAAATTCATTCCTTATAAATTCTAAGGCAACTACCATTATCCCAGGTATCAAAATATCACGAAATCACAGATAACACAAACACTAACACATAAGCATCACGCTAAAAAAATTAAATAAATAATTAGTCTAGAATTTGGGGTGTTACAACTAAAGGAAGGTACCTTTGTGAGCCAAACCAAGTATTGTCAAGAGCTAATCAAGCGATTCGACATGGCAAAATCAAATATTATTGACACCCCAATGCCTACCGCCGTCAATCTTGATCGGGATGAACATGGTAAGCCGGTTGATGTAAAAAGGCATAGAGGTATGATAGGTTCCCTTCTTTACCTTACCGCTTCTCGTCCTGATATTATGTTTAGTGTTTGTATGTGTGCAAGATATCAATCATGTTCCAAGGAGTCTCACTTGAAATTCGTTAAGCGCGTACTTAGGTATCTTTGTGGTACAATTAAGTATGGTTTATGGTTCTCCAAGGGTAGTGATTGTTCCTTGATTAGTTACTCCGACTCCGACTTTTCCAGTTGCAAGTTGGATAGGAAGAGTACTAGTGGCACATGTCATTTCTTTTCAAACTCTTTAGTGAGTTGGCATAGCAAGAAACAAGTGTCTGTTGCTTTGTCAACCACCGAGGCGGAATATGTGGCTTCCGGAAATTGTTGTGCCCAAATATTGTGGCTCAAACAACAATTACTCGATTTCAATGTGAAACTTGATCATATTCCAATCTTTTGTAACAACAATAGTGCTATCAATCTAACAAAGAATCCAATTTTACACTCACGCACTAAACATATAGAGATTAGACACCATTTTCTTAGAGATCGTGTAGAGAAAGGTGACATTGTGTTCGAGCATGTTGAAAGTAAAAATCAACTTGCCGACATTTTTACGAAACCATTAGCAACCGAGCCTTTCGTACACATTCGTAGGGAACTCGGTGTTCTCGGCATATCGGATAGAATTCAACAATGATTGTTGCATTGGCTTTATTTAGTTCTATCTATGCTCTCACCAAGTTTTTATAGTAAGTGTAGTAAAGCTATGAAAGTGCAAAGTTTTCTCTTCCCTACTACAAAGGTAATATCGTTTCAACTTAAACATCTCTCGCTTAATGTTCCAATATGGTAAACTTTATGTATCTATGTGACTCCATGATAAATATGTTTGATTATGTCTTGTGATATATGTGATTCATGCTATTGCCTTAATATATGTTGCATCATGCATTTATGGTTCAAATCTATGCAAAAATGGAGAACAAACAGGCTTAGGTCGACCTACCCTTTCTATAGGTCGACCCACTCTGTAAAAAAAATTCAAAACCTGACATCCATCCGTCGACGCATGATTGGTATAGGTCGACACATCGCTCGTCTGTTTGCAATTTAAAAAAAAAACATAAAACACAGCACTTCTCCTCATTTTTCATTCCATCTTAGCCATGTAACACCCGTATATTATAATTTCTAATTTAATTAATAATTAGAATTATTGGTGGTTTATGGAATTTAATTGGAAAAGAATGGTTTATGATGTTGGGCCATGTGTGATGTTAAGGAATGAGGGGGGTGTTATATTAGAAAAGGCCCTATTCTAATTAAAAGTTATTTTATAAAATAATAAGGAATTGGGAGAAAGGAAAAAGGAACGTGAAAATCAAAGCAGGGAGATGAGAGATTGGAAAGCTGATACGTGAAGAGGAACAAAGAGGAAGAAGACCAATCAAGAATATTTGGCTAAGGTAAGGGGGGACTCTTCCAATTACCATCTCTTATCGTGTTATGAATGATAGGGCATGATTAGGAATATTGTTTGGGTCAATTTGATTATATGTCAGAGTTAGGTTTTGAGATAATTTTAATAGAAGTTGAATTATTGATGAATACCTCTGTGAATTCTATATAGAATTGTATGTTAATTGATGTTTGTGTTGTGGGTACTGTATCAATTGTTGTGTTGTTGCGTTCTTCCATGAACACTGAATCTGAGTTATGGGTTTCCAATAATTAGATAGAATGTTAGGTTTTAATGTGTAAAACTGACATAGGATAATAGATTGATGAAATTGGATTAATACCATATGTTAATGTGTGAAAAGATGGTGTTTTAGACTTAAAATCATAGCCTGTTATGAGTGAAAACGAGTGGAAAACGGACTGGTGCGAAATTGCATATTTTTGGAGAAATACTGGTGTTTTGTGTATGGAATTCTGTCATACGCGTATAGGATGGGGCCATACGCGTATGGGTGTGTTGATACTTGTATGGGAATTTTCAGTGTAAAATTAGTTCTGTTGATACGCGTATGGGATGACTAAATGCGTATGACTTTGGGTGATACGCGTATGGGAGGTGCCATACTCGTATGGCTTCTGTGTGTAAAAATTTTGTTTTGTGATTTTCTTAGAAAGTTCAATGATGCGTAACTTTTGATCCGTAACTCCGTTTTTAGTGCTGTTTCAAGTATGATGAACCTTACGAGATAACCTACGAGTTTAAATGATAAAATGAGGTGTAGCTTTCAATTAATTTTGAATTATAAATTTATTGCTTGACGAATGATGTATTGTACATATATATGATGAAATATGACAATACATGCTATGTTTTAAACATGACTCGTATGATGATTTGTTTGATTGTGTAATGGAGCTCATAAGATATTTCATGTGATGATATGAGTATGATGTGAATACCTTGTTCGTTTGATGGATGATATATTGTTGACATATATGATGGGATGTGACAATATAAGATGTATTTGAAAACATGATTATGTGATGATTGTTGAGAATTGTACAATGATGATTGACTTGTTCTAGAAGATGTGAATACATGTATATTCTTACTTTTGTTGATGATGATTAGTGTAATACATATGTGTTCTGTAATGATGGTGATGATGATTGATTTGTGATGAGTGATGCTGATACATATAAACATACTTAATAATGATGATGATGATGATGATGATGATGATGATGAAATGAGTATAGGATGATGGTACTCATAAAATAATGATGATGAAAGTATGTTGTATATATGTTTGCATGCATTCATGACCATTTGATGAGGGCTGAATCCTAATGATGAGAGGATTCAGTGAAGGGCAAGATTCCCATTGTGTGGAATCTATGCTGGCAGGGCCGTATCTGGATGATGTTAGATCGGTCGGTGGGTTATACACATTGATGATGTTTGGTACAACATGCACAGAGTCAGTTGCATTCATATGCATGAATTTGATAACATGACTGAATGTACTTCATTGTTATGATTGGTATTGTGTGTTTTGTGTGATGATGGATTATCTGAATATATATGGATTGGGTGAATAATATAACTATTGATGTGTTATTATTTATAATGCAATAATATTTGTTAATTGCGAATGAGACTCACCCTTACACTATATTTTTCAGATTGAAGATAGAGGCTTCGACTTGGTGAGGATTAGCTCATGAGTTAATGTGTCAGTTAGCGTCGGGTCATGCTCTGATAGATGTAATACTGGGGGAACGTTATTTTTAAGTTTATGACAATAACTCTATTTTGTTTAAATTATTTTGAGGATTATATCATTGATGGTGCGATGCTAGTTTGATGATTTATTCCGCTGTGTAAACATGAGATGTTTGATTTATGAGTTATGTTTAGATGTTTCTTCAGTGAATGCATGACACATGACCGATGTTGTTTATTTTATTTATGAATTGTGACGCCCTTGTACATGTTACTCTGATTTATTTAATTAAATTGCCGTGGGGTTTAGAAGGGTGTTACAAGCCACACACACACTCTCTCCAAAAACCCAAACTATTCTCCTTCCTCATACTTTCATCAACTCAAGCTTTCATCAATGGCATCTCCAAGACCCACAAAGAGAAGACTCATGAAAGGAAGTGGGTCATCTCAAAGAAGTAATTCGGTAACTCCTCTTTCTCTTCTCTCTGATGATTTAACTGAATCTTTCTCGGTAGACTTTAGCAAGAGAAGGGTAGTTAAACAGTTTGTTGCTTATAATTTGACAATGAATAGACTCCATTTATCGGAAGTTATGGATTTGCTTAATTTTCATCGTTTGAGTGTCTTTTTAGAATTTGATAATAAGTATGATGAGGATTTTGTGCGAATGTTCTACACTGGTATGCAAGGGTCTTTTGAGAGTTCTTCTTTTAAGTATAAGATGGGTAACATGGTTTACAATGTGAATTCTGAAATTTGGAAGGATGTCGGTCTTTTTCCACCAAGTCCTATGGCGGTCAAAATTACCGACATAAATCATGTTACTGAGTACAATCATAGGGTGGCTCTCAACTCAATGTTGAAGCGTCCCTATGCTGAAAACATTCTAAATAGTGACTTCTTTCCAAAATTCGTTACTACGGGTGTATTGAAGCCGCTTGATCGAATTCTACAATGGATTGTTTCTCGTATCATTCGTTCGAAACAAGGTGGTTATTCTCGTGTGGATCAATCTGAGGTGCATTTGGTTTGGGTTATTAAGAATCGAATTCGGATAAATTGGCCTCATTTTTTTTGTGAGTCGCATGATCGACTTGAAACTATCCGGTCGAGGAACCTCTTTGAGCTATGCCTCCTTCATCCAATTGGTGCTCAATAAGGCCAACATAGTCGTTCTGAACCATCCCATGCTCAAAATTCCTACGGATCAGGAATTTACCCAGAAAACCTTAACCATGATGGGTCACATGTGGAATAGCGATACCAACTGTGAGTACAAGATTACACTCAAAGATGTTTTTGATTTATGGCAAACTCAAATGAGCATTCAAACAACAAGGAGGAATCAGAAAAGCAAAGCATTTGATCACTCATGAAAGCACAAGGTGATCCACTATGCATATAAGTCGACTCAACACAAGCTGGACATGAAAAATGCAGAAAATCAGCAGTTAGGTCGACCTACTGTTAACCTAGGTCGACCTAAAATGAAGGAAAATCCATGTACCTCTGCTAGGTCGACTCACAGACCATTTAGGTCGACTCAAAATGAAGAAATCTTCATATCAGTCTGCTAGGTCGACCTACATGGCAACTAGGTCGACCTAATCTGTGAAAATGTCCCCAGAATGCATCAGAAGAGGATTCTGGTCGACCTACTCCTTCAACAGGTCGACCTAACTGGGAGCAAAATTCTGCAAGCTCTGTTAGGTCGACCTAAGCACTACAAGTGGTCGACCTAACTGATCAAGAAAGTTCAAAAATCAGTTTTTCTTGGTTCTAACTGTTATGCAATCATATATATTGTGCAAGGGTAATTATTCAACCAACACCAACAACTGAAAGATACACAAACGCTTCTCATCTTCGTTCTTCATCATCTCCAACACAATTACACATAATCATTCTTGCGTTGCGGGTTAGTGATGAGTTCGATAACGTCCATGGAACGGAATTGAAGATTCCTAGTGGGTGAAGGTTTGTGGGGTTTGTTGGTGAATAAAATCTGCGGGTTTTGTCCTCCACGACGGGTGGTTCTTGGGGGTTTTTATCAAGAGGCGTTCATTGAGGATTCGGCTGAGTGTAACGATTGAGGAACGGGGAGTTCAAGGAATCAAGACACTGCAGAAGGGAATCAAAGTGAAGCTCTTGGATAACCTTGATCTGGCTCAAGATTAAGGGGGAAGAAGATTCAAAGGATCGACATAATTGGTTTATCGTTTATCGCTTTGTTATCTTCTTTGTATATACTACTTTCAACATTAATGAAAGATTACCCAATTTCAATTTGGAATTGGGGGCAGACGTAGTCGTAGCGAGGACGATCGACGAACTGCCTAAACAAATATCGTGTTCTTGTCGCTTTTACTTTCTCTTTTACTTTCTGTTCATAATTGGTTATAAGTGCAAAATTGACCAACGATTCAAGTGTTAAAATTGTGAATTAAAATTCTGCACAAACATCACAATTCACCACAACTTGAATCACTATCAATTTGAACCTATCACCAAGTGTTTGTGTTTTTGCTTAATCCAATCTTACTGCATTGCAAATCAAAGTTGTCAATCTAGAAGTTAATTGGATTTCAGTTGTTAAACGTATTGGTTAGCTATCATATTACTTCACCATCAATTCCACTTACTATTTGGTTTTGAAACACATACGACCTTTGCAATAGCGGTCCAGAATAGACGCAAGTCGATTCAGAACCGCTTTCGCTCAAGTCTGTAGAAAAATCTGTAAAAACTTAGTGAGATCTATTCACCCCCCCCCCCTCTAGATCTATAGGCCAGCGTCTAACAAGTGGTATCAGAGCCTGGTTTATTCCGTGCTACGTGAAACACTTATTGGAAAGATGGCTTCTGGACCTAAAGGGGCTCATAATAGAGCTCCAGTTTTCAACGGAGAAAGCTACGGCTATTGGAAGGATTGTATGTGTGTCCATATCAATGCAATTGATAGGAACATCTGGACAGCTATTGTCAATGGTCCATTTCAGATCACTATGACAAATGCAGCTGGTGCAGTTGTTCCAAAACCAGAAGATACTTGGAATGCTGAAGATGAAAAGAAATATGCATACGATTGGAAAGCGAGAAACATTCTAATCTCAGCTCTAGGAGTTGATGAATACTATCGCGTTTCCCATTGTAGATCAGCTAAAGCTATGTGGGACACATTGCAAGTTGCCCACGAGGGAACGGATGATGTCAAACTAGCTAGGATCAATACGTTAACTCAAGAGTTCGAACTTTTCCACATGGAAGATGGTGAAACCATCGAAAGCATGCAGAAAAGATTCGTTCACCTGAAAAATCGATTAAATTCTCTTGATAGACCTGTTTCCAATGCAGTTGCTACTAACAAAATCTTAAGGTGTTTAAACAGGGAATGGCAGCCCAAAGTTACAGCAATTAAGGAAGCAAATGATCTCAACACTTTAGACATTACCACTCTTTTTGGTAAACTAGAGGAACATGAACAGCATCTTAAATGCCTTGACATGCATGAGAAGAGGACAAAGAAAGAAAAGAACATGGAGAAAGAGGTAGAGAAGAAGTCAATAGCTCTAAAAGCTTCGAGCTCCAAGACCTCAAAACGAGAGCCAAAGGATAGTGACACAAGTGATGACGAAGACTCCGATGATGAGGAAATGGGACTGTTTGTGCGAAGATACAACAAATATCTAAAGAAAAATGGAGCAAAACATTCCGACAAAGGATTGATCAACTATAGAAAGCAATCAAATATGTTCAAACAAGATGACGACAACAAAGGAAAGATTAAAGGTCTTTGCTTCAATTGTGGGAAAGCCGGTCACTACAAACCGGATTGTCCATACCTTAAGAAAGAAAAGGAGAAGAACCAAAACAAAGGTCATAACAAATCTAAAAGAGCTTACATAGCATGGGAAAGTGATTCATCTAGTGAAAGCTCGTCAAGCGATGAAGAAGAATCAGCAAACCTATGTTTCATGGCTCATCAAAACAAGAAAAAGAAAGCTGTAAGTCATCTTAAACCTGAACTCGTAGATAAGGTATCTCATTCTCAACTAAAACTTGCTTTTGAAGAATTACATAGAGATGCAATTAAAGCTTTCAAACTTTTGGCCTCAAATAAGAAAATATTTTCATATCTTGAATCAAAAGTTGAGAAAACCGAAAGGGATATGGAAGCTTTAAAACAATCTATGCTAGACATTCAAAAGTGACTTTTGCGGTTGATCCAAACAAGTTCAAAAGATCGTATACTCCTTTATATAGTAAATACACTTTTGTACCAAAAGTATCAACTAGCAAAACTCCATATTCTCATCATATTACCTGTCATTATTGTTGCAAAAAGGGACATACCATTGAAAAATGCAAATTTAGGAGAATTTTAGTTCCTAAAGGAGTATTTCAATGGTTGCCTAAGTGCAACAAATTGTGTACTCACTACCAAGGACCCAATGAAAATTGGGGACCTCCCTCTTTAAATTAATCTTGCAGGAAAAGTGTCTTGACATTGCCGAAAGGTTGTGGTTCCTTGATAGCGGATGTTCAAGACACATGACTGGAGACCTATCTCTTTTCGTTGAGTTTCAAGCAAAGAAAAAGGGGTATGTCACCTATGGAGATAACAATCGGGGAGCCATACTTGGTAAAGGAAGTGTAGTACACGTTTCTTTTGATGAATCTTATGCAAAATATGTCGAGAAAGGTCTTTCATTTAATGATGCAGGCCCATCCACTGAAGACATTGTCAAGGATAAGGAAGATGAGGATGAAAGTATTGTAAAGAAAGATGCTGAGAGAGAGAAAGATGAGTCTCACAATGAAAATGAAAAAGAAAGCATCTCAAACAATGAAGAACTTCCCAAGGCCTGGACAAACGTGAAAGACCATCCAATTGATAATATAATATGAGACATCTCAAGGGGCGTTACAACACGCTCAAAGATAAGTAACTTCTGCCATCATTTTGCTTTTGTTTCACAAGTTGAGCCGAAAAACGCTAAGGATGCATTACTTGATGAGCATTGGCTAATGGCCATGCAAGAAGAATTAAACCAATTTAAACGGAATGATGTTTGGGACTTAGTCCCTCATCCGGGAGATCATCAAGTAATAGGCACTAGATGGGTTTTTCGTAACAAACTTGATGAAAACGGTGTTATTACTAGAAACAAAGCTAGATTAGTTGCCCAAGGTTACAATCAAGAGGAAGGTATTGATTATGAAGAGACATACGCTCCTGTAGCACGTCTCGAAGCTATTCGCCTCTTACTTGCTTATGCTTGTTCTAAAGACTTCAAACTATTCCAAATGGATGTTAAGAGTGCCTTTCTAAATGGCTATATAAATGAAGAAGTCTATGTTGCTCAGCCACCTGGCTTTGAGAATTACATGTATCCAACTCATGTTTATAAGCTGAAACGTGCTCTATACGGTCTTAAACAAACCCCTCGGGCTTGGTACGAACGTTTGAGCAAATTTCTCCTTAGTCAAGGGTACTCTAGAGGTAAAGTTGATACCACTCTCTTTATTAAAAGAAAAGATAAGGATATTCTCTTAGTCCAAATTTATGTAGATGATATTATATTTGGGTCCACTAATGCAAAACTTGTCAAAGACTTTTCTAAGCTTATGCAGAGTGAATTTGAGATGAGTCTCATGGGTGAGCTAAATTTCTTCCTTGGCCTACAAATCAAGCAACTCAGTCATGGAACGTTTGTGAATCAAACTAAATATTGTACGGAGCTGCTCAAAAGATTTGGAATGAGTGAAGCAAAGGAAATTGACACACCTATGGCAGCAAATACAAATCTAGACAAAGATGAGAAAGGTAAAGAGGTTGACGTGAAATTATACCGAGGTATGATAGGTTCACTATTGTATCTTACTGCCTCAAGACCAGACATCATGTTTAGTGTGTGTATGTGTGCAAGATATCAATCTTGTCCAAAAGAATCTCACTTGAAAGCTGTCAAAAGAATTCTGCGATACTTACGAGGAACTACTACATATGGCCTATGGTATCCAAAAGGAAATGAGTGTCATTTGGTAGGATTCTCCGATTCAGATTTTGCTGGCTGCAAATCCGATAGAAAAAGCACTAGTGGAACGTGTCATCTATTCTCAAACTCATTAATAAGTTGGCATAGTAAGAAACAAGTATCGGTTGCATTATCCACTGCTGAGGCAGAATATGTAGCTGCTGGAAGCTGCTGTGCACAAATATTATGGCTCAAGCAACAACTTCTTGACTTTGGTATTAAGCTTGATCACATACCTATCATGTGCGACAACACAAGCGCCATAAACTTGAGTAAAAATCCTGTCTTACATTCACGTACCAAACACATTGAAATAAGGCATCACTTTCTACGAGATCATGTAGAGAAAGGAGACGTTACTTTTGAACATGTAGAAAGCAAGAAGCAACTAGCTGACATCTTCACCAAACCGCTAGCAACGGAGCAATATTTCAACATTCGCAGGGAATTAGGGATACTCGATATCTCTAATTTGGGCTAATTACGTTTGTTTTCTCTTAATATTATTTCTTTACTTTATGTATATATCTATTTGTCTTGCTAACATTTTTTTAGCATAAAGGTAGTTCATCATCAAGCCAGGCGTCATATTGAAAAAGCGGTAACGTAATTGTTGTTCACTTCCAAAAATATCATTGATACTATAATATGCTATCAATTAACATGCTTATAGTGACCTCATGCATAAAAACTGCTCCTGCTCACATATGTGTCTCATTCTACCATTAACTACCTTTTACCTACTACACTATACATGCTAGCATTATTATCTATGGTTCTCTTGTTACTCTTCTATTCTCCTGTTTTCTCTTTTTGATGTTGACAAAGGGGGAGATAGATGCTGGATGTACGGGGGAGCTTTGTCGAGAGATTGCCCTGTTGAGAGATAGATGCTGGATGTACGGGGGAGCTCTGCTGAGTCTTTATCATTTACTACCAGAGCTTAGTCGAATGGTTTGCCATCATCAAAAAGGGGGAGTATGTGAGTACAAGATTACACTCAAAGATGTTTTTGATTTATGGCAAACTCAAATGAGCATTCAAACAACAAGGAGGAATCAGAAAAGCAAAGCATTTGATCACTCATGAAAGCACAAGGTGATCCACTATGCATATAAGTCGACTCGACACAAGCTGGACATGAAAAATGCAGAAAATCAGCAGTTAGGTCGACCTACTGTTAACCTAGGTCGACCTAAAATGAAGGAAAATCCATGTACCTCTGCTAGGTCGACTCACAGACCATTTAGGTCGACTCAAAATGAAGAAATCTTCATATCAGTCTGCTAGGTCGACCTACATGGCAACTAGGTCGACCTAATCTGTGAAAATGTCCCCAGAATGCATCAGAAGAGGATTCTGGTCGACCTACTCCTTCAACAGGTCGACCTAACTGGGAGCAAAATTCTGCAAGCTCTGTTAGGTCGACCTAAGCACTACAAGTGGTCGACCTAACTGATCAAGAAAGTTCAAAAATCAGTTTTTCTTGGTTCTAACTGTTATGCAATCATATATATTGTGCAAGGGTAATTATTCAACCAACACCAACAACTGAAAGATACACAAACGCTTCTCATCTTCGTTCTTCATCATCTCCAACACAATTACACATAATCATTCTTGCGTTGCGGGTTAGTGATGAGTTCGATAACGTCCATGGAACGGAATTGAAGATTCCTAGTGGGTGAAGGTTTGTGGGGTTTGTTGGTGAATAAAATCTGCGGGTTTTGTCCTCCACGACGGGTGGTTCTTGGGGGTTTTTATCAAGAGGCGTTCATTGAGGATTCGGCTGAGTGTAACGATTGAGGAACGGGGAGTTCAAGGAATCAAGACACTGCAGAAGGGAATCAAAGTGAAGCTCTTGGATAACCTTGATCTGGCTCAAGATTAAGGGGGAAGAAGATTCAAAGGATCGACATAATTGGTTTATCGTTTATCGCTTTGTTATCTTCTTTGTATATACTACTTTCAACATTAATGAAAGATTACCCAATTTGGAATTGGGGGCAGACGTAGTCGTAGCGAGGACGATCGACGAACTGCCTAAACAAATATCGTGTTCTTGTCGCTTTTACTTTCTCTTTTACTTTCTGTTCATAATTGGTTATAAGTGCAAAATTGACCAACGATTCAAGTGTTAAAATTGTGAATTAAAATTCTGCACAAACATCACAATTCACCACAACTTGAATCACTATCAATTTGAACCTATCACCAAGTGTTTGTGTTTTTGCTTAATCCAATCTTACTGCATTGCAAATCAAAGTTGTCAATCTAGAAGTTAATTGGATTTCAGTTGTTAAACGTATTGGTTAGCTATCATATTACTTCACCATCAATTCCACTTACTATTTGGTTTTGAAACACATACGACCTTTGCAATAGCGGTCCAGAATAGACGCAAGTCGATTCAGAACCGCTTTCGCTCAAGTCTGTAGAAAAATCTGTAAAAACTTAGTGAGATCTATTCACCCCCCCTCTAGATCTATAGGCCAGCGTCTAACACCAACCGGTATATATACTTTGTGAGAAGTAACAATGCTGGACAAAGACGGGGTGATAGTGATGAGGAAAATGAGATTGAGAATATTGTTGGTGATGAAGATGAACAAATGGAAGATAATGATGAGGAAGACCAAGACAACAACAACTCTCACATTGTCGACATGCTTGAGGCTATGCGTCTTCAACAAGTCAAGAACAATTCCCTCATGAATGAGCGCTTGTCCACAATGTCCTACCGGATTATGGAGCAAAGTGCTCAATTCTCTGCCTACTCGACTCTTCAAGATCAACGCTACGACACTTTGTATGGATTGATGGAATCTCAGGCTACAAACTTCACTAATTTCACTAACAACTTCAACTCCTTCACCACAAGCTACATGAACCAGTTTCCTCTCAATCAACCTCCAAAGTTCTCTACCCAAGATGGCGATGACAATGAACAAGATTAATGTTGTGTTTTTGTTATTTTTTGCATAATGTGTGAACTTTATTCAGTATTGAGTTCACCTTTTGGAATGAGAGACATGGACAGTCTCTGTAACCCATATCTTCAATCTCCAGTAAGTCTTCTCCATAGTAGAGTCAAGATTCCACATCTGGAATTTCCTCAGTTAGGTCAACCTTAATCTTGGGCTTTAAACAAGAAGTATAAATAAAAATCCCCTGGAAAGGGTTAGCCTCCATCATTCATACCTTCATAAGTAAAAAATTCCCTGGAAAAGGTTAGCCTCCATCAATCAATCCTCAACAGAATAATATCCCCAGTAGGGTCAACCTTAGTTCTGGACTTTCAAAATAATCTTCAAATTTAGCCACAACCTTGGGCTTTGTACAAGGAAGATAAAAATTTGTTCCTATGTCAAAAGATTCATAACCTTTGAGTCTTTTCCCCACTGTGTTAGCCACAACCTTGGGCTTTGTACAAGGCAGAAAATAATCTCTCCCTAGTTAGAGTTAGCCACAATTAT
The DNA here is from genome assembly GCF_029867415.1 of Vicia villosa. Classification (NCBI taxonomy): domain Eukaryota; kingdom Viridiplantae; phylum Streptophyta; class Magnoliopsida; order Fabales; family Fabaceae; genus Vicia; species Vicia villosa. Next base: position 779,048 of record NW_026705121.1, read on the forward strand.
GGGCTTTGTAGAGAACACCAAATAAATCTTTCTGTCAAATAAAACAAAACATTCTCCAGCTAAAGTCAGCCATAATTCTGGGCATCATACAGAACATACATTTCCTCAGTCAAAGTCAATCCCTAGTGGAATCATCTCCCAGGGTCAATCAAAACTCTTTTAAGCCTCAAGCTTGAGCCTTGTACAAGCCAGTCAAAATCTAAATCTTTCTTACAAAGGTGAGACATGATTCATCTCTATGAATATATTTTTTTAATTGTTATACCACATTCAAACATAACAAACTTCATTTTCATAAAAAACATATTCCATTTAGATTGATATAAGACTGTCTGCTTTGTTGATTTCACGTCCAGACTGCTGTGTTTCTCTAATGGTTAAAATCTTTTACTTTATATAAGATGATACTAGCATACTTGCACACACACAAGTAAGATCCCTCTCTTATAATAAAGTAAACTTTTCATTATGATTGTTCTTTCATATAAGATGATACTGGCATACTTACACACACACACACAAGTAAGGTCCCTCTCTTATCATGAAAGAACCCTCATTTTCATTCACTTAAAAATGTTTGTGGTAAAACAATTGAAATATCTCTCCGTTAAGATGACAACTCGTCTCTTTTATGCAAACAGAGGTTTAATTCAAACTTCAACCTTAAGTTCAAACAAGGCACCCAAATTCAATTCATTTCCCTAATTAGTTTCTCGAACTACAAAAAGCTCTGACTTCCATTAGGGATATGTAGGCATGAGATTCACAAGGAATCTCAGCGAGCTAACAAAAAAATCAAAAACAGTCAGTTCATCTATCGTTCAATTCAATTCAATTCTCTCTCCTAACACAAAGGAGAAACTTTTCCAATCAAGCAGCAACACAAACACATAGACACAGAGAAGGTTCCTGTAGAGTACTACGGATATGTAGGGTGCTTAAAACCTTCCCTATGTATAACCGACCTCCCGGACTTCAGAACATCTGATTAGGTGAAATCCCCACACCTAGAAAACTCTTAGGGTTTATTTGAGATCTTTTTCCCTTCCTCCTCGTAGGATAATTAAAAAGTTTGTGTGCTATCATAGGAAGAACTGAAACAAAATTCCTCCCACAAGAGCGCCTCTCTCCTTCCAAATTTCGCGTGAAGGGTCCGGCGTGCCGTCCTCCCAAGTGAAACGGGAAGATAAAAAAAATGACACCACAGTATTTAAAAAGTGTTTTAGGAAAAAAGTATATTCAACTCCCTCCCTTCCCTGTCTATAGTATTCTACATTCACAATCTCCCCCAACACTATTAAGAATAAGACTTTATATGACGTTGTATATATTTCAATTTCTTAGTAATAATATACTTGAATCTGTAAAAATTAATATATGCAATAATGTTTAATTTAATAATTTTTTAATAAAAACAAAATATAATAATATTAATATTAATATAAATATTAATCATATTTATTTAAGTAGATCAATTTGATAAAGATAATATTATTTTTCACTTGAAGTTTAACTAAATATTCCTTTTAGGGAATTAAATAAATTTAAAAAAAATATGTCATTCTATTTTTTTTAAAATAGTTCTTTAGTCAAAGTAATATAAATAATTATATTTAATATCATATCTTGTTTTAGTATTATATTACTTTAAAATAAATAACTATTTTTAAATTTTTTATACTAAAAATAGTAATCCTTGGAATGCCTTTTGTTGTATATGGCACTATTATTAAAAAATTTAATTGAAATACACTGATAATGTAATTTTTTTTATACTATCAATGAATCACAATCGTTGATAAATATAAAATATTTAACTTTTATTTTAACTTCTTTAGTACTTCCTTCGCTTCATAATAAGTGTCTCGTTTGCACTTTTTCTATGTCTCAAAATAAATGTCTCTTTAAAATATCAATACAACATTTATTATTTTTTCCACCATTATATTCATATTTATTAACTTTCACGTTTTTCAATTACTCTACTACCTATAACGAATAAGGGTATTTTAATAAATAATATTAATTTTATCATTAAAACCAACACATCTAATCATTTTCTTAAGAACTGTGCAGAACTCAAATAAGACACTTATTATAAGACGGAAGAAATAATACAATTGAAAGTTCATGATGTAATGTTGGTGTAAATTTTTTTACACTGACAGTGCATATCAATTAAACTCATAGTTAAATAGGATGAAAAGTGTCAACTTATGTTTTTACTTTTTTTTTTTTCTTGCAGAGGGAATACATATCTAGATTTTGAAAAAAATCAAACATTATAAAAAAAAATTAAGTGTGTTTTTGTACAAAAATAAATAAATAAAAGATGACAATTGTAAGTTACTTTTAAAAATAGGGAATTGCAATTTATAAAACATTTGACAAAAAAATGTTTTTAAAAACTTAAAAAAAATACATATGATAAAATATTTTAGCATTGGTGATCATTTTCCATCTTATTTGAAATTTTCCTTCAAATAAAAGTTGTGTCATTAGAAAAATAAAAGTTGTGGCATTAAAAATAATACTTTATGTTACAAAGGACAAACTAGCTACAAAAGGAAATACTTTTCATTTTGACATTTGTCTGAAATCAACATTATATAAGTAGATTTAAACATTGGAGTAACAAACCAAAACTAAAAGAAGAATATATATTATTTAATGGCGTATAAAATGTCAAAATCTTGTTGTTTCTTTGCCATATTAGTCTTAGTTTTTGCAGGTAAACATCTCCACCATCATCATCATGGCTATTAAATTATACTTACATAATAAATCTCACTAATTTCCACTTTATTTTTATTTTGCATGAACGTAGTAAAATTACCAGAAGTTGAAGGTGAGTGCACAAAGATTGTTGGTAGATGTTCTGTAGCAGATTGTTCCTATGATTGTAGCAGGTATGCAAAAGGTGTTCATGCTAGAGAATGGAATTGTGATTTCTTTGGTTTATGCACTTGTAAGTTCGATAAGCCACCACCAGGGTCACAAGAACCTGCATGCAATATTGGAATTGGACTTTGCAATCATGAATGTGATGAATCTTGTTGTAATGCAAAGTGTGTTAGCAAATATAAAGATACAGGTGTTGGAAAATGTTTTGTGGATTTTGGTAAAGAGTATTGCCTTTGTTCCTATAGTCGTTGATTGAGTTGTAAATTAGAACAATTCAAATGATAATACAATAAATTTTTTTAATACGTAATGATTCATTAAAATGAAACGAGAATACAAGGAGTACTCTACAAGGGGTCTACCTTATCTCTTGATACAATTCAGAGGTAAGGTGTTCCAAAAATGAAAATTAGACGATAGAGAGGAACCATTAACAATACTAAACCACTTCCAAGAGGCTATGACAATAGCGGAGTAACAATCATCAAAAATGAAACGGCTACCGTTAAATAGCATATCGTTTCTAACCTTCCATATATTCCAAGCCGTTGCCATCCATATTACGCATATTGTTAATCTTTCATCTTTATCTTTGATTTTGTCAATGTTTACCCAATAAAGTCTCAACTCCTCCTCTGATAATTCCTTATTAATTCTTGACCACTTAAAAACCTTGAGCTAGACACTCAATTTAGGGTTCAACAATTAAAAGAGATAGACATTAAAATAAACTAAGAAAATAGAGATAAAAATAAACTTTGATTTCTTTCCTTTTTCCCAAATGTCTCTATGAGACTACATTATATAAGACTCTTCATGGATAATAATAACATAAAAGCCCAAACACTACTAAAAGCCCAATTACATAACAATACAAATAAAAGTACTTACTAATATAAATTAGGCATTAATATAAATAACTAAATTATTTATCTAAATAATTTCTCTTCTCTATCATTACCAACCCCTTCAAAAACAACCTTGTCCTCAAGGTTGTAAGACTTTATTGCTGCAATAACTTTCTTGGATCCCACTGCTTGAACCAGAAAGACTTTGAAACTTGTACAAACTTCTAGCAAACAACCAATGTCTTGTATGTTTCCAAATTGTGACAGCAGCATGGATAATCAATGAAAGAAAACAAGCACCATATATATCCTGTTGCACTTTGATGCAATATTTGACAAATCTTTTTCCAAGCTCTACATAAGAAAAAAAATTTGTAGCCTGCTATAAAAGGTGCATGTGGCTGGCTCTCATAAATGTGTACTCTGATAGTAACATATATTGATACCTGATTCACACTTTTCAACATATTAAAAGTATCATGAACCATGTATTCAAATACATTATCTATAGTATGCAAGCCATAATTCCATAAAGAAACATGAAAAAGTTCTGTACATGAAGGAATTATCAGGGCCACATATTCATTACCAACCACAAATTTGCCACATAAGAAAACAATGTTGAATGATTTACCTACATCAACTTGTTTCTTATAATTTGGCAGTAGAAACCTTATGGGATGCATGGTAAAAACATAGTCCCAGGTGTGGTCATGACAGCAATTTGAATTCCACAAAATGAAAACCACCAACTCATTTGTACCAAGTTTCCTAAGTTTTCGAGATCGATAATATGAGTGGGTCTTAATATACCTTTCTTCCTCCCCCAAGCATACAAGTGATTCATGGATCACAAAGAAGTTATTAGTGTCAAACTCACTATCTAACAACAGTTTGACATAATTTGGTAGGGAAATAACACTATCATGGCTACAGGAACTTCTCCATAAATAGATAAGTTGTTTCCAGCCCCTGTGTGCATAAATTGAAAGGAAATGTGAAATATCATCTTCTTGATTAGGCCATTCTAAAAATAAATAAACAAGTCTCCCTTGCTGCATATTGTCATTAGTGTTAACTCTAGCTATATGCAAGTCAACAGAATCTTCACAAGATGTAGGGAACACCAACCCAAATATGCTATAGTATGATGCCAAAATCACATGATTATCCAGCAATCAACTATGATGAATAGGATTAAGAATTTTCCAATATCTATGTTTCAATTCACCATGACCATTTGGTAGTATTATTGTTTTCTTAACCAAGCTCAAATCCTTATATCTGTTAATCAGTACTATGGACAGCAGCTCATTGAAAACCTTTTGATGAATGAAATTAGAGAAAAATGACACTTTTGTCAAACCATTATGAGGGAAAACTGAAAATGACAACCAACTGGATTTAGATGCTTCAAGCACATTCAACTTCAACCCCTTTATCAATGAAAATATTATTGCATATTGATATGAAAGTCTTACCTCTTTTACTCTTTCTAAGTTCTGGATAAGCACATCCTCCCAAGTGATTGTTGTATGGGACAAATGAGAAAAAATATGTAGGAAAGCCCTAAACTCCTCGTCGTCCTTCTCCATGTAATCTTGAATGGGTTGTTTTGACCAACACGAAAGGAATGGCGGTGATGATTGAATGTTGATCTGATCAGAAGGTTTGGATGGAACCACAAGGTCAGCGTCACCGTGAAAAAACGATTGATACCTAGTTCTTCTTAACCTCTTCAAAACAAGGGAATCAGACTGTGATCGGGGTTGGATTATTTTTGTTGAATCGTGGGATTTCACTGTCATCTTCAAGAAACTTAGATCTGGAGGTTTTGGTGGAATTGACAAGTCCGCATCATCCGAGATTTTGACAGGTTTGTGCGCTACTGAATCATCGAGAGCCTCAACTCGTGTCCATTCGTTGACATCAACAGAGGTCTTTGATTGGATCTCAATGAGCGGGACGAAGCCGTAATTGACGGCAAGAGGGTCATCTTCAACTGAGAGATTTGATGTGGCGGCGGTGGCGGCGGCAAATTCTTGTTTGCAGCAGAGCCATTCAACGACATCAATTTTCGTCCTTTCATCAACAGAACCATTAGAAACTACACAATGCTCTTCTGTAATAGCCACGCCTCGAGATTCACCTTTCAAGTGTTGTTCTGGGTTGTTCAGTTGGGTTAAATCCCTAATTTTAGTGTGGGATTCTTCTTTTTAAAATGGGAGAGTGAAATTTGGATTGTTGTTTTCCTTTCCGGGTTTGGAAGGTGATAAAGGGTTGGAAGAAAGGAATGACAGTTTTCGGGAGGTGGAGAGATGGGTTAAGGATTGAATGGGTTTCTGAGAGATTTTTTTGGATCTTTTCTTGAAACAAGGATAAGGATAAGCAGATCTTTTTTTTGAGTTTTTCTTAAAACAGAGAGGAAACATGTGCAAATATTTCTCAAAACCTCTTCTATTGTTAGAATGAGTTTGAAATTTAGGACCAAGTATGGAGGAGTTGTTTGTTGGGTTTTGGAATTGATAGAAATTGTTGTAGTAGGATGAATAATGAGATGTAGGATAGGATGAATATGGGTTAGGTGGAGGAGGTGTATACCCATGATTAAAATACAAATATGGTGATGGTGTTGGAGCATATGGATTTGTGTAATAGGGTGAGAAAAGTTCCCATGGAAATGATGGAAATGAAGGTGTGGTAGGAGTTGTGGAAGAGGGGTTTGTGGGATAGGTAGGAGGAATACTCCATTGATGAGATGAAGGTGTAAGATGAGGGTAATCCATAGGAGGATTTGAGTACATGATGAAAGCACCAATTGATAGGAAGCTAATCCTATCAAGACTATCAATTTAGGGTTCAACAATTAAAAGAGATAGACATTAAAATAAACTAAGAAAATAGAGATAAAAATAAACTTTGATTTCTTTCCTTTTTCCCAAATGTCTCTATGAGACTACATTATATAAGACTCTTCATGGATAATAATAACATAAAAGCCCAAACACTACTAAAAGCCCAATTACATAACAATACAAATAAAAGTACTTACTAATATAAATTAGGCATTAATATAAATAACTAAATTATTTATCTAAATAATTTCTCTTCTCTATCACAAATGTTCTTCGTAACATTACAGTTGCCAAAAAAGTGACTTAATGTTTCCTCTTTGTCGCACGCTCGCGAAAAAATGAACAGAGTCGCCACCAATATATTTATCCCATAAGGGAAAGGAATATCATAAAACCTAACAAAGGAAGGAACAAGGTCTTGCGACCAGAGAATCTAGGTACGGGAGTCGGTTACGCGAGGGGAAGGTGCTAGCACCCCTCACGCCCATCGTACTCGATGGTATCCACCTATGTTTGCTTCTATCTAAAGGGTGTATAACTATGTCTATGTCTAAATGCGAATGAATGCAAAATGTAGGGAAAATAAAGAATTGTACTCGCACGGGCCCTACCCCGCTGCCTACGTATCCTTTTCAGGAATCAGAGTAACCGTAGCTCGGCTAAAGATTTTCTGTTTGTTTTTGTGTTTTTTAGTTAGGCGGAGTTAACGCTCGCGCTCTTGCATAAGGTGGAGTATAATGATCGAGAAGCAGATTAGGGAATGAATCCCACTCACTTCCATCCCATTATGTAATGTTTGAGAAACAGATTAGAGAATGAATCTCACTCATTTCTCTCCCATTAATTAATGTTTGAGAAACAGATTAGGGAATGAATCCCACTCGTTTCTCTCCCATTAAGTAGTGACCGAGAAACAGATTAGGGAATGAATCCCACTCGTTTCTATGCCACTAAGCGATTGAGAAATAGATTAGGGAATGAATCCCACTCATTTCTCTATCACTTTCTTAATGTGATTCGCATCTTCCTTTTATTAATGTTTTAAAGAGTTGAAAAGAAAAAGAATGCAATAGGGAACTATTTCTAAATTCTAGTCTAAGTTATTCTAATCTACAAATGGCCCTAAGGTCGAGGATAACTATCCTATCTCAATTCCTCTTAACAAAGAAGGAAGAGTCTAAGGGAACATGGCAAGCAATAGTAAGGAGTAAGCAACATCAAAGCAAGAAATGAGAGGCTAAGCATGGATGTTATACCCCAAAATTTGCCCACATATTTTTCAAGAAAACTCCAATCTGAAAATTAAGGGTCTCATATAATCATGGATTTTTATTTCAACAAATATCCTGACATATGAAATACTTAGTTTTTAGAATTTTTCTTATACAGTAATTTGGCTTGCAGTCGAATTTATTCTTACGCAAACGCCAAATACTGTTTATTACCTCACACATGCTATTTATTTACAGATAAATAGTACTGACACAATTGGTACAGAGTTAAATCTTTTTGCAGGCGCAGAATCAGGAAACTCAGACTGTACTGGTAACAAGTAGATTATTACTATCTTTTGTTTCCCACTAATTTTTGTACTATATTCCATTATTTTCAAAAATCTTTTCAAATCTCTTTTTCAAAAATCAAATCTCTCCTTTTTCCAACACTATCATACTCTTTCTTTCAAATCTTACTTCCACTCAAATTTTCCTTTTGTACGGAATCACATCATTCCCCAACGTCTCTTTCCTTCTTTCCATTCTATAAATACCTCTCATTTTCTTCCATAAAATCTCACATCAAATTCCAATTCATCTTTCAAATTCCTATCTCATATCTATTTTCTCTTCTTCCCTAACAAGAATGGCAAAGTGGATAGAGACACTGTTTCTTACAGTCATCACCATTGCTACGGTGATCATGACTTTCTTCTGCCTGCATAGTCCTGAGGAGTGTGGACCTGCAATAGTTGCACTCCCAATCATCTACATTTTATTGTTCATAGCATGGGTCATTAATCGTCATTCTTAAAATTTGCCGTATTTCTTATTTCTTAAATATACCGTTTATTCGTCGTACTGTTCAATATAGTATGTAATATTTGTACTGTCAGTATTAAATGTTGTACTATTTGTCATAATATTGCTTAATTACTAAGATAATATTTTGTGTGTTTTCTGCCAGTCAAATATTCCTATTTCTGTGCATTAAATGATTTTCAGGGTTATTATCGGTAATTTTGCCCGCATACCGTAAATATTAGTTATTTATTATGTCTGTGTTTTTAACAAGTCATGTAAATAAACTTTCATCTTTCTCATAAAACAAAAACAAAAAAAACAACAAAAAAGAAAATTAACTTTGACTGTTGATTTTTCACTCTAACTGCTGCATCAATACCTGAACAGTCAGTTGACAGCCAAACTGCTGGCAGTACAATTCTCAGTGTTTTGTGCCATCAATCAAATCAATCTTTCACAATTCAAAATTCCAAGATTTTTGTTCAAAGAAGTCTTCTGAATATCACATGATTAGCAGAGACTCAACACTGCACAAAAATCAGGTACGCTTAACTGTCTCCTACACAAACAGTCCCTAATCAGGGTTTTTCTTGTTTTTACAGGGGCAACAAGTTTTTGAGAGCTCAAATGGATTTCACATACATCCATATATCTCAAAGTACCATCATACAAATTTTCAAACTTCAAATCACTCAGACGCACCGTCAGCAGCTCAAACAGTCAACAGACGACCCGTTTGACCAAAAAAGTCAACAGACAGTCAAAAATGAAATTTTTTGTCAAAGTCCATATTTTGTCAAAGGATTCATCATTTGATCAATGGATGATCATAATTCATCAAGGAAAGATCAAAAATCAACAAAACCCTAAGATTCAAAATTAGGGTTTTTGCCTGAAAAGTCAACTCAACTTTGACTGATCATAACTCTCTCATCCTTCATCCAAAAAATTCAAACCAAAGCTTGTTTTGAAGGAAATTCAATTATCTTTCAAATGCCATTGATCCCATGATCATTGGATTCACCATTTGAAAAATATGACCAAAGACATTACAGGTCATTTTCAAAGTCAACAAAAAGACACTTTTTTCAAAAGGACACACAAGGAGCTTCAAAAATCATCTTGACATGAGACCAAAGACATTGGTTAGAGGACTCTTTGAGGTTTCTAAAAAGTGCAAGATCTCCTTCATATGACAAAAATTGAAGGATTTACACCTTGTTGAAGTTGGCTAAATTTTGGGAAAATACATAAAATCAACATTGCTCAAAAATGTATTTTTTCCAAATGGGGCCAAGTTTTCAGCATTCAAACATCATTTCCATGTTACTATGGGCCTCCCACGACCAAGACTAAGCCCATAACATTTTTCATCCATGTTTGTTTGATTTTTTCTTATTTTAAGATTAAATTAAAAAAGAAATGCATGGATAAATGATAGCTTGCATTCCAAGCATGACTCATCAATGTGACTCATTCAACTCTGTCCCAAAGCAAAGTACAGCAGAGGAGAAGAGGAAAATCAAGCCATGGTGGCTTAAAGACAAAGCTACCAATGTTGAAAAAGTCAAGATTCCAAAAAAACTCATCAATGCTCTTGGCTTAGTTTCTAAGCACTCACATAGCTTATAAATAAGCTATCTTAGTTCAGCAAAGAAGAGGACACGAATTCAGAAGCATAGCATAGCATATAACACTTGTAATCACTTCAAAAAATTCAAAGAAAAACTCAAATTCGAATTTGTAATTTCAGTCCATTTCAATACAAACTAAGCATTCATACACCTTCCTTAAACATCACTGAAACTATCTCAATCAATTACAAGCCTTGAAGCTCACTGAATCGAGCTACACAGGTCAAAATTTGTTCAAACTAAAATCAATTCGTATCTGGTTATTCACACATGTTTAACAAGATGTAGACATACTATTGAGTTTGGTTTGAGGTGTAGATCATTTCTGGAAACTTAATTGAAGTTTGGACACGTATAAACGAAACTACCATTTTAGGGTTCATAGCTTCAAATTTAGGGCTTTCCAAATTAGGCAAAATTAGAAGTTCTAAATAGCACCATTAGATTCGTATGGACAAAACGAATTGAATGGTACCATCGCGCTAAATGTATGTGTGCGTTTGACCCTATTCGCTATTTTGCAGGTTTAGTAAGTAACCAATTACAGCGCTTTTGGTAAGAAAGCGCTATTAAAAGTCTTGTCTGAAGGTTGAAGACGAAGACGTGTCCCCCCCCTATTGGTTCTGACGCGCGCGCTTTTTTGAATATAACCCTTGGTTTCAGTGTTTTGCAGGCGTGTCATAAGTGATGTTCCCTCACCATCTGGACCATCTGATCTCATTTATGACTCATCCAACGCTCCAGATCACGCATGCACACCATGCTCCCTCACAAATTACCACACAGGATCAGTATCCTTTATTTCTATTTTATTTTCTATTTTTATTTTAATTTCTTTGTTAAATTAATTAAAAATAGTTTTAAAAATCCAAAAAATACACAAAAAATATTTTTAGACTTCTAAAATAATATACTATTTCATGAAATAAAAATATTTTATTTTTCTTCAAAATTTCAATATTTTGTATAATTAATTAGTATATATTTATATATTTGCTTTTTAATTATTCTAACCAATCAAAAAATCATAAAAAAAATTGTTCTTTGTGTTAAATATTGTTTATATATTATAAGCTAATTTTGTACATATTTTGAATAATTTTCTTCTTAAGTTTTAAATTATTTGTATAGTTATTTGCATAATTATGTTTTAATTAACTTAAATCAATTTCAAATCAATTTCAAAAATTCCAAAAAAATTAGTTTTGTTTTAAAATTAATTAACAAATATTTTGTACATATTTTAAACTTAATTTCTAGGTTTAAATCAATTTTCATCTTTTTTCTTCATTTTAATTTAATTAATCATGCATTAATTATAATTAAAATAAATCATAAAAATCCAAAAACATGCCTTTTATTTTTCTTGCAATTTAAAATTCCTAGATAAATGTATAGGATGTCAAATTCATGTAAATAGGTTAGTTTACGTTTCCTGCACAATCGATGTAATAGCGTAGATTTACTTTCCGCACTTTACATTTCCGCACTTTAATTTCCAGCAAATATAAACTGCGTGTATGTCAAAGATAAAATTGAACCGTTAGATCACTAACTTCAAAGATAAAATATCTGAATCCAATCACAATCACACTTGCACCTCTTCAGGTAATCCTTTCTCATTCTTTCAAAATCAAAGTCAAATTCTACTGTTTTGAGTACAAAATCGAACCTTGCTTTTATATCCGGTGAAAGGATAGATTTTTAAAGGAAATAGGATAAAGACCTTACAACTCAGGGTAGACCTCCTAGTTTGCTTGCTCAAATCAAAACAAACAAAATTCTCATACACTGTTGATTTTTCAAAACTTTCCAAAAGACAATACTTTGTATACATCCAAACACGGGTTATTACAAAGTTAACGTTCTTTTCAAAACATCTTTCGAAAGATAAACAAGCATTTTGTATACATCCACACACGGATCATTACAAAATTCAATTTACAAAGGTATTTGAAACCACATATGAGCAATTTCCGAGCAATTGAAAAGTGATCGAAAAACAAGTGAGCTAAGCAAACTTAAGAGCCCATGGATAACCATGGATACAAAGGGTGCTAACACCTTCCCTTTGTATAACCTACCCCCTTACCCAGAATTTCTTAAAGGTCTTTTTTCTGTTTCTTTTATAAACCTTTCCTTAATTGGATAAAATAAAAGGTCGGTGGCGACTCTGTGATATTTTCAAAAATGCGAAAGCATTAAGCGACAAAAAAGAGTCAGTTCACGTATCTCTACAGATCAGAGGTATGGCCCGGTATTAAAAAAAAATCGGAGGTCCACAGAACTGGCGACTCTGCTGGGGAGATACTTTCAAAAACAAAATGTTTTCAAAAGGGGTTACCTTAAGAGAATAGATCACTTCGATGTTTTCAATTGATTGACTTGATTGCTCTATTTTTCAAAGGCTTGCTTGGGTATTTTGCTTGTGTGAAAGATTCTAACCCGAATCTCGAGATACCTTAAGTATATGACATTAGACCAAGGAAACTGTACGGCATGTACCGATACAGTTGATCTGGTAGTCATCGTTAGTGCGACACTTTGGTTTATACTGATGTCCCTTGAAAACGATCAAGGAGTATATTAGGCTTCCGAAGTGTCATTAAACACTAATTTGTCTTAGAACCTTTTTAGTTGAACTTGACTTGTGGCCTATTAAGTGGCTAGCTTTGAAATTGATCGAAGTTAGTTATCCTCGAGGAATATTTTGATCGGCCGCTCGAGCGCCGTATTGAGATGTTACTTCCAAGGATCATAGAACCCGAATCCAATTCTAGGACAGGTTTTAACCAACTCAACTTCAGTGGGGAGGGTATCACCTATCAGCTCCATGCAAGCCTTTAAGCCTAAGGCTATTGTTTGATTTGTTTTTGTGTGCCACATGTTTGCATCATAAGCATATCATTTTTGCACCAAACACTTCAAGGATCAAAGAGTTTACCTTTGTTTTTGCAGGTAATGGCTCCCGCCACCAAAGATTACATCCGAATCAACGTCTCAACGGTACCATCTGAGCTAAAAGACTTGGTGTCAGAATTCCCCAGGAATGTTCAATTCACTGAAAGGCATGGTCACCTACTCCATTTGGTTACCTCAAAATTTGAAGAAGACATGATACGGGTCCTGTTCCAGTTCTTTGACCCTGAACATCATTGCTTTACCTTTCCTGATTACCAGTTGGTACCCACTTTGGAAGAATTCTCTGAACTAATGGGATTGCCTGTTCGAAATCAATTACCTTTCACTGGTTTAGAAAGGATTCCAAAACCTGGAGTCATTGCTGCTGCTTTACATCTGCGGAAATCAGAAATCGAGTCCAATTGGGAAACAAAGAGTGGAGTTAAGGGTTTACTTGCCAAGTTCTTATTGGAAAAGGCTCGACTACTGCTAGAAAACAAAAGTTATCCAGCTTTTGAGGAAGTTATGGCACTTTTGATCTATGGATTGGTTTTATTCCCAAATCCCGACCAGTTCATAAGTGTACACATCATCAACCTTTTCCTAATCCGTAACCCGGTACCAACATTGCTGGGAGACATTCTACATTCTCTACACACTCGTACCATGAAGAAACGAGGAACTCTCATGTGCTGTATACCACTACTGGCTAGGTGGTTTACATTTCATCTTCCCCGATCAGTGTTGAGAAATGAACAAAGAATGCAATGGTCTCACAGGATTATGTCTTTGTCTCATTCAGATATCCGGTGGAACAACTTCTTTCAAAGAGACATTACTATCATTGATCATTGTGGAGAATACCCTAATGTGCCACTCCTTGGCATCAAAGGAGGCATCACTTACAATCCCTCTTTAGCTCTACGCCAATTCGGATATGCAAGGAGCAACGGTCCCCATGACATGATTATCCGTGGCATTGTGTTTGATTACGAGAATGATTCTCATAGACACCGACGAAGGTTCATACATGCATGGGGCAGTGTCTATAGAATAGAAAGCAAAACTCTGGGGCAATGGAATTCTATTCCTATGGAACCCTACCTCAGATGGGTCCGCACTCATGCTCAGAAACTCCTTATGCCATATCCTGCTGTTCTACCTGTGACTATTGAACCAGAGGTCGAAGGATACAAACCTCAAGTTATTCTACACCCGGACATGCCAACTGACCTAGAAGAGTTGCAAAAATCTTGGGTTCAACTCAAAGAGGAAAGAGACACTTTCAAATCATACTGTCAAGACTATGAGAGAAGGATATTGGAGCTCACCGGACAGCTTCAAGAAGAACAGCAGATCTACACATTCCTAGGGGCAAAGAGAAAGCGTCCACGGGAGACCTGAAGGATCATTTGTTTTATTTTTGTCTTGTAAGCCCAAATGAGGCAAAGAAAAAAGAAGCAAAGCAAAAAAGAAGCAAAAAAAAAAAAGAAATAAATTGATTAACTAACGTTTGTTTCTTCTTTAACAAATCTAAACTCTAAGATCCTTGAAACATTGCACACACATTTCACTTCATGCATTGCATATACATTTCATACATTGCATTCATATACATTTGCATTTCATACATTGCATACACATGGCATCCAGTCATACACATTTCATAACAGGTTCACATGACGGATTTCTCATCTTCTCGCTGTTTATTTCAGTCAGAAGAGATGGAATCCGAGGCAAGTATCAAGAATCTCGAAGCACAGAATGCCCAAGTTCAAGTGGCAATTCTGGAACTGGCAAAGGGGCAGCAAGAACTGAAAGCCCTGATAATCAAGAAGAAAAAGAAGCCCAAAGGATCTGTAGGTGTGAGTCACCTGAGAAGAAAGATCAAAATCCCAGTCAAAAAGTTCACAAAGCCACCGATCCCTGAAACAGTCGGTGATGATGAACAAGAAGACAATCAAAGCAACCAGGGTTCTGCTAAACCCTCTCTCTCTTCAAATGAAGAAAATGATCATTCTGGGGACGAACCGGATAATGAAAAATACCAACAGCTGGAAGACCGTATGAAAGCTATGGAGATACAAAAAATACCTGGCTTAGATTTCAATGATCTGGGGCTCATCTCGGATGTTGTTATCCCTCCAAAATTCAAAGTCCCTATCTTTGCAAAATATGATGGAGTTTCTTGCCCGAAACTACATCTGAGATCCTATGTGAGGAAGATACAACCTCATACAACAGATAACAAATTATGGATTCACTTCTTCCAAGAAAGTCTGTCGGGTACACAACTCGAGTGGTACTATCAGCTGGAAAATACCAAGGTTCATACTTGGGAAGAATTAGCTGCTGCTTTTTACAAACAGTACCAATACAATGCTGATCTTGCACCAACCCGTACTCAACTAAGGGGCATGTCTATGGGACCAAAAGAAAGTTTCAAAGGATATGCACAAAAGTGGAGAGATATGGCTGGAAGGGTTCAACCACCCTTATCTGATCGCGAACTAGTTGACATGTTCATGGGCACTTTAACTGGCCCTTTCTATAGCCATTTGCTGGGAAGTTCATCATCAGGTTTCACTGACCTGATACTGACCGGAGAACGTGTCGAAAGTGGCATTCAAAATGGAAAAATTCAAATAGGTTCCACCTCTGGTACTACAAAAAGGCCCATCAGTGGGAGGAATGAGGTCAATGCAACTCTGTAATACGGTGAACTGACTTTTTATTAATCGGAATGTCGCGGTAAGCAAGAGTCGCCACCGACTTTTATTTTATCCAAACAATATTCGGAAAGGCAAAAAGAAACAGAAAAAAACCTTTTTAAAGAAATCTAAGTTCGGGGGGTAATTTATGCAAAGGGAAGGTGTAAGGCACCCTTTGCATCCATGGCTTTCCATGGGCTCTTAATTGCTTTGCTTGCTCGTTTGTTTAGAAAACGTAGATGAAAGAGATAGGGACTTTAGCTCGTAAATGAGCGTAGCCCTTTTGAAAAATTATGAGAAAGAATATAATGAAAGTTTGAGCATTGCAAGGCAATTAGGGGCAATTACCTTAAACTCAGATAATAGGTCTCTTTTTAGCCTTTCAGAATGAAAGGGTCTATCCTTGCCATAAGAGGGCAGGAAGCCTTTCGTTTGGAGGTTGAAGGGTCATCGAAGCATCCTTTGCCATAAGACTGTCCCATGCCATAGAAGGGCAGGTAGTCTAAGGCAAGGATCAGAATAAGCCATTTTTCGTTATGCAACCAGAAGATACCTCAGCCTTTTTCCGTAGGCAACTTCCGAGGGTCGAGGTCATATTGTGTATCGAAGGCAGCATCATTTAGGGTCGTATGACCTTTGATTATCGAGGCAGCATGGCTGAGGTATCCTCATATTCGAGGGACATGGTTTATTCTGCAAAAAACACAAAGGCAACAGGCAGCAGGCAACAGGCAACAAGGCAACAGAGAGGTTACCCCAAAAGGGTGCGTGTGTGCAACAATCACGTGGTTCAATTCAGTTATTTATCTTGTAATTAATTATCTACATTGATTTAAGGCTTGCACTCCCTAAGATTACTAACCACGCAGTAATATAAAGCAATAAAGGGGGCGGGAAATTGTAACCAGCGGATCCCTTATCAGGGTTTAACACAAGTAATAATAATAAAAGGCATAAAATAAAATGAGGTTTAGGGTTACCAATGACGTAGCTTTGGCAATTGATAAACCTGAAAAGGAGGAAGAACAAAGAGGCAAAGTACAGTGAGTGCATTATCAAATTCGAGGGCAAACCTCATTAACTACAAAAGAAAACAGGATAATAAATTAAAAATAGAATAGGGAGAAGGTACTTAGCTTGGCATTTGCCTGACAGGGTTGAGGGCAAGGGTTTGCCAGAAGCATCGACTCTGACCATCAGGAATGAGCAAAGAAACAAATAAGGCGTGAGTGTATTATCAGATTCGAGGGCAAAGGGATTAACCCTAAAAATAAAGAATAAATAAATATAAAAATAATAGTTAAAAAAGTGAGGGTACTTAGCTTTTGATCTGATATGGTGCGTAGTCGGACGAACCATGATGATAACCCTGAAAAATTAGTTTTGGTTCATTGTGGCAGCCTTTGAGGGTGCATGGTAAACCTTCAGCTTTGTGTGCGTTAGATCTGGATGGTAGGAGATTGAGGATGAATTTGCGAATATTCGCAAGAATAGTTCAACAGCTCGAATGTACCTCGCAATAAACAAAAAAACAAAAAAAAATGGTAGGGAAATAGCAAGGAATATGGTAAAATACGAACAATTAAAGAACAATATTTACAAAGAGAAATCTAAAAATAATTCATATTAAATTATAAATAAAAGAAACATAAGCACTAGTTAAAACAAAATCTTTTTATATTTTTAATAAAAAAGATGGAGTAGAAAACTCACGCTCCCAACTTTTATTTTTTGTTTTATTTGGATTTTGATATATTTTTTTTTTTTTAAAAAAAGACTAATAAACTAATGCCATAACAAAACAAAAATTTAACATATGAGAATCAAATCCTCATCGTCTCTCTTTATTCCAATGTGTTATTTTATGTTCTATTTCTAATTTATTAAGACAACCAAACAAATAAATATTATTAAAGAAAGGAAATTAGTGATATCAATTCTAAAACATGAAGGGCAGTACCATCTTTTCCTTTTCTTAACCTCGGCTCGCTCTCTTTCTGGTATCAAACTACAGTTTTCTTTTTCTTTTCTCAAATTAAAACAACATAACAACACTTTTCACAATCAAGAATATCATCCATTCAACAAAATCAAACAAGTATCAAAATCAAATCATAGGTAGCAAATGGAGTTACCGGATCTGAGAGTGATAGGGTCGGCGGCTTGTGTGTGAACGTCGATGTTGCTGGAGGGTTGCCGTTTGGCCGTTTTGGAACGGTGGATGGAGTTGCGTTTCCGGTGGTTCGACGGCGGAGACGACGAATTGCGACGATGTATTGATGAATTAAAGATGTTGTTTGAGATGATGTTCTGGTGATGAGTCAATTTGTGTGGATCGTGATTCTTTGCGTGTCGCACCGATTGTTGTTCTTTTCTGCAAACAAAATACACAAACATCTTTGTACAATATTGTGAGATTTAATGGTTTCAAATGTTTGGTCTTGTAATCTGGCTATTGTTCTATTGCTGAATATGAAATTTCCTGCAGGTTTGTGGTGGAGATTTGAAGAGTGTTTTGGCGTGGTGCTGATTTCGGTGTTCTCCCGATCTCGTTTTCCTTTTCTTTTTTGATATTCTTTCTCCACCTGTAAATAAACAACAAAGCTATCAATAACAATAACAACAACAAGAATGATGTTATTCTCAATTCTTTTTTCTCTGTTTTGATTTATCTTTGGTGGATCGGGAATAATAAATTTGTGGTTCTTCTTCTTCCTGCACAACAGACAAAGACAATAATACACAATAAAAATAGAGATGAGATTCGGTTGATGTTGTTCTGATCGGTTTCGTCGGTGTTGTGTTGAATACTGCTGCGTTTGATAAAAGAGAATATGAAGGTGAGTTTGGAATTTTAGGCAAAAACCGAATGTGTGAGAGTGAGGGTTAGGATTAGTGATGTTGTTTTTTTGCGTCCATCCCCCCCTGTCGAATAGGGTTTTTGTCCCTTTTATAAAAATATAAAATTAGGTTAAAACCTAGTGGACCATAATTAATTAAAAATAACCAAAAGCCCAACAAATAGAACTATCTTAATTGAGTTTTATGATTATATTTAACTAATTAAAAAACTAATCTAAAATGTAAAAAGGCGTGGAGTTTATAATCTCTTTTATTTTATAAAAAAAAGGTGAAAAAGCTATGGCAATTAATTAGGAATAAAAAAACAATTTTTTTGTGATTTTAAGAAAAAAGTAATTTAAAACGGAAATTAAGTTAGTAACAAAAATCTGTTAGAAGTAGGACTCGAACACGGGACTTCGCGCTATTGTACCTTTCACGCTCAAATTCTTACCAACTGTGCCAATTCATTTATTCGAAACAAAATGACATTTGTAAATATGTGAGGGCAAATTTTGGGGTATGACAGCTGCCCCTGTTCAATTATCTTAAACCTGAAGATGTAGAGTGGTTTGTGTGCCAGTCGGTATCTGAAGGTGGAAGATGATTGAACACAAGAATACCAAGAAATTTGCCCTATTTGAAGTAGGGACTTTTGTCGGAGATGGGCTTGTAGATGCCATCTGGTAGTTGTTGGAGTATGGATTGTTGCAAAATTTCTGCTTTTGTTGTCTTTTTTTTTTTTGAATGTTGAGGAACCGTCAAAGGTATCGACTCAAATCTGTGTTGGGTTATTTAAGGAACCGTCAAAGGTATCGACTTAAATTTGAAGCATATTGTTGAGGCACCGTCAAAGGTATCGATTCAGATATGCAGACAGATTGTATAAGGAACCGTCAAAGGTGTCGACTTATATCTGAAGTGTGTTGTTAAGGAACCGTCAAAGGTATCGACTTAACTTTTGAAACATATCATTGAGGCACCGTCAAAGATATCGACTCAGATATGCAGATAGATTGTATAAGGAACCGTCAAAGGTATCGACTCAAATCTGTAGTATGTCGTTAAGGAACCGTCAAAGGTGTCGACTTAACTCTTGATGTGGGTTGTTAAGGAACCGTCAAAGGTGTCGACTTAACTTTGAAGCATATCATTGAGGCACCGTCAAAGGTATCGACTCAGATATGTAGATAGATTGTATAAGGAACCGTCAAAGGTGTCGACTTATATCTGAAGTGTGTTGTTAAGGAACCGTCAAAGGTATCGACTTAACTTTTGAAACATATCATTGAGGCACCGTCAAAGATATCGACTCAGATATGCAGATAGATTGTATAAGGAACCGTCAAAGGTATCGACTCAAATCTGTAGTATGTCGTTAAGGAACCGTCAAAGGTGTCGACTTAACTCTTGATGTGGGTTGTTAAGGAACCGTCAAAGGTGTCGACTTAACTTTGAAGCATATCATTGAGGCACCGTCAAAGGTATCGACTCAGATATGTAGATAGATTGTATAAGGAACCGTCAAAGGTGTCGACTTATATCTGAAGTGTGTCGTTAAGGAACCGTCAAAGGTGTCGACTTAACTCTTGACATATTAAGGAACCGTCAAAGGTATCGACTTAATACTTGAAAATAGATTGTTAAGGAACCGTCAAAGGTGTCGACTTAACTCTTGTAAATGGAGATAGTGGTATCCTGAAAAGTAGAGGTTAGTTTTCTTTATGCCATGTCATGATGCATGCAATGTGTTTGTGTGACGGGATTCTCAAAATAAATGAGGACCTCGTATGTTATGTATGCAATTGTCGCGCTGTTTTATGTATTATGTATGAACGTGTACTGCAATTTGTATGAATATGTTTATGACATGTGATATGTGAATATGATTCATGTTGTCTTGATTGAGAAAATAAATCTCTGTATCTTTGAAGATGTTCAGCTGGGGATTTACGGTTTCTGCTTGGGGATGATCAGTAATTTGATGTACCCTGATTTAGAGATATAAATGGACCATGTTGAAGAAGAGCAACTTGTTGGAGAAATAATAGTGTCGAAGATGTAAACTCTGTTGGGGAGTCATGTCTTTGTCGGGACGAGCACATTTGAAGATATCTTCTTAATGATTACTCTGAGGGGATATGATCTTCTGGCTCTGTGGGGAGATGCGGGTGTCTTGAAAGTTGCCCCCAGTATCATAGTTATTTACTACTCGATTCAGGACACGCTACTGAGTATTGATCGAAATGTTGAACTGGACTTGCATAGATTTGCCCCAGTTAACAGGAACTTTGGGAAGATTCGCCTCACGAGGTCTTTGTGAGATGTACACTATGGGCAATATGCCCCCAGTAATCATAGGCTCATGACAATGTCTCGCGTTGATTGGGGAGTAGCTTTAGATATGCTCGGATGCATGCCCCTGATTGTTCGACCATTCATGAGAGAGTCTCGGAATCTCGACTTGATTGCCTCAGATTGATTGGGCCAAACGCGTCATGCCCCTTGTATACGTAAGAGACATGGCTTCTTGGAGTAATTTTGTTTTGTCGGGATAACTTTCAGTCATTAGTTGTACTCTGTGCAAGTTCTTTCTGATGCTAACATTTGAAATTATGTAGCAGGATATGTTTAATAATGTATTCGTGAGATGCAATGCATACGTTTGTCTCGAGTTTTTGAAAAAACATTAAAACCGAAGATGTAGAAGCGTGATATTTGTAAAAACATGCTATTTGTAACAATGTGATGTTTGTAAAAGAGAAATATCAACTCAGCATTTTAGGTAAACCTTAAGGAGTCGGGATACCTTTGTTATGACAGTATGCTTTCGAACTAACCATGCTTCAGTTAGGACTTTCAAGGGTTGTAACGTGGCTTGGTTCACGGTTTAAGAAGCAAGGGATAATGGCTCAAAATTTAATTATACCCATTCCCTTTTTCGTGATGTTCTTCAGTCCTAAGCTCAGTTGATTCGTCTTATGCATTCAGATTCCAAGAGACTTTTGGATTTACACCTTTGGTAATGACGATGGTTCACGAGCAAAGAGAACTTTTGAGACGGTAGTCACTTCCTTCTTTTAGTAGTCACAGCATTGTGTTGTTCAGGAATTTATTGACTTCTCTTTTTTTGTCTTTTTGATATCCCTAACTTTTGCCTGAACTGTTTATTTTGAGTTTACAGTCAGCGGGATGCCTTGATTTTTGCCTAAGTCATCTTTTTGATTTTTGACTTAGCAGGCTTTTCTTTGTATATATGTTTTTTCCATCATTTTTCTTTTTGAAAGATACTGACTGCCTTGTTTGATGATTGATGAACCGTCATTGTCTTTTGGTTGACATCTCCAACACTTCTTTGATGTGTGCGGATGAACGCTTGTGATTGAAACCTTTGTTGAAAGGTGTACTGAATGATTCTCTTAAAATAGAATGCACAGCCAAATTAACTGAGAACTACCATGCCCCAGGTTATGATCAAGGGTTTTAATTAGTACAAGAAAGAAACTTCTACTTCTTAGGCTCAAAGGGGTTGACGAGGGATTAACATCCTTATATCTCCACTGTTTAGGAATTGAAATAATGCCTGTACATCGTCAGCATAGTCCGCTCAAAAGCATACTGTATGAGGCTGCGGTATCGTTTTCGTCATCCTCCCTCAAAAGGCATACAACTTTAGCAGGAGTTGAGTATCACAAAAACATATGCAGAATAAAGACATAATTTAAAATGAGTGATAACGAAATAATTTATTCAAGACAAACATATGCAATGTACTGATGATGATTATTAAAACAGATAATGTCTATCATGAGTCAAATGTTTAAACAAACAGAAAAAGAAACTTGCAAATGAAAGTAGATCAAATGATCCAAAAGTTGGTCTGTCTAGACGTCAATCAATCTTGTCATGACTAGCATAGGAGCGGTGATCACCACAGGAGTTTCGAAAGGGTTGAATTTGATTTCCCCGTTGTCGATTAGATCTTGAATCTTATTCCTCAATGTCCAGCAATGGTTCTTGTAATGTCCAGGAATGTTGGAATGGTATGCGCACCTTGCATTGAGTTTATAGCCAGAGGTGTTAGAATTCTTAAGAGGGTCCCTCAGAGTAATCAATCCGATCTTCAACAGATGTTGTAATGCTTGAGCCAATGATATGTTGATTTTGGTGAATTGACACTTGGGTACGTCTGGCTTTCTTCGTTGTTGTGGAACTGGTGTAGAGATTCAGAGTATCCGGGGTTCGAGCTTCTGGAATGTATCTAGCGTAGGACATCAGAACGAGTTATTCATTAAACCATATCTGAAGAGGTATGCCAGAATGAGCTACCCATTAGACCATGTCTGATGAAGGATACCAGAACGAGTCGTACATTAGACCATATCTGTTGGAATGTCCGAACGAGTCATACATTGGACTATATCTGTTGAGAAATATCAGAACGAGTCATACATTAAACCATATTTGATGAGGGATAGTAGAACGAGTCGCACATTAGACCATATCTGTTGGAATGTCAGAACGAGTCATACATTGGACCATATCTGAGGGAGGATATCAGAACGAGTCATACATTAAACCATATCTGATGAATAATGCCAGAATGAGTCATACATTAGACCATATCTGACTGAAGATACCGGAACGGGTCATACATTAGACCATATCTGATAGGTAATGCTTGTTTGTTAGAGTCGAAGTTTTGAAATGTAAAAGGGCTTGTCAGGATGGATCTCCAGCTCGATTATATCTGAGAGGAATGATTGTCAAGGCGGAACCTGAAAACAAAGTTAGAAATATGCAATGTCATGAATGCAAATGAAATGTTTTCAAGGATCTATAGGAAATTTAGTTAGCAACATTTAGAAAATGATTTGGTTGCGTCTTTGTTTGAAGAACTCTGATTTTTGGATGTTCTTCTATGGGAATCAAGCTCACCATATCCAGTGGGTCATAGCCTCTGATTCGGGATATTCTGAATTTGAAGGTACCTGGCTAGAGGAAAATAAATCCTCTTGCCCCTTGATAGGTACAGTGTCTCTGAAATGGAAGGTATGTGGCGAGAGGAAAGTAAATCCTCTTGCCCCTTGATAAGAGTTCAGTCCTTGATAAGAGCACCTGGAATTGTGCGCCCTAAATCCCTAAGATCCTTGAAAGGGTTAGTTAAATCATGTTATGCTTATGATGTCATGATGTCATGTGAATGTAATGCATCAGGCAAAACATAAGGTGATAAGGACAAACAAGTCCTACAAGAAAACCTGCAAGAGAGCCAAAAGGTTAGTAGCAAGCACAGACAAGTCACACAAGTGTCCTTAGGATTAAAGGCTTGCGTGGAGTTCGTAGGTAAATACCCTCCCCACTGAAGTTAAGTTGGTTCAACCTGTCCTAGAATAGTAACCGGGTTCTATGGTGCTCATATCCCTGATCTTTCTCGCGGGCATTGTCTCAACATGGCACTCGATCGGCCAGCCAAAAACATCCCTTGAGTCTAATCTCAATGAGTGTAGCATCGAGTATCAACCGGCTTTAGTCAGGAATCCAAAGCCAGCCATCTCGCTACTTCTTATAAGCCAAAGTCAAGTTCGACTAAAGTTCTAAGGGCGAATTAGTGCTCATGACACCACGCGGTAGCCAAATGTCTCCTCGATCAAATTCAAGGGCCATCAGGACAAACCAAAGTGTCACACTAACAGTGGCCACCAGTTCAACCATAACGATACATGTCGTACAGTCTCCCTGGTCTCATGCCACATACCTAAGGTACTCAGATCCGGGTTAGGATCTTTCACACAACAGAATACCCAAAACAGCCCTGCAAAAGTAAAGCAAGCAAAACAAACAATAGAAAACATTTAAGTGAATCCTAAACTTTTAAGGTAACCCCTCTTAATCGAAAAATCCCCAGTAGAGTCGCCAGTTCTGTAATACGGTGAACTGACTTTTTATTAATCGGAATGTCGCGGTAAGCAAGAGTCGCCACCGACTTTTATTTTATCCAAACAATATTCGGAAAGGCAAAAAGAAACAGAAAAAAACCTTTTTAAAGAAATCTAAGTTCGGGGGGTAATTTATGCAAAGGGAAGGTGTAAGGCACCCTTTGCATCCATGGCTTTCCATGGGCTCTTAATTGCTTTGCTTGCTCGTTTGTTTAGAAAACGTAGATGAAAGAGATAGGGACTTTAGCTCGTAAATGAGCGTAGCCCTTTTGAAAAATTATGAGAAAGAATATAATGAAAGTTTGAGCATTGCAAGGCAATTAGGGGCAATTACCTTAAACTCAGATAATAGGTCTCTTTTTAGCCTTTCAGAATGAAAGGGTCTATCCTTGCCATAAGAGGGCAGGAAGCCTTTCGTTTGGAGGTTGAAGGGTCATCGAAGCATCCTTTGCCATAAGACTGTCCCATGCCATAGAAGGGCAGGTAGTCTAAGGCAAGGATCAGAATAAGCCATTTTTCGTTATGCAACCAGAAGATACCTCAGCCTTTTTCCGTAGGCAACTTCCGAGGGTCGAGGTCATATTGTGTATCGAAGGCAGCATCATTTAGGGTCGTATGACCTTTGATTATCGAGGCAGCATGGCTGAGGTATCCTCATATTCGAGGGACATGGTTTATTCTGCAAAAAACACAAAGGCAACAGGCAGCAGGCAACAGGCAACAAGGCAACAGAGAGGTTACCCCAAAAGGGTGCGTGTGTGCAACAATCACGTGGTTCAATTCAGTTATTTATCTTGTAATTAATTATCTACATTGATTTAAGGCTTGCACTCCCTAAGATTACTAACCACGCAGTAATATAAAGCAATAAAGGGGGCGGGAAATTGTAACCAGCGGATCCCTTATCAGGGTTTAACACAAGTAATAATAATAAAAGGCATAAAATAAAATGAGGTTTAGGGTTACCAATGACGTAGCTTTGGCAATTGATAAACCTGAAAAGGAGGAAGAACAAAGAGGCAAAGTACAGTGAGTGCATTATCAAATTCGAGGGCAAACCTCATTAACTACAAAAGAAAACAGGATAATAAATTAAAAATAGAATAGGGAGAAGGTACTTAGCTTGGCATTTGCCTGACAGGGTTGAGGGCAAGGGTTTGCCAGAAGCATCGACTCTGACCATCAGGAATGAGCAAAGAAACAAATAAGGCGTGAGTGTATTATCAGATTCGAGGGCAAAGGGATTAACCCTAAAAATAAAGAATAAATAAATATAAAAATAATAGTTAAAAAAGTGAGGGTACTTAGCTTTTGATCTGATATGGTGCGTAGTCGGACGAACCATGATGATAACCCTGAAAAATTAGTTTTGGTTCATTGTGGCAGCCTTTGAGGGTGCATGGTAAACCTTCAGCTTTGTGTGCGTTAGATCTGGATGGTAGGAGATTGAGGATGAATTTGCGAATATTCGCAAGAATAGTTCAACAGCTCGAATGTACCTCGCAATAAACAAAAAAACAAAAAAAAATGGTAGGGAAATAGCAAGGAATATGGTAAAATACGAACAATTAAAGAACAATATTTACAAAGAGAAATCTAAAAATAATTCATATTAAATTATAAATAAAAGAAACATAAGCACTAGTTAAAACAAAATCTTTTTATATTTTTAATAAAAAAGATGGAGTAGAAAACTCACGCTCCCAACTTTTATTTTTTGTTTTATTTGGATTTTGATATATTTTTTTTTTTTTAAAAAAAGACTAATAAACTAATGCCATAACAAAACAAAAATTTAACATATGAGAATCAAATCCTCATCGTCTCTCTTTATTCCAATGTGTTATTTTATGTTCTATTTCTAATTTATTAAGACAACCAAACAAATAAATATTATTAAAGAAAGGAAATTAGTGATATCAATTCTAAAACATGAAGGGCAGTACCATCTTTTCCTTTTCTTAACCTCGGCTCGCTCTCTTTCTGGTATCAAACTACAGTTTTCTTTTTCTTTTCTCAAATTAAAACAACATAACAACACTTTTCACAATCAAGAATATCATCCATTCAACAAAATCAAACAAGTATCAAAATCAAATCATAGGTAGCAAATGGAGTTACCGGATCTGAGAGTGATAGGGTCGGCGGCTTGTGTGTGAACGTCGATGTTGCTGGAGGGTTGCCGTTTGGCCGTTTTGGAACGGTGGATGGAGTTGCGTTTCCGGTGGTTCGACGGCGGAGACGACGAATTGCGACGATGTATTGATGAATTAAAGATGTTGTTTGAGATGATGTTCTGGTGATGAGTCAATTTGTGTGGATCGTGATTCTTTGCGTGTCGCACCGATTGTTGTTCTTTTCTGCAAACAAAATACACAAACATCTTTGTACAATATTGTGAGATTTAATGGTTTCAAATGTTTGGTCTTGTAATCTGGCTATTGTTCTATTGCTGAATATGAAATTTCCTGCAGGTTTGTGGTGGAGATTTGAAGAGTGTTTTGGCGTGGTGCTGATTTCGGTGTTCTCCCGATCTCGTTTTCCTTTTCTTTTTTGATATTCTTTCTCCACCTGTAAATAAACAACAAAGCTATCAATAACAATAACAACAACAAGAATGATGTTATTCTCAATTCTTTTTTCTCTGTTTTGATTTATCTTTGGTGGATCGGGAATAATAAATTTGTGGTTCTTCTTCTTCCTGCACAACAGACAAAGACAATAATACACAATAAAAATAGAGATGAGATTCGGTTGATGTTGTTCTGATCGGTTTCGTCGGTGTTGTGTTGAATACTGCTGCGTTTGATAAAAGAGAATATGAAGGTGAGTTTGGAATTTTAGGCAAAAACCGAATGTGTGAGAGTGAGGGTTAGGATTAGTGATGTTGTTTTTTTGCGTCCATCCCCCCCTGTCGAATAGGGTTTTTGTCCCTTTTATAAAAATATAAAATTAGGTTAAAACCTAGTGGACCATAATTAATTAAAAATAACCAAAAGCCCAACAAATAGAACTATCTTAATTGAGTTTTATGATTATATTTAACTAATTAAAAAACTAATCTAAAATGTAAAAAGGCGTGGAGTTTATAATCTCTTTTATTTTATAAAAAAAAGGTGAAAAAGCTATGGCAATTAATTAGGAATAAAAAAACAATTTTTTTGTGATTTTAAGAAAAAAGTAATTTAAAACGGAAATTAAGTTAGTAACAAAAATCTGTTAGAAGTAGGACTCGAACACGGGACTTCGCGCTATTGTACCTTTCACGCTCAAATTCTTACCAACTGTGCCAATTCATTTATTCGAAACAAAATGACATTTGTAAATATGTGAGGGCAAATTTTGGGGTATGACAAACTCAAATTCAAAAAAGTCGCAAAAGTGAGCAGCATCAATCTGTAGGGGCAGTTCTGATCTCCGCATCTGCACCTCCAAAAGATCAACAGCCAAAATATACGCATCGACCAGATGCACCAAGAAGAAATTTCACCAAAATCAACATGCCAATTTCTCAGGCATTGCAGCACTTGCTAAAAGCAGATCTGATCACCTTAAGAGGTCCTCCAAGGAATGTCAACACTTCCTCTCTGAATTATCGCCCTGATGCGACATGTGCCTATCACTCAAACTGTCCAGGACATGACGCAGATCACTGCTGGGCCCTGAAAAATAAAATACAAGATATGATAGATGCTGGTGAAATTGAGTTCGATCCTCCAGAAACTCCAAATGTCATCACCGCACCTATGCCAAAGCATGACAAAACTGTCAACGCTATCCTGGACACTGTTTACATCTATGATGTGAACGAATTATCAACTCCACTCTGCGAAGTCAAAGGAAAGCTAATCCGAGCTGGTTACTTCCCAGGGTGTGACCCCGACTGCTTTTATTGCTCATGCCTGCCCAATGGTTGTGAAAATCTGAGGATGGGAATTCAAAAATGGATGGATCGCCGTATCATTATGTTTGAGAGGCTCCCTTCTATGAACGTGCTGTGCGAAGTCTTTGCAAACGGGATAAGAATAGAGGATGCCTCAGTGATCTCCAGCTTACCATTCAAAATCTCTGCTAAGGCTCCATTCAAAATTTCTGCTACACTCAAATTGGCATCAGTAGTCATTGCTAGTCCAACTCCATTTCCATACTCCTCAGACAAAGCTGTCCCATGGGGATATGACGCTAATGTTTACATTCATGGAGTTAAGCAGAGTACCTCGACTGAAGAGACCGCAAAGTTAACTACTCCAACTGTGGGTAATATTGTGGGTACCAGCAAGATCACGAGAAGTGGAAGAATCTTTTCACCAGAAATTTCTCCAAATGTTGCTGCTGGTCCAGTCCGAGTCCCAGTTCCTAATCAAAATGTCAACGCTCGAGGCAAAGAGCCACAAGTTGAACAAATTCAAACCCCGGTGGAGATCACTGCTGAGGATCCATCAAAGCAAGAAATGGAGGAAATATTGAAAATCATCTGCAAAAGTGATTACAATATTGTTGAGCAACTGGGGCACACTGCTTCAAAAATCTCAATGCTATCTCTGCTAAAATATTCAGAAGCTCATGCCAAAGCTCTGATGAAGTTCCTAAAAGCTGCGCACGTGCCTCAAGAGATCTCAGTCGACCAATTTGAGAATTGTGTTGCCAATCTAACCGTGAGCAATGGTCTCGGTTTCTCTGATGTGGATCTAACCCCTGCTGGAAAAAATCACAACAAAGCCTTACATATCTCCATTGAATGTAATGGCACCACTCTATCTCATGTGCTAGTAGATAACGGTTCTTCTCTGAACGTGTTACCGAAAACAGTACTAGAAAAGCTTGACTTCGAAGGAATTGTGTTACAACCAAGCGATGTTGTGGTAAGAGCCTTTGACGGGTCAACCAGAACGGTATACGGAAAAGTGAATCTCCCAATCAGAGTGGGTTCTCAAATCTTTGATTCTGTCTTTTACGTAATGGAAATTCACCCAGCCTACTCCTGTTTACTTGGACGCCCTTGGATACATGGGGCAAACGCTGTAACTTCTACCCTGCATCAGAAGTTAAAATATCCAGTAAAAGGAAAGATTGTCACAGTCTATGGCGAAGAGGAATATGTGGTTAGTCACCTAAGCAATTCCAAATATGTCTAGTTGGAGGACGAATTCATCGAAACTCCATGCCAATCATTTGAGGTGGTCTCTCCAGATGTCTCTACCACCAAGCATATTCCTGCTACTCCAACTACAACTATGGCTTCTCTCAAAGATGCCA
Organism: Vicia villosa; assembly: GCF_029867415.1. NCBI lineage: Eukaryota > Viridiplantae > Streptophyta > Magnoliopsida > Fabales > Fabaceae > Vicia > Vicia villosa. The sequence continues at coordinate 808,955 of NW_026705121.1, forward strand.
AAGCCATGATTGAACAGGGTGATTGCACAGTATGGGGACAGCTTCCCGATATACCCTACAAATCTGACAAGCTAGGTCTGGGCTATGATAGTGAAAATCAAAAGAATGATCAAAGTCCTCGTTCTGGAGGATTAATGTCACACTTCGTCAGCCAAGAAGTAAACGCTATTGAAGATGAAGGAGTGTTCTTGAACCATATCATTCAGCCATATCCAGATGAAATTCCACCCATTTCCATGGGAATGTGGGATGTTGTTCAAGAACCAAACGGCGGGTATAATTATCAGTATGCCGAACCTCAGAATTCTTATATTGCTATGGAGGACCTTACCCCGACTGGATGGGGTGATGAAGTTGGAAATGATCAAATTTTCACAAGTCCCGCCACTGAGCAATATCAAAATCCACCCAAAGAAGTATGGGACACGCTAGGAGAACCCAGCGGCAAATATGACTATATGGTGAAATATTCCGCTCCTCCGAGCTCACAAATTGCTATGGAGGACATTGTCCCAACTGGATGGGATGAACATTACGATGACAATTTCGCTCTTGAAAAAGCCAGGGAAATACCAAATAACGAGGGTTACTTTCTGTCAGCATACACTCCTCACCAAGATGCACAAGTCTCTATTCAAGACATCATCCCGACTGCATGGGACGGCCTTATCGAGCATCTCGCTCAGCCAACAGAGATATCTCAGCCTGGGCTCTCGTATCCAGCAGAGTATATCCCTTATCCCGAAGGATCACCGGCTCATTTTCCCACCAATGAAATCAATGCTGTGGGAGATGAAAAAGACAACTGCAACTGGAACAGCTGGGTACCCCCTGCTCACAACAGTGGATTGAACAACTGGAAAGCTGAGGATGTGATCTCCTTTGACCAGGAGTAAATGCCATTTCCTGTTTTCTTTGTGTATAATGTGCAAAGATAAAAGTGGTTCCTGAACAATCGAACCATGAGCTTGAAAGCCGTGTGCCTTAGCACACCGGTCCTTCTATAAGGGCTTATCATATCATGATCATATGCATTCAATAAAATCATGGGACGCTTGCATATTTAAATTTTGTGATCCTTTTTCCTTCTTTCTTCGCTTTCAAATAGCTATGTTTTTTCTTCACACATACTCACATAATTAACTTGCAGATTCACATACACTCTGGATCCAGTCAACAACGATTCTGCTATTGCCCGTCATGACTTTGAAAATCCGATCTACCAAACTGAGGAAGAAAGTGAGGAAGATTGTGAAGTGCCAAGAGAACTTGCAAGGCTGCTAGAACAAGAAAACAAGGCCATACAGCCTCACGAGGAGCTAATTGAGGTCATCAACTTGGGCAGCAACGAAGAAAAGAAAGAAGTCAAAATAGGGGCTGATTTAGAACACAGCGTCAAGCAAAGACTGATTCAAATGCTGCGAGACTACGTCGAGATATTCGCCTGGTCCTATGAGGATATGCCAGGCCTTGACACGGACATTGTAGTTCATCGCCTACCAATCAAAGAAGGTAGCATTCCAGTCAAACAGAAACTACGAAGAAGTAGGCCTGATATGTCAAAAAAGATCAAAGACGAGGTTGAAAAACAATTCAATGCCGGATTCCTAAAAGTTGTAAGTTATCCTCCTTGGATAGCTAACATCGTCCCTGTACCTAAAAAAGATGGGAAAGTCAGAATGTGCGTAGACTACAGAGATCTGAACCGGGCAAGCCCCAAAGATGATTTCCCCCTACCACACATCGATGTACTGGTTGACAATACCGCACAATGCAAGGTATTCTCCTTTATGGACGGATTCTCAGGGTACAATCAAATCAAGATGGCACCCGAAGATATGGAAAAAACAACCTTCACAACACCCTGGGGAACCTTTTGCTACAAAGTAATGCCCTTTGGTCTGAAAAACGCAGGAGCAACCTACCAACGTGCAATGGTAGCGCTATTTCATGATATGATTCATCAAGAAATAGAGGTATATGTCGATGACATGATTGCAAAATCCAACACCGAGGAAGAACATTTGGGTCATTTACACAAGTTGTTTGACAGACTCAAGAAATACAAGTTGCGATTGAACCCAAATAAGTGTACCTTTGGAGTAAGATCCGGCAAACTCTTAGGTTTCATCGTCAGCAGCAAAGGTATTGAGGTTGATCCCGCCAAGGTTAAAGCCATTCAAGAAATGCCTATACCTCGTACTGAGAAACAAGTCAGAGGATTCTTGGGACGTCTAAATTACATTGCCCGATTCATTGCCCACATGACTACTACTTGTGTGCCGATCTTCAAACTGTTGAAGAAAGATCAAGTGGAAAGGTGGAATGACAAATGCCAATTAGCCTTTGACAAAATCAAAGAATATCTCCAAAAACCTCCAATCTTGTTGCCACCTGTGGAAGGCAGACCTCTGATAATGCACCTAACTGTGTTAGAAGACTCAATGGGGTGTGTGCTAGGACAACATGACGAATCCGGCCGAAAGGAGCACGCAATCTACTATCTTAGCAAAAAGTTTACCGATTGTGAAACAAGATACTCACTACTCGAAAAAACTTGTTGTGCCTTAGCTTGGGCAGCTCGCCGACTAAGACATTACATGCTAAATCACACCACTTTCCTAATCTCCAAGATGGATCCCATCAAATACGTGTTCGAAAAACCTGCTCTCTCTGGAAGAATAGCAAGATGGCAAATGATCTTAACAGAATATGACATTCAATACACTTCACAAAAAGCAATCAAAGGAAGTGTGGTAGCTGATCATCTGGCTCATCAAGCAGTGGATGATTATCAAGCATTGAACTTTGACTTCCCAGACGAAGACATTATGCTAGTCAATGACTACAAACAACCAGGACCAGAAGAAGGATCCGAGCCAGGATCCCGGTGGACTATGGTTTTTGACGGAGCTTCTAATGCACTTGGCAATGGCATCGGAGCTGTGATCATTTCCCCCGCAGGAAGTTACACACCATTCACTGCCAGGTTATGCTTCAATTGCACTAACAATATAGCCGAATACGAAGCATGTATTCTGGGTCTCAAAGCTGCAATTGATCTAAGAATCAAATTCCTAGAAGTCTACGGAGACTCGGCCTTGGTAATCTACCAAGTCAAAGGGGAATGGGACACAAAGCACCCAAATCTAATTCCTTACAAAGAATATGTGCTGAGTTTGATTCTTTACTTCGAAGAAATCACTTTCGAACATATCCCACGCGAGGAAAATCAACTAGCTGATGCTTTAGCTACCATGTCCTCCATGTTCAAAGTCAGGTGGGACAACGAGGCGCCTATGATCACCATCTACAGACAAGACGAACCATCCTATTGCAATGAGATCAATACCGAAGGAACCGAGGAAAAACCATGGTTCCATGAGGTAAAAAGATATCTCGAAGCTCAGGAGTACCCTGAAGGGGCATCCATTAACGACAGAAAGTTTCTAAGGAGATTTGCTGCCAAATTCTTTCTAAGCAATGGAACCCTATACAAACGCAACCATGATTCAACTTTACTTCGCTGTGTAAACAAGAAGGAAGCAGAACAGATCATGGAAGAAATACACAATGGTGCCTTCGGTACTCATTCCAGTGGACATACAATGGCTAAAAAGATCCTGAGAGCAGGTTATTACTGGTCTACCATGGAAACAGACTGCCATCATCACTCCCGAACATGTCACAAATGCCAGATATACGCTGACAAAGTACATGTACCTCCAGTTCCATTAAGCGTCTTGACGGCTCCTTGGCCTTTTGCAATGTGGGGTATTGATATGATTGGAGAAGTCAAACCTACTGCCTCCAACGGACATCGCTTTATCCTGGTCGCTATTGACTACTTCACAAAGTGGGTAGAAGCAGCTTCATTTGCTTCTGTCACCAAAAATGTGGTAGCCCGGTTCATCAAATACAATCTCATTTGTCGGTATGGCATCCCTGAACGGATTATCACGGACAATGGCACAAATCTGAACAACAGAATGATTACTGAACTTTGCACACAGTTCAAGATCAAACATCATAATTCTTCTCCATATCGACCAAAGATGAACGGCGCGGTGGAAGCTGCCAACAAGAACATCAAGAAAATCATACAAAAAATGACAGTAACCTACAAAGACTGGCATGAGATGTTACCTTTTGCTCTTCATGGTTATCGCACATCTGCGCGTACTTCAACAGGGGCAACTCCATTCTCCTTAGTCTATGGTATGGAGACAGTTCTTCCAATTGAAATTCAGATTCCTTCCCTAAGGATTATGAAAGAAGCCAATCTAGACGAAGACGATTGGATTCAAACACGGTTGGACCAGATAAACTTGATTGATGAGAAAAGGCTCGCAGCTATTTGTCATGGTCAGCTATACCAAAAGCGTATGATCAAAGCCTTCAACAAAAAAGTCAAAAGTCAAGCATACCAAACTGGTGGCTTGGTTGTCAAACGCATCATCTTACCACAAGGTGATCCCAGAGGCAAATGGACTCCCACCTACGAGGGACCCTTCATAATCAAGAAAATATTCTCCGGCGGAGCCATGTTGCTTACCACCATGGATGGTGAGGATTTCCCACACCCTGTGAATGCTGACATAGTCAAAAAATACTTCTCTTAAAAAGAAAAAAAAAACAGCTCGCTAAGTTGAAAACCTGAAAGGGCAACTTAGGCAAAAATGAGCGTCTCGGTGGATTGAAAACCCGAAAGGGCGGTCCAGGCAAAAATTAGAGACTAAACAAATACTATCCCGGTAGGCTGAAAACCTGAAAGGGCGGCCTAGGCAAAAGTTAGGGAATGAAGCATACAACTGTGTTCCGTTCAGCTGCCTACTCACCATCAAGATTCAACCCCTCAAAGACACCGATCAGTCCAATCACTTTCTTCCAACAAGTGAGGGATGAGATGCTCGAAGACAGATTGGCAATAGCAGAGTTGAAACTTGACTGGATCATTTTCACATAGCTATTTATCTTCATAAATATTTTTCAAAACTTTCTGACAGTTTCCTACTTCTAGGATTGTTGTCTCCCTGTGCTAACCCGCCTATCATGGCTCTTTTCAATGCAGCTCTTTCAAAAATCACTATTTTCACTTTTTCTGTTTAAATACGTAAGCATCCCAATGATAATTTTGAATGAACATATGCATTTGAATATGATTGATGTTTACCAGGAAAAACAGGAATGGCATTCAGGAAATGTCCCGATCATCTGGACATCATTCCATCAGAAGGAAATCACCAAGAGAAACGCATTTCTCAGCAAATTCCTCAAAAAGATTTTCTCTTCAAAAGAAGTCTTATTCCCCAGCAGGGTTGTTCCAGATTACTATCTTCAGAAGGTGTGATCCCCGCACCCGGACTTGGTCAGATAGTGCATCGGAGGATTATGCATCTTCCTCATTCCCATTTGAAAGGACATCAGAACTTCCAGTTACCTTTGGTTCCCCAAGCAGTAGTCAAAGATCCTTCAACGGGATACCCGGGTTCTCAAAGAATTTCCCCAGACGAGGGTACTCAAGCAAGACAAAAGATCATCAACGATCACAATACATTCATGTCCAGCTGACTAGCGGGAATTTATTTTTCCAACTAGAAGCTTGACATTCATCACATCCATACATTACACATTCACATACATTCATGCATCATACATTCATACATCATATTTATGCGCATATTCATACACAACATAACATGCATATTTCTCCGGGAATATCTCACATTTACATGCATCATAAACATTGCATATCACTAACTTGATTTTTCAGGTAGGCAGATATCTTCAACAAAGATGTTCTCAATCACATGCCGTGTTCACCTGAATTCCATGAACGGTTCTCTCAGATATAATCAAGCCGAAGATTCATTCTGATCACTTATCAACTCAAAAACAAACATTGCAGATCTAAAGCGATACCTCAGACGGTTCCAGAACGATCTAACGTTGCAGATCTAAAGCGATACCTCAGACGGTTACAGAACGATCTAACGTTGCAGATCTAAAGCGATACCTCAGACGGTTCCAAAAACGATCTGACATTGCAGATCTAAAGCTGATACCTCAAACGGTTCCACAATGATCAACTTCCAAAATCTAAAAAACTTTGGACAAGTTCCGTAACGATTATCTTCCAAGACTTAAAGCGGTAACCTTGGACGGTTCCAAAAATAGTCAAACAAAGACTTTCAAATCCTTCATCAAGATATAATCAATGGATTCATTCTGATGAACAAACGATCAACACATTTACCAGGTGGCATCTGAAAGCCCATCTCAGGTAATGTTTCAATCTGCCAACAACATTTCGCAGACGACATTCAAATGCAACTTCCAACATCTCTTCTGATCAAGGTAAGTGCAAATTTTCAGGGCATCTAAATATTCAATCATCTTCTACCTTCAGATTTCAGACAATCTCTTCAGGTTTAAGAAGATTGAATAGGGGCAACTGTTATACCCCAAAATTTGCCCACATATTTTTCAAGAAAACTCCAATCTGAAAATTAAGGGTCTCATATAATCATGGATTTTTATTTCAACAAATATCCTGACATATGAAATACTTAGTTTTTAGAATTTTTCTTATACAGTAATTTGGCTTGCAGTCGAATTTATTCTTACGCAAACGCCAAATACTGTTTATTACCTCACACATGCTATTTATTTACAGATAAATAGTACTGACACAATTGGTACAGAGTTAAATCTTTTTGCAGGCGCAGAATCAGGAAACTCAGACTGTACTGGTAACAAGTAGATTATTACTATATTTTGTTTCCCACTAATTTTTGTACTATATTCCATTATTTTCAAAAATCTTTTCAAATCTCTTTTTCAAAAATCAAATCTCTCCTTTTTCCAACACTATCATACTCTTTCTTTCAAATCTTACTTCCACTCAAATTTTCCTTTTGTACGAAATCACATCATTCCCCAACGTCTCTTTCCTTCTTTCCATTCTATAAATACCTCTCATTTTCTTCCATAAAATCTCACATCAAATTCCAATTCATCTTTCAAATTCCTATCTCATATCTATTTTCTCTTCTTCCCTAACAAGAATGGCAAAGTGGATAGAGACACTGTTTCTTACAGTCATCACCATTGCTACGGTGATCATGACTTTCTTCTGCCTGCATAGTCCTGAGGAGTGTGGACCTGCAATAGTTGCACTCCCAATCATCTACATGTTATTGTTCATAGCATGGGTCATTAATCGTCATTCTTAAAATTTGCCGTATTTCTTATTTCTTAAATATACCGTTTATTCGTCGTACTGTTCAATATAGTATGTAATATTTGTACTGTCAGTATTAAATGTTGTACTATTTGTCATAATATTGCTTAATTACTAAGATAATATTTTGTGTGTTTTCTGCCAGTCAAATATTCCTATTTCTGTGCATTAAATGATTTTCAGGGTTATTATCGGTAATTTTGCCCGCATACCGTAAATATTAGTTATTTATTATGTCTGTGTTTTTAACAAGTCATGTAAATAAACTTTCATCTTTCTCGTAAAACAAAAACAAAAAAAACAACAAAAAAGAAAATTAACTTTGACTGTTGATTTTTCACTCTAACTGCTGCATCAATACCTGAACAGTCAGTTGACAGCCAAACTGCTGGCAGTACAATTCTCAGTGTTTTGTGCCATCAATCAAATCAATCTTTCACAATTCAAAATTCCAAGATTTTTGTTCAAAGAAGTCTTCTGAATATCACATGATTAGCAGAGACTCAACACTGCACAAAAATCAGGTACGCTTAACTGTCTCCTACACAAACAGTCCCTAATCAGGGTTTTTCTTGTTTTTACAGGGGCAACAAGTTTTTGAGAGCTCAAATGGATTTCACATACATCCATATATCTCAAAGTACCATCATACAAATTTTCAAACTTCAAATCACTCAGACGCACCGTCAGCAGCTCAAACAGTCAACAGACGACCCGTTTGACCAAAAAAGTCAACAGACAGTCAAAAATGAAATTTTTTGTCAAAGTCCATATTTTGTCAAAGGATTCATCATTTGATCATTGGATGATCATAATTCATCAAGGAAAGATCAAAAATCAACAAAACCCTAAGATTCAAAATTAGGGTTTTTGCCTGAAAAGTCAACTCAACTTTGACTGATCATAACTCTCTCATCCTTCATCCAAAAAATTCAAACCAAAGCTTGTTTTGAAGGAAATTCAATTATCTTTCAAATGCCATTGATCCCATGATCATTGGATTCACCATTTGAAAAATATGACCAAAGACATTACAGGTCATTTTCAAAGTCAACAAAAAGACACTTTTTTCAAAAAGACACACAAGGAGCTTCAAAAATCATCTTGACATGAGACCAAAGACATTGGTTAGAGGACTCTTTGAGGTTTCTAAAAAGTGCAAGATCTCCTTCATATGACAAAAATTGAAGGATTTACACCTTGTTGAAGTTGGCTAAATTTTGGGAAAATACATAAAATCAACATTGCTCAAAAATGTATTTTTTCCAAATGGGGCCAAGTTTTCAGCATTCAAACATCATTTCCATGTTACTATGGGCCTCCCACGACCAAGACTAAGCCCATAACATTTTTCATCCATGTTTGTTTGATTTTTTCTTATTTTAAGATTAAATTAAAAAAAGAAATGCATGGATAAATGATAGCTTGCATTCCAAGCATGACTCATCAATGTGACTCATTCAACTCTGTCCCAAAGCAAAGTACAGCAGAGGAGAAGAGGAAAATCAAGCCATGGTGGCTTAAAGACAAAGCTACCAATGTTGAAAAAGTCAAGATTCCAAAAAAACTCATCAATGCTCTTGGCTTAGTTTCTAAGCACTCACATAGCTTATAAATAAGCTATCTTAGTTCAGCAAAGAAGAGGACACGAATTCAGAAGCATAGCATAGCATATAACACTTGTAATCACTTCAAAAAATTCAAAGAAAAACTCAAATTCGAATTTGTAATTTCAGTCCATTTCAATACAAACTAAGCATTCATACACCTTCCTTAAACATCACTGAAACTATCTCAATCAATTACAAGCCTTGAAGCTCACTGAATCGAGCTACACAGGTCAAAATTTGTTCAAACTAAAATCAATTCGTATCTGGTTATTCACACATGTTTAACAAGATGTAGACATACTATTGAGTTTGGTTTGAGGTGTAGATCATTTCTGGAAACTTAATTGAAGTTTGGACACGTATAAACGAAACTACCATTTTAGGGTTCATAGCTTCAAATTTAGGGCTTTCCAAATTAGGCAAAATTAGAAGTTCTAAATAGCACCATTAGATTCGTATGGACAAAACGAATTGAATGGTACCATCGCGCTAAATGTATGTGTGCGTTTGACCCTATTCGCTATTTTGCAGGTTTAGTAAGTAACCAATTACAGCGCTTTTGGTAAGAAAGCGCTATTAAAAGTCTTGTCTGAAGGTTGAAGACGAAGACGTGTCCCCCCCCCCTATTGGTTCTGACGCGCGCGCTTTTTTGAATATAACCCTTGGTTTCAGTGTTTTGCAGGCGTGTCATAAGTGATGTTCCCTCACCATCTGGACCATCTGATCTCATTTATGACTCATCCAACGCTCCAGATCACGCATGCACACCATGCTCCCTCACAAATTACCACACAGGATCAGTATCCTTTATTTCTATTTTATTTTCTATTTTTATTTTAATTTCTTTGTTAAATTAATTAAAAATAGTTTTAAAAATCCAAAAAATATTTTTAGACTTCTAAAATAATATACTATTTTATGAAATAAAAATATTTTATTTTTCTTCAAAATTTCAATATTTTGTATAATTAATTAGTATATATTTATATATTTGCTTTTTAATTATTCTAACCAATCAAAAAATCATAAAAAAAATTGTTCTTTGTGTTAAATATTGTTTATATATTATAAGCTAATTTTGTACATATTTTGAATAATTTTCTTCTTAAGTTTTAAATTATTTGTATAGTTATTTGCATAATTATGTTTTAATTAACTTAAATCAATTTCAAATCAATTTCAAAAATTCCAAAAAAAATTAGTTTTGTTTTAAAATTAATTAACAAATATTTTGTACATATTTTAAACTTAATTTCTAGGTTTAAATCAATTTTCATCTTTTTTCTTCATTTTAATTTAATTAATCATGCATTAATTATAATTAAAATAAATCATAAAAATCCAAAAACATGCCTTTTATTTTTCTTGCAATTTAAAATTCCTAGATAAATGTATAGGATGTCAAATTCATGTAAATAGGTTAGTTTACGTTTCCTGCACAATCGATGTAATAGCGTAGATTTACTTTCCGCACTTTACATTTCCGCACTTTAATTTCCAGCAAATATAAACTGCGTGTATGTCAAAGATAAAATTGAACCGTTAGATCACTAACTTCAAAGATAAAATATCTGAATCCAATCACAATCACACTTGCACCTCTTCAGGTAATCCTTTCTCATTCTTTCAAAATCAAAGTCAAATTCTACTGTTTTGAGTACAAAATCGAACCTTGCTTTTATATCCGGTGAAAGGATAGATTTTTAAAGGAAATAGGATAAAGACCTTACAACTCAGGGTAGACCTCCTAGTTTGCTTGCTCAAATCAAAACAAACAAAATTCTCATACACTGTTGATTTTTCAAAACTTTCCAAAAGACAATACTTTGTATACATCCAAACACGGGTTATTACAAAGTTAACGTTCTTTTCAAAACATCTTTCGAAAGATAAACAAGCATTTTGTATACATCCACACACGGATCATTACAAAATTCAATTTACAAAGGTATTTGAAACCACATATGAGCAATTTCCGAGCAATTGAAAAGTGATCGAAAAACAAGTGAGCTAAGCAAACTTAAGAGCCCATGGATAACCATGGATACAAAGGGTGCTAACACCTTCCCTTTGTATAACCTACCCCCTTACCCAGAATTTCTTAAAGGTCTTTTTTCTGTTTCTTTTATAAACCTTTCCTTAATTGGATAAAATAAAAGGTCGGTGGCGACTCTGTGATATTTTCAAAAATGCGAAAGCATTAAGCGACAAAAAAGAGTCAGTTCACGTATCTCTACAGATCAGAGGTATGGCCCGGTATTAAAAAAAATCGGAGGTCCACAATGGAAACAAGAGAGAGAAGCCCCAAGTCAGTAGAAAAACAAGGGATTGAGTGTCCCAAATCAAATACAAAAGCATCACGGTATCATACAAAAATATCCACAAGAAGTTACCAAAGTATCACATGCGTCGTTACTTACCAATTAGCGGACAAACATCAATTAATCAAGACAAAAACAAGTGAACACACGATCTAGGCTTGAAGTCAGTAGCAAAATCATTCATTTAGTTCTAATATCCTATGTTAATCTATATTAGTCAATTAGCATGAAGTAATACAAAACTCTAACCAAAACTAGACAACGTTAGGTTAATACTAGCTAAACGGTTTCAAATCGCGAATGAAGTTAGAAACATGCAATCAAATGGTACAAGTCAGTAGCAAATAGCCTATACTAGATGCCTAAACAACCACAAAGTCATGCCAAGAAGTTTCACACAAAATTACGGGTCATTTGTACAAGTTACGGAGCGATCGTCAATCAAAAACAAGTTATTCACATGTGAGAAAGAAAAATTGAGTAAAATAGGAAAACATGATTTAAAATTTTCAATTCCAGGTCTTAGGACCTCTAGACATCCCTAATTTTATGTACAAAAGTAACCAACATCATTGCATGAATGCAAATCGAATTATAGATCAAATTCACATGGTTAACCACTTAGAAGAACACATCAATCGGGTAAAAGAAACCTAATGAAAATCTAATCAAGACATGGAATTGCACTTTTATTTTTTATACACATGAAGATATAGGAGCCTACTGACATCACACAAAAAATGGGAATTCAATTCTACTTCTAAGGCACTCAACCGAATTATTTTGTAAAACACACTAAACATGCGAAAATATGAACATATCTAAGAATAAGATTTATTTAAAATAGCAAACTAGTTTCTAAAAATCTATAAAAAATACCACAATTATTTACACACATAGAAGTATCTAAAACATATATTTTTTTTTATTTGAAAGAAAACTGAATTGTGAATCAAAAGTTAATAGTGAAACAAAATAAAAAAGGGGGAAACTCTAACCATACAGGGGGGTGCAAAAGCAGAATGAAAATGAACAGAAACTAGTGTAATGCATGTTTGGGCCTATTGACTAGGGGTGTGAACAACAATTCGGACTAGCCCAAATTTTGATACAGTTTTGCTTGACCCAATTAATCACAATTATCTTCAGATTAGCAACTAAATCCAATTATTCAAATTAATAAACAAATTAGATGTTAATCACCCTAATTAAATCCACGTTAATGCATATTAGAATAAGAGGAATTAGGTCAAGAAAATGTGACCTTTGGGCTTCTGAACCTCTCTTCTCCTTTCTCTCACGACGGCGCGATGATTTCCTCCGTGATCTTCTCCGATCAACCTCACCGGCGCACCACCTCCAACAGAAGGCAATCCTGACCTCTCTCATCTTATCTCCCTTTCGGCATCATCCCTGACTCGTGACTCTCCCTCGATCCGTCTCTGTTTCTCAAATTCTCACCGAGTCCTATCGGTTTCGACGCTGCAATGGAGTTTGCTCAATCAAAAGGACCTACGAAGAAGATAAGACCTCCAACGATTCTTGTATATAAACGAAGCTGAAGAGAAATCCGGTAAGCTTCTTTCGACCTTTTCCCCTTCTCTTCTTCTTTTCTGAGCTCGATGTTATTCGTCACGTGTTTCGTAGCAAACTCGTGATGATGATAATTAATGATGTATGTTGCAATTGCAGTGATGGCGATGAAGATGAATTCTGAGATTGTTGATGGTGGATGAAGATGATGATAGGTTGGAGGTGAGAAATTGAATGGAAGGTTGAAGATGAGGTTGAGGATCGTTGAACGATTATGGAGGTTCTCAAGTGAGTTTCGGTTTTGTTTTTCAGTTATGATTCTTCTTCTTTTTTTCTTCCCTTTTCCGATTCTTTTTTGTGGGCGTATGAATGATGATGAAGAATGGTAGAGTGTGTTTGTGAGCAATGGTGAAGACGCTGATGGATGGAGGAGAAGGTTGAAGATGATAGTTGTGGTTTTGATGAAGGTTGGTTGGTTGGAGATGAAGATGATGGTCAATTCTGAGATTGTGAAGATTCGAAGATTGGAGAGTGAAGAAATGGTTCAAGAAACTCTTTGAAGTGCAGTGATGATGATGAACGATGCAGATGGAGAGAGGTTCAAGATTCTGAGTTTGTTACGATTCGGTTATGAGGTGAGTTTCTGTTGTAATTGATTTTCTCCTTCTCTCCCCCTTTTTCCCTCTGATTCTGTTATCTTTCTTCTTCTGTTATCAGTTTTTGGTTTTCTTTTTGGAAGATTTGCGTGAGTTTGATTGAGGGTGATGTTTGTGGTTGCAGAGAGGGGATGAAGAATGATTGAAGGTGGAAAATGGAGGGGGTTTGAAGCAGGTCGTGAAAATGAATGTTATATAGAGGTGACTGGTTCAGCTATTCATTCACAGGTTGGTTACAAAACGGTTTTCAATTCTGTTTTCTGTTGGATTAACTAGTTTGTTAGGGAATTAGTTACTAGATTTTTGTGAAGTTAGGAATTGGATTAGTTAGGGTAGTTATGAATTAGAACAGAGTTAGTTACAAAGTGCTTAAAATTGGTTATTTCTGTTGTGATTCTGTTTTAAAGGTTATGCTGGAAATATGTATGTATCGGGTTTGGCTCGGTTTCATGGCAAGCGAGGAAATGTTTGGCTCGGCTTGTACGAAACATCTACGGTTTGGAGGACAGGTGTGCAAATTGGGAAGGCGCTTCGCAGTACGGATGTATGCTTATCTTTTCCTTGCTGCTGCAGTAAAAGGTGGGTTTGGTATAGTGATAATGGTTGTGTTGTATTAGTTAGAAATGGTAATTTGAAAGTATTGGTTCAACTGTTTTTGATGAGTGTGTGTTTTGGGTTGTATGTGTAGTAATGTTTATGTGGATTTGAATGGTTTAGAATTGGCAGCTTGTTGGGTTATAACTTCTACTATGTGGCTGTTAGAAAAAGCTAAAAAATTATGAAAAGAACTCTGTTAACATGTTAATAGGTTTGGAATAGGATGGTTAGAAGTATGCTTGTTATTATGGCTGAATATGATGAAATCCTGGTTTGAGTTGTGTTAGTTATAACTGTTTGATGCTGATCATTGTTGATAGTGATAGTGGGGATGGTTAAAAGGAATTGGGTTCAAAAACAGTGGGCTGAATGTATTTGGTTTATGTTATATGAATGTTGGTTTGAAGTTTAATTGTTTTTATGCAGGGCATGGATGATGATTTGTTTTGGTTTATGGGCTGGCTGAATGGTTTTGTACTGGTTCCTTGCAGGGAGCTGTTTGGAACATGATGAAGCCGGAGGTGGCGTAGATAAAAATGAAGAAACTAGTTTAGGAATAGCATGTAAATGTTAGGGTAAATGTAGCATGGTTCTAGAGATGTAACAGAACCTGACTCTTTCTTTTGTAAATGTAATGCAACCTTTTTCTTCATATCAAATTGACCTTTGTATTTCCCTCAAATCGCAAAATTCAAACACCTTTTCTTTCAGCTTCCAATGCTTCTTTTCTTTATGTGCATGAACAATCAAGTTCCACTTGAAAAGATAAATTCCCAAAATCTTGGGTCAAGAGTCAACTGTAAAGTTTGACTTTGAACACACAGTCAATAGTGCTTTTGAATTTGCTTCTTTCAAGTAGTCTCCATAAAGCTTAAGATGAATATCTTTTCAATCTTCTTTTTCCTGGTATGCACCAATACAATAACTATGACTTGAATGTAAATGGAGATACTTCCAATGATGTCGCTGATAACCCAATAACTTCTTCTTTTTTTTTGGCCAACCTTTCATTTGCTCCAAACGAGATCAGATAACACCCCCTTGCACCAAATTGAGGCGTATACCTTGATGAAGATGACACTCTTGTAGCTTGACGAGAGGAATTCACAATGAACAATGATTCAAAACCTTAGTTTTACAAATCACGGTGGATGAAGGAACCAGTCAAGACAAGCTTGAATTAGATAGGAGCCTCGAATCAAAAGAAAAAATCCTAATTCTTCAAGATCCTCGATTCCATGCTTTTAGATGTTAATGATGCATGAATTATGTACATGACCTAATGGATGGATGCAAATGAAATGTAAAGCTTAAGCCAGATAAAAATAAAGGGGTAGGACAAATTTGGGGTATGACACTCTTCCTCTCCACATAAGATGCATCTACAATCCTCTCTATCACCTATTATGTTCCTTTCCCTAACAACAATCTCCAACCAAAAGTTTTTACATTAGACGGATTCTCATACTCCACAACCACTTCAACGCCTTTCTTAACCCTTCATCCATAACAATTTGTCCTTCTTTAATCCGGATCAGCATCATACAGCTTTTCACCGAGAAACCGTCTTCTCCCTCCGCATCCCACACCATGTCGTCATCTTCTTGCTGATTTACTGCTTCCCCTTGTATCATTTGAGCTACTTCCGATTCTAATCCATCATGAACGTCTCCCTCTTTGTATAGAATACCTTCTAGCTTCCACCTCCACTCATCTTCCTCCCAAACACCCGCCTCCGCCACCGCCAAAAATTTGTTGTCTGTGATTGCGTAAAGCTCCGGATACACTTCAGCCAAGCATTGATCTCCCAGCCACTTGTTGTACCAGAATGAGATATCTTCTCCTTTTTTCAACCTGCAAGAAACCATGTCAGAAAAAGAGAGCCCTTTTGATCCTTTGCAGTCGTTTAGAAGCAAAAGATCACGCACCATATTTAGTTTTAACTTTGCAGGATTATTAAATTTTATAGTTTGGAGGTCATTAATGTAGTATAAAAAGGAAACACAAATAACATCGCATTGGAAACAAATAAAAATATTTTTAATAAATTAATATTGATTTAATAATGTTTTTTTAGTTAAAAATATATCGCACAATATAATTATTAAATGTTAATAGTTTTAAAGTGTCCCCATTATTATAGTTTGGATCGATATCCGACTAGGTGCTATGAGAAGGGTTGGCACCATCTTTGGTTAGAAACAGATTCTACGACTGTGGTCTTTGCTTTCAATCCAATCCGCCTTTTATTGTATCCTGGTAAATTTGTAATAGATGGCTTAAGTGTGTTCATATTATGATAAATATGTCTTTTGTCGTCACTCCGGATACACTCCGCGAGAATGCCGACCTGTTTGCCTGGAGCGCAGCCGAGATGCCCGGACTCGACCCAGAGGTGGCTTGCCATCACCTGACTATCGACCCCGCCTGCAAGGGTGTCGCCCAGAGGAGAAGAAAGCAATCGCCAGAGAAAACAGCCGCGACCGAACTAGCTGTAAAAGACCTCCTAGAGGCGAAATTTATATCAGAGGCCAAGTACACCACTTGGCTCTCCAACGTTGTACTTGTTAAAAAATCAAATGGAAAGTGGCGCATGTGCATTGACTACACCGACCTTAATAGGGCTTTCCCAAAAGACGCGTATCCCCTACCCAATATAGATAAACTAGTTGATAATTCCGCCGGTTTTAAATTACTATCGTTTATGGACGCATATTCCGGGTATAACCAAATACCCATGTCCAAAATTGACAAAAAAATACACGGCCTTCATGACCGAATCGGGCAACTATTACTACAATGTAATGCCCTTCGGTCTGAAGAACGCCGGCGCAACGTACCAACGCATGATGAACAAAGTGTTCCAGGCCGAAATTTGCGATATGCTCGAAGTCTACATGGACGACATGATCGTCAAATCCCAAAAAGAAACCGACCATGCCGCCCACCTCAAAAAGGTCTTCGAGCAAGCCTGAAAGTGCAAAATGAGGTTCAACCCCGAGAAGTGCACTTTCGGAGTCCGAGCGAGAAAATTCCTCGGTTTCTACCTGACCGAAAGAGGAACCGAGGCGAATCCAGACAAATGTAGGGCCTTCTCGGACTTACCCACTTCGTACTCGAAGAAATCAATCCAAACACTAAACGGCATGCTCACGTCTTTATCCAGGTTTGTGGCCAAATCCACTCAACATGCCCTGCCCCTATTCAAACTCCTGCATAAAGAAACCGCCTTCGAATGGACGGAGGAATGCGAGCGCGCTCTCTCCCATCTCAAGCAAGCCTTCTCAAGTCCACCAGTCTTATCCCGACCCGAAGCTGGTGAGACCTTGTATCTCTACCTCGCCGTGGCCGCCGAGGCCGTCAGTGCAGCCTTAATACGAGAAACCCCAGAGGGCCAGAGACCCATTTATTTCACGAGCAAAGCGCTCCATGGACCCGAAGTTAGATACCAGCAGATCAAAAAAGTTGGGCTCGCACTAGTGACTGCAGCAAGAAGACTCAGGCACTACTTCCTGGACCACACTATAATCGTGCGAACCGAGCAACCCATAAAACAATTGCTTGCACACCCAGATATGGCCAGGAGGATGCTCCGCTTGTCGCTAGAACTCGCAGAATTCGACATAAAGTACGAGGGAAGAAAGGACCTCAAAGCACAGATCCTAGCAGATTTCGTGGCCGAAATGGCTTTCCTCAAAACAGCAAATAACAATGCCCGGAGATGGACCCTGTACGTAGACGGGGCATCGAGCTCATCCAGAAGCGGGGCAGGAATTATCCTGGAAAACGGGGAAGGGACTCTCATAGAGGTGTCCCTCTCCCTCTCATTCCCAACATCCAACAATCAGCCCGAATACGAAGCTCTGCTCGCCGGATTGCGCCTTGCAAACGACCTAGAAGCCGGAGAAATCGAGGTGTTCACTGACTCCCAACTGGTTGCTTCCCACATCTTGGGCGAATATCAAGTCAAAAGCGAGACCCTCGCCGAGTACTTAACCCTCGTGCACGGAAGACTGGCCCGATTCAGGAGCGCCAAAGTAAAACATATCCCAAGAGAACATAATTCTCGAGCGGATATCCTGTCAAAACTAGCCAGCACGAGGAAGAAGGGGGACAACAAATCCGTGATCCAGGAAATACTACCAAAACCCAGCACCGAATCTTCGTCCGGGCTAGCGCTCGTAAACGCAATCGGAGACACATCCTGCTGGATGACCCCCGTATACAACTATTTAACAAGCGACCTTCTGCCCGCCAATCTCAAAGAGGCCTCCGTAATCCGAAGGAGAGCCTGCTCGTACGTCTTGATCGAAAATCGGCTCTACAGACGAGGATTCTCAATACCTCTCCTTAAATGC
This sequence comes from Vicia villosa, assembly GCF_029867415.1. Lineage (NCBI taxonomy): Eukaryota > Viridiplantae > Streptophyta > Magnoliopsida > Fabales > Fabaceae > Vicia > Vicia villosa. Next base: position 827,273 of record NW_026705121.1, read on the forward strand.
ATCGACGAGGGCACGGCCCCCCACATACTCTGAGAAATACACGAAGGAATCAACTCCCAACACCTAGGAGGAAGATCCCTCGCTCGGAAAGTACTCCTGCCCGGATACTATTGGCCCACCATGTAGCACGACGCCAAAGAATACGTAAAGAGATGCAAAAAATTCCAACACTTTGGGGACATGCACCTCGCACCCCCCAACGAACTCAAGTCGTTGTCGTCTCCCTGGCTATTCGCCTGGTGGGGCATGGATCTCCTTGGTCCATTCGTGACCGGGAGCAATCAGAACAAATACCTCATAGTTGCGGTCGACTACTTCACCAAATGGATCGAAGTCGAACCATTGGCCAAAATCACATCTCTGAACGTACTCCGTTTCTACAAAAGGAACATCCTCGCCCGATTCGGCATACCTCTGGACATCATCACTGACAACGGTACCCAGTTCACGGATGGGCGCTTTCAAGAGTTCGTCACAAAATTAGGAACCAAACAACACTTCGTGTCAGTCAAACACCCCTAGACAAACGGGCAAGCTGAGGCCGCCAACAGAGTAATCCTGAGGGGCATTAGAAGAAGACTAGACGAGAGCAAAAAAGGATGGGTCGAGGAACTACACAGCATCCTCTGGGCCTATCGTACCACCCCACACTCCACCACCGGGGAGGCCCCCTTCCGACTTACATATGGGACAGAGACCGTGATCCCCGTCGAAGTACACGTGCCCACCAGACGCACCGAGAAACCCCTCGAAATAGAAGGCAACCTCGAGGCAATTAGAGAAGAGCTCGACCAAGTCGAAGAAATCCGGACGGGAGCCGCACTGCGCGAAGCCTCGCTAAAAAAAATTGCCCTACGACACGATGCAAAGGTCATTAAACGAGAATTTAAGGTAGACAGCCTAGTACTCAAAAGAAACCATAAAGACTCCCGGGAGGGCAAACTGGCCGCCAACTAGGAGGGCCCCTACCGTGTTTGAGCAAAGACCGAAAACGGGGCATATTATCTGGAAAACCTGCAAGGAGAAGAACTCGCTCGACCTTGGAACGCTGAGAAGCTCAAACAATACTACAGCTAAAAACACAGGTGCGGCTCGGGTATACGCTGAGCACCTAAGGAAATAAAACAAAAAGACAGAAGTCCGCTCTCTTAATCGAGCGGACTCCTTGTCCTTCGGGGGGGCACGAATACCGAGCACTCCCGTCGTAAACAAGTACCATGTCGGCAGAACACCCCGCTCGTGAGGGGACCGTTCACGCCATGAGTCTCGGAACTCAGCACAACGAAATCCGAGACTCACCCCCCGCCAGGCTCATGTCCCCGGTAATCGACTACAGTTCCACACACTTGGCGATCAAATACGTTACAATCGAGCAAATCTTCCAAATAAGCAAAATAAAAAACAGATAAGCACGCAAAAAACACAACAACAGTACTTTATTCATCATTCATGGGAGTTACAAAACAGACACCAAATAAAAAGAAAACGCTTTACTCTGCCCGACGGGCAAAATCCTCCGAATGAAGATACTGATACCAATCCTCATCCCACTCAGTCTCAGAACCATCAGCATCAACCACGACTCTCACGCGAAATAGCTGAGCTTGAGCATCCGGGCCCCGGGCCCCCTGGGAACGATAAGTAGAGCCGGTCGAAACCTTCTTCTTCTCATTCACCTTCTTCACTCCACGAGAGCACGAGGTTGAAGAAACCTTTCATCCCTTAGCGCCACCCATCCTTGCGTAAAAATGAAGAAAGAAAGGTCCATGAGACCTCCTTTTATAGAAGAAGAAAAGGGATAGAAACGCCTGGGAAACAGAAAAAGTAATTAAAAGACAAAGACGTTGGAAACCAACGCCACGCTGTCCAAAGAGTCAAAACACATGCACATAGACTCCAAGAAACGGTCACATGAAACAATAAACGTTAAAAACTAAGCATTCCTTAATTAAAACGGGCAAAAAGCTCGGAAATGTGCCCAACTGCAGCCATGAAGACCGAGTTGGTAATATACTTACAAAATCAAAACGGGGGGAATACCCCCCGGAATAGCAGTACAAAACAAGAGACTCGCAGGCCCAACACTTAAACACTTAAACATAGAAAACCTTCAAGCACCTTCCTCCATCTGAACTTCCTCGGCTTCCTGAGTCGCTGGCTCTTCCCCGAAGACCGGAGAGACAATCTGGTCACCCTCCACACGATGGTACGGCCCGGTGCCCTTGGTCACCAACTCCACCCCAGAATTATTCAACTTAAGCTAGGCCACAGATTGAATTATAGGTGTCCTCGACAGCAGCAACACAATCGCCCCCCAAGACTCTGATGTACTGGATCAAATCCACTCGGGTCAAGAGAGCCCTCTCCTCCTCCGTCTCGTCCTCAGCATGAGCCTGAGATCGGCGAAGAGAAGCCTCCTTCACCGAGGAAGATAACATCGCTCCATACAGAGTACAAGAGAGCAAACTGTACTGGCCCTGCACGTCCGCCAAGGCATCTTCCTTCGCATTCAGCCGAGCCTTCACGGTCGTCAGCTCCTCGCCCTGCTCCCTCAGCAACTGGTCTCGTTCCACCAGAGCGGACGTCTTCACCTTAACATCCTCCTCGAGCAGCCTCACCGCTTCCGCAGATAAAGGCGCCGAACGAGCATAAAGGGTAGCCAGCTCAAGCACCCGAACCACAACCGAAGCATCCTGCACCAAGAATCTTTGTCGAACGGAAGGCTCCAAACCTTCAATATGAAGAGATTCACCACGAGGAATGGCCAGAGAAGGTCCTCCCTCAAAGAACCAGGGCTGAAGGAAGCATGAAGAGATGGTAAGGATATCGCCGGCCTCTTCCTGAGTCAGATCCACGGCTTCGGCCCTCTACCGTTTGTGACGGACCAGCGCGTCTGAATCCGGCTGCTGACGAAGAGGGGAAGGAAGCACCGTGACCGGCCTCAGGGATTCACCCTAGTCACAAGCCCGCAACGGGGAACCAACAGCAGCTGGGGAGGAAGAGGAAGTGCCTGAGCCCGTCGCCGGGGACCTCTGCACCACAGCCAACCTAGGGCCAGCACTCTTCTTGATAATCCCCTTGGCCTTGCTCGCCTGTCTGAGCATTCGTTCATTACGCGCCCGATCCATCGACTCTACAAAGAAAATTAAAAACGTAAGGATCAGTCCATCATAAGATCACTACCAAAAGCTACAACAACAAAATGACAAGTTAAAATAACAAAACAAAGGGGAGAGGGGCAGATACCCAGATAGGCAAATGCGCCCTCATCAGTCCCACTAGCCAGGAGTTCCTTTATACTGATCACGCCCGGTTCCCTAACAATCTCTTCATCTTCATCCACAACAGGCTTCCCCGAACGGTCCACTTTGGCGACCACAGGAAGGCCTTGCACGAAGTTCTGAAGGAGAGCGTAGTCCCCCCGTGCATCCTCATCCAAATCCGAAAGTTTGGTGATATACTGGTCAGTGCCATACTCAAAGTGATCCCAAGACCACAAAAATCTAAATTTATGCCTCCGAGTAGTGACCGGCTCCCCAATATCATTAAGTACTGGACGATCGTTGACATCTACTGTCGGAACCCTAGCGAAGACATTGTCACGGGCCTCCCGAGACTGAGGACGGATGAGGAAGAAGCGGGGCTTATAACCCTTCAAGGAATCCGAGTAAGACTTGAAAATTTTCTTAGACTGCTTCAAAGACATCCATCCAAAGCGACCGTCCCTCACCGTGCGTTGCACACAAAATATATAAAAGAACAAAGGGATTGTCGCCCCTATCTTCAGGTGAGAGCAGACCAGCTCGAACGCCCGGATGAAAGCGGTCGAATTAGGGTGAAGTTGCGCAGGGGCCACCTCCAGGTGGTTAAGAACGGCCATCTGAAACTCTGAAAAAGGCACGCGGAACCCCATCTCCCGGAAGACTACCTCGTACATTGGGAGCAAATTGGGGGGATATACGTCACAGATACGATCCCCTTCAGCCGGGATAAGAACCGACCATCCATTCCTGGAGGTGTCCCCGGCGGGATCCACGTGACCCCCAATCTCTGTGAAAATATCCGAGTCATCCTCCATAAAATAACTCTCGATGTCAAGCGCTTCCTGGACCATCCAGGCCGACAGAGGCACCTCCTGCCGGGCCGGGGGAGTAGAGGACGACGAACCCGAGGCTGACGCACGCCCCACTTTGGCCATATTTCACCTGAAACACAGGGGAGAACACTGAATTCGACAATTAAATCAAATCCACCCTTCCACCACCATTCAGAGTAAAAGGGAGCACCAAAGGTCCAAGGACCGAACGGCCCGCGACCTTGCCCCCGTCCAGAAAAACAGAATTCGAGCAAAAGGGAGACACGTACCAAAGGAAGGGGCAAAGACACACGCTACGTCATAATGACCTATTCTCCTAAAAAACGCTAAAAACACAGTCACGGTTGATCAATACTCCCAAACTGCTATCAACAGGCTAAATGGTATCCTCAAGCAAAAGACTCAACCGTACACGGCCGCAAGCAGCGGAGAAATCCTCCATCTCCGCCACCTATCGCCGGCTTCATCTTATATCTTCATCGAAAATCATTCCTAAAAGACCTATCCTAACCACGTGCAAATGATTCCTAACAAACATCAAAGCATGAAAAGTCATAGATAAAGGCAAATATGAACTTACAAGTAGGATTTTCGCGGAAGAAACGAAGAACAGAAAGAAGATCACCACAGCAGAGCTATCGGTCGGCAGCGGAGAAGAGATAACGGAGTGAAGGAATTTGAAAAGTTTGGGAAAAATGGCGAGTCCTGATATTTATAGGCTGCTGAAGACATCACATGCGCCGCACGTGCAACTCTGTGAAACGGTATGGCCATCATTAACCCTAGCAGCCTAGGTATAGGATAGCCATCATTTCGTATTAAATGTGACGCGTCCCCGAACTGACTTTCCCGAAACGACACGCTTCCTGACTACCAGCCTAATTCTTCCTCTCCCCGGAAGCTTCGGGCCTATCCCCCTCAAACACTCAGGGCACACGTCCTCGGAAGATCCCCCGGATCCACTTCCTCTAAGTCGTCACTCCCACGAGCAGAAGCAACGATTTAGGGGGCTCCTGTTCTGGACCGACCCAATCATTCTAATTGGGCCTATCCAACCTTCGGCCCAAGGCGCCTTAGACCACGCGTGGAAGCCTCCCCCGGACCGCTCCGGGCAAACGCCCAGGACAACCGACCACGAGAGAGCCTCGTGCCCAGTAAGCAGCCAGCTCGCACGTCACTTAAATCTCCGCCTTAGAAGGAGGAGTCAACTCCGCATAAGGACACCCTATAAATAGCCCTCTCGCCACAGAGGGCAAGGTAATCTTTTCTGACCCCAAAATTCTCTCACTTTATTGTACCTTGTGGAACACATACTTACTTTGGCATCGGAGTGCCTTGCAGGTACAACCCTTTTTCCCCTCTCAGCCGTTCCGAACTTCAAGCCTTCATTGTTGTTGTCCATCTGATTTGCTCGGGAAGATCATATATATATATATATATATATATATATATATATATATATATATATATATATATATATATATATATATATATATATATATATATATATATATATATATATATATATATATATATATATATATAGGATCAAATGACACCAAGGTGTCAAAGTTTAATTTGACACCAAATCTCAACCGTTAAAATAATTGATCAAACGGTGATACTAAATGTAATAAAATAATAATAATAATAAAATATTTAGCATATTTTTCTCCTATAAAATAGGCTATTTATTATCACCGTTTGATCAATTATCTTAACGGTTGAGAGAGAGAGGAGGGTTATACTTACTCCACATCTTGACCATGAATTCTTTTCAATCTAATGGTTAAAAATAATAATGAATAGTTTTCTCTCTCCATATTTAATTATTTATTATTTTTAATCATTAGATTGAAAATAATAAATGGTCAAGATGTGGAGTAAGTTATAATAACTTACTCTTGGAGTAAATATAACCCTCCTCATATATATATATATATATATATATATATATATATATATATATATATATATATATATATATATATATATATATATATATATTAGTAAAAAGGACTAATATATCGGCCATGCCTTATAAGCCTTAGAAAAATGGCTAAATAAATTTGTCTATATATACATATTAGTAAAAAGGACTAAATAGTTCGACCTATAAATGCATATATAGGAAGGCCTATAAGGCTTCTTAAGTAATATGGATTAAAAATCTTAATGAGAATCAGACTTTTAAATAGTCTTTCAAGTCAGGCCAGACTTTTAAAAAGGTCAGAGAAAAAAAGAGCTTATGATAGGCCATAGGCCATGCTCAAGCCTTTTAAATTTCTCGTAGGTCGGACTCAAGCCTTCTAAAGCATTGCCTAGTCTAGCCTATTTCCACCATTCTCGATGGTTTTTGTTTCACATAATAAATATTAGTTATTTTATATTAAATTATGTTAAGAATTTAATTCATGGTGTCGAAGCATGTTGTTGTCGAAGCACGTATGTTGTTTGTCTTAGTAGAATTAGGTATTGTGTCGTTTACTTATGGATCAAGCAAATTCAAAATCTACAAATTTGGAGTAACTTTATTATTGTAGAGTGTGTGATTCACTTGCAGTTGCAAAGAATAAAAAATCATATTTAAAAGGCATCGAGAAACTCTGCAGAAACTCTATTTTTTCTTCTTTTCGTTAAAACCCTAATTCATCTTTCTTCTCTGATTCATCTTTTCCTCTTCCATATTCGATTGTGTAACATAATCATCTTGCAACCAAGGTTGATTGATTCACTCGAATGAATAGTGAAGAACAAAAAGCAAAATCGATCGGTTGATTAATAATTGTTCCTCAAAATTAATTTAAAATTCTCCATAGATTTGGTGTAATTCCAACAAATTAGACATTAAATAAACAATAATAATAATGTAATAATCATGTAAAAAAATTGTGAATTAACTAAAATTGTGACTACATGGGTTATTTGGACCTACACAAAACTTTTTTCAGATTTCATGGCAAAGAACACGTCAAAGACGTCGAACACAAACCTCCATATGGACAATATTCGTGGATGGCTCATCCAACATTAAGAGTTGTGGGGTTGAGGTCCTGTTAGAAAATGATGAGAAATTCATCATTGAAGTGGTTCTAAGAATCGGGATTCTAACATCTAATAACCAATAAGAGTGTGAGGCTTGTCTAATTGAGATATTGTGTGCTATTTATGTAAGGGTCGGAGAAGTAACGATTAAGTATTACTCATTATAGGTGGCGTCACAGATCAAAAGAGAATATCAAGCCAATGACCTAATCATGCAACTATACTTGGCAATTGTGAAAGTCGTGTGCTTGAGGGATTGTGGAGCATTATATCTTTTGACTTAATCACTTATCTTTTACTGATCTCATGATTGACAAATTGTGAACTATTATGCTTATTGGACCACTACAGATATAAGTGATCCAATCCCACTTTGCATTAACCGACCTCAATCCACCCCCTCTATTAGACAGTACTTAAATTGGCATGGTGAAATTGTCCCCGAGTCATATGCGCTAACTTGCCACGCCATCCTCTACGGGCGAGGTCATTGTATGATGAGGACGACTTGGCTTTGACTCAAGAAATTGTCTCGGCCTCGTATCATAAGATATACTTGAATAGGAATCTAACACATGAAGCCTATACAAAGAAGGAAAAAGGGGATAAATGGGAAGTAACATCTATAACGGTCAAAGGCCTTGTTGAGCATGCACCAGGTTTCAAATGTGATGGTTGGTAATGGTGAAACTATTATGGCAGGTCTAACTTCAGAACTTCTTTGGCCCAAATCCAACACCAAACAAAAGCTGCACACTTTTGACCTTAAAGACTTCCCCACATTTCAAATCCAAATCAAACTGCAACACTATTTGTATTTTCATTCAATCACTATGTAAATTTTACAAAAGACCAGAAAATGAGTACCATCCACCCTCTCCCTCAAAACATGCTATGCAATTGCAAAACTTTAATAAACCAAAATCGGAGAGGGTGGAAATGATCCATCCTATCAATCACCTATAATTCCTATATAAAACCGCTCTAACTGCATTGCCAGTACCTTCAACTTGACACAATATCAACAGCTATCATGTGATCACCGCAACTCTGCTACAATTTACAACTCATGTTACATATATGAGAAACCAAAACGTAGGCCGAAAGCAACGTCTGATCCAGCCAAAGAATTGATAGAAAAAATCGCTGACTCAAGAGGATGAATAATTGGAGAGAAGCTTCAACAAACTGTCTTGTGTTTCCGGTGTGAATTTCCTAGCAAATAGGTAACACGGCTTCTGAATTCCATTCCATAAGCAAGGCCATTGTAGTACTTCTTTCTGTTAAAAAAAGGAAAATTGTTAAATCGCTTAATGTATTCTCGATAAATCAGGGGAACACGAGAGCTGTCAGCATACCTTCTCGTCACTAGTGATATGCACGCTTTCGTCGATGGACTGCAAACACAATGAAGTTAACATGAATATCCATTAGCCTAACTCAAAAATAATATAACAAAGTTATAGTTACAGATGTAGAACTTTACCGTAATAGTGTTCAAAAGATTGTAACTAATATCCTGAGTCACATACGATTTTGGATGCCATTTTTGTTCAGACCAGTCAACATGAGTTACTGACCAGTTTGCAATTCCGCCAGGATCGACAATCTAATACAGAAACATTATCCGATAAGTAGACGGTTTAAAACTGTTTAAACAAATTTGTATTACAGTTTACGAACGGAATACTCACCGTGAAGAAAGTCGGTAAGTAATGCTCATCTGCAATGCAATTCTTCCCATCTACACCGGGCTGTAAAATCAAGAATTTAGTTCAGATTAATAATCAAGCATCGGACTTATTATGAAGTAAGCATTTTAAGGACAACAATATACAAAAACTACACCTCACAGTGAGCCTGAAATATTGAGTAATACAAGTGATCAGCCATAACCATAATAGCATGTTGCCGTTTTATAGAGAACCACTGCAAAAATTCACGATTTTAAACAGTTTTCGTACAAAAATTCACGATTTTAGTACAAATAAGTCAATTCAAACAGGCCGTTGATGCAAAAATGTACCTGAGCACCCTTTCTGAAGTCCTTAACCTCGACTTCAGGTAACATGCGTTCTGAATATCTGCCATTGCCAACAGGACCAGGATCGCGAAAGCTAAAACAGAAAAGTAAGTAACGCTTTAATCAAGGACACCGTAAAAGAAAAGATCAACCAACTCTATCGAGAAGAAACATAGCATACCAGTCTACAAAGCTGATATTTGTATACATCAGATAATCGAAAATATAACTGAAATTATACAGCGGCACGCAGCTACAACAAAACCAATACAAGAAGATCAGAAACTAAAATAAATAAATAAATAAACTAACTGTGCCAAAATTACCGAGCAAATTTTACCTATCAGAAAGTAAAACAAAATGCTGGTTATGAGGATCTTGTAGCGCATTTGCCAGGAGTCGTCGCTCTGCATCAATCATTGACATTTTACCCCATACCACCTGGCCACTACGTATATCCCGATTAACAAAGTAACGGCTCACATGAACTGGTTTGGTCTTAGACGCGTGCACATAAATGGAAAACTTCCCTTCATGACCCTGCGAGAAAAAGAGAAGAATTAACAGACGCTAAAAAAACCAAACCGATGAACTCACATATGCAAAACCTTACTTGGAAGAAGTTATCCCACAATTTCTCAAACGGTAGAGACCCCGGCGTCAAAAACATGAAAGCGATTTTCGGATTCGTTGGCATAACTACCGGTGTATTCAAAATATCTCTAAAAACAGCCTGTGCTGCAATCTCATCATCAGTGTATTCCCTTACAGGAACAGGAGGAAGCCAATCAGCAATTTCTTTGCACTTTCTAGTAGAGAACTTGTTACAAATTGTACGGTTTTGCAGCCGGTAAAGATAAGCACAAGTTACAACAAACATGATTACAAATGAAACCAGAACACCAATCCTTATCAGCTTCTTCATCGGAACACGGTATCGTGATCCGGAAAAGATCTGCATATCGCCCACAGTTCGACCCCAAAACTTCGCTGTATTCATCTATGTAAATGAATAACAGCTTTCAATCATCAACAGCATAAACCAAGCTCACACCACAAGAACTAGAAATCTTCAATGGATTCAAAAGCTTAAAAATCTGAAAATCAAATCAAAATACAAAAGATGAACACATTACCAAAAAAAATTAAACTACTTAACGCCACTAAGTATAAGTAAATACATGAGTTAATCATAGCCACAATTTTCAATCATAAATCAAATATCTAACCAAACATATAACATAATTTATCAAAGTTTTAAAACGGTACCAAAAGATATCAATACTGATACTGTTATTCTCTACGATAAAGAACAAATTGTGGTCAAGTCACACTGCAACGACCGCAATCAGTTTCGCAACACTTGTACTGATTAAATAACTAAAATCGGTCGCGACAAAACAGTAACGGAAGGTGCTGATACTGATACTACTGAAGTTACTTAAATTCAAACAAGAACTAAGAATTGGAAAATTAAGAACAAGAATAAACAACAAATCACATGAAAATGATAAAATAAAATACTACAGTAACATTAAGAAATCAATTTACTTACAAAAAAAATACATGAAAAAGTTCAAAGAATTTATGGACGTTGTATCGTAACATATGAATAAACAGAATAAAAAATCAACATACATTGGTTTGGTGTTTTAGTTGGGGAAGAGAGAGGGTTTGGTTTTTGTGATTTGAGTTCTTGAAGAAAACGAAAAAAACGAAAACGAAACGTTTGGTTTGGTTCTTTGTTTCTCTCTCTAAAAAACAGAAAAAAGTGTAGCCGAGTGGCAGTATGCAATGGCTGGGTTGGCAGACCGAGACGAAGGAACAGTCGCTTTTTGATTTTGTTTGTACCAAAAAACTATTGGTTACTCTCATTTATGTGTTTTTTTTTAAATAATAAAATAATATTAATTAATATTATACCAGTAATAAATAATATATTTTTTTAAATATACTTTTTGACCATTAAAAATATAAAGAAATCTTTTTTAAATTTTTATACCAAAGTATATGATATTAATTAGGAGTGGAAAATCCGTTTTGCCCGCACTTTTTTGCAGAGCGGGATAAGGTTTTAGACTCATTGTCGTAAACGTGTCTCCCTGCTCCTCCCTATTTTTTTGCGGGCATTGAATTTTTTCATACAATTTTATGATTTTTAGGCCTAGTAGGATCAATGCTCGCGAGCTTTTCCCGCCCAGCCCTCATGTTTGTGCGGGACGGAACAAGATTTTAAGTCCACACTATCAAATATGCCTGTTCCGCTCTATTTTTTCGCAGGCTTTTGCGAAGCGGACATATACTGGACTGCATCTCCGTTTGCCACCCCTAATATTAATAATATATATTTATATATACAAGTGATATATATAATTAAATGACCAAATATGTAATTTTAGTATTATACTCATAGCCGTCTTTAAGGGCGTGCAAGGCGACCTACAGCACCGGGCCTCACACTTTTTCATGTTTTAGCTATAACAAAAAGGGCCTCCGATTATATATTTCACTGCTAATTTACGCTTAAATAGGGCCCCTTAAAAAAATTTCACGATTTAATTGTAGATAACTTCAACTTCTTATACAGGGCCTCTTAAAAGTTTGAGACGGCTCTGATTATACTATATTTATATTCATAGTATAATTGATTTTGTTGACCAAAATATATTTATAATAATAATTTATATTATCACCAATAATTTACGATGTGAAATCACAAATTTTTTTAAAATTATTTATATCTCTTGGTTCTATTTATAAATGACAATTTACTTTTGAGATTCATTCAATAATAGTTGAATTTGGTCTAATAACAAGTTAGATACATTAATTATTAATAAATTTAAAAAATAACATGTCTCTTATCATCAAGGGTGTGTTTGTTTGAAGGATTAAAATTATAATCTTGGGAATATCATTCCTAGGAATATTAATGCTTGGAACTTTATTCCTATCAATGTGTTTGGCAAATGAATAAAGTTCTTAGGAATAATGTTAGATTTTTTTTAAGGAAAATGCTTATTATTAAGAAAATTGAAAAACAAGAAATGCAAGAATAAATCCTAACCATCCATTATCACCACAACCCCATGATCCATATTAAAAAGAAAGCTAAATTTAAAATTAATTTAAAATTCCCCACTAAAATAGTGACACATATTCATTCTTGCATTTCTTCTTCAAATTTCTTCGTACTAAATAGCACTACTCTTTTTTTAATTAAATTTTAAAAATTAAAAATTGAAAAGTAAATGTGTTAAAATAATATGAGAGTGGGAAGTTATGGTGGGTTATTTTATATTTCCATGGGAATGTAAGATTCCAATCCTTTTACATGGGAATGAAAATGAAGAAATTCATGAACAAAATTTATTCCTAGGAATAAAAAAGTACCCGGGAATAATTTATCAAAACTTAAAACAAACAAAGGAATATATGAATTCCAATTTCACATTCCCAGGAATAACATTTGTATCTCCGAAACAAACACCCCCTAAGAGTTAGGACTAGAGATAGTAAGTTATATGGTTAGGGAAGGCAAATTACATAAACTCCACCCATAAAAATTTATAGGAACTAAAATATATCATTTTTTTAATAGGTACTAGAAAAACAAATTTAAAATACTTATAAGGACCAAAAATATATTTAGCCCTAAATAAAATATAAATACAATTTTAATATACATTTATTATTTCTAAAATATAACTTAAAATATCTCTCTCTTCTACCTTTCAGATTTATATTTAAATAATAAGTTAAAACTTTCAAATTTAAATTATAAGTTAAATATTAAAACTTAATATAGTTCAAGTAAACATATTTTTATACTCATCAAATTATGTGTTAAATATTTTATATAAAATTTATTCTATTTATAAAAATAACATATTAATATACCAAATAAATTTTTCATATAATTTTTTTTATTTTATAACTCTTATTATATAGTAATAATGAACAGAATAAACATTTAACTCATTTTATAACTCTTATTATATAGTAATGATAAATAAAATTGCAATAAATTGTAATTGATGAATAAAAATAGTTTTAATTAAGTCCGTGCAACACAATTTACCTATAGTTATGTGTAAATCTCCCAAAACAAAATAAGTTTTAAATTATGAGAAAAAGGATATGTACTAATAGTATAAAATATTTTTACACTGTCAATCAATCACAATCATATATCCAATTAAAATACAATTTTAATTTAAAAAAATTAATATGACATAGCAAGTGTAAGAATTTTGATTGAATGTATGTGTAAAGTTTGTTTACACTGTCAGTGCACTACCTTTACACTCTTAAATTATATATGGCAAATAAAAGGAGGATATATTGACAACAAAGGTAAACCAATAAAGTTATTTAAAATTTGTCCTTAAATTTTAATTTTAATTTAATACAGTGTCCTTTTGTTTTAATTTTCAAAAATATTTTTTATTTTTTTAAAACTAATTTTTTTAAAAATATTTTAAAATATTAAAAAAACTTTATTTAAAAAAAACTATTTGAAATAATTTTAATACTTTAAATAATGTTTTGAGATTTTGATATTCGAAAAAAGTTATAGTAAAATGTTTAAATACCTAAAATAATTATGTAAGCAAATTTTTTATTTGAGTTTTTTTATAAATTCTTTATATTTTTTTTAAACAAGAAATATGTATATCATTTTAGAAAAGCTGAAACAAAAGGATTCAAATCTCTATTAAACATTTATTCAAAAGCATTGACATTTTTCTAATTTTATTTTGGCCAAATACTTTCTTAGAATAGTTAGCATAAAACATTTCAAGTATTTTTTATTTTATAATATAAAAAATGCTATATTTTTCTATATAATGTATAGTATATCACCTTCTGTAACATCTATCTCCCAACTCCTCCTTTTAGTTTTTGGGTCATTAAAATGAAAATAAATTTCAGAAGAATAAATAAAATTAGATGAAATTACTTATATGAAAGTATACAGTAAAAACATTGTGCAATGTAATTAAAGTCTATTGCCATCAAAGTTAAATTTTAAGCTATTGATCGAATAAAATTATAGTTGAGTAGATTTAATTCAAAATTGTCCAAAATGTAAGAAATGTTAAAAATTAAATTACGACTGTGATAGAAATTAAATTAAAATTTTATGTTACACATTATAAAGAAAAATCTAGAAAGAAACACTTTTTTATATATGAAAAAAAATATGCACTGACAGAACAACCACAACCTAATTAAAACATAATTTTAATTTTAAAAAACTAATATAACATGACAAGTGTAATAATTTACATTGACTGTATGTCTAAATTTAGTTTACACTGTCATTGCACTACATTTAAACTCTAAAAAAGATTATAAAATTAAAATGCTTTGTACAGTTTATTTTAGAAAGAAAATCGAATAAAAACCTCTTTTTTTAAAGTTTTTTTAGAGCTTAAAGATAATGCATTGTCGGTGTAAAATATTTTACACGGTTAAAAACAAATAATTTATATGTGATCTAAAGAAAAAAACCAAATTTCTACAAAAACTAACGGTTATGATTTTACTGACAATGTAAAACTGCTTTACACCGTCGGTGTATTTCGATTAAATTTTTTTATACTATTTAACACAAATTTCAATTTAAATTATACTAAGTTTCATAATTCCAAACTTTTTTTAAGAAGAGAATCACTCATTCAACCTCTTTAGCTATAAAAATTAAATTATAAAAATAAATAAATAAAATCACGCATATTGAAAAAATGAGATGAAATTATTTTATTAAAATCTAAAAGATAACCATAAAAAAAATGGCAGTGACAAAAAAGTTAGGAATGTCTCAAAATAATTGTAGAATTAAAATTTTGTCCGATTTAATTAAAATCTATTATAAGTGAAGTTAAATTTCAAACTAATGACTGAATGAGATTACAATTGTTGTAGATTTGATTCAAAATTTTTAAGGATGCAAGAGAAGATGTTCAAAATAAAATTACGTTAGAAAATGTAATATATAATTTAAATTGAAACATTTTTAATAAAATTACGTTAGAAAATGTAATATATAATTTAAATTGAAACATTTTTTTTACACTGTAAAAAAACGATTTGGATAAATAATAATTTTTTGTTATAAAGAATTGTAAAAGAAAATTAATTTAAATGTTTTGTGAAATTTATTTTAGGAAGAGAATTTGAAAAAAAATGAAAGAAGATATTCACGCTCTTAAATAAATTATTAATTAATATTCTAAAATTAAATTAATGGACAAAATTTAGAGTGAAGTGCGGAGGTTGTGGTGGAGTAGAGCTTCTAATGCGACAGAGTGGAGGTGTACCTATAAAATTAACACTCTGACGCTCAAGTCATTATGTGAAACTGTAGAGAGTATTGAAGTTGTGTTTGAAATTTGTTACCTAAAATGGCGTCATTCCTTGTATATTGGGAAGAGGAATAACAACCTTGCTATCTTTTAAGCGTGAAATGCAGAGGATCGTTGGATGGGCCTGAGAAGAGGATACTTCACAAGTTTGAAGGGTGACCTATCCCCTTTTACACCTGCATTTTTTGAAAGTTATGCGTTCGTCTTCTACTAACTTCTTTTGAGAAGGAAGTTTTTAACCATTTATGCATCCCCCCTTCGCAACCCTATCCTTATGCCTAAGGTTTCGTACGAGTATTCTAGTAATGGTATGAATATCAGAATATGGTCCATATCGCCAGCTGGAAGTATTTTAAAACTAATTACTTCCTAGCTAAGACTATTTCTCCCCTTACTCATAAGAAATTTTATGGCATTTACCCACTTCCGCCAGGCAAATTGAGTGCACGGACCGGAGGCAACGACTCTAGTTTCCGGATCATTTCTCATAAGGTGTTAAATGTTGTTGGTAAGGTTGTTCGTGGACCGGTTTGATTCGATTTTGAGAGAATCTGATACCTAAACCGATCAAAAAATATGGATTGGTTTGAATTGAGTTTGTATATTTTTTCGATAAAATCCAAATCAAATCAACCCGAGTAACAACGGGTTGGTTTGGTTTTGATTGATTGGATACATTAGAAACAAATGTATTTGGATACAAGTCGTAATAGCTTACTTTTCGAGTATTCCTCTTCTGTTCAAAAGTACAATAATTAACCGAATTTCATTCATTCTTTTATGAATGAAAAATGATTAGTTGGATGTAATATTCATCTAAGTCGCCGACTATTTGGATACAAGTCGTAATAGCTTGTCTTGCGAATCCTTGTCTTCTTGAAAGAATCGTAAGTTGATTCGCCTCACAATTTTCATAACAAACTTGGATGAAAAAGGATTAGTTGGACGTAATATCCATCTTAGTTCCCGAGTATTTGGATACAAGCCATAATAGCTTGCTTTTTGAATACTCGTCTTCCACCTAAAAACAATGTCAACCAATTAAACCTATCATTTTTCCGTCTTAACATGACCGAAAACTTTTTTCATAAAATAACGGTATTTTATCCATTCCGACGCAACAAACAAACCAATGCTTCATTTCGCTCATATGCGACAAGTAGAGGAAATAGGTTGGGTCGAGCTAGGCTTTGGCAAGCCTAAGCCTGGCCTGTCAAAAAAACTGAAACTTAAGCTTGGCCTGTAGCCTGTCGTAGACTTATTTTTTAGACTTGAGTCTGACCTTTCCGAATGCTTGGTTAGCCTGTTAGCCTACATAAGAGCCTATTTATTTTAGACATATGTAAATAAACATATAAAATAATGTTTAAATAGACTAACTAAAAGAACTTATGAGAACAATATTCATCATGTGTTTTCATCTTATTTTCACAAGTTCTTCAAGATAATCAAGTTATATTAATGTATTTTAATTCAAAATACAAAACATAACATGATGATAAAAAAAGTATTCATATTTATTTAAATAGTCCGGCCTAATAGGCTTAAAAGGTTTTTTTAAGGCCTGAAGTCTAACATTTTTAACTAAATAAGCTTATAAAAAAGTCTAGGCCTTTTCTATTTAAAAATAATGTGTGACTTAACAAGAGCTTATATAGGCTAGCATGTAAGCTCCTGTTATCGGCCTAACCTATTTTCACCCCTAGCAACAAGTAAGCAACGCTTAACCGCTCGAATGCAGCCTAAGCATCATTCACTAAAATTAATCATCAAACAAACATTTTCTACTAAAAACTATGAAACTTTGAGTAAAAAAAACTCATTCATACGTTTCTAAACTAAGAAAAAAAATGAAAAGAAAAATCACAAACACACTTGTCTGCCAAAATATAAAATTATAAAGTAAAGATACTTTAAATATATAATATTATTTAGTAGATTGCAAGATCAGAAAGTAGAGTGGAGAAACTTGATCTACTGTAACCACGCAAGACCCCGTGCCAACTTTATCTTATGGCTCGCTTGTCACAAAAGGCTAGTGACGAAGGATATATTATTTAAATATGGAATGATTGATAACAAAAGTTGTTGTTTTTGTGCAAGGGAAGAGTCAATGAATCACCTGTTTTTTGAATGTGAAACTATGAAGAGGATATGGATGGAGGTTCTGAATTCGACACAAGTCCACCATGCTCCCGGGGATTGGCGTAATGAATTTAAATGGCTTCTACAACAAACAAAGGGTAAAGGTGCTAGAGCCGCTATCATCAAAATGGCGGTTTCGGAAACAATCTATGAGCTTTGAAAGATTCAAAACAACAAGAATTTTGGAGAACCTATTGATACCACTACAATAGGAAGGAAAATTATAGATACATTGGTGTACAGAGGGTGGAATAAAAAGAATCTTAAAAAGTATATAGCCATCTTAATGATAAAGGGGGATAGTTTTACTTTCTTTTCTTTTTTTACCTGTTTTTCTAGTCCATTGTGCTTGATTAGTGGCTGGATCCGATTGGGATCGCTTGTACTTAAAGTTTTTTTGATTTATTAAAGTATTTCTTATTTCAAAATATATATATATATATATATATATATATATATATATATATATATATATATATATATATATATATATATATATATAAATATATATAATATTATTTTTGTCCAAAGTATAAAGTAACTATACTTCAAGTATTATTTTTGCCTAGTAGAATCTTACAATTTTTATTTCTATGTTTTACGATCTTGACACACCTTATGGATCTTACAATTTTTATTTCTATGTTTTATGATCTTGTTATCCCCTCTCAATATTAGGCAAAACAACATTGTCTCATGTTTTACGATCTTGTTATCCCCTCTCAATATTAGGCAAAACAACATTGTCTCGTATCTTAACAACATTAATTATATTAAATCAACGCACCATAAAAATACTATATAGTGTGTTATAAAAGTGTCATCAATTATTCTAATTAGTTATTCTAACACCAATAGTGGGGTATACCACACTTTGACCTAAATCACTATGGATCTTAGATATGAAGTCAAGTACTTTGTTCCCTTTCAAACATTATTCATATCAGAGAGTAATCATAAAGGTAATTGATAGATACTCCACAAATCACGTAGAGGAACCATCATCAGTGACCTAGACGAAATTTGTACTTCCTAGATAGTGTTTGTCCACACATTTCTATAAACCAGTTGACAGTTTCATTTTATGAACATTAGGTGAACACATCTGCACATGTGGTCTAATAAACAACAAAATAAAAAACCATGCATATTGGAAAACAGAAAAACAGTAGAGAATGATGGGTGAGGATGGCATCGAACTATTCTCCTCACAAAATGAACAGAAAAAAAAGAGATTAAAGAAGAAATAATGAATGCTGTCACATGCAACTTACACTTGATGCCTGTGAAGAATTGCATAAATAAAATCTATTCAAAACCTGCGGTTGTGCTATTAATTTAAAATTTCAAGCAAATCTTCTATTTTATTTCTGGTGACTTTCCGTCCAAAAGGATGATCACACTATTATTTCAGAATGGAACAAGTAAAGAGAAGGCGCGGAAAAATGTGTTTCGGCTTGCATATCAAGATTTTCCATGTTTTTGACATCCCTGCAAATAAAAATATTCTGTCAAATGGAGAAACAAAACCCTTATGCTTTCACTGCAAATTAAAATCACTGCATAAGAAAGAACACTTACATGGACTAACTTTGCAATTTTCGGCCGACATGAAGAAATATATTGCTTAGCAGAAATATATTGACTCTAAAATATCTGGTTCACTGCATCCTCCAAAGGTTTTCTTCTGAAGATATCCAGAATTTTCAACCTCAACATTTAAGCCTGGAATTTTCTCATCTTCAGCAGAAATCAAGTTTTCACTTGGTTTTGGAGGACTAGAAACTTCTTGTTTCAATGTCAATTCCTCATGCGGCGGAACAGATGCTAAAAACGTGGCATCGTTCTCTTTCATCATATCATGTGATGACCGTATTACTTCAGGATTCTTGGGCACAGAAGAAACTGCCCCCAAATTCTCCTCTTTCACATCAAGCTCCATATGTTGGCTTGAATCTACAAAAGAAGATAAGAGCAAAATTATGAAGGGAAAACAAATCCTCTTCTAACAATATTCAACATTCAAAGTTAGTAATATAGCAAACAACAACAATAAAAATTAAAATATTTATCAAATACATCGACTTGATAATGTAAAAATATAGAACACACTATTACATTACATATTTATATTAATCTATTTATTTCAACCTGGGAAATCTTCATTCACCGGTATTGCAATCCTCCTCGAAATATTAATGCTTCGGAACTGAAACAAAATGCAAACATTAGTTAATGTTATTCTACAAAAAACATAATTAAAAATGTGCTAAGATTGAAATTACAATAATGTCTCCACTTTTAGGTGGGAAACTATGCTTCAAAAACTTATCTAGTTCTACTTTTATATATAAAAAAGATTTACTTATATAGATCTATACCTGCAGATTTCACTTGTGTGCTCTCGCTTTGCTGGCACTACAAGAGAAACATTCCAATGTTAAATGAAATCCTTCAAAATTTTCATTCCAAATGTTCAGTTCGTAAGTTCGTAGACTCTGCCAAGTCAGAAAGCATTTCCTTTGCTAATTGATTAGCATCCTGCAACTCCCCTTTGGTGCAAAGTGCAGCAATTCGAGAATAATAGAAATCAAAATCTAAACCACTTTTGCAAGATGAAGGTGGAGAGGTCGAAGATTTAAAACCAAAACATTTTGATTCATAATTCTTCTGTGATTTATCGGATCCTTGATTATAAGTAGACTTTTGGACAGGAAAATACACGCGTGCAATTTCATTGAGAACTGCTACAGCTTCTTGAATGCTTCCTTGCTCACACAAAGTGGCGAGAAAATCACTTATTGACTCGGTATCAACCTCACTGTTGACAATATTAATCATCTCGGTAACATTCTCGAATTGGAGCATTTCTCTCAAGACACTCCTTGCTTCTTCCATCCTTCCCTTGGTGCACAGACCTCTAATCAAATACAAGAACCCTAAAAAATCGGGTAATATATCTTTTCCCTTGAACTTATAATAGAATTCAAGACCTCCTTCCATGTTGCCCTTTTGACAATAGCAATTTATTACAGCGCTTACTGTAAAATTGTCAAACTTGACATATTTTTTCTCCATATCGTTAAGAAGCTCAAACGCCTTCTCTAATTGTCCAAACTTAGATATAGCATCGAGTAATGAATTGTAAACTTGTGTTGTTGGTTGAAACCCGTTACTGACCATTTTCGTGAAAACATGCTCTGCGTCTGGCAAATATCCCTCTCTACATAGAGCATAAATTAATGTAGCATAAGTTATTTCAGAGGTCATCAAATTAAGTTTCTCTAAAGAATCAAATAGCCGAAACGCTTCAATAAGACAACCCTCATGGCATAATCCGTTTATTATTGAATTATATACGACTATGTTCAAATTCATCCCTTTCTTTTCAATAAAGCCACAAAGATCCAACGCTTTATTGAGATATCCTCCCTTGCATAAGCCATGGATCACCATGGCATAATCAACATACATGACCGGTAAATTATCTTGAATCCCGATGAGAAGCTTATATGCATCTAAAGCTCTACCCTCCTTTATGAGAATCTTGAGAATGGAGACAGGAAAGGTGATTGCTGAAGAATTGTCCACTGTTTTTCTAAGAAATTGAAGGGCGATATCGACATCTTTCAGACAAAGGTATTGTGCGAGTAACTTTTGAACCTTTGGTTCGACTAGACCGTACTCTTTCAGAAAGCAATTCAGAAGGGGCAGAATTTGCTCCTTTTTTCCAACAACAGAAAGAAGCCTTCTCAAAAGTGAATAATAAGACTTGCATGTGACAGGTAGCCCTTTCTTTTTCATCGCAGCGCATAATTGATTCGCATCACTGAGCAATCCTCTTTTACATAATAAATATATGGAATCATTACATACTGCATCATATATATCCGGCCCTAAACCTTCCATTCTGCAGACTAAATCTAAAACCGTTTTTGAGTCGTTTTCTTTGAAAATCGTTTTCATCAACAACCTATATGTACCTGTATCCAACACGAGACATTTGTGATTTAGTTCAAGCAATGCTTCAATGGCCATCTCTACCATACCCTTCTTGCAAAGGCCATTGATGATACTATTGTAGCATTCATTTGAAGATATCGATGTCTTTCTGAAGTCATCAAATACCTCAAGCGCCGCATCAATTCTACCAACCTTGCAATACCCATCAATCATTGTGCAATAAGTAACAGAATTCGGAACCAAGTCCATTTCCGGCATTCCTTTGTAAAGTGTATAAACATCTTCAAAAGCCCCCATCATAAACAACGCTCTAATCAGTACATTACACATAACAACATCCATGGAGATACCAGCTTCTTCCAACCGCTTCTTTGTTTGCAAAATCCCCAAAACGTTCTCTTCTTCTGTATACCCATGCAACAACGTGCTGTACGTAATCACATCCGCAGTCACATTTTTCGAAAACTCATCCGCCTCTTGTGTCCTCCCAAACTTCGACAAACCATTCACAACAGCATTGTACGTAACAACACTAGGACGAATCCCTCTCTTCTCCATTTCATCAAAAAGTTGAAACACCCGATCGAAACCACCCACCCTTCCAAATCCATCAATCAAAACCACAAACACAAATTCATCCAACTCAATTCCCATGTCTTTCATCCAATTGAAAACACCAAATGCTTCTTCTACTCTACCCTTCTTACAATATGCCAACATTATCGCAGTATAAGTAACCTTATTAGGTCTAATCCCTTCTTTAATCATCTTAGCCAAAAAAGTAAAAGACTTCTCAACATCAGCTAACTTAGAAAACCCATCAATGAGTATAGTATAACTAATAAAATCATGATCTATACCCTTTTCCACCATTTCTCTCATCTTCCTAAGAACCTCAACCAAAACCTTTTCTTCAACATACCCACAAACCCAAACACTATACAAAACAACATCCAAACCCAACCCATCTTCCTCCATTTTCTTAACGAACTCACAAACCTCATCAACCCTCCCCATCTTACAAAGAGCATTCACAATAGCAGTACAAGTCACCAAATTCGGCCGCCACGACACAACATTATCGAAAAACCACAGCGAAAGCTCCGGTTTCCCAACTCTACGAAAAGCCGAAATCACCGAACTACAAACAAAATCATCAAAAGGGTAGTCCTTTCTATGTTCAGCCATCAATTCAAGAACCTCAATAGCCTTACCCACATGACCCATGTAACAAAGTTTTTGAATTACACAACAAAAAACGGAGGAAGAGATAAAAACACCACGGCTTACCAAACAATGTTTCAGAACTGAGAGAACCCTTTCTGGTTCTTCCTGGCGCGTGGAGCATAGACGACGGATAAGCGCGTCCCACGCGCGAGATGGGGTGTGTGGATTTTTCTTCATGAATCGTTCTGCTTGTTGTAAGCTGTGAGTATTGAGAAGTGCCCATGTGAAGAAAGTTTGGGTTTTTGGAGTGATTGGGAGTTTGTTGTGGGTGAATTGATGGAAGAGGTTGATGATTAGGTTGAATTTGCGGAGATTGAAGAGGAAATGGAAGAAGGTGTTGATTGAATTTGGAGAGGGTGTGAATCCACGTTTGAGGGAGGTTTGGAGGGAAGATGAGAAGGATTTTGATGAGGGGAACAACATAGAAAGGAACAAGAAGAGTTTGGATTTTCTGTGTTTCGCATTACAACGTTGATGTTGAGAAGAAAGTAGAGAGTAGAAATGTGAACTGGGAAGAAATACACCTCCTCTTTTGTCTTTCTTACCCCCTATATCCCTCACATTGGGCTAACCTAAATCTACCGGAATGTGTTTTGACAATTTCTTTATATAACTTATGAAAACTCGAAAATACCTTTGAAAATGTATCTCCGAAAAATTGAGATTTTGGTTAATTCATCTTTGAAAACACCAAAAAAAAATTAGAATTTTGGTTAACTCGGATATGCATATCCGAAAAAACCTCCCAAAAATAAATTAAAAAATAAAATTCATAAAAAATTTAATTATCTTTTGATAAATTTCATATTAATAATTGTTAAAAGGGAAAAGCTAACATGTGCCCTAAGGGCACAAGATAATGAGATATCTATAGAAATATTTTCTTGGAACGCGTGCATTCAATGTATCGAAACTTTGAATATGACTTTATTACATTTAATTACTTTTAAATTTTTCTAATTATAGTATCCTTAACATGTGCCGTTAGGGCACATGTTAGCATGACCCTTATTAAAATTATAATACACAACAATTATGATTACATAAAAAATAAATACATCAATAATTGTTCAATAAAAATTTAAAATAAAAGAGATCAAATAAGAATAAAATTATTTACTACTTTATTCATATTTTAATATAAATTTTGAATTACATGGTTTTTCAAAATAACAAATAAAAATCACAAATATAAAAATTATTTTAATAATTAATTATGATAATAAAAATGTTTTTCACTTAGTTTAAAAAAATTACAAGAAGATTTTGTCTTAATTTTATTTAGTGAATAAATTATATATTTAATTTTGTATAATTTAAAGTTTACTTATAAAAAATAATAAGAATATTTTAAATTTTTAACTTTAAAATTGTTTTGGAAATTTTATTTATAAAATGATTTTTTTTAACTATAAAATTGTTTTTAAAAATTATTTTATGAAGTGATTTTTTTATGTATCATCGAAAATAATAAATAGTAAATAAATATTTTTATTATTATTATTATTAATTTTATATATATAAATAAGGTGTTAATTTAAATATTTATTACGCTAATATTATTATTATTATTATTATTATATCTTGATTATAATGATATATATTTAATAATATATTTTACTTAATACAACTAATTATACTATTGATTCACCTTGATTTTAATTTTTTCTTGAGTTTTTTCGGATATGCATATCCGAAAAATTTCAAGAACAAAAATTGAAATATTTCGGATATGCATCTCCGAAGACATTCTTCTCCCAAAAATAAGGTGATTTTAGAAATTCATCTCCGAAAACACTTTTTTTTTCTTAAAAATAAGTTGTTTTCGGAAGTGCACTTTTGAAATCAACTTTTTTTTATAAAAAAAGTGATTTCTGAGATACATTTCCGAAATATAGAAACATTTTAGAAATTTCGTTGCGGTGTCAAAAAAATTTGAGTTCCATAAAAAAAATTGTCATCTGTTTTATACCCTCTCCAAGTTATGTTTTCCACTCAAAAAATTTAATGAAAACCTCAAAATATATAATATATTTTCACCTTTAACTTAAAAAAACAAAATTATATTCTCAGATTTGAAATTTCATAGAAAATTTGAGAAATTTTATGCATCTTCTATCAAGCAAATGATGTTGGGAGGAATTCATGCATCTTTTATGGAAATCATGTTGTTAGTTAGAAATGGGAGAAATTAATTATGTTTCTAAATCACAAAGGCGGAAGCAGACATTATTTTTGTAAATATAAGTCTAACTACTAATATACTATAACGAGCATTGTCTTCATACATTAATATTAAGTCTTGATAAAGTTTAATTGAAGGATTAAGAAGAGTTGAAATTGGTTTTGGTTCCAACAAGCCAACTTCCTATAGTAAAATGAGACAATGATTCCTTTCATAAATTGAAATTGCATTTTTGGAATGTGCTACTTCAAGGCCGATAAAATATTTCAAAATCTTTTATTTTGAATTAGATACTCATTATTCTTTTGGTTGTATCAAACTCACCTAGGATAAATCAAATTGCATAGTAAAAATTAAGTAATGTTACATATCAAAAGTGATATGGTCAGCACACCCTGTCAAAACGGTATGTTAGAAGGTCCTCCTGAAAAAGTCTCATCAGTGTGTACTGATACAGACACCACCATCTCCTCAGCAACCTCCTCATTAGCCACAACCACCCGCTCCTCAACCACCATCCCCTCATCAGTAACATGTACCTCCGGCTCAACCCTAGCAACCTCCGGCTCAACCCTAGCAACCACCGGCTCGACCCTACCAACATCCTCCCTAGCATCCTCACGAACAACATCCCTAACCCTAGAAACAACCTCAACCCTAGCATCCTGACCAACCTCATCATGTTCGTCCATAGCAGTGGAAGCTATACCACCCCTATGCTGAGGTGAACGGAATCCCCTACCCGCCTGCGCCTCCTCAGCCTTCTGTTTCCTGTTAGAACCGGTCGGAGCAATGTGCCCAGCACGTAAGACTGACGTACCAACCTCATCAGCATCAGCCCGAGCACGAGCCTCAGCTCTATCGATGGCCCGACCCGCAGTTGTACCATCCCTACCTCTAGTCCTCACTGGAAAAAATAAAAATATAAGAAATATATAATTTTAAAAAAAAAACTACCGGAAATTTCAAATATTTCAAAATTTCCGGTACTTGACAAAATACCAGAAATTTTAAAATTTATGGTATTTTTAAAAATTTATAAAGATACCGAAAATTTTGAAATTTCTTGTACAAAATACCATAAATTTCAAAATTGCCGGTACGAAATACCGGAAATTGTACCGGAAACTTACTTGTTTTCGCAGAATTTCTGGTAACGCCCTAAAATTTGAAAAATCTAGTGCTCTCCGCAGATTTTTAAAAATGGAATAAAAGATTTTGGTTGGGTATTTTGGTCTTTTCAATCCTTTGGGGGGTGCCAGGATTAATTTTTGGGGTGGCAAGGAGAATTCTCTCCGGAGGAGTAGAAAGTGAAAGAGTAAAAATGAGATTTGGGAAAAAATACACCTCCTCT
Organism: Vicia villosa; assembly: GCF_029867415.1. Classification (NCBI taxonomy): domain Eukaryota; kingdom Viridiplantae; phylum Streptophyta; class Magnoliopsida; order Fabales; family Fabaceae; genus Vicia; species Vicia villosa. The sequence goes on from NW_026705121.1 coordinate 853,682, forward strand.
TTTGTCTTTCTTACCCCCTCTATCCCCCACAGGCTAACAACCTAAATCTACCCATCTAGAGGAATATGTTTTATCCACTCTCCAAGTTATGTTTCCCACCCCAAGAGATTTAATGAAAACCTCAAAATATATAATATATTTTCACCTTTCAGTTAAAAAGAAAATTATATTTTCATTAGGAGATTTAAAATTTCATAAAAAATTTTGAGATGATTTATGCATCTTTTATCAAGCAATTGATGTTGGGATGAATTTATGCATCTTTTATGGAAATCATATTGTTAGTGAGAAATGGGAGAAATTAATTATGTTTCTATATCACAAAGGCGAAAGCAGACATTGTTTTTGTAAATATAAGTCTAACTACTAATATACTATGAGGAGCATTGTCTTCATACACTAATAATGATTCTTGATAAAGTTTAATTGAAGGATTAAGAAGAGTTGAAATTGGTTTTGTTCCCAACAAGCCAACTTTCTTTAGTAAATTGAGACAATGATTCCTTTCACAAGTAGAAATTATATTTTTGGTGTGTGCTACTTCACAACCAATAGAATATTTCAACACGAAAGAGTGGATAAATGAAATGGGAAAGCTCGTTATGGAGGCTTTCTTTGTGATATTAATGGTAGCTGGTGTGGGGGACTCACCAAGAATATATGGACTTGTAAATCATATATTTTTAAGATATGGGGAGTTTTTAAAGGGCCTCAAGTTCGAATTTTAGAGAGACCATAGGAAAGGGGAGTTTCACATAGATAACAAAAAAGGTGTGCAGTCATCAAAGACAATCATTCATACATGAGCGCATGAAAGAGCTTATTTTACCAAACTAGAGATATGTAAGCTCGCATTTGGAAAGTTCATATAGAGCATGTTTACTAGGAAGCAAAGTGTAAACTCGTGATTGGGAAGTTCATAGAGCATGTTTACTAGGAAGCAAACAACATGCTATGGAGAATTTCAGTTTAACTCATGATTCAAGACCGGTCTACAACACTGTTTGGCTAGTGGAGCTGAGTGGTTTGATTGTCTTTGATGTTTCAATGGTCTCTATCCCTTGTGTAATTCCTTCTTAGTTTCTTTTTCTTTGGGCTTCGGCCCTGTACCCACTTAAAAAAGAGTTGTGAATTACAATTTTGTTTAGTATGAATAAAGAATAATTCAAGTTTGATTAGTTATAGTCTTAGTTGAGAATAATGCTTATCAGTTTTTCATACCACTTTTAGATGTATCTACCATATAAGAAAAGTAATGTCTCTGGAAAAACCGAAACTATCCTTACTTGCTCAGCAATTGGCCACGTCTGTTCTTTTACTTCTCCAACCATAGGGTTTCAAAATTTGAATTTGACTGCTTAACCAACCACACTTTTGTGAAAACTCTTTCTCTCTCCTTCCATCATTTGCAATTCTTCCACAATATCTTCATCTTCAACAATCACTTCTCTTTCTCTACTACACATCTTGCTCCGCCTTCTCAACTACGTCAACGACCAATCTGTAAAGTTCTTCCTCTTCATCATCTATGTGTTTATTTTTTCTTCATTTTGATACTAAAAATCTCAACTTTAGGTTATGGATGATTTGTCAGTGTTGGTTCGTGGCGGGAGACGAACTATTCTGAAACAGGTTCAATCTCAACTTTTATTTTTTCTTCTAACGTTGTTTATATGTGCAGATTTTAAGGTATCTTATCGTGGAATTCAAATTTTGAGTGGTATGTCTTTCAGATTGATAACTAAAACCACAGGCAATGCTTAGTTTGGACTGACTTTGTGAGATTTAATTTTAAGCTATAATTGAACTTTGTAGATGAACATATGATTGGAAGAAAACAGCTTGAAAGAAAATAAATTGATAAACATGTAAGTATTTTTGACAAATTATCGGCACAGACGTTATTAGATTTTCCTTTTTGAAACATGTTTTGTTGGCAATTAAAATTTTGAGGTACTGATTTGATACATAAGTTATTATGTGTTTTGTTGGGTTTTGCTGAGTAAGACAATTTATGTTCTTTGAGACTACTATTTGTGATAGAGATTTGGTTCGTAAGTTTGTTGTTTAACGGTGTTTAGTGGTGTATCTGTATAATGGAATTTGTGGTAGAGATTTGTGTTCATGTTTAGGAATGGTTTGTTTTAGTATTGTGGCATCTCAGGGTTTAAACAGGTTGCCTGCAAAGTGTTCGATGAAAGTTCCAAACCAATGACTTTCTTAGTTTTTCTGTTTGAGATTTGTGGTTGTTGATGTTTTATTGTTACAGTATTTTAGAATATTGCTAGAATTTGCATGGGTACAACATCCACTACTGGTTTTCTTGCTGAGGAAGAACATGGTGATGTGTTGTTTAAGAGAGCTAACTTGAATCTCGCGAGAAGACTTGACTCGTCGCATTTGTGGACCGGCATCCACCGTTTGGGTTCTAAATAATCCACTATTGCTGATACAATGGTAGGTTTGAAATTTATAAAATTTTAACTTTAGGGTTTTCTTTCTTTTTGGTATTTGAATCAAGGGTTATTCGTAGGTGTTTGCGGAGAGGCTATCCGAGAAAGAAATGGATGGTTTGAAAGAGTGGGTTTCAAAGAGATGGTTTGAAATGGATGGTACTAGTAGCTGCCTAAAAGGTGGATCTTCGGGACCTTCCACCGAGGAAGAGTTTCACTTCTAGGAGAAGGACAACATTTGTTTATTTATGATCATCTTAATGCGTCTAGCAACATTGAAAAGGCGAAAACAATGAGTCCATAAAAAATGCTTCAGCTCAGAACATATTTGATGAGGAGCATAATATTTAATAGAACAATGTTTAAGAATTCAAATTTTTCTTAAAAGAAAGAAGAAACGCTAAAAAATTCGAGCTCTTGAAGATAAAGGAGAATTATGATTTTGACAAAATCTTATTTAAGTCGACTAACAAAACATTAACTACTCTTGATAATGATTACAAAAATGCCAAGACCGCTTAAAAAAATGCAGAATAGATAAAAGAGAAAATTCAAGAAGAGGAGAAAACGTTAGATATCAAAATCAGATCACTAAACTCATGGTAAGTCCTATTTTTTATATATATATATATATATATATATATATATATATATATATATATATATATATATATATATATATATATATATATATATATATATATATATAAACTTTATTGTATAAATCTCTTTTAAAATAGATATTTTCTTTTTCTTAAAAATAAAAATCATTAGTAAGTTTTGACAAAAAAAATCTAATTAGGATAATAGTTTCTCCTCCTACCAGTCTTAATCATCCTATAAAAGAATTGAAGTCAATGTAAATCCAATGCCACAATTTGCATCACTTAGTGAGTTGAGCAATATAAGAATTGCAGGCACACCTACCACTAGGAAGTCTCAAGTTGGACCAAAACAAAACGAAGCAACAAGATTATAATTAGTAACATAAACGAAAAACTAGTGATATCCACGATGAATTGAGGATAAAGTAGTAGTAGTTCTTTTAAATAAAAAAAATTAGAAAAAATAGAAAGTTTGCGTTTCATATACTTCAATCAATAGCTAATGTTCCAAAGTCCACCTTAACATGTACTCACATATCAATCAAGGGCCCTATCATATAATAAGCAGTGCTTCTGTTCTGTCCCAAGCATCACGGCAAAGCCAGTTCATTTTCATCCAAAAATAATTAAAAAAATGTTCCAGTCGACTCCATGTCTGTGTCACGACTGCGAGATATTGTCTACTTTGAGTGTGAGAAATTTACTGTCCATTGTCTTTTTAGGGATAATAATCGTTTATATAAAAAAATAAAACTAATAGTGATTTGCTTTGACTGATTCAATGGTTTAAACCAGCATTATTAGCTTAGCACAAAGAAAAAAAAGACCATGTCTACTTGAGTCAGCAACCCATTCCCTACGATTTGGTAAGAAATTATAGCTTCTAAAAAAAATTGAAAAATGACTTTTTGATTTTAGTTATGCTTGGTCGTTGCACTACTACAAAATTTCTTACCTATAAATGGCATTATTATCCATTTAAGATTTCATCTTGAGTTTCAAAGTAGCCATAGAAGATATACACAAAGAATAATTAGTCAGAAACTTGTTTATCTATATATGCATCAATAGTCAAATCATCATTAATTGCCTATTGGCTATTGTATATTCACTATATTCTTAATATATATACATATATAACTATACAAAAATTCTAAACTTTCATCCTCATCAACAAAATATCAAAGAAACATTCTTTGCATAGTTTGCATAGTTCAGATTCTGCTTTTGTCGTTTCGATTCGTTTTTTTTATTGATTGAAAGATGGGAGGGTGTTTTTCTTCAAGATCACCTTCAGCATCAAAGAAAATTTGTTTGGTTCATCTAAGTGGCTATGTAGAGGATTTCGAGCAACCGATTTCGGTTAACCAAGTAATCACTACTAGAAATCCACCAACTCATTTTGTTTGTACCTCTCTTCAACTTCTTTCATCTTGTTCTAAACCATTGAAAGGAGATACACAGCTTCAACCAGGAAATGTGTATTTCATGTTGCCTTACTCAATTCTACAAGCTGATGTTTCGCCCGTGGACTTGGCTTCGCTAGCGAAAAGGCTCACCGCGAAGGCGAAGAGTAGTAAGTATGAAGGTAAAAAGTCATTGAAAGGTATTCCTTTGTCAAACCAAGATGGTTTGAATAGTATTTGGAGTTCACCATCGATGAGCCCCGGGAGAGTCACGGGGGTTGATCAATTCGGTATGGCGTATGGTGGACGGAGCACATGTAGAGGGCGGTTATGGAGACCGCTGTTGGATACTATTAGAGAGAAGTCGTTTAATAGGAGTAGTGAATCAGATTTGAAAGAAAATCAATGAAATTTGCTTAATGTTCTTGGATTGAGGTAATACAAGAAAGAGAAATAAGGCATGTTAGGTTGTTCGATGAATCTGTTGATTGAATGAAAAAGAAAAATTGAGAAAAATTTCTTTTGAATGTTTCTTCTGTTTTATATTTTTATTTCAGTTTGTAGATTTCATTATAAGTGTTTGTTAGAATTGGATTCAAGTTAAGTCAAATATAGGAGACATTGTTTCTCTTGCATAATCTTGCATTTACTCGAAGTAAAGTAAATAATCACAATCGTTAATTTAATGAACTGTAATTAAAATTTATAAGATTAAAAGAATTTTCTGTCTGTAAAATTTGTAATATTTTTGGTACAATGTGAAATTTATATATTGGATGATTATAATATACAAAACATATAAATTTTAACCATTCAATATGATACATAGTTTATGGCCTGCATAATATAAAGACTTTTGAGGTCTTTGCAACAGCCTAGACAGCATTTTCATGCATTTTGTTTTGTAATGTAAAAATCCAATAGCATAATTTAAAAATATGATATGATATTTAAAGTCTAAAGGAAAGGAAAGTATTAAACCCAATATTTTGTTAAGAGTATGGTAGCCAAACATATACTTAGAGACAAAATTTGTTCCTTCTAAGAAGCAACCAACCAACATGGGGTACAACTTTACTTTAGTTTATAGAAATTGGTTGGCCTAACTAATGGTGACTTTTACAATAACTCATCCATTTGATAGTTTAATATAATTGTACTAATATTATAGTACTCTTGAATCAGTAAACTGGTAATACGGTGGACCACCGCTGTCGCACGTTTAAAATCTTTTTTACAGTGATTTAAAAAGCTGATATGTGTAATTTCTGTTCCACCGTGATTTTCTATCATAAATTTTAAGTTTTTCAAACACTATGACATATTACAATGTAACAATAGGAGAGGGTGGGACCAACTTTCGAATAGGTATACAGTCCCAATCCCCTTCTTTGCTTTGAGACATTATGAAATGTTTAGGAACCCAAGTTTCTCCTTTGGACTCTCTTTCTCTTAATTCCTCCCTTTGTTTTTCTTCCACAAATTTCTTTAATTCTCTTGCTTTTTCCCAGTCTTTGTTTAAGACAGCTTGGCTCACTTTACTCCATATCAGAGCTGATTCAGTTTGCCACACACTCTGATCAAACAAACACAAGAGAATCTCAGATCCGATTCAAGAAAATTTACATATTCACATTCACATATTGCATACGAAAACATGCTACGTTATCTTTTTTGGTAAAAACTAATTATCCTCTGCACGCAACTGCAGAGACTTGTTGTTCGTTACCTCTGCATCCTTAACGGTAGGAGTTTGAAGTCTTGAAATGACTTCTTTAGCATCATATATCACTCTTTCTTCTCCGCTATTTGTATCCTTTAATTTTACAGTACTGCAACATATATTATATAGTATTAGAAACATAGTCATCAAAATATTACAATGTTTTGAGAAAATTAATGAAAGCATCAAAGTGAGAAACATATATACATACCTATCCCAATGTCCATTAACTTTATATAGAATCTTAGATTTCAATGAATCAATAATCTTCCCTTTTATGACTCTTCTACTTCCACCAAATCCAAAGAAAGATTGACTTATATAACACAACTCCGCCGCAAGACCTGTTTCCACACACCTGATATTCACATTCCCAACCCAATCAATTCCCGGAACCGGAAGAACCCTTATAAACAAATTCGGAGAATTCATCTCATACGTCTCTCCATGATTAAGAAGCTTCAGTTTCCTCTTCCCGTGCACGCGAACCTCCACCGAAGTACCATTAAACTTCGCGACAGGATAGTGACACCATATCATTTCGATGTTTTCCTTCTGATCGGTTGCATGGAGAGCCGAAACAGCAGGATGGTGTGCAACGTGTTCTACTAGGACATTGAGGTTTCCCTTGGAAACATGATGAGTCTCGCCGAGGACGGGATTGTAAGGAGCGAGGCCGAATATCGGAGGACGCGTGGTTGATATGCTGCATGTTATGACAGATATGAGTCTTTCAATTGGAGTTAGGCCAGTGTTGCATTTGTTTAGTAAATCTGAAGATGTGGAGTATACTGATTCACCATAGCATTGAAGTTGTGACTTTGGGAAATTGAATAATGGAGGAAGCTGCACTAAGGAATCAACAATACAATACAATGTTATTTTCATACCAGAAATACAACATCCACAGTGACTCGTCTAGATTGATAATAATTCGAAAAAACTAATAAATTAAATGTAATTACAAATGTCAATGTCGGTTTCAGACACCGACCAAAATATAAACATACATTTTTCCGAGGTGTCAGTGCTGCAGAATTTATATTTGAGTAAATTTCTGTAAAAATAAATATAACATTAAATCTCGGTGTATAAATCACATTTAGACTCAAAAATTAAAAATTCTTGCTTCATTTAAGTAGAATCAATTCTAAAAAGTATAATCAATTTTACTCGAGAAATCGAACATGTTATAATCAATTCTAGTGTTCTAGACGTGAAACCAAACATACTCTATGTTTGATTCCACATTTGAATTATCTAAAATTGATTCTGAACGTGCAAAATTGATTTTATCATATTTAATTACGGGTAAATTTGATTTTATGTAAATGTATTCGAACATAATTCACTTTAAATTTTAATATTTAACATCAATTATATACAAATTAATTTAAGAAATCATCAAACTATGGGTTTGAATTAAACTTGCCTGGAAACGTGTGAGATCAGCTCCTGGCCGCACATTCTTAAGAAGGCTTAATATACGCTGTAAAAGATTAGGAGCACTGTAATTTTCCTCTGAATCAGAATCGCTTTTTAACGTGAATGGCTTCGTTAACACAATGCTATTTGCAATTTCCTGCATCTCCAGTAACAAATTTTCATTCAAAAATTTGAATCCTAAAAGGTTAGGTTTAGGTGCACAAAATTTAAAGCCTAATTAGTTGTTTTAATTGTTACTACTTTATATTAATCAATCCCTCTTAATCATGGATTTTATTACAAGCACAAGTTTAGTTCCAAACTAAAAAAACACAAAATTAACAAAAACAAAACAACTAGAAGCAAACTATACAAAAACAAACCAATAACAATTAACAAAAAAATATAAGTTGCCAACAAATTTATATGCTGTTTTCGATGTGGACATTAATATAAATTTTTACAATTTTTAAATTAAAAATGTGCAATCTCCATCGTCTGTCCTATTTCACCTTTATTTTTCCTGGGTTTTTGCGGGACGGATCTAAACGCATCGAACAGGCTAGTTTGTCGACCTTTAAACAGAAGTTTTAAATAGTGACATGTGAAATTCATATAAATTCCATCAATTTATGTGAGATTAATTAATTTTCAAATGTAGGATCAATATTTATTTTCAAAGGAGAAAAGTAGTTACCAATACTTGCAAGCTAAGCAAATGAAAGTATTATTATTGTATTTTTTTTTTTTTGGTTACAATATTATAGCACTCTTCTTTCCCAGCGTTATGTGCACTAAAAGAGAAAAAGAGAATCAAATAATGAATTAAACTATTTCATTCACATGTACATTTTCATATAGTAAAGTGAATCATTATTATAATTGAATCAATATCTATATAATATTAACAATCCACTAGCAACAATAATCGAACAATCCACTAGCAAAATGTCAAACAAACATCGATATGAACAATCAACAAAGGTTGCCGGAAAACAGCTTTTGTGTTTTTTTTTTTCTTCTTTTCCGGCAACAATATTTAAACGAAGAAACTAAGAAAAATAGAGAGAAAAGATGAGAAAGTGCGTACCATGATGTCTGAAAATGGATGATGAAATTCTGATATTGGAATCAGAAAATAATATATATCTAAGATGAGAAGATGAATGAATATTAATCTAAATTTTGTAGTTCAAAAAATAAAGAAGATGAATGAATGAATATTAAGGTGGTGGTTTTTGATATTAGAAATGGAAAATGATAATATATAGAAGAGATGTTAATGTTTGTTTACCTTTGATAATGATAAAACAGGATTCATTTCTGGGTACAGTGGATGCTATGCTTTGTTTTGCTCATTTTATTTGCTAACTCTTAACCTCTCTTTCTTGTCATCTTCTTATATAAAAGATAGTAAGAACAAATTAAAAATTGTTTCTTTTGGATTAAAATATTATTTTGGTATTTATTTTTTAACATAGTTGTTGATTTTAAAAATGAAACTTATGACAACCTTACTATTTGACTCTTTATTCAAACTATCAAGTCAACTTTGTTAAGTTGTTTCAAAGTTTTAAAATTATTTCTAAAAATAAAAGTTTTAGAATTAATTTTTTGGAATAATGTTCTCATATTTATTACTTTTATGAAATAATATAGGAATAATTGGTAGAAACATAAAATTTTCAAAAATAATTGTAAAATTTATTATAAAAATAGAATATGCACCGTCCAAAAGAATGGCATGTATTTCGTAAAATAATATTTTTTATTGGACGGCAAAGTAGGATGATAATTTTTTATTGGACTACAATGCAAAACTTTTTTACCTCTAAACCGTTAAATTCAATCTACTTTAATTATAAATTATAAAAATACAAACAAATGTTAGTGAAAAGTTATACTAACTGATTAAAATTATTTTTATAGAAATTTATATGTTTCCCATTTAAATATTGAAATAAAAATTAAAAAACACGTGTCTATGTGTCTTTATCGGTCACTTTTTCTTTCAGAATTATATTCCATCTAAAATGAAATATATATATATATATATATATATATATATATATATATATATATATATATATATATATATATATATATATATATATATATATATATATATATATATATAAACTTACCTACAATTTCAATGAAAATATAACAAGCGTACTTTAACATCAATGAGTGAAAATATGATAGAATTGCTTATGTGTAAAAGAAAATTATACACTTATCATATTTTCATTGAAAAATGGTACAAACCACACCTAAGAAATTGTATTTAAGTATTCTCCTAAGTAAAATATCTAAAATGTCAAATGTATTTTGTTTCAAATTTAAATTTTTACTTAAAACACATTTTATTTTTTGAATTTTTTGTTAATACTTTATTTCGGGGAGACGAATAAGAAAAGAAAAAAAAAGTTAATTTAGTCTTTAAATTAGGGATGTCAATGAGAAAAAAATGTGCGGAGGATATTTTCTCGTTCTCCACTCCGCTCTCAAATATTTTTCCATCCCCGTCACCGATCTCAGCCACAGAGAATATTTTTCCCCATTTCCATCCCACAGATTCCCACAGAGAATCAGAGATCTACGGAGATCAAATCTTAAAAAAAATACTTTTCGATCAAAACTAAGACACCATTATTTCGTTATTTATTTATAAAACATTTTATTTTGCATATTTCTTTTTTTTAAAAATAAAAATACATCTTGCATCGATAAAAAAAAAATGCAAAAGCACTTGCAGTTACGAAAAACATAACCACTAATTTACTAATTTAATGAAAAATAGATTATTGATTGAAGCATAGTAAAGAATAATTACCATAAGCACAATGAACAAATGAGAGTGGTTGTTGCGATGATGATGAGAACAGAGGAGATGAAGAATGGAGGAGACAAAGAGAACTGAGAAAAAAAGTAGAGGAGATCGTGTGTACACTGTATGTAATAGGTGTTAGAATTAATTCAATAACAATTAATCACATATACATGTTCTACCTATTGTAGCAACCGACTTAAAGTATGAGAGTCGTCACTATTACTTTTTATCCTAAGAGGAAGGGAAGGTAACATATAACCCTAATGGTTAGAGATTCTAAGTTTGTAAGTCGGTTAAATAAAGGGAATGTGTTAGACACTCTTTATTTTCCTTGTACTCAAGGGGACCCTCTTTTGGTTTAGGTTTTAATGAGTTTTAATTTAAATAATCCAACGATAGACGTTAGGTCGATCAATCAATTATTCAAAGGTATGGTGGATGTAAAATCCACACATATCCAATATTTGAAGAGAAAAGGTATAAAGTCCTAGATATTTTGATCATTATTACGTTAATTCCATGTATGTGTAAATGGTTTTAATTTTTTGATTATGGGACTCGCCTTGGTTTCGCAACCGTGTGCCTATGTATCTCCTTATGAAGAATCATAGTCCATTTCATAGTTCGTATGTGTTTGGTTAGTGTTTTTTATAGGATTATATAATTGCTTTCAAATGATCCTTTGAAATTCGTCCGGATTTAAAAAATTGCGTAGTCGTGGGTGTAGCTCGAAGTTTAATTTGAAAGAAATTACACAATCTTCTTTTTGAAAATAATATTAAAATTTTGATATGTTAGTAGAAAATAGATTTAAATTGGTTAGCTATTTTAAATGCATAATGTAATTTAGAAAATATTTTGAATGAAAAAGCAAGTTATAAATTAATAAAAGTTTATTGAATGGGTATTAGAAATTAGTAAAAAATAGTTAGTAATTAAAATATATCGTTTATTCCAAGAAAATAAACTATATATTTTAAAATAAAGGAGGATTATATTTTAATGCAATAAAATTTGTAAAAAATATGCAATAATAAATAAATGAGTTAAATAAATTAAATAATAAAAATAGAAAATAGAAAATTAAATAAAATAATTAAGCCAAATTTTTTATTGTAAATAAGGGGTATAATAATTAACAAGAGTGTTTAATCAGTAAAGGGCTTTAAGCCCAGATATTTATTTTAAGTCCAAAATGCAGGGAGGTGTATTTTTCGTAGAGTTGATTCAAATAAGTAATAGGGATACAAATAGAAACGAGCTTAGGCCCACTACAAATCATCGTGTCCGTTTGGTTCTAATGAGGTGAAGATTATGGGTTTATGGTGTGGTAGAAAGATCTGGGCCGTTTGATTCCAATCAAAAGGCTCTCACGAGTTAATCCTGGGGCGTTGATTGAAAGTAGGTCAAACGAACGGTTGAGACGGGGTGTTGACTATAGGACTCATGATGGAAGCGAACGCACGGGGACTGGTGATCAGTGCATTTTGATGCACATTCCTTTATGCTTGTACTTATACATTTCCATGGTTTGTTTTTCTTATTTTTATATTTTATAATTTTTTTCTAATTTAGTTTATTTTTGGTTTAATTTCATTTTCGCACTTTATTTTCAGCATTAGCAGTCTGCACTAAAACGATCATAACTGGAGCTCCAGGAATCAGATCGACGCGTTCTAGTAATTTTCGAAAAGCTAAGAGAAAGAGCTACAACTTTTGTGTTGGAGTCAAATGCAGTTTCGGAGCGCATCTATTCCAGAATTTTGTTTGAAGTTGCAGCATTAGTTTTATTTTTGTTTTGGGTCGTTAGTTTTGGGCCTGGGTTATGTTTTCGACCTAGTTGGATTGTAAACCATTTTGGTTGTTCTCTCTATTACCTAGCAGCTGCGGTACTGCTCACACATACAATTTTCACGAGAAAAATTATACGCTTTGTAGAACTCATGGAGAACTAACACCTTCCGGACGGATTTGCTGTATTAAGGTTCAAAACTTTGAGATTGTTATAACGACAATTAGAATTCTATTCCTTTCAATAATATTATATGATCCTCGTTTTCTTAATTCAATTTATATGTAATATTGTTGATTAAATTCGATTGATACATGCTCTTGACTTTTGATCGCAATTCAACTCTGCTTAACCATTAAATTGCGATATCTTTAACCGTATGCTTAATCCAGCAATAAGAATATATATCTTACAATGTCGATCACGCTTGTTGAATGATATTGTGTTCAAATAGGATAGAGACCATAGTTGTAGCAATCGATGATAAGTAGAACCCGAGGCAGTGAATTCGTTTGCGCTATAATCACTTATTTCTTGACAGCTTATTTTATAATCACTTTTGTTAATCTTTTTTATTGTAAATCGATTCAGAATCAAACCCCCCCAATTTGATTTAATTTGGTTGAAATTACAAGAATCCTTGCGATACGACTCGAGCCATTGTTGCTATACTACATTTTTACAAAACACTCGTTTTTGATCCGTGCACGACAACAGATCAAATTGGCGCCGTTGCCAGGGATTCTTGTTAATATTAACTAATTTTAGTGTCATAGGTTTAGTGTTCTTGCTTTAAGGCCATAGGTTCCTCGCGCTTTCGACCATAACGCCTTTTCGAGTAAAAAAAAATCGGTTTTTTGGAAAATTGAGTCCGATCGAAAATCTGTTCCGCCTATTAGTAGTAGAAAATTCACCCGATCATTTTATTCTGTACTACGGAGTAGTTATGGGACTCCAGCCTCAAATCGCCAAAAAAAATCTATTTTCTATTTTTAATGAATTTTTTACTGTTTTCATAGCGTTAAAAAAAATCCAAAAAAATTCTCAAAATTCTTATTTTGTCTAATTAGATTAAATTATGTGTTTTTAGATTTTTATGACTTTTTTAATCGTTTTCCTTCTTTGTGTTTATTTTTTACTATTAGGGACATTGTTGGCATTTTCATAATTGGTTATACATTGCTGTGCATTATTCCTGGCTACTATGTCTTCTTGTTCTGATCTTTTAGATTTCAATCTTGAGGTAGAGAGAAACTTGCACACACAATGTAGAGTAGGCCAAGCTTGTAATAGTTCACCACCCACAATTGAGTCTGATTCTGATTCAGACTATTTTCATAACTTGTTTGATTTAGATTATGAAATTGTTATTGATATGGCTGAGCAAAGAACTTTAAGGCAACTTGCAGCCCCTAATGTGAATTATAATGGCTTGTGTATTGAATATGTTGATGTTGTTGTTCCTTTTAAATTAAAATTGGGTTTAATACACTTGTTGCCAAAGTTTAATGGTCTTGCAGGTGAGGATCCGCACAAACATTTGAAAGAATTCCAGGTGGCGTGTTCTACACCATTGAAGCCTGAAGGGATCACTGAAGATCACATCAAACTTTGAGCTTTTCCTTTTTCATTGCAGGGTGCAGCAAAGGATTGGATATATGATCTTGAACCAAATTCAATCACAAGCTGGAATACTCTAAAAATAGTGTTCTTGGAGAGATACTTCCTGCCTCCAGAGCTGCCTCGATAAGAAAAGAGATTTGTGGTATTAGACAAGATAATGAATCATTGGCTGAGTACTGGGACATATTTAAGAAGTTAGTTTCAAGCTGTCCTCAACACCAGATTAGCGAACAACTTCTCATTCAGTACTTTTACGAGGGTTTGTTACCGATAGATAGGAACGTTCTTGATTCTTCTAGTGGTGGAGCACTTGTCGATAAAAATCCAGCTGCTGCAAGAGCCCTTATTGAAAATATGTCTCTTAATTCCCAACAGTTTACCACTAGAGGCAATTTTGTCCAGACCAAGGGCGTGAATTAAATTCAGGTTTCTTCCAACAAAGCTTACTAGAATTGACGAGCTCACTGCTTTGGTAAAACAGTTGGCAGTAGCCAAACATCAAACAACAATTGTGTGTGGTATTTGTACTTCTCATGAGCATCCTACCGATACTTGCCCTATTCTGAAAGATAAGTCCATTACCGAGCTGCCTCAAGCTTATGCAGCCAACCTTTACAACCAGAACAGGTACAACAATACCCATGATCTGTCCACCAACAAATACCATCCCAATTGGAGGAACCATCAAACCTTCGATATGGAAATCAGCAGCACACCCAACAATAATTGACAGTACCATTACCCCAGCCACATCACACCCCTCCAGCTACTTCCAGACCTTTCTTAGAAGACCTTGTCAAACAAATGGCTGTCAATAATATCCAATTCCAACAAAGAACTTACTCTGGAATTCAGACCATCAATACACGGATTGGATAGCTTGCTACTCAAATAAATACCATGCAAGCCCAAGGATCAAACCAACTTCCTGCACAAACAGTTGTGAATCCGAAAGGTCCCGCTAATGTGAGTGCAATTTCCTTGCGATCCGGAAAGGTTACAGAACCAGGCCCTGAAATATGTAAAAAAATTATTGAGGTAACATCTCAACCATCTTCTTCTCCTTCTCCATCTGAACCTTCTTCTATTGTGGAATAAACTGAAGAAAAAAATAAAGAAAATGAGTATGTACCACTAGTCCCTTTCCCACATAGAGTTCTGAAAAATAAAAGAGTTGATGAGGGGGACAAAGAGAGAGAGTTTTGGATGTATTTAGAAAAGTATCGGTAAACATTCCGCTTCTTGATGTGATTAAGCAGGTGCCAAAGTAAGCAAAGTTTCTTAAAGATTTGTGTACAAACAAGAGGCGGGTGAAAGGAAGTGAGAGAGTCAACTTGGGAAGAAATATTTCTGCTTTTATTCAGCCGAAGCCTCCATCTGAAAAAGTTACAGGCGAGCAAAATGTTTTAGCCATCTCTCAGGTGTTGCCACAAAAGTGCAAGGACCCGAGAACTTTTTCTATTCCTTGTACCATCGGGGATAAGCGATTTGATAACTACATGCTTGATTTAGGAGCGGGCATTAATGTTATGCCTACTTCTGTTTATAATAACCTTTGTCTTGGTCCTTTGCAGCATACATGTTTAATCATTCAGTTGGCGAACAGGAGCAATGCCCGCCCTGCTGGTGTAGTGGAAGATGTACTTGTTCAAGTTAACGATTTGATTTTTCCTGCAGATTTTTACATCCTAGACATGGAAGGAGAAACTAAGTCAAGCAGAGCTCCCATCATTTTAGATAGACCGTTCATGAAAATGGTGAAGACAAAAATTGATGTTGACGATGGCACCATGTCCATGGAATTTGGTGATATTGTCGCAAAATTTAACATCTTCGATGCCATGAAACATCCAATAGAGGAGCACTCCGTTTTTCATATTGAATTAATCTCTGATTTGGTTGATGAAACTTGTTCTGAATTGTTTTCACTAGATTTTCCATCCTTATCTGGATTTGATGATGTTTACTCATGTGCTGATTGTACTGAGACTAACCTTTGTGTTGTATGTGCTGAGATTGATGTTATCTTGCAGGGTGACATGTTTCCTACAGGTGAAGTTGTTGTAAATGAAGTTGTTTATGTAGCTGAAGCTCTTGACATCTCGGCTTCCCCAAACATTCCATCCATCGAGCAACCACCATGCTTAGAACTGAAACAACTCCCAGATAATCTAAAATACGCTTATTTTGAGAGTGATGAAAAACTCCCTGTCATTATATCTTCTAACCTTGATTCCGATCAGGAAAATAAACTTTTGCAAGTTTTGAATAAGCACAAGAAGGAAATTGGTTGTACATTAGCTGACATCCCAGGAATTAGTCCTTCCATGTGTATGCATAGGATTTTACTTGAGAATGGTGTGAAAATAGTAAGGTAACCTCGAAGGAGGCTTAATCCTTTGATTATTGATGTTGTGAAGAAAGAGGTAACCAAAATCTTGTAAGCAGGTATTATTTATCCTATCTCTGACAGCAAATGGGTAAGCCCAGTGTAGGTTGTTCCTAAGAAATTTGGACTCACAGTGGTGAAAAATGAAAAGAATGAACTTGTTCCCACTAGAGTTCAGAATAGCTGGAGAGTTTGCATTGATTACAGGAGATTGAACCAAACCACTAGAAAGGATCACTTTCCTTTGCTGTTCATTGACCAAATGCTTGAACGGCTAGCTGGTAAATCACACTATTGTTTTCTTGATGGTTTTTCAGGTTACTTTCAGATACATATTGCACCTGAAGATCAAGAAAAGATCACTTTCACGTGCCCATTCGATACATTTGCTTACATGAGGATGCCTTTTGATCTTTGCAATGCTCCTGGCACTTTCCAGCGATGCATGATTAGTATTTTCTCTGAATTTATTGAAAATTGCATGGAAGTGTTTATGGATGATTTCATTGTTTATGGTTCCTCATTTGATGCATGCCTGAAAAGTTTTAATGTGGTTTTAGAAGTATGCATCGAGAGTGATCTTGTTTTAAATTATGAAAAATACCATTTTATGGTTGAACATGGAATTGTTTTGGGTCACATTAGTTCTGAAAAAGTAATTTCAGTTGACCCTGCTAAGATTGATGAGATTTCTACACTGCCTTACCCTTCTTGCGTTCCCGAGATTCGTTCTTTTCTTGGTCATGCAGGTTTTTACAGGTGCTTCATTAACGATTTCAGCAAGAGAGCTCTTCCGCTGTCAAACTTGTTGAAGAATGACGTCACTTTCAGCTTCGATGACAAATGCAAACAAGCGTTCGACTTCTTAAAGAAAGCATTGACTTCCGCTCCCATTATCTAGCCCCCTAACTGGACCCTCCCTTTTGAGATTATGTGTGATGCTTCTAATTATGCTGTTGGGGTTGTCCTTGCATAAAGAGTTGACAAGGCTGCCCATGTTATTTACTATGCTTCTAGTGTAACGTCCCAATTTTATTGGCTATTTTATTAATTAGCTTATTTGGTGTTTTTATTAATTATTTAGTTTATTTAATTAATTGGTGTGATATTTATTTAATTGGGGTTTTGTGTTAATTGGATTAGTTGGACTATTAGTAAATATTATGAGATAATATATAATTGGGCCTAAGTGGTAGAAATAAGACACTAAGTGGGATTATGGGTTAAGCCCAAATTAGAGAAAAGAGATAGTAGGAAAGAGTTAGGTCATTCTTTCACTTTCATAACTTTGGTAAGAAGAATAGAAGAGAGAAGACAAGAGAAGAGGATTGTGAGATTCTTGAAGATAGGAGGAGATTAACTTAAGGTAAGGGTTAGAATCCAAATTATCATAGGTTTATATGATTGGGTAATGTTATGTGTATGCTTTGCATTGTGTATGATCTCTTACTTTCTCAATTTCATAGATTTGGAAAATGTTAGGGTTTATATAAAACAAAGGAGATTTTGTGATTTTTTCATGTTCAATGTGTTGTATGGATGACCCATAACTAGAAACATGAATAGGAACCCATAATATGTGATAAATTGATGTTGGATTGAGTTTTGTTGAGATAAAATCGGATTTGGTTTGGTGTTTGGATGCTGAAAACGCATCAAAATTTTTCTGTTTCTGGTGCGGAGCGCCGGGCGAGCGAGTGCCTACATGCCTTTGCCGGGTGAGCGTAACAGGCGAGAGGGTGGCAAGTTTCTGCCACAGAGCGTCGGGCGAGCCAAGGTGTGCACCGGGCGAATATGTCATATTTTGTGGAAATTTCAAATGTCCATAACTTTTGATCCGTAGCTCCGTTTTATCCGTAACTTTTGATCATATCCGTTTTATGATATGATAGGATTTGTTAGCACTTGATGAATTAATTATGGTGTTTTTGTGTGAAAACCATGTAGTTATTGTTTTTTTTATGGTTATTGTTATGTGTACTATGAGTTGGTAAATGATGGATGACAATTGTTGGCATGATATGTGGTATGATATTCATGATGAGTGTGATTGAATATATGCTCTTTGTTGTACATTGTTATGATTGTTATTTGACATGTGTGTTGTGTACAATTTATGGATAATTCATTGTGTGAATTATTGTGGTATGCGTTATGTTAAGATTGTATGATAATCTTTATTGCATATGCTTGGTGATAATTGTACATGCATGCATGGTTGGTTTTGAAACATAGGCAGTGAAACCTTGGGTTCACAATGGTTGGCTTTGATATATAGGCGGTGAAACTTTGGGTTCACAATGGTGACTTTGAAACATAGCCGGTGAAACTTTGGGTTCACAATTGTGGCTTTGGTCTTGTCTGAATCAAAAGTGTGGCTTGGATTCTAGATATTGAATCGGAAAGCGGTGAAACTTTGGGTTCAAATATGGTACCACATGCATTGAGTCACATTTATTACATTCGAGTCACATGGTGTGTTATGTGATTGTTTTGAATCAATATGATTTGCCTTGCATGAAACATGGTATATGGTATATGAATGCATGTTTTGAAAAGAGTGATGAATTTGTGAAATGTATTCCTTCCCTTCTGTTTGAATGATGTTCATTGTGACATCGTGCAGGTTCCGACGAGTAGTGAGCTTGTCCGAGGATTTAGCCGAGGAGCTTCTGAGTTTGTTGTTTGATTAGGTAGCGAGTCATATGCTCTAATCATGTAACACTTGGGGGGGGGGGAGGGAATTTTATTTGAACTTATGCTTATTGATCGGTAAAATAGCAAGTGTACTATTTTGCCTCTGTAGTAATAAAGGGAAAATTCCTCGAATATCGATCTCAAGGACTGCGTGATATTATAGAGTTAGTAGGAATTCAATTAAACAAAAAGCCTTGGGGGTTTTGGTTTTTTATGATTACGAATTAAATTGCAAATAAACTTAAAAATGTTGATTTGGCCAAATATGAGTAACATGCCAGGGTAGGTGTGTGCATTAACATGTAGCAATTCTGAACCCTTGTTTCATTAACAAAATTCAACTTATCAATTACCGGTTCTTAAGGGTATTTGCTCCTAAGTCCTTAGTAGGCAAACCTTTGAACATTGAAATCCTAATCCCAAAGTCCTTTGAAATTAGTGATCAAATCAAGTATTATTATAACCAAGAAAAATCCGGTTACTATAGGGTATCCCTAGTCCTAGGTGATATCTACTATAGTATAATGGTATAAAAACCCTAACAATGGAGGTCAATCCTAATTGTCAGTCATAAATCAATCCAGTTGGTCCAACGAGGAAAGCATTAAAAACCTTATACCATTAAATTGAACGTGAATGAGAAATATGTTATTGAAATTCGGAATTCAAAATCATCACAAATGTTAATCAGAGACACCCCCTAGCATTGGGGGGTTTAGCTACTCATATCATCCAAAGAAATTACAAAGATATCAAATAAAGACATTACAATAGAGATGATG
Source organism: Vicia villosa (assembly GCF_029867415.1). Lineage (NCBI taxonomy): Eukaryota > Viridiplantae > Streptophyta > Magnoliopsida > Fabales > Fabaceae > Vicia > Vicia villosa. The sequence goes on from NW_026705121.1 coordinate 873,410, forward strand.
AACTTTGATCTTCAATGGCTTCCGCTCATGAGAGTTCTCTGTTCTTCTCCAATTGCATAGGCTTCTTCTCTCAATCCTCCAATTCTCCGTGTGGCCAAAAAAGATCCCTAGTTCATCTTGAAAACCCTCCTAAATAGTGCAGACTCACTTAAGTTGGTTGGAAATCCCAAAAACACCCTTGCAGGCAAACCACTGAACAAAATCACAAAAATCACTGAAATCAGCGTCAAACCCAACACGGGCCGTGTTGAGCAACACGGGAACCCGTGTTGGTCCCCTGGTATTTTTCTTTTACTTCTTTGGTCCCAGGCTTAGCAACACGGGCCGTGTTGAGCAACACGGACACCCGTGTAGCACCACTTTTTTTCCTTTCTTTCCACACTTTGTTCCAGCGCTCTTCCTGACAGGGCCCGTGTTGAGCAACACGGCCACCCGTGTCAGGCCTCCTGAAACATGCTTTTTGAAATTCCTTCGAAACTCCGAGTTTTGCACTGATTTATTCCAATTTATCCATATGAGTCTGAAAACATTAAAACATACAACCAAAGCATAAAATGATGAATAATGAAACAAAACACTAAATCACATAACTTAAAAATGCTTTAAAACAATGGTAAATATATGTGTGAAAACCACTGATCAAACTCCCCCAAACTTAAACCGTTGCTTGACCTCAAGCGACAATTACAAGAGTTAATGACCTTCAGAGCATACTGGTAATCATACGTGAGATATCCGTTTGTATTACTCAAGAGACAGTTGGTTCGGCATTCACATGACGCGACGAGTTTCTGTTACAACATTAAACCTCAAGCTCCCCTTTCGGATACCTCTCCAACTATGCTTTGCACTTAAGTCTCTTTCCGATTTTCCTCCTTTTCATTCAGACAATCATATTAAGGCACTGCATTTCTTAGAATAATCATCACCTGCATGAGACGAATCAAGGCTTCTTATTTTCTTTTTCTGGCACCAAACTAGCAGCATTGGCTACTTTTTATTACCGATGACATTTTCAAACTTTGCAGTTATATATTGTCCTTTTGGACGACGTTTGGGGATCAATCTCCTTTGGGCTAAATAACCGGGTGAGGGTTACCCAACTTAGCGAGCCGATTGCCTTTTACCGCCTTTTCATCATTTGGTGCCAACTTTATATCCCTTTTTTTTCAACCAGTCATCATGCAAGTGAATCTGAATTATGCCAGACTGTATCAATAAACTACTCGAGGAGTACATCTCAGGAGACAAGTACTATGGTGCAAATCTACACGTTAGACTCGTATTTCTTTTAGGGAACCAAGGGTGTTTAAACAAACCTCTTCTTGTCACATTATTTCGCACTTTCTGTCCTCAAACAATCCTCGCTTCATCTCTATATACTATTCCCGATCGCTCTTTAGGATCAAAACTTCTTCAACAAAAATTAAAATTTTGATCAAAATTTGGGCAGAATTCACTTCATGGTTTCACATCATACCCATAACATAAAAATATAAATTGCAAAGAGAAAAGCCTCCCTCAAACTTGAACTAAACAGTGGCCTCAATGTTTCAGAACACGCCTGAGAGAGGTGACTCACAGAGGGTATTGCACTCCAATGATCACTTCCGAGCTTTCACCAGAGACGTCCTCTTTTATTTCCTGAAAATAACATAAACAAACAGAGAAATTAATTATTAAAACCGTGGGTTGCCTCCCACGAAGCGCTTCGTTTAATGTCGCCTGGCTCGACGGTCCATTACCCTTTATTATGGAGGGTATTTCCTTTTCCAAACCTTGTTGCTTGTCACTTCCGCAACCACAAACTCATGAAGATGAAAAGCATGGATAACTTTTCTCTTCAATTTGCTTCCCACATTCTTCTTGACTTCCTTAGCTTTCTTAGGACTTTTGGCAGCTACATAAGTTGGTTCCACCCGAGAGGCTATGCTTGAAACTTTTTCTTGGAGTTTTTTAGGACTTTTGTCTTCTTTTTCACCTTCTGTCATACTAGCTGAAGTTTTCTCATTCACACCTGTCCTATGTTTCTTGACTCCTAACATCTTCAAGGTTACTTCTTCATCAAATGATTTCAGCGTTAGCGTCCCTTTTTCAATGTCAAAATTACAGCGGCCTGTCGACAAAAAGGGTCTCCCAAGAAGGATAGGAGTTTCTTCATCTTCCGGAATGTCCATGATGTGGAAGTCAACAGGGAAAACAAACTTATCAACCTCCACTAGTACATCTTCAGCTACCCCATATGATTTCTTAACGGTGTGGTCGGCGAACCGTAACTTTGTCTTACTTTCACTAACTTCTCCCAATTCAAGCTTTTTGAAAATAGATAATGGCATTAAACTCACACTGGAGCCAGAATCGATGAGTACCTTTTTAAATGCTATATTCTTGATAGTGCACGGTATCGCCACCGCTCCAGGGTCTTTCCTCTTGATTGGGATCTTTCTTGCTGACGAGACTATACCACACTTCTCATTTACAACTTTTGGTTCTCCTCCTAGTGATCTCTTTTTCGCTAACACCTCCTTCATAAACTTCTTATACAAGGGCATGTGCTCAAGTGCTTCAAAGAAAGGTAAATTTACCTCTAACTTTTTGAACAATGCAGTAAACTTCTCAAAGTCTTTTTCTCTTGAACCCTTCTTTGTCACTCTGGAAGGGAAAGGTAATTTTATCACCGGTTCAGCGTCTTTCTTTTTTTTTTCTTCACATGGTTTAACTGGTGGTACCACAAATTCTGGTTCTTTTGGATTCTCTCTTATTTCCAGATCCACCTCTATTACCATGGGGTCATCTATTTCCTCTCTCTCGATTCGATTCTGACAATTTTTTACTCCTTGTTGTAACTGCATTAATCTTCTCTTGGTCTTTCGGATTTTTCACAGTTGAGCTTGGAAGGGTACCTTGTGCCTGTAGAGTGAGATAATGTGCTATTTGACCCACTTGAACTTCCAGATTTTTAATTGAGGCGGTGGTATTTCTATGGTTGTTTCTTGTTTCTTCTTGGAACTGAGAGCACTGCCCAGCCAATATTTCAATTGCCACTTCCCACTCTGCCTTCTGGGGGCCTTGTTGTTGTTGGTATTTCCAAGCAAAATTTGGATGATTCTTCCACCCTGGATTATAGGTGTTAGAATACGGATTGTTTTGCCTCAGGAATTTGATTTCTTCAATCTGCTTGGGAGTAGCAACACAGTACACCGTTTGGTGTGGCCCATGGCAAATTTCACAACTTACAGGTTGAGCTTGTTGGACATGAGCCACCTGTTGTGTACCTATGTTCATAGCCTTCAGTTTCTTTTCAACTTCTGCAGCTATAACATCTTTAACCCGAATTTTCGAAGTTTCCAGCTTAAGATCAATGATTCCTTCTAGTTTGCTAGCACACCTGTCATACAATTCCAAATGCTCATTTGCAGATATTGCTTCAATGATTTTGATGATGCCTGAGGCTGTTGTGAAATTTGTCGAGCCTCCAGCTGCTGTATCAATTAACTGTTTTGTTTTCATTCTGAGCCCATTGATAAATACTTGCATCTGTTCAGTCTTGTCCATATTGTGAGTGGGACATGCTACTAGAATTCTTTTGAATCTTTTGTAGGCATCTCCTAAGGGCTCACCCTCCTTCTGTTTGAAGTTCAGGATGTCATACCTCTTCCTTATGAATACAGATGCAGGAAAATACTCATTTAAGAAAGCTTTTTCCATCTCTTCCCATGATGTAATGCTGCCCGCTAGAAGGGAATAAAACCACTCTTCTGCTTCTTCTGCCAAGGTGAATGGGAACATTCTCAGCTTCTTGGCCTCTTCTATATGACCTTTGATTTTTAAAGTTGTACTCATGGTCAGAAACCTCTGTAAGTGCTTGTTTGCATCTTCATTAACCTTTCCAGTGAACGGTTTTCTTTGGAGCTAAGTGATGGTGCTTGGATGCAATTGGAAATTAGGAACTGTCATGCACTCGGTTTTTTCCATACCTCTCGTGGAGAGATACGCGAACTGACTCTTTTTTGTTTCTGCTTTTGTATTTTTGAAAATCAGAGAGTCGCCACCGACCTTTTATCTTATCCAATTAAGGAAAGGTTTATAAAAGAAACAGAAAAAAGAGCTTTAAGAAATTCTGGGTAAGGGGGTAGGTTATACAAAGGGAAGGTGTTAGCACCCTTTGTATCCATGGTTATCCATGGGCTCTTTAATTTGCTTAGCTCACTTGTTTTCAATTACTTTTTGATTGCCTTAAAATGCTCGTATGTGGTTCCAAATACCTTTGTAAATTGACTTTGTAATGATCCTTGTGCGGATGTATACAAAGTGTTTTTATCTTTCAAAAGATGTTTTTGAAAAAAGAACGTTAACTTCGTAATGATCCTTGTTTGGATATATACAAAGTATTGTCTTTTTGAAAGTTTTATTTTGAAAAACAATGATATATGAGAGATTTGTTTGTTTTGATTTGAGCAAGCAAATTAGGAGGTCTACCCTGAGTTATAAGGTCTTTATCCTATTTCCTTTAAAAATCTATCCTTTCACCGGATATAAACAAAAGTTCGATTTTGCATTTGAAATAATAGAATTTGATTTTGATTTTGAAAAGAATGGGAAAGGGATTACCCTAAGAGGTGCAAGTGTGATTGTGTTTGGATTCAGATATTTTATCTTTGAAGTTAGTGATCTAACGATTCAATTTTATCTTTGGCATACACGCAGTTTATATGTGCTGGAATTTAAAATGCGGAAATGTAAAATGCGGAAAGTAAATCTACGCTATTACATCGATTGTGCAGGAAATGTAAACTACGCTATTTACATGAATTTGACAACCTATACATTTATCTAGGAATTTAAATTGCAAGAAAATAAAAGAAATGTTTTTTGGATTTTTTATGATTGATTTTAATTATAATTAATGCATGATTAATTAAATTAAAATGAGGAAAAAAGATGAAAATAAATTTCAAACCTAAAAATTAAGTTCAAAATATGTTCAAAATGCTTGTTAATTAATTTTAAAACAAAACTAATTTTTTTGGGATTTTTGAAATTGATTTGAAATTGATTAAGTTAATTAATACATAATTATTTAAATAATTACACAAATAATTAAAACTTAAAGAGAAAATTATTCTAAATATGTACAAAATTAGCCTATGATATATAAACAATATTTAATATAAAGAACAATTTTTTTATGATTTTTTATTGGTTGAAATTAATTAAAAGATAAATATATGCATATTATCTAATTAATTATACAAAATATTTAAATTATGAAGAAAAATAAAATATTTTTATATCAGAAAATAAAATATTATTTTAGAAACTTAAAAATATTTTTTGTGTATTTTTTGGATTTTTAAAACTATTTTTAATTAATTTTGCAAGGAAATTAAAATAAAAATAGAAAAATAGAAAGTAAAATAATCAGGTGTGTGATGCTGATGAGTCCATGGTATGGACCACTTGTCTGGTGCGTTGGATGAAAAGTTGAGATGATCCAAGGGCTCAGATCGTGAGGGAACATGATATGATGGTGGGGAACATGCGCTGAATTCAAGGAGAATTCAAACTTTCTGACTGGGACCCACAAGTGCACGCGTGGATGGAAGACTAGTTGACCTGCCAATGATGAGGAGCCACGCGAGCGGCGGGAAGAGTCATCTTTGACTGACGAACCACGCTTGGACGCGTGGTCGTCTTCAACCTCCGTCACCTTCATTTTTTAACATAGATAGCGGCGGTTTTAAACCCCTTCTATTTTTACGATAAAAAACACCATTTTTGGTAGCTTCACAAACCTGCAAGAACAAACGTTAGGAAGAGTAACAAATGACCCAGATCCCCTAATTAGGATGCTCTGAGTCCAAATATGGTATTAGTTTCACTGTTTGAGTGCTGTAGCCATGGGTTCGATGGAGTTGAAGTTTGAACATGCATGAGCACTTGTTAATGGCATGGGAGCTAACATGTTAGGGCCCAGATCTACCCTATGGGACCTCATGAACTCATTAGAATGATTAGACTACATTGATATTGATTAAATGTATGAAAACGAAAATTAATTATGTATGAAAGTGAAGAGTACTATACACGTGTTATAACTCTTATAGGACCATATTATGAGTTCATTCTTACTCCATGCCACCTTAGGAGATGATTGAAAGTGATAGTTTGTATTGATAATGATTGGAATATGGAAATTGAAAATTACAAAGTTATGGAATTTTGAGAGAATTTTGGTGAGTTTTCTTGCTATGCCTTGGCTATAATTTCGTGTGTGTGTGTTGTTGTTGTATTCAACTTCATTTATAGGCCAAGAGGTGCTTAGAAACTAAGCCAAGAAGCATTGATTGCCTTTGTTGAATTCTTGATTTTTAAATATTAAAAATCTTTGAATTGTTGACCAAGTCTTGCTCCTCTTCACTTCTCTTGACTTGTACTTCAATCTTCTGCAGAAAATTAAAGATTCTTTGATGACTCATGCTTAGAAACTAAGCTATGCATTATCCTTCCATTTTCCATTTTCATTTAATCTTAAAATAGGATAAAATTAAACCAAAAATGAATAAAAATGGTGTGGACTTTGTCTTGGTCGTGGAAGGCCCATTATATCATGGTAAACATGTTTGAACTATGAAAACTTGGCCCCATTTGGAAAAAATACATTTTTGAGCAATGTTGGTTTTATGCATTTTCCCAAAATTTAGCCAACTTCTACAAGGTGTAAATCCCTCAATTTTTGTCATATGAAGGAGATCTTGCACTTTTTGGAAACCTCAAAGAGTCCTCTAACCAATTTCTTTGGTCTCATGTACAAATGATTTTTGATGCTCCTTGTGTATCCTTTTGAAAAAAGTGTCTTTTTGTTGACTTTGAAAATGACCTATAATGTCTTGGTTCATATTTTTCAAATGGTGAACCTAATGACCATGGGACCAATTGCATTTGAAAGATAATTGAATTTCCTTCAAAATGAGCTTTGGTTTGAATTTTTTGGATGAAGGATGAGAGAGTTATGACCAGTCAAAGTTCAGTTGACTTTTTAGGAGAAAACCCTAATTTTGAATCTTAGGGTTTTGTTGATTTTTGATCTTTCCTTGATGAATTATGATCATCCAATGATCAAATGATGAATCCTTTGACAAAATATGGATGTTGACAAAAAATTTCATTTTTGACTGTCTGATGAATCCTTTTGTGCAGTGCTGAGTCTCTGCTAATCATGTGATATTCAGAAGAATTCTAGGACAAAAATCTTGGAATTTTTAAATGCAAAAGTTTGATTTGATTGATGGTACAAAACACGGAGAATTGTACTGTCAGCAGTTTGACTGTCAACTGACTATTCAGGCATGTAACAACTAGAGTGAAAAATCAACAGTCAAAGTTACTTTTCTTTTTGTTGTTTTTGTTTTATGTGAAAGATGAAAGTTTAATTACATGACTTGTTAAAAAACACATACATAATAAATAATTAATATTTACTGTACGCGAGCAAAATTACCGATAATAACCCTGAAAATCATTTAATGCACAGAAAAATAAATATTTGACTGGCAGAAAACACACAAAATATTATCTGAATAATTAAGCAACAATATGACAAATAGTACAACATTTAATACTGACAGTACAAACATTACATACTACAATGAACAGTACGACGAATAAACGGTACATTTAAGAAAATAAGAGATACGACAAACTTTAAGAATGACGATTAATAACCCATGCTATGACCAACAGAAAATAGATGATCGGGAGTGTAACCATCGCAGGTCCACATTTTTCAGGACTATGCAGACAGAAGAAGGACATGATCACCGTAGCAATGGTGATGACCATAAGAAAACATGTTTCCATCCGCTTCGCCATTTTGCCGGGGAGGAAGAGAGAATGGATATGAAGTAGAAATTTGAGAAATGATTTAGAATTTGATGTGAGATTTTATGAAAAAATGAGAGGTATTTATAGAATGAAAAGTGGGATAGAGACGTTGGGGAATGAAGTGATTTCGTACAAAAGGAAAATTTGAGTGGAAGTAAGATTTGAAAGAAAGTGTATGATAGTGTTGGGAAAAAGAGAGATGTGTAGAATAAATTTAAGATTTGATTTTTGAAAAAGAGATTTGAAAAGAGATTTTGAAAATAATGGAATATAGTACAAAAGTTAGTGGGAAACAAAAATTAATAATAATTTACTTGTTACAAGTACAGTCTGAATCCCGGACTCTGCGCCTGCAAAAGATTTAACTCTGTACCAATTGTGTCAGTACTATTTATCTGTAAATAAATATCAAATAAATAGCGTGTGTGAAGTAATAAACAGTAACTGGCGTTTGCGTAAGAATAAATTCAACAGCAAGCCAAAATACTGTATAAGAAAAAATTCTAAAAATCAAGTATTCATAAATCAGGATGTGAAAATCCAAGATTATATGAAACTCTTAATTTTTAGATTGAAGTTTTCTTGAAAAAAGATGCGGGAAAATTTTGGGGTATAACAGGAACATTCACCGGTTGGTTGACAATAGTTAGTCTTCCTCCCGGTGTGTTTCTAGCACCATAGTCTCCGAGAAGTCTCTCTGGTGGTGGTACCTCGCCCATGATCTCTTCTTCACTTTCGGTGTCTGAACCAGAATGAACTGTAATCACTTCTTCCTCGGATTCCAGTTTAGCTTGACGAGCTTGTCCGCGCCTTGCGTGCAAAGTCCTTTCAATTTCTGCGTCAAAAAGAAATTTTGCCGAGGCCTTACCTCGCATAAACAGATTAGAAAATTATTAGAATGAGGAACAAAAAATAAAATAAAATATTTTTTTCGCAGAAAATAAAATTTTAGTCGCAGAACAACAAAATTCTAATTGAAATAAATCTAAAAACTCTATAATCTTCGGCAGTCCCCGGCAACGGCGCCAAAAACTTGATCGGTAAAATAGCAAGTGTACTATTTTGCCTCTGTAGTAATAAAGGGAAAATTCCCCGAATATCGATCTCAAGGACTGCGTGATATTATAGAGTTAGTAGGAATTCAATTACACAAAAAGCCTTGGGGGTTTTGGTTTTTTATGATTACGAATTAAATTGCAAATAAACTTAAAAAGGTTGATTTGGCCAAATATGAGTAACATGCCAGGGTAGGTGTGTGCATTAACATGTAGCAATTCTGAACCCTTGTTTCATTAACAAAATTCAACTTATCAATTACCGGTTCTTAAGGGTATTTACTCCTAAGTCCTTAGTGGGCAAACCTTTGAACATTGAAATCCTAATCCCAAAGTCCTTCGAAATTAGTGATCAAATCAAGTATTATTATAACCAAGAACAATCCGGTTACTATAGGGTATCCCTAGTCCAAGGTGATATCTACTATAGTATAATGGTATAAAAACCCTAACAATGGAGGTCAATCCTAATTGTCAGTCATAAATCAATCCAGTTGGTCCGACGAGGAAAGCATTAAAAACCTTATACCATTAAATTGAACGTGAAAGAGAAATATGTTATTGAAATTCAGAAGTCAAAATCATCACAAATGTTAATCAGGGACACCCCCCTAGCATTGGGGGGTTTAACTACTCATATCATCCAAAGAAATTACAAAGATATCAAATAAAGACATTACAATAGAGATGATGAACTTTGATCTTCAATGGCTTCCGCTCATGAGAGTTCTCTGTTCTTTTCCAATTGCATAGGCTTCTTCTCTCAATCCTCCAATTCTTCGTGTGGCCAAAAAGATCCCTAATTCATCTTGAAAACCCTCCTAAATAGTGCAGACTCACTTAAGTTGGTTGGAAATCCCAAAAACACCCTTGCAGGCAAACCACTAAACAAAATCACAAAAATCACTGAAATCAGCGTCAAACCCAACACGGGCCGTGTTGAGCAACACGGACACCCGTGTTGGTCCCCTAGTATTTTTCTTTTTCTTCTTTGGTCCCAGGCTTAGCAACACGGGCCGTGTTGAGCAACACGAGCACCCGTGTTGCACCACAGTTTTCCTTTCTTTCCACACTTTGTTCCAGCGCTCTTCCTGACATGGCCCGTGTTGAGCAACACGGCCACCCGTGTCAGGCCTCCTGAAACATGCTTTTTGAAATTCCTTCGAAACTCCGAGTTTTGCACTGATTTATTCCGATTTATCCATATGAGTCTGAAAACATTAAAACATACAACCAAAGCATAAAATGACGAATAATGAAACAAAACACTAAATCGCATAACTTAAAAATGCTTAAAAACAATGGTAAATATATGTGTGAAAACCACTGATCACTTATGTTTGGATATTGCTATCTTATTTGTATTTGATCGATACATTGGATATGTTGTTAACGGCTATGTTGCCTAGATTTTGATTTGGTTTAGCATTATTGAATATGTTATTTGAGCTTGGTAGATGAATATAGTATGTGATATATTCATTGAGATTGTTTGATAGCAATTCTTATTCCGTGTGTGATATGCATATTATATGGAAGCATGAGATATTTAATTGTGTTACAATATTATTAGTGCATATTATGTATGTTTGTTCTAGGTTTTTATTACGTTGAAGACAACATGTGACGCCCTTTTATTATATGCATGCTATTACGCTGTGAATATTCGTCCTATTTTGGGGTTAAGAAAAGGGGTGTTACATCTAGGACTTTAGATTCTGCACAGTCAAATTATACTACCACTGAAAAGGAACTTCAAGCTATTATTTTTGCTCTTGATAAATTCAGATCATATTTGCTCGGTTCCAAGGTTATTGTTTTTACTGACCATGCAGCTTTAAAGTATTTGTTAAAGAAACCCGAAGCTAAACCGAGATTGATTCGGTGGATGTTGTTGCTCCAAGAGTTTAATGTAGAGATTAAAGACAAAAGGGGAGCTGAGAATTTAGTGGAAGATCACTTGAAAAGGATAGAGAGAGATGAAGATCCTTTCCCCATCCTGGATGACTTTCCTAATGAGCAGCTTTTGCTTGTGCATGTTATTACTCCTTGGTTTGCTGATATTGTTAATTATCTTGTTGCTGGTGTTTTCCTACAGGTGCATCTAGGTCACAAATTCACAAACTCAAGAGTGATGCCAAATATTATGTTGGGGATGATCCATATCCTAGTAAGTTTTGTAGTGATCAGGTAATCAGGAGATGTGTCCTCAACTATGAGATTGCATCCATTTTGAATTTTTTCTCATGCAACTCAATTCGGCGGGCACTTTGGCCCTCACAGGGCTGCAAGAAAAGTCCTAGACTCAGGTTCTTATTGGCCCACTCTTTCTAAAGATGCCTATAAGGTTTACCGCACTTGTAAAGAGTGCTAGATAGCAGGTACAAATATCACTCGTAAGAGTGAAATGCCTCAGCAGCCTATGCTTTCATGTGAGGTATTTGATGTATGGGGAATCGACTTCATGGGTCCCTTTCCTATATCATTTGGTTTTTTGTACATTTTAATTACTGTTGATTATGTTTCAAAGTGGGTGGAAGCTATCCCCATTAGGACTAATGATTCTATAGTTGTTGCAGATTTTGTCAAGTCTAATATCTTTTACAGGTTTGGAATACCGCGAGCTATCGTAAGTGACCAAGGCACTCATTTCTGTAACCGCACCATGGAATATTTGCTCTGGAAGTATGGAGTTGTGCACAGAGTCTCTACTGCATATGTTGGAGCGGTAAAGCGGCAAGCAACAAAAGATTTGGAAGTATTTATCCGGGAAATTATCGTCTCCACAGGGACTAGTGCATTGAACTTCCGTTCAACAATTTCCATAGTTATGAGTTTGGTTTTGAATGAATTTAAATATGAAAAATGCAAAAGTAAATATTAACACAAAAGAATTCATTCTTCGGAAAGAAGAGACTTATCAAGCCTGGTATATAATCTACTTCTCACAAACTTAAACTTATCGACCAGTTACACTCAACCTACTATACTCGTCAATGTCATCCGGCATCGCTCACACTCTAAGTCATTTCTAACCCAAAGTAGAGAGAACTACTATATCATCTCGACGACGATCTCTCAACACACCTCAACAACACAACAGACATCCATATCAATCGTATCGACGATCTCTCAACCGACACAACTAACACGAAAGCATTAAGCTTCGACACCCATAAAGATTGTTATCTCTAAATCTATCTCTAAAATACATTAACTAACAGATAATAATCCTAGATAAGGATTCAAGAAGTCTATCTCTAAAACAACCCAAATCCCTAGCACAAAGCAAAAATCTAAGACATCAATCAACAAAGATTTGTAAAGCAAACTTTATATAACACCATGATCAACAAATATACATAAGTTCAAAGTAAAATCATATACAAAACCCAACCAAAGATAAATACACAAAGAAGAAGAGAAATGAACCAAAAGTCTCCTGTTTGTCAGCTCCGATTGATGATCAATCCACCCCGGATCATCCGTATGCAACATCCAAAGTTGTTTTCTAAGCTAATCTACCTAAAAATGTTTGTTGATGGAGTGGGAGAAAAAAAATACCCAAACCATAACCTAAAAATTGTGTTTTTGGCCTTAAAACGTGTTTCTGTCAGCACCGCTTTGCCCGATGGCTAAATGGCTCCGCCCGGCGGAACACACCAGAAACAGCAAAAATTTCTGCACTGTTTTGGCCATAACTTGAGAACCGTGACTCCGATTTACGCCTGGTTCAAAGCGTTGGAAAGCTTATTCAATGCTCTATATAACAATGACAAAATGAAAACCAAATTGATGATTTTTATAATCCTTATTTTGATCCTTATTCTTTGGTGAATTAATTTCGTAGCTCAATATCGCGCGTTTGAAGCCGTGTCTTCGGCACTTTATTGCTCATGCTCCAAATACGCCTCAATACCTATAAAATGAATAGAAAATTATCAAACGGTATATAAATGAATCAAAAACACAAGTATACACAAACTAAACGTATTTACACAAAAGTTGGGTTTATTCAACAGAAATTAACAACAAAGAGTCGATAAGTGCACTAAAAAGTATATGCAAAAATAGCTACAATTTGCACTTATAAAACTCTCCCCAACTTGAACTTGTTTGTCCCTAAACAAGAATAAACTAACTCAAGGAAACAAACGCAAAAATCCAAAAATCACGAATCAACAAGTTTTGAAAAAAAGAAACAAATGTATGACTCAAATGCAAAACGGTTCACACAAAGTAAATATACTTACCACTAACTACGAAGACAACATAAACATGACACAAATGCTAAATAGAATTAATATACCAAACATTCTAAAACAACACTAGTTCAAAAATAAATTACATCTAGCACACAATCATCGGTAGATGAAAAACACAAAAGTGGGGTATTTTCACTCATCCAACAATCTTGCAAACAAATGACTAAATTATGCAACCATCCAAAAATCATGTTGAAAACACAAAGTCAAGAATCACAAGAACTTTTCAAGGTTGTAATGTGGCTTGGTTAACAAACAAGGAATAATTCCTAAGGCTAATCGAAATAAAAACTTGCCCAAACCTAAAGGAGTGATCAACTCACAAAAGTTCAAACACAAAATTTCAATCAAACTTCTTCATAATCCCAAATTTCTCAAACCAATCACATACTTATTAACACATTATTCCATACTTTTTTTGTTTTTTGTTTTCAAAACTTTTTCTCTTTTTTCTTTCTTTTTCTTTTCACTTCTTTTTCACATTTTTTTTCTTTTCTTTTTCTTTTCTTTCAACCTCAAAGTAATCAACCAATAAGTGCACAACCATTCTCTCCCCAACTTGAATTCAACCATATTATCAAAGTGTGAATACTCCCTACTTTCTAAGGCAAGGTAAAAATTCTAACCAAAAATCATGGTTGAGGGTTCAAGAAAACAAAGAATCAACATCCATACAAAAATGAGAACCAAACACTCATAGACAAGCATTTAGCAACAAAAACATGGACATTGACAAAAAGGCTCAAAAGGGATACTAATTATCACACACTCACAAGGTGAATTGAATATTTGGCCAAGGTAGTTATACTCAAAATAGAACAAAAATGACTTGATCACTTTCATGCATCATATAATCAACACAAAAAAAAGATTAAGCATAATAAAATCCAGTTAGAACAAGACTTGTGGTCTCCAGCATATGTGAACAATGGAAAGCTACATCACAAAAAGGTGGGAACTAAAGTGATTCACAAACGAGCAATTATACAAAAGAATGAATGACATAAAAGTTGTAAAAACCCTAAGTATCATGAATATGCTAAAGTCTAGAAAGCGCTAAACACATACCTTGAACGTGTACACAACTTTAACAAAATCATTACCATAAACTCGCAAGTCGAAACGATCAAACTTGGAAAATCACCTCAAATTCCTCAAGCTACTCAAAACAAGCTCAAAGACAAACACACAACTATTAATATACACAAACTAAAAGACCATATGAAATTGTTTAAACAAATTTAAAAGTGAAGATTTGAAATTTAAGAACTGGTTCGATCTAAATTTGTTTAGACAATTGCATCACACTACCTAAACTAAAAAAAACTAAAAAGAATAAACATGCTTGTGTTTACGTCGTAAGCTCGACGCCTGTTATTTAAGAATGTTTCTTCAAGTTACTTCCACCCGGTTATTCCTAACCACACAAAAGCAAATGTGAAAAGAACAAACAATGATATAACAAATTCACAATTATAAGTATAAATGTAAACAAGTAAAAATATACAATATGTGCGATATATACAAAACTCAAAACGTTAGAAACTATTGCGATGCAAATTCAATAAAACACCAATCCCCGACAACGGCGCCATTTTGTTGAAGCAATGCAAATTCAATAAAACACCAATCCTCGGCAACGATGCCATTTTGTTGAAGCGGTAAAGCGACAAGCAACAAAAAATTTGGAAGTATTTATCCGGGAAATTATCGTCTCCACAGGAACTAGTGCATTGAACTGCCGTTCAACAGTTTCCATAGTTATGAGTTTGGTTTTGAATGAATTTAAATATGAAAACGCAAAAGTAAATATTAACACAAAAGAATTCATTCTTCGGAAAGAAGAGACTTATCAATCCTGGTATATAATCTACTTCTCACAAACTTAAACTTATCGACCAGTTACACTCAACCTACAATACTCGTCAGTGTCATCCGGCATCGCTCACACTCAAAGTCATTTCTAAACCAAAGTAGAGAGAACTACTATATCATCTCGACGACGATCTCTCAGCACACCTCAACAACACAGAAGACATCCATATCAATCGTATCGACGATCTCTCAACCGACACAACTAACACGAAAGCATTAAGCTTCGACAGCCATAAAGATTGTTAGCTCTAAATCTATCTCTAAAATCCATAAACTAAGAGATACTAATCCTAGATAAGGATTCAAGAAGTCTATCTCTAAAATAACCCAAATCCCTAGCACATAGCAAAAATCTAAGACATCAATCAACAAAGATTTGTAAAGCAAACTTTATATAACACCATGATCAACAAATATACATAAGTTCAAAGTAAAATTATATACAAAACCCAACCAAAGAGAAATACACAAAGAAGAAGAGAAATGAACCAAAAATCTCCCGGTTTGTCAGCTCCGAATGATGATCAATCCACCCCGGATCATCCGAATGCAACATCCAAAGTTGTTTTCTAAGCTAATCTACCTAAAAATGTTTGTTGATGGAGTGGGAGCAGAAAATACCCAAACCATATCCTAAAAATTGTGTTTTTGGCCTTAAAGCGTGTTTCTGTTAGCACCGCTTCGCCCGACGGCTAAATGGCTCCGCCCGGCGGAACACACCAGAAACAACAAAAATTTCTGCACTGTTTCGGCCATAACTTGAGAACCGTAACTCCGATTTGCGTCCTGTTCAAAGTGTTGGAAAGCTTATTCAATGCTCTATCTAACAATGACAAAATGGAAACCAAATTGATGATTTTTATAATCCTTATTTTGATCCTTATTCTTTGATGAATTAATTTCGTAGCTCAAAATCGCACGTTTGAAGCCGTGTCTTCGACACTTTATTTCTCATGCTCCAAATACGCCTCAATACCTATAAAATGAATAGAAAACTATCAAACGGTATATAAATGAATAAAAAACACAAGTATACACAAACTAAACGTATTTACACAAAAGTTGGGTTTATTCAACTGAAATTAACAACAAAGAGTCGATAAGTGCACTAAAAAGTATATGCAAAAATAGCTACAATTTGCACTTATCAACATATCACCCACACAAAAATGGGCAAGATGAGATCTCAAATAGAGAGATCAAATAGGTTTTAGAGAAAATGGTGCAGTCAAACAGGAAATATTGGAGCCGCCGTCTAGAAGACGCACTTTGGGCTCAAAGAACAGCTTTCAAGACACCCATTGGGATGTCTCCTTATCGACTTGTTTTTGGCAAGGCATGTCACCTTCCTGTTGAGATAGAACACCGTGCTTATTGGGTGGTGAAAAGTTGTAATTTAGAGATGCAACAAGCTGGTATTGTAAGAAAACTCCAATTACAACAGCTTGAACAGCTTAGGCTATAGGCTTATGAAAGCTCTAGGATTTATAAAGAGAAAACTAAGCACTTCCATGATAAGATGATTTCTAGGAAGGAATTCTCTACGGGCCAACAAGTTTTACTGTTTAATTCCCGTCTTAAGCTTATGGCTGGGAAACTTCGATCCAAATGAAATGGCCCTTTTGTTGTTACTAATTTTTTCCCTCATGGTACAGTAGAAATTAAAAGTCCAGGTACTGACAAAGTTTTCAACGTCAATGGACAACGCCTTAAGTTATTCCATGAAAGTTATGTGCCTGAAGATGTTTCCATAGAAGAGCATTCTTTTGGGAGTGCCCAACTACACTGGAACTTGACCAGGGAGCACCTTTTCCTTTTCTCTCACTTTTACTTTATAATTGAGTTCTTTTCATTGAGGACAATGTATGTCTTAAGTGTGGGGGAGGGAACCTTTTGTTTTTGTTTTCCTTTTGTTTTTGTTTGTTTATCTTCTTGAATAAAAAATATAATAATAAAAATGGAATTTGCATGCCTTCTTGTTGGTTATTTTGCTACAATTGTGAGTATTCTCTCTATTCTTTGTCGAAAGACTTGTGGTGTGATGTGATTGATTCTTTTTATGCATTCTGTTGAAGCGGTAAAGCGACAAGCCACAAAAGTTTTGGAAGTATTTAACTGGGAAATTATCGTGTCCACAGAGATTAGTGCTACTGAATTGCCGTTCGACGGATTCTTAGTTATGAGTCTGGGTTAAAATGGGTTTAGAGTAAACAAGGAAAATATAACATATGAACATAAAAATAATACATTCTTGATAGAGAATAACTTATCTGGTTCGAATCTAAACTACTCCTCACAAACATAGATTTATCACTCCGTCGTACTTAATCTACAATACTCGTCAGAATCACCACATATCCCTCACATCAATGTCCATTTCTGCAACACCGACGAAAGTTCAACTATATTGCTCTTTCGACGATGTCTCAACCGATCGAACAACACAGAGACATTAAACTCAGATATTATATGGATGTTAACCCCAATCCTATGTCTAGAATCAAACGCTAACAGATATCCCCCTAATCAAGATTTGTGATGTCTATTTCTACAACAACACAAATCCAAAGCATTTAAGCAAAAAGATTAGAAAAACACCAATTAAGATTTGTAATGCAAACTTTATACAACAAGTAGAAAAAGCAACAAACATCCATTGGTTTAGAGTAATTTACATACAAACTCACCAAAAAAGAAATACAAAGAGAAGAGAAGAAGAGGAACAAAACATTTCTTGGTTTGTCAACACCAATCGATGAGAGATTCAACCTCCGATCATCCGATTACAAGCTCCAATGGTGTTTCCAAGCTAAATCTGTTAGAACAAGATTTGTTCTGATCAATATTCTTAGTTTTGATGATAACAATGTATATGAATTTTGTATGAGATAATGTGGTACTCTAATTCTATGCAATTTCCATTTCAGGAATCACATAAAGAGTATGCACAAAATCAGCGCAAGAAGCACTGACTCAGAAGGTTCAGCATGCAACATCAGAACATGGTCTGGCAAGACATCAGAAGATGGTTAAGCAGAATCAGAACATGGTCTGTGGAAGCATCAGAAGAACTTGAGATCAGAAGCAGAAGCACTGAAGTTCTCATGGTATCACGCTAAGAAGCACTTCAAGGTCAGAAGACAAGAAGATGCTCTGCACCAAGCTGTTTGACTCTGATGATATTCAAACGTTGTTTACACAAACATCAGATCAGAAGCAAGTACAAGATGGCAGGCTACGCTGACTGACAAAAGGAACGTTAGAAGCTATTAAAGCGAAAGCAAGGCTCTAGGTAGTTGACAAAAGAGTGAAACATTAAATGCAATGCTGTACGAATCATGCAAAGCATTAAATGCTCCCAACGGTCATCTTCTCAAACGACTATAAATAGAAGTTCTGATGAGAAGCTGAATACAACACTTTGCGCAACCTTACAGAAACGCTGTCAAATTTAAAAAGCTCTCAAACTTCATCTTTAACCTCACTACATTGCTGTTGTAATATCTTAGTGAGATTAAGCTTAAACTTAAGAGAAAAATCACAGTTGTGATAATAGCTTATTAAGAAGCATTGTAACTCTTATAAGAATTTGTTTACATTAATTTGTAAGAACTAGAGTGATCAGGTTGTGATCAGAATACTCTAGAAAGTCTTAGAGGGTATCTAAGCAGTTTGTTCCTAGAGTGATCAGGTTGTGATCAGAATACTCTAGAAGACTTAGAGGTTATCTAAGTGGAAAACCATTGTAATCTTGTGTGATTAGTGGATTAAATCCTCAGGTGAGGTAAATCACTCCAAGGGGGTGGACTGGAGTAGTTTAGTTAACAACGAACCAGGATAAAAATCATTGTGCAAATTATTTTTATCTTACAAGTTTTAAAGCTACACTTATTCAAACCCCCCTTTCTAAGTGTTTTTCTATCCTTCAATTGGCATCAGAGCGCCGGTTCTAAGGTGTAAGCACTTAACCATGTTTAGAAAAGATTTAGGAAGAGAAAAACGCTTAAGTCAAGATGGCTGGTGAAGATCCAACACATACATCTACATCTGGATTTGCTGAGCAACAAAATGGAAATGGTAACAATGGTTATACTAGACCACCAGCATTTGATGGTGAAAACTTTGAATATTGGAAAGATAAACTTGAAAGTTACTTTCTTGGTCTAGATGGTGACTTATGGGATCTTCTGATGGATGGTCACAAACATCCAGTGAAAGCTAGTGGTGTAAAGCTTACAAGACAAGAGATGAATGATGATCAAAAGAAGCAATTCAAAAATCATCACAAGTGTAGGACTGTTTTGCTAAATGTTATCTCTCATGCTGAATATGAGAAGATATCTAACAGGGAAACCGCCTATGACATATATGAATCATTGAAAATGACTTATGAGGGAAATGCCCAAGTCAAGGAGACTAAAGCTCTTGCTTTGATCCAGAAATATGAAGCCTTCAAGATGGAGGATGATGAAAATATTGAGAAGATGTTCTCAAGATTTCAAATGCTAACTGCTGGTCTAAGAGTCCTTGACAAGGGATACACAAGGGCTGATCATGTCAAGAAGATCATCAGAAGCTTGCCAAGAAGATGGGGTCCTATGGTGACTGCTTTCAAAATTGCCAAGAATCTGAATGAAGTCTCTCTTTAAGAATTGATCAGTGCTCTGAGGAGTCATGAAATTAAGCTGGATGCTAATGAACCTCAGAAGAAAGGTAAGTCTATTGCATTAAAATCTAATTATAAAAAATGCACTAACGCTTTTCAGGCTGAAGAAGTAGATTCTGAAGAATCCGAATCAGAAGAAGAAGATGAACTGTCCATGATCTCCAAAAGGGTAAACCAACTCTGGAAGAGCAAGCAAAGGAAGTTCAAGAGCTTCAGAAGTTCAAAGAAGCCTGAAAGAGGAGAATCTTCTGGAAGCAGAAGATCTGACAAGAAGAAGGTCATTTGTTATGAGTGCAATGAGCCTGGACACTTCAAGAATGAATGTCCAAAACTTCAGAAGGAGAATCCCAAGAAGAAGTTTCATAAGAAGAAAGGTCTTATGGTAACATGGGATGATTCAGAATCAGAATCAGACTCTGAAGGCGAGCAGGCAAACCTTGCACTAATGGCCACAGTGGATGATGGATCAGAATCTACATCAGAATCAGAATCTGAAGAGGTATTTTCTGAACTATCTAGAGAAGAGTTAGTTTCCAGTTTAACTGAACTTCTGGAACTCAAGGCTCATCTTAGTATCAAATACAAAAAGCTGAAAAAGCTATTTGATTCTGAAACTAAAAAGCTGGAAGTGGAAAATTCTGAACTGAAGGAAAAAGTTTTAAAATTATCCAAAGATATTGGATCTCCTTCTGAATCAGAAAAATCCATTCCTAGTCTCAATCATATTCTGAAAGAATATGACTCGAGCTTCAGAAAGTTTCTATCTAGAAGTATTGGCAGAAGTCATCTTACTTCTATGATATATGGTGTTTCGGGAAACAAAAGGATTGGCGTTGGCTATGAGGGTGATACCCCACACAAATTTGAACCTGTTGATGATATGAAAATCACATACAAGCCATTGTATGATCAGTTCAAATATGGCCACTCACATGATATTAGGCTCACTTCACATGTCAAAAGCTTTCATGCTACACACACTAAGAAGCATGTGACACAACCTAGAAAATATCATGCTGCCAAACCTAAAGAATATCATGATGTTCCTCCTGTTGTTTATTATGTTAAACCCAAGTTCAATCAGAACTTGAGGAAAACTAACAAGAAAGGACCCAAGAAGTTGTGGGTACCTAAGGAGAAGATAATTTCTGTTGCAGATATCCTTAGCAGCAAAGGAGACAAAGCACAAAATGTCATGGTACCTAGACTCTGGGTGCTCGCGACACATGACGGGAAGAAGGTCTATGTTCCAAGACCTGGTGCTTAAGTTTGGTGGAGAAGTCAAGTTTGGAGGAGATCAGAAGGGCAAGATAATTGGCTCTGGAACCATAAGTATTGGTAACTCTCCTTCCATAACTAATGTACTTCTTGTAGAAGGATTAGCGCATAACTTATTGTCCATAAGTCAATTAAGTGACAATGGTTATGACATAATCTTCAATCAAAAGTCTTGCAAGGCTGTAAGTCAGAAGGATGATTCAATCCTATTTACAGGCAAGAGAAAGAACAACATTTATAAGATTGATCTTTCTGATCTTGAGAGGCAGAAGGTGACTTGCCATATGTCTGTTTCTGAAGAGCAATAGGCCTGGCACAGAAGATTAGGACATGCTAGTTTGAGAAAGATTTCTCAGATTAACAAACTAAATCTGGTCAGAGGACTCCCAAATCTGAAATACAAATCAGATGCTCTTTGTGAAGCATGTCAGAAGGGCAAGTTCTCCAAACCTGCATTCAAATCTAAGAATGTTGTCTCTTCCTCTAGGCCGTTAGAACTTCTGCACATTGATCTGTTTGGACCAGTCAAAACAGCATCTGTAAGAGGGAAGAAATATGGATTAGTCATCGTAGATGATTATAGCCGATGGACATGGGTAAAGTTCTTAAAACACAAGGATGAGTCTCATTCAGTGTTCTTTGAATTCTGCACTCAGATTCAATCTAAGAAGGAGTGCAAAATCATAAAGGTCAGAAGTGATCATGGTGGTGAATTTGAGAACAGATTCTTTGAGGAGTTCTTCAAAGAAAATGGTATTGCCCATGATTTCTCTTGCCCTAGAACTCCACAGCAAAATGGAGTTGTAGAGCGAAAGAATATGACTCTACAAGAAATAGCCAGAACCATGATCAATGAAACCAATATGGCTAAGCACTTCTGGGCAGAAGCAATAAATACTGCATGTTATATTCAGAATAGAATCTCTATAAGACCTATTCTAAATAAGACTCCTTATGAATTGTGGAAGAACAAAAAGCCCAACATTTCATATTTTCATCCTTTTGGATGTGTTTGTTTCATTCTGAATACTAAAGACCATCTTGGTAAGTTTGATTCTAAGGCACAAAAATGTTTCCTTCTTGGATATTCTGAACGCTCTAAAGGCTACAGAGTATACAATACTGAAACATTGGTTGTAGAAGAATCAATCAATATCAGATTTGATGATAAGCTTGGTCTTGAAAAGCCAAAGCAGTTTTTTGAATTTCGTAGATATAGATATTGATATATCAGAAGCTGAAGAACCAAGAAGCAAAGTTTCAGAAGCTAAAAATCTCAGAAGCAAAGAATCAGAATATCAAGTTGCTGCATCTTTAGAGAATCTCAGAATTTCTGAAGAGCCGACAGTCAGAAGATCTTCTAGACTCACCTCTGCTCACTCAGAAGATGTGATTCTTGGAAAGAAAGATGATCCTATCAGAACTAGATCATTTCTAAAGAATGGTAGTCAGAAGCAGTGATCATAATCAGAAGATGAAAAGTTCTATTCATCATCAGAAGTGCAACACAACTGTCATCAAGTGTTTTCTGATGGTGAACGCGTGTTTGCACGGTTGGTAAAAGCGTAAGTGAAACTGATGGGACGCCGCCCTAGGTAACTGTGTAAATCATTTCAATTACCATGTTCTCTCACCTAACGTCACTCATCATTTAATGCATTTGATTTCAATTGATTCTGTAACTGTTCATTCTCATAATTTAATTGCATTCTTTTTCAAATCCGCCTCTATAAATATATTTCAAATCATAACGTTTATCTTTTTCGCTCCCATTCTCTCTCTCTCTCTTCTTGCATGCACTTTTGCAACCTCTTTGCCCTTTTCTCAAACCCTAAACGCAAACCCAGTAAAGTTTCAAGTGATCTCAGTACTGTTTCAATGGCTGCTTCATCTTCTCTCAACGCTGGTTCCTTTGTTCCTCTACATCTCCAAGAAGAAGAACAACAGATTGTTCCTGTTATCTCATGCTCTTTACCCAAAGATAAGTTGGAAGTTATCTGTGAACTTATGGTAGACTTTGATAGTCTTGAAGAACATGAGTTTCACCTTAAAGAAGATATCATATTTCAAGGTTGGACTTCGTTATTTGCTGAGTTCTGTGGACCTGTTTACCCAGAACTAGTAAAGGAATTTTGGGTGCATGCTGTTGTAGCCCCTAAATCAATTTTGTCTTTTGTTCATGGGAAGTTTGTGGTTGTTACTGAGAACATCCTAAGAATGATGTTTGACCTAAGAAACGCTGAAGGTGTCTTTGAAGCTGATAAAAGAGCAGATTGGGATGTGGTTCTGTCTACTCTTTATACAGATGTTGAGAAAACAAAGCGTGTCAAGGACATGAAGGATCTCTACAAAATCTGGACCAAGATTCTTCTGGGGTGTTTCTATCACAGGAAATCAACCCATTCTGCAGATTTTGTCAACAAAGAGCAGCAATACATTCTGTATTGCATTGCCACTCAGAAGAAGGTTGATATTATCTACATAATTTTCAACCACATGTGGAATGCTGTGAGGGATTCCAGAAATGCCTTCAGAACAAAGAAGGGTAACATTATTCCTTTTGGAAGACTTATTACCAATCTCCTGGTTCATTCCAAGATTGTTGAAGACTTGGAAGCTCAAAAGATCATCAAAGATCTTGTTGTTGATACAGGAAGCTGCTTGAATGCTTTCACTTTGAGAAAGATGAATGTTATTGAAGCTATCAGATAAACCCCTCAACCTCTTCCTGGAGCAAGAAGCAGAAGAGATCCTGTTCTTGCTGACTTTGAATCCTTTTTCAGAAGTGAGCTACCAGAAGTTAGGACTAAATATCTTAACTCTCTCAAAGAAGAAAAAGACGAAAAATGCTCCTGCAAAAGGTGGTCGCAAGAGAGCTTCTACTTCTAGGCCTGCTGCTTCGAAAGATGTTTCTGAAGCTGCACCGGAAGCTGTTGTCAAAAGGGAAAGAAGGACAAAGCGGAAATTTGATCATCCTTCTGTTAACCAGGAGAAGGAAGTCCAAGGTGTAGCTGCTGCTGCTGTTGTTGAAAAAGTTGTTGAAGAAGAAGTTGCTGCTGAAGAAGTTCAGGAAGCTTTAGTTGAAAATGAAAACAGTGAAAAAGAGACTACGGAGAAAAAGAAGAAGAAGAAGAAGAGAAAGTTGAAAAATAAGAATGTGGAAGATGGAAAGAATGTTGAAAAGAAGAAGAAAAGAAAAAGAAAATTGATCATTGAAGCCTCGGAAGAAGAAGAAGAAGTTCAAGAAGCTGTGAATCAGCAAGAAGAAATTTATCAAGAACCTGTAACTCAAGAAGTTGAAGGTCAAAAAGCTGCTGATAGTGAGAAGGAAAGACTGGAATCTGCCAGAAGAAGAGAAATTTCTCTTGGGAAGGCAAGGATTGTAGAAGAGAAGAAGAGCAAGAAGCAGAGAAATATTGAGGCTGTGTTTGAAGCGATTCAGAATGTGTCTAAAGGTATACATCTTTCTGAACCTGTTTCTGTTCCTGCTTTACGTTCAGAAGTTGCACCAATAGATGTTGCTCAAAATCCTGAACCAGAAAATCAACCAGAAACAGCCCCATCAGAATCACCTATAACCATCCATGTTCTCGCACCTCCTTCTTCTCCTTTAACCAATGTTCTTACTCCCCCTCACTCACCTATCACAAACGTTCCCATTCCTCCCTCTCCATCCTCAACCAACATTGCTTCTGAACAGGCCCTTGAAACCCTTGTTCTTGATATCCAACCCCTTCAAACTCTCCTTCCACCTCACACAAATATATCCACTTCTCAACCTCCACCTAATGCAAACTCTGAACCCATTCCTTCCACCTCACAAAATAATCCTTCTGTATCTGACCTTCCAGATTCTACATCACATGAGAAATTGCTTCGTGACTGCAACTACACACCCAAGCCTCGTCCTGAACCTGAGCTGGTAGTGTTAGAATTTGAGAATGAAGCAGAATCATCTCTCTGACTTGATAGAGAACCTCAACCCTATTCTGTCCCAAAACCAGATTCTGCTATAACCAAAATAAAATCTCGCCGAGCATACCCTATTGGTGTAATTTATGAAATGGTAAAGAGGAATGTTAGAAGAGTCTTTGACACTCTCAGAATAGCTCATCATGCTGGATTAAATGATGTTGCTATGCGGAAATTCTGGAGAATCTTCAGAAGAAAAGCAGATGCTTGTTTTCAAGAACTTCAGGAAATTTGTGTAGAACTTGCTCCACGACCTTGTGGAATTCTGAGGCACTATGAAGATTTTTGGTTCAGTCGTCTTGGAGGGAGATACTGTTTTGAAGAGAAGGAATTCATTGATGACCTTGCATAAGTCAATCCTTGCAGAGACATTTTTGTTTGGAGACCTAAGTATCCAGTTCTGACTGGAGACTTCAAGTGGCTGTTTGACTTTCTGAGGGAGAATCCTTCTGAGAAGTCTCCAAATATGGTCATTCCAGAAGTTGTTTATCCTCCAGAAGTTGAAGGTCCTACTCCACCAAGGAATCTTGCTGCCATTCTTCAAGCCCTTGAGAATGGAGATTCTGATCTTCCTGCTCCTGAGTATGAAGAAGATGCTTCTAGGGAAGAAGCTGGTGCTGAAGATCATCCTGCTGGGAATATTCCTGTTGAGGAAAATCATGATGATGATCTGACAATGGATGCTGCAGTGGAGAATGTTGTCCCTCTGAACAGAAGTTGTGAAGCTTCTTCTGGTGAACCCTCTCTTCTGGTGAAGACTCTAGAGGTTATTCAGAAGAATCAAGCTGATCTGGCTTCTCGCATGGACAAGCAAGATGATATCAACGATGAGTTTCGCTCATTCATGGTGAAGCAGGCTGAGAGCAATGCTGGGATTCATGACATGCTGGCCAATATTATGTCTAAGCTAGGCCCGTCGTAGTCCTTTGTGTCTTAGTTGTTTCCTTTGTTCTTACATCTGTTTTCTATGGATCTCCCTTGTATCTTCTGATAATCTTCTTTTGGAAATCAATGAAAATTATCTTCTTTTCTCTCATATTGTTTGTTTTTCATCTGAATCTTTTATATTTTTTTGATGTTATGACAAAAAGGGGGAGAAAATGTGATAAATGATATGATTTATATTATCAGTTGCTGGGAGTAAGTCTCCGCATTTCTAACAGAATTTGCAAGTTCTATGTCTTTTAGTGTTTTGCAGGATTGAAGACATTCTAAAAAACTCAACATGAGAAGCAAAGACATGATGAAAAGCAATTCTATATAGAAACAAGCTCATGAGAATTGAAGCAAGCTGAGTGCTGTGAAGCTTCAAGATCAGAAGCAAGAAGAAAGAATGTTATGATATTCTGATGATAGAATATGCTCTAACACATTCTTATTCCTTATATGTTCTGATGCATGTTTTTGTTCTTAATATGCTCTAAAACATTATTGTTTATGCTCTGATACATACTATACGTTCTGATACATATTTTATGTTCTGATTCATTCATGCTCTGACTTTTGTCGTTTAGTTTGTTCTGTAACATTTCAGGATGTAGAGATGCTCTGCTGATGCTCTGGTACATTCAACAATGTTCTGATACAATCTAGCATGAAATGATTCAAGATGAAATTCAAAGCTCTGAAGCTGTCCTTTGGAAGCAAGAAGCAGAAGCTATGAATGTTCTGAAGATCTAACCATATGTGATCATCTCAACTGAAATGGAAAATACTCAGGGAAGTCCTTATTTATAAATTTCTTCCAGTATTAATTTCAGGGGGAGATTATTTATCTCAGGGGGAGATTGTTAATCTCAGGGGGAGACATATTCACACACTATGTTTATATGCTTATACTATAACTGTGTAATTGTCTTTAGCCGTCTGATATTCTGATTGCAAATTCATATCATTTATATATGTTTTTGTCATCATCAAAAATGGGGAGATTGTTAGAACAAGATTTGTTCTGATCAATATTCTTAGTTTTGATGATAACAATGTATATGAATTTTGTATGAGATAATGTGGTACTCTAATTCTATGCAATTTCCATTTCAGGAATCACATAAAGAGTAAGCACAAAATCAGCGCAAGAAGCACTGACTCAGAAGGTTCAGCATGCAACATCAGAACATGGTCTGGCAAGACATCAGAAGATGGTCAAGCAGAATCAGAACATGGTCTATGGAAGCATCAGAAGAACTTGAGATCAGAAGCAGAAGCACTGAAGTTCTCATGGTATCACGCTAAGAAGCACTTCAAGGTCAGAAGACAAGAAGATGCTCTGCACCAAGCTGTTTGACTCTGATGATATTTAAACGTTGTTTACACAAACATCAGATCAGAAGCAAGTACAAGATGGCAGGCTACGCTGACTGACAAAAGGAACGTTAGAAGTTATTAAAGCGAAAGCAAGGCTCGAGGTAGTTGACAAAAGAGTGAAACATTAAATGCAATGCTGTACGAATCACGCAAAGCATTAAATGCTCCCAACGGTCATCTTCTCAAACGCCTATAAATAGAAGTTCTGATGAGAAGCTGAATACAACACTTTGCGCAAACTTACAGAAACGCTGTCAAATTCAAAAAGCTCTCAAACTTCATCTTCAAACTCACTACATTGCTGTTGTAATATCTTAGTGAGATTAAGCTTAAACTTAAGAGAAAAATCACAGTTGTGATAATAGCTTATTAAGAAGCATTGTAACTCTTATAAGAATTTGTTTACATTAATTTGTAAGAACTAGAGTGATCAGGTTGTGATCAGAATACTCTAGAAAGTCTTAGAGGGTATCTAAGCAGTTTGTTCCTAGAGTGATCAGGTTGTGATCAGAATACTCTAGAAGACTTAGAGGTTATCTAAGTGGAAAACCATTGTAATCTTGTGTGATTAGTGGATTAAATCCTCAGGTGAGGTAAATCACTCCAAGGGGGTGGACTGGAGTAGTTTAGTTAACAACGAACCAGGATAAAAATCATTGTGCAAATTATTTTTATCTTACAAGTTTTAAAGCTACACTTATTCAAACCCCCCTTTCTAAGTGTTTTTCTATCCTTCAAAATCTACCCAAAATGACCTAGGATGAGTTGGGGTTCAAAAATACCCAAAACATAACCTAAAAAAAATTTGATTTTCGCCTATTTATGAAATTTTCAGATCTGTCCAGCGCGCGTCACGCGCAGGAGCGTGCGTCACGCCCAACTCGCTGACTTGAAAAAATAGCTTTTAATAAAAAAGGCGTAACTTGAGAACTGTAACTCCGATTTGCGCCCGGTTCGAAGCGTTGGAAAGCTTATTCAATTTCCTATCTAACAATGAATAAATGGCAGTCAAATTGATGATTTTTATCATCCTCATTTTGAGCCTTAGCCACCGAATGAATTAATTCCGTCGCTCAAAATCGCGCGTGTGAAGCTGTGTCTTCGACACTTTGTTGCTCATGCTCCAAATACGCAAGAATACCTACAAAAAGAGTAGAAAACTATCAAAAAGTATAAAAGTGTATGAAAATATATCTATTCACAAAGTATACGTATTTATGCACAAAACGGGGAATTATTCAACGAATATCAACAAAAGTCTCGGTAAGTGCCACAAAACATATATACAAAATAACTACATTTTGGCAGTTAACACATTCTTAGTAATATGTCTGACTAAACTCTAAATTGTACACCACTAGTGATAGATCACTAACCCTTGTGAGACTTTGAGCCTAATAATGGATAGCACATAAAAATATATATCTTTTTCTTTCTTGTGTGAAATCACTTATGTTTGTTAGTCTCTAGAACTTGAATTGACTCTTGTTGAAGCTGTTTGTTTACTTGTGCACACTGACGTGATAAAGGCAATTTTGTTTTTGTTTTGTTTTTAACCAGTTAGCCAAAAAGCCAACCTTAACAATATAATTCCTTTGTTTGGAAACCCCTTTGAGCCTATTATCCTTTTTTTTTGTTTTTAACTCAATACAAGCTGAAAAGTGAAATACAATATTATCACCCTATTCAAAGGGTTAAAAGAGTCTTGTATGGAGTTGAACATTATGTTTATGTTGTTATGATGTTGTCAGAAAAGAAAAAAATAGAAAAGAAATGAAAAATTTCAATTTTGCTCGGAGTGCAAAAGTTCAAGTGTGGGTGAATTTGATCAGAACATTTTGATGCACATTCCTCTATGCTTGTACTTATACATTTCAATGGTTTGCTTTGCTTATTTTTATATTTTATAATGTTTTTCTAATTTATTTTATTTTTGGTTTAATTTCATTTTCGTACTTTATTTTCAGCATTAGCAGTCTGCACTAAAATGATCATAACTGGAGCTCCGGGAATTAGATCGACACGTTCTAGTAATAGTCAGAAAGTTAAGAGAAAGAGCTACAACTTTTGTGTTGGATTCAAATGCAGTTTCGGAGCGCATCTATTCCAGAATTTCGTTTGAAGTTGCAGCATTAGTTTTATTTTTGTTTTGGGTCGTTAGTTTTGGGCCTGGGTTATGTTTTCAACCCAGTTGGGTTGTAAACCATTTTGGTTGGTCTCTCTATTACCTAACAGCCGCGGTACTGTTCACACATACCATTTTCACGAGAAAAATTATACGCTTTGTACAACTCATGGAGAACTAACACCTTTTGGACGGATTTGATGTATTCAGGTTTAAAACTTTGAGATTGTTATAACGACAATTAGAATTCTATTCCTTTCAATAATATTATATGATCGTTGTTTGATTAATTCAATTTCCATGTAATATTGTTGATTAAATTCGATTGATATATGTTCTTGACTTTTGATCGCAATTCAACTCTGCTTAACCATTAAATTGCGATATCTTTAACCGTATGCTTAATCTGGCAATAAGAATATATATCTTACAATGTCGATCACGCTTGTTGAATGATATTGTGTTCAAATAGGATAGAGACCGTAGTTGTAGCTATCAATGATAAGTAGAACCCGAGGCAGTGAATTCGTTTGCGCTATAATCACTTATTTCTTGACAGCTTATTTTATAATCACTTTTGTTAATATTTTTTTTATTGTAAATCGATTCAGAATCAACCCCCTAATTCGATTTAATTTGGTTGAAATTACAAGAATCCTTGCGATACGACTCAAGCCGTTGTTGCTATACTGCATTTTTATAAAACACTCGTTTTTGATCCGTGCGCGACAGCGGATCAGCTGGTCAACAGTCTCCCAATCCCATGGTTGCCCAGCAACCACGTAGAGCGTATCAACAAAGGATGCAGGGAGTATATAAGCTAAAACCTTCTCCCTTGTTTCATTTTCTCCTCTCCTTTCTCTCTCTCGATCCAACGCCCTCTCTCCCTCATTTACAAGTCAGAGAGAGAAGCTCTAGCTTCTCTCTAGATTTATGTCACCGGAAATCGCTTCCGCCCCCAGCGCCACCGCCCAACTCCAAATTCTGGTTGAAGTTCAGTCGTGATCTTCATCTAAACCCAGAAACCCTTAGAACACATAAACCTTAACCCTTCAGCATAAGAACCCTAACCCTCAACTACCGTGGGTGTAACACCCGGTTATTTAATTAATTATTTTTATGGTGTGTTTGCAAATTATTTTATAAAATTATGAGTTATTTAGGAATATTTTATTTGGTTGGAAGTTAATTAATTAATAATAATAATATAATGAGAATATAAACATTTAGGCCTATTATGGTGTTAGTAGTAGTATTAGTGGGGGTGTGAGGCTAAGCCCATTAGTAATATTGGAAATTAGTGAGAATAATAAAATAAGAGAAAATTAGGAAAAAAAAATTAGAATTGGGAAGTTTGGAAGAACGTAAAAAGAGAGAAGAGAAAAAAAAACTAGGGCAATCCCATTGGAAGCTTAGAGTAACCTTCAATCCAAGGTAAGGGTGGGGTTCTTACTCTATAAGGGTTAGTATGATGATGGGTATGGTAGAGATTAAGTTCCATAATTTTATATCCATGTTTGTGTGAATAATTGAGTTTTTGAATGTGTTTATGATATTATGATTTATGTGTGACTTCTGTGAAATTGGTGGAATTGGTGTGTAGATATGAATCATTGTATGATGCTGGTGTTAGACTTGAAAAATTGTGACTTATAATGATTTTTTGGTGTGTAAAAGATAGGTTTTTGGGATTTTAGGGGAAAAAGATCGTAGCAGAAAAATTGTAGAATTTTGGCTCTGCAACAGTGAAGTAACCGATTACATGGTTTGAGGTAACCAGTTACCTCACTGAAAATTTGGGAATTTAGCCTCTGGAACTCCAAGTAACCGGTTACTTGGTCTAAGGTAACCGGTTACCTGGGGAAATTTTTGTGAAACAGTGACCACGTAGGTGAAATAACCGGTTATCAAACTTGAAGTAATCGGTTACCCTATAGCTGACAGCACTATTGTAAAACTTTAAAAAATTCGTAACTTTTGACTCGGGTGTTCGTTTAACGCGCTGTTTGAACTTCCGAAAAGATAAAATTATTTCCTATCCAATGAAATTAAATGGAAAATTTTTTGAAAATATTTCTGAAACTCGTGTTTTTCAGTATTTTGTGATGATGCGAAGTACGAAAGTTGTTGTATGATGATGTTACCTAAACGATATAATTATAGATTGCAGATTATTACGATGATGATGATGTTGTTGCTGCCACTAATTACTGGCGATTGAGATGGAGGTTAGTCCTCCTTGATGTTTAGTTGATGTTGTTGTATTTTATGATGTTGCATTATGGAGTCGCATACATTGCATTTTTACGATGACCTGGATTGGCAAACATGTTGGTCTGGATCTATATCCAATCAATTAATTAATTAATTACTAAATAGAAATCTTATTAGCCTTTTAAAATTTATTTTACCACTTAATTAATTAAGGATCTTAATTTGATAAGTAGCTAATATACATCATATAAATATATTTTCTCACATAATAATTATAGGAATATAATAATTAAATAATATTTAAATATAAAATATTCCAACCATCTCCCACTTGGGCAATATATCTTAATAATTATATCTTAGTCTTTAGACGCGCATCCAAATGCTTTTTATCCTTACATTTCAACTTTACAATCTGGTTCATCTCATACATTAATAATGAGACCACCGCAACTGTCATGACTGACATATAACCTGACAGAACCCCGACGACCACCACATAATTGTACTTGATAACATAGATTGATATAGATGAACGGCATAGAAATTTCATGCAATATGACTTCTAAATCATATTTTTCCAACTGGTCTAACTGAAGTATTTATTGAGACCAAACTAAAGTTTGTAAATTCAATATTTGTCAAACTATACAAAAATGGTTATAACATCAATAACTTTATAATCATTATTTCTGCAGATAATTTTAACATAAAGTCATATCAATATCAAAACAATATTATAAAACATAAAGAAGGAGTGGCTCCCACTAATCTAAGATATCATTAGTGACAACAAACATATTAAAGACCTTAGTTGTCAAATCTTTAATTAGTAAGTCAGCTAGCATAAAGTTTCTATTTATATGTTCTATCCTTCAACAACAACTTATAAGTCAATGAACTTTATAAAATGTTGAAACATTATCTGACGAACTTATGTCACAATATAGCTCGAGTTGTCTTTCAAAACTTTTTAGTATATGCAACCAAAAATGAGAGAATTAGAGTGAAAATATGGTATTATTGATTGATAATTTTTTTATAAATATGTGTTACATCCTTTATATAAGATCATACTATTAAATAACTAGTTAGTAACCACATACATAGTTAGCATTAACCACATGATGAACTATCAGTAACCACGTACTGAAATATTAATAACTACTTACTGAGCTATCAATAATCACATGCTGAACTATCAGTAACCCCTTAGTGAACTATCAATAACCACGTGACCACTTGAATTACTATTTTCTCAACAAAAAGGACCATTAACATCTCATTTAGTCATTATACTCAACACTTGGACTTTAGAGCTTCCATGTCTATTATGGTCTTACACTTCTCATGATTTAGCCATATAATGTATCCTTTGGTGCTTCCACGTCTATCATAGTTTTATACTTCTCTGAATTCAGCCTGATGATGTATCCTCAGACCTCTCGAAATACAACCTCTAAGCAATCTTGTTTTTAAACAAACATTTTCCTTATTTTTTTATTTTACTATTTATTTTTGCGACCTTGTTGTGATGTAGATATATATTTCGTCCCAACAAAATTAAATAAAAAAACACCAATTCCTAAACTTCATTATAATCCAAACAAGTTAGGAGTTGTGATCTCCAATGATAGATATCTGAAATTCTCGTATAACAGATCTAGATGTCTTGAGAGATGTCGAGACATGTGATCTGTCAAGAAACATTAGCAAGGTATATACACATATTTACGCCAAACTGAAAGATAAATAACACCAGTAATTGTTGACCCAGTTCGGTGACAAACACACCTACTCTAGGGGCATACCAAGCCAGGAATGAAGTTCACTATCAACAGTATTAATTCAGAGCTAAACATCCCCGTTTATAACCCCTCACTTAATCCCTACCCAATGAACCTTCTACCTAGATCCTATCTAGATATGGAATATCCCCATCCCACTTCCTATTACCGCAGTAATATTGTACAATTTTCCAGTCCCAGGAGCTGTAGCAACGACCTAATACCCAAAGCATTCTGATCACACAGACAAGCAGTTTGGAAGACATACTTCCATGAAAATCCCTAGCCAAGAATCTTGACTATGAACACTACCTTGGAGTTACTTCAAAGCTTCCTCCAAGAACAATACATACTCCTCTTGCCTACAGGCTTCGAGGACTACAGTGACCTTCCCACAGTCCGGGAGGTTCACTTTGACAAACCCTAATGATTACATCTTTTCTACTCGTTGGTTGTCTATACTTTCTAGGTTATCAACACTTCTATTTATAACATATATCCAACTGGATTTGGGCCTTCAATCACAACATATTTGCTGTTACAAATCGCAGTAACTTCTGTACAAACAAGGTCTTCAATCTTTTAGTTTCCGAGAATATCTACATATTTAGAAACTATATAATCTATAAATATTCTGATTTGATTCTTCTGATTGATTCCTCAAATTTTCTTATTGATTCTTCAGACCTGTTACGTAAATATGCCTTTATTTAATTTGCATAATATCCCTGAATATTCTGCATTCTTCTGTAGTAATTAAATCACACAGATTTAATTAGAACTCTTCACTTCATCTTAGGCATGATGTCGTAACATCCCATGTGACATGTTATTCCAGATGTTGAATTACTTCAACATAACATGTTCTATCATTTCAGTGGGACTTCTTTGTTGTACCTGTTCTTCTTATACATTACACAAACTGATACTTTTAATTGTTTTACAAAAATTAAGCCAACCCTAAAAACAGAGAGCTAACAATATCAAAATTAAAATCCTTCATTTTGCATTTGATACATTCTCAATATTATTTTTTACCACATCAATGATTATTCCTTATTTAAACTCTGCGCCTAAATATAAGATTCTTTTAGAATATTCAAATAGACCAAATGCAAGCTAATCAAATTGAGGAGCGTATGTGTTTATGCATCTTTCTATCCATTTGATACCAAAATGATAGGGAATTTCTTACCCCACTCTATGAGGTGGAAAAGAGCCCTGTGGAAATCTTAAAATGCTCCTCTGTTTTTGAAGATGTATTTCCGGATGCATCATTTTTAAATTAGCGACATCTTGTTCAAGTTTATTTGAAACCAAGATGCTCTATGCCACTTACATCATCAAAGTGGGCATCTCATTCATCAACTAAAGTCAAGACTTGGTCGAACCATTTTGTTGAAAGGATGCATGAGTTCACCAAATTGAGAGAGATTGAAAGAGAATCAAATAAATAAAAATCAAAAGGGGTACCACCCATAGTTATAGATTTTGGCGGCGACAAGTCTTTCAGTTCATTTTAGTTTTTCTTTATCAATTTATTATATGTAATCTTGTATTGATGTTAATGATGTCTAATATATACATTTTGAAGTTTACAAAAAATATGCATTTATTACATGTTCTATTTTATTCGGGAATAGAATTTCATTATGTTCTGCGAGGTTCCGAAAATACATCTTCGGATTGAGATAACAGGGTGGTACCGAAGATGCATTTCCGAAACATCCCCTGGTACAAGATATAAATTTTGAGGTCCATAATTATCTACAACTATTATAAATATGGGGCACTTGTCTGATTATTTCATACCAAAATACATTACACCAGAGTGAACATCATTTGACATGTCAAAAATGTCTACTTTAACATTGTGAAACCCTTAATTGCATTTAAGATCAATGAGTACACCCCTCTTGAAAATTTGAAATATATACTGCAGAATCTCCTATCATATAACGACAATCCAAAAATTGTGAAGATCGAGTACTGTTCGCCGTCCGTTTACAACAAAGGGAAGATTGAGTTCAACAACTTTGAGCTGAAGACGGTTGCAGATTTAAGGTCTATGTGAAATATTTTTTCTATTTTGAAAAAAAGTTCTGATAGAGATGGTTGCGACGATTTCGAGATCGGTCGAAGATATTATGAAGATGTTACAACATCCACCTGGATATTGAAATTTAATGTTTGATCTATACTGATATCACCTATGTAATGCTTTTTTTTTATGTTACCAATGAAATTTTTATTTTGTTAACCTACACCTTTCTTGTTTTTCTGCTTTTCTGCTTGAGTTTCAGTATAATACGGAAATGCAACTTTGTATTATTTACGGAGATGTATTTATGGATGCAACATAACTACAAATTTGGGACGTCTTTCAGTTTCAGTTTTAATTGTATGTTTTTGGATGCGTCCAAAGATGCATCTCTAAAATCTGAAAGCGTTATTATACTTTTACGTGGTAAAGTAATTTGCATAAATCAAACTATTATTTAATAAGACACTACAATAATTCAAATGTCCTACTACTTTCATCTATACCTTTCACAAAACACTCATTTAAAAATTAGATGGTGAACATCCTCATTAGAATTGAAGTCGATGACTCACAAATAAAATTCCAATTTGTTACAACATCATTATTATTCAATAATTGAATATAAAATTGTATTACATCCATCATCAAGATTTCACCTAAATTAATAAAAAGTTCATGTACTCCTTTAAAGAGTTTTTTATGTTCTTCACAATAAACCATCTAAAGTAAAACTTTGTCCATTTTGATAATTAAGTACAAAATTGCACAATAATTTTTTTTACACCAAATAAAACTAGAAAATAATAAAAATACATAGCTAACAATTATAGTGCTATGATGGGAGCAGCTGATACACATTTATGAATAGGTGAACAGTCCCACCCTACTTCTTTGCTGTAAGACACTACAAAATGTTTAGGAATCCAATTTTCCCCTTTTGACTCTCTTTCTCTTACAAGCTCCCTTTGTCTCTCCTCCACTACTTGCTTTGCTTCTCTTGCTTTCTCCCAATCTTTGGTCATTATGGCTTGGCTCAACTCACTCCAAACATTCACTGATTCTGTTGGCCACACACACTAATGAACAAGAGAATCTCATGTCACATTCACTAAAACATGTCCCTTAATTACTTGAACACAAAATATTGTCTCTAAAATGACATTGACTGATAATGATTTAGGAAACTAAATTCCTTAGCACATGCAAGAAAGAAATTGGTTCATAATGAAATTAAGAAAAAGGTGAATTGATTTTCATTAGTACCTTTTCATCAATGAGAATAGGTGCTTTTAGCCCTGAAATGACTTCTGTTGCATCATATATCACTCTAACTTGCCCATTTTTTCTATCTTTCAGTTTTACAATCCTACAAAACAAATTTGATGAGAAAGAGGACAGACACTTTTCGATACGACATATACTCAAACTTGTATTCGTGACTCTGACAGGCTCTGCGCTGGTAGAGTTATCAATCAGTGTATCGAGCGTGTATAATAATTATTGAGACTATTTAGTAAAAAATATAAACTTCCATTAATCAAGTTTGTTTAGGATCTTTATGAAGGAAGATAATACATACCTATCCCAATGACCATCAATTTCATATAAAACTTTCAAGGATGAAGAGTCAAGGATCTTCCCTTTGATGACTTTATGATTTCCACCAAATCCTAGAAAAGAATGACTTGACTTGTAGGTTAACTCAGCTACTAAACCTGTCTCTAAGCACCTTATATCAACTGTGCCAACCCAATCAGCACCAGGAATTGGAAGAATTCTAAATAAAAGATGAGGACAATTCATCTCATATGTTTCTCCATGGTTTAAGAGCTTCAGTTCCCTCTTACCATGCACTTGAGCTTCAACTGATGTGCCTACACATTGATTTTAAGATACTAAATACGAATACGATACTAACACATAGACATCAGTAGTAACAATTTTTGTGCTGGTCAACCTCAAGTCCACGCCTCTGTGGCTACGAAACGATACAGAAATACTAATGATCTTAGATAAGGTCAAGATATATACCATAAAATTTAGGAACAGGTTGCTGACACCATATGATTTCAATATTTTCCTTCTGATCAGTTGCGTGGAGGGCCGTTACCGGAGGGTGGTGTGACACCTACATATACATGCAAACCAAGAACTTTATTAGCGTGTATCGAATCTATCAAGGAAACTTGCTCAGCAAGCAACCATTTGAGAGTAAATAAGTACCTGTTCAAGTAAGACATTTAGATTTCCCTTTGAAACATGATGAGTCTCACCAAGAATAGGATTATAAGGAGCAACCCCAAAAGATGCAGGACGTGTGGTAGATATGCACCATGCTACAACAGATATGAACCTATCTAATGGACTCTGTCCTCTGTTGCATGTGGTAAGGATGTCTGAAGCAGTGCAATATACTGATTCACCATAGCATTGTAGTTGGGATTTTGGTAAGTTAAACAATGGTGGCAACTGCATGTAACACAACATTTTCAATTTTTTCATCATTCTTTTTAGAATACATGTTTCAAATTAAGATGATTTGTATTTGCAAATTTCTACTACAAAAAATATATACAAGTAGATGCATGCATGATTGTGTAGTATTTAGTAGAAGGAAGGGTTACACGTAAAATTAATTACAAATTTAGAGTAAACGTATACAAAAGTTGCTGTATTATTTACTGTAATAATAACCAAGTAACGTAATCCAATATTAAGATTTTTAAAAATTCACCTAAATTAAGATTTTTTGCTTAAATTTGTTTATTGTTTTTCAAGGGTGTTTGTGGTTAATGAAGTGATTGAAAAATTTTGTTTGAATGTGTTAAAAAATAATTTTGGGGAAAGAAATGGTTCAAGCTAATTTAAAAAAGGGTCCGGCTAACCTGGATAAGGAACATTAAATGAACTTTAATTATATTTTGATTTTTTAAAAGTAAATAGTACATTAAATATATTTAATTATTACCTGAATTTTTCTTTCATACAGTGCATAATTGATACACATAAAATTAAATGAAATTTAGAGTTTAAATATTATAACTTTATTTAAATATGAGAACTTAATTTACTAAAAATAAAATAAACTAAACAAAAAACATTAAGAAACTCACAAAGAATTAACAATAAAATATTACAAGAAAAAATAATAACTAGAAATAAAAATTTATATCAAATTTAAATATTTAAATGTTTTAGAATAAATAAAAAATGGAAGAAAAAAAACACTTTATCTACAATATCATTTTTTAAACTACATATAAAATGAAAATGTAATTTTTTTTTTTTAAATTAAAAAGTTAGTAGGCGATTAAGAATGAAATATGCAAATACAATAAGAGTAAATGAAAATGGAAAGGTTGAGTAAATATTACGTAACGGTTTCTAAAATTTCAATTTGTGGTCTTAAATAACACCATTTTTATAACAATCATAAATAACACTTTTAATAATAAGCTCTCTTTTTAATGATTATTAATGGATCCATGACGTAATTAATAAGTCTTAACGAGTGCCCCTGGGGCACTGGTTAGCATTGCCCTTTAAAAAATTAAATTTGATTAATTGAATGAGAATTTATGGTTTAATTAATTTAATTTTTTAATAAAGACAAATCATTAAATAAAAAAAAAATGGGACATGCAATTTAATTCAACACCTAACAAAAATGATAGTTGAACATACTCGATCAATTAAACTTATTAATTTTTTAATTTGTTAAATAAAAATTTATGGTGCAACGCAAGTCCCTCATTCAGTTAAACATATATTTGTATTTTTTTTCATTTTTTATGAAGAGTAGAAGGGAAATTCAATGATGAGTTATCGCTATATGAAATTAAAAGAATATTCCAGTTTCTTTATCATGCTTAGTGTGTGGATTCAAATATCTTTAAGAAGATTATTGAGAAAGAAACAACCAAGGAGGCTTGAGATACTCTCAATAAGTTATATGGTGAAAATGAAAAGTTAAATAAAGTGAAGTTACAATCTTTGAGAAAGCAATATGAAAACTTGCAGATGAAAGATGATGAAACCGTTGTTGAGTTCTTCTCAAAGATGGTGGCTTTGACAAATCAAATAAAGTATTGTGGAGAAAAGACTATGAATTGCAGAAGGTGGAGAATGTGTTGAGGGATCTTCCAGCCAAGTTTGATCACATTGTGGTGGCAATTGAAGAATCTAAAGACTTGTTAGAGATGAAGCTAGAATAATTGCAAGCATCTCCTGAGGGCGCTGAGATGAGATTGAAGCAAAAGATTCATAAAAGGTATCTGAACAGGAACTGCAAGCAAATTCATCAAGAAGGTGAAATAAAATTCCTCAAGAAATAACAAAGTTAAAGCAAAATGGCAGAAGAAGTTGAATGACAAGGTAAGGCTGCAAAAGGCCAATGTGAAACTAGCAAGAATGGTGCTAATCAGAACAAGAAGAGCAATAAGAATGTTAACATGGATGAGGTTCAATGATATTGCTTTAAGAATCTTGGTCATTATGCTAGAGATTGCTACTACAACAAGAGCAATGATGAAGACAAAGGCGTGGCTCAATTTCCTCATTATGGTAGCAGTGAATCTGAAGATGTTATCTTGATGGTTGCAACATATTTGGCCTCAGGGAGAAACAAATGTGCAGTACCTTGATACAGGTTGCAGTAATCATATGACAAGCAACAAGAACTGGTTTGTCAAGTTGGATGAATTAGTTAGGATCAACTCGTTTTGCAGACAACAACATGGTGACATCAGAATGAATGAGCAAAATCAGAGTGAAAAAGAAGGATGTACATGAAGCCATCATCAGTGATGTCTTATATGTTGATTCAATGGCAAGTAATTTGACCATCTTAGATAAATTACTTGATAAGAATTACACAATGAAGCTGGAAAGAAAATAACTCAAGGTGTTTGATGAAATGTTTAAAGCAATTATGAGGGCACCTTTATCAACCGACTGGACATTCAAGGTCATGACCAATATGCTTGATCATCAATGTCTTGCATCAATCACATCTGAAGATAAAAATTTGGTTTGGCGTCAAAGATTTGGCTATCTTAATTTCAGAAGTCTTAGCTGATATATATGAAGAATATGGTGTATGAACTTTCGAATATTAAAGTGCCAAAGCAGCTGTGTGAGGAATGTTGCAGAGCCAAGCATACAAGAAAGTATTTCAAACACGACTTGCCAATGAATTCACAATAGAAACTTGAAGTTGAGCACTCATATGTATGTGGTCCATTTGAAGTAAAATCACTAGGAGGAAACTGCTATTTTCTAATCTTCATAGATGAATTTACAAGACATGTGTGGATTTACTTGTTGGAAAAGAAAAGTGAAGTATTCAGTAGTTTCAAAAAGATTCAAGTTGATGCTTGAGAAACAAGTTGGACACACCATCAAGATATTGAGAATTGATGGTGGTGGTTAGTATACATCAATAGAGTTTGCTCAATTTTGTGACATGGAAGGGATTGAGCATGAAGTGATAATACCCTACACACCTCAACACAATGGCATTGCTGAAAGGAAAAATAAAAAACATCTTGGATATAGCTAGGAGTATGCTTAAAGCAGAGTAAATGCCTAAGCACTTTTAGGGAGAATCCAGCTTAACTGCAGTGTACATCATCAAGAAATGTTCAACAAAGAAGTTGAACAACAAAACTCCTTATAAAGCCTAGTCAGGGTTGAAGCCAAGTGTTGTTCATCTCAAAATATTTGGCTCAATACACTTTAGACATGTTCTTGAACAACTTAGAAGAAAGTTGGATAATAGAAGCCATGCTA
The DNA here is from genome assembly GCF_029867415.1 of Vicia villosa. Taxonomy (NCBI): domain Eukaryota; kingdom Viridiplantae; phylum Streptophyta; class Magnoliopsida; order Fabales; family Fabaceae; genus Vicia; species Vicia villosa. The sequence goes on from NW_026705121.1 coordinate 914,672, forward strand.
TGGTCAAAGTTGGATATCAGTCAACAGGTGCTTACAAGTTGTTAGTACCTAGTGAAAATAAGGTAGTGATCAACAGAGATGTGGAATTTGATGAAAGCAAAAGATGGAATTGGTTGCTTGCTTCACAAGATTCAGTGCAAGAAGGTGAAATCTCAAGTCACATTAGAGCTACACTGCATGATGAGGAACGACTTGAACCAACTGAGCCTACATAAGTTCATGGAGTAAGAAGGTTAAATAGAACCAAGACTCCATCAGTCAGGCTGAATTATTAGGAGAGATTCCATTATCAAGCTATTAAAGAAAATGGTGAGCTAATTGAAGAAGCCATGATGGATGAGGCAGAACCAATCAATCATGTGCAAGTTCTACATGATGAAAATTGGAAAGTTGCAATGTTTGAGGAACTCAAGGACATTGAGAAAAAACAGACATGGGAGCTGGTTGAGAGCTCCGACAAGAAATTAATTGATGTAAGATGGGTTTACAAGCTGAAGTTGAAACCAGATGGTAAGATTTCCAAGTACAAACAAGATTGGTTGCAAAATGATTTTTCCAGAGACCTAGAGTAGATTTCAATGAATTATATGCATCAGTGGCTAGGCTTGAAACTATAATGATCGTTGTGGCCACAATAACATATAAATTTTGGAAGATTCATCAACTTGATGTGAAGTATGCATTCTTGAATGGACATCTAAGGGAAGAATTCTATGTGAACCAACCACCAGGCTTTGAAGTAAGAGGAAAAGAAGGTTTAGTATATAGTTAAAAAAAAGGCTTTGTATGAATTGAAGCAAGCATCTAGAGCTTGGAATAAGAGAATTGATAACTTCTTAATCAAGCTAGGTTTCAACAAATACACATCAAAACATGGTGTTTATATCAAAGACTTAAATGAACAAGACTAAGTCATTATATGTCTTTATGTATATGATTTATTGGTTACAGGTTCAAATGAAGTAGAATTGACAAAGTTCAAAGCAAGCATGAATACTGAGTTTGAAATGTATGACCTAAGAATGTTGGCATATTTTCTAGGAATGGAAATCATGGAAACCAAACAAGGCATTTTCTTGAATCAGAAGAAATATGCAGAGGAGATATTAAAGAGATTTAAGATGGGTAGCTGCAACCCTGCTATCACATTAATGGAGACCAACATCAAGCTGAAGAAGGAATCCGAAGAAGAATTGGTTGATAATACATTGAATAAGAAGATCATTGGATCTTTGAGGTATCTCTGCAATACAAGACCTGACATTTGTCATAGTGTTGGATTGGTGAGTAGATTCATGGAGAAACCAAGGCTATGTCATCTACTTGCAGCAAAAAGAATCCTAAGATGTATCAAAGGCACGTCAGATTCAGATCATGGAGTGCTAATGTCTCATCAAACAACTAGAACTGGAGCAAGGATATATGGTTACTCAAACTCATATTGGAGTGGTGATCAAGATGACAGAAAAAGCATAGCTGGCTACCTGTTCATGCTTGGATCTGCACTAGTTTCTTGGAGTTCAAAGAAGCAAGAGACTGTTGTTTTGTCCTCATGTGAAGTAGAGTATCTTTCAGGCTCTTATGCAACATGTCAAATACTTTGGTTAGACCTGTTGCTTGAAGAATTCAACATTGGTGACTATGGAAAAATCAAGCTGCTAGTAGACAGTCAATTAGCCATAGATCTAGCAAATCATCAAATGGGTCATGGTAAAAGTGAACATATAAAAATGAGGTATCACTTTCTTAGAGATCAAGTTAGCAAAGCAAGGTTAACTATTGATTATTGCAAGACAGAGTTGCAATTAGCATATATCTTGACAAAAACCCTTAAAGTAAGCCAGGTTTGAAGAAGTTAATGAGAATGAGAAGCATGTTAAATCTGAATTAGGAAGGGGTATTGTGCTTAAGTCAATCTGCTTCAAAGATATACTCAAACATATATATCAATTTTTGTTGGACAGTCTGTTTTAAGGATATACCTGGACAGATATATTGTTTTAAGGATATATCCAGGTGAATATCAAACTATTTTTAGACAGTTTATTTTTAATTTCATTTGAATGACTAGTGTGTCTATAAATATCACCCCTCATTATAATTGAAAGAACGACACATTTAATAAAAGTTTTCCCCTCGATCACTCATTAATTTTCTCTCAATTTATCCTCATTTGTCAAGTAACTTGTGATGCAAATTATTCAGAAATACCTTTTCCTTACAAAAATATTTGAGCTTATATATTAACTAATTTCATCAAACAGTACAATAACACCTAGTTTATTAGATTTTCATTTTGGATGGAAAAATATGGTTGAAAGTGATTTAGAAGTTTTCTTAAACATAAATATAAATATGAATGTCGTATACTACGCATTGATGTCGTTGTCCACAAGGATAGTAAATGGTTGTTCCAAAAGAACAAAGGAGTTTTTCTATACATTACTATTTTCTGAGTACATTATATTCATATACCTCCATTTTCTTATAGTACCTAAAATATCACATAATATTCCTAAAGCCTTAATAATAAAAGAAGAAAAAAAGTAGAGAGGAAAAAAATTGAGAATATCTTTACTCGTTTCACACAACTTTTCAATTAAAAAATAAACATATAGAAAGTATATTGATAATACCTGGAGGGATGTGAGATCAGATCCTGACCGTACATTCTTGAATAAACTTAATAAGCGTTGTAAAAGATTTGGGGCATTGTAACCTTCTTCTGAATCTGATTCTTTTGCAACTTGTAGTGGCTTACTCACCACTATTTTTCTTTCTTTCTTGTCAACCTGCATCACCATTTTTTCACTTTCTTAATTCTTCTCTCAACCAATTAATTAAACTATCCTAAAACTTTGTGTGTCTCTCTCTATTGCAAATTAATGTGAACGGTTATAAAATCAATGCTAAGAAAAGTCCCATTGTTCACCAATGAAGGACTAATGGTGCAAATATTGGAATAAAGTAAGTTGTAATATATTCAGATTTTTGTCATTTTGTGCAAATAAATTTGTCATTTTTAAGAATAATAATTGTTTATTGGTACAACGAACAATTATACAAAATTGTACGATGATTAAAATCAAAATAAGAGTCCGTATCATTTTTGTCTTGCTCTTTTAAAGTTTTACATTTTTAAAAGCAAAGATACAAATTACCAACTATTTACGAACGGCTAAATACTTTCAAAGATAAATGGTTGATTCTTAGAAGAAAAAAAAATTAGATAATTGATAGTAAAACTTCTTATTTATGGTCCTCTTATTTATATCTCAACAAACTTAATTAATTATGGTCCTCTTCTCGATTTGGACAATATACTACTTTCTCCATCTTTAATTATAAAACGTCACATATAAATTTTAATTAATTAAAAATATTTACATACAAAATAAACACACTAGTTACACGATTAAATTTTATTTTATTTTATTTTATTTAAATGAAAGAAATAAAAGTGTCTTACAAGACTTTTTCATTACAAAATAGTTAATAGTTGGTAGATTAAATTATAGGATACAAATTTATTTTAGGGTTAAATATATTTGTGGTCTCCTAAATATTTTATATTTCATTTTTAATCCTTCAAATTTTTTTTTAAAAAAGTAATTTTTTAAATTATTTTCATCCACACTTTTGATCTCTCCTGCTAAAATCGTCGTTATTTATTCGCTAAATAGTAAATCATTGTTAATTTTGTCACTAAATTATAAAAACTATCGCTAAATTACATGAGACAAAAAATTGTGAATGAAAAATTTTAGAAGGATCATTCTTTAAAATGAGATTAAAAATAAAATATAAATATATTTAAGACGACCACAAATATATTTAACTATTTATTTTAATTAGTTAATAAGACTCAAATTACTTCATGAATTTTTTTGTCTTATTTGTAATATTTAATATAATTAACAGCGGAATTTGTTTATAAATATTAAATAGCATAAATTAAATAAAGTTTTAAATTTTAATTAATATAATATAGATAAATTTAAGAAAAAATATAATTCAAAATAAAATTATAAATTAATAAAAAAATCTATAAATTCTTAAAAATAAGCATTACAAAACAAATTTCTTTTAATCATATAAATTTACAAACCAGAAACTATCGGTTATAAGATAATTTGCTGTGAGAATAGAGATCCTAAATAGTATGAGAACGTGCATAAATTTGTTTTGATAATTTGCTCGTGAACTAAACAACAATTTTTTATTTAACAATCTATTAATCTTTTTATAATATTCCTCCACACAAACCCTCAAAATATTCATATTCTATGTCTAGAAACAAAATCTAATCCTACCTACTTATTATAAGACTTCTAACATAATTTACATATATTAAAAATAATACCTGTTATAATAATTTTTTAAATATTATTTTTATATATCTATCTATACATTTATGAATAATTCAAAATATTAATATAATAAAATAGAAAAATATAATTTACATATATTCTTCTACCTGCATTATAACAACACATCAAACAATTTCATTCTTTTGTATGATATACAGAGATTTTCAACATGAATATACACAAATAATAGAAGAAACAAATACCCCTAAAAATAAGAAACAGAGATGAAAATAAGAGTGCATGTAAAAATATAAGATATCAGAACACATACCATAATCTTCAAGTTGAAGAAGAAACAAGAGGTTCAAGAAAATATTATGAAGTTGAAGAAGATGTTGCAGATTGAAAGAGAAGTGTGAAGTTGAAAATTTATAGTACACTCTTAATTATATATAGATAGATGAGGATTCATCTCCATCTTAGGTGTTGTAAAAAGAAAAGAAAAATAAATTAACGTGGAGCCCACGTGTAAAGCCAACAATATATTTTATGGTTATTTCATATGCTTGGTTTTTTTCATTTTTATTTTGTTCTGTCTGTCCTATCAGTTTTTTCATAAGTAAAAATGCCTATCATAATTGAAATATTCATATGTGATCCTTTCATCTATTAGTTGTTACAACTAAAAAAAATTGACTTGCATGCATACTGTTATTCTTTTATGAAACTAAATTATGGTTGGAAATCCATCAAAATTTATGATGAATATTATCAATCTTGATGAACAAGATTGTTATCACCACACGATAACAATGAAAAGAGAAAAGAAATTTAAAGAAAAAAGACATTAGGGTTTCTGCAGTGTAATTCTCGGTCCACAAACTGTAGAAAATTTTATTATTCATTTGCAACTGCAATTTTTTTTTTTTTGGTTTATAACCACCGGTTTAGTCCGGTTCGGGGGAACAGCTCTGGCATCAAGTGGGTCAAGCCCCCTCCCGATCGCAGTTGCGGGGGATCGAACCGTGGTTCTCCCTACCAAGTCCAGCGCCAATCACCACTGGACCAACTAACGATTGGTCAACTGCAAATTTTGTTAATACAACTTTTTGACTTGCAAAATAATGAGGGTTACTCCCTATTTATTGGTTTAGGTTAGCTTGCTCCTTAAGCCAAAGCCCAAAACTATAAAAGTCCAAAATACCTATTTTGGAACTAAATCAAATCAAATCTATTTTAAATCTAAATTAAATCTATCTAGATCTAAAACAAATCTATGTGTAAAAAACTGTTTTCACACTTATAAACAAAACAAATCTTTTCGACACTCCCTTGTTTTTGTCGAGCAAACTACTTCGACACAAGAAATTACACTTTCAACACACCACCTAATTCATTGTGTCTAAGCTATCTATATTCCTCATATCGCTTGGTCTTCTGAATACTTCGACATGCACTTCCTTCGTCATGATGTCTGCAATCTGATTCTCAGTCCTGCAGTGTCCCAAGTTTATCTTCCCTTTAGCTATCTTCTCTCGAAGGTAATGGAACCTCATTTCGATGTGCTTGCTTCGACCATGTGCTATCTGATTCTTCGCCAGGTTGATATCTGACATGTTGTCGATCTTCATGGTAATTTCTCCATGATCTTTACCTGTTATCTCTTCGACCAAGTTCATCATCCATGTTCCTTGACATGCACAAAGAGAAGCAGCTATGTACTCTGCTGCGCATGATGATAATGCCACTACTGGTTCCTTTCTCGAACTCCAAGCAACTGTTGCACCACCTAGCATAAACACATAATCAGTTGTGGTTTTCGATCCTCAGTATCACTACACCAACTCGAATTAGTGTATTCCACTATCTTGCATTATTTTCCTTTATCAACTGCAGGAAATAAAATGCTATAGTCGAGAGTTCCTTTCAGATACCCTAGTATCCTCTTTGTTTCTTCTAGGTCCGATACCTTTGGCTTCTGCATGAATCTACTTACCATACCCACACTGTATGCTAAGTCAGGCCTTGTATGACAAAGGTATCTTAGTGACCCAATAAGTCTTTTGTACTGAGTTGGGTCGACATCATCTTCATATGCATCTTTTGACAGTTGCAGTCATGGTTCTGCAAGGGTTGAAGTCGAGTTGCATTCTTCCATCTCAAATCTCTTAAGAATTTCACTCGCATATCTTCTTTGATGCATCATCAAACCTCTACTAATTTTGTGGAATTCAATGATAAGGAAATATGAAATGTCACCCAGATCCGACATTTCGAATTCCTTGCTGAGATCATCTTTGAAGTCTTCGATCTCTTTCTTGCAGCTACCTGTTATTAACAAGTCATCGACATAGATACATAGTATTAGAAATTCATTATTTCTTCTTCTTACATATACTCTATGTTCAGTTGTGCACTTCACAAATTCCTTCTCCCTAAAGAAACTATCAATATTCTTGTTCCAAGCTCTTGGAGCTTGTTTCAATCCATACAGGGCTTTATGCAGCATGTACACCTTTCTTTCTTCGCCATGTTTCACAAACCCAACTGGTTGTGCAACATAGACTTATTCGTCTAAGGGGCCAATCAGGAATGTACACTTCACATCCATCTGACATATGTGCCAATTGTTCATTTCTACTAGACCAACAACTAACCTAATTGTTTCGATCTTGGCAACAGGTGCAAAAAATTCATCGAAGTCAATTCCTTCTCTTTGAAGAAATCATTTCGTCACAAACCTTGCCTCGTGTCGAGCCACTTCACCTTTGGGATTCATCTTCAGCTTGTATACCCACTTGACATCAATTGCCTTCTTGCCTTGAGGCAATTCGACAAGTGACCAAGTATTATTATCTTCGATAGACTTCACTTCTTCATTCATTTCTTTCACCCATTTCGAATCCTTCAATGGTTCAGCTACATTGACTGGTTTGACATCTGCACAGAAAGCATAATGTACTAGCTCACCCTCATCATCGACCACATCATCTGATGTAATCACACAATCTTGCAACCTTGCACGCATGTGTCTTATTCTCTGAGGTCTAATTGTACTTGGTTGATATCTAACCTCCTATTGTCTAACTTCTCTTTTGACTTGATTTTCTGATTCTTCGAGTAATATTCCCACTAAATATTTCTTGACTTTTTCAGTCCAATCTCATTCTTTAAGCTCATCTATGATCACGTCCCTGATGATCACTACTTGCTTATTCACTAGGTCAAACAATTTGTAACCTCCAATCGAATGATATCCTATTAGGATCATCTGACTCGACTTGTCATCAAGTTTTCTTCTCAAATGATCTGACACATGTCTATGTGCTATAGATCCAAATACCTTCAGATGACTCAAGCTAGGCTTTACACCAGATCAAAATTCTTCTGGAGTAATTCCTTCTATCTTATTCGTCGGACATCTGTTCAAAATGAATGTTGTTGTCGACACAACTTCACCCCAAAATTCTTAAGGTAAATGCTTGCCATTTAACATACTTCTCACCATATTCATGATGGTTCGATTCTTCCTTTCTACAGTTCCATTCTGCTGTAGAGTGTAGGGTGACACCATGTCATGCACATTCCCTTCTTTTTCACACAATGCATAAAAATCTTTCGACACATACTCTCCACCATCATCAGTTCTCAAAACTTTTAGCTTTCGACCACTTTGTCTCTCCACCAAATCGAGTTCGATCTTGAAGGTTCTATTTTGAGACATAGGAGCCTTCAAGATTAACCTTCCTCTTGAGTCGAAGACTCTCATCATCTTGTCTACGATTGAAACTTTGTAGTTCTTTTCGACCAACTGCCCAATGCTGAGCAAATTGCTCTTCATGCTTGGTATGTACAACACATTAGAGATTACTGACCTCTTGCCATCTTTCCTCATAATCAAACCGTCTCCAATACCTTTAGCTGCTAGAGTATTGTCATTTGTAAATTTCACCATGTTCTTCACTGAGGGCTTTATGTTGACAAACCAATATTTCCTTCCAGACATGTTTGATGAGCATCCTGAATCCAAGTACCATTGGTCCTTAAATTTATCTTCATCTTTTTTTGTGACCATCAGTAACATCTCTTCTTCTTTATGTTTTTCAAACTTTGCTTCCCTTTCTTGATTCTCACGCTTCTCTGGACAATCACTCATATAAGGACCATACTTCTGAAAATTGAAACATTTTATGTGAATTTTATCAGACTTTCGACCACCACCTCTTCCTCTACCTGCAGCACCATCTCTTTGGTTGCCTTGGTATGAGGGCTTTCTCTGATTCAAACAACTTCCTTCTTGCTGATTTTGACCAGTCGAATTGTTGTAGCCACCTCTACCTTTATTTCTATCCCAACTTCCTTTGCCTTTCTTTTCTTTTGCTGAGTGGGTCCGCAGAGCCACATCATTCTTCGACTTACCTGTAACTCTTTCAGCCATTCGTTTTTCAAGAGATTCAAGCGTCCCTTGAAGCTCTTCTTATGTCAATTTTGACAAATCCTCCGACTCTTCTATGGCTACCACCACGTGGTCGAACTTAGGGGCCAAAGACCTCAAGATCTTCGAAACGACAGCTCTTGTTGTTAACGCTTCTCCACATATCTTGATTTGATTCACTAGTTTCGTAACCCTAGTAAAGAAATGAGTTATGATTTCACTGTCTTCCATCAGAAGCAATTCATACGTTCTTTTGTGAGTTTGTAACCTCGCCTCTTTCACCTTCTCAGCGCCTCCAAAAGACTATTCAAGAATCTCCCAAGCTTCTTTTGCAGATTTTGAATCACTAACCTTTTCGAAGTTGTCTGGACTCAAACATTAATGAATTATAAAGAATGCTTTATAACTCTTCTTCTCTGATTCTTCATGTTCTTTCTTTTCTTTTACTAAAGCGTCTTCTTCAAGCTCTTCTTCTTCATCCTTTACAAGATCCCAAATACTTTGACACCTGAATAGAACCTTCATCTGTTTGCACCAATTCTCATAGTTATCTACTTTTAGAATTGGTAAACTTGCTGGATAATTTCCATTCCCATAATTCAACACCATAGTGATTTTCTTCTTCTTCGCTTGATCAATAAACCGGAGCTCTTGATACCAGATATTGAAAATCCTCCAAAACCTATGATGAATTTCTATCAATCTTGATGAACAAGATTGTTATCACCACACGAGAACAATGAAAAAAGAAAAGAAATTTAAAGAAAAAAGAGATTGGAGTTTCTGCAGAGTAACTCTCTGCCCACAAACTGTGGAAAATTTTATTAGTCACTTGCAACTGCAAATTTCGTGAATACAACCTTTTGACTTGATTATAAAATAATGAGGGTTACTCCGTATTTATAGATTTAGGTTAGATTGCTCCCTAGGGAAAAACCCAAAACTATAAAAGTCCAAAATACCTATTTTGGAACTAAATCAAATCTAATTTATTTTAAATCTAAATTTAATCTATCTAGATCTAAAACAAATCTGTGTGTAACAAACTGTTTTTACACTTCTAAATAAAAGCCCAAAATACCAATTTTGGAACTAAATCAAATCTAATTTATTTTAAATCTAAATTTAATCTATCTAGATTTAAAACAAATCTATGTGTAACAAACTATTTCCACATTTGTAAACAAAACAAATTTTTTCGACGCTCTCTTGTCTCTGTCGAACAAACAACTTCGATACAAGGAATTACACTTTAAACAATTACAATATCAAAGATTTTATTTTCATATTACTACGTGTGCATAAAAATAGTATTAACATTTGAGGTATACTTTAAAAGATTTTATTTGCAAAGATTATATATATATATATATATATATATATATATATATATATATATATATATATATATATATATATATATATATATATATATATATATATATATATATATATATATATATATATATATATATATACTTTAAAAGACTCTAACAATATATCCTAAACACAATTCAAATGATAAAATAGTATTAACATTTGAGGTAAAGATGTCACATATGAGACAATTTAAAAAACTCTAAAATTATAATGAAAATTGTTTATCAAATATGAGATATTAGCAAAAATATTAAAATAAAAAAAATTGATTTGATTGTTAGATCATATAAGCTATTAAACCAGTGAGAGTCGGTCAGACCAACCAAAACTAGTAAAAAATCGACGATTTTGTAAAATCGACGGTTAAAATCGCCATATAAAATATAAAATTAAAATATAAGTAGAGTTTGTTCATAACTTATTTTAAACAACTTTTTCTCCTTGAAATTAAATTTATTAGACAATGCACTTATTTACTTATTTAGTTTATGTTTCAGTTAGACTTTGTTCAAAAATTATTTTGATTTGTATTTTGTATTATTTTGTTGTGTGTGATGATTATGTTTAGAATTTAAATTTAAAAAATTTGTAAAATTGTGATATTTTGAAATTTTAAAATTTTTTAGGTGTTGTGATTTTTCTAGAGATTGAGTTATTTGGTTTGATTGGTTTAATAACTATATAGTTTTATTATAGAGACTGATTTATTCAACTGAATTATTCAACTTAATAACGAGAATCAACCACTAATCTAATAATTTAATCAATAAATCAATAATTCATTCTCATAGATTTGATAATCGATTCAATATTTAAAAGATTATATATATATATATATATATATATATATATATATATATATATATATATATATATATATATATATATATATATACACACAATTATGAGGCAAAGAGGATTAGCTGATCTAGTAGCAAGCAGATAGGAAGAGGAGTAAGAGAGCAGAAAGAGTGAGCCCTACTAGTATTAACCTAGCATCCATGAGCTCGGCTTGGGCTACCTGCCAACTCCGCTCCCTGCGTCGAAAACTTTGTCTTACGCCGAAAGTTCTGGAGATCTTTCTTTCAGATCTCTTCCAATTATATATATATATATATATATATATATATATATATATATATATATATATATATATATATATATATATATATATATATATATATATATATATATATATATATATATATATATATATATGAATCTTTTGATGTGGCTATAGCCACATAATGGCTAAGCATACGTCCGCCCATGAAAATGTGTTAGAATCCTCGATTCTTTATTTTATAAGTAATTAATTCCACCACTAGACTTTTAAAATAAAATTTTAATAAAAAGTATGTAAATGCATCCAAAATAAACAGTTTATTCTTGGAAACAAAACTTGATAAACACGTATTCATTTTTTATAAGCAAGTGATCCATTAATATATAACAAGTACAAATGGTACTCAAACAACCTATATATATTTTGGGTCGCTCCTACTTAAAATATAAAGTTATAAGGAATTTAACATAGGAATTTTTAAAAGCATCCTTATGTTTTTTTAGGAGAAAATTTCAAAATACCTTCAATATTTAATATTTATATATGTATATTCAAACTCACCACATCATATATATTGAAAGTGATTTCGAATATGAATCTCCTAAACAACCTTTTTGTCAAGATTAAGGGGATATTCGAATCAACTCTATAACTTACGTTTATGAGATTTTCAGAGATGCATATCCGAGTCGGTTTTAAGTATATATTTGACTCAGACAGAACTCCTCATTCTTCCATGCTTTCAACTATTTCTATTCTATTCACACAAACACCAAAATCCTTCATATCCCCACTTTGAGCAAATTACCGAAACAAGTCTTTCTGAGACTTTGAAGAAGTGTTACCAAAGCAAGTGTTTCTCATTTCAACAAGTTTACAATAGCTTCGAATTTGGGTAAGTTTCTCCTAATGATTTGTTGTACATTGAATGTATGTAATAGGTTGTTTAGTATCATTTAAAATCATTATATAGAAGTTTAATCTGGAAAATGTGGCTACTTAGGTCATTATTCTAAGTTTATTGGGGGCATTTGGGGCAAGAACACACACATGTTCATCCATGGATGTTCGGATGTGCATACCTGAAATCTCCTCTTAATAATTTTCAGATATGCCAATCTAAAATGTTGCTTGAGTGTTTTTTTCATATTTGTTCCATTGCTTCCTTTTAATTAATGTATTTTTTCAGGATTATGGCTAAGAACCCTAGATTGAGTCTGGACATGCCAAGCCAGACACCATCCGCTCGGCGTGAGAGAGTTGAGCAGCCTAGAAGGGCATATAGAGCATCCACTTTTGATCCGAGGAGTCGCCTGGCTCATGCTTCCTCGTCTAGGGATCAAAGGGATAGTGAGCAATAACCCGAGGACGAACATGTTCAAGCACAGGTTTCTCCTGATATGCAGGCTACACAACTACGTGCATCAATGAGGCAGGCTGCCCAGAGGTCTGTCCAGGAGTATCCAAGAGGGCCTTATGACCCCTTGTTAGAACAAGATTTGTTCTGATCAATATTCTTGTTTTGATGATAAAAATATATATGAATTTTGTATAAGACAATGTGGTACTCTAATCCTTTGCATTTTCCATTTCAGGAAATATATAAAGAGTATGCACAATTCAGCGCTGAGAAGCACAGACTCAGAAGGTTCAAGATTGCAACATCAGAACATGCTCTCGCAAGACATCAGAAGATGGTCAAGTAGAATCAGAACATGGTCTATGAAGCATCAGAAGAACATGAGATCAGAAGCAGAAGCACTGAAGTTCTTATGGTATCACGCTCAAGCACTTCAAAGTCAGAAGACAAGAAGATGCTCTGGACCAAGCTGAATGACTCTAATTATTCAAACGTTGTATTCTACAAATCATAGATCAGAAGCAAGTACAAGATGACAGGCTACTCTGACTGACAAAAGGAACGTTATAAGCTACAAAAGGCAAAGTCAGTAAAAGCAGCAAAACCATGGCTCGAGGTAGTTGACAAAAGTGTGAAACATTAAATGCAGAGCTGTACTATACACGCAACGCATTAAATGCTCCCAACGGCCATCTTCTCAAACGCCTATATATAGAAGTTCTGATGTGAAGGTCAATACAACACTTGCGCATTATACAGAAACGCTGTCAAATTCAAAGCTCACGAACTTCATCTTCAACCTCACAACTATTGTAATATTTAGTGAGTGTTAAGCTTAGAACTTAAGAGAAATATCACAGTTGTGATTATAGCTTTCTAAGAAGCATTTCATACTCTTTTAAACATTTATTTTACATTGATTGTAAAAGGTTCCTAGAGTGATCAGTGAGATCAGTAGACTCTAGAAGACTTAGTAGTTTCTAAGTGGTGATTTCTGTAACACCCTTCTAAACCCCGCGGAAATTGATAAAATAATTCAGAGTAAAACATGAAAACAAGGGTGCCACAATTCAATTTAAAACAAATGATCATAAATCAATTGTCATGCTTCACTTAGGGGCAAACCATCCATTTAACAAAATCATGTTTCTATACAGCGGAACATTAATCAACAGATAAGCATAACATCATCTATGCAATATCTCACAAAATTACTCCAATAACAACAACATAGAGTATCATCATCAAATCTAAGCTAGCGTTCCCCCAGTGTTACAATATCAGAGCATGACACCGACGCTATACTAAACAAACTGACTCATGAGCTAATCCTCACCGAGCCAAAGCCGCTATCCTCAATCTGAAAATATCAATAGTAAGGGTGAGTCTCATTCACAATTAACAAATGTTATCAAGTCATAAACAATAACACATCATAGTCACATTATTCATCCAATTTCATTATATTCAGATTGTCAGGAAGTACTCATCAACACACAACAACAAATAGAATACATTACTAAGAGACAACACCATAATTCATCCAAAGAAATCATAACCATTATACAATCATCACATATTATAACATTGGAAAATCTTCCATTCATGTTATAATAACACAAGTAGCCTAATGCAAATGCAAATATATGCATGTGGTACCAAAATCTGGGATAACCCAACTCACCGATCCACCATCGTCAAGGATACGGCAACACCCACTCACTAATTCCACACAATGGGAATTAGCTACCACTGATCCACCATCGTCAAGGATCAGCCACATAATGATTATGAAATGCATGTATCAACCATAACATGCTCATCATCCACATAAACCATCCAAATGTCATAATCATCAACCAACACAATAATCAATAGCCACCCACAATTATGCTATTTCTCAACCATAATAAAATACATATTTTACACCAACAATATATGTATAACAAACACCAATTACAACCACAACATCATAACAAGTAAATCATTCATTAATGTGCTTGTACGCATAAACCACCACAAAGTGCAACAACAATAACACCTCTCACAATCGTGTACCAAGTACAACAAATCAACCCAACAACAACAGAGTATTTACATCATCATTCATCAAAACACATGATAATCATATTTACCATGAACAACATCCATTTGCATAACAAGCAGGAGCAATCACATTATAACAACACACATCATTGCACCTCGTCAATTATGCAAAACAAGAATAAACCACGTATGGAGAAAAACAATACTTTTCAAAATAAAATCAAGTTATTGTTGTTTTATTTATTTCATAGGGTAGAGTATTCAATTTAAGGAACAACGTCCAAAACGGTGTCTAAAACGGACCTACGGTTTGAAATTTACACATCTTTACATTTTTCAAGAAAGCAACTATCGCTACAGCACGCGGCGCCACTCCCAGTCCGCAGCGCGTAACGAATAGAAAACACGCCTTGGCGGCACAAACACAGGTTCGCGGCGCGGAACGAGAAAATCACTACGCCTTCGCGGCGCGCACCTACCTTCGCGGCGCGAACTGGCAAAAGTCACAACTTTCATCGCAATTGACAGCATTACGGGATTTACCCCAAAATCCCCAAAACCCAAACCAAGTTATGTCATGAACCTCAATTACCACCATATCAGCCACATACATGTTATAACACAAATATAACACACAAAGAGGATCATTTAATCATCATAACAATCATATAATCATACAATTTATCAAATCATACAATTCCCTTCAAAATCATCCCAAAACCCCAATCCATCATATAACTAATTGACACAGACAATGCATCTAAATCAGTCCTATTATCTATGATACGATAAAAGATATTAACCGGAAGAGTCCCCCCTTACCTTAGCCAAAGATCTTGATTAGCCCTCTTCCTCTTCTGTTCCTCTTTCACGTATCAGCTTTCCAATCTCTCATCTCCTCTGCTCTGCTTTTCACGTTCCTTTTTCCTTTTTCCCAATTTTCCTTATTTCCTTTATTTTATAAAAACATAAAATAATTAGTAACGGGCTTACTCACTTAGCACCCCCATACTACTAATCTCACCATTCCAGCCCAATGGCCCTTAATCCATAATTCTCCAATAATTCAACAAAATACCAAATAATTCTAAATAATAATTTAATTTCCGATTAAATTAAAATTAGAAAATATGGGGTGTTACAACTCTCCCCCACTAAAAGAGTTTTCGTCCTCGAAAACATACCTCAGGTAACCAGCTCGTATAAGAGTCCTTTACCTGAGTCTCCAGCTCTCAATTAACATTACCATCAGTCAATCCCCAAAAATCCATCTGACATAACCAACAGGAAACATGTTTCATACATTCAAATCCGAGTTCTTATGTCGCATTTGACTATCCAAAAGTATACCACTCGCTATAGCTCCAAAAGGTTAACAACAACAGAACATTGAGGTACAACATATACAATACGCTCAACAACCGAGTAATACAATTACACAATCTATAGTATGATCACACTGATCAACACTGCAGTAATGCATACCATCTACCAAACATACCAACCTTAGACATACTCTTCCATCTGAGCGATAAAATAATACTTACACTTTTCACCAACCGCTTCCTTCAAGAACTCAATACTCATATTCCTATACCATTGAATTCCAATTATCTGACTCCTCTTAAGTCAAGCCATCGATTATCCAACACTTTACATTCCGTTTTTTCCACACTACTCTGACTACTCATCACAATCATCTATACCAATTAGACTTCTGAGCTTTACCCGATCTTGACTCTCTTTACTTATTCGTTCAAGAATCATTCTTCATCATTCATGGTACCAATTTACCACTCAGTAATACTTACTCGCACTCAAAAACGAATTCCTGAGTTTTTACATCTATTAAACATTCCGGCCATCGGAACGAGTGCACACAAGTAATTATAATCACGCTCATCAGCCTCAATATACCATCACTTACAAAATAGCTCAACTAAGTCACGCTCTCTACTAAGAATCTAATCAACTCTGTCCTTCATAGAGTGTAATTCCTCATTATATATGGAATTTACAATATCACCTCAATAACAGCACAAAATTATTACAGCATCATATATTATCAATCCTTCGTTTTAATTTCGCCGAATACATACTCGTTAACTACGTACAACCACAATAACATGTTCTTCATCCCGGAAATTATTCAAAAGAGTCCTAATTCTTCGATACGACATCATTACCTCCACTAGATTCTAAATCCAACATATAAATCAATACATATCTTCTATGTAGGCTTCCGACATATTAATTCCTCACTGCTCATGAATAGTACTTGCACACTACTCCACATCATACTTTTGCTGTGCGACTCCGATTACTCGTCTTAAGTCATCGTCCAATATGTTGCACTCTTTCATATTCACTTCTTCATAAGCTCCCACAACATAGTGAGTGCTTACTCTCACGGTTTAATATCCATCACATCTTATACCATTAAGGCAACAAACAAGCTCATTCCATCTATATGATTCCGTCTACTATCAACAAGAGATTAAGGGTGATCAAGTCCTCAATTTGTCAATAGATAGCCGACAACCATATTTAAGCATAAGCTGTCATTACTACATAATAGTGTCCTTTCCGAGTTTGCACCCAAACTCATTAACATCGTCATAGTTCAATAATTCAATACGGTGTCCTTCTTCTAGAATATTCTTCTGAAGCTCAAAACATCAGTTACACAAATCCAATCACTCAACCTCATTACATCGTTTTCGTCGATTCTGAATTCACCGCCTTTACTTTGGTAGTTCAAAGTCAACCTATCGATCAACTCAACATCATCTTTCTGACCTCCTCTAATCTCGTCAAGAATACCACTAGTCATCTTCTAGCATACTCAATCTAACACTATTAGGAGTGCCTTCACATACTAACTCAAGTCTCTAAATTGTCCAATTAAATCCAACTCATTCATCATTAGCACCGACATTTTTAAGACTTCTTACGCAACACAATAGCACAACATTTTCCTCATTAGGATGGTAATTCAAACCAAAATCCTAATCCAAAAAAATATACTCTAATCATCTCTACTGCCTCATATTAAGCCCTTTCTGATCAAAGAGGTACTTCAACTCTTATAATCACAAAACACTTTGAATCTTAAACAATACAATTAACCTGCAAGACCAAGACAACATTCATAACTCGTGGTTTTAATCCAAATTCTATTACATCCTTCACGCCCAAATATCATCCCACTCGGAATCTCAACAAAGTCTTCCTCACGTCAACAAATGTTAGAAATTCCCTACAATTCTTCTTTTATACTTATCGTTACTTTGCCACCACAAATACGATTCCAAGAGTTCTAAAGTTTATTCCATCTTTGCTACTAATTCAATCCTCACTAAAATCCATCGGTACTCAAATCATCTTTATTACCGAATATCTCATCGACCTATTCATCAACAACATGTCTTACTCAACTTCGTTTCGAATAATCACGGTAGTAGGCATTCCTATTCAACAAATTTCACGCTTCCTTAACTGAATTCAGAATATCTTCTCATAGGATCACCTCTACTGTATTTATAACTCTCCCATAATGTAGAACATAATCTCTCCTCTTCATAGGTTCCAACGGCACGTTAATCCGACACTCGGAACTCAAGATATGAATTTTCCAATCAATGCCCGAAAAATGCAACACTGACATCATGCAGCGACACTCTATACGATATATCCAAAACTCCTAAATTGGTAAATTCAATTCTTAAAATTACTTCTCAACAAACCTTCTAATTATTCCTTCAATCCATTCAACAATGGCACTGACATCCCGTGCAGTACCAATAAACAAGTCTAGTTATAAGAACAAGAGTAACTGTAACTTTGCCTCCTTCCAACGTCATCCTGTCACAATTAATTATGTTACAGCTTCTGCAACCATTTTTATAACAAAGTTCATCTCGCTAGCTTTCCGACGCTTCAAACGGAACTCAAATCGGATGTCCAGAACTCTAGTTATGAATTTTCGAAGTTCTGCAGCTATTCAGCAATTTTCCTGCGTTTTTCTTACGAAAATCTCTCTCCAAAACTCATTCTCTTCAACCCTATCACATTCCAAACAGCCCCTTATCATATCTCTTCACTTCCAAACATTCTTATGACTTGAGCAACACATCCCATCGCCGAAGTGCGATTTCTGAAACATTACAACATCAATCCTCTTTGCAACATGCAGCTGAATCTCTTCCGAGGTGTAAGGCTACACAACTGACAACTTCGCAGCATTCTAGCAGAGCTGACACATTGCAACTCTCTAATTTTCCCTTCCTCCAAATAATCATCAATTGCATATAATCATCCTCTTTCAAGATGCTCCAACTTAATTACCAGCCAAGTCTTAATTCCAAGTCACCTTCAATTTGGAAAACAACAACCCCAACAATGCTTGCACTGTTGCCAACAACAGCCGACTGAATCAATCATCTTACAACTGAAACATAACTGAGAAGCAAAAATTCTCCCCCACTTGTTTCAAACCAACTTCACAACTTCACAACAAAGTACCGACAGTGATTCACTCACATGTCGCGTACCAAGGGATAATATGCCGACAATATTCAACCGTCGTGCAACTCAACTGACTCGACAATTGGCCGGACGGACCGACCTGCTCTGATACCACTATTGTAACACCCTTCTAAACCCCGCGGAAATTAATAAAATAATTCAGAGTAAAACATGAAAACAAGGGTGCCACAATTCAATTTAAAACAAATTATCATAAATCAATTTTCATGCTTCACTTAGGGGCAAACCATCCATTTAACAAAATCATGTTTCTATACAGCGGAACATTAATCAACAGATAAGCATAACATCATCTATGCAATATCTCACAAAATTACTCCAATAACAACAACATAGAGTATCATCATCAAATCTAAGCTAGCATTCCCCCAGTGTTA
This sequence comes from Vicia villosa, assembly GCF_029867415.1. Classification (NCBI taxonomy): domain Eukaryota; kingdom Viridiplantae; phylum Streptophyta; class Magnoliopsida; order Fabales; family Fabaceae; genus Vicia; species Vicia villosa. The sequence goes on from NW_026705121.1 coordinate 934,194, forward strand.
CAATATCAGAGCATGACACCGACGCTATACTAAACAAACTGACTCATGAGCTAATCCTCACCGAGCCAAAGCCGCTATCCTCAATCTGAAAATATCAACAGTAAGGGTGAGTCTCATTCACAATTAACAAATGTTATCGAGTCATAAACAATAACACATCATAGTCACATTATTCATCCAATTTCATTATATTCAAATTGTCGGGAAGTACTCATCAACACACAACAACAAATAGAATACATTACTAAGAGACAACACCATAATTCATCCAAAGAAATCATAACCATTATACAATCATCACATATTATAACATTGGACAATCTTACATTCATGTTATAATAACATAAGTAGCCTAATGCAAATGCAACTATATGCATGTGGTACCAAAATCTGGGATAACCCAACTCACCGATCCACCATCGTCAAGGATACGGCAACACCCACTCACTAATTCCACACAATGGGAATTAGCTACCACTGATCCACCATCGTCAAGGATCAGCCACATAATGATTATGAAATGCATGTATCAACCATAACATGCTCATCATCCACATAAACCATCCAAATGTCATAATCATCAACCAACACAATAATCAATAGCCACCCACAATTATGCTATTTCTCAACCATAATAAAATACATATTTTACACCAACAATATATGTATAACAAACACCAATTACAACCACAACATCATAACAAGTAAATCATTCATTAATGTGCTTGTACGCATAAACCACCACAAAGTGCAACAACAATAACACCTCTCACAATCGTGTACCAAGTACAACAAATCAACCCCACAACAACAGAGTATTTACATCATCATTCATCAAAACACATGATAATCATATTTACCATGAACAACATCCATTTGCATAACAAGCAGGAGCAATCACATTATAACAACACACATCATTGCACCTCGTCAATTATGCAAAACAAGAATAAACCACGTATGGAGAAAAACAATACTTTTCAAAATAAAATCAAGTTATTGTTGTTTTATTTATTTCATAGGGTAGAGTATTCAATTTAAGGAACAACGTCCAAAACGGTGTCTAAAACGGACCTACGGTTTGAAATTTACACATCTTTACATTTTTCAAGAAAGCAACTATCGCTACAGCACGCGGCGCCACTCCCAGTCCGCAGCGCGTAACGAATAGAAAACACGCCTTGGCGGCACAAACACAGGTTCGCGGCGCGGAACGAGAAAATCACTACGCCTTCGCGGCGCGCACCTACCTTCGCGGCGCGAACTGGCAAAAGTCACAACTTTCATCGCAATTGACAGCATTACGGGATTTACCCCAAAATCCCCAAAACCCAAACCAAGTTATGTCATGAACCTAAATTACCATCATATCAGCCACATACATGTTATAACACAAATATAACACACAGAGAGGATCATTTAATCATCATAACAATCATATAATCATACAATTCATCAAATCATACAATTCCCTTCAAAATCATCCCAAAACCCCAATCCATCATATAACTAATTGACACAGACAATGCATCTAAATCAGTCCTATTATCTATGATACGATAAAAGATATTAACCGGAAGAGTCCCCCCTTACCTTAGCCAAAGATCTTGATTAGCCCTCTTCCTCTTCTGTTCCTCTTTCACGTATCAGCTTTCCAATCTCTCATCTCCTCTGCTCTGCTTTTCACGTTCCTTTTTCCTTTTTCCCAATTTTCCTTATTTCCTTTATTTTATAAAAACATAAAATAATTAGTAACGGGCTTACTCACTTAGCACCCCCATACTACTAATCTCACCATTCCAGCCCAATGGCCCTTAATCCATAATTCTCCAATAATTCAACAAAATACCAAATAATTCTAAATAATAATTTAATTTCCGATTAAATTAAAATTAAAAAATATGGGGTGTTACAATTTCCTAGAGTGATCAAGTTGTGATCAGTATACTCTAGAAGACTTAGAGGGTATCTAAGTGGAAAACCATTGTAATCAAGAATGATTAGTGGATTAAATCCTCAGTTGAGGTAAATCACTCTAAGGGGGTGGACTGGAGTAGTTTCGTTAACAACGAACCAGGATAAAAATAATTGTGTTCATTGTTTTTATCTTAAGAGTTTTTAAAGTCACACTTATTCAAACCCCCCTTTCTAAGTGTTTTTCTATCCTTTAATTGACATCAGAGCGCCGGTTCTAGGTGCAAGCACTTAACCGTGTTAGAAAAAGATTCAGGAAGAGAAAAACACTAAGTCAATATGGTTGATCCATCAGCAACTGCATCAACTGCTATACCTGTTTCTAATGATCAAAACAATAATGGAAATGGATATTCTAGATCACCAGTATTTGATGGTGATAACTTTGAATACTAGAAAGATAGATTGGAAAGTTACTTTCTTGGTCTAGATGGTGACTTATGGGATCTACTTGTGGATGCTTACAGACATCTTGTAAATGCTAGAGGAGTAAAGATGTCAAGACAAGAAATGAGTGATGATCAAAAGAAACAATTCAAAAATCATCACAAGTCAAGGACTATTCTGCTGAATGCTATTTCTCATACTGAATATGAGAAGATATCAAACAGAGAAACTGCCCATGACATCTTTGAATCCTTAAAGATGACTCACGAAGGAAATGCCCAAGTTAAGGAGACAAAAGCTCTTGCATTAATCCAGAAGTATGAAGCCTTCAAGATGGAGGATGATGAAAACATTGAAGCAATGTTCTCAAGATTTCAAACTCTAACTGCTGGATTAAGAGTGCTTGACAAGGGATATACAAAGGCTGATCATGTCAAGAAGATCATCAGAAGCTTGCCCAGAAGATGGGGCCCAATGGTGACTGCATTCAAGATTGCAAAGAATCTGAATGAAGTCTCTTTGGAAGAGCTGATCAGCGCCTTGAGGAGTCATGAAATAGAGCTGGATGCTAATGAACCTCAGAAGAAAGGTAAGTCTATTGCATTAAAATCTAATAATAAAAAATGCACTAACGCTTTTCAGGCTAAAGAAGAAGATTCTGAAGAGTCAGAATCAGAAGAAGAAGAAGAAGAAGATGAACTGTCCATGATCTCCAGAAGGGTAAACCAACTCTGGAAGAGTAAACAAAGGAAGTTCAAGAACTTCAGAAGTTCCAAAAATCCTGAAAGAGGAGAATCTACTAGACTCAGAAGATCTGACAAAAAGAAGGTCACGTGCTTTGAATGCAAGGAACCAGGTCATTACAAGAGTGAGTGTCCAAAGCTTCAGAGGGAAAAGCCCAAGAAGAAGTTTTAAAAGAAGAAAGGCCTTATGGCAACTTGGGACGATTCAGATTCATCAGAATCAGAATCAGACTCTAAAGATGAGCAGGCAAACATTGCGCTCATGGCCACTGTTGATGATGAATCAGAATCTACATCAGACTCAGATTCTGAAGAGAAAGAACAACATTTACAAGATTGATCTTCAAGATCTTAAGAATCAGAAGGTAACTTATCTTATGTCTGTTAGTGAAGAGCAATGGGTCTGGCACAGAAGATTGGGTCATGCTAGTTTGAGAAAGATTTCTCAAATTAACAAACTTAATCTGGTCAGAGGACTCCCTAATGTGAAATATAAATCAGATGCTCTTTGCGAAGCATGTCAGAAAGGGAAGTTTTCCAAACCTGCATTCAAGTCTAAGAATGTTGTCTCTACCTCTAGGCTGCTAGAACTTCTGCACATTGATCTGTTTGGCCCAGTCAAAACAGCATCTGTTAGAGGGAAGAAATATGGATTAGTCATCGTAGATGATTATAGCAGATGGACGTGGGTAAAGTTATTGAAACACAAGGATGAGTCTCATACAGTGTTCTTTGACTTCTGCACTCAGATTCAATCTGAGAAAGAGTGTAAAATCATAAAGGTCAGAAGTGATCATGGTGGCGAATTTGAGAACAGATTCTTTGAGATTTATTTCAAAGAGAATGGTATTGCCCATGATTTCTCCTGCCCTAGAACTCCACAGCAAAATGGAGTTATAGAGCGAAAGAATAGGACTCTACAAGAAATGGCCAGAACCATGATCAATGAAACCAATGTGGCTAAGCATTTCTGGGAAGAAGCAATTAACATTGCATGTTATATTCAGAATAGAATCTCTAAAAGACCTATTCTTAATAAGACTCCTTATGAATTGTGGAAGAACAGAAAGCCCAACATTTCTTATTTTCATCCATTTGGATGTATATGTTATATTCTGAACACTAAAGATCATCTGCATAAGTTTGATTCTAAGGCATAGAAGTGTTTCCTTCTTGGATATTCTGAACGCTCTAAAGGCTACAAAGTATACAATACTGAAACATTGATTGTTGAAGAATCAATCAATATCAGATTTGATGATAAGCTTGGTCTTGAAAAGCCAAAGCAGTTTGAGAATTTGCAGATATAGAAATCGCTAATTCAGACGCTGAAGAACCCAGAAGCAAAGTATCAGAAGATCAACTGGCTGCTTCATTAGAGAATCTTAGAATTTCTGAAGAGCCAACTATCAGAAGATCTTCTAGACTCAACTCTGCTCACTCAGAAGATGTTATCATTGGGAAGAAAGAAGATCCTATTAGAACAAGAGCAATCCTTAAGAACAATGCAGAATGTCAATTTGGTTTAGTATTTCTTATTGAGCCAACTTCTGTTGATCAGGCTCTGTAGGATGCTGACTGGATAATTGCCATGCAAGAAGAACTAAATCAGTTTACAAGGAATGATGTTTGGGATCTTGTTCCAAGACCAAAAGGATTTAACATCATTGGAACTAAGTGGGTCTTCAGAAACAAGCTAAGCGAAAAAGGAGAAATTGTAAGAAACAAAGCCAGACTGGTTGCTCAGGGCTATAGTCAGCAAGAAGGTATTGACTATACTGAAACCTTTGCACCAGTGGCGAGGTTAGAATCTACCCGCTTATTAATTTCTTTTGCCACTCAACAAAACATCACTCTGTATCAGATGGATGTTAAGAGTGCCTTCTTAAATGATTATATAGATGAGGAAGTTTATGTCCACCAACCTCCTGGTTTTGAAGACTCTAAGTCTCCAGAACATGTTTTCAAATTAAAGAAATCATTATATGGCCTGAAGCAAGCTCCTAGAGCTTGGTATGAAAGATTAAGTTCTTTCCTTCTGGATAATGGTTTCACTATAGGAAAAGTGGATACTACTCTCTTTTGTAAAACCTTTAAAAAGGATATTTTAATTTGCCAAATATATGTTGATGATATTATCTTTGGAACCTCTAATGCTACACTTGGAAAGGAGTTTGCTAAGTCTATGCAGGCTGAGTTTGAAATGAGCATGATGGGAGAACTCAAGTATTTCATTGGGATCCAGATCAATCAAACTTCTGAAGGAACTTATGTTCATCAGACCAAGTATGTGAAAGAACTTCTGAAGAAGTTTAATCTTTCAGAAAGCAAAGAAGCAAAAACTCCTATGCATCCAACGTGTGATCTAGATAAGGATGAGGTAAGTAAGAAGGTAGATCAGAAGCTCTACAGAGGTATGATTGGATCTCTTCTATATCTTAATGCTTCTAGACCTGATATTTTATTTAGTGTTTGTCTGTGTGCAAGATTCCAATCAGATCCTAGAGAATCTCACTTAACAGCTGTTAAGAGAATTCTGAGGTATCTGAACGGTACTACTAATGTTGGTTTAGTCTACAGATGATCTGAAGAATACAACTTAGTAGGATTTTGTGATGCTGATTACGCTGGAGATAGAGCTGAAAGGAAAAGTACTTCTGGAAGTTGTCAATTTCTTGGAAGTCACCTGATCTCCTGGTACAACAAAAAGCAAGCTACAATTGCCCTCTTTACAACAGAAGCAGAATATGTTGCTGCTGCTGGATGTAGTACACAGATGCTCTGAATGAAGAGTCAGCTAGAAGATTATCAGATATATGAGAGTAACATTCCTATCTTCTGTGATAATACTTCTGCTATTTGTTTATCTAAGAATCCAATCTTACATTCCAAAGCTAAACATATTGAGATTAAACATCATTTCATTAGGGACTATGTTCAGAAGGGTGTTATATCTTTAAACTTTGTTGATACATACCATCAATGGGCTGATATCTTTACAAAACCCCTTGCTGAAGATAGGTTTAATTTCATTCTGAAGAATATCAGTATGGATTTATGCCCAGAATGAAAGGATGAGAAGTTCTGATATATGGACTAGATTTGAAATGACAAGTTTTATTTTCTTATAAGAAGTTCTGATTGTTGATCAGCTAGATATTTTGATTTTGTTATTGCTAACGATTCATATGTCTAAGTTGATTCTGAATCTCTTTTAAAGCAAAAAAGCTTTCACCAGCTATTCCAGAAGATGAACACGTGTTCACTTTAATTGGACAAGCATGCGTGCAGTTGATGAGACGTCGCCCTAGGTAACTTTGCAAATCCTTTCAAATATCACATTTTACCCTAACGTCACTCATCATTAAATGCTAACTGATTCAATATCTGTAATCTTGTTCATTTAGAAACATATTGCATTTCATTTCAAATCCGTGCCTATATAAACTCATCTCCATAACATTTCATATCTTTCCATTCTCTCTCTTTGTTCGTTGTCTATATTTGTTCATCTCTTTCGTTTCACATAAACCCTAGTTACTAAACCTTAATCTCAGTGTGAATCCATGGTTTCATCTTCAAATGTTTAACGCAAGGCATCATCGTCTCATCAAGTTCAACAAAAGAAATCTGCAATTACTCCTTTGAAGTCTTCTTCGATTCCTTATGATGAACTGGAGGTTCTCTGCGAAACAATGGTGGATTTTGAAAATCTTATGGCACATGATTTCAAAACCAAAACTGCAATTCTAGTACAAGAATGGTCAAATTTCTTTGAAAGGTTGATTGGACCAGTTTATCCCTTATTAATTAAGGAATTCCGGACACATGCTACGGTTACTTCAACTGCCATCATCTCCTTTGTGCTAGGGCATGAAGTTATTGTAACTGAGAAGCTGATAAGTAAATTGTATGGCCTTGATGGTATAGATGGAATCACTGGTGCTCTTCATGGAAGAACTGATTGGGATAAAATTGATTGAGAGTTGTTTTCTTCTGGTGTTGCCTCTCCTTTCACGACTGACTTGAAGCCTTCCTACAGAGTATGGACTGAGATCATTCTGGGATCATGTGCCATAAGATTATTCTGCTACCTATGTCAATCAGGATCAGAAGTATATATTATTCTGCATTGAAAAAGGCATGAGAGTCAATCTACCACACATTCTTTTTCAACATCTGAAGACAAATATTGAAGAATCAAGAGATGAAGAACGTCAGAAGTATCCCAACCTCAAGAAGAATACTATTCCTTTTGGAAGAATGATTTTAGATATTCTGATTGAGAGTGGCTTGATAGATAATCTGAGAGCAGTTGGATCACTTCAGAACTTGACTGCTATTTGAGGGAGTATTCTGAATGCTCAGTCTCTAAAAAGGATGCAGCTGATTGAAAAGGTGACCACTCCTTCAAAAGTGTTTCCAGATATTCTCATAAGAAGAACTCCTGTTGTGAGTTTCTCTCACATGTTCAAAGAAGAGCTAGACAAATATGTTAAATGTTATCTGAAGTCATGTGTTAAAACTCAAACTTCTGTTGATCCTGCTTGGATTCAAGGAAGAACTCTTCCATCTCTGGATGAGTTAAGAAAGAAGAAAAAGAAGAAGAAAGAAAAGAAGCTGAAGAGAAAGGTCACAGAAGAAGGACCTGATGCTAAACAAGCAAAGAAGCAGAAGAAACCTAAAGAGTCTCTCAAAATACTCAAAACTGAAGAACAGTTTCAGAAGCTCATTCATAAAATTTACCATTCTTCTGACCGCCCCCCTCAGAAAAAGCCTCCTCCTTCTGTTATTCCATCCTCTTCTATAACCACAAACAGAAACCGTCCACTTCTTTCTACACCTGTTCTAAACCCTCAACCACTAAATGCTATCTTTCCTCAACTTCCTTCTGAAAATATATTCTCAACCACCTCCACCACAGATTCTACATCCTCCTTATCCTCTTCTATTACCCATGCTTTATTCTCAAGAGAATCTAAACCATATAGTATTCTTTACCCTGACTATCGTTTCACCTTCAATCCTCCTGAACCCTCTATTGATACTTGTTATAACTTGTTAATATATAAGGTCAGAATAGGGTTGGATACTCTGAAAGTTTCTCATGACTCCAAGATGGATCATGTTTCTACTGGCAAGTTGTGGAAAATCTTTAAGAAGGATATTCAGACTGATTTTTTGAACATCCAGAAGAGATGCTTGGCTGATGCATCTGCATCTTTTGGTTACTCTCTGGAGTTAGATGATGGTAAGTACTATCATCCCATCAGAAGTTGGAAATCTCTTGAAGAGAAGGAATTTTCTGATGAGCTTGAAGAGGTGCATCCTCTTGCTATGGTCGTGTGGAAGCCTCACTATCATGTTCTGACTGGCGATTTTCAGTCAATATTCAACTGGTTAAGGGAGAATCCCTCTACTAAAGCACCAAGTATGGTATATCCAGAAGTTGAATACCCATCAGAACCTGCTGCTCCTACACCTCCTCAGAATTTGGCTGAAATTCTTCTGGCTCTAGAGAATCCAAATGCTGATATCCCTTCTCCTGTGTTTGCTGAAGTTTCTTCTGAATCAGAAGCTGATGTTGGGAATCAAGATGTTGAAACTCAAGATGCTGAGAATCATCCTGCTATGCAATCTCCTGCAAAGGAAAATCAAGCTGATGTTCTCATGGCCGACGCTGCGGCTGAGAATCCTCTTCTGGACAATAGCATTGATGCTTCTTCTGCTGGACCTTCTGTGCTGGTAAACACCATGAAGGCTCTTCAACAGAATCAAGCTGATCTTGCTTCTCGTTTGGACAATCATGAGGATACTCACAATGAGTTCAGATCTTTCATGAAGACGCAGACAGAAAGCACTACTGAGATTAAAAACTTGGCCAAGTTAGCTTCTAAGCTAGGCTAGTCGTAGTCTGTCTTGGTCTTAGATGTTTTCTTGTTTTATGCATCTGTTTCTTGCATCTGCTTCTATCTCTTGTACTTCTGATATATTTTGATCAATGAAAATCATTATCTTCTTCACTTTACGTGTCTTTTATCATTTGAATCTTTTAATGCTTTTTGATATTATGACAAAAAGGGGGAGAAACATGATAATTGATTTGATTTATTATATCAGTTGCTGGGATTAAGTCTCAACATTCCTAACATTATTTGCAAGTTCTATGTCTTTGAGATTTTTTGCAGGATTTAAGATTCTGAAAAAGATCAACATGAGAAGCAAATACACGAGGAAAAGCAATTCTATAAAGAAACATGTTCTTGGAAACTTGAAGCAAGCTTAGTGTTGTGAAGCTTCAAGATCAGAAGCAAGAAGGATGTTCTGATATTCTCTTTGTAGAATATGCTCCGATACATTTACTTCTCTTAAATACTCTGATACATGCTACTTATTAAGAATTTATTAAGAATGCTCTGATACATTCAGGTTCTAATGTTTTGTCTAGTATGTTCTGAAACATTTCAGGATGTAAAGATGCTCTGATGATGCTCTCATACATTCAAGAGTGTTCGGATTCAATCAAGCATGCTATGACAACAAAGAAGAAATTCAAAGCTCTGAAGCTGTCCTATGGAAGCAAGAAGCAGAAGCTCTGAACATTTTGAAGTTCTAGGCAAAGTGAAAGTCTCTGCTGAAATGGAAAAATACTTAGGGAAGTCTTTTATTTAAAAATTCTTCTAGTATTTATTTCAGGGGGAGATTGTTAATCTCAGGGGGAGACATATTCACACACTCTGATTATATGCTTATGCTATATCTGCGTAATTGTCTTTGGTCATCTGATATTCTGATTGCAAATTCATATCAATTATATATGTTTTTGTCATCATCAAAAAGGGGGAGATTGTTAGAACAAGATTTGTTCTGATCAATATTCTTGTTTTGATGATAACAATATATATGAATTTTGTATAAGACAATGTAGTACTCTAATCCTTTGCATTTTCCATTTCAGGAAATATATAAAGAGTATGCACAATTCAACGCTCAGAAGCACTGACTCAGAAGGTTCAAGATTGCAACATCAGAACATGCTCTCGCAAGACATCAGAAGATGGTCAAGTAGAATCAGAACATGGTCTATGAAGCATCAGAAGAACATGAGATCGGAAGTAAAAGCACTGAAGTTCTTATGGTATCACGCTCAAGCACTTCAAAGTCAGAAGACAAGAAGATGCTCTACACCAAGCTGAATGACTCTAGTTATTCAACGTTGTATTCTACAAATCTGAGATCAGAAGCAAGTACAAGATGACAGGCTACTCTGACTGACAAAAGGAACGTTAGAAGCCATAAAAGGCAAAGTCAGTAAAAGCAGCAAAAGCATGGCTCGAGGTAGTTGACAAAAGTGTGAAACATTAAATGCAGAGATGTACTATACACGCAACGCATTAAATGCTCCCAACGGTCATCTTCTCAAACGCCTATATATAGAAGTTCTGATGTGAAGCTCAATACAACACTGCGCATTATACAGAAACGCTGTCAAATTCAAAGCTCACGAACTTCATCTTCAACCTCACAACTATTGTAATATTTAGTGAGTGTTAAGCATAGAACTTAAGAGAAATATCACAGTTGTTATTATAGCTTTCTAAGAAGCATTTCATACTCTTGTAAACATTTATTTTACATTGATTGTAAAAGGTTCCTAGAGTGATCAGTGAGATCAGTAGACTCTAGAAGACTTAGAAGTTTCTAAGTGGTGATTTCCTAGAGTGATCAAGTTGTGATCAGTATATTCTAGAAGACTTAAAGGGTATCTAAGTGGAAAACCATTGTAATCAAGATTGATTAGTGGATTAAATCCTCAGTTGAGGTAAATCACTCTAAGGGGGTGGATTGGAGTAGTTTCGTTAACAACGAACCAGGATAAAAATAATTGTGTTCATTGTTTTTATCTTAAGAGTTTTTAAAGCCACACTTATTCAAACCCCCCTTTCTAAGTGTTTTTCTATCCTTCACCCCTCTCTTTTGATATATTACGACACCCATGCCGCTCCCCATGTTTGGGCAGGAAAGGTATTTTTGTTTACAATTTGTCATCCAATGTTTCACACATAAATATGTTAACAACTAACATTGATATTTATTTTTATTTTTACAGGAACGACTTGCCCTAAAGTTCATGAACCACGCGCAAAAAATATTTGATCTTGTTCAACTCTAGGAGGATTGGTTCAGGGAGGCCATCCTCGACTCCGGATTTGTCGTACTTTGTTGTTCCGGTTATGGGACTATCATCCACGATGCAGGAGGTATTTTTTGATAGATGAAACAAGGAAACCTCATTTTTCCATTTTCTTGTTGGGGAGATGACGATCACACTTGATAACGTCGCATGCCTGCTACACCTTCCTATTAAAGAGAGGATACTTAACCACTTCCGAACCAGTCGTAATGAAGTAATTGAATGGATGGTCGAATATCTGGTAGCTAAACCAAAACATGCTTTTAACCAGTGTGCCTCGACTAATGGAGCTAATGCTAAGTTCTCCTTCCCAACGAAACTGTATGAAGAGCACATAAATGCAGCAGAAGCATTCGCGAGCGAGGGTAATAGTTTTTTTATTGAGTACCACCATGTTGGTGCTCTGCGGTGTTACTTCATGTTCTTGGTTGACACTTCCATTTTTGTGGACAAAAGTGCAACCTACGTGGATGTTGCATACCTCCAGTACTTCTTTAATTTAGATACAATTAACGAGTAGAACAGGGGGGTCGGCTGTTTGGTATATCTATACCAAAAGCTAAATAATCTTTTAACTAGAGGATAGGGTAGTTGACAGACTCTTGCACATAGCTGACGATACTTTTTATTCCAACTATTAAATTTAATTTGGTATTAATATTTTGTTATTACATAACTCTTATTTATTTTTTCAAGGATAAATCATTTCCCACTTCCACCGCATTCATGGTTTCTACATTAATGAGAAGTATCGTGAAGAGTTACCGCAGGCTACCATGTATATCTTGCAAACAAGGAATGATGATGTGTCGTCGTTCTGGGTGTGTCTTGACCAGACTGTTCATGATGATATCAACTGGATGCCTTACGAGGATCACATGGAGATGGTCCCCTTCGACCCCATCTCATTATACTTAGGGTGGTTGGCATGTGGGAGTAACATTATGGTCAAGTATCTTCTTGAGCAATGCATGCGACAATTTGATTATGTGCAGACCATCCTCAGATCTCTCTTTCAAGTTGCTCTTGACACCACTGTTCGTCGGGATCTCGATGGCATCTTTCAGGATTAGGAGTATCATATGGTGTCAGATGGGTATCGAATGATTCCAGCATCAAGTAGTTCGCATTGTGTGGAGGGATATATGACATGGTTCTACACGGTGTCACACCCTATCATGACACTAGACGCTCGTGTACATCTACCTAGGTCAGGTCATGAGAAGATTTTGGACAACCAGTAGGCCAAAGATCACCATGCCACTGATGTCTTGCCGATTTTTCAGCGTATACATTTGATTGGGGAATAAGTTTTAGACTTATGAGTGATTGAGAGAGGCATTTCTGAAGCAGTGACCATCGTAGAACGGATGGTTAGAGAGGTGTCGAGTGCTGTGGGATCCAGGAGACAGAGGAGGGATCAGAAGGTTAGGATTAGGCATACGCAGTAGGCTATGCCCTTCTTTTTTTATTTGGCGATGTATTAATTTTACATTCCGTACTTTTTGAACAATATTTATATTATTTTTTGCTACGTGAGAACAATATTACCTACCTTTATTGTGATTTTTTTATTGTTTTCCGTTTGCGTTTTTATTAACGGTTTAACCAAATTATGGATCAAACTGACATTGTTTCTTTTCAAAATAAGTAAAAAAAATTGTTTCTACCAACCATCATGTTCAACCATGATTTTGGATATGCATATCCGAACTGTAACACCCTAAAAATCTAGATTAATTATTTTATTAATTTAGTGTGAATATTAAATGATTATAGGTGTTTATGAATAATTGCTGGTGTTTTGGTGTATTGGGCTACCTTGTGTGGGGTAGTGGCGTTAGGAATAGAACTAAGGTAGTGGGGTGTGTGAACAAAAGTGTAGAAGTTGGTGGTGTAGAGAGTAGGACTAATAGGATTATATAAGTTAATAATTATTTAGTTATTTAATATTAGGTGGATATTATTTAATTAAGTAATTGGTAGAAATTATCACTATTATTTAATTAGATGGAATAGTAATAATAATAATATTAATAATAATAATCATATATAATAAGGGATTAGTGAAGGGAGTTTTAAAAATAGAACGTGAAAAGAGAAGAAAAAGAGAGAAGTATAGAGCTAGGCTTGAGGAAGAGGGAAGAACACCATTGATAGAGGGAAGAAAGCTTTTTCTAGAAATACCAAGGTAAGGGTGGAGTTCTATCACTATAATTTGTATGTTCATGTTTTGTGTGAATTTGGGGTTTTATGTGTGTATTAGATTTTGAATGTTTGGTGATTGATTGTGTAAATCCTTTGGAAAATTCTGAATTTGTTGATGATTGATGATGTGTGGTGAATCGGCGATGTTTGTGCCTAAACTTTGATGAAAAAAAAAGTTGTTTTGATGTTAAACATATGTGTTTTTTTGGGGCTTTGGGAGAAGAAACTCTTAGCAGAGAAATTCAGTAATTTTTGAGAAAATGTCAGTGGTAACCGGTTACCATCCGGGAGTAACCGGTTACCACGTGAATACTTTACGTTTTGGGGGATTTTTGTGAGACAGTAATCGGTTACCATAACTGGGTAACTGGTTAACGAGTGAACTTGGCAGAGAGGGGGTTTTCAAAAAATTATGGGAACCGATTACCATAAGTAGTGTAACCGATTACCACAGGAAAAGAAACAAAAGTGTTGTTTTGGTTACACTTACACTAGTGTAATCGATTACCATAAATGGGTAACCGGTTACCATAGGAACTGACAATTTTGAAAAACTTTGAAAAATCATAATTTTTTACTCGGGTGTCGTTTGATGCGCCGTTCGAACCTACGGAAAGCTAAAAATATTTTCTATTTAATGAAATCAATTTGGGAACCTTTTGCGAATATTTTTTGAAAACGTATATTTTCCTGGAGTTTTGTTGTAACCCGAAATTGTGAATATGATGATGAAATTGGTGGAACTCTTAATGTGATGATGTTGTACTGATGTGTAAATAAGCGATGTGTAAGACGTGGCCTGTGTTGGCATATTCTGTTGATGTGTGTCGTGTTATTGCAAGAGTTATGGTCACATGATAGTGTTGCATGCATTTCATAGTGATGTAGCCCTTGTGGAAAAAGCGATGTGGCCTTTTATGGAAAAGCGATGTGGCCTTTTATGGCAAAGCGGCGTGTCCTTTTATGGAAAAAGCGATGTGATATGGTACCACATGCATAGAGTCAGTAGAGTTGGTCTCATTGCATTGTCATGATGTTATCGATGAAATAAGATGGTAATTGTATGATTGTGAGGTGCGATTGTGGAAGCTGTGATGCGTGTTGATGTTGATACAGGAAGTATGAATATTATAATTATGAATGCCATATTTTATCTGCTCGTTATCATGTTTTTGTTTATATTGTTATGATATCTCACCCCTTCTGTTTGAATGTTACCTCTACGTGGGTAACGTGCAGGTGACAAGGATTAGATTTGCTTGAGGTGCGGAGTAGCGCCTAGTATTGCGTAGATTGAGTCGGGTCTTGCTATGATACGTAACACCATGGATGAACGCTTGTTTTTCTATCATGTTATGAGTTGCCTTTGAAAGATTTTGAGAGTATTATGAACTCTCTTTGATTTTGTTGTTTTGCTGGTATTTTAAGTTATTGAAGACGATGATTTCTATATGTTGATTTATTTCTGTTGCATTAATAAAGTGAAATTGAACACTATGATGGTTGCGATGTCGGTTCATCCGAACGATTGTGTTATGTATCTATGGTTTAAATGTTGAGCTAAGTTTATGAGTTGATGATGTAGCATCCTATTTGACAATGATTGAAATTTTTATTTACTGTGATTTTATTAAATTACCGATTGGGGAAAATAGGGTTTAAAAATTGGTATCAGAGCAGGTCGGTCTATCCCGCCAAGTTGTCGAGTCAGTTGTGTAGTGTGACAATTGAATATTGTCGATGTGTTATTTTTTAGTACGCGACAAGTGTGTGAAACACTGTCGGTGCTTTAATCTTGTTTTAATTACTTGTTTGCAGGAGTGTGATTGAAACAAGTGGGGGAGAAGCTTGTGCTTCTATGAGGTAGTTCAGGTGTGAACGGTTGGTTCAGTATGCCGTGAATTTCAGAAGTGGAAATATTGGTGAGCATGTGTTATTTCTTGAAATTGTAAGAAGTATGGATTCAAGATTTATGTCTGACTGTCAAGTCGGAGTATCCTTGCGAGGGAATAATAAGGTACTTTTGTGGTTCGCATCTTTAAGAATGGAGGGTGATGTTATGGATAATGATGTTCCATTTGTGTTCCAGTTGTGTGTGAGTCCTGATGTTTCTTCGGAGATAATTGCGACTTGTTGTTAGAGTTAGATGTTGGATTTACTTGAGGTTATCCTTAGGGTGAAACGTTTGGAGTTAAGCCAAGTGAGATTACGAGTTGTTTTGACGGGTCGATGCAGATTCTTATGCCGTAAGATATTTGTTAAGCAAGTAGGATAATTCTTAGAAGGTGAAGCTTAGATAGTTGCAATATTTCCAGCACTGCATATTGACCGTGAAGTTGTTAGTGTTGAGTTATCATTGTGCGTGATGTCGATGTTTTGAATGGTAATAGAAGGAAGAAATGTTATGGGTTTTGTTGTTGGAATCATATAAGTAATTGTCGAATGTGGTTGGTGTTGTGGGGTGGTTGTGAATCGCGAGTCAGAGTTGGAACTCGAAGATAGGAGTAGTTTTGTGAAAAGGACTGAAGTTTTGGAATTTTTTGTTTTGAACGCAGGGGAATCGGTTACCCTGTTATGGTAACCGGTTACCCAACGAAAATTATGGTAAACTGGGCTAGATGTGAGGAGGTAATCGGTTACCGACTTCTAGTAACCGGTTACCCAAGAAGACAGTAGCGTGTAATTTTGAGTTTTGAACGAGTAACCAGTTACCGAGTTATGGTAACCGATTACTGAGAGAAATAAATCCGTTTTTTTGGTTACGAGGAGTCATAACCGATTACCATTATGTTGAGCTGAATTTTCTAAAAACTTCGAAAATTCATAACTGGAGTTCCGGACGTCCGATTTGAGCCCTGTTTGAAGCGTTAAAGAGCTAACGTAATTAAATTCATTTTAAAAATTATTCCAGCATTTGGAAGTGATTTATTTTTCATGTGATGATGGGGAATGAGAGGTGGAGTTTTGCTTTTGGTCTAGTATTTCGTACCAGAATTATTTCTATGGCGCCATATAGGATGTCGGCGTCTGAATTAGCAGAGTTCAAGAAATGAATTTGGAGATTGTTGGAAAATAAGTTTGTGAAACGAAGTGTATCGCCATGGGAGATTTAGTGTTGTTAGTAAAAGAAGATGATGGTAGTATGAGGTTATAGACGGTTAATCAATTGATGATTGAAATTAAACATCCACTTCATATGACTAATGATTTGATGGATCAAATGGTAAACGAGTATGTCCTCAGTATAATCAAATTGAGGTTGAGTTACACTCATATTCGTGTGAATGATAAGGATAGTTAGAGAGAAAGCTTTTAGAACTCGGTGTACATATGTTAGGCGCTGCGATGTGAATTTCAGCATCAAAAGAGGAGAAACTTTTTGATAAGTTGTCAGGGTGTAGGTTACGGTATGAGAAGATAAGTTTCTTAGTTGTGTTATTTAGTTGATGGTATTCTGGTAGACCCATCTAAGGTGTATACAGTGTTGCAGTGGGAAGCTTCAAAATCAGTTACGGAGGTTAAAAGCTTTTTGGGCATAACTAGTTATTATTGTAGTTTGTTTGAGACGAGGTCAAGAATAGTATGTTATTAATAAATGAAATGTTTGTATTAGTAAGAATTTGGAGGTATTGGATAAATGCATAGAGGTGCAGTTTATGTCAATTGAGAATGGTTATAATAGAGTGATCTTTGAGGAAATTGAGAAAGACATTTGTAAGCTTTAGAGAGATTGTTAGACATTATGCTTAGGTAACTTTGGATATAAGATAAAGTACGTTATTGAAGTTGGGTAACGATAGTTTATGCCACCACCATGATTGTCGAATATCTATTAACAAATTGAGGAACTGATCATCCTTAATCTCTTGTTAATAGTAGACGGGATCGTGTTAGATGAGATAGATTTGTCTTACCAGCTTGATAGGTTGTAAAGTGATTGATTTTTTATCTTGAGAATGGTCGATCACCGTTTCGTGTGAACCTAAAAGAAAATGGATATTAAATAACTGAGACTTACTGCATAGTTCAGAGACTTGAGTTGGATGCGAGCTAACGCCGCAGAGTGGAAGATTGAGGATATCAAAGGTGAACAATGATTTTCGGGTGGATCTTAAAGATATTCAGACACTAGATATGAAACTTGAAGATCCGATAGTTGATGGAAATTGAAATGAGAACAATGACTTTAAAGAAGTTGAATTAGGGTGGTGCAGCCAAAGCATGGTGTGGCGCGGTTTGTTATGTGCGTATGACTTGTTAGGAGTTGAGGGTTAAACATCAGAGACTTGAGGGAATGATACAAACCATTGTACATTCTATAATGGAAGTGATAGGTTAAAAGTGTATATACTCATCATGTTGTTGTTATGTCTATAGATGTGTTGATTTGCATGATTCGATTGGTGGATTGTTGATATCATGATGTTATGTTATTGTAAGGTCGTATGATGTGATCTCTAACTTTGAGTGTGTTTTTTGTGAAGTATTGTGATTGTATACTTTACGTTGATATTGGATTGGTGTTACATTATGTTATAATATTTTGGTTGTTGATGTTGTTGGTTGGTCGATGATTATTAGGAATAATGAGTAATACTATATATTATAACGAAGTTTAATTATGTTGATTATATTGATGTCACTATGAAGATGATACGAAGATGTGAATGACGTTGTTGGTATTTTGTTGATGATTTACATACATGGATATGGGAGTGCCATGTGTATGTGTTTCTGTTGTTGTTGTTGTTGTTGTTGATGTTGTTATAATGAGAATATGATGATTTATTAATGATGTTACATATCCAAATATAAATGTGCTATGTTGATGATTATCATGTGGGGGAGGACACACCTGGCTAGCCAAGGACGAATCTATGTGTGCTATTGTTGTTGTTGCTAATTTGAAATGTTATTTAGCGGTTGCTATGTTTGTATCCTGTTATGTCGCAAAGATGTTGAGAGATTAGCACGTGTATTTGGTTGAATCATGATATGTTATCGTCATTTCTGGACGAGTGGTAATCAAAGTGTTGCCAAGCATGACTTAAGGGTCAGAGAGTAGGATGCGAGATTCGTCTTCGGAGTTGTCAGTATCAAGCAAATTTTCGAGGATGAAAATGTTCTAAGTGGGGGAGAGTTGTAACACCCCCAAAATCTAGATTAATTATTTAATTAGTTATTTAATTAATTTAGTATGAATATTAAGTGATTATAGGTGCTCATGAATAATTGTTGGTGTTTTGGTGTATTGGACTACCTTGTGTGGGGTAGTGGCCTTAGGAGTAGAACTAAGGTAGTGGGGTGTGTGAGCAAAAGTGTATGAAAATTTCTTCACCCACCTCCTAACCTTCTTGGCCACCTTCGGTGAATTTACCAAAATACCCCTAGTTTCGGAAGTTCATTTCCGAAAACACCTTTTTTCTCAAAAAAAGTACGTTTTCGGAAATGAACTTCCGAAAAAGTGTTTTTTTTAATATAAAATATTGATTTCGGAGATGCATCTCCGAAATAAAGTTACTTTTCAGAAAATTGGTATATTCGGAAGTTCATCTCCGAATTCATCCCCCTTGGAGGAATTCGGAAATGTACTTCCAAAATAATGTCTGGACAGAAGAAAAATAACAAACAAGAACGATTCGCTTTATTTAATCGGATGAAGATTACATCGATCACATTACATAAGATTAAAGTTACATATTGTTAAACACGGTAATTACACTTTCTTTACTTTTACTGTTTTTACCAAGACATGTAGAAATTGTTGCCCTTTTGTTAACATAGCTGTTTTCATTTAAACATGTTGTAAAATATCTTGTAGGATACTGTATGAGTACAGTTAATGAGTACTAGTACATTCATATATATGAAGCGTGCTTTAGTCAAGTTTAACCCGATTGATTCTCATATATATGACAGAGGAGGTGGATGTCCGGAGGAAGAAGAACCGGAAGTTCATCTCCTTATACATTTTAACTAACTGGTTGATAATTTCTCTACACACTTTTTTTGAAGTAATTTCTGGCGAAATAGATACCTAATAAAATTAATAACATTTATAAAAATTATCAGTCTCTTGATATTCATACCACATTGTATCAATATAATAAACACAAACAAAAACAAAAAATCAGAGTTCAAAAAAAATGTATCAGCATAATATACTAACATCATAGTGGTGTAGATCCTTATCAGCCACTCGCAACTGAAAATGATTAGCACGAACTTGAATTTTCCTTCCCAATTGACCGTAACCAGGTCGGTTAGGGAACCTAACCGCCTTCTGAGACGACGGAGCCGACTCTAGAGTAGCCTTCTGTTTAACTTCGGCAGTCAGGCTCTCGATGGAAATCAGAGCCGAACTCAAGGAAGCAACCGGCACAGCAACAGATGGAGTAATAACCGGCGGTGCAACAGATGGAACAAACAGCGCTGCAACAGGTGGACGAACAACCGGAGCTGCAACATATGGAGGAAAAATGGATGAGAGAGCAGGCTTTTAAGTAGGAAAGTGTTACCACATTTCTTAGAAGGTAACCGTCTGAAAGTGGTGGGGAGAAAGAAAAGGCACATAAAAATTTCAAATCAGGTTGATTACAACTCATTTTTGCCCTGTAATGGTGAATAATTAAGATAAGAAAACGCACTTGTAAAATTTTTGAATTTTTTGAATTTTTTGGTGTTTCGGAGATTCATTTCCGAATTAAAAAAAAATCAAAAAAAAAATAACTTCGGAGATGCATCTCCGAAGCAGGGGTAATTTTGGGATTTCGCTGGGGGTGACCCCCATAGGGAGGTGGCTAAAGAAATTTTCAAAGTGTATAAGTTGGTGGTGTAGAGAGTAGGACTAATGGAATTATATAAGTTAATAATTATTTAGTTATTTAATATTAGATGGATATTATTTAATTAAGTAATTGGTAGAAATTATCACTATTATTTTAATTAGATGGAAGAGTTATAATAATAATAGTATATAATAAGGGATTAGTGAAGGGAGTTTTAAAAATAGAACTTGAAAAGAGAAGAAAAAGAGAGAAGTGCAGAGCTAGAGCTTGAGGAAGAAGAGGGAAGAACACCATTGATAGAGGGAAGAAAGTTTTTGCTAGGAATACCAAAGTAAGAGTGGGGTTCTAACACGATAAAGGGTTATATGATGGTGAATTATGGTAAAGTTAGGTTGTATAATTTGTATGTTCATGTTTTGTGTGAATTTGGGGTTTTATGTGTGTATTGGATTTTGAATGTTTGATGATTAATTGTGTAAAGCCTTTGGAAACTTCTGAATTTGTTAATGGTTGATGATGTGTGGTGAATCGGTGATGTTTGTGCCTAAACTTTGGTGAAAAAAAAGTTGTTTTGATGTTAAAAATATGTGTTTTTGGGAAAAGAAACTTGTAGAAGAGAAATTCTGCAATTTTTGAGAAAATAGCAGTGGTAACCGGTTACCACCTGGGAGTAACCGGTTATTACGTGAAAACTTTGAGTTCTGGGGGATTTTTGTGAGACAGTATCTTGTTACTATAACTGGGTAACCGGTTACTGAGTGGACTTAGCAGAGAGGGGGCTTTTGAAAAATTATGGGAATCGGTTACCATAGGTAGTGTAACCGGTTACCACAGGAAAAGAAATAGAAGCGTTGTTTTGGTTACATTACAGTAGTGTAAACGGTTACCATAAATGGGTAACCGGTTACCACTGGAACAGACAGTTTTGAAAAACTTTGAAAAATCATAACTTTTGACTCAGGTGTCTGTTTGAAGCGTCGTTCGAACCTACGGAAAGCTATAAATATTTTATATTTAATGAAATTGATTTGGGAACCTTTTGTGAACATTTTCTAAAAACGTATATTTTCCTGGTGTTTTGTTGTAAGCCGAAATTGTGAATATGATGATGAAACTGATAGAACTCTTAATGTGATTAATGTTGCACTGATGTGTAAATAAGTGATGTGTAAGACGTGGACTGTGTTGGCATATTATGTTGATGTGTGTCTTGTTATTGCATGAGTTGTGGTCACATGATAGTGTTGCATGCATTTTCATAGTGATGTAGCCCTTGTGGTAAAAGCGATGTGGCCTTTTATGGTAAAGCGACGTGGCCTTTTATGGAAAAAGCAATGTGATATGGTACCACATGCATAGAGTCAGAAGAGTTGGTCTCATCGCATTGTCATGATGTTATAGATGAAATAAGATGGTAATTATATGATTTTGAGGTGCGATTGTGAAAGTTGTGATGTGTGTTGATGTTGATACAGGAAGTATGAATATTATAATTATGAATGCCATATTTTATCTGCTCGTTATCACCCCTTGTGTTTGAATGTTACCTCTACGTGGGTAACATGCAGGTGACAAGGATTAGATTTGCTTGAGGTGCGAAGTAGCACCTAGTAACGTGAAGGTGACAGGGATTAGATTTGCTTGCTCCAATACGTAACACCGAGGATGGACACTTGTTTTGCTATCATTTTATGAGTTGTCTTTGAAAGATTTTGAGAGTATTATGAACTCTCTTTGATTTTGTTGTTTTTCTAGTATTTTAAGTTGTTGAAGACTATGATTTCTATATGTTGATTTATTTCTGTTGCATTAATAAAGTGAAATTGATCACTATGATGGTTTGTCCTCTTCTCCAAAGTACTTAGGACAAACCATTTCATGAGGTCTATTTATTATACGTCTCCTAGATAATTTTGTAATTGTGGGTAGTTTGTTGAATAACATCCACCAAGCAAAGCACTGAATTTAACTTGGCATGCCTGAGTTCCATATCTTGTCCAATGCTGCCGCAATAAGTCTCCTATTATTGTACATGTATTATGAATTCTAGACAGCCTGATATAACTATTATCTGCTTCCATTTCTCCACCATACATATCTATCTTCTGTTATCTGCTTTGCCTGAATTATAATCAAAGTTTTCTATAATTCTTCGAGTTATCCCCTTTTTCTCTATAGACAAACCAACTACGATTATTTTCATATTCCACACCCAACCATTATTGAACCAAATATATGTATACATGACATAAACATAAAATTTCCTTTTTATATTCCAAAAAAATTCGACTAGTTATGAACTTAACTCACATAATCACATTAATACTCTCTCTCTCTCTCTATATATATATATATATATAATTATCATTCTTAAATATATATTTTTTATTTGATTCATCTAAATTTCAAAGTTTATTAACTGCCAAAAGTTTGGCAGAAGGAAGAAGACCCAATTGTAAGACATAATTCAAAATGCCTATGCATATAATGAACATATAGGTCCTTGTTTAAAGGTTGGACACCGTATCCCATATACTAGTACAATTTCGTTGTTATATTAGATCACATGGTTCTCCACATGCCACGCTTGGTTAGAAGGAAGCGATTTTAAGTGTCCAACATATATATGCCTTATCATGCGCGATTTATAAGTATGATTTCACTCTCACTCTTAAACTACTTCTCTCTGACTTCACTGACTTAGGTTTTGGAGTGCTAATCTTGTAGGTCTTCCTCGCTCCACCAAACTTGAAGCTTTCGCTGCCGCACTAGAAGAACTTCTTCTTCTCCAACACCTCATTTTTATCGTTCCACTTTAGAACAATGACGTTGTATGTGAAAATCAACTACTATTTCTCTTGAATTCCAATGAAAACCGCATTTTATTCATTGCTCATCTTCTTCAACTGGTCTTCTTTCTACTTTATCGTTCAATCAACTTTATACAAACTATGACAACATTAAATCCATTCGATTAAGCGTACAAAGTAATATTATTGTTGATGTTGTGATGCTCATGATCCCCGATAGAGGCTTCATCTCCTCCAATAGGATAAGTTGATTCTCCTATACCAACTCCTCAGAATCTAATTCTTCCAAATATCGACCATAGCACATTCCAAGACCTTTCGACTTTTCCGCCTTCTTAGCAGTTGTTACAGGGTCAAACTTCCAAACAACCTCCACCACAACCACTGATCCCTGGATAAGAGATGCTTCAAAGCCTCAAATAACTCCAAGCCAGGGTAGACATGGTAGGATTGAACAAACTCCTCAACAACATCTATACCTTAGTACATAAATATACACTACTACGAAATTCACATGTGACAATGGACGTGAAATGCGTTTGATGTCGATTAAGAAAGCAAGGTAAACAAGGGCATCATAAAAGGTTACTCCTTATCACCTCGATTATTAAAACGCCGATGGTTTAAAATGTGTGCATGTCAGTTTGATTCCCAGTGTCAGCATTTTTATCATTTTCATAATTGGATGGCGCACCAAATATTCTTACCTCAGTTTATTTTAGAAACCGAGGGGTTATGCTTTTATTTTTATTTTTTTCTACTATCGTCTGCACTGAATTACAGAACCTTATTACTCCCTCCGTTCCTTTTTAAGTGTCGTTTTAGAAGAATTTTTTTGTTCCTATTTAAGTGTCGTTTTATAATTTAATGTTATAACTTGTCAATTATACCCTTATTTTTTCAATAACTCCACCTCACATTTTTCAATTAGTTATTGGAAAAAGAGAGTGTATGAATGAATTTATTTGGAAAGAGAAAAATAAATAAGGGTATGATAGGAAAAGTAACTCTAACAATCCACTATCTTGGTTTAAGAGCTTTTTGCTAAAATGACACTTAAAAAGGAACGGAGGGAGTACATAATACAGAACCATATTTTCCCATTCCTCAATCTGAAACAAAAATATTCATTGACTAACACCAAATACAAATAAAAAATGGCACACACTTTATAGTTTTACATCAAACCTAAAACAAATGATTAGAAAACAAAAGCAAAACACCATTTACTTACTAGTATTCCCATATGCCCTATTCATGATCACGAAGAATAGCATGCACATCATTTAAATCATTTTCTTCAGATGATTGACTTACATGTGTTGCTAAACAAGGAGTCTCATAGTTAAAATCTTGATTTTCATCAGTACTATCGGGAAGATGTTATCCTTGAAGAACAATTGACAATCTAGTGTTAGATGGATCAGTGACATAAAAAACTTTTTTTTCTTGGTTTTCCATGATGAATGGTTCGTTCTTGTAAGTTGCCTTTTGAAGATCAACCCTTGTGAATCATAATTCATCAGTTTCTACACCAGTTCTACTATCAATCCACCTGCACTTAAATAAAGGAACTTTAAAAGAAACATAGTCAATCTCCAAAATCTCCTCAATGATCCCAAAGTACGCCCTAGATGCTAGTACGGGATTGTTATCTTTGGAACTAGAAAAGCACATGGATTCATCCTCAACCATTACGCCACTATTTTGCATGGTGCTATGATCATCTTTTGATTTTGTACAGAATGAATATTTTCTTATCGTATGCACTCCAAGTAATGACTTTAAACTTAGACATAAGTGATAACCATTTTCAATCATTCGATACACCACTCTCTTTAGAAATACTTTCATTACACCGATCTATGAAAATTCTTTTATGCTCCGTCAACAACCATTTTTCATTCATCCGGGGGTATTTTTCCTTTATAAAAGCTTTGTGCGCAGTCAAGTAAGGATCAACCTCACTAAGGATTTTCAATATATACAAGTGTGCTTGAAGAACAACTTTTCAACTAAATGTCTAAACACTTAAACCTCGAATGCCTCTAACATCATAAAATTCATCATGACGGGTCTCGGGAACTCCTATAAAGTTCGCATCTGACAAATAGTTTGTACAAAACTCAATAGCTTCTTCTATGATGTACCTTTTCCTTGAAGTACATGTATCAAATTCATATAGAGCACATGCTTTATGACCCTTTACGATGTTGTACCCAAACAAATTACCATATGCAGGAAAATCATTGAATGTGCAAAACCACATGGCACGCAACTTAAAGTTATCATCTGTATACGCATCATCAACATCAACACCTTCCTCCCACAAAATATTAAATCTTCAATCAATGGCATTAAATAAAAATCTATGTTGTTCCCTGGTTGTTTAGGACCCAAAATCATCATCAATAGCATCATATACTTGCACTTCATGCATAACTGTTGGTTATTCTCCATAAAACTATGTTAACGCTAGATTGTCACATGCAAGAATACATGTTTTAATTGCAGCAAGTAATAAGTATAAGAGTATCGTACCCACAGGGAATAAATGCTACTTATATTTGACTTTGTAAAAACTCTATTATTTTAAATTAAGCATGAGTTAAAAAATAATAATATTGGTGGTAACAAGTTCAAAGTTACTTAAAACAAGAATACAAGTAGTGTGAAGAGTGATTGAGTTTAGCATACATCCGCTAATATCATTTGTGCGTTTATGTGTTAATGTTGTGTGGAGTCGTGACAGGTAAGGTAAGAATGATCTTGTGGTGTATTTCTACAACATTTGGAACATGTATACAAAGGCAATGTAACAAACCTTTAAACCTCACTTATATCCCAAATATACATCTTTTAGTAAATTTGAATTCCTTAATGGTTGCAGTTTCTTATCTCTAATTAAACTAGGTCAAGTGAATATATATAAAATATATATATATATATATATATATATATATATATATATATATATATATATATATATATACATATATATATCCTACCTTTTGAACCATTTTTATCATGAAATAAACTTATTGTTGGATCTCTCTCAACACCAAGTTGTTACCTATTTCTAAGTTGATCAGTCAAACAAACAAGTTTTTAACAAATAAACACATGGTAAAAAAAAGCACTAACCATACAGCGTATAACATAAACACACTTTAATATTAACTTGAAGCTTAACTACAAAGGTTTTAGCTCATGGTGAGTTGAGTACAAACAACAGGCATAATTCTTACAATAAACATCTCAAGACAAATGAATGAGAAAAGATATAAACCTAAGAGAAGACTTGAAGGACTCATTGGGATAGATAATCTTCAGGAGGCGGCTCCAGTCACGTTACTGCTCATCAGTTAGCACCAGAATGGATGTGGAAAGAAAACTCTCTCACGCTTACTAACTAAGCACACAAAACTCTTTGTAAATGTTTTTTCCAAAAACTAGTGAAACTCCTTTGTCTTCAGATTTGCTATCTTTATAGGCTAGGGATTTGGGTTGGTGTTTTTCATTGGATCTTGGGCTTGAGCTTATGAAATCACATCCGGCCCACATGGAATTTTGCCAAAACACACAATCAGCTGCTTAGCCAGCAAGGAACTCATAAAAAGAATTTAAAATACGAAAAACATTAAAACATAAAGCCATGTATTAACTCTTAAAATGTGTGTTAACCCACTCCCAAACTTGAATCATTTTATGTAATCAGGTGATGCGACATGCATAGACATAATGAACAATATCAAACAAACACCCCCTTTTCTATAGACTAATATTTTCTCAAACCCAGGGATTTTCTTCTTCGGGACTTGTCTCAAAGATAAGTATAACTCATACCAGAGGCATGATGATGAATATATATTCTATGGGTCACAGACACTTCCTGTCACGACAGAAGTCTTCTGTCAAGATAATCAGGCTATTTTTCAAATTTGTGCTTGTTTTCTCCTATGGTCCAACAACTCATACTTTCATTTTCAATGGGGTTTTTGACTTCATAATTCTTTGAACCTACACCTAGGACCTACACATGCATGCTTTTTATTCAAAAAGACAATGTGGTAGTTATCTCACCTTTTCTTTAGACATGATCTCACGTGTAATGAGTCCAACCTGCTAATTATGGTGAGATACGCTATTGTTCCTCCAGTTTTGGGCACAAGAACTTATTTAAAAGCTTGCTCTTCCAGTTTCGGGCACAAGAGCTTATTTATGAGTGCTCTTTGGAGACTTCCTTTTTACACACGTTAGTGTGTTTATTTGTTATGTCATGCAGTGTTCCTGAGTCTTCTAAGCCTTTTAATCATTGTATCAACCACCCCACTAAACCTTAATTCTAGTTCATATTCCATGCTTAAAACCAAATCAATTTTATCACAAAGGATGAATACATGACATACTACTAGAGTCGCGATAAGATTTGTCTCTAACATAAGATCAATGCTCAAAATACTCCCCAAGTCCTTGTTCCCTATATTGTTAAAGCCTCACATAGAAATTTCTCTAAGTTTTACTTTAGAGAGTTTGTCCTAAGGGGGATTTTACTCTGCTTGCTCTTATTTATTATGTTTTTTATTCTTAATTTTTTTTAAACAGTTATCAAAACAAAATGGACAATTAACAAAAACTCTAACAACGAAAAACATAAAATTACTATTATCAAAAAGGCTGAAAACAGCATCACAAAGCAACAATAAAACGACAAACAAATATGATTGATAAGGTGATTGGGAGAAGAGTGGAGTCACAACTCTATCCACCACTCCCCCCAAACTTAAAGTAAGGACAATGTCCTCACTGTTCAGTAGAAGGGATGGGGCATGCCTCTGTTCTCTTACTTACTAGCTAGGCACAAAGCTTATTGCTCTTACGGGGATGCACAACATCTTGCTTAATCTTCTTCCTAACCTCCATCTGGGCGGGCTCCAGAAGAGTTGATTTCATAGTAGAAGTATTGAATTGAATCTTCTTTGGAGGTGACTCGGGCTTGGTTGGATCTTGACAGGAGAAGGTTTCTTAGAAATCTTTTTGGCTCGGCTTCGAGTGCTGACCTTTGCATGCCCTTAGCCTTCTTAGGAGTGACACCTAGGTTCACATCAGCGTCCATCTCCTTAGGAGTCTCTTCAGATTGTTACAATTCTTCTGAACCATCTAAGGATTCCCCTCCTTCCTCTTCTTCCTATTCTCCAGCCTTCTCATTTGTACCTTCTTCTACCTTTTCTTCCAACACAACTTTATTTTTAGTCTGATTATTTTCTTCCTCCGTAGTGTCATCCTCAGTCACGACATTGGTTTTCTCCATCTCAACATCTTCTTCCTTATTTTTATCTTCCTCTTTCTTTTCTTTAGCCTTCTCCTCAACAACTTCATCCACCACTTTTCAGCTATTTCTTCATTCAGTTCTTTCACCACCTTCTCAATTGCTTTCTTTGTAGTAGCCTTTTTAGGTTTTGCCTTTTCAGACACTTCTTTCCTAAAAACTCTTTGTTTTCACGGCCTACTTGCTTAATCATGCTATTCAATGTCTTGTCATCACCCGAATCAGATTCTTCCACCACCAATGGGATTTTTTCCATAGTCTTCTTCTTTGTCACCACCTTCTTGGCTGGTTCTTCCAATTTTTAGCTTTTTCTTCATCTTTTCAGGTGAGTCCTCCATAGGCACGTCTTGTGTAGATGTACCAGGATCTCTCACAGGTTCGGTTTTCATTACCTTCTTGCCCTTCCTTTTAATATTTTCTTCTTCCTCCTTGTTCACATTGTCCTCCTCTTCCTCTTACATCCCCAATATATGATCAGGGAATGGAGGGGCTGGTTCATCACTATCCATGATATAGTAGACTTTTGATTCCCATTCATATCTCCCCTTTTGGAACTTATAATAGTCCTTCTGGTCCTTCTGCATTTGTAACAAAACTTCCCATGTCAAGCTGTCAATCTGAAAACTTAAATCTCCCTTAGTCGAGCGTTTTCCTGCCTCTGTCCTTTTTCTCGCCTTCGACTTCATAAACATTTACAAATTGTTTCTATTAAAAGTTGCCTTAGGGTTGTTAATCTCATCAGTATCCTTGTCCCATACTCCCTGTTTAGAACACAGAGTAGTGATCAAGCATGGAAAATAAAGCATCTCGTCTTTGTTTTTGGCAGAGGCTTGGATTTCTTAAACAATAATCTTCCCTACATTGACATCGAACCCAGCAGTGATACAATGTAGTAGGGCCAACCTTTACTTGTTGACACTTTCGTTATGAGTGGTAGGCTTGAGCGAGTGTTTGATGAGCTAATACCAAGCTTTTGGTTCTGGTATCAGATCCATTCTCCTCATAGTTTTTTCTCCTCTAGATTCCACCCAAATAGTATTTCGGTTGTAAAGAGATTGCATGTCCACGTCATACTCATTCTCATCAGCTCTTAACAAAATCTCTTGATACTAGTCATCAGATTTATTTATTTAGTCCATACAACATGTTGATTGTGTCTGTTATTCTTAGGAGATGATTTGTGAAACGGTTGTGAATGAATGATGAGGTAGTGGGGAGTTTTCTTTGTGAGTGAGGATTAAAAGTTAAGGATTTAAGAGTGAAGAGAGAGAGAGAGAGAGGTAACATACACTTGTGAAAAATTGTTTTGAATTTGTGACAAGAGAAGTTATCTGGACAACATAGGTTATGGTTAGGGTTAACTCTAGCCACAACTAATCACAAAAACGTGCAACTAGCAATAAATGCATGTCCCCTTTATGACATCACTATGCTATAAAGCAGAGTGCCACGCGTGTGTGACTAACTTTATCTCTTCATGTTCACTTTTCCTCACTTTCCCCAACACTTGCCTTTCCCAAGATACTTCTTATGACAAAGCCTCCATAAATTCTCCCTTTTCTTGTGCAAGACTGACTTAGCTTTTACAGTCACGACGGGACTTGACAATAACTCCTCCATTTTTATTTTATCAATCACAATACCTGAAAAATAAAATATCTAAAACACAAAAGTTAAACTGGGCTACCTCCCAGTAGCACTATTTTATAGTCTTTTAGCCTGACTAAAGAAGAATTCAAACAGAATCACATAAAAGTATGGTGGTCCTTGAGTCGTTTGAGGATTCACCATGATACATTTTCACTCTTTGACCATTTACTTTAAAGGTTTCACTTGTTTTTTCATTAAATAGATCCGCTTCCCCGTGAGGATAAATCTTAATGAGTCTAAAGGGCCTAGACCATCTAGATTTCAGCTTCCTAGGGAAAAGCTTTAATCTAGAATTGAACAAAAGAACAGGTTGTCCTTCAACTAACTTTATCTTTAGGCACTTCATGTCGTGCCACCTCTTAGTCTTTTCTTTGTACAATTCAACATTCTCACAAGAGAATAGCCTGTGCTCCTCAAGTTCGTTTAATTGGAGCATTCTAGCTTGGCCATTCTTGAGTAAATCAAAATTTAGGGTTTTGACTGCCCAAAAAGCCTTATGCTCGAACTCAATATGCAAGTGAAATATTTCCCATAGACAAGTTTGTATGGGGACATGCCTAAGGGAGTCTTAAAAGCTGTTCTATATGCCCATAAGGCATCATCCAAATGCCTAGACCAGTCTTTCCTTGAAGGGTTGACAACCTTTTATAAAATTCTCTTTATTTCCCTATTTGAAACTTCAGCTTGCCCACTACATTGTGGGTGGTAGGCCGTAGCAACTGTGTTTCACTAATGATCATTCTAGGGGTGCCATGTGTGGTGTCGTTTTTTTTACCTCCCCGTTTCACTTGGGAGGACGGCACGCTAGACCCTTCACGCGAAATTTGGAAGGAGAATGCGCCCGTGGTGGGAGGAATTTTGTTTCAGTTCTTCCTACGATATCACACGAACTTTCTTATTTGTCCTACGAGTAGGAAAGGGGAAAAAAGATCTCAACTAAACCCTAGGAGTTTGCTAAGTGTGGGGATTCACCTAGACTAGAAATTCTGGAGTTCGGGGGGTCGGTTATACATAGGGAAGAGTTTAAGCACCCTACATATCCGTAGTACTCTACGGGAACCTTCTCTGTGTCTAAATGTGTTTGTGCTGCTAATGATTATTGGGAAAGTTTCTCCTTTGTATTAGGAGAAGGAATTGAATTGAATAAAAGAAAGACAGACAGACACACTGACTAATTTTGGTATTTTATTAGCTCGCTGAGATTCCTTGTGAACCTCATGCCTACATATCCCTAATGGAAGTCAGAGCTTAATGTAGTTCGGGGAACTAATTAATTATTAATTATTTTTGGGTGCCTTGCTTGAAGCTCAAGGTTGAAGCTTTGAATTAAATCTCTGTTTACAGTAAAGAGACATGAAGTCATCTTTATAGAGAGGTATTTCTACTATTCCACCACAAACATTTTAAAAGAGTGACAGAATGATTGAATTCATTTCATTAAGAGAGTGACCTTACTTGTGTGTTTGCAAGTATGCTAATATCTCTTAAATGAAAGAAAGATGCTCGTCCAAATTAGGGAAAGTTACCACATGTCTGGGTTTTACTGCCAGCTCATGCCTTTCAAAATCCTAAATGGGAGACTTGATTAAAATGAAATGTAATGTTTGTTTGTTTGTTTGAATGTGGTGAGATAGAAGAAAGATCTCTCTATAGAGATAAGCTATGTCTATCTACTGTATAAAAGATTTGATTTTTAACTGGCTTGTATGAGGCCCAAGCTTGAGGCTTTTTGATTAATGTGTTATTTATTGACTCTGGGAGATGACTCCACTGGGGGTTAATTACAAGGAATTTTTTTGTATTCTGTACAAAGCCCAGAACTGAGGCTGACTCTAGCTAGAAAAAAATACTATTTTCTGCCTTGTACAAAGCCCAAGGTTGTGGCTGACTGAGTATGAATGACTCTAATAGGGAAAAGATCCTAGATGTTAGGAATCTTTGACACATGAAGTATGGTCTATCTGCCTTGTACAAAGCCCAAGGTTGTGGCCACCTGAATGATGAAGGACTCACTGGGGAGACTCTATTATCTGCCTTGCACAATGCCCAAGGTTGAGGCTGACTATTAACAGGGGAGTTTTATTGTTTTGGTGCCTTGTATGAAGCCCAAGGTTGAGGCTAACTGTTTTTGTTGGGTTTTGACTCTACTGAAGGATTTATTTATTAAAAGACTGATTTTTTGGAAGCTAACCCTTTCCAGGGATTTTGACTCAGCTGGAGAATTTATCTTTTTGAAAAGAATGATTTTTGGAAGCTAACCCTTTCCAGGGATTTTATTCTTTTAAACAGGTTTTTATTAATTGACTTTGGAGGCTAACCCTTTCCAGGGGTTTTGACTCTTTTGGGGAAATTATCTCCTAAGAGAAATGAATCTTTGATTTTGAAGGAGTGATGTTGGAGGCTAACCCTTTCCAGGGGGGTTTTATTAAGAGGAAAGAATATTTTGGAGGCTAACCCTTTCCAGGGGTTTTTATTAAGATGAAAGAATGATTTGGAGGCTAACCCTTTCTAGGGGTTTTGTTAAAATGATTGGCAGAAAGATTATCTAATGAGACTTCTTGTTTAAAGCCCAAGATGAAGGCTGACTCTTGCTGAGGATAAGCAAACATGGATCCTAGACTCTGCTAAGGAAGATTAATGAAGATAAGGGTGACAGAGACTGTCCATGCCTCTCATTCCAAAAGGTGTACTCAATGTAAAATTGAGACAAACTTAGCTTGTTTAAAGTCTGGTTTAAATTGGAAGAAACTCACCAGGGTATGTTAAAAGGTGACTAAAAACCTGTTCCTATGTTTATAAGAAACCTGATGGGTCCTTGTATACAAGCTCAAGAGGAAGCTGGAAGTGCTTTTAAGAAGCCTGTGGGTCCTTGTACAAAGCCCAAGAGGAGGCTAATCGAGGGTCATCGAGGGTCCTTGTTATAGCACAAGAGAAAGCTATGTAGTTTTGAACTTATTTTGGCTCTAAGCAAATGGGTAAGAGGTTTCACCGGGAATAATTCCTCTTTGGGTGGATGTGTCCTATTTTTTGGATT
This sequence comes from Vicia villosa, assembly GCF_029867415.1. NCBI lineage: Eukaryota > Viridiplantae > Streptophyta > Magnoliopsida > Fabales > Fabaceae > Vicia > Vicia villosa. Next base: position 967,311 of record NW_026705121.1, read on the forward strand.
CTAAGGTTTTTGCCAAGATGTTTCACCGGGAATAATTCATCTTGGGGGTTTGAACTACAGATCTCTAATTAGGAAAGAGCCTTCACCGGGAAGACATTCTCAATCCTAGGTCATATTCCTATAATATATATATATAGTTTAACTGTCCTAGGGTTTACACTCAAACGTAGTTCTAAACAAATATATGCACAGTTTATATTTGACAGTAATTTAAATAAAGACTGTAAATTGAAAGCTTGTAAAGCCTAACCTGGATGGAGTGGAGGCCTTTGAAGAAGTATGTACAAAGCCTCACCAACAGTTGATGGATAACAGTTGAATATATATATGATAAACAGTTAATGGTTTTTTGAAAACAGAAGAAGTGAAGATGGACATAGGTCACATAGGTATCTGAAGAGTTTCACCGGGAATAATGCCCTTCAAATACCAGAAGAATATTTTGAAAACAGAAAGAGGATTTTGTAAATACGGTTTTGAAAATTGACAAAAGTCAGCTTAGTTAAGGTAAAGATAAAATCTATACCTAAATAAGACCTAAATAATTAGGGTTTTATAATAAAATTATTTACAAGATAATTAGATTAAAACAAAATGAAAATATATATATTTAAAGTATTTAAGAAAACACTTAAAACATACTATTTTAAACCTAATTAAAATATATGAAATAAATAATATTTTTTGTGATTTTTTTGATTATTCATAAAATAGGTATATTAAATAACAAGTGTGTGAAAAATGAAGTGAAAATGATTTAATTTGATAGGTGAATTAATTGTGTGAAGTTGTGAGAAAAAATGAAGGGAATTAATGGTAAAAAAATGGTTTTGTCTCCTCCAAGGTTTGAACACACGCCCTCTAGGTCACACACCCAAAACAAACACCACTGAGCCAACGCGCGTGTGGTGATAGTAAGCTGGCTTCAATGCAATTCATATAGTGTTCAAGTGTATAGAAGCAAAAAAGAAAATAAAATCAAAAGGTCTGAGGCGAGGGGGATTCGAACCCCAGACCTTGGGCATGAGGGGACTAAGAGCGCATGTGTGGCCACTGGGGCAAGTTATTCATTCGTTTATGAAACGCATATCATTAAATATAAAATAAACTCTGCCCTGGGATTTGAAATTTGCGCGCCACCACCATTGTCATCTTCTTCCTCAAGCTCTCAAATTTTGAATTTCTGAACTCTCTCAACTCTCAACCATTCGCAAAGATGTAAAGACCAAACTTGCTCTAAATTCACTCACGATTCCAGATATGTAACTAATATGAATTTATATTAACTACATCTACTGAATTATCTAAAATACGTGAAGAACCCTAAAATTTGAAAATTAAATTAAATGGATATACTGAAGCATAAATGACTGATGATAGAGGGTTTTTAATCCTCTTATGATGCTGAATAGAATGGTGTTGAGTTTTATCCAAAAAGGTACATGAATTAAAGAGGTGGAGTTGAGAAACTTACCTCTGAAAATGAAGATCGTGAGGATGTTGGAGAGCACCTGGGTTTGTATGAATGATCCTAAAAGCTTCCTTGGGACTCAGTGATGCTAACTGGATGCTTGTTGTGACCTCAAACCTTCTGAATTGCTCTACTAGACTCCTTCGATTTGAGCTTCAAGTGAACATGGAGGATGATGAATCTGCAGTTACTGATGAGCTGCGACCATCTGAATAGCTTCACTATACTCTAAGGAATGTGCCTGGATGCTTAACCTTGCTTGGAACCTCCTGAATTGTTCTGTGGTCCTCCAACTGCAAGTGCTCAAAATGAGAGGTGAAGATGATGATTCTCCACACCCAGAAGTGTTCCAGATGTTTGGATCACCTCTAAATGCCTCCCTCAATGTGTTTGAATACTTACTTTCAAAGAGAGAGCTTTGGTTTGAAGAATCCGAGTCTTCTTGCCAAAGGACCTTTGAAAAAACTAAGTATGAAGAAAGAAAAGAGAAAGCAAGAATTCTGTTGCTTTGGTGTGTTTTTCTACTGAGGTATGCTCTCCTATTTATAGGCAAATGGTTCAGTATAGTTGCAGAGGAGTGAGCTTGCTTAGTGAGGTTGATTTGGTTTTCTTGGCCATGAAGGAAGTTTGCAAATATCTCTTATGCAATGATGAGAATTTTGATTCCATTTGATCAATCCCCTAGCCCTCGATTTTGCTTGATCTTTAGGGGACAAATCTGAGACAGAAATGAGCTCCAATTGGTTGGGAAGAGATTCCTTTGGTGATTCATCAATTTGCCATAAATTCCTAAATGTAATCATTACATAATCACATGCCTTTGTTTTTGGGAATCTTCTCTAATCCTTATGCAATGATGAAATTGGATGTATGGTGTGCTTGCAGATGTATTAGAGGTCGGGTAGCATCATTTAGAGAAGGCATTTGCACAAAATTGCAAAGTTCCAATTTGTACATGACCTATAATTTCACCTTATGAGGCCAACTTTGAACAAGCATAACTCCTAGCTCAAAATGAATTTGGAGAAGGTTGAGCACAATTTGGAAAGCCCTAAACATCTACTTCAAATCATTAGTTTGGGGTTTCTTTCAGAATCATTTGGGAAAATTGTGAAAAATGAGCCCAAAGTTGGATGAAAACTAGGTTAAAAACACTTAGAAAAATTTCTAAGTTTTTATAACCTAAAGCTTGAAAATTCCAAATCTCTTAAATGGTTGATCTTTTGAAAAAATTTCCTATGTAAGATGTTGTTTTATTTTGCAAGATCTACAACTTTCATGTTGGAAGTTTTTTGAGTTGTGTAGGTGAAATTTTGAGTTCCCACAATGCCCTCAAAAACCCTAATTCCCGACTTTTCGCTCCTTGATGATTCTTCTTGAATTTCTTTGGTCAAATGACTTTAATATCCATATATTGATGATATTGATCTTTGAAAGTCATGGTTTGACCAAAAATCTTAAAAGTCAAAGGTGATCCCATACAGTTGACTTTTTCTAGATAAAGTGAGATTTTGGACTTTTGTGTGGAATTAAGATCTTCTCCTCAAATGAGTGATGTAAATGGGTTATATTGAGGTAGTAGAGGTTCTTGAATCATGTCTTGAGTTTTGGATCCATGCCCTGATTAAAAGTCAACTATCCAGATGAATTAGGTTAAAAACCCTAATTGTCGACCAGATGAAATTGGTGACTGTGGATCTTGAATTGAGGTGTGATGTCCAGTGGATCTTATTGTATGGATCATTTGAAGATGATTGAAGTCTTTAATAGATGTCTTGGAGCTTTTTAGGGTTTCCCAAAGGTGATCCCTGATTTCAGTCCTTGATAGGCTCAAAAACCCTAGTCTGGTGACCTGAGTAAACCTGTACTCAGATGACTGGGTGTCTAATCAATCATAGGTGAATATAAAAGTGAAGCTTTTGAGTCCTATGATTGTGTTAGAGACCAATCCTTCTATTGATTGATCCTTTGCCTGAGTTTTCTTGTCTTTGAACATCCTTGATTAAATGCCAAATGAAGAAGTGACTGCTCTGGGTACTTGCTTTGACCTGATGAAAATCCTGAAGATATGTCATCTCAGGGGGGTCAAAAATTAGGGTATGACAGATGCCCCTATTAAAGTTTCTTTTATCCGGAGGGAGGGAGATTGATATCTCGATCTCTCCTGCGTGAAAGAGACTTAAATATCAAAGAATGCCCGAATTTTGGGCGCTCCTGAGATGTTGTATCAAGAGAATCATAGAAGCTATTGCCGCTAATGAGCACATTGAGTTATATGACCGTGCAATGAGCCAACCGGAAGGTAAAATTGATTTGAAGCTTGTTGATCAGGTAGTTAAAATGGAAGAACAAATTGCGGTTGAAGTAGAAAGAAGATTGAAGAAGATGAATATTAGTGAACAGAAAGTAGCACAAGTTGAGCCAGCCGCCTCAATTGTTTGTGAAATATGTAGTGGACCGCATTTTGCGATGCATTGTGTGGCAACGCAAGAACAGGTGGAGCAGATTCATATGTTGAGGCAAAATAATCCATATGCCAATACATATAATCCAGGTTGGAAAAATCATCCTAATTTCGCATGGAAAGACCAACAAGGAAACTTTCAAAAGCAAGGATCAACTCAACAACAACCTCCATATCAGCAACAATTCCAACACCATCCACAACAGTTCCAAACTCAAGGGCAACAACAGGTACAAAAAAAAGCAGATTGGGAGATCGCTATTAAAATAATGGCAGCTCAAAATTCTCAGTTTCAAGAAGAGACAAGAACCAACCTCAGGAACACCACAGCTTCAATCAAAAATCTGGAAGTTCAAATGGGTCAAATAGCACATCATCTCACTCTACAGGCACAAGATACCCTTCCAAGCTCAACTGTGAAAAATCCAAAAGACCAAGAGAAGATTAATGTTGTTACAACAAGGAGTAACAAAGTGATAGAATCGCAAAAAGAAAAAGAGGAAATCGATGACCCCATGGTGATAGAGGTGGATTTGGAAATAAGAGAAAAGCAGAAAGAGCCAGAAGTTGTGATACCACCTGTTAAACCATTTGAAGAAAAAAATAAGAAAGATGTTGAACTAGTGATCAAACTACCCTTCCCTTCAAGAGTAACAAAGAAGAATTCAAAAGAGAAAGACTTTAAGAAGTTCACTAAATTGTTCAAAAGGTTAGAGGTGAATCTACCTTTCTTTGAAGCACTTGAGCACATGCCTTTGTATAAGAAATTTATGAAGGAGGTGTTGGCGAAAAAGAGATCACTAGGAGGAGAACCAAAAATTGCAAACGAGAAGTGTGGTATAGTCTCTTCAGCAAGAAAGATCCCAATTAAGAGGAAAGACCCTGGGGCGGTGGCGATACCATGCACTATCAAGAATATAGCATTTAAAAAGGTACTCCTCGATTCTGGTTCTAGTGTAAGTTTAATGCCTTTATCCATTTTCAAAAAGCTTGAATTAGAAAAGATTAGTGAAAGTAAGACACAGTTAAGGTTCGCCGATCACACCGTTAAGAAATCCTATGGGGTAGCTGAAAATGTACTAGTGGAAGTTGATAAGTTTGTTTTCCCTGTTGACTTCCACATCATGGACATTCCGGAAGATGAAGAAACTCCTATCCTTCTTGGGAGACCCTTTTTGTCGACAAGCCGCTGTAATTTTGACATTGAAAAAGGGACGCTAACGCTGAAATCATTTGATGAAGAAGTAACCTTGAAGATGTTAGGAGTCAGGAAACATAGGTCATATGTGAATGAGAAAACTTCAACTGGTATGACGGAAGGTGAACAAGAAGACAAAAATCTTAAAAATCTCCAAGAAAAAGTTTCAAGCATAGCCTCTCTGTTGGAACCAACTTATGTAGCTGTCAAAAGTCGTAAGAAAGCTAAGGAAATCGAGAAAAATGTGGGAAGCAAATTGAAGAGAAAAGTTATACAGGCTTTTCATCTTCATGAGTTCGCGGTTGCGGAAGTGGCAAGCAACAAGGTTTGGAAAAGGAAATACCCTCCATAAAAAAGGGTAAGGGACCGTCGAGCCATGCGACGTTAAACGAAGCAATTCGTGGGAGGCAACCCACGGTTTTAATAATAAATCTTTCTGGTTGTTTGTCTTATTTTCAGGAAATAAAAGATAGCATCTCCAGTGGAAGCTAGGAAGTGATCATTGGAATGCAATACCTCTGTAAGCAACCTCTCCGAGGCTGGTTCTAAAACATTGAGGACAATGTTTAGTTCAAGTGTGGGAGGGGTTCTTTTCAGTTGCTTTTAGTTGATTTCCATTTTTGTTTTTGTCTGTGTGTTGTGTTGACATTGTGTTATAGATTGAGTGATGGATGCTGAATGAATGATGAATGGTAGTTAGTGGATGAAAGGTGCAACCTGAACTTAATCTCTCGAGGTACTTTGGAAGTGGACTTAGCCGAAAGTGTCGGACGCAACTTGAAGAACTGGACTGAGAAGGTAAGTGGTGAAATTGAGCCAGAAAAGAAAATCACATGACATAAAGGGTGTGTTGAAGCTGCAAACTTAGCCTACATAGTGAGGAACATAAAAAGCCAAACACGTGTAAAGATCATCATGAGAGTGAAATCAGGTATGACTTTATCTCTCTAATTTTGCGTTTGTCCTACCGACACAGTACAAATATGAAATCACATACTGAGGCACTTGTTTGTTCTCCCCAGAGCCTTTCCGTCCTTCATTTATTTTTGTTTTATCCCTCGTTAAACCCGTTGAGCCATTCCCCCTTGTTTGTTTAAACCCACACATGTCATCCTTAACCATAATTCTATCATTTTGTTTGGCACTTGTGTAATTATTGCTTCTTTTGGACTTGTGTTAAATTGTAAGTTTGGGGTGGTGCTTAAGAAAATAAAGGGCAAGTGTGATATGAAAAAAAAGGAGATAAGAAAAATGTGTAAAGCACAAGAAAAAAAATAGTTTGAAACACTTGCCTAAAAAGATTTGAAAGACTCGAACGATGTTGATTACCCGGTAATTAGGTAAAAAGGAGAGTCTAAGAAGAAATCCCCTCACACAAAACCGAACACAAAGACAAGAAAAATAACATAAGTGCTAGTTCATAAACCATTTGCATATCAACCTCTTGTTTATCCTTCCTTCCACCTCAGCCCCGTTACAACCTAAAAAGTCCTCAAAAAGTGCGTGAATTCTTTTTGTGTAGTGAAAGTAGGATGTATGCAGAGTCAAGGGTTGATATTGCATATCGTGATGTTGAGCGAAAAACACTCTAACCCCGAGAGACAATGTGAGAAGTATAAAAAGTTTGCAGGTGAAATACACTCTGTTGTGAAGTGTGATGGACAACAAGGTTCGATAAGCCCAAAAGCCTAATCAAGAAAGAGAAGTAAGTTGCGAAAGACATCGACTATGTTGTGGAAAAGAAAAGTTTAAGGTGACCTCTGTTTGATCTCTTGCATCACTTGAGGACAAGCAATGAGATAAGTTTGGGGTTGTGATCGGTCACCATTTCTACTTAATTTCGTCATAAATTCGGCATAAGATCGCCATACTTGTTAACACTTTGTGGTTGTTTTTAAGTGTTTTTCTTTGATTCATCTAATTCTAGTTATTTTGTGTGCATTTTGTTTTTGTGCCATTTATCTTTGTCTATTAGGTGCTTTTGATCTCTCTACTTGGTGGTTGTAGGTTAATTCTGGATCAGATGGAAATTGCACAAGTGTTGGTGTAACAGAAGCTGAAAATCGTGACAGGCGTGTAGTATTTTGATCATAACTGGAGCTTCGTAACTCGGAATGACGCAGTTCCGGTGGCAAAATTTCGCTAACGAAAAGGGCTACAAATTTGATGTTGAAGTCAAAGCCAAAAGAGGTAGGGTCGGACACGGTCAGACCGTGTCAAGTGACACGGCCGTGTCCGACCTGCTGAAGAATTCTCCCCGAAAGTGGCAGAAGCTGACACGGTCAGCCCGTGTCAGCCTGTGCGGACAGAATTTCTGATTTTCTATGTTTTTACAATTTTAAAGTTCCGGGGGCAATTTGGGTATTCCGGCTGAGATCTGAAAACCTAGAGGGATTAAAAGAGGATTGAGAGACAAGGAGAAGACACTTTTTTGATCGTACGATAGAATTCCAGAGCAGAGAAAGATAGCTTCATCAAGGTTGTGGAAGACGAAGAGATTCAACGGTGGACACCATTGAAGATCAGAGTTCTCCTAAATTTTGTAATGTCTAAACTTTTTAATTTTGGTTTCTTGAATACTATGAGAGGCTAAACCCCCCCAATGCCAGGGGGTGTCCCTGATTTGAATTGTAATGACTTTGAGTCCGTATTTCTTTAATCAAGTATTCGTATTATGAAATTTGATTGTTTAATGTTTTTATGCTTTCTTTGTCGGCAAAACAAAGATTGATCTACGGTTAACAATTTGTAGGACTACGGTTGTTAAGGTTTTTAAACAATTAGATCTTATAGTTATCACCTAGGACTAGGGATATCGAAAGGTTATTTGAACATTCTTGATTAATTACATCTTTGGTTTCCAAACCTTTGTTTCTAAGGACTTAGGCATTAGAATTGCAACCCAAAAGGTTTTCACTAAGGACTTAGGAAAACACCCTTAAGAACAAATAGTTGCATCCTATGAACTTGTTAAAGAGATCTTTTTACAGAGTCATTATAAGGCAAATCATACACCTACCTTGGCATTATCCTAAATTATATCTAAAAGTCAAACTCTAATTTCAGCTTATTTTTATTAATTTTATTTGAATTCACTTATTGCATTATAACAAAAACATCTATATGCCTTTTTGTTTAATTGACTATTACAATAATTTATATTTACTACGCAATCCTCGTGATCGATACTTGGGGTAACACCCATTAGAACTACACCGGTAAAAATAGTACACTTGCTATTTTTTCGATCAAGTTTTTGGCGCCGTTGCCGGGGATTGCCAAAATATAAGTTGTTAACTAGTCAATTAAAATTTTATTGCTCTACAATTAAAATTTTATTTTTGCTGAATTTATATTTGTTTAATTTTATTTTTCATTTTATTTACTTCAAACTAATTGACTTCTAATCTTGTATGCGAGGTAAGGCCTCAGCTGAACTTCTTTTTGACGCAGAACCAGAAAGGCTATTGCGAGCAAGACTCCGAGAAGTTAAACGGAAAAGACTGGCTTCAAAAGGAGAATCTCCTATAGTTTCAGAATCAGAAGACGAAGAAAGAATATCTATTTCATCCGAACAGTCAGAATCTGAGCCTGAAACTATGGCAGCTGATCCACCTCCCCCAGAGAGGCTTTTAGGAGACTATGGAAGGGCTAATGCCTCGCTTGGAAGAATGACCATCGTAAACCAACCGGTCAATGTGGCACACTTCCAACTCCATCCTTCAACTATCCGACAGTTGGAAAGCAAGCCGTTTGCGGGAAGAATCAATGAAGATGCAAATAAGCATCTACAAAGATTCCTCACCACAACAACATCATTGAAAATAGAAGGCCATTCTGAAGAAGCCAAGAGACTTGTGATGTTCCCATTTACTTTATCCGAAGAAGCAGAAGAATGGTTTTACTCACTTCCAGCTGGAAGCATCACAACATGGCAACCGATGGAAACTGCCTTCTTGAATGAGTATTTCCCTGCTTCAGTCTTCATTCGAAAAAGATATGATATCGTGAATTTTAAGCAGAAAGAAGGGGAATCGTTGGGAGATGCATATAAAAGGTTCAAGAGGTGTTTGGTTGCTTGTCCTACTCATAACATGGACCCAACCGAACAAATGCAGACTTTTGTTAATGGTCTCCGACTTAAGACTAAACAGCTTATCGATACTGTCGCCGGTGGCTCAACAAATTTTTCAACAGCCACTGGTATCAAGAGAATCATAGAAGCTATTGCCGCTAATGAGCACATTGAGTTATATGACCGTGCAATGAGCCAACCGGAAGGTAAAATTGATTTGAAGCTTGTAGATCAGGTAGTTAAAATGGAAGAACAAATTGCGGTTGAAGTAGAAAGAAGATTGAAGAAGATGAATATTAGTGAACAGAAAGTAGCACAAGTTGAGCCAGTCGCCTCAGTTGTTTGTGAAATATGTAGTGGACCGCATTTTGCGATGCATTGTGTGGCAACGCAAGAACAGGTGGAGCAGATTCATATGTTGAGGCAAAATAATCCATATGCCAATACATATAATCCAGGTTGGAAAAATCATCCTAATTTCGCATGGAAAGACCAACAAGGAAACTTTCAAAAGCAAGGATCAACTCAACAACAACCTCCATATCAGCAACAATTCCAACACCATCCACAACAGTTCCAAACTCAAGGGCAACAACAGGTACAAAAAAAAGCAGATTGGGAGATCGCTATTAAAATAATGGCAGCTCAAAATTCTCAGTTTCAAGAAGAGACAAGAACCAACCTCAGGAACACCACAGCTTCAATCAAAAATCTGGAAGTTCAAATGGGTCAAATAGCACATCATCTCACTCTACAGGCACAAGATACCCTTCCAAGCTCAACTGTGAAAAATCCGAAAGACCAAGAGAAGATTAATGCTTTTACAACAAGGAGTAAGAAAATGATAGAATCGCAAAAAGAAAAAGAGGAAATCGATGACCCCATGGTGATAGAGGTGGATTTGGAAATAAGAGAAAAGCAGAAAGAGCCAGAAGTTGTGATACCACCTGTTAAACCATTTGAAGAAAAAAATAAGAAAGATGCTGAACTAGTGATCAAACTACCCTTCCCTTCAAGAGTAACAAAGAAGAATTCAAAAGAGAAAGACTTTAAGAAGTTCACTAAATTGTTCAAAAGGTTAGAGGTGAATCTACCTTTCTTTGAAGCACTTGAGCACATGCCTTTGTATAAGAAGTTTATGAAGGAGGTGTTGGCGAAAAAGAGATCACTAGGAGGAGAACCAAAAATTGCAACCGAGAAGTGTGGTATAGTCTCTTCAGCAAGAAAGATCCCAATTAAGAGGAAAGACCCTGGGGCGGTGGCGATACCATGCACTATCAAGAATATAGCATTTAAAAAGGTACTCCTCGATTCTGGTTCTAGTGTAAGTTTAATGCCTTTATCCATTTTCAAAAAGCTTGAATTAGAAAAGATTAGTGAAAGTAAGACACAGTTAAGGTTCGCCGATCACACCGTTAAGAAATCCTATGGGGTAGCTGAAGATGTACTAGTGGAAGTTGATAAGTTTGTTTTCCCTGTTGACTTCCACATCATGGACATTCCGGAAGATGAAGAAACTCCTATCCTTCTTGGGAGACCCTTTTTGTCGACAGGCCGCTGTAATTTTGACATTGAAAAAGGGACGCTAACGCTGAAATCATTTGATGAAGAAGTAACCTTGAAGATGTTAGGAGTCAGGAAACATAGGTCATATGTGAATGAGAAAACTTCAACTGGTATGACGGAAGGTGAACAAGAAGACAAAAATCTTAAAAATCTCCAAGAAAAAGTTTCAAGCATAGCCTCTCTGTTGGAACCAACTTATGTAGCTGTCAAAAGTCGTAAGAAAGCTAAGGAAATCGAGAAAAATGTGGGAAGCAAATTGAAGAGAAAAGTTATACAGGCTTTTCATCTTCATGAGTTCGCGGTTGCGGAAGTGGCAAGCAACAAGGTTTGGAAAAGGAAATACCCTCCATAAAAAAGGGTAAGGGACCGTCGAGCCATGCGACGTTAAACGAAGCAATTCGTGGGAGGCAACCCACGGTTTTAATAATAAATCTTTCTGGTTGTTTGTCTTATTTTCAGGAAATAAAAGATAGCATCTCCAGTGGAAGCTAGGAAGTGATCATTGGAATGCAATACCTCTGTAAGCAACCTCTCCGAGGCTGGTTCTAAAACATTGAGGACAATGTTTAGTTCAAGTGTGGGAGGGGTTCTTTTCAGTTGCTTTTAGTTGATTTCCATTTTTGTTTTTGTCTGTGTGTTGTGTTGACATTGTGTTATAGATTGAGTGATGGATGCTGAATGAATGATGAATGGTAGTTAGTGGATGAAAGGTGCAACCTGAACTTAATCTCTCGAGGTACTTTGGAAGTGGACTTAGCCGAAAGTGTCGGACGCAACTTGAAGAACTGGACTGAGAAGGTAAGTGGTGAAATTGAGCCAGAAAAGAAAATCACATGACATAAAGGGTGTGTTGAAGCTGCAAACTTAGCCTACATAGTGAGGAACATAAAAAGCCAAACACGTGTAAAGATCATCATGAGAGTGAAATCAGGTATGACTTTATCTCTCTAATTTTGCGTTTGTCCTACCGACACAGTACAAATATGAAATCACATACTGAGGCACTTGTTTGTTCTCCCCAGAGCCTTTCCGTCCTTCATTTATTTTTGTTTTATCCCTCGTTAAACCCGTTGAGCCATTCCCCCTTGTTTGTTTAAACCCACACATGTCATCCTTAACCATAATTCTATCATTTTGTTTGGCACTTGTGTAATTATTGCTTCTTTTGGACTTGTGTTAAATTGTAAGTTTGGGGTGGTGCTTAAGAAAATAAAGGGCAAGTGTGATATGAAAAAAAAGGAGATAAGAAAAATGTGTAAAGCACAAGAAAAAAAATAGTTTGAAACACTTGCCTAAAAAGATTTGAAAGACTCGAACGATGTTGATTACCCGGTAATTAGGTAAAAAGGAGAGTCTAAGAAGAAATCCCCTCACACAAAACCGAACACAAAGACAAGAAAAATAACATAAGTGCTAGTTCATAAACCATTTGCATATCAACCTCTTGTTTATCCTTCCTTCCACCTCAGCCCCGTTACAACCTAAAAAGTCCTCAAAAAGTGCGTGAATTCTTTTTGTGTAGTGAAAGTAGGATGTATGCAGAGTCAAGGGTTGATATTGCATATCGTGATGTTGAGCGAAAAACACTCTAACCCCGAGAGACAATGTGAGAAGTATAAAAAGTTTGCAGGTGAAATACACTCTGTTGTGAAGTGTGATGGACAACAAGGTTCGATAAGCCCAAAAGCCTAATCAAGAAAGAGAAGTAAGTTGCGAAAGACATCGACTATGTTGTGGAAAAGAAAAGTTTAAGGTGACCTCTGTTTGATCTCTTGCATCACTTGAGGACAAGCAATGAGATAAGTTTGGGGTTGTGATCGGTCACCATTTCTACTTAATTTCGTCATAAATTCGGCATAAGATCGCCATACTTGTTAACACTTTGTGGTTGTTTTTAAGTGTTTTTCTTTGATTCATCTAATTCTAGTTATTTTGTGTGCATTTTGTTTTTGTGCCATTTATCTTTGTCTATTAGGTGCTTTTGATCTCTCTACTTGGTGGTTGTAGGTTAATTCTGGATCAGATGGAAATTGCACAAGTGTTGGTGTAACAGAAGCTGAAAATCGTGACAGGCGTGTAGTATTTTGATCATAACTGGAGCTTCGTAACTCGGAATGACGCAGTTCCGGTGGCAAAATTTCGCTAACGAAAAGGGCTACAAATTTGATGTTGAAGTCAAAGCCAAAAGAGGTAGGGTCGGACACGGTCAGACCGTGTCAAGTGACACGGCCGTGTCCGACCTGCTGAAGAATTCTCCCCGAAAGTGGCAGAAGCTGACACGGTCAGCCCGTGTCAGCCTGTGCGGACAGAATTTCTGATTTTCTATGTTTTTACAATTTTAAAGTTCCGGGGGCAATTTGGGTATTCCGGCTGAGATCTGAAAACCTAGAGGGATTAAAAGAGGATTGAGAGACAAGGAGAAGACACTTTTTTGATCGTACGATAGAATTCCAGAGCAGAGAAAGATAGCTTCATCAAGGTTGTGGAAGACGAAGAGATTCAACGGTGGACACCATTGAAGATCAGAGTTCTCCTAAATTTTGTAATGTCTAAACTTTTTAATTTTGGTTTCTTGAATACTATGAGAGGCTAAACCCCCCCAATGCCAGGGGGTGTCCCTGATTTGAATTGTAATGACTTTGAGTCCGTATTTCTTTAATCAAGTATTCGTATTATGAAATTTGATTGTTTAATGTTTTTATGCTTTCTTTGTCGGCAAAACAAAGATTGATCTACGGTTAACAATTTGTAGGACTACGGTTGTTAAGGTTTTTAAACAATTAGATCTTATAGTTATCACCTAGGACTAGGGATATCGAAAGGTTATTTGAACATTCTTGATTAATTACATCTTTGGTTTCCAAACCTTTGTTTCTAAGGACTTAGGCATTAGAATTGCAACCCAAAAGGTTTTCACTAAGGACTTAGGAAAACACCCTTAAGAACAAATAGTTGCATCCTATGAACTTGTTAAAGAGATCTTTTTACAGAGTCATTATAAGGCAAATCATACACCTACCTTGGCATTATCCTAAATTATATCTAAAAGTCAAACTCTAATTTCAGCTTATTTTTATTAATTTTATTTGAATTCACTTATTGCATTATAACAAAAACATCTATATGCCTTTTTGTTTAATTGACTATTACAATAATTTATATTTACTACGCAATCCTCGTGATCGATACTTGGGGTAACACCCATTAGAACTACACCGGTAAAAATAGTACACTTGCTATTTTTTCGATCAAGTTTTTGGCGCCGTTGCCGGGGATTGCCAAAATATAAGTTGTTAACTAGTCAATTAAAATTTTATTGCTCTACAATTAAAATTTTATTTTTGCTGAATTTATATTTGTTTAATTTTATTTTTCATTTTATTTACTTCAAACTAATTGACTTCTAATCTTGTATGCGAGGTAAGGCCTCAGCTGAACTTCTTTTTGACGCAGAACCAGAAAGGCTATTGCGAGCAAGACTCCGAGAAGTTAAACGGAAAAGACTGGCTTCAAAAGGAGAATCTCCTATAGTTTCAGAATCAGAAGACGAAGAAAGAATATCTATTTCATCCGAACAGTCAGAATCTGAGCCTGAAACTATGGCAGCTGATCCACCTCCCCCAGAGAGGCTTTTAGGAGACTATGGAAGGGCTAATGCCTCGCTTGGAAGAATGACCATCGTAAACCAACCGGTCAATGTGGCACACTTCCAACTCCATCCTTCAACTATCCGACAGTTGGAAAGCAAGCCGTTTGCGGGAAGAATCAATGAAGATGCAAATAAGCATCTACAAAGATTCCTCACCACAACAACATCATTGAAAATAGAAGGCCATTCTGAAGAAGCCAAGAGACTTGTGATGTTCCCATTTACTTTATCCGAAGAAGCAGAAGAATGGTTTTACTCACTTCCAGCTGGAAGCATCACAACATGGCAACCGATGGAAACTGCCTTCTTGAATGAGTATTTCCCTGCTTCAGTCTTCATTCGAAAAAGATATGATATCGTGAATTTTAAGCAGAAAGAAGGGGAATCGTTGGGAGATGCATATAAAAGGTTCAAGAGGTGTTTGGTTGCTTGTCCTACTCATAACATGGACCCAACCGAACAAATGCAGACTTTTGTTAATGGTCTCCGACTTAAGACTAAACAGCTTATCGATACTGCCGCCGGTGGCTCAACAAATTTTTCAACAGCCACTGGTATCAAGAGAATCATAGAAGCTATTGCCGCTAATGAGCACATTGAGTTATATGACCGTGCAATGAGCCAACCGGAAGGTAAAATTGATTTGAAGCTTGTAGATCAGGTAGTTAAAATGGAAGAACAAATTGCGGTTGAAGTAGAAAGAAGATTGAAGAAGATGAATATTAGTGAACAGAAAGTAGCACAAGTTGAGCCAGTCGCCTCAGTTGTTTGTGAAATATGTAGTGGACCGCATTTTGCGATGCATTGTGTGGCAACGCAAGAACAGGTGGAGCAGATTCATATGTTGAGGCAAAATAATCCATATGCCAATACATATAATCCAGGTTGGAAAAATCATCCTAATTTCGCATGGAAAGACCAACAAGGAAACTTTCAAAAGCAAGGATCAACTCAACAACAACCTCCATATCAGCAACAATTCCAACACCATCCACAACAGTTCCAAACTCAAGGGCAACAACAGGTACAAAAAAAAGCAGATTGGGAGATCGCTATTAAAATAATGGCAGCTCAAAATTCTCAGTTTCAAGAAGAGACAAGAACCAACCTCAGGAACACCACAGCTTCAATCAAAAATCTGGAAGTTCAAATGGGTCAAATAGCACATCATCTCACTCTACAGGCACAAGATACCCTTCCAAGCTCAACTGTGAAAAATCCGAAAGACCAAGAGAAGATTAATGCTTTTACAACAAGGAGTAAGAAAATGATAGAATCGCAAAAAGAAAAAGAGGAAATCGATGACCCCATGGTGATAGAGGTGGATTTGGAAATAAGAGAAAAGCAGAAAGAGCCAGAAGTTGTGATACCACCTGTTAAACCATTTGAAGAAAAAAATAAGAAAGATGCTGAACTAGTGATCAAACTACCCTTCCCTTCAAGAGTAACAAAGAAGAATTCAAAAGAGAAAGACTTTAAGAAGTTCACTAAATTGTTCAAAAGGTTAGAGGTGAATCTACCTTTCTTTGAAGCACTTGAGCACATGCCTTTGTATAAGAAGTTTATGAAGGAGGTGTTGGCGAAAAAGAGATCACTAGGAGGAGAACCAAAAATTGCAACCGAGAAGTGTGGTATAGTCTCTTCAGCAAGAAAGATCCCAATTAAGAGGAAAGACCCTGGGGCGGTGGCGATACCATGCACTATCAAGAATATAGCATTTAAAAAGGTACTCCTCGATTCTGGTTCTAGTGTAAGTTTAATGCCTTTATCCATTTTCAAAAAGCTTGAATTAGAAAAGATTAGTGAAAGTAAGACACAGTTAAGGTTCGCCGATCACACCGTTAAGAAATCCTATGGGGTAGCTGAAGATGTACTAGTGGAAGTTGATAAGTTTGTTTTCCCTGTTGACTTCCACATCATGGACATTCCGGAAGATGAAGAAACTCCTATCCTTCTTGGGAGACCCTTTTTGTCGACAGGCCGCTGTAATTTTGACATTGAAAAAGGGACGCTAACGCTGAAATCATTTGATGAAGAAGTAACCTTGAAGATGTTAGGAGTCAGGAAACATAGGTCAGATGTGAATGAGAAAACTTCAACTGGTATGACGGAAGGTGAACAAGAAGACAAAAATCTTAAAAATCTCCAAGAAAAAGTTTCAAGCATAGCCTCTCTGTTGGAACCAACTTATGTAGCTGTCAAAAGTCCTAAGAAATCTAAGGAAATCGAGAAAAATGTGGGAAGCAAATTGAAGAGAAAAGTTATCCAGGCTTTTCATCTTCATGAGTTCGCGGTTGCGGAAGTGGCAAGCAACAAGGTTTGGAAAAGGAAATACCCTTCATAAAAAAGGGTAATGGACCGTCGAGCCATGCGACGTTAAACGAAGCGCTTCGTGGGAGGCAACCCACGGTTTTAATAATAAATCTTTCTGGTTGTTTGTCTTATTTTCAGGAAATAAAAGATAGCATCTCCAGTGGAAGCTACGAAGTGATCATTGGAATGCAATACCTCTGTAAGCAACCTCTCCGAGGCTGGTTCTAAAACATTGAGGACAATGTTTAGTTCAAGTGTGGGAGGGGTTCTTTTCAGTTGCTTTTAGTTGATTTCCATTTTTGTTTTTGTCTGTGTGTTGTGTTGACATTGTGTTATAGATTGATTGATGGATGCTGAATGAATGATGAATGGTAGTTAGTGGATGAAAGGTGCAACCTAAACTTAATCTCTCGAGGTACTTTGGAAGTGGACTTAGCCGAAAGTGTCGGACGCAACTTGAAGAACTGGACTGAGAAGGTAAGTGGTGAAATCGAGCCAGAAAAGAAAATCACATGACATAAAGGGTGTGTTGAAGCTGCAAACTTAGCCTACATGGTGAGGAACATAAAAAGCCAAACACATGTAAAGATCATCATGAGAGTGAAATCAGGTATGACTTTATCTCTCTAATTTCGCGTTTGTCCTACCGACACAGTACAAATATGAAATCACACACTGAGGCACTTGTTTGTTCTCCCCAGAGCCTTTCGGTCCTTCATTTATTTTTGTTTTATCCCTCGTTAAACCCGTTGAGCCATTCCCCCTTGTTTGTTTAAACCCACACATGTCATCCTTAACCATAATTCTATCATTTTGTTTGGCACTTGTGTAATTATTGCTTCTTTTGGACTTGTGTTAAATTGTAAGTTTGGGGTGGTGCTTAAGAAAATAAAGGGCAAGTGTGATATGAAAAAAAAAAAGAGATAAGAAAAATGTGTAAAGCACAAGAAAAAAAATAGTTTGAAACACTTGCCTAAAAAGATTTGAAAGACTCGAACGATGTTGATTACCCGGTAATTAGGTAAAAAGGAGAGTCTAAGAAGAAATCCCCTCACACAAAACCGAACACAAAGACAAGAAAAATAACATAAGTGCTAGTTCATAAACCATTTGCATATCAACCTCTTGTTTATCCTTCCTTCCACCTCAGTCCCGTTACAACCTAAAAAGTCCTCAAAAAGTGCGTGAATTCTTTTTGTGTAGTGAAAGTAGGATGTAAGCAAAGTCAAGGGTTGATATTGCATATCGTGATGTTGAGCGAAAAGCACTCTAACCCCGAGAGACAATGTGAGAAGTGTAAAAAATTTGCAGGTGAAATACACTCTGTTGTGAAGTGTGATGGACAACAAGGTTCGATAAGCCCAAAAGCCTAATCAAGAAAGAGAAGTAAGTTGCGAAAGACATCGACTATGTTGTGGAAAAGAAAAGTTTAAGGTGACCTCTGTTTGATCTCTTGCATCACTTGAGGACAAGAAATGAGATAAGTTTGGGGTTGTGATCGGTCACCATTTCTACTTAATTTCGTCATAAATTCGGCATAAGATCGTCATACTTGGTAACACTTTGTGGTTGTTTTTAAGTGTTTTTCTTTGATTCATCTAATTCTAGTTATTTTGTGTGCATTTTGTTTTTGTGCCATTTATCTTTGTCTATTAGGTGCTTTTGATCTCTCTACTTGGTGGTTGTAGGTTAATTCTGGATCAGATGGAAATTGCACAAGTGTTGGTGTAACAGAAGCTGAAAATCGTGACAGGCGTGTAGTATTTTGATCATAACTGGAGCTTCGTAACTCGGAATGACGCGGTTCCGGTGGCAAAATTTCGCTAATGAAAAGGGCTACAAATTTGATGTTGAAGTCATAGCCAAAAGAGGCAGGGTCTGACACGGTCAGACCGTGTCAAGTGACACGGCCATGTCCGACCTGCTGAAGAATTCTCCCCGAAAGTGGCAGAAGCTGACACGGTCAGCCCGTGTCAAGTGACACGGCCGTGTCAGCCTGTGCGGACAGAATTTCTGATTTTCTATGTTTTTACAGTTTTAAAGTTCCGGGGGCAATTTGGGTATTCCGGCTGAGATCTGAAAACCTAGAGGGATTAAAAGAGGATTGAGAGACAAGGAGAAGACACTTTTTTGATCGTACGATAGAATTCCAGAGCAGAGAAAGATAGCTTCATCAAGGTTGTGGAAGACGAAAAGATTCAACGGTGGACACCATTGAAGATCAGAGTTCTCCTAAATTTTGTAATGTCTAAACTTTTTAATTTTGGTTTCTTGAATACTATGAGAGGCTAAACCCCCCCCCAATGCCAGAGGGGTGTCCCTGATTTGAATTGTAATGACTTTGAGTCCGTATTTCTTTAATCAAGTATTCGTATTATGCAATTTGATTGTTTAATGTTTTTATGCTTTCTTTGTCGGCAAAACAAAGATTGATCTACGGTTAACAATTTGTAGGACTACGGTTGTTAAGGTTTTTAAACAATTAGATCTTATAGTTATCACCTAGGACTAGGGATATCGAAAGGTTATTTGAACATTCTTGATTAATTACATCTTTGGTTTCCAAACCTTTGTTTCTAGGGACTTAGGCATTAGGATTGCAACCCAAAAGGTTTTCACTAAGGACTTAGGAAAACACCCTTAAGAACAAATAGTTGCATCCTATGAACTTGTTAAAGAGATCTTTTTACAGAGTCATTATAAGGCAAATCATACACCTACCTTGGCATTATCCTAAATTATATCTAAAAGTCAAACTCTAATTTCAGCTTATTTTTATTAATTTTATTTGAATTCACTTATTGCATTATAACAAAAACATCTATATGCCTTTTTGTTTAATTGACTATTAAAATAATTTATATTTACTACGCAATCCTCGTGATCGATACTTGGGGTAAAACCCATTAGAACTACACCGGTAAAAATAGTACACTTGCTATTTTTCCGATCACTCGTCAGCATCAAAATCCATAATAATGAAGTCAGTAGGGAACACAAAGTTATCAACCCTCACCAAGACATCTTTTATCTTTCCTTGAGGGTAGCAAATGCTTCTATATGCCAATTTGAGAGTAATGGTTGTAGGCTTGACTACACCTATCCCTAACTTCTTAAAGATTGATAAGGGCATAAGGTAAATGCTAGTTCCTAAGTTACATAACGCTTTTCCATAGAAAGAGTCTCCAATGTTACATGGGATGGTGAAACTTCTTGGATCCTTCAGTTTAGGAGGGAGTTTGCCTTAAACCAATTGGCTACACTCTTGAGTGAGTGCTACCGTAGCAAACTCTCTTACTCTTTTACTCTTAGTGAGCATGTCTTTCATATATTTGGAATAGTTTGGCATTTGTTCAATGGCTTCAATTAGCGATATGTTGATGTGGAGCTGCTTGAGTATCTCCGTAAACTTGCCAAATTGTTGTTCTTCTTTTGCCTTCCTAATCCTTTGAGGAAAAGGAGGTGGTGGTCTTTCTTGAATAAACTTCTTTTCTTTGTCTAGCGCTGGCATGACTTGAGCTTTCTTAATTGACTTAGAAGTCTTTCTAGTTACAATTGTATCAACATTTTCTTCCTTGTTTCCAACTGAGGACAATTCCTCAATGGATTCTTCTTTTTCTTCAGAATTGTCCAGCTCAGGCAGGACTAAACTTGAATCAGCGTCTTTTTGTAAGGATAATTCACACTCCTTACCGCTTCTTAACTTGATGACCTTGTAAGTTTCAACATTCTTCACTCCAGGTGTAGTTGTTGGAGTTTCAGTATAGCTAGGGAGTGTACCCATAAGCCTTGAACTCAAAGCGATGGCTATTTTCCTTACTTGGTTCCAAAGGTTTTTGATACTCACTCCTTGTGCTAGAAATTTGATTCTTGGTCTCTTGAATGAATGATTTCAAAATATCTTCCAACTCATTATTGCCTTGATTTGGCACTGCGTATTTTGGTGCAGCAAAACCAGGAGGAACTTGTGGTGCTTAGGCAGCTTGAGGCTTCGATTGACCTTAGTTATTACTCCATGAAAAGTTAGGATGGTTACGCCATCCTGGGTGTAAGTGTTGTTGTAATGGTTATTGTATCTATTATTGTTGTTGCCAACATAATTAACTAAGACAGGATTTGCAAAACACTCACTACGCCAAAAAAGACCTAAGAAAGCGCTTTTTTGGGCCGTTAAAAGCGCTGTCGTAGGTGGAGCTGCTATAGGTTTTAGCAGCGCTTTTTGTTTAGGCAAAAGTGCTGCCTTAGGTATACCTTAGCCTGCGCTTTTTCCTAAAAAGCGCTTTCGAAAGTAGGCCTTTAGCAACGTTTTTTTTCTGGAAAAGCGCTTTCTAAAGTAGGCCTTTAGCAGTGCTTTTT
Organism: Vicia villosa; assembly: GCF_029867415.1. Taxonomy (NCBI): domain Eukaryota; kingdom Viridiplantae; phylum Streptophyta; class Magnoliopsida; order Fabales; family Fabaceae; genus Vicia; species Vicia villosa. The sequence goes on from NW_026705121.1 coordinate 988,403, forward strand.
TCTGAAAAACACTTTCTAAAGTAGGCCTTTAACAGCGCTTTTTTTTTTTGGAAAAGCGCTTTCTAAATAATGCTTTTTATGCTTTCTGTAGGCATCTTTAGGCAGCATTTTTCAAAGAAAGTATCCACAATCTATACAGTTTCGCTGTTGAGCACACTACATAGAAAAACAAATAAGAATGTATAGTTGTCTTGTTTTATCAAGTAGATAACTATTATAAGCAAAATTGTGAAAACTAATGTACCTGCACTTTGATCCAAGTAATGTTGCTTGATTTAGTCTGTGATACTTGAGCTTCTATTTGACTTCGGAATACTTGTATTTCTCTAACAAAGTAAAAACATATATTTAGAAAAATCTCAAAGAAATAATTAAATATATAAATATACACGAATATTTAGAACAATCTCACTTACTTATCAACCATTAACATCATATCTGGATAATTGGTCCAATCACCATCTACCGAATTCAGATAATATACCATTTCTTTTACAGGATCCATAGCAACTAACAACCAGTGACGTCTATAAATTAAAACAAAAGTTTATTTGAAAATTTTCTACGCAAAAGAAACAAAGATTAGAATAAACTTAGAATGAAAATCTAACCCTATTGAAACAAAGATTAGCTTTCTGTATTGTCGGTGACCGTGAATCTCTCGACTAAGTTCTCTCTTACTGAATCTGGTTCCCTAATAATTGTCGCTCCGGTGACACGGGAGGAAGACACGAAATGGAATTTGTTTGACAATTGATTCCCGCGCATCAATTTGTCACACAACATTCTTAAATAAAAACATAATAAACATTAGACTATTTTCATTGAAATGTGTAAATAAATTTTTCAACTAATTAAATAATATATTGATCGGATTACCGGATGTATGAGTGCATAACACCGACGCCTAATTCTTTATGGCGAAAAATCTCTTCCATGTCCTTTTGTCCAATTGTTTTGGTGCTTGAAAAACCAAAGATACCTTCATCCATATCCATTTCACGAATAACACCATTAATTATATTTGATGTTGTGACAAGTGTTTCAAGACACTGCCAGTTAGGGGTGGCAAAACGGGCCGCCCCGCCGCCCGCCCCGCCTTAAGCCTTCCAAAAAACGAGTGGGGCAGGCATGTCCGCCAAGTGAAATGGGCATAAAAATCATGCTCGCCCAGCCAAGATGACGGGTTGGCGGGCGGCGGGCTTGCCCGCCTATTTTTATTTATATTTTTTTCATTTTTTTAATAGATTAATAGGTTTTTTTACCTCTTAATTAAATTTTTCACTTAATTTTTAAAACAATTTTTTATAAAACCAACTTTTTAACAAATTTTACTTAAAAAAATATTACATATATTTATAAATAAATATATAAAATAAACCATCAAGAATTGAAATTACTAGAATTAACTAAAAAAGAGGGAATTTTAGAGGACGGGCGGGCTTTGGCGGGCGGCGGGCATTGGCGAGGCGGGCTATGGCGGGCTTTAGCGAGCGGCGGTCCTAAAATCGCAACCCAACTCGCCATTTTTTGGCAGGTGCACGGGCCGGGCCGGCGGGCCACGGCCCGTTTTGCCACCCCTACTGCCAGTATCGAGGCACAAAAGCACCTTTTTTTGCCACGGTCCTCGGAGGATCCCTTTTCTTCGGTGGTACGCTACCAATTTTCTGGCTCACTTGTTGTGACCCTTGAGCAGGTACCTAAAAATCATATAACTTAGGTAAATTATAAAGTCATGCAGTTTTTTATTAGGATCATATAATTAACTCTTTCGATGTACCTCTTTTTGTGATGCAACAGACTCGTTGTGCCGCAAAATCCCTTTATCTTTAGATGCGGGTTTTGTAGGAGTCTAAAATTACCATGTAAAAAATAATTAACATAACGGTTCAGAATTGACATTTGAAAACTAAAAGATTCATAATGGTTTTCAACATACCTCATCATATATGAAAATAAGTTCTGAGGGCCATGCAAAAAATACCTTCATCCTTAGATGCGGGTTTTGTAGGAGTCTAAAATTACCATGTAAAAAATAATTAATGTAACGGTTCATAATTGACATTTGAAAACTAAAAGATTCATAATGGTTTTAAACATACCTCATCATCTATGAAAATGAGTTCCGAGGGCCATGCAACAAGAGCAGCAGTAGCAAGCGCTTCTACACTCTGATTCCTCAAACAAGTAGCAGAACAACAATCCCTAGACAACTGAAACACATGATCACAAATAATCTAAAGTGAATCTAAAGTCATGCTATATGTTTATATCAATATAAATTGGTATCGATATATAAATGTTTTGGTATAAGTCTTATTAGTATATGACAGTAAGTCTTAAAAATTAGAATTGTAATGAAAACACGAATCTTCTAGTAACAGTGCATAACAAATCCAATATAAATCATTTTCATACATTATTTTCTGAATTTTTACACATTAGATGCAGAGTTTTTACACTATTGCAGAATTTTCACACACACATTGCAGAATTTTTATGCATACAATGCATAATTTTTACACTGTTTAAACATACATTAAGATGTGCATTTCTTTAAACAATGCACACAAATGCACCTGCTGCTCTCTTAGCTAAGGGGCATGCATATTCCATTGATGATATCCCAAAACAGTCTAAGAAAAACAGAGCCAAAATAATATAGATAAAACACAGATTTAAACTTATCAGTCTGTGACTAATTCAGCTCAATCATCATTGAAGAATGTTTAATCTTTTGTTTAGTATTTTACAAAGGCACCAAGGTTATAAAGTGAAATGCACCAATGTATCATTAGGAGGAAGAAATTAATAATAATCAATAGATACAGTGTTTGGCTCCTACACCAATACCACTCTCCCTTTCCTATACCTCTTTCAAAATTAAGTAGCTTTTGAGACCATTGGTTGTAATTTTTCCCTCAAGTCAAAAGTTAAAAGTAGAAGTTTCAAAATCTTAAAGACAATCATTATAGTTCATGTTGTGTACTAAGAAACACTAAATAATTTGGGAGTAATATATTTAAAAACAAAAATTGGACATTCTAATCAAACCCAAAGAACCAGTCTAAAATTTGTCAATTTTCTATCGCAAATAGTTTTGTGAACACAGTTACAGAACTCAATAATTTCTTTAAGCAGTAACTACCACAGATTCAAATTTCCAATGGACATGTATTTAAAAAGCCACAGAAACCCTAGAAATAGAGATCAGAGCTTCACGAATAACAACATAATCCCTAGAAATAGTGAGAATAAGTTATCACTTTACCTGGTAATATGAAGAGGAGTAAGATCCTATGAAGCAACGCACACGTCAAAAGCAACCAAAAGAACTGAGTTCAAAAGCAAGCATCCAGGTTGAACATCAATCAGAACAATTAAAGATGCGAAGAAGGATTAGAGATTAAAGATGCGAAGAAGGATTAAAGATTAAAGATGTGAATAATGATTCAGAATGATTATAAATGCCATGGTAGAAATTCTTTACCTGAGAACAAATATGGCTATGGAATCGGAAAAATCAGAGTATAGCTATGAAGGATTTTCGTGGATTAGGGTTCTTAAGAGATAGACATAAGAGATTTTCGTGGCAAGAAACAATGGCGGTGGATATAAGAGTATATCTATGAAGGATTTTCGTGAAGAAAGATGGAAGACGAAAACAGTGGAGAAAAGAAAGTGAGGAGGCAAAACTATAATATATTTTTAAATTTCAATTTTAATTCACTTAAGGTAACGCTTTTAGAAAGCGCTTTCTTAAGTATGGATTTAGCAGCGCTTTATGTCTATGGCAGCGCTTTTTAGTTAGGCCTGTGGCAGCTCTTTTGTAAAGCGCTTTCTAATGTTAATCTAAGGCAGCGCTTTTGTAAAGTGCTTTCTAACTCATGCCTTTAGCAGTGCTTTATAAAAGTGCTTTCTAAAGTTACCTTTAGACAGCGCTTTTCCTGATAATTATTTTAATGATTTACGTGTTTTTTTATTCCAGCTTATAGCAGCGCTTTCAGAAAGAAACGTTGTCTATTGTGCGCTGTCTATTTTCATTTTTTGCATAGTGACTCTTCAAACAAATGTGCTCCTCCACAGTACACACAGGAAACCTCAAAAGCGCTAGTAACCACCTTCACAGGTTCAAGTTTAGCCACTTCTGGAGTCATCATATTTTTACATTTGATGAATTTGGGCCACTTGAGTAGCAAGGGTTGTAGTTTCAGTAACTTCATGGACCTCAACAGGCCTCTTTTGAGTAGCACTTGCATTAGCTCTTGTGACTGGCCATTGATAACTGTTGGTCGTGATGCTCTCTATCAACCTATATCCTTCTTCATATGACTTAGACAAAATCGCTCCTCCACTGGATGCATCAAGCTTATTCCTTGAGAAAGGAATTAACCCATTGTAAAATGTTTCAAGCTGAATACAAATAGGGATGCCATGGTGAGGGCATTGCCTAAGTAATTCTTTAAATCTTTCCCGAGCTTTAAATAGTTACTCATCATCTCCTTGCCTAAACGAGGTGATCTCGTTTCTCATCTTTGTATTCTTGGAAGGAGGAAAGTATTTAGCTAAGAACTTCTCAACTAGGTCATTCCATGTGGCAATGAAATTAGGCTCCAAGAAATTTAGCCAACTTTTAGCTCTATCCCTTAGAGAATAAGCAAAAATCCTCAAGCCGAAGGCATCGTCAGTCACACCTAGAATTTTAAAATTACTAGCCACGTCCAGAACTTGCCTCAAGTGCAAATGAGGGTCTTCATTTGGAGAAACAGAGTATTGACCAGTTGTTTGCAGCATTTAGAACATCATAGTCTTGAACTCAAATTGTGCTATTATGATTTCTGGAAAGACAATACCAATACTCATATTGGTAGTATCAAAAACACCATAGTCCTTGATGTTACAATCCCTATCAATTGCAATACCGATAATATTGTTATCAGCCATAACGGGGATTGCCTCTTCTTTGTCTAAATCCTCTAGTAGTGGTATTAGTGTCGCTTCTCCAAAATCAGCCAAATTAGTTGCAAGAGGAACTCCTGATGTAAGTCCAGCAAGTCGATTTCTCCTTAGGGCTATGAGTGTTCTTTCATGATCAGGATATCCACTATAAACTGGGCGCAACGATCTTTGCATACAATATTAACAACACCTGTCCTGACACCGAGACTACAGCTGAATGTAACACCCCTTTTCTAACCCCAAATATAACATATTATTCACAGAGTAAAGTATGCATACAATCAAAGAGGCGTCACATGTTATTTTCATCACAATGAAAACCTAGAACAAACATACCAACATGCACTAATCATATCGTAACACATTTTGAAAATATCATGCTTTCATAAATTATGCATATCGCACGCGGAAGAATTATAACTCAAACATTTCAATGAATATATCCCATACTATATTCATCTACCGAACTTAATTAACATATCCAATTATGCTAAACCAAATCAAATCTAGGCAACATGGTCGTCAACGACATATCCAAAGTATCGATTCAAAATATATACAAGATAGCAATATCCAAACATAAGCATAAGTCAAATAAAACCCCCCAAGTGTTACATGATCAGAGCATATGACTCGTTACCTAATCAAACAACAAACTCAGGAGTTCCTCGGCTAAATCCTCGGACAAGCTACTACTCGTCGGAACCTGCACGATGTCGCGATGAACATCATTCAAATAGAAGGGTGAGAATTCAAATTATTATAGATAAACATAATAATGGGAAATGCAAAACACAACAAGAATACATTTCACAATTCATCACTCTTCTCAAAACATACATTCATACACCATATATCAATTATCACACAAATCAATCACATTGATACAAAAACAATCACATAGCACACAATGTGACTCGAATGTAATAAATGTGACTCAATGCATGTGGTACCATGTGAACCCAAAGTTTCACCGCTTTCCGATTCAATATCTAGAATCCAAGCCACGCTTCCGATCCGGACAAGACCAAAGCAACCATTGTGAACCCAAGTTTCACCGCTTCCGATTCTACCTCTAGAATCCAAGCCAACATGTGAACCCAAGGTTTCACCACCTCTATTTCCGATCGAGGATCAAGGTCAACCATGTGAACCCAAAGTTTCACCGCTTCTATTTCAAAGCCACCATGTATGCATGTGCAACAAGACTTACAATATATATATATATATATATATATATATATATATATATATATGGAATTAAGATTATCACACAATCTTAACATACCGCATACCACAATAATTCGCACAATTCGAATTATCCACCAAATGTTGCACAACATGCATATATCATCAATAAAGCATTCACATAGCATTTATCAATCACAATAACATATAGCATACAAGCCAATCAATGTCATTCTCAACAATTCTCCAAAAATAACATATACATTTGCTAAATCTAAGCATCATGTATACATACAATTACCAAAACATATGCAATTAAGAATTATCCATATAATCTTAACATCCAAGCATATTACCAAAATTCAACTAATTGAATTATTCCACCATTGTACAAAACACATTTATCATACGACAATTACAACAATGCATAACAATTAGCATTCATCGTTTCCAAATATCACAATTAGCACATGGTACAAAATACCAATACATGTTATCCATAATTAACATTAATCCATGACATAAACTATCACATAATGATTAAGTCATCAAGTAATCATTCTCCACAATTGCATTTAAATAGCATACACTCACTCGCACACCTCATGAATATCATACCACATAACATATCAACAAATGTTATTCATTATTCATCGATTCATAACTCACATATATGTAATTATATGTTATTCACACAACAACATCATAATTAATTCAATAAGTGCCAACCAATTCTATCATATCACATAGATAATAACATTGGCTTCCTAATGCTTCAAACGGCGCATAAAAGAAGTTACGGATCAAAAGATATAACATGACACGGTTAATTCAACTTCTTAATAAAAACATATTATTGTTAATTCATCACAAGGCATCATCATTGGCTCATACAGTTCGAATACATACAACTAATTGCATGTAGCATACAACATCATTATCAATTCATACCGATCAAACACATACAAAAAAATATAAGTTATATTAAATTATTATCTAATGGTTTTCAATCCAATTTAATAAGATAGGAATTTATTTTAGCTTTCCAACGGTCCAAACGGCTCATCAAACGGACACCCGAGTCAAAAGTTATTGAATTTATAAGTTTTTCAAAATGCTGTCAAAACCAGAAAATTTGCTGTTACGGAAATACTGTCAAAAACCAGAAAATTGCTGTTGCGAAAATACTGTCTGCTGTTGTGAAAATAGTGTTTGCTGTTGCGAAAATACTACAGTCCAGCCCATATTTTTCACCATAAAACCATGTTAATCCATCATTTTTCATGAAATAAATAGTTATACAACCTATATACATTATATAGCAACTATTAGGATCATAAAAACAAGATTCTAAGCTCCATTAATTTTCACCAAAATTCCAAATCAACCATTTTCAAGTGAAACTTAAACATACATATATGCACTAAATCATGTTCTATACACATACCTATTCATGGAATTCAATATAGAAACATCATAGCATATATAAATCATCAATTTCATAGATTGAAACATAGATTCATGTTAGGGTTTTCAAGAATATAACAAATCCCCAAATCCTAACTTCATGATATCTAACTCATTCCAAATCATGCATTTTCTAACTCAATCATCATTACCCACTTATATCTACTTATAATAACTTGGATTCACACCCTTACCTTTTGATTTTAATCCACCCTCTTCAAGAATCTACAATCCTCTCTTCTTTCTCTTCTATGCTCTCTTCTCCTCTCCCTTCTATTCTTCTTCCCAAAGTTATGAAAAATGAAATAATGACCTAACTCTTTCCTACTATCCTTTTTTTTAATGGGCCTAACTCACAAATCAATTCCATATTTTATATCTACTACTTAGGCCCAATTAATTATATCTCTCTAATAACTTAATTAACCCATTAAATCCAATAAACACAATTATACACAAAATTAATTAATTCAATTAATTATTATATCTCATAACAATTAAATAATTATTTAACACACCAAGCAAAATAAAATAAAATAATAAAATAAATACGGATAAAATCCTCTAATAACTTAATGTCTCATATTTCCGGTCTAATCTTAATTACTCAGAAAATTCCCAAAACGCTAAATATTAACTCATTAATATTTCTAATACTAAAAATATTAAAATTTTCGATTAAATATTGATCCACTATCCCGAACTAATACCGACTAAATCGTCCCAAAACGCAAAAATTTCGATAAACATAAAAAATGACTAAATTAAGCAAATAATTATTAAAAACACCAAATAATATAATTACTTATATAATTAATAAAAATATTAATAAAAATCGGGATGTTACACTGAACGTCAAAGAAACTCAAATGCTTGAAATAAAACAATAGAAATAAATACAAAATCAGAAATGTAACATATAGCATAAACACACTTGAATATTAACTTCACTTAGCCCAACTACAAAGGTTTTAGCTCATGGTGAGCTGAGTACAAACAACAGACAAAATTCTTATAATAAACATCTAAAGACAAATGAATGACAAAAAATATAAATCTAAGAGAAGACTTGAAGCACTCCTTGGGATGGATAATCTTCAGGAGGCGACTCCAGTCGCGCCACTGCTCACCAGTTAGAACCAGAATGGGTGAGGAAAGAAAACTCTCTCCCACTTCCCTATCCAAGCACACAAAACTCTTTGTAAATGTTTTCTTCAAAAACCAGTGGAACCCCTTTGTCTTCATATTTTTCTCTCTATTTATAGGCTAGGGATTTGGTTTGGTTTATTTTATTGGATATTGGGCTTGAGCTTATGAAATCACATCCAGTCCACATTGAATTTTGCAAAAACACACCATCAGCTGCTTAGCCGGCAAGGAACTCATACAGAGGAACAAAAATGGGAGACAAGATGGAGTGCATCAGGATCCACAACAAGTGCAGGAGTCACGGCCTGACCACAGCAGGGTACGGTTCTACCCGATTTTGTCTTCTAGCTCCTTCATTACAAACTTTGAATTGGAATAGTATTTATCCTCTTTTTATATACCACCAAACTTTCCCTCCATTTATTAATTCCTTCCACGCTTCCCTCAAGAGCCAGCATCTTCCTTTATCATATTCCTTTTGCCCAATATTTCCTTTCATGATGTCAGTTTGCGCTATATGCAATAGTCCACTGCAGTCTTGCCTATGCTTGCCCTCTGCTAACCTTTAATCATAAAAAAACACAAATAAATGATGAAAAAGGGAGCATTTATTGTGCTTCACACTACACACTAATTTAACTACAAAATTTATGAAATTAAACTAAAAAGCATTTAAAATACTAAAAACATTAAAACATAAAGCCATGTATTAACTCACCAAATGTGTGTTAAAAATAACCATGAAGATATGTTGTAAATTAAGAGAAGAACAGACCATGATGCATGGTTAGTACTCAAATTACTAAAACGGTTCATTTCGTCGATGGCAAGTCCAAGCCTAAGGTTCCTTGGTTCAAGGGCAAAATCTAGAAACAATGAATCGATTTTCTTCCATTGCAATGAATCGGCTACATGGAGAGTTTTTCCATCATACAATCTTTCATTTGCATGCCAGTTAGTCTTCTTTGCGTCACTAGCATTAGAAAACAATCTCTTGAACCTTGGAATTATCAATAGATACCACATCACCTTTATTGGAACACCCTTTCTAGTTGCACCATCATCGTCATCAACATCATTGTCCTTCTGTTTATAGTGTGGCACCCCACTTCTCGGGCACTCATTTAAGTTTTCAAACTCTTTCCTATATAAGATGAAATCATTACGAAAAGCATGTATTTTGACATAGTTCAAACCCATTGGAAACAATATCTTCTTGGCCTCATAAGTACGGTTTGGAAACGTGTTACCTTCATGAAGCATTCTTTCAACAATTCAAGCAATTCAGTGAAACTTTTATCCGTCCACCCACCTCTTGCCTTAAGATTAACTAGTCTTAACACAACTGACAATCTTGTAAAACCTTTACATCCCGGTACAACGAATCATCCACGTCTCTTCACAAATTATCTGCCACATTATCTTTCTTGAAAGCAGCGACTTATATCACGAATGATGTCTCTTAGATTATCAGTCATACATTCATCATCTTCAATTTTTTGTTACAAAGGTCTCCTTTTTGTTCCTTCACCATGCCATACCCATTTCGTATAATTTTGAACAATTCCATCACAGCCACAATGATTGAATATAACATCCCTTGGATGTTTTTGCGTATTATAGCAACTCATACAAGGACACCAAAAAATCCCATTATTGTTACGAAGGTTTTTATCTGCGGAATCAAGAAATTGTAACAATCATTTCTCATACTCGCCACTTAATCTATGGGCTTTCATCCAACTACGATCCATAATCAAATAAAGCTTCTGAAAATAAAATAAAAAAGAGTGCAAAAATATAGCTTCTCAACAATAAAAACAACAACAACAATAAAACAATGCACAGAGAACAACAAGAACAATGGTAATGGAGAACAACAAGAACATACCATGGAGCTCCTTGGAGAAGAAGTGGTCTTTCGTTGGCTGAGCTCCTTGGAGGAGAAGTGTTCTTTCGCTAGGGCTTGAAAATTGGTTTATATGGACATGGGAGTTAAAATTAAAAGAAAATATATCTCGGTAAAAATTAAAAAAATGAGGTAGATTAGCCGACGTAAAATATATTTAAAAAAATCTGCCTTTTGGTCTTCAAAAGAATAAAAAATTAGGGAGTATTTATCTTGGTTTCCATAAAAACTGAGGTAATATATCCGACGTAAAATCTAGAAAACATAATGACGCCTTTTTGGTTCCATATATAACATTAAATATCAGCATTTGGGAATCGAACCTCAAACCCTTAGCATATATTTATGTCATTTTATAAATATCCGAGGTAACATTTTTATTAACATATTTTTTTAAATAAAACAATTCGCTCCACTCACATGTACCCGCGGTTTTGTTTCGTACGTTATGAAAACTTCATCATGAAAAGCGTTATTTGTTGTAGTGATAACTCACATTTGTTGGTCATAAGACTCCTCTAGATTGAATAAAACCCGTAATACGCTCTTCCTAAAGACCACTCTTTACATGAAGCGGTGTCGCACACAACTTGGGGAACCACGCCAAATCGATCATCAGTATCACCTGTCCATGCTAAGAAATTCCTAGGTTCCAGATCTTTTCTAGTATCGAACATTGATCATATCCACATGATTCTAAGGGAAGATGTGGTGGTCATACTCTTTTAGAAGAACATCCTCATCATCGATCCCAACCACGTTATTCTTGGAGGATGGATAGAAATTTTGACATATTTTTGGTTATCATCAGGGAAAAAATCTTGTTTTGGATTCCACCTATCTTTTCATTGTCCCAGAATCCAAGGATAGACCTTTTTGGCTTCCCAACAGAAATTATTTCTCCTTCCTTGTTAATTGCCATTAACTTAACGATCCTCCTCTTCATAGTCCCCTTAGAATGGTGTTTTTCCTAAGAAGCCCTGCATTAATGGAAGCGATATACTTTACTTTCCCTTTTTGGAGTTTCTCTTCCTTGTTGCATCTATTTTTTCCCTTGGCTCTACTCACAGCCTCAACAACTTTCTTGAGGGCACTTTCTCTTAGAGAGGGGACAATTTCTTACTTGGAGACTCATTTGCCTCCCTATATGACCTCTCCTCTAGTATTGATCATCTTCGGCTTCCTTCCTAGATATACATGGTGATTGGTCTCTTTTTTTACTAGTTTTTCAATTCCATCCTTAAGGTGGACGCATTCGTTGTTATTATGGCAGTAAATTTTGAGGAAATAAAAATATTTTAACTTATCCGTCCTAGATGGCTCTCTCACTTGATTAAGGTTCTTGATCTCGACTTCTTTGAATTAAGAATTGGTGCATTCTTGCCAGATTTTCCCCTTATTATGTTCAAAGGAGTGTATGTAGAAAATTTGGCTCGAGGTCCTTAGTCTTTATCGTCTCTGCGAAGATTATTGTCTTTTCATGGAGTTTGAACGTATCTGGGGTTTCTCATCCCCTAGTATTTCTCTTCACTTAGGCTATAAGTTCCTTCTAGCCCTAGTTATCCTCGGAACATGCAGCCTGATCTCAGTCCCTTTTGAATATCCAACATTTTAATCCATCATATGTACCTCCTAATTCCACTGATACCCTGGTAAATTGATCGGTGTACTCCCGAAAGGTCTCTTTCTTCTACGTGATATAGTATTAGGTTGTTGCTTTCGAGCGCTAAAATAAGCAGGGAATGAGCCACATAGTTACTTCCACTAATTCATTCTCTTATAGGAGGGTTTCAAACCAGATCATAACATCTCCCTTAAGGGTTAATGTAGAGATCTAGCATTTCACATCTTCTTAGGCATGTAATAATCCAATAAGGTGTTCGACATGTTAATATGAATCTCTCGTACTGTTGTAATCTCTAGCTTTGGGGGCTTCTTATGAAGGAAAATCATGATACAATGCGCAGCGGAAAATAAAATTTTTCCTTTAGTGATCATTAGGAATGGGCATGATCAGTGATAGAAATGGTTACTTCTAGTGGCAATTAAAGTCTTTGATGCATAATCGAAAGAGTGATCACGAACATTGATGAAGAACAACGCCTCTACTTATTCCACACGAATATATGTCTTCAGTCACAGTGCTAGCTCATACGAATGAAGGCTTTGAGTGAGAGATAAGGAAAATACGGCTAGGGTTTCTAAGACCTAATTTTCATCTAGTGAGAATTCTTCTTCACAAGGGTTCTATTTATAGAACCCCTTGTGTGGGCTGCAAGCTAAAAAGCCCACTTATATGTACGAACATCATACCTTATGATGTGCCATATATCACTTAAGCGTGTAGTACCTTACCATATTCTATATTCTACTTAATTGCATTGTACCTTACGGTGTCCTATAATTAACTTAAGTGCACTGTACCTTACGATGTTCCTTATTTATAATATCTCTCATCAATTTGTCCTTGTGTGTGACCCTGTAGGTTCTCGCGACTTTGGAAATTATATTAAATCAGGAATTTAACATAATAAATAGTAAGCGGTATCTAGCAACACATTACTGCTACCCAAGTCACGAAAATGTCATGTGATCTGACAAAACCTTTTCTGTGATAATACGTGTGTGTACAATTACCCTTTTGCCTTTATGTCTATATTGAACACTAGGAATAGACTATGTCACCCTTGTCCAATTCAACATTGGGCCCTTACACATTTATCCTGCTACGTAGGATGGCAAATTCCATCAAGGTCACACATGTCCCTCAGCATGCTTTGTGGAGTATCCATCAACTATCTTTTGTAAGTATCAGATATGCCTAAGAGGGGGGGGGTGAATTAGGTTTTCAAAAATTAATCGGTTTTATGAGAATGTCTTTACTAACTTTTTGGTTAAGTGTTTGAAGGCTTTTGATGGTTTTTATCTTTTTCTTGGTAATGGTGATGAAAGCGGTAAAAGCGGAAAGATAAAGAACACAACGATATATACTGGTTCCCCTCACAATCCGAGAGTACTCCAGTCCCCTTTCAAACACGAAAGAGATTTCACTATAGTTAGAATGATTGTACAAGCTTATGCCTACTATCTAACCTATAGGGTGATCAAAGGTTCTTAACACCTTTAAGATCAATCAACACTAATGTGGATGAAGAACAATCCTCTTCAAACACACCACTTACTTCCAACAATCCTGGATAGTAAGGAAACAATATTCTTTGAATTTTTACAAGAGTTTTTGGATGAAGTTTGTATAGCAATATCAATCTTGGATTGATCTTCTTCTTCAAATAAACAATTCTCAAAATGAATATAACTGTTCACAATGTATGCATGAAACTTTGAATGAATTCTCAATGAAAATGTGTATAGAAAGTTTCACTTGAAAATAAGGATTTGATGAACACTTGGAAATATTGAAAGATGAAGATTATGAAATTTATTAATTGTTAATGAAGAAGGTGTTTAATGATTATGAAAGATGTAGTATATATAATGTGTTAAACACCTCTTTGAAAGGTTATTTTTCCATGAAACAATGCAATGATCAAGTGGTAAGAAAACAATTTCGTTTGAATGAAATCATGCAATGGAAAAACACACTGGTTCAGTAGGAACCGGTTCCTACCTGGGACAACCCGGTTCCTGCTGAACGTTACAACATAAAAATTTGAATTTTGAACTGAGGAACCGGTTCCCACCTAGGGACAACCCGGTTCCTAGTACTAAAACACAGAACTGAAGAAAAAGAGAATGCTGGGAACCGGTTCCCCCATAGGGACAACCCGGTTCCTAAAACCTTATTTTGAGATTTTACATATGAAAAAGGGTTTTAAAGGAAATATTAAAGTATGAAACTTGTAGTATGTTTATGATATGCATGGAAATATATTTGTGAACAATTATATGTCAAAGTGAGTATTGTTTATACCTTTGATGCTTTAGCTCGATTCTTGAATCTTCATAATTTCTTCAAGACTTTGAAATGATGTGTTTTTGCTTAAGACTTGAAATACTTTTTGCACATCCTTTATGAAAGCTTGATGTCCACATTGTCTTCATCAAAACCAAATATACTCGAGAAGCTTGCAATTACATTCTCCCCCTTTTTGATGATGACAACCAAGTCTTGAAATGTTGTTTTGAAAAAAATTGTTTTTGTGCTTTGAAAATATGTTGATCAATGCAAGGCTCCCCCTATGTTAGAGACTCCCCCTAAATCCATGATTTCTTCTTTGATTTATGGTGATGAGTTTATTTGATAGTTTTTCAACTATGGCCTGCATTTTTCTTTAAACAAAACAACAACAAAATACATGCATATTCTTCTCCCCCTTTGTTATTATCAAAAAGGATGGGGAAAAAGAAAGAATATATATGAAACATAAACATAACACAATGTTGAAATAACATAAACATAACACTTATAAACGATACGATACGTAGTTTTTACGTTTTCAACACGAAACATAAATAAATAATCCTAAACATCACAAATCATAAATAGAACAATGTCTAGAAAGCATAAATAAAAACGAACAATAAAACATAACATAGAAATAAAGAGCACATAATTAATCACTTTCATTCATTTTCTCTTCATCATCACCATCATCTTGTTCATCTTCCTCTTCACTTCCTTCTTCTTCTTGATAATGAGCCAAGATGCGCCGTTGAGTGCGTTGAATTTCGCGCATTTGTCTCCTCATAAGATTATGCTCATAGTTGTTTTCCCGCTTGTTGTTATCAATGGAGGTTTGAATGGAGCAAAGCTTGTTGAACATCATCTCCATTGTATAGCCACCTTCGGGAGGTTGAGGAAATTGTGGCACGGTTGGCTCAAGGTCAACTTTGTAGAAGAATCTACCTTCACGATCCGTAACAATTCCGGTATTCTTAAGAGCGGTTGTGGTGGTGATAGCACACTCTTGTTCATCCATAAGTTGCATGTGGCGCATAATTGAAAGAGCCCAATTTACTTCAATACCAGGTCTTAGAGCAACCAAGACCATTAATTCGAACTCATTGATCCTGGAATGGTTAGAATTCTTTGGAAATAAAACATAAGCAATGATAAGATGGAGCATCCTATCACTTACCGATAGACTTGAACCGAACATATTGAACTTGTTAGCAAGTTGTTGGCGAACCGAATCACGTTGAGTAGGTCGGCACATATCAACAAAAGTATCAATCTTGCTATATGGTAGCCATTCTTCCGGAATGTTACCTTGAAGGAGCACTAAACCTGCAGATGGAATTCCTAACACTTTTCCGAATTCCTCAACATCTAAACATATTTCTTTTCTTGAAACTTCAGACAACAAAGTGAAATCACCAAAATCATCGGTCACTATCTTAAGGTTATGGTAAAATTCTCTAACCAAATCCGGGTAATAATCACCATGGTCAAGCACAAAATTAGCTACCCCTGCATTAACTAGCCTAGCCGGAAAATTGAAGCTGTGATTAGGAAAGTCAGGGAGATTACCATACTTTGCCTGAAGGAGATTCCTACTACGAGTGTTGAATGTGAGTCTCCGACTCTTGACAGTTGGATGGATCTCTTGAGGCTCTTCACTTGTTTCACCAACTTTGTTCTTCCCCTTAGCATTTCTTGTAGCTCTTGGTGCCATGGTTGAGAATTAGGGTTTTGGTTTAGGATATTTGGATATGTAGAATGGAAGATGATTTGAGTGAGATATGTGAAAGAGTGGAGGATTATATAGTGGTTTGAGATAGTGGGTAATTTAATTTTGAGAGTTATGGTGAGATAATGGAGTTTTAATGAGTTTGACAATGGAGGTGGAAGGGTTGGAGAAGATGAAGATGAATGTTGAATGAGAGTGAATGTGAGTAAATGAGAGTAATTGTGTGGTGTTAAGAGATATAGTATGTATTGAAGAAAAATAGAATAAATAAAAGAAAATAACTAAACAATGCTAGCCACACAAATATTCACGTAACAGCCAAAAGATAAGGGAAAATCTGGAAAAAATCTTCGTGGGAACCGGTTCGTCCCTACATGGGAACCGGTTCCTGAGACACACAAAAACTTCGCCTCTGGATTTTACTATGGGGAACCATTTCCTCCCTACATGGGAACCGGTTCCTGGACAGAAAAAGTCCAAAAACTTTTATTTTATGAAATATAAGGCATATATATCATACATAAACATCAAGACATAATATATGAACATTCATAAAGCACCTTTTGACACATAAAATGTTAGAAATGTGTACCTTCGATTTATGATAATGAAGAACATATTTAAACATCACCTTCATCTAAAATTCCAAGCTCTCGTCGAATTTTGTAGAACGATTCTTTTGGAAGAGGCTTGGTGAAGATATCTGCAAGTTGGTTATGAGTATCCACAAATGTTACTTCGACATCTCCTTGAAGGACATGGTCTCGGAGAAAATGATGTTGAATGTCTATGTGTTTGGTTCATGAGTGCATGACCGGATTTTTTGTGATATTAATTGCACTTGTGTTGTCGCATCAAAGAGGAATGCATCCGAGATCAAGTCCGTAGTCATGAAGTTGTTGCTTAAGCCAAAGAATTTGTGCACAACAACTACCTGCTGCTATGTATTCTGCTTCGGCCGTACTAAGAGCAACACATGCTTGCTTTTTACAAGCCCATGATACTAATTCATTTCCAAGAATGTGACACGTACCACTTGTGCTTTTACAATCAGTTTTACAACCTGCATAATCCGCGTCAGAATAACCAATTAAGTTGCAAATACTACCTTTAGGATACCATAGCCCAACGTTGGTTGTTCCTTTGAGATACTTCATGATCCTTTTAACCGCCATAAGATGTGATTCCTTTGGGTTTGCTTGAAAGCGAGCACAAAGACAAACACTAAACATTATGTCAGGATGGCTTGCCGTCAAATACAATAAAGAACCAATCATACCTCGATACTTAGTAATATCAATTGGAGTACCGGATTCATCTTGATCAACATATGTATCGGAGCCCATTGGAGTATTCATTGCTTTACAATTATCCATATAAAACTTTTTCAATAATTCTTTACAATATTTGGACTGATTGATAAAGATTCCATCTTTGAGTTGCTTAATTTGTAGTCCAAGAAAGTAGTTCATCTTTCCCATCATAGACATCTCGAATTCTCCTTGCATCATTAATGAGAATTCCTCACACATTTCTTTGTTAGTCGATCCAAAAATGATATCATCAACATAGACTTGAACCAATAAAGTGTTACTCTTGATTTTCTTAATGAACAAAGTTTTATCAACCTTACCCTTTTCGAAACCTTTTTCACACAAAAAATTGCTAAGTCTATCATACCATGCTCTAGGTGCTTGCTTTAATCCATAAAGAGCCTTTCTCAACTTAAAGACATGTGAAGGATTCTTGAAGTCTTCAAATCCTGGGGTTGTTTGACATAGACTTCTTCATTGATGTAGCCATTCAAGAATGCGCTCTTGACGTCCATTTGATAAAGCTGAAAATTTAATGAACATGCATAAGCAAGTAAAAGACGAATAGCTTCTAACCTTGCAACCGGAGCAAATGTTTCTTCAAAGTCGATTCCTTCTTCTTGATTGTAACCTTGGGCCACCAATCTTGCTTTGTTTCGAACAATTATACCATTCTCATCAAGTTTGTTCTTAAACACCCATCGAGTACCTATGATGTGTTTATTATTCGGTCTAGGAACAAGTTCCCAAACTTGATTTCTCTCGAATTGATTTAATTCTTCTTGAATTGCATTTATCCATTGATCGTCTCCTAAGGCTTCATCAACTTTGGAAGGTTCAATTTGAGAAACAAAAGCCATGTGTAAGCAAGCATCTTTGAGATTTAATCTTGTTGCAACTCCTTGGCTAATATCACCAATAACTTTATCAATAGGATGATCTCTATGAGTTCTCCATTCTTTTGGTAGATCATTGGTGTTTGATTCTTGTTGTACACTTTCTTGTTGAACACTTTCTTGTTGAACTTCCGGTGCCTTCACAATTGTATCATTTGAAAGTTCTTCCGGGGGTAAATCTAAAGGATCATCATCATCACAAACAACTATTTCCTCTTTGGAGGTGTTAGTCTCATCAAAAGATACATGCATGGATTCTTCAATAGTAAAAGTTCTTTTATTATAGATTCTATATGCTTTACTAGAGAGAGAGTAACCAAGAAATATACCTTCGTCGGATTTCTCATCAAACTTACCAAGATTGTCTTTGTCATTGTTGAGAACAAAGCACTTGCATCCAAAAATGTGAAAGTGAGCAATGTTTGGCTTTCTTCCCTTGAAGAGTTCATATGGAGTCTTCTTTAAGATAGGTCTAATGATTACTCGATTTCCAACATAACATGCCGTACTAACCGTATCCGCCCAAAAGTATTTAGGAAGATTTGCATCACTAAGCATTGTTCTTGCAAGTTCCACTAGAAACCTATTTTTCCTTTCAACTACTCCATTTTGTTGTGGAGTTCTTGGTGCTGAAAATTTATGAGAGATACCATGTTCTTCACAAAATTCTTCAAATGATGCATTTTGAAACTCTCCACCATGATCACTTCTTATGGATACAATCTTTAATGACTTTTCATTTTGGATTTGTTTTGCATACTTCTTAAAGGCTTTAAAAGCATCACCTTTCTTTGAGTTTTACCTCATTGGTGACTTCATCGATGATCAAGCATTCTTCCTCAGTGAATTTGATCTTGAAGCCTTTGTCACAAAGTTGGCTAATGCTTAGAAGATTATGCTTTAGTCCTTCAACATAAAGAACATCTTCTATGGATGTGAAAGGTGGTGCACCAACTTTGCCTTTGCCAAGAATTCTTCCCTTATTGTTGTCTCCATAAGTGACAAAACCCTTGGCCTTTAGCCTTAGATCTGAAAATTGGTTTAGGTCTCCCGTCATATGCTTTGAACAACCACTATCTAGATACCATAGGTTTGAAGTGGTCTTCAAGCATGCCTACAAAACAAATTAAGTTTTGTTAGGTACCCAAGTGGCTTTGGGTCCATCATAGTTAGTTCCTTTCTTCACCCATACATAATGTCCACTAGGTACACTAAAGTTTCTTACATAACAAGCATTGGGTGTGTGACCAATAATACCACAATAAAAACAAGTAGGTTCAAAGTTACTTCTATATCTAGGAGGATGAGATTTTTTCTTAACAAAGTTCTTCCTTTTAGGATAATGTTGCATTACTTTAGGCTTTTTCACTTTCTCTTGAATTGGTTTGTTACTAGCCTTGACAAAGATAGTCTTGTTGGAACTTGGTTTATCAAATTTAGAAAAGCCAAGTCCTCTTTTATCATTTGGGTATCTTTGTGTGCTAATAACATTTTCCAATCCAATTTGCCCTTTTTCATATCTTTCTAAAACACGTTTTAATTGGACGGAAGGAAAGTGATTCACAATTCTTGCATGCAACATTATCTTCTTGAACACTAATCATTTTTTCTTTGTCATCTTTATGTTCTTCTTCAATTATCTTTACCTTCTCTTCTAAAGATGATATTATTTTCTTTTGAGATGAGATAGTTTTATAGAGAATTTTGCATTCTTTTAATAATTCATCTATTGCACCTTGTGCACCATTATCAAAAAGAGAATCATCATAACTAACCTCGCCTTCTTCATCGTCTGAGTGGTGAGATGCCATTAGTGCTAGGTTTGCACTTTCGTCACTATCGGAGTCCGATGAGGAACTTACTTCATTATCTTCCCATGCTATGTAGGCCTTTTTATTTTAGAATTCCTTCTTGCCTTTGAATCCATTCTTCTTAAAAAGTTTTGGACATTCCGGCTTTATGTGTCCTTGTTTCCCACATTCATAGCATGTTACTTCTTGTGATGAAGTGGATGCTTCTTTATCCTTATGCTTTGAGAATTTCTTCCTTTTGACATAGTTAGCATTATCAATATTATTTTTATTACCGAAAAATTTGCCTAACCTTTTTACAAGAAGCAAGAAGTTTTCATCTTCATCCGATGCATCTTTCATTTGGCTTTCCTTTGAATCTACCTTTAGTGCAATGCCTTTGGATTTCTCCTCTAAGTTCTCATGTTTTTCCAATCTTCCAAGTTCCGTTTCATATTCTTGAAGCTTTCCAAATAATGTTGCGGAAGTCAATTTTGACAGATTTTTCTTTTCGGATATCGCCGTCACTTTTGGTTGCCACTCCCTTGTCAAAGATCTGAGCACTTTAAGATTAAGTTCTTCGGTAGTAAGGGTCTTACCAAGTGCCTTCAAGTGATTTGTCAAATGTACGAATCGGTTTTGCAAATCGAGAATAGTTTCTCTGGGCTTCATTCTAAACAGTTCATACTCTTGGCTTAAAGTATTCAATCTTGATCTTTTAACTTCAGTGGTACCTTCATGAGTTTCTACAAGAGTATCCCATATTTCCTTTGATGTTGTACATGCCGATACTCGGAAAAATTCATCCATACTAAGAGCACCTTGAAGAAGATTGACCGCCTTTTTGTCAGCAAGAACCCTTTTTCTATCATTATCATCCCATGACGCTTTAGGTTTCTCCGATCCAACACCATTAACGACTGTTATAGGGACATGAGGACCTTGTAGGACAGCCTCCCAAACTTCTTCTCCTTGTGCTTCTAGATGAGCCTTCATTCGGATTTTCCAAAAGTCAAAATATTCACCACAAAACAATGGAGGCTTGTTGTTAGAACCACCATCTTTGAAAACCGGATTTGCGGAAGCCATTCTGGATCTTTAGGAACAAGTTACCTATAACTTGCTCTGATGCCAAATGTAAGTATCAAATATGCCTAAGAGGGGGGGTGAATTAGGTTTTCAAAAATTAATCGATTTTATGAGAATGTCTTTACTAACTTTTTGGTTAAGTGTTTGAAGGCTTTTGATGGTTTTTATCTTTTTCTTGGTAATGGTGATGAAAGCGGTAAAAGCGGAAAGATAAAGAACACAACGATATATACTGGTTCCCCTCACAATCCGAGAGTACTCCAGTCCCCTTTCAAACACGAAAGAGATTTAACTATAGTTAGAATGATTGTACAAGCCTATGCCTACTATCTAACCTATAGGGTGATCAAAGGTTCTTAACACCTTTAAGATCAATCAACACTAATGTGGATGAAGAACAATCCTCTTCAAACACAGCACTTACTTCCAACAATCCTGGATAGTAAGGAAACAATATTCTTTGAATTTTTACAAGAGTTTTTGGATGAAGTTTGTATAGCAATATCAATCTTGGATTGATCTTCTTCTTCAAATAAAAAATTCTCAAAATGAATATAAGTGTTCACAATGTATGCATGAAACTTTGAATGAATTCTCAATGAAAATGTGTATAGAAAGTTTCACTTGAAAATAAGGATTTGATGAACACTTGGAAATATTGAAAGATGAAGATTATGAAATTTATGAATTGTTAATGAAGAAGGTGTTTAATGATTATGAAAGATGTAGTATATATAATGTGTTAAACACCTCTTTGAAAGGTTATTTTTCCATGAAACAATGCAATGATCAAGTGGTAAGAAAACAATTTCGTTTGAATGAAATCATGCAATGGAAAAACACACTGGTTCAGTAGGAACCGGTTCCTACCTGGGACAACCCGGTTCCTACTGAACGTTACAACAGAAAAATTTGAATTTTGAACTGAGGAACCGGTTCCCACCTAGGGACAACCCGGTTCCTAGTACTAAAACACAAAACTGAAGAAAAAGAGAATGCTGGGAACCGGTTCCCCCATAGGGACAACCCGGTTCCTAAAACCTTATTTTGAGATTTTACATATGAAAAAAGGTTTTAAAGGAAATATTAAAGTATGAACTTGTAGTATGTTTATGATATGCATGGAAATATATTTGTGAACAATTATATGTCAAAGTGAGTATTGTTTATACCTTTGATGCTTTAGCTCGATTCTTGAATCTTCATAATTTCTTCAAGACTTTGAAATGATGTGTTTTTGCTTAAGACTTGAAATACTTTTTGCACATGCTTTATGAAAGCTTGATGTCCACATTGTCTTCATCAAAACCAAATATGCTCGAGAAGCTTGCAATTACATCTTTATGGTCATCTCGTTTACGGATAATGTTTGATCAGTAATAAAGTGCTCGACTCTACATCTAGGGTCCATAGTGGTTTCAGGTTGAAGGGTGGTATACACCACTTATCACCATGAGAATAACTTATGATATTTTGCATAACATTCTATGTAGTATTCTCTTAGTAGTCAATCCAGTATAGATACTAATCCTAATACTCATACCTTTGTCAAGACTTGATAACTCTTTACCCATGATACATGAGATGTGATTAACAGTCTATTTTCATAATAGTCTCAATGTTTTAACGTTATCACACTTCACATTAAAGCTCGACTACGGATAATTGAAGAATAATGTCCTTATATTTAATGAGGTCTCGTGATTAAGTCACACTAAACATTTCATTAAGGCTATGTTTGGGAGTTTGGAGGGGAGGGAAGGGGAAGGCTTCCGAAATCGAATTTTTAAAAAAGTATAGAAAAATATTTGACATTTTTTAAAAAAATGATTTTGTTTAGAATGATAAAAGAGTCATTATCATTACAAAAATTTAAATTTTCAAAATAGTATAACAACCTAAAAGATATTTGGAAAATTTATGTAAGCCCTCCAAAACCCTCCTTCAATACAATTTTTGAGTTCTCCCATTTTATGGAGTTTTTTGGTGTTATGAATAAAATCAAATCCTCCAAAACCCTCCTACCCAAAATATTTTTATTCTTTTCACCCAATTCTTCCTATTTTCCAAAGCCCTCCCCTCCCTTCCCCTCCAAACTCCCAAACATAGCCTAAACGGACTAGCTATTCTAGGGACTTTATTATTTTAGAAAAACGAACATAATAAAGAAATGTATTTTATTATTAATAAATAATTCGATACAAGTACCAAAAGTATTGGCCTTTAGGGCTTACACCAACATCTTAACCTAAGGTTACCATTGTCAAGAATGTGTATGAAGAACTAATTCCTCTTTTGCTAAGAAGGAAATGTATGTATGTTGTGCCTTTCTCCTCTCAGGGAGTAGTGTGCTGGCGAGCTACTTGGAAGCCGAACTTTTGGTGGAGAATGACTACCACTTTTCCTTCTAAATTCGGGTGGAGGAGTCTGATGTCTTTTATTTCAGTTACGACCTAGCGATTTAGGGATTGCTACATAAAATGGTATGACTCCTTGGTTGCTGCTCAAAACTGCCTCACACATGGTACTGGTTCTCGGAGGAGTGGATTGCAAGTTCTCTTCAATACTGAGTATCATGTCCGCCAAGGCTTAAGAGTTTTGATGTTGTACTAAATTATAGACATTGCCCAACCGATCAAGAACTCATTGCATGCCTTGGTTAGCTTGTAATTGTCAAATATTTGGGAGCATCTCTTGATCAAGTATTAACGGTTGCGATAGAGGTTTCTTCAAAGGTTGGCCTTTGCAAAATTATTATAGAGGTTGGAAAAACGAAAGGTCTTAAAGTTCTCTTGTTTTCTCACGGAGGAGCAAAATCTTCCTGTGTAGGAGCTGATAGTGAGGTCACTAGAACTGTCGGAGAAGGAGGTGGAGTTTTCTTTGTTTCAGCGGTTAGAGATCCGGTGAGACATTGAGTGGCGAATATATTAATCTTCGATGTCACCATAGCTTTGTGAGTTCGATATCCGATCCATTCGAAAAAGATAGTACTTCATGAGAAGAAGATGGATAAATAAGTGAAAAATAGTTTGAGAGAAAATAGATTAAATACCTAAAATGGCGCGAAATAATCTTTATATAATATAGATGGTTAAAACCGTTAGCGTGAGAGATGAGATGGAGATTGTGATCATTTTGTTCACGCAAGGATGAAGGTCCACATCACATGTTTTATGCATTCTTCATTGACATTCATTATTGAGCCGTTTTTGTAGGCCTTGAGGGAGTTTGAGAACATTCACCTTCCTTAATATGATGTCATGCTTTTTTTTTATAAATATATTTTAATATTTTAAAAGTTATTTGAATTTTGCGTTGAGATGTGGGTTGGATTTACCAATTAATTGTCTTTGAGAAAAACGCATGGCGGTTGTAAGGTGGCCTCATCTTGTGTATTTGTGTAAAATTTTTTTGCTGAAGTACATACGATTGTACATTGAAGTTGTTGCGTATACTATCCAACATTATCTCTCTAAATTTTAAAATTATTTTATCTACAAATATTGCTATCCGACATAATTCAGCAAATTACAAAAACCTGTATATTTCCTCGCATCTTATCCCCAAAAAGCTGTTTTCGATCTCCATAACTTTCATTAATGTAATAGATAATGTTAAATCAATGTGGTTTTTGACATGTCTATTTCTCTCACAAGTCCCTAACTCATTAACCATTGTACATATCTTCCTCCATCGTACTTTAATTGGCTCAACTATTAGTTTGATATGAGTTAGAAGTTGTTGCAACCTTAAATATGGTCTTTCTCAAAGTTAATTACATGTTTGCTACGTACAGATTCTTGTTAGAAGATTTGGGTCATATAGGATCTAAACTATTGTTAAAAAGAATACAAATTATTGAATTTTATTGAGCCTACGAATTAATCTAGTTTACACAAACCATCATTGATTAAAACCTCACATCTTAACCAAAGACAATTAATGAATCAAATTATTTTATAATAATTATGCAAATGCTAATGAGTATTTCTGAGACACTCTTTAAGTGTTTAAAGATAATAATTCTTGATAGGTTGTGTGATGGAGCTTAAGACTGCATGTTTTAAATAAAGACAATAATGATAATCTTTGTTAGGTTGTGTGATGGAGCTTGTTAGTAGTGTCTTGGGAACAAAACTATGGGGATTAAATTTATGTATATCATAGAGTAAGTCTTGTCAGAGACGTGCGTTGATTAAAACTTAGGTTATTGAATGTTTAAAGTTATTAGTGGGCGATTATACTTTATGTTGAGTATCCTGTAAGTAGAGGTGAGATCATTAGTTCTAGTTCTGGTTGTTACTTATATGGTAGTCAACCCGGATAGAAGTTATTAAACCTCGTTTTTTATGAACATGGATGTTGAGGTTTGATCAACATGATTATGCATTTACTTGAAAGAGACCATGTACGCTTGTAGATATCAGTGTGTTTGAACTCGAATTATTTTCTAGGCATGAAGTGAAGCAGACATATGAGGGTTCCCAGAAGAAATATGCAGCATATATTCTGATGAAATTTAAGATAGAATCATGTAAACCGATGTTGACTCCAATGAAAAAAAAGATTGAAATTAGAAAAAGAAAGTAGCAGTTATCTTGTCAATTCAACAAATTTCAGAAAGCTGGTGGGAAGCCTCAGATACTTGACAACAACAAGACCTAATATAGTTTACACAGTTGGACTTATAAGTATATTCAAGGACTCGCCAAGACAATCACATTGGCAAGCTACAAAGAGATCTTTGAGGTATTTCAAAGGAACAATTGATGAAGGAATTTTTTTTATTCAAGTTCTACTAACCCAAAGTTCATTGGATACACAGACAATGATTAGGCAAGTGAAACCGAAACTCGAAAAAGCACTTCGAGTTATGTTTTTCATCTCGGTACAAGCATGTTTTCTTGGTCCTCTAAGAAACAACTAGTAATTTCTTTGTCAACACTAGAGGCAGAGTACATAGCAGCAATAAATTGTGCTACTCAAACAGTTTGGTTGCGAAGAATATTAAGTGAATTGCAATATCAACAAGATGGTTCGACGAATGTATTCTGCGACAACAAATCAACAATTGTTTTGACAAAAAATCCAGTCTTTCATGGGCGTAGCAAACACATTAACATCAAACGTCATTATATTCGAGACCTAATCAAAGGCAGAGAAATTGTAGTGGAGTATTGCACTTCGAAAGATCAAATTACCGATATTTTTACAAAACCACTCAAAACTAACTTATTCTAAAAGATAAAGAAGATGTTGAGAATGATAAAATCAAATTTAAGAGAAGATGTTAGATGAAATAAAATTTACATTTGAATTTAGTCAATAAGAAAAACCATGTAGTTACATAAGTTAGTTTCAAAAGAAGTCTTGAATATTGGATAGACTTTGTTTATCAAAGCTAAAAATATGCAACTACTCATTAATATAAATAATTATTATCAATTGTAATAACATACTCATAAAAAAAAAATTATAAAGAAAAAGCTCCAAAGAGCTTGCGAATTACAGAAAGTACTAATTATTATTTTAACTTAATCAATTAAAAATCTTAAAAACTCATTTGATATACTACTAAAATATGAATATTTAAAATTAATATAATAATAAAACTAATAAATATAATATTATTATTTAAGCTAAGATACAATTTTGAGCTTATAGTTTAGAAGCTTGTGACAGTTTAGACCTTTTCGATAACGATCTTTTCATTTCGAGTTTATAGTTTATTTTACTAATTTATAGCTTATTTTCCAGACACTATTTCAAATAGCGTTTTATCCTATAGTTTATTATGTTTTCTTTCTTTTTTATCCTTATTATTTTAGTAAAAACTTACTTTTATCCTTTATAATTTATTTTAATTTAAAATAAAATAAGGTTTTTTCTTTGGCCACCTCCCTATGGGGGTCACCCCCAGCGAAAATCCCAAAATACCCCTGCTTCGGAAATGAACTTCCGAAGCGCTTTTTTATTTTAAAAATTTTTCTTAATTCGGAAGTGCATCTCCGAAAACACCCCATGGGGGGTGTCTTCGGAGATGAACTTCCGAAAACACCTCATGGGGGGTGTCTTCGGAAATGAACTTCCGAATTATGCAGAAACTGTGTTTTTTTTTTATGTTTTTTCATAACAGTCTCGCATTTTAATTAAACGCAAACGCCAAATAAAATAAGCAATAGATAAACTGAAAATACTAATATGATAAATAAACAAAAAAAATACTAATCCGATGAAAATAATATATACAAACCGAAAAAAATAAAAATAGTGTGCTAAAGATACAATCCGATAACAAAAAATATATAAACCCGACCACTACTGGGTGTGCCTAAACCTCTCGCCCTGAGACCTCCTCTGCCGCGTGTATGTCGCCGCACGGTCCGCATCAAGGACGATCATCTCCATCACCGCGACTGCCTCTGGACCGCCCTCGCACATGGTCGTTAAACCACTGAGCTGCTGGTTTAAACAGACCGAAAATCTTCCTGGAGTGGTTCACCATTTTCAATGGCTCTCTCTCCTGTTACAAAAAAAACAAATAAGCGAGAAATAAACGGTAAAATTATAAAAAATGGTGACAAATAAAGGGCTAAGTTAAAAAAAAAATACCTCTCCCTCCCAGATCCGCCGAGCGACGTGATCCTGGTAGTGAATCAGCAGGGAAGTGTCAAAAGGCCCTCCCGGATAGCTATCCACCTCCTGCTCCTCCTCCTCCCCGACTGGAGGGTTAACATCCGGTATGACCTCCTCCTCCTCATCCTCCTCCTCTCGCTGGCGGGAAGAAGATACCCGAGCCAGCCTACTCCTAGAGCCTGAAGCAGATGAACTCTCCACCAAGTCCTGTGGAACGTGCACACGGCGTCCCCGGCCCCGCCCGCGTGTCGACGCCAGCTGCGCCGCCGCCCGCTCGCGTCTAGCCGACGCAGTCTGGGACTCCCTGCCCTGTCTGATGCGTGCTGGCTGGTTGCCTGACATGTTCCTGTAAACAATCGAAATCGATTAATATGCGAGACAAATGAAAAAACAAAAAAAAATGCACTTCTGATACAGTTCGGAAGTTCATTTCCGAAACTGGGATGGAGGTGTTTTCGGAAATGAACTTCCGAAACACCGCTGCGCAGAGCTTTTCTGCAACCTACAATGGCAGACCCCAAAATCAAACTTTAAACCTATGTCTACACATTCTAAACATCCTAAATACCAGTACCAACCTAACCTAATACATATTTTCCTATTTGTAAACACCCTAATATTAATTTTAAGCATAGATCTAAAACTCATAATGCTTACCGATTGAAGAGGTTGGAGTGCTTTTTAATGTAGTATAGGAAGCTTGTTGGAGCCTTTGATGTTGCCTTGGAAGTCTTTTAACAAAATTTCGCCTTTGGTGTTGTTTGATGTTGGATTAGGGTAAATGAATGGGGGAGGGGGAGTGTTCTGCTTAATCTGCAGAACGTGTCTTATTTCAGATGTTCATTTCCGAAATTGTGGTTTCGGAAATGAACTTCCGAAATAAGACAATTTTTTTAAAAAAAAAAAAGGCACTTTCGGAGATAAACTTCCGAAAACACCTTTTTCATGCAGTTCGGAAGTTCATTTCCGAAGTCAGGGGTAGTTTGGGTTTTTCACCAGAGGTGAACTAGAAGGTTGGAAGGTTGGCAAAGAAATTTTCTAAAATAATTATGTATTAAATATCTTTTATGTCATTTTACATTTATAAGTCACTTAAACGGCTAATTTTACACTTTAATTAATTTATTAGCTATCAGTATCAACCATCGACCATAAACTATAAATTTAATTGAAATATACGAATATTTTATAAATATTTTACACAGTCCGTTAATATAACCGTTATATTAAAGATAAAATGTTTAACTTCTACTTGAATTACCTATATAGTGGCAGTGACACACATGAATCTTTATAATGCATTGAAGTGTAAAATATTTTATAGTAACAATGCATAATAAATCATTAAATCACATAAAAACAAACACACATAACACAAAAAAAAAAAAAAACCCAACATCTATATGTTGATGGTTGGGAGGGGTAGCATAACTGCTAAAAGGAATTTTGCCCGCTAAATTTAAGAAAACGGAGAATGAGATAACATATATCATTTTTTAAGGATACAAAACTCTACTAAGATTAAAACTTAATTTCATAGATATATAATACTAGGCAATGACACCTTGCCATTCATAGAGATTAGAATCACAAACTAAGTAACATTTGAAATAACTCAATTTAACATTAAAATATAATAAATAAACTACTTATAGATAATGATAAAATATAATACTTGAGTCACTTTCTCATTTAAATATACCTTGTTCATCTCTAAGAAACAATAATCTATTTATGATATATTTATGTCAAATTATAACAAACAATTCAAATTCTCTACCGATCTTATCTACTATGAACAAAATGTTAGCATCCAATTATAACACACAACCAAAGAAGGAAAGAATGAATCTCTACACATGGATACCATATGTCATATTCTTGATTATTTCCGTGTATTACAAGTTACAACATGTTGTAATAAAGTAATTGTGGGAGAAAGTGGATTGAAGATACATGAAAAACTTTTGAAGAAGAACAAATTTAAGTTATCACTAGATGATCAAAGCAAAATTCAAAATGTGGAAACTAGAAGTTTCTCCTTTTACACCTATCAACCTTTACATATATTTAACATCACATACATTAATGAATAAATCTAGTAAAACATACCTTATTCCCACAAGTTACAAAGAATATTACAATGGCCAAACTAGCCTATCTTGAGTATCCATTGGCCACAACAGGGATCCTCACTTTGTGTCCTCTGCTTCCCTTCATTAAAACCTCTCCAAAACTATATCTTCCTGTCACCGATCGAACAGTAAGTGTCACGGTAAACTTACGTGAAGCCCCGGCTTTGATTGTCATTGCAGGAGGGTTTACTTCGATGGCGACTGCTGGTTGCATTCTAGCAGACATCACATAGGTTTCTTGCTTAGCAACGTTTGTGACTGTGCGAGTAATAATTTGAGTTCTCACGAGATGTGAAACTGTAATTGATGGAGTATTTAAATTATATGGGTGGCCCATGGTTTTGTTGCATGGTGAGTTTGTGTACTTCTTTATCTCATGAACATCAATTCCAGGTGTTGTGCACAAGAACCCTAAATAATCCAAGTATCCTGCAAAATGGTTAACAAAACTAAGTAAGAAATTTAGAATATTTTGGTCTTTGTTGAGTATGGCTCATATACATAGTGAGTTTTTTTGTAAACTGAGTCGTAGTATTATATATATTGTTTGTAACATTAAACATTGTAAGTTGTAACACTAATTTGTCAGAGTTGAAATGGAATTATAGCCGCTCTATAGTCACAGGATAGACACCATTGGCCGAACTGCGTTAACAAAGATCGATCGTGTTCATAGTCTTTTACTTTCGTTTCTTTAATCTTCTATACTGGCTGTTGTTCTAACAGTTTTTCTTCCTTTGCACAAACAAAAAGTTATTTCTCGAAAACATCCTTTTAGATAATTATGCAGTAAAGCTGAAGACAGACAAGTTCTAGCCAAACTCAAACATATTTAGTAACTAATTTAAATGAAGATACCTCTGAAAGCCTCAGGATAAATATGTTTACTGTAAAAGAATAAGATCCCTTGAAAGTAGCTATTTAAATCAAGACTTAAAGTTGAAAAATGGCAAGACTAAATACTATAGAGAAACCAATAAAAGAGATAAAGAAGACACATGATTTGATCACAAAGTTCTGGTGATTGTGCCTACGTCTTTGATAGAGAGCAAAAGCTGTGATTTCAGTTAATAGCTGATTAGAGTTACATATTACAATTTGAGTTTAAATACTCCGCTTTGCCTCATTGAGCGTTCAGCTCCATTTGCTCCGCTTGATCGACTGGCTACTTATCAGTAAATATGAGCTGTACACCACACTTAAATACGTTGTTGGTCTTCGTAATATTTTCATATTTATGTTTCAATCACTATAATACTTATTTTTTTTGTTGGAAACGGTTTTTGTAATATATTCATTTTGATTTTTCTAGTCAACACTATGTCTAACATACATTGTAGAAGAATAGGTAATAAACCACACACTGTGTTCCGAGTAACTATGACTAAGACAAGAAAAATAGTTAAATTAGAGGGAGAAAACAAATGAACCTGCATCAAAGATGAGTCCAGGGTCCAAGGCTTCTCTTGGATTCACATGTCCATTCCCATAATCAAAAGGAGAGGCTCTGACCAGCTTCACAGCTTCTGTTTCAGAATATTGCTGAGCTAGAATTGGGTTTCCTGCTCTGTCCAGAGTTGTTGATGTTGTAAGCAAGGCTGATTTAATGGCGGCAGGGCTCCAACGTGGATGTTTCTGCTTTATAAGAGCAGCGATTCCAGCAATGTGGGGTGCAGCCATGCTAGTTCCAGATATCATGGCAAATCCCTCTCCTGCTCAAGCAAAAACGATTGGTTCTTGATTTCGTTATTGATGAATCCTTATAAACATAGTCAATAAATTCTGTATATAGTAGCGTAATGATATAAAACTTCTTTTACTTAGGTCCAAATGTTGGTAAAAGGACGAATTTTCCAAACTAACCGATTAAGAGACAACTTAATCAAACCATTACTTACCATCATAATTTGCCTCATCAGTTCCGTTTAGAGACCAAGCACCCCAAATCAATGAACCCGGAGCTAATATATCTGGTTTGAGAAGATCTGCTTCTTGGAAGCTGAAATCCTTTATATTTGGCCCTCTAGCAGAGAATAAAGCCACCTGTGGTGCGGATTTATGCATAATAGGCCTCAAACCATCCTCAATTTTACCTGTGCCTTTGAAACTCTTCACTCTTCCAGTCCAGTCTCTTGACGTTGAGATATTATAATAATCTATCAATTCCTGAAAAAAAAAAAATAGGATTTGAATATTATAATAATCTATCACGTGATCATAAATATGTACAAATGAAAACATATGAAGAGAAGATTTAAACAGTAGCTGCGCCTTAAGGATGCAGACGGATCGGTAGTTAATTAGTTATCCAAAATGGGTCAAATACCTTTGAAATGCTGACATCTGTGATTAGAATTCCAGGAAGACCAACAGGGACTGGATCAAATCTTGTTCCAGGAGAAGCATTTTCTACACAGAGAACAAATCCAACTGCTCCGAGAGCCTTTGCTGTTTCCGACACTTTCTTAATTGATGCAGTACCAACAACAAAGTTGTAAGAATAGCCACAGAGAAGAATTTTCCCTTTTATCAAGTTTTTGTTTAAGACTTCTGGTCTCTGGCAATCTGTTGGGCTGTACTTCATAACTGAAGAATCTAGCAGCACATCATTTGCAGCAACCAATGTGAATGTTTGGTTTAAATGTGTAGAAGCTGCACAAAACCACTAACAACAAAAATTAGCATACAAGGGAAACGAGAAGACAACAAATGAATTGTTGACAACCATGAACATGTCATGGTGCAAAAGCATGAAATTTACAGAACACCTAAGCCATGTTAATTCAAAGAAACACAGTATGAAGTTGGAAACTCACGTGACAACCCAAGTCCTGCTAAGATTTTTCCATTTCCAAGACACAAATGGTTTTTATATCTACGATCATCAATTGCAGCTGCTACAGATACTATCCACGGACTATATGAAACCAATGACTTAGGAAAAGGGCCACCGTTCCCCGCAGCCTGTGCAACAAACACTCCAGCTTTCACAGCCCCTAGAAGTGTAGCATCAAAAGGATTCAAAAACGTGGTTTTGGTGGCTGCTGGCGGGCCATTTGGTCCAACTGAAAGGCTGAGTATATCCACTCCATCATGTACAGCCTGTTGACTCTCAAATTTGAAAAATTACACATCTTGCAATATACAAGGACAGTAGAAAAAGTGAAACTATACTGATGGTTCAATTTTATGATCATGTTGATTTGAGCTAAGTTTTTTTAAGCAATTCAGTACATGACCTAGATATCAATGAAGGAGTAAAACATTAGAGTTTTACATTCAGAGTCAATGAGCCAACAAGAGTACATGACATGTTTGGCCTAAATATGTTGTTGGGTGATAAAACATTTCGGATGAAACACTGACATATATGATATATACCTGATCAATTGCAGCAACTACATCTGCAACAAATCCTCCAAACAGTCTATAGAGTGCTTTGTACACAGCAATCCTGAAATAAAATGCATCAAGTGTTTATAGCAACATAATAAACCGCATAAAAAGTTTCCAATCAAACAATGAACGATTAGAGTAGTATTCCTCACCTGGCACGGGGAGCCATTCCACTTGCTTTCCCAAATTCATGTCCATGCAACCTCACAGGAATTCCATTTCTTCCAGCTGCAATAGAGGCTGTATGACTGCCGGATGAAGATGAAATAAGAACCATGGAAATATTATAAGAACTGCTCTTTTATGTCAAGCATTGGACTCACAATATAGAGAGCATCCCGAGGATTTGAAGTGAAGAGGTTAATAAAGTGGGAAAAGGGTCTAACCTTCCATGGCCATCTCCATCCAGAGGAGACGCAAAATCAATTGAAGGATTAAACGTTCCAGAAGCTATTGCAGCTTGAGCAAAATGTTGAGCTCCAATAATCTTTCCATTACAGAAACTTCTTTTAGTCTTAGGATCAACTTCACATTTTCCTCTATATTTTGGAAGTGGTTCGTATGGTTCAGTATTATGCGTAGAAAAACTCGGGTGGTGAGGATATATCCCAGAGTCCACCAATCCAATCACAATGTCCTCTCCAGCCCTATCACAGCCTCCTCCCGTTGGCCAAACACTGGTTGGAAGTCCTAAAAATTGTGGAGTATGTGTTGTAAGTCTCCTCACTTTCCAGTCCCTCTCAACAGATTTCACACCAGGAGCATGTCTAAGAGTTTCTACCTACTAATGTAAGATTATATAAGGTAACGAAATCAGAGTGCAGAAATGGATTTCAAAAACTCGATCTCATTAGTCTCAACAACATTATAGTAAAGAAAGACGATACAACACAAAACATCACCTGTTCTGGGGAAAGATGAACCGCAAATCCATTTATCAGATGTCTATAGCTATAGAGTTTTGTGTATGTTCCATGGTCGAACAGTAGCCCCAGAAGCATATCATGTTTATTCTCAAGGTGTTGAGCATATGAAGTCACCAATTCACTGAAGTAAAGTTTAGAAAAACATGAAAATTTTTACAACACCACAAATCAATATCCACTTCTCAATTCAGCATACATATACTATAATTCTAGAGTATCTAAAAGCACTTGTATTTAAAAGCATAACTTTCTGATCAATGACTAACACCAATTCATTGTGAATAGTAATTCTTTAATTCTAGAGTGTCTAAATTCACCACTCATTCAGAATGTAAACCCATTAACAAACAAAACCACGTGATTCCTGTAATTTTCATTACTAGATATCGAAAAGTATCTGCAAAAATCATACCTTGAGGTATCAATCTTCTCATCAGATTCCACAGCAGTGGCTTCAAACCCATCAACACCACCAGTATAACTTATGATAGGCTCGCCTTCAACCGTTACTATATAAACCTCTGCCTCACCATATAACACAATGCCAAATAGAATCATAAATACACACCAAAATTCCACCAACAACCTCATTTCTCATCAACCAATCACCAACCTCAACACTGTTTAAGACCTGTTTCATCATTTCCACACAACAACACAAATCAATACTCCACAAAAAGATATTATAACAAAAATTATAAATTAATCAAAAACAAAAAATGCTTTCTTATTCTAAAAATTACAAAGAATCTTTTTCATTCCATTTCAGTATTAAGATAAAACTACAGAGTTAGAGTAACAACAACAACCAAGCCTTATCTCAGCACGTAGGGTCGGCTACGTGAATCAACTTTCGTCATAATGTTATATCCAGGATCATTCTTCTATCCAACACATTAGAGCATGATCATGAAAAGAATAGGCTTAAATACACTTTTCGTCCCTGTAAGTTAGCGTGTTTTTGATTTTCGTCCCTGTAAGTTATTTTTTTGAGTTTTAGTCCCTATATCTTACTTTTTGCTCGAGGTTTAGTCCCTAAAGCCAAAATCCGCAGGAAAATCTGCAGGTTACCTGCGGATTTTCTTGTGAAATTTCCTACGGATTTGGATTTTAGGGACTAAAACGAACGCGAAATTGAAATATAAGGACTAAACCCCAAAAAAATACCTTACCGGGACGAAAATCAAAAACACGCTAACTTACAGGGACGAAAAGTGTATTTAAGCCAAAAGAATATTATGAGATTCATAATTTCATATTATCATGAATAATTTCATAATTTTATTTTACATAATTAGAGTCAAATAAAATAAAGACGAATTAGTGATGAACATCAAGCATTGAAATAATAATTATATTTATAAAAAAACTGAGCAAGTATCATTCATAATTTCACAACGAAATTAAGAGAAAGTGCAGATGCAATTAAAGTAAATGAAAATAATGTTCATAGCATAATTAATAAACTATGATATAATATTATAATAATTTTGACTTCCGATTCTAAAAGAGAAAAAAGTCTTCATAATCTGGTCAAAGATTAGTTATCAAAGTTCAAATTATAGATTGATTAGACCTTAACTAAAAAAACTCTGATGATTATGACGGTAAAACTACTTCGTTAACAAGGTCAATTCATGTTTAGGAGAAACTGAAATGAAGCAATGGAAGTTAGTTAATAATTAAGAGAGCGTGTATGTTACTTACCGGTGAGGATTCGATCGGAGTCACATGTAGAGAAGAAAAGCGCGTGGAGATGAAACTGAAAAACGAGTGCGAGTCAAAAACTGATGGTGAAGTTTGAAGATAAATGGAGAAGAAGAAGGAGAAGGAGAATAAAGGAGATGAGAAAAAGTGGAAGCAAAGAATCGTCGAGTGGAAGAAAAGGAGAAGAAGGATTTATTATTAATTATTATAATTATGAAAGAGAAAGAGAAAGGTAGCTATGATATGTATGATACGATTGCTAGCTAAGAAAGGTTGATTAAGGCGTACGACATTGAAATGGGATGGGTGTGCAGTGTAATGAGTTTTGAGTAGAGAGATCTAACGGTTAGCTTTAGTTGTTGCCATTGATGGATAGTAAAGGAGAGGGAGGGAAAGGAAGGAGGAGTGAGTGAGAGGTTGTTGTGAGATGGAGGAGGGATTCTTTTATTTTATATTTGGAATCTATAATAGAAGTAATGTTTTTTTTTAATATTTATATTAAACTAAATAAATACTAGATCGATCTTGTATTTGTATTGTATCACACATGTGAATCATGATCCATGTATAAGGAATATTGTTATATATGTACTAGTTCTTTGAACCTTTTACTCTTTTTAATGAGAATAGAGATTCCATTTTGTTGAAACTAGTTTTGATGTAGAATGGACACATGTGAAATTCGATGTATCAAGATGTGTGCTGTAATATTTGGTCTCTTACAACAGACAAATGTATGCAATTATGGTTTTGAGTTATTCTATCCAACATTCACTATGCAAATAAGATCTCACGTTCATGATGAAGGGTTGATTTGAATGTACTGGTGCAACATGTTAAACTCGATGCTTCAACATATGTGCAGTGCAACATCTGGCCTTGACAACAGGTCGGATGGATGTTGTTGGGTGCAGAATTTTGATTAGAATTTGATCATATTTGTTGCAGTTATTTTAGCAATGGTTTGTTTGATTTGTTTGACAGTTAGAGATGTTCAAATCAGGTTGAATTGAGATTTGAATTTGAATTAGAAAGAAATCATATATTATTATTGGAAATATTTAAGGAGAAGATCATATCCAACAGATTTCTAGAATTTTCTAGAGGCAACCTAATCAGATATGTAAGAGAGAAAAGCCCATAAGACATTGCTATATAAGGAGACTCAGTCTCACTCTTAAGACATGGATTTTGTGCGTAAAGATTATGTTCTTTTTTGTTAGGGTTTGAGTCTTTGTAACTTGTATTCCACATTATGCCATAATAAGGGTTAGGGTAGAATTTTTATGCACAACACTCTATGTTTCAGTAACTTGGTGTAATACGGTGGGAGAACTGACTTTTCAAAATGTTGCAGATAGCAAGAGTCGCCACCGACTTTTATTTTATCCAATAAGAAAGGCTAAAAGAACAGGAAAAGAACTTTTAAAAAGATTTTGAGTTCGGGGGATAGGTTATACAAAGGGAAGGTGTAAGCACCATTTGTATCCATGGTTATCCATGGGCTCTTAATTACTTAGCCCACTTTTGTTTTCAAAATATTTGAAGTATAGTGTGTGAATAGGAAAAGACTTTGTTTAAGGATTTTAGCTTGTAAATAAGCGTAGCCTCGTTTTGAAAATATTTGAAAATAAGTGGGGAAAAGAGATTGGAATTTTGAATTTGAATTTGAATAGAGCAAGCAATCAGGAGCACCTACCCTAAGTTAGAAAAATTGTTCTTTTAGCTTTTTAGTTTGAAAGGGCTATCCATACCATAGGAAGGTAGGAAGTCCTTTCATTGGATGTAAAGGGTCATCGAGGAAGTATCGTTCGCCATATAACTGTCCCTACCATATAGAGGGTAGGTAGTCTTTAGGGAAGGATAGAATAGTCATTTAGGCAACAGGCGAGGATACCTTAGCAATGGGACAATCATCTTTATTTCCGAGGCAGCATCGTGGGACAAAATCTTATGATGATTTCAATGAATTAAGGCAGCATTTGCTTTAGGTATCCTCGGAATCGAGGGACTTGACTATTTTAGAATCGTAATTAAAAGGCAACAGGCAACAAGAAGGGTTACCCTAAAGGTGTGTGTGTGGCACAATCAGGTGGTTAAGTTCAGATATTTTATCTTGTAATTAGAGTGATACTAGGTTAATTTTAACAAGGTTTGCACTCCCTAGGATTACTAACCACGCAGTATAAAGGCATAACTAAAGAGTCCTACGCTATTACAATAAACACCTGCGGGCAGAAAATAAAAGGCGGAAAATAAATACTAATTACTATTACAAAAAAAACCTTTTGCAAACCTATATATTATTTCTAGAATTTAAATGGCAGAATTTAAATAAATTAAAATAAAAGGCAAAAAATTTAAATGAATAATTAAAAACATGCGACATACACAGAGTATGGGATGAGGAGAGAAATCATGAATAAAATATATTTTAAGAAAAAACAGGGTTAAAAACCTTAAGGCTAAAAAACCTAACCTACAGTTAATGGACAACACCTACCAGTAATTACTGAGCCTAACTGCACTAAAGTAAAATGGCAAGGGAGAGTCAATTGATTAAATAAACCTAATTAGCCTAAAATTAAATTATTAATCTGAAAATCCTAATTTGATTAAATTAGCCTAAGTCTAAAAAATTAATTATTGGCTAAACCTAAAACTAAGTTAATTGATCTAATTTAAAATTTAAATTAAAATTATTATAAAAACCTAAATTAAAATTATTAAATAAAATTATCACTAATTATTATTAAACCTAATTTAACTAATTACCATAAAAAATTATTAACTTATTA
Source organism: Vicia villosa (assembly GCF_029867415.1). Lineage (NCBI taxonomy): Eukaryota > Viridiplantae > Streptophyta > Magnoliopsida > Fabales > Fabaceae > Vicia > Vicia villosa. Next base: position 1,027,412 of record NW_026705121.1, read on the forward strand.
AAATTATTTCTAAAAAAAACTAATTTAAATAATTAGGTAAAAAGAAAAAAGAAAAGAAGTTTATATAAATAAAAATAAAAAAATTTGAGAAACCTGGCGCCTGATCCTATGTGGTTGAGGCTGGGAGGTCCATGGTGGTCTGGCACTATAGTGATCCTTGGATCTGGAGATCTGGTAATCCAATGGTGGGGTCTTGAGGATGTAGGATGGACACCAACGGGCTGTACACACTAGATCTGCGTTCAAATAGAATGAAAAATAAAATTGTAAAACCTGGGAATCGAACCCAGGTCATGGTAGTCACACCCTTTGAAGAATTACCTGCGGATTTTCTCACGGTTCTAGCTGCGACTTTTCCTGCGATTTTCCATAGCCATTCCTGTGAAGATTCAAACTCAGAAAAATACACGTTAGACAAAATCACATGGCACCCAAACCCCCTAATTAGGGTGTTCTGAATTCATTGGTGGTGTTCTTTTGGCTTGAAACGGCCAGCACGCGTTGATATGAAGAAGAAGCTCTCCATGGCTTCAAACATGGCAACCAAGGATCCTTGCGTTCATGGCCTCATGTACTGGTCCAGATACGTTCTAAACGGCTAAAGAATCACATCAGTATGTTCAGACCATATTAAAACATCACAGCATAGTTAATACGAAAACTCACAAATGTTCATGAAGTTGTTGATTATGATGCATGCCTTACATGTATGGTCAACCTTTAAAAATCACCTGGACTTACCTTAGGAGGTTTCAGAAGTGGGATGGAAAGCTTGTTCACCTCTAACTCATCCTGAAACCGTGAATATAAGTTTGCCCTAATTTGTTGCTTTTTTGCAGTATGAATAAGGGTTGTGGAGGCTCCAATTTTCGTGGTCCCTCATGCTGAAGAGAGTGAGAATATATAGAGGAGCTATTAGGGTTTGATAGCTTGGGAAAGAAATCAAATATTTGATTGGAAAAAATTTGACTTTGATTCATGTAGGGTTTAGGGTTTAGGGTAAAAAATTTGACTCGTTAATTATCTTATTATTTGATGATTTATTTGATTTTATTTGAAATTAAATGATTAAAATCAAATATAAATAAAATAATATCATGAAAATAATAATATTTGATCATTGGACTCCCTTTGGGCTTAGTATCACATGGACAAAACAAATGTTAAGGCCCATTACTTAAAAATATAAAATTCCTCACTTAGGTTTTCATGCATTTTCTCAAAATCGACCAACTTGTGCAAGCCATAACTCATTCAATACTTGTCATATTGGGATGATCTAGGAATTTTTGGAAAGCAAGATGTCCTCTACAAGCCAGTTTGGAACCTTTTTTGCATTTGAGAATTTTATCTTGAAGATATGGCTCCTGACAAAAAACAGCTTTTTTGCGAGCTTCTAGAAGGACCTGTAATGTTTTGGCTCATATCTCTTATGCTGAAGCATTTCTTGACCTTGTGCCCAACATCAAATTTGTAGAGAATGAAATTTCCTTTAGAATAGGCTTTGGTTGGGAAATTTTTGATAAAGTATGAGAGAGATATGATCAGTCAAAGTTGGGTTGACTTTCTCCTAGAAACCCTAATTTAGTAACTTGGACTTTTGTTGATTTTTGAGCTTTCCTTGATGAATCGTGATCAACCCTTGATCAAATGATGAATATGACTTCAAGATATTGATGTTGACCAAAAATCATGAGTTTTGACTGCAATTTGACCATAGTTGACTTTTGACCTAGCTTAGTCGACTCTTGACCCTTTGAACCATTGACTGAGCAATCTTGTGAATCAAAGCTTGAAAATTAATATGGGGATTCTTTGAGGCATATAGGAAGCCATGAAGTCCACTTGAGGTGTCAAAAATCTCTTTTCCCTAAGAAGAAACAAAACCCTAGTTGGGGACCTTTCGCTTAGGAGAAGGATGAGCATGCATAATTCTTGTGTAGCCTTGTGCATTAGAAAGTCATGTAAGTCAAAATATGATGGGCAAATTTTGGGGTATGACACTTGGCATAGTTGTTGGTTTGTCTTAGTTGAGTTGTAAATTCAACGATCAATAGAGTTGTTATTGAAGTTGATCACTAGGTGTTAGTGATTGAGAGAAATTGATAGGGGTTATCATATTTAGGGGAGTCCTAAATAAAAGTCACTGGGTAGTGTTAGGAAGAGGCATTGAACAACATGGGATCCTTGTTCCTATAATACTAAGTGTATTAAACTACTAATAGTGAGTTTCCTTTCTTGGGTATAGTGCTCTGCAACGCTTGGAAGTTTGTGGTTAAAGTTAGGAAACATCCTGTGATCACTTCTCAAGATGGTACAATAAGTTTAAAGCTTGAAGCTGATTGGTTTAAAGTTAAAGATGATGAAGCTTTTGGAAACGAAAAAGCCTTTAATTTTATATTAATTATTGTTGATAAGAATATGTTCAGACTAATTAACACTTGTACTAAAGCTAAAAAAAGCTTGGAAGATACTCAAGACTGCTCACGAAGGCATATCCAAATTTAGGATGTCAAGGCTCCAATCTCACAACTGAGTTTGAAAATCTAAATATGAAAGAGGATGAAATCCATATTTAATTTCAACATTAGATTATGTGATATAGACAACAGCTCTTTTGTTGCGAGAGAAAATATATTAGAAGAGAAGCTGGTAAAAAAAATCCTCAGATCTTTGCCTTAGAAGTTTGACATGAAGGTAAGTGTTATAGAAGAATCCCAAGACTTGAGTACCTTGAAGGTTGATAAACTCATTGGGTCCCTACAAACCTTTGAGTTCTCAATAAATGGAAGATCAGAAAAGAATAACAAAGGTGTAACTTTTATATCCCATACTCAAGAAAAGGCAGATCAAAGTGATAAGGATACAAAAGATAGTTTTTCATATGTTATAGCTTTAGTTATTAGAAATTTCAACAACACTTTGAGAAGGTTAGATAAATAATGGAGGATAAATGGTCAAGACAAGATGACCTACATTGGTCCCCAGAACAAAGGCAAGGAAGAAGACAAAGGCAAGGGATTGAGATGCTTTGAATGTGAAGGATTTAGACATATTAAATTTGAATGCCCTACCTTTCTCAAGAAGCAGAAAAAGGGAATGAATGTTACATGGTCTAATTCTGAACATGAGAGTGAAGATGAAACATCCAACACAGTGACAACTTTCACTAGTAAATGCATGTCTGGATGTTAGTCTAGTAATAATAGTGTGACAAGAAAAGATCTTGAAGCATCATATAGGCTCTTGTACACTAAGTGGGAAAAAGCTTGTTTAATTGAAGAAGAAAAAGAAGAGAACCATATGTGTGCTTCAGAAGAAAATGAGGAACTTGTCTCAATCATCACTAGTATGGAAAAGTAAGTTTCATCATTAAAACTGAAATATAAGATAAGATCTGTGAGTCTTTTGAACAATGGTTCAAATATTCTTGATGAAACCTTTGATTTTGGAAAGATGTCCAAAGGAATAGGTCTTGAGTCTAACATGAACAAGAAAATCAAGAAGATTCCCCCAATAAAGTTTGATATTCCTGAAAAGAAGATTGGGTTTCTAATGATGGATCATATGTCTCAATATCATGTTCAACATATGAGTCTCAAGAATCCCTCCTTGAAATGTCATTAATGTGGTATATATGGATATATAAGGCCTTATTGTTACAAACTACTTGACTATCCTCAGTCTTATAGTAAACCAAGACTAAAGAAAAAGGATGGCAAGAAGGGTCGAAGAATGAAGGACTGAAATCCCAAAGTTGCAGTCAACAGTCTCATAGCGCATACAACTTCTAGAGCATCCTATTTGTATATTTGGTACCTAAATGGTGGGAATTACAAACCCATGATTGATGGAAAGGTGCATTCTAAAGAATTGAAGCTCTACTCTACCACTGATGAAGAAACTGGAGGAAGAGTCAAGGGCATAAGAAAAATGGTGAGCACATGTGCTCCTTGGCCTCATGATGTGCTAGAAGGATCTTCTAATAGCTTGATCAACAATAGTTAACGGTATAATCAAATTTTAATAGGAGTATCATCATAGAATGTCAAATTGAGAAACAGGCCAAGATGTCTTACAAGATGGTTCAACATTTTACTCATTCTGAATTACAACATAAGGAATGTATGAGAATCAAACAAAGCTTTTTCAATGAAGGGAGGGTTGATGGTTAGTCACGAGGTCCTCCTAACATTGAACAACCAATAGTGGTTTAGAAGAAGCCAAAGAAAATTGGAAATTATGACTATATTTGTGTTCCTTCTCAGATCTCAATATTTTTTATCAACCAAAAACAAAATAGTTTGGTTGGAGTTTATGTTTAAATGAGTCATTTGAACCTCAGGAATGAGATGTGTGTTGCAGTTATTGCTCTCCATAATAATTCATATTGTAACAAGACTGATCTAGGCACTAGTGGAGTTGTGATGAAAGTTACAATCCTATACGAACCTATAAGAAATCCTTATCTCAGTCAAAAAGAGTTTGGTCAGGAGACCATGGTATCCACTCTGGAAAGTCAAGATGATAAAACAGATATGCCAGACATCCCTTACAACTTGTTGACAAGGTCTCAAATACATAAGGATAATGATGATCATATTCATGAAGCTGTTGAGGTTGATACTATCACAATCAGTGGTGGTATTGATAACAACCATGATTATGCAATAGAAGATGAGAAGATTTTTTGGGAAGATATGATGTATGCTGAAGAAGATGGAGGATTGTATAATGGTTAAACGCTTGATCATACTTCCCACCTTTAAGCTATCAAATTGATACCAAGTCTATCGTGTATTATGAAGTTCAATATTTATTAGATGAATGTGAAATGTGCCTCTCTCAATAGGTACTTGAATGTAGAAATTGAAGACCTTCTTTGTGCCAACATAATAAAGAGAATCAGGAAGAAGTTAACCAATTCTCATGATAAGAGTACTCATGAAAAGGATTATGTGATGAATAATGTGAATGACAACAGTGATGATGTTATTAATAATTCTAATAGTGTTGATGAATGTTTTATCCCTTTGAACAGTGGAGTTCATGATAGGTTTGAACCAGTCAATAAAGAGGTTACTAATTATGTTGATCTATGGAAATATGTGTTAAAGAGGAAGTAATTAAAGTAGAAAGCCATTGAAATGAAGCTTTCAAGTGAAGCTAGTACATTTGAAGAGAGTCACACTCATCCTAGGTTGCCATCAGCCTTTCTTATTGGGCTTGCCCTTCTGGAGTTCAGGACAATCAAACTTGAGGTGTCTTGGTCTATTACATTCATAAAAAATGATTTCCCTGCCACTAGGCTTCCTCTAACCAGAATTAGACTTGGAACGACCATCAGTTCTTCTAGTACCTCTGAACTTGTTGCCTTGGTTTCTTTTCGAGAGACGATTAACTCTTTTGGACAGCAGAGACAACTCATCTTCGACTTCATTAGAATCTTCTTCAGAATCCTCAATCTTTTCATCTTGAAAAGCTTTGGACTTCTCAGACCTTCTGACCGATTTGAGCGTAATAAATTTTCCTCTCCTCAGAGGATCATCCAGTTTTAGCTCGATCTCATGACTTTTTAGAGAACTCGCCAGTTCTTCTAGAGAAGTGTTGTTGAGATCCTTAGCAAGCTTGAGTGCGTTTACCATAGGCCTTCATTTGGATGACAAATTCTGATAATTTTCTTTGCATGATCAGACGTTGAGTACGCTTTGTTCAGAACTTTCAGTCCTGCAACTAAGGTTTGAAACCTTGAGAGCATCGTCTCAACTATTTCATTGTCTCCTATCATAAAAGCTTCATTCTTTTAAATCAAGGAGAGAGCCTTGGTCTCCTTGACTTGAGTATTGCCTTCATGAGTCATTCTGAGAAAATCAAATATAGACTTAGTTGAGTCTCTATTAGTGATCTTCTCATACTCAGTATAAGAAATAGTATTTAGCAAATTGTTCTTGCTTTACAATGATTCTTATTATTTTTCTTTTGTTGATCAGTCATAGCCTTCCCTTCAAGCTACTTTCCATTTTCATATGTGAGATGTTTGTAGACATCTACTATCATGTCCCAAAGAACAAAATCAAGACCTAGAAAGAAGCTTTCTAGCCTATCTCTCCAATATTCAAGGCCAGATGCAGAACTTATCTTGTTCTTACAGGTGTGAGATGTTTTATGTAAGGGAACTCAACTGAAATCTTGGTTTGCAAGAAGAACAAAAGGAACACAATGCGTTTATATCTCAAAGCATGTATGCAAAGAGCATAGAGAAGAAGTTAGATTCTGATCATAAAAACCATAAGAGAAATTCAATGTTGTCAAAGGATGAAAGTGAAGTTGATGTATATCAAAGCATGATTGGTGGTCTACTCTACCTCACGACAAGCGGATCGAACTTCACTTTTTTACAATGGTGTGTGCAAGTCAATGGGTGCTCTTGGTATTTGCACATGTAAAACCTTGTAACAATCAATGCTTAGGAGTCGTGCTAAGATAGAAAAAGTGTTTCTCTCCCCTAATACCACTTTGGCACGAAAAATAAGGTGAATTATTTTCTTAATTCAATTGTGTTAAAATAGGGGTGGCGTTACAAGCAAGAAAAACCTACACGTTACTTCATTCTGCTCCTAGATAATTGATCTCTCTTTGATTTTGCAAGCTAATCATCATTGATGCAAAATGAATCAAAATCACAAAGATACATCTGGGAACTTCCATGTCAAAGAAATCAATGTACTTAAGGATATTGGTGAAATTTTTGTATCTTTGAAAAATAAAACCAAGGAAGTTGGTTCTACTTTGTCTGGAAGTGGTAAGAGTAACCTCACCATTGTTGTACCCTTTGGGGAACATTTGCCCCTAAGAAGATAATAATCACCAATTTAAATCCTAAAAAGATAAGAAAGATAAAAGTTGCAGTTGCTAAAATAATGGAATCAAGTGACTCAAGTGATTCTGAGTCATATGTGGACGAATTGGATTGGCTTTTGATCTAATAAAGCTAAAGGTTGGAGCTATCTACCTAAAGATTAAAGGCTGGTGTTTATAGGTGTTTTATTTATTCAGTGTGGCCCTTGTATCTGGGCATATTTTGTTTGAATATTTAATGGCTTGTTAGCCTATCTGGATTTGTATCATGAATTGTCATGATGATTTAGCATCGTTTCAACATTTGTATTATTGGTTGTTTATTTTCTACTCCTGACTGACTGTGTATGTGCTAACATCCACTGACCATTAACTGATTCTTCTAGATGTTGCTTTGCCAAATTGTGGCAAAAATGGGGAGTAATGGTATAGGGAGTAGTAGGATTCTCACTAACTTAACCTACTGACCGGTTCTATGTTGTTGACTTATTAATGCCTTTGAAGATTGCAGTTGTTTATAAAGAGATATGGTATGGTTAGTATTATCTAATGTAACATGTACTAATTGGTTCTCTAATTTTCTATGGAAAACACACATGTTGCAACATCTGGCCTTGTCATCTAGCCCAGATATGTGTGTGCTGATCATATTGTGTATTAGTAATAGCTTATGATCTTTGACTACTGACTACTAACTAATGTGTGTTCATGCATGACTAACTCATCTTGAGTGATTGCATGACTGGTTGTTTTGGAGATTAATAATGATAGTGTAGCATTCTCATGTGTATAAATACGTCATGACCCTTGACGTGCAAACTCATATGTGTGTAACTACCTCATATTTTTATGTTTGCGCTACAAGTTGAGTTCGATACATGCTCCAATGGATTTAGTACTTCTACTACTGATGTGTGTTTTGAATATGGGTTATCTGGTACTTAGCTATATTTTGTGCTTGAAAGTTGTTTTGTCAAAATTTGCCAAAGAGGGATATTGAAGTTCCTTTTGAGATTGATTGCATTATGCAAAACAACATGGAGTTTGTTCAAGCTAGTTTTGTGCAAAAGAGACACAGTTAGAGCCCAATGTTCTAACATGTGTGTTGCAACATCTGGTCGCTTACAAGAAACAAATGTTATTGCAGTTATGGTTATGAGTTATTCTATCAAACATTCACTCTGTAAAGAAGATCTATAGGTTCATGATGAAGAGTTGATTTGGATAAAGATGTGTTGATGAGTGAATTGATGGAGAAAGACGTGTTGATGTGTGAATGGATGAAGAAAGATGTGTGAATTTTGTAGAATTCTTGGGGATTGTTTAGAGAGAATTGAAGGTGATTTTTCTTTTGATTTTCTAGTGGTTGAAGCATGAATGAAGGAGAGTTTATGGAAAATGGATGAGAGAGGATCAATGGAGCTTTGAAGCTTGTTTATATAAGTGGACTGAATTGGAAAATTCAGTTAGAGATCAATGGATGAGATTGGATCAAATGGAGGTTAGTTACAATCTAATTTCTGTTAGATTTTGTTTTGTGATTCTGTCATGAGTCTCTGATTCTATTTCTGTTATAAAGAGTTTTTGGTTTTTTTTTCTATTTCTATTTTTTTGGTAAGAGTTTCGCTATTTCTTTTTTGTGTTAGCAATTTTTTATGCAAAAGCAAATGGTTTTTTGTGATGTAGAACTTTATGGTTCATATGGTGATTGTTTGAAGCGGCTCGGTTTGTAGTCAGATTTGGGGTTTGCAGAATCACGTTGGTTTGGCTTAGTGTTATGTAAGTTTGAGGTGCTTGGACTTCATGTTTGGTATAGCAAGGATGCTTGGATTTGAAGATGGCACAATGAAGATTGCGCTTAGAATTTTTATTATTGGATGGCAAATGGTTTTGTGTAATTGTGGCAAATAGATTTGAATGGTGTACTTTTTATTTTGTGATGTGAATGTAATTTGGATTTGTTAGGTATGGATATTTGGACTTTTGAAATGAATGTGGACCTTGAATACAAGGGCTTGAAATGAATGAATTTGATGTATGCCCTTTGTAACACCCCATATTTTATATTTATTAATTAATTGGATTTTAATTTAATTAATTGGATTTATGTAATTATGCGGTGATTAAAATAATAAAATTGGAATATGTAGTAATGGGTCAGTGTTGTAGTTAGTGAGAAAAGGGGTGCAAGAAATAAGGCCTTTACTAAAGCTATGTTGTGTTTTTCATAAAACAAGAGTTTTGGAAGAAGAGAAACACAAGTGCATTTGGGAGAACGCAGAGAACGTGAAAGTGCGACAGAGGAGAAGAAGAGGAAGAGAGCTTCAAGGATCCCAAACTCTAAGGTAAGGGGGGACTCTTCCTTTTAGTATCTATTATGTGATCTTAGGTAATAGGTAGATTGATGTATAGTTTGGTTCAATTCTATATTGGGATTGTTAGGTTAGAGGACTCTCATTTGGATTGAATTGAGGATGATGGTGTGAACTATTTGGCTAATAATGATGTTTTATGGTGTATAATTGACTGTGTGATGATTATATGCCTGTATGGGATGTTTGGAATCGTTTTTGGGTGAAAAGGATGTGAAATCGCAGACCCGTAATTCTGCAAAATCGCCAGGTCACGCCGCGAACCTCTGTTTGCGCCGCGAACCGTTGGGCAGAATTCCAAGAAGTTGTGATACGCTCAGGTCGCGCCGCGTCCATGTGTTGGCGCCGTGAAGGCGTAACTTTTTCTCGTTCCGCGCCGCGAACCTGGTTGGCGCCGCGTGCTGTTAGTGACGGAACATTTCTTTAAAAATGCGTAACTTTCAAACTGTAGGTCCGTTTTAATGCCGTTTTGGGTGTTGTGCAAGTAATTAAATGTTTTATATGATGAATGATGAATGTAGGCAATGGCCGACTTTATTTCTATAAAGCTTGATTTAATTACTTGATGAAAATTGACATTGTGTGCATATGAGATAGGTGTAACAATGTAATTGATGTGATGATGAATTGGTTGTGATTATTATTATGATTGTGATGAATGCATGACTATTTGAATGATGTTGGAAACATGTACATACTTATTCGGTGATGTGGTGATGATACGAGCTGTTCATCGTGATTCGGTGTGTTTTAAGTATGTTATATGTGTTTCATTCATTCATATGCATTGATGTTGGATCCCGGTGATGTTTGGATCGTTGGTGGACATATTTCCCATTGTGTGGAAATTGTGTCGGTGGGCCGTATCTCGATGAGGCGTAGATCGGTTAGGTGGATTGATTCCACGGTTTATTGGTACCACATGCATAGTGTCAGTTGTGTCATATGCATTCTGTCATAATATGATTGTATGGATTTCTGTAGTGTGTGTTGAAATCTATTATTGTGTGAATTAATAATGGATGTGAATCTGAATATGTATAATTGGGTGAACGGTATATTATGATGCTTGTTGCTTATGAATTGCATAATATTTACTAATTGAGAATGAGACTCACCCTTACATGTTGTCATTTTCAGATTGAGGAGTAGCGGCATTAGTGCTTGGTGAGGATGACTCGTAGAGTTTATCCGTTTATGTTGGGTCGTGTCGGTCATGCTCTGATCTGTAACACTGGGGAACGATAGTTATAGAGTTTTTATGAAACTATCCATTTTATTTGGTGTTGAATTATGATTGCATTTGGTTGTATTTGATGATGTTTAGTATTCCGCTGTGATAAACATGATTATGTTTTGGTGAACCGTTTCCTAATGAAGCATGACTTTGACCTTAGTTGATTTAATTATTTTGAATAATTGTGGTACCCTTGTGCATATGTTTTTACTCTGATTAATTATTAAAAATTGCCGCGGGGTTTAGAAGGGTGTTACAAACTTCTCGATTATGCATCGGTTGTAAGATAATTGGTTCAGTAGACTGTTGTTGGCAACAGTGCAAGCGTTGTTGGAGTTGTTGTTTCCCAAAACGAAGGTGACTTGGAATTAAGACTTGGCTGGTAATTAAGTTAGAGCATCTTGAAGGAGGATGATTATATGTAATTGATAATTATTTGTAGGAGATGGAAATTAGAAAGTTGCAATGTATCAGCTCTGCTGGTGGACTGCGAAGTTGTCAGTTGAGTAGCCGTGCGTCTCGGAAGAGGTTCAGTTGCAAGTTTGCAAAGAGGATTGCGGTCGTAATGTTTCAGAAATCACACTTCGGCGATGGGATGAGTTGCTCAAGTTATAAGAATATTCGGGAGTGAAGAGATATGATAAGAGGCTGTATAGAATGTGATTGAATTAAAGAGGATGAGTTTTGGAGCGAAAATTTCGTAAGCAAAACGCAGGAAAGTTGCTGAATCGTTATGAAACTTCGAAAATTCATAACTGGAGTTCTGGACATCTGATTTGAGTTCCGTTTGAAGCGTCGGAAAGCTAACGAGATGAAATTTGTTATAAAAATGGTTGCAGTAGCTGTAACATATTTAATTGTGACAGGATGATGTTGGAAAGAGGTGAGGTTGAGGTTACGCTTGTTCTTGGAACTGGACTTGGTTGTTGGTACTGCACGGGATGTCAGTGTTAGAGTTGAACAGAATGAAGGAATAATTAAAGGCTTGTTGAGAAGCAATTTTAGAAATTAAGTGTACCATTTGAGGGGTGTTAGAGATATCGTTTAGAGTGCCGGTGCATGGCATCGATGTTGGATTTTGAGATAACGATCGAAAAATTCATATCTTGAGTCCCGAGTGCCGGAAGATTAGGACTCTTTTGAATAATTTCTGAGATGATGAGTATGTTATTGTGGTTGTACGTAGTTAACGAGTATGTATTCGGCAAAGTGAAGACGATGAGTTCATACTATATGATGCTATAATAATTTTGTGCTGTTGTAAAGCGTTATTGTAGATTTCCAGATATAATGAAGAATTATACTTTAGGAAGGATGAAGTTGATTTAATTCTAAGAGAAGAGTGAGAATCAGTTTGAGCTATTTTCTAAGCAATGGTATATTGAGGCAGATGAGTGTAATTATAACTACTTGGGTGTACTCGTTCCGATGGTTGGAATGTTTTAATAGATGTAGTAACTCAGGAATTTATTTTGAGTGCGTGCAAATATTGCTAAGTGGTAAATTAGTACCATGTATGGTAAAGAAGGATTTTAAATGAATGAGTAAAGAGAGTCGGAATTGGGTAAAAGTCAGAAATCTAATTGGTAATGATGATTGTAACGAGTAACCAGAGTAGTGCAACGAAAGCGGAATATAACGGGTTGGATAATTGCTGGTGTGACTTGAGAGGAGTCAGGTAGTGGAAATTAAATGGTATCGGGATATGCTTATTGAGTTTCTTGAAGGAAGCAGTTGGTGAAAAGTGTAAGTATTATTTTATTGCTCAGACAGGAAAGTATGTTTAAGGATGGTACGTTCGCTAGATGGAATGCATTACTGTAGTGTCGAACGGGTGTAATCATGCTATGGATAAGGAATGATATTACACAGACGTGTGTAGCGGAAATCTATATTAGTGTTGAGTGACGACCTTGTTGACAGATGCAGATAAATTAATGTCATGATGACAGTGCTATTAAGTAGTGGGATATTGAGAAGGGCGGATAGGATTATGGAAAGATCCTTGTACTAAATGAGGTTTTGATCTCGCTTTCTAGGATGGGATCCTAGTGCGTATGTATAACTTCTATGATGGAGAGGTTAAAGGAATACTAAACATCTTACGCACGTGGACGTTGGGTTCTCTTTCGGTTTGAAAATGAAATTGATTTCGAGGTGGTAAGATGGAGGACAGTGTACAATTATGAGTACGCGTTTGGTTGACTATTCATGTCTTATTCAGTCATTGGGCGTATTGTGTGGGTTGTACCTCAATTATTCCATTTTTGTTAACCTTTTGGAGGGATAACAAGTGGTACACCTTTGGAGGGTCATATGCGACGTAAGAGTTGAGATTGAAGGCATGAGACATGCTTTATGTTGTTTATGTCAGATGAATTTTGAGGATTGACTAGGGAAATGTTACCTGGGAACTGGAGAGTCAAATGAAGGACTCCTATCCAGAAATTTTCACTTGAAGTATGTTTTCGAGGACGAAAACTCTTTTAGTGGGGGAGAATTGTAACACCCCATATTTTATATTTATTAATTAATTGGATTTTAATTTAATTAATTGGATTTATGTAATTATGCGGTGATTAAAATAATAAAATTGGAATATGTAGTAATGGGTCAGTGTTGTAGTTAGTGAGAAAGGGGGTGCAAGAAATAAGGCCTTTACTAAAGCTATGTTGTGTTTTTCATAAAACAAGAGTTTTGGAAGAAGAGAAACACAAGTGCATTTGGGAGAACGCAGAGAACGTGAAAGTGCGACAGAGGAGAAGAAGAGGAAGAGAGCTTCAAGGATCCCAAACTCTAAGGTGAGGGGGGACTCTTCCGGTTAACCTCTATTATCGGGTCGTAGGCGTTAGGATTGAAATCGTATACTATTGATTCGATAGAGAATATGTTCTAGGTTGGGGTTTTGGTATTTAGGTTCAATTTTGTGAACTTTGTGTGATTACTTGTTGGTAGTGATTGTTGATGTTAAAAGTGTTGTTTGGTTGATGATATAACTCATATTGCATGTGAAATCCCTCTGTTTTTCGTATACAATCGTATTGGTTCGATTGGGGGATGTTTGGGGGGATTCAAGGTCCTGAAAACTGGTTTTTGGGTTGCAGGTACGAGGTAATCGGTTACCGAAAGGGGTGTAATCGATTACCCATAGTAAAAACAGCAAATATGGGATTTTGAACTTCAGTAACCGATTACTGGTGTTTGGGTAATCAGTTACCGCTGTACGTTTTTGAAAAATACTTGTTTTTATAAAACTCAAAACTTTTGATCCGTAAGTCCGTTTTGGGTGCCGTTCGAAGCGTTAGAAAGCTAATGGAATGCTCTTTATGATTAAAATAAATTAATTAGCACTAGATAATTTAATTATTATGCAATTTTGAATATGACATGTAATTGTATCTGTGTATGTCATGGATTAATGTTATTTATGAATAACATGTATGGAGATTGTGTATTATGTGCTAATTGTGATACATGGAATTGATGAATGATAATTTCTATGTATTGTTGTGATTGTTACATGATGAATGTATGTTATACCAATGGTGGATAATTCAATATGTTGAATTGTGATGGATGTGTTAGACGTAGTATTATGATGATGTAAATCCCATGTTGCCATTGTGTGGATTTGATGTACTTGGTACATAATTGTGGAATGTATTATTGTTGTATGCACTGTGTGATAAGTCGAGATATGATAATTTTGTTCATATGATTGAAGTGGCGATATTGTGATAACATGATTATAATGTTGATAATGTGATCATGTGGTGATTGTTTTGATGACTAATGATGTGATTGTGATTGAATGATGCATATATATAAACATACTTGATGATGATGATTATGATGAAATGAGTATTTGATGATGTTACTCATTAGACTTGACGATGGTATAAGTATGTTCATGTATGTTGCATTCATTCATGTTCATTGATGATACTGTATCCATAAGGGTGTGTTGGATCAGTAAAGGGCATGATTCCCATTGTGTGGAATCTGTGCTGGCAGGACCGTATCTTGATGATGTTGGATCGGTCATGGGTTATTCCCATTTGATGATGTTGGTACCACATGCATAGTGTCAGTTGCATTCATATGCATGATTTTATAACATGATTGGATGTTTTCCAGTGTTATAAATATTGATGATGTGTTGGTTGTTTATGATGATGAAACTTGCCTGAATATATGTTGATGTTGGGTGAATAGTATACTGTTGATGCTCTATCGTTTATGAACTGATAACATTGTTTAATTGTGAATGAGACTCACCCTTACTGTTGATCATTTTCAGATTGAGGATAGCGGTTGTTCGACTCGGTGAGGATTAGCTCATGAGTTAGTTGTTTAGTTAGCGTCAGGTGTCATGCTCTGATATTTGTAACACTGGGGACGCGATGTTTAGAGTTTATGTTTTATAACTTTGGTTATGTTTTGATGTTTTGGAGGATAAGTTTTAAAGATGTTAAACTTAATTCGTATGATCTTGAATTCCGCTGTGTTAACATGAAATGTTTTATTTGATGATGGTTTGCCTCAGTGAATGCATGACATGACTGAACGATGCTAATTAAATTTCGAATTGTGGCACCCTTATTTTCATGTACTCTGAATAAATTTATTTAAATTGCCGCGGGGTTTAGAAGGGTGTTACACCCTTGACTTTTGCAACATGAACTCCAAGCAATTCTCATGAATGGTCCTTCCAATAATTCTTGACACTATGAACCAAAGTGTGTTTAAGAACTTTGATGTCATCGACTAATCTTTGGCACTTTGAGTTCACAACATCAAATAATAAATTTAATGAATACTCCAACATAATTTTAAATTCTCAATGAAAACCAACTTGCATTCTTATTGAAAACCCCAACTTCAATGCTCAAACCACAAGTGACTTGCATTACAAGCAACAAATATTTGAAAGAATAACAATGCCTTAATTACAAAGAATCCACAAATCATATCTTGTACAATGTCTAATATCTTGACTTGATGACAAATGATCACAACACAAAAGTAATTCCCCTTAAGAAAGTCCTTTGGTGATGAAACTTGAAGACATGAGACCCTAATCTCATCTTTAATTGATGAAACTCAACAAGCTCAAGCAATGAACAATTAAACCCTAATCCTCCTTAAGATGTACATTGGTGAAGAAATGACTAGGGATGTTTGAGGAGAATCAAAACCCTAGTCCACAATATTCTCTATTGAAGCAATGATAAAACCTTAAGCACTTAATGCTCTTGAGAAATCTCGATGAAGATGACATTGTATCTTGATAAATCTTGCCAAGGAAGATATTCATGATGCTTGAGATTCAAAACCCTATTTCACATAATGAGAGACCCAGTTGAATCAAACTTGAATGAAGATGAGAGCCTTAAAGCAATAGAGAAGCCCTAACTCTTCAAGATCCTTGATCCCATGCCAGATTTATTGATTAGTGATGCATGATCTATGTTAACATCCTGATGGAAAGATGCAGATGAATGTGAAGTCTAAGCCAGTTAGAAGTAAAATTAGGAGAGTAGGAATAATTTAGGGTATGACACACTAAAAGCGAATTTTCTATACACTTCCTTGGTAGAATCAAAATCAAATACATAACAAATTTCTTAGAATTTAAAGCGTTTATCAAAATATATTTGACTTTAAAACAAAGTTGCACTTAATTTGGATGATGTTGTGGAAGATAGGATAGTATGGAGGGATGAGCAAGATGGGGAGTGTAGTATCAAATCAGGGTACATGGTATTGAGAAGGATTCAATCAAGTCAAATGAACCGGAGTGTGGAAGAGGATTGGTGTAGTTTGTGGAATAATAAATCTCCTCCAAGAACAAAACACTTCATTTTGCGTATTTGTAAAGGCTATCTTCCAACTCGGATCAAACTTTGTCAACACTTTGTACCTTGTCCTTTGCATTGTCTATGTGACGATGGTAAGGAAGATGAGTGACACGTGTTCTTTGGGGGTAATTCTATTAACCAATGTTGAAGGGTAGCTAGGTTGTCCTCTATTATAGAACTTAGGCTACATATTTTTAATGATACTAAATCTATTATCTTGGATGTTTGCAGTAAGGAAGATAGGCAGGTTGCAGGGAGAGTTATTGTAGTGATTTGGATGTTGTGGAATAATAGAAATAATTTCATTTGGAATAACGAAAGAGATGGTTATGTGCATTTAGGTACTCAAGCTTTTCATACTTGGCAAGATTGGTTTGGAGCCCAAGAGGATTATATCTCTAATAGTATCAGTAATCAACACCAAACAGATTGGAATCCATCAAGTAATGGGTGGTTGAAGTGTAATATGGATGTCGGGTTCAACCGTCAAAGGAAAACGACTAATAGGGGTTGGTGTGTTAGAGACTGTCACAATAACTTTGTCTTTGTAGGTATAACATGGGACTACGGGCTCTACTCAACCGTAGAAGCAGAAGCCATGGCCTTTAATGTGAAAATAATGTGGAACTTTATAAGTATTTCAATGTGAAACATGAAATACATGATGAGTTAGCAAAAACTGTTGTAAGAGGTCTTCGTTACAGTGGTAGAAAGAGGTATACCTGCAATACTAACACTTCAACACCTAAACTAGTGAAGTCAATGAGGTGTAACTTACAAGTGTTTAATAAAATGTACTGTGATGTGGTGTAGATTCACATTTATATAAGAACGATAGTTAAAACTGTCTCAGTGAATGTAGTACCTTTATCTGGGGGACCGTTGTAAGGATTTCAATAATTGAGATGAACCTATAATTTTGTTGTGCGCCTCTCAGCGAGGGTATACCTATTCGTTAGTCAGAGCAAGCAAAGCTTTGAATTAGACCTTCGTATTGAGTCGATCTTATTGATCGTTCAGTTGACGAGGAATAACAAGTATAAGTGAAAGAGAACATGAGTGTGACACATGGTCACATTTATATATATGAGTCATTTTCAAATGTCAACAATTTTTCGTGACGTGGAATATAGACAAACGTTAAATATAAATTAACAATCATGATGAAAAGGAGGTTATGCTCCTGTGTGGTGTCTAAAAATCACAACTCGCCTGTTCATCAGTAATTAGTGTACTCTTTTTAAATTTAGCATATGAATTAGGGCGGTCTTAGTGAACTTTAGTCGACCCGAAACAATTGTTGTTAAAGAGAAAACCATTAATTACTTGTTAAAATAGAAGGAATATAAACATGAGTTTAACACTTTGGGTCACTTTTTCATTCTGTCTATTGCAATTTAATAGTAAAAAAACTTACATCCTATTAACTTTTTAAGAATATATGTTATTAAAAATTAAAATTAAAAATATATTAAGAGAATAATTTCTAAAATCTATAAAAAGTTTTCAAATTTTTTTACATATTAAATTTTCTAACAACTGTCATTATTATAGATGTTAGTCTTTATTTAAAAAGTTTTCTCATGGCACATGGAAACTCATTATAAGTCCTTTATTTTGTGTTAAGAAAAACTCATTATAAGTCTTATAATTACACCTTGTTCGGCAATGCTACTACCAAAAAAAAAGGAGACAATAAAGACTAATTAATTTCATATAGTTGGAATTGGAGTAATGACTAGCTTTCCACCCCCCAATAATAAAGTGGATTGCATATTGAACTGCTTTTACTTGTTCCTCATGTGACAAACTAGTAGTTATTGTTAGAATAAGATCTATCACGGGTGATATACATCATGCACCCACCTATGCCATATTTTTAGGATATGGGTTTCTACCATGAATGTCATATTTTCTAACATTATAATGGAACATATTTTTAAAAAAAAAAAATTAGAAACATACCTCCTCCTTATTTATTTTTGTTTTTGTAAAAAATTGGAGCAAAAGCTAAAGAAGATAAAAGTTTGACATTTTTAATTTATCATTTAACTATACAACCCTAATGTTTATAAATAAATAAAAATAAAAGGTATGACTTGAAGGGACTAGGTCAAAACTCAATGACAAGCTTACTTTTGAATTCATTATCATTATCTTTTGTATTTTCCTTCTTGGATTTTGCAATGTAATATTCAAGATTTTGGAGTTTAGAGAAGGATGAACATCTTCAAAGTGGGATGTACTAGTTAGAGAAGAATGTAAATTCATTGGAGGGAATTTATTTCTTTTAAAAATATTTTTTTCATTATCTAAATTTTTAAAATAAAGTATTGTTTAAGAACAAACTAAAACTAACTATGAGAAAAGATTAAATTTTTTTGAACAAACATAAGAAATTCTGTTAGATTTTCACGATAGAGAGAAGAAGAAGAAAATCAGAATTAGTTATAATTGTTTGAATATCCACTTATTCAATAAGGGTTCAAAGATTACAAGTGAATAACAACAACCAACCTCTCTCAATAACCTGAGAGAACTAGTCTATTTATAAACTACTAAGCTAACTTAAGTTACAAGCTAACTTAAATAATGAGCTAAACAAACAGACCCAATTCGATTTGCTAACAATCCTAATATTTCGACTATTTTCATGCTTGAACGTACCTCCACTATAACATGCGGGACTTCGACAACAACATGTGAACAGACTGTGACAACAAGCTTAATCTTTGTCGAACCAAGAAGCTACCCTCATCGAGACTAGAGTTCAATCCAAAATGTCACAAATCTCCACCTTGGAACAAACTCTACAATTTCAAGGGAAAAAATAGCTTTCTTCATGCAGCTTTATCAATTACATGCAGTGGAAGAACTTGCAGCTTGGCAATGTCTTGGTAATCATATCAACAGCAGTATCTTCAGTCAAAACCTTCAGCACTTGGACTTATCCATGCTCAATTATTTCTCTGACGAACTACAACCTTACATCGATGTGATTGGTTCGCTCATGATAGGATGAATTCTTCGACATGTGTATTGTACTTCGGATGTCACATTTAACAGTGATTGCTTGACCTTGAAGTTTCAACTCCTTAGCAAAATCTTCAAGCCACAATGCTTCTTTCACAACTTCAACGAGGAAAATATATTCTACTTCAATGGTTCATATGGAAAAAACCTTATGAAGTGTCTCATTCAAACTGATTGATGTGCCAAACATAGTGAAAATATATCTAGAAATATATTTTATGAAATTCATACAACCTGCATAATCAAAGTCGATAAATCCTTCGATTTCTACTTTGCTATCAACACCACAAGCTCAACATAAATGAGGACTCTACCCAGAGACCCATTTATGTACCTTAGAATCCATCCTAATGCTTGCTAGTGCGTCTATTCACCATATACCTGCTTATAAGGCTCACTGCATATGTTATGTATGGCCTCGTACAGACCATGTCATACATAAAAGAACCTATTATACTAGCATATGTAATGATATTCATATATAATTTTTCAACTTCACTACTAATACTTTGAATCGTACTTAGCTTGAATTGAGAATTTGTCTGTGTTACAACAAACTTTGAGTTTGATATACCAAATTTATCGAGTATCCTCGTCAGGCATGTCTTGAAATAATCATAATCTTGACTACTTTCTATCTCTCCGGATGTCAATTCCAAGAAACCTGGATGCATTTTCCACATCCTTCATGTCGAACTCGTTATTGAGTTCAGCTTTCACCTTCATTACATCCTCGAAATTGTTGCTTGCTATTAGAATATCATCTGCATAAAGAAACAAAATAACAAGTTAATTTACAGGTCAAAATCTGAAGTAAACACAATGGTCGAACTGGCTCCTAGTGAAACCTATATGTGCCATGATGAACTTGTCAAATCTCCTATTCTATTGTTGAGTAGATTATTTCATTCCATATAAAGTTCTATTCAGCTTGCACACATAATCTTCATTTCTCTTTTTTGCACACCCTTGAGGTTGCCTCATCGAGATTGTTTTATCTAGATCCCCATACAAGAAAGCGATCTTCACATCCATATGTTCAAACTTTACCACCATAGCTAACAACATTCTAATGAATCTATGCTTCACAACAGGTGAGAACACGCCATTGAAGTTGACTCCTTCTTAATGAGTGAACCCCTAGAAAACCAGCCTTGCCTTATATCTCTTCATCATTACTCATTTGATTCCATCTTTAACCTTGAAAATCCATTTACAACTTACTAACCCGGGCCCTGCAGGTTTCTCGATCAACTCCCAAGTGTTATTATCATGAAGAGATTTCATCTCGTTATCCATGGCTTTCAGCCATTCAATCTTATTTCGCCTCTCTCTCTCTCTCACTCACACACACACACAATTTGTAAATAACTCTCGAAATACAATATGCCCAACACGGTCTCTCTCTCTCTCTCTCTCTCTCTCTCTCTCTCTCTCTCTCTCTCTCTCTCTCTCTCTCTCTCTCTCTCTCTCTCTCTCTCTCTCTCTCTCTCTCTCTCTCTCTCTCTCTCTCTCTCTCTCTCTCTCTCTCTCTCTCTCTCTCTATATATATATATATATATATATATATATATATATATATATATATATATATATATATATATATATATATTTCTCAATTTGTAAATAACTCTCGAAATACAATAAGTCCAACACAGGCTATGTCCTCTCTCTCTTCTCTTTTAATTTCTCAATTTGTAAATAACTGTCGAAATACAATATGCCCAGCACAGTCTATGTTGGAGTTCATTTTTAAAAAATGTAAGAATGATATTGTCAAATCACATATAATTTTTTTTCCCTACTTAAAATTTGAAAGAGAGAAATTAGATGTAACATTAAAAATGAGTGTTTGCTCTTTGGGACGATGCAACCATATGATCTTATAATTACTTGAGTATTATGAATTGATCAACAACAAAAATGGTTGCACAAGCTCCACAAACCTCATGACAACGTGAACGTCCTTTCGGACAAGAAAGGTGAACTTTCACTTTCATTAAAATCACTATCAAATGAATCTTAATCAATATGGATGATTCCACACAGAACTTCACAATAATATACATAATTACTTTTGGTGGAATTGTGGGGAACTAAGATAACGAGGGATCATACCAATAGAAAACGATTCTGAAACAAATGAAATGAGCTTTGGATGCTTTGTAATACAATTGCACATGTAGGGCAGACCCACAGGCCATGTCTTCATGTTTAATTATAGGTTATAGTCTCACGTGTGTTGTCTAAAGAATTTTTCAGGGAATAGAATGTTAAGAGTGAGATATTAAAAATGGGTTTATAACATTACAAGTTATTAATTTTGAAAGTTTTTCTAGTTAATATCATATATACATTTTTGTCAAGGATTGAATCTTAAACTTCCAATTTTTTAATTCTTAGTTCAAAGGATAATTAAGCTCATATATTAACTAAAATAAAATTTGATTTTTATTATGAATTTTAAAAGTTTTTAAAATTCAAACTAGTTTTAAATATAAATATCATATTAATATTTATATTAAACATATTTAAATCTTTAACATTAAAGTAACTGATATGTGTGTTTACTAGTAATTTTTATATTGGTCATTAAAAGTAGTGG
Source organism: Vicia villosa (assembly GCF_029867415.1). NCBI lineage: Eukaryota > Viridiplantae > Streptophyta > Magnoliopsida > Fabales > Fabaceae > Vicia > Vicia villosa. Next base: position 1,049,378 of record NW_026705121.1, read on the forward strand.
TTGCCGACAGATGTGTGTCAGAGTGTTGATTAGTAGTAGCGAGAGTAGTGGTAGTCAATGATTGTCTATGGTGGTAGTTTGTAGTTTATGGTAGTCAAATTGGTGGTAAAAATAATGGTAGTTAATAATAGTGATAGGTTGTTAGATCGATGTCGGGAGATATATATGGAGTGATAATCGACAATGATTAATGTGGTGGTTTGGTAGTGCTTAAAGTGGGGTTAACAGCGGGTGGAGTGATGGTCATAATGGTATGATGGTGTCTGATTGAAGAAATACGTTGAGATATTAGATATAATATCAAATATAATCTAACATAATAATATCAAATATAATTCAAGTTGTGTAAGTCCAAGCCTAATTAGAGTTGTATATAAATAGTCATAGTCAACATCATTATTTGTACACACCGTTACGATTTAAGTGAATATAAATCCTTATTTTATTATTTTCTCTATTTCTCTCCTCTCACTAAAAGTGCCTCACGCACTAACAAATTGGTATCAAAGCTTCTGGTTATTGTTCTTGATCAGGTTTTTAAAAACTTCACGTTATAGATTGTGTTTCCAAGGCAAATCAACCGCTATGAAGATGACTGGTGATAAGAGCATTATGGATTCTCTTCCAATGCTTGACGGTAAAAATTGGATCCGATGGAAAAAAATATATGCAATTCTTGTTTTGCTTCCATGATACCTTAGAAGTGGTTACCGACAACGTTCATGCGCTAGCTGGAAATGCAAACGAAGCACAGAAAACTTTGATAGTAAACGCAAGCACATAGATCCACAAACTTAACTGTCTTAAATCGCATGGGGATTGGATCTAAACTCGGAGACGATCAAGTGAGGGTGACCACGACAACAACTTGAAATATTGAAGCGACGTGTGATCCCATAGAAGGGTAGGCACGTGCACTGATTTTTGCAATGGAGTTCGCTCACGATATACAATTCAAATTTGAATATTTGATTGTTATGAAAGCATGTGAAGATAACGACCAAATTAGGGTTAGTTTGGGGTAGAATTTCTCATCTCGTGAACAAGTTAAAAAATTATTTCATAGAGAGAGATGCTCTTCCTTCTCTCTAGAAAACTTTCCCCCAATTCTCTAGGGTTTGATGGTTTCTCCCCACCTCCATGGTGGTCCTCTCCCTCCACCTCTATGGAGGTCACCTACCTCTCTTTCAAGAGCACTTTTCTCTCCATCCATATTCCTTCTCATGTCCTCATAACTAAGCTTCTCACTGGAATCTCCCTCTCTCCACCACTACCAACCGTCAAGTTTCCTTTTCTTCTTTTGCGGCCGCCACCGAAGCCACCACCACCAAGAAATGACAGGTTAGTTGTAGGTTTTTTGCACATCTCAACCGCAACAACGACAAAAGCATCTTTCTTTATGGTAGCTGCTCCTACAACCTTGCTGCCCAGAAGTTTTCGTCCACCACCAAAGCCGCCAAGGCTATACAGTATGAAAATCCTAACAGAGATGTTTGATTTTGTTTTCTTAATTTCAATTTTGTATTTTAGTAGTAAATGATGCACTCTTGGTGTTTGACAAAATGACTCAAAGGAGTTTCGTGGCTTGTAGTAGAGTTATGTGCGTCAATTGGCATTTCATAGTGATTGAGGAAGTTTATGAGTTCAACATCCATTTCATAACTATCTTTAGTCATCTATTAGTTTTTGAACACTCAAATAGGTTGGACAATTTTGAGGCCAAAGAATATCGAAATATGCAAACACAAGTCAAAGAAATTATTCTTAATTGGATTCGAAAAAAGACTATGGATTCTCACTTCCACATTGTCATTGTTGGTGTTTGCAAGAGAGTGGATTGCTGGGTGATATGTTGTTGCTTTTAGTTTGATTGTACTTTAGCTTTTGAAAATTCTATATATAATGTTTCTTATGACTATGTAGTGTTTTCTCTTAAAACTGCTTTTAGACTATGTATGGAATACATTTGATTTCAATTGTCTCATAACATCTTTGAATACTAATGAAGCTGCATTTTTTAAATAAAAAAAAGTTATTTCAAAAACTTAAACATTGTTTTCATCCCTAAGAATAATAACCGTGTAGCCCACATTTTAGCAAAATAATCATATATTTAATAATAAATATTGAGTTTAGAAAACTCGTGAATATATTCAGACTCAAATTTCTATTGAAAAGGACTCAAGTGAATAGTTTATTTTTTTATTAAAAAAAAAAAAGGAAGACATTGGTGAATAAATCAAATCAAACCATAACATTAACATATTAATATAGTAAAATTGATATGTTTCCTCTCTTATATTTATAATGGGAATAAGAGTATTAAATGTGTAATCAAATGTGTCATTCATAACTAGAACGTGGGAATATGACTCTGCAAAGAAAAAGATCTAACCTAACACAAGACCCAAAATACATTGGCCCCCCATGGATTGACCCCAAATTGCATGTATACCGCTTCAATGAGTCATTGAATTGATCTAGTGGTTGATAATTAATATGTCATCTCTCTCACACACACTTCTTTTTTATTTATCCCTTTTGTTTTGCACTCAAGACATTTGTAGATTACATTCAACTCGATTATTTGCTTTCCCCGTGATATTTGACGATTTGCTAATGTCCAAAAAGAGTGAGGTAGGTAGCGACATAAAAAAGGATCATATCTTTCTACTTTCTAAACTCTTTATAATATTTTTAGTAATTAATATTAGACAGTCTTTGTCAAGTTAAACTATAGATAAACAGAGCTTTAAAAATTATTTATCAGTTAAAATATGATTAAATGGAATCTTTACTTGTTTTCTCTTAAATAAATTATAATTAATTTATATATGATTTTAAAAAATTTGAGACGGCTATGATGATCCATCATTTAAAAGAATGAGTCGACTTAGCTAGATTGATAAATCTACCATTTTAATTTGTAGAACTTTGAAAATTTTAAGAAAAAAAATATTAGAGATTTTTTAACTTTGGAATAGGGAAAGATAAAATTCGGATTAAGCAAAATCATTGGCGCAACAATTGTGTTTTTCTATCTTATCACATCAAGACTATCTGTCTAACATAGAAAACTCTTATTAAACATTATGGTTAACAAATTAAACACAAAATTAGTAAATAACAATGTGCAATCACTATTATTCATTGATACTTTTTTTACCCTTTTATCATACTTTATAGTTACATAGTGTAATAGGGCCCAATCTTTGATGAATTGGTTGAATATGACATGCACTCACATTCAATTTTATAATAGAGACATAATGGTGGTTATCAAATGTGACAAATGCACTATACCTTTTGGTGCCACTTAAGGGTACATAATCACATTATGTAATCCTTCACATTGTCCTTTTTTACCATCTTCAAGGATCTTTTTCAAACATGATCTTGGTTACTATTGAATTTTGCTTAATCTACTAATTTGACGGTGCAATTCACTCGGTTATAACCTAATCCCTACAAGGTTATTTTGAGTATTAGTATTTTTTTATATAATATAATAATATAAATAAATATTTTATAGTGAATATCTAAATGAAATTCAACACGTCTAAATTGTAATAGCATATAAGCAACAAAAAAAAAGATTTTTTTATCATATTTAATTCTTTTTTATTTTATCATATTTAATGAAATTGCATAAAATATCTATAATTAATAACTTATTTATAATTCAAGTAATAAATTTGATAAAGGTGAATGTATATAATTAACTGTTAATAAGGGTGTAAATAATTTATTTTACTTATCTTTAATAATGGATGAAATATTTTTAAATTTGGTGTAAGCTTTGAGATTAGGGATAAATAGTCCACCCAACTGTTTTGGTGGGCTCAAATTAAAAGAATCTTTGTAAAGTAAAAACAGAAAGTTAAAAGATTTTATTTTGTCACTTATTAGTTTGTTTCTAGTATCATTTCTTGCCATTACCTACCGTATGTCAAATTCAAAATCCACAAACCCAATTAAAAAAAAATTATACTACTTCCGGTCTTATTTATAAGAAAAAATCAAGTTTTTAGATATATTGAATGACTAATTTATCTGGACAATATATTGTCTAAATACATTAATCATTCAATGTATTTAAAAAGTTGACTCTTTTTTATAAATAGGACAAGTATACTATTACTATGATCCGTGAAACTTTAAAGTAGCAAAATAAACTCTCATAATAAGGGTAAAAGTCCTCCTCTCATTTGGACGAGTTACATTTATTTTTGTAAAAAAATAATTAAGAACACGTTACCGGATTATCCTAGAGGTTTAACCAACGTCTCATCTGATCATTTCTTACTTTTATTTTTTTTTAAGCAAAAGAAACCAATAGATTAAAAACAAAACAAAAAGATATAAGAATACAAGGGGACCAAACTAAGACATGGTAAAATAGTCTAAGTCTAAGGATATCAATCTTGTCTAACAAGTAATCCTTAGTAATATTACTATGAACATGAGTAATCCAAGTATAATTCTTAGATTTTAAACTTAAGATAGTAAGTAAATCAGTACAGAAGTTAACTTCTCTATAAACATGAGAAATGATGAAGTCAATGGAATTGCTGAAGGAGACAAAGTTGAGCCATCTAGTCTTGATTCTCCAATAACTCACACTAGAATCCAAGAAAGCTTTGACAACAAGAAAATAGTCTATTTCAAGACAAATTTTCTTCCAATTAAACTTTATAACATTTTCTTTGGCTATAATAGCAGCGGATAACTCTACAAACATAGCAAATCCAGGACTAAGAAAATTACAAAAGCTACTGACATGACAAGATTTTTCATTCTTGAATATGCCATCACAACACTACGCCAAATATGATTTTTAGCAGCACAACTACGAGAGCGCTTTTAATAAAAAGCGCTGCTATAGGTTTAGATAAAGACAAAACAAAAATCATGGGAAAAAAAACGCTGCTAAATGGGACTCTGCAAGGGCGCTTTTAAAAAGCGCTGCTATAGGGGAATATATGAAAGCGTTTTTCAAAAAGCGCTGCTAAAGGGGTCTCTACGAAAGCGCTTTAAAAAGCGCTGGTATAAGTTAATGCTACGAAAGCGCTTTTTTCCTAAAAAGCGTTGGTATAGGCTTAGGCTACGAAGGCGCTTTTCAAAAGCGCTGGCATAGCATTTTTTTTAAAAATTTAAAAACATAATTATTCTAAACGATGTCGTTTTGCGTTTAGAAATTAAAAACAAATTAAGAGAACGTTCATTCTAATCTCAGAAGCATCTCTCGCCCTCGTTTTCATTGTTCAAACCCAGAACCACCGTCTCTCGCCGTTTCACTGCAGCACCTCGCCACCGTCTCTCGCCGTTTCACTGCAGCACCTCACCACCGTCTCTCGCCACCGTCTTCTTCCCTCATTAGCATCGTTCATTCCTCACTTATCACTGTTCGAAACCTAGAACCACCGTCTTCTTCCCTCGTTTGCTGCTTCTGGTAAGTTACTCGAGGCAATCTGCGGTTGTTTGTTTGTTTGAGTGTTCATGTTCATTTATCCTTGTATTCTTTTGTGTTACTAAGAATTTGTGTGGTTTTGTGTTACTGAGTATTCTTTTGGACTAAGACAATTTGTGTAGTTTTGCTGTATTTTACCTTTTATTGGAGTTTTGTATTGTGTGATTATTAAAACTTGGTTGTTATGTGTGATTATCTCCAATTTTTCCATTAGCTTAATTGATTTCATTTTGTTCTTTGAAGCTTGCTTTACTCAAGTTCGGTTAAAGATTTGTAGAATTTTTTCCAGCAGCTTAGTTTGGTGTTTCATTCCACTAACGTTTTTGAAGACTTGTATAATTTCTTCAGGTATTCAATCTGTCTATATACTGTGTTGTTACCTTAGATATAATGTTGTTAATATCTGAACAATTAATCATGTTCTGGCCTTGTGGTTCAATCTGTCTATATATTGTGGTTCAATGGTGCTCTTGTGTCTATCTTTGTGTTTCTTGAAAGCTTCCTATTCATGTTTATTAATGTTGGAGAATGAGATAGTTAAGTTAGGTTGGTTATAAGTAGAAGTAAGTAAGTACTAGAAAGAGATAGTTAATGTATTGCTGTGAAATTTGATCTTTGTATATTCATTTAACATTCTTCATATCCCAGAGTGATTAAGGATTTTCTTCTTTCACTGGAACAAATATTTGAGCATTTCGGTTTTGTAAATTCGAAAAGTCTAGAACATATGAACTACTTACTGCATTTTTCAAAAACCGAGTTCTAGCTAATTGAGTCTAGAACATATTTGAGCATTTCGGTTTTGTAAATTCGGGTGTTTGTAGTTACTAGCTAATTGATAATTGATTTCATATCATTTTAAATAATTGAGTTCTAGATTGGGGTTTTTTTGATATTGTGTTAGTAGTGGTGTATTTAACTGCATCTTGTGTGTTTAATTTTACAGTTACTTTGAAGCCTCTGGTTTCTACTTGTACAACGCCGATTCAAACCTACCCGTCTCCCACATCAAGTCCAACTCAGGTTACTAGCCCTTTCTTCTTGCTTATAGTTTGTTGTTTTCTGCTTATAGTTTATTGTTTATGGTTCTATTTAATTTCAATTTAGTGTCTCTCAATCAGTTTTTTGGTTTGTGGACTTATATTACCTTGAAATAAGGTAATGTCTTCTTTAAGAAATCTGGTGTAGGTTGAAATAAGGTACTGTCTTCTTTTAGAGACTCAAACAATCGAGACAACTGTAACTTCCTATCTTTAGCTAACTACCAACTTAACCAATATGACATAATTTAACCTTCCAGTTATAATCAAGGATGGCCAAGTCAGCCATAATAGTGTTTAAGTATGTTACATTTCTAGCTAAATGACGTCTTTCTAGACAAGAAGTAATGAAATGAGACATCACAGTAGTATATTTTTGTACTATAGTTACATAACATTCTATTTCAAGACTTGAGTGGTTTGACAAGATTTATTTCTATTATTCACACTTTATAGGATCTCATTAGGTATTCTGATCAAGACATAATGATGATAGCTATTTTTTATCTTGCAGAATTCCTTAGTACCTGATAGAGAAACCAAGAAGCAAAAGCATTTGTTTAGCTTAATTAAGACATGGATAAAACATGGATGAATTCAAACTGATTGTCGAAAGAGTACGAGAAAGGGGTATGGGAATTCGTTAAGTTTGCGGTTGCGCACGCCGATGACCCGATTCGAATGGCGTGTCCTTGCTTGGGTTGCTGTTATAGGGGTAAGGTTGACGGGAATCAGTTGGCATCGCATTTAATACGGTTTGGAATTGATAGAAGTTATACATGTTGGACAATGCATGGTGAGAAAAGTAACGGGAATTTTGAGTCGAGGTGTAATACGAAGTATGCTTCAAACGAAGATTGCACAGACACATATGATTATGATCGAGTCGAAGAGATTGCAGAAGCGCTTGAAGAAGATCTTGAGGATTGTCCCAAAATGTTCGAGAGGTTGGTAAGCAATGCATAGAAACCGTTGTATGATGGTTGTTCAAAATTCACAAGATTGTCTGCGGTGTTAAAGTTGTACAACTTAAAGGCGGACAATGGATGGTCGGATAAAAGTTTCACAGAGTTATTAGCCTTTATGAAAGATATGCTACCAGAGGATTATGTTCTTCCTAATCGAACGTATGAGGCCAAAAAGATGTTGTCCTCTATTGGCATGAGCTATGATAAGATACATGCATGTCCAAATGATTGTGTTTTGTTTCGAAACGAGTATGCAGCGTTGAATGAGTGTCCTAAATGCGGTGCCCCTCGATATAAGAAAAAGTTGTCTCCGGCCAAAGTCTTATGGTATTTTCCTATAATTCTGAGATTTAGACGCATGTATCGTAGTGAAACCGATTCAAGACACTTGACTCGGCATGCAGATGAAAGAATTATTGATGGAAAGTTGCAACATCCGGCAGACTCACCACAGTGGATGAAAGTTGATACTGATTATCCTGAATTTGGAAAAGAAGCAAGAAACCTTCACTTGTGATTGTCTACTGATGGAATGAACCCGCATGGTATTCAAAGTATCTCGCATAGCACATGGCCTGTGATTCTTATGATTTATAACCTACCTCCGTAGCTATGTATGAAGCGTAAGTACATGATGTTATCTATCCTAACTGGGCCTAAACAACCAGGGAATGACATAGACGTATACTTGGCACCCTTAATCGAAGATTTAAAGTTTTTGTGGGAGAACGGTGTGGAGGTTTACGATGGGTATAGGAAAGAAAGTTTCAACTTGAGGGCGATGTTGTTTGGAACAATTAATGATTTTTCAGCATACGGAAATCTATTCGGGTACAGCAATAAAGGTCAAAAAGCGTGTCCTATTTGTGAAGATGAAACCGATACGACACGATTGGATCGTTGTCAGAAGAATGTCTTTCTCGGCCATCGTAGATTCTTAAATTCTAATCATCACTACCGTGGGTGGAGAAAAGCATTCAATGGAAAGGCCGAACATCGTACAGCCCCACCTTTTTTGTCAGGTGATCAAATTTTTGAAAAGGTGAAAGATGTGAGCACTCAGTTTGGAAAGCCTTTTGCAAATTCACTTGTCAAGGGTGGGTGGAAGAAGAAGTCAATTTTTTTTTAACTTCCATATTGGAAGTCGTTGTACGTAAGACATTTCCTGGATGTTATGCATATTGAAAAAAATGTATTTGATAGTGTTATAGGTATGTTACTCAATATACAAGGAAAGTCTAAGGATGGCCTTAACATAAGGAAGGACATGGTAAACATGGGAATGAGAACTGAATTGGGACCCGTGACGAAAGGAAGACGAACATATCTGCCACCTGCTGTTTACACTCTATCTAGAAAGGAGAAGAAAACATTGTGTAAGTTCCTCAGTGAAGTTAAAGTTCCAGAAGGCTACTCTTCAGATATTAGAAGACTTGTGTCCATGAAAGACCTCAAGTTAAAGAGTTTGAAGACGCATGATTGCCATGTTATAATGGAACATTTTTTACCAATAGGTATACGTTCTATTCTGCCAGAAAAAGTAAGAAGCGCAATAACTAAACTGTGTTTTTTCTTCAGGTCAATTTGCAGTAAGGTGATCGATCCCGCGATCTTACCAACATTGCAAAAAGAGATAGTTGTTACTTTATGTGATCTTGAAATGTATTTTCCTCCCTCGTTTTTTGACATAATGGTTCATCTAGTCGTTCATCTTGTGAAAGAGACACAATTGTGCGGACCAGCTTAAATGAGATGGATGTACCCTGCTGAACGTTATATGAAAATATTAAAAGGGTACGTGAAAAACAGAAGTCGGCCGGAGGGTTGTATTGCCGAACGATACATTGTTGAAGAAGAGGTTGAGTTTTGTACTGATTTTCTGTCAAATGTTCAATCAATTGGACTCCCCAAATCTCATATTGTTGAAAAAAAAAGAAGGAAAAAGGCTAATTGGAAATAAAGTTGTGACAGTATCAATGGTCGAGCGGGATCAAGCGCACTTGTATGTTCTGCACAATGAGATTGAGGTTGAGCCGTATGTTGAAATGCACAAGGTTGTTCTCCGAGATTTAAATCCGAATAGAAATGAGAATTGGATAGTACGAGAGCACAATCGAAGTTTCATACTGTGGTTTAGGGAACATATTTATTCAAAGTATCGTTCAGATCCTGCTTCAGTAACAGAAAGGTTGAGATGTTTAGCCTATGGTCCAAGTATAATTGTGTTTTCTTATAGCGCATACGCAATTAATGGATACACATTTTATACCAAAGAACATGATGTTAAAAGTACTATGCAAAATAGTGGTGTTACCTTGGTAGCTAAAGCAATGCACGTATCAAGTGCGAATGACTTAAATCCAAAATTTGCAAATTTGTCATATTTTGGGGTTATCGAGCGCATTTTGGTGTTTGATTACGCGAAGTTTCAGATTCCTGTATTTGGTTGCAAGTGGGTTGAAAATAATAATGGCATACGAATGGATAAGTCAGGATTTTTGCAAGTGGATCTCAATAGGGTGGGGTACAAAGATGAGCCTTTCATTCTAGCCTCTCAAGCTAAACAAGTGTTCTATGTCAATGATCCGACAAGTACGAAATGGTCTATAGTACTTTTATCAAACAAAATAGTTGATGAAAACATTGGAGATCAATGTGATATTGGTGTTGGCATTGAATCTTGTACAAGAAACGATCAAAATGAGAATGAATCTTGTACTAGAAATAATCATAATGAGGGTATTTGGATCAATCCAACCGTGCGTGTTGTTAAGAGACGCGTAGAACACAATCCTACCAAGAAAGGAAAGAGACGTTAGTGAAAAAGGTAATAGTATACATATTCCGACTAATGTGCTTTATTCAATTTGTACTGATTGTTATATATTCAATTTGTATTCCAATTGTTACAATACTTATTCAATTTTGGTGCATATTTTCGTTTTGTACATAACTTTTGAACCATGTATCCGTTTGTCGACTTCTTTACATGTAATTATACTATTTTGACAATTCCGGAGCTGCTCATTCACTTATCTTTACATTTCGGGACTGTTTTTTATCGGTTTTGCTTCTGCCCATGATCAAAAGTCGGGCTTAGGGTCTGAATTTCGGAAAACCGACTTCATTTTTGAGTCCGTGAGGACGTTTTACCATAGCCATGTAAATTTCGTTCAATTCCGACAACTTTCTTTTTTTTACGCTTATTCTGATTTCATCGATTTCGATTCCGATTTACTTGTACATGCATGGTTTGACTTCCATTTGACTTGTATAGATTGTTAGCTTATTAATAGTGTACTAATGTGCTTTAGTTTGTTTGATACAGGTTCAATGGCTAGTAATCAAGAAAACCCACAAGAAAACTCACAAGATAGAGATGCTCCGGATACAAATCCTCCACCCGATACATCATCAGAAGAAGTTGCACGAGGCATCACCATTATGAAGGGAATCATTCGACATAGAGACCAAGATTAATATATAATTTGGAATGGAATTCTGATAACCAACCAATTGGTCCTAATTCTGCAAAGTTGACAAGCTATATTGGTACACTTGTTCGTTTGCATATTCCAGTCTCCGTAGCTAAATGGAATCTGAAAAGCAAAGAGTTGGACGAGAAAAAAGACATGATTTGGGACGAGCTTAAGGTATCATATATGGTTGTTGTTATTATCTTGACGATAATTTGATTAAATTACTTATACTAACACACTATTTGCGTATGTTTGTTTGCAGAGGTCTTTTAACATACCAGATGAGCGTAAACGCTTCATTCTTGGTTTGGCCGGAAAAAGATATAGAGGGTGGAAAGCTTATTTAACAAACACCTATCTTAAGGATAAAGAAGGAAACTTTCTTGAAGAGGCCCCGGGACGTCCAAAAAAGTATGAGATCTTCATTGATGATGAAGATTGGGTTGAGTTTGTAAATCAAAGAGATGAAGCTTTTCGGAAAAGGAGTGCCACAAATAGTGCGAGAGCATCAAAAGCCGCGTATCCATACAAAAAAGGGGCGTTTGGGATATGCACGCTTAGAGGATAAAATTGTAAGTAAATAGAAATGCGTTTTAATTAATTGTCTAAATGTGTTTTATTTGACGATTTTATCATTTGTGTCAATGCATAGTTAGAGGATACGAAAAGTGAGGAAACCTCACTTCCAGTACATGTGTTCTGGAAGGAAGCTCGTGTGGGCAAGAATCGAGCTGTCGATCCCGATGTTCAAAGAGTTTATGCTGAATGTGTAAGTATAACACTGTGTCTTTAATTAAATCAAATGTTTTTTAATATATAATTGATTTTTTATCTCCACTAATAATTATTGAAATGTAAATGAATTACAGGAGACCTTGTCGCAATCTGTATCCACCGGTGAGGACCAAGATGATAGGAGCGTACTTAGTAGAGCACTAGATGCTCCTGAGTATCCTGGTCGGGTGAGGGGTAAAGGTCATGGTGTTACTCCAACCTCTTTTTACAAGCATTCTAGGAGAAGAAATCCTACCAATGAAGAAGTGTTGCAAAAATTGCAGGAATTACAAGCACAATTCTCTGAATTGCAACGAGATAAAGAGGCGTATATGAGAGAAAAGTGCAATACTTCATCGGTGAAAGAAACTAGTGATAAAGCTAGTATCAACTGTCAAAGAAAATTTCCCGAGGTAATTATAAATTCTTTTTTCTTACAATTGTTCTATTTCTGTAATGATAATGACTCTATATTTATTATTGGTTTAGGGCATTTCATCTTGCCAACTATACTTATCGTCACCGGATTGTAGCCTAGTTGGCAAGGGAAAAGTGCACAACACTTTGGGAGATTTACTTCACCATAGACCGCTCCCAGATGGACACCTGAAAGTATCAGTGGATGTTGTATTAGATCATGATGCGGTGCTACCGGTACCTGACATAGTCTCAGAGACGACATTGCTGCGAGATGCAATAGGGTCATTTGTTGCATAGCCCTCGGAGCTCATTACCATTAGTGATGAGGTATATTGAAAATGATTATGAATCATTTAGTTTTCGAATGTCAATTCTGCACCGTTTATTAATTATTTTTTACATTTTAATTTTAGACTGCTCCTACAAAACCCGCAATTAAGGGTAAAGGGATTTTACAGGAGGAGGAGTCTGTTGCATCACTAAAAGAGGTACATTTAAAGTGTTAATATATAATCTGAATCTAAAACTGCATGATTTTATATTTTACCTAACTTATATGATTTTTAGGCATCTGCTCGGGGGTCACAACAAGTGACGCAGCCAGTTCGTAGCGTACCACCCAAGGGTCCTCCGAAGCCAGCGGCAAAAAAAGGTGGTGCTTTTGTGCCTCAAAACCGGACGACGCTCGGAACAATTGTTGATATGTCCGATTTGAAGGATGGTGGTTTCCGTGAAATCAATATGGATGAAGGTATCTTTGGTGTTGAATTCATGTCAAATATTGCACTAGATGACTTGGAAGAGATTTTTACGCATGAACAACTAGGCGTCGCTAATATGCACTCATACATCCGGTAATATTCACTCATCCGATATATTATTTAATTAGTCGAACAATTTATTTACACATTTCAATGAAAATAATCTAATGTTTATTATGTTTTTATTTAAGGTTGTTGTATGACAGAGTGTTGCGCGGGACTGCATTGTCAAACAAATTCCGTTTCGTGTCTTCCGCCCATTGCAGCGGAATGACAATTGCTACGGAACCGGAATCAGTTAGACAGCGCTTAGTCGATAGATTCCTGTCCACCGGCAATACAAAAAGTCTGATTCTTTGGGCGTATAATACCCGACCAGTAGGGTTAGCTTCTCATTCTTGGTTCATCTAATCTTTGTTTCTTTTGCGTAGTAAAATTTTCATATAACCTATTGTTTTAATTTATAGAGCACACTGGTTGTTGCTTGCTATCAACCCTATAAGAGAAGTGGTATATTTTCTGAATTCGGTAGATGGTGAGTGGACCAATTATCCGGCTATGAAGACAATGATTGATACGTAAGTGGGATCGTTCTAAATATTCGTGTATATTTATATATTTAATTATTTGTGAGATTGATCTAAATATATGCTTTTATATTTTTGTTAGATTAATACAAGTGTTCCGAAGTTAACGAGACGCACAGGTATCCCGGACTAAATCAAACAACATTACTTGGATCAAAGTGCAGGTACATTATTTTTCACAATTTTGCTTATAATATTTATGCTACTTGATAAAACAAGACAACTATAAAATCTTATTTGTTTTTCTATGTAGTGTCCGATACAGCGAAACAGTTCAGATTGCGGATACTATGTTTTGAGGTTTATGAAAGAAATCATTCAAGCGAATCAATTATAGATTCCAATCACGGTATGAATTTATAACTTAAGATAATATCTTATAATTTATTACATTTAACTAAATCATTCATATTATGTTTTTGTTCTGTAGTACTTTGACGAATTCCATGATGCTTCTTACACGAGACTTAAGTTAGAAGAAATCAAAGAGGATTTGTGTCAATTTTATATTCGGCAACTATTCATGTAAGGATTTGTGTCGATTTGAAGTATAATATTATAGTACTATAGGATGGTTACTAACTTTGTTCATATTGTTGTCAATATTTGAAGTATAATATTATTGATGTTACTGATTTAGTTTGTTTGACATGAGTTAGTTACATGTGAAACTTTTTGTATTCATACTTTACATGATTTAGTTTGTTTGACAGGAACTATAATGATGTATATATATATAATTTTGGATATTATAATGGTATTATATTAGTATATATATTGTCCTACCTATGGTTGAAAATATATCGTCGAAAATATATTACAGGTTGAAAATATATTACAGGTCGAAAATATTACAGATCGAACTGGGAGGCAGAAATTACAGGTTGCACTTTAAAATACCTCATTTAGCAACGACAGCGCTTTTAAAAAACGCTCTTAAAGGGCCACCTACTAAAGCGCTTTGTTACTAAAAGCGCTGCCTAAGATTAAAAAAAAGCATAAAAAATATTAAAAAAAACGCAACCTACGAAAGCGCTTTTGGAAAAGCGCTCTTATAGGGGGGCTACCAGAGCGCTTTTTCCAGAAAAAGCGCTCTTATAGGGGGGCTACCAGAGCGCTTTTTCTGGAAAAAGCGCTGAGGGGGGGCTACCAGAGCGCTTTTCTGGAAAAAGCGCTCTTATAGGGGGCTACCAGAGCGCTTTTTCTGGAAAAAGCGCTCTTATAGGGGGGCTACCAGAGCGCTTTCAAAAGCGCTTTCGTTACCTACGGCAGCACAGGCTTTGGCAGCGCTTTAAAGCGCTTTAGTAGCCCAAAAAAAGCGCTTTTAAAGCCCTTCCGCGTTGTAGTGCAAAACTCAACATAGGAATACCTCTAGATAACTCATAAATATTGCATTTAATATGTAAGTTGGAAATGATACAAAAGAAAATAAGAAACAACATTTAGTCTTAAAATTACGTAAACTCATTGATCTAGTAGTATTATAGGTGGAGAATAAAGCTTTTTTGGAAAAATTATGGTTAGTATTTGAGATAATAATTTTATATTTTTAATTAAAATAATAATAAAAATAACAAATTATAATGTCACATCAATGGGTTGGTTCAACGGGTCTGCGGGTTGCAAAACTCAAACCCGATACCCGAACCAAAACTATATGGGTTGTTGCGGGTTGGGTTGGGCATACCCGTAAATTAATGGATTCGAGTAATTTATGAGTTGGTTCGGTTTGGATTCGGGGGTCGACCCACACCCATGAACACCCTTTTATCCAAATTACCACTCCATAAAAAGTTTTAATGACTTTAAGTATGTTGGCAGGCCATTTATAAACGGATATGCAGTGCACCAACATAGTTTGGATTATAGATCTAACAAGTTGCACTCTTCCAGCAATAAATAGGAGGCTAGCTTTCCAAGCAGCAAGCTTGGTCCTAATTTTATCAGCAATGAATCGGAAGTGATTAGCCTTAGATCTTCCAATGAATATAGGAGCTCCAAGGTACAAGAAAGGAGGAAAATCCATAGTGAATCCAAGAAGTCAATCTTTTGAGTTTATTAGGATACATTCCACCTACATAAATAAGACATTTAGAAGCATTACAAGATTGACCAGAACAATTGGCATAGTTAGTGAGCAAGTTAGAAATAGCTTTAATAAATTTCTGGTCCCCTCTACAAAAGATCATAATATCATGAGCATAAAGAGTGTGAGAAGGAACATGACCATTCCTAGAGACCCTAATCAAATTAATTTTATTCTCATGAACAAACATAGAGATCCCTCTACTTAGCACCTCTTCTGCAAGACAAAAGAGAAGGAGAGATAGAGGGTCTCATTGTCTCACACCATTAAAGTAATTAAACAAACCAACTTGCTTGCCATTTAAACCAATATAAAGGTAAGCAAATTTAATAATTATAATAATCCACTTGCGAAACTTACTTTTGAACCCAAAGCATTCAAGAATTTTTACTATGAAAAGCCAGCTATAGGTGTCAAAAGCTTTAGAAATGTCAATTTTAAGGGCCACATTACCACTAAAACTCTTATTATTTAAGAGTTTTATATCCTCAAAAGTAAGACAAATGCTATCTCTAATGTTTATACTAGTAACAAACCCTTTTTGCTCAGAAGAAATCAGGAAGGGCATGATAGTTAATAGCCTATCAGCAATGATTTTAGTGACAATTTTATGCTTAAAATTGGCGTGAGAAATAGGCCTAAAGTGATTTAAACTATCAGCTTCAATATTTTTAGAGATAAGGACAATAGCATTGACATTATAATGAGGAAGAATCCAATCCTGCAAAAATAATTGAGTGACATCATTAATGACATCAACTTTGATAATATCCCAATACTTATAATAAAACAAAGCTCCAAACTCATCAGGTCCAGGGGCAGAGTCACTATTTAGATTCGTGATAGTTAAGCAAATCTTCTCTCCCAAAGGAATTTTGGTGAGCATGAAGTTGGTTTGGTCATCCACCATTTAGGGATGTTAGCTTGTATCATTCCATTGTTTGCAAAATAGTATTTTGATTAAACAAGTTTTTGAAATGATGCTCGATATGATTTTCAAGAATGCTTTTGTCAATAACTACATCATCCTTGATTTTCAATGAGGAAATCAAGTTAGTTTTCCTTCTGATTTTGGCATAAGTATGGAAAATTTTGGTATTTCTATCACCATAAGTATGCCAATTCAATCTAGACTTTTCTTTCCAAAAATCTTCTTCCAAAATAAAGGTCACTTCAAGATCACTTTGAGCTTTCCTTTCTTTAGCCTGCAAGAAATCATTAAAACCCCAGGACTCAATATCATATTGAATGTCAATAAGAGCTTTTCCAGCCTCTAGAACCTTGGTTTTGACATTATCATAGGAAGTTTTATTCCAAATTTTTAAATTAGATTTGAGAATTCTAAGTTTCTTGTAAAAAATGTACATAGCACAACCAATTACTCTAGTCATCCAATACTTCTTGATAATATCAGTACAATCCTCACTTAGGGATCAAATTTTAAGAAATTTAAATTAAGAGATATATTTTGGCCTCATCAAAATCACAAGACAACAATACTTGATACTTGTCACATTTCATTTCTGTAAGAGTATTGAGAACAACAATGGAGCAAGCATCAAGACATTCACATTACAAACCACCCTATCCAATATTTTTTTAATCAACTTCTTATCCTTTCTACCATTATTCCAAGTGTACTTGCTTTCCATAATAAGAAGATAATTATGGTGATGGGAATCATACCAATTGAAGAAATCAGTCATAGGAATTCTAGAAAGAGTGTGGCATCCTCTATACACATCCCTAAAAATAATACCATTAAAATTTCCTATAAAACACCAAGGTGTATTAGGAGTTTGAGAACAAATATTTTGCCAAAGTTGTCTCCTATGCAGGTAACAAATGGAAGCATATATGACAGAAAAACAAATAGTTTTGTCATGAATAATCATGGTGAAAGCAAAATGTTGATTATCACACTTAATAATCATACGATTAAGGTTAGACTTACATAAGCACCAAAGGTTTGGCAAAAGACCAAATCTTTGGTTGAAAGCAAAAGACTTGAGCCCAAGGGGAACTAGGCAGTTTTGAGGGAAGTTAGAAAGCTCATCCAGGGTTCAAAAATGAACACTAGGTCTGGGTTGTTTTTAGTTATTAATATCTTAAGGGTAAGCTTAGAAGAGTTTTTTTTTTCACTCCTCTAATATTCCAAAAGTGGCTCTTCATAATGAATGTTTTAAGTGACTACACTTAGATCTAGTATTGTTGGAGGAATTTGATTTTGTGTTTCTTCTTCTTGAAGTAACAACTTCAAACTCCTTTTCAGGAATGTAGTCTATTTGTTGACATGTGTAGCCTTTATAAACTCACTCTCAGAGCTTTCATTTGTTTCCCTAATTTGAATAGTACCTCCATGATCCACAACAATGGTGTGCTCACCATTGTTGATTTCCCTTGTGTCTATAACTGGTTCTTACTCTACATTATTCTGAATAACAGGTTTCAGAACAATGGTGTTGCCTTCGTCAATGATTGTTTTCTTTCCAACAGGAACATAGATTGACTTAGCTATTTTTGAACTGGCTCTTTGTCTTTTCCTTGAGATTGATCCTTTCTTTTCTAGTTGCTTATGGAGTGACCAATGCAAGAGAAAAATGAGCAATATTTTGGAACCTTTTCATATTCAATGTCAACAAAGAAAGCAAATTCAACACACTCCACTAAAATTTTGTAGCTGGATTTTTTTGTCAAGTTAAGATCAACCAAAATACACTCAAAGTGTCCAAATGGTCGTTCAAAAGAGGATTTGTTTGAAGTAGAGTCAATGCAGATGGGTGAGTCCACGCTATTTACAATAGCAAAGACTATGTAAGGCCTCCAATATTTTTGGGAGAGAACGTGTATCTGTATCTAAAATTGATCAGAAGTTTGTTTAAGGTCCAGGCATTAACCGATCTCACTCTTAGAACATCTTCTAGATAAGAAAAACAAATTCGAAGAAACCATTTTCTAATGATGTAACACCCATATTGCCCAATTGAAGGCTAAAGATCCATGAGTTTGAGTTTCAGGTTTGCAACTGTTAATGGCGTTGACCTTTTAGACCAAACCACTCTTCCATAAAGATGGTGTTTGCAAGCTTCAACCCCTAAGTTGTATTCCTCTTCAGGTATGATAATCTCAAGTCTATCACCTTTAAGGAAAAGGAATGATAATTGACTTAGAGGTATATCATAGACATTGTTAGCGACGGTTAATGAAAGAATTTTAATGCTTGATTAGTATTTCTTCATATTTGTAATAGGAGTGAGATTATAGAATGTTTTTGGAAATATGGTGAACTTCCACAATAAGAGGGGAGAAGAACAATGGAGGGAGAGAAAGAGGCATCCGTGAAAAAAGTTTCCCGGTGGAAAACTAGTTGTTATCGGCAGAGCGGTGGTCGATTAAATTTCTATTTTATATTGTTGTTGATTAGTGCATGTTTAAAGGAAAATTTAATTTTTCTCTTACTATTTTTGCTAGAGTTTAATTTTTATACACTATCAGTGTCAAAAGTTTTACACTATCACTATATCATGACCATTCAATTATATTAATTTTTAAAAAATTAAAATAAAAGTCAAATATTACTAATTCATCAACGATTGTGATTAAGTGACAATGTAAAACTTATTTACATTGTCAGTGCATTTCAATTAAATTCTTCTTGCTAATATAGCATAAATTAACAAAGTCATCTTAGTAATTTACCCCCTGAAATATGAGTGTGTTTTGGTTTACCCCCCACCGTTGCCAAAGGCAGGTTTTGGCAACGGTTTTTTTGAAAAAAACCGTTGCCAAAGGGTAGAGAGGGGGAAAAGCAAAATTCGCTAACATTACAGGGGGTGAATTACTATAAACCCTAAAATTTATTTGTGAGATGAAAAGCAAAAATTTTGAAGTGTTTTGCTATTTGAATTTTGTTCTACTGATACTTTATTGTAACAGATGAGCAGTTTTCATAAATGTAATTTTAGAACTATTTTAGAAATGTATTTTTAGAATAAATTTAGTCTTAAAATTGGGGCGTAATTCAAAACAAAAAATATTTGTGTGTATAAGGTGCGTTCGGAGATGTATTTCTGAAAATTAAAAGACATTTTCAAAATTCCATAAGTTATTTTCCACCTCATAAGATAGTATAAGAAATTTTCAACATTATTTCACATTTTCTGATTCTGAAATTATTTTCAAAGCCCATTTTTTAAAGAGGGTTAAGAATGAAAATTTTATCATGTACCCCATCAATTATCCCTCTACCCCTATAAATTATAACTTTGGACCAAAATACCCCTGTATAAATACTCAGATTATAAAAAAAATTCACTTTTTTCCAATTCATTTTCCTGCACCGCGAAAGCAAAAAATCGGAGAACATAACAACACTTCTACGGAACCATCCAAATCCCAAATCGGAGAACTAGGAGAGGAGAAATCTGGTTGATTATTCATACATAATGAACAACCCGCAAGTGAGTTGCCCGATTTTACTTCACTCAATTATTACCATCCGGATAACGCAACAATAGGTTTTTCAGTTTTAAAATTCTCAAACCGGATGACTTAGCATTGTGTTCTCCAATTTTGTTTTTTTTGTTTCGGATAACCTCAGTCTGTGTTATCCGGTTCTCGTGTTGTTGATTTTTTGTGGTTCATAGAAGAGGTGGCCTGGGTGAAGGGGGTATGCAACAAAGGGAAGGATGACAACATCGACATGCGGTTTAGGAAGGAGAGGGACATCAGAGCGTTTCTCTTGAGGCTGGTCCGCAGCAGTCGGTGTTCCTTGGAAGACCGACCAATACGTCTCTTCTGGTGAGGTACGCCCTCTGGATACTATTATCAGCAAATTCATTTTTTGTGGTACATTTGACTGTTGATTTATCTAGTCCATATATGGACTAGATACATCAATAGTCAAATGTACCACAAAAAGTAAAATTTGCTTAAAATAGTGTTCGGAGGGGGTATTAGGGTCACGTTGCTTGTCATTTATGGTTTGGTGAGGTAAGTTAATATCTATCATATACTATTGAATCATTTTTAATTATAAGTACTTATATTTTAATAATCTCTATCATATACTGGTGAATCATTTTTTGTGAGACAACCGAAGAAAGAATTAAAGGTTGTTGCACATGTCACCAATTGATAGGATAGGTTCCACGTAGTCTTCCACCGGTGATAGAGTTTTGGTTAACTAACTCTAGTCTATCATATTTCCAGAGAACCAGTTTGTCGATGATAGATCAAAATTTAGTATCAGCCTTTGTAGAGAGATGGCATCCTAAAACATCGTCATTTCATATGCCATTTGACGAGATGACCATTACTTTGGATGATGTTTCCTGACTTCTTCATATACCGTGTAAAGGTGAGTTATGTGACCCTGCAGAAGGTTTCACTGATGTCGATGTTATTAGACTAGCTATTGATCTAATGGGTGTTACCTTGGAGGGGCCGCTGAGGAGATATGTGCTTGTAGTGGTCCTTATTTTAGGTTGGATTGGTTGAATGTGATATTTGTGTGTCACCGTGCTGCTAAAATCAAACATACCTATTAGTCGTGGTGTTTCCCAAATGTAATACTTGATTGATCCATTATTCGATAAATCTATGTCTATACGGAGTCAACCATGTGTCTTTCACATAATCAAAAAATTCTTTAAAGTCAACACATGCTTGATCTTGATCAAGCTATTGCAATTGTTGATGGTACTCCAACTCATCACATCACAAGCCCTTATAAGTTCATACCACATTTACTCTATCGACTCTTGCATATCATTCACAACATATTCCTTACACTTTGATTTCACATTTTTGTTGATGTGAAATCGACAAAGCAAATTAATTGTCTTTGGAAATATTGTTTCAATTGCTTTCATCAAAGCAAGATCTCTATCAGTCAAAATCACTCTGTGGTCAAAACCCCTGCTTAGTAAGCAATTGTTTCAACTATATAGGAAAATGCAACAGCAAATGTTAACTCAGTTGCTGCCACACCAACTACTTCAAACAGAGGTTGCTTATACTTATTTGTCTTGTACGTGTTATCCATAATCAACACAATAGGAAACATATTCAACAACTTCACTAATTCTGGATGGGCCTAGAAAATATCTCTCACAACTTCTGACTCATCTTTTTCCTATTTCGGTAAGCATAATCTAAATCCTCTATCAGCTTACACAAATATTGAATTTCCGTTCAATGACCCCTTATGTCTTTATGTAACTTACTCTTATGTTTGTATATTTGCGTGATCCGAGTGACCTTCTTCAGATCTCGCTCTTGCAATGACAACAGAATGTGTCTTGGTGGAATATGACGTTTTGTCAAATCAACAATATGTTGTTGTTCATATGCATTTAATTGGCATATAAACGCGTGACCTTCAAATCTATCAGGTAAACCATGGTTGTGAAGTCCACGTTTTACATCAATCTTCTATCATGAACCATCTTTTGACGGTGTTGACCTAATTTTAAAAGGATAACCACATCTCTTACTAGCACTTTGTGTTTCACTATCTCTTTTATATTTTCCACCTCTATCACAACCAAATATTACTTTGTCACTTCTTCCACTTTTGCCTGTTTTGACATCTAAATGAGTTATTCTAACCGTCACTTTATTCCTGATTCCAACCTCCCTAATCCACCTTGTCGCCTCTTTCGTATAGCAAGTCTTTGTGTCGTTGATAATATTTTAGTGTTATCTACACATGTCTGATTTTTATCGCATATGATCAAAGGAATATCCATACCTGTTAAATAAAAATAAAAAATTAATAAATAAAAAATTTTAAACAAAAAATTGCGCACCCGTTTATACATGATTTTCGGTTATGACTAAAATGAACTGGATAACATAATTACAAGTTATCCTGTTATAAATTGTGAAGCGGATTTCATGAATGCAAGTTATCTGGTTGGTGCAATAAGGGAACCGAAATTAATTTACTAATGTTATCCAATTTAGAAAATTAACATATTAGATTTATGTTGTTTAAGTTATCCAGTTCGCAATGGTGGAGTACGCAGTTGTCAGTTTCGGATGACTCAGATGAATAATAAAAAATAAAAGATTAAAGTAAAATTAACAAAAGATTAAAGTAAAATTAACAAAGGATAAATTTAAAATATTTTAAAATTTGTAGGAGTAGGAGAATAAATGATAGGATACAAGGTAAAAATTTTGTGAAGTATTCTTTTTAAGTAATTGGAACAATTTGAATATTTTATACCGATGTAAAGTGTGGTTGTTCAAACGTAGGGTTTTATTAACAACACCCTAAGAAGTCCCTTTTGAATTGTTCTATAAGGTAGAGCTAAAAAAAACTTGTACTTAAAAAGTTTAAGCTACTAGATATCTTGAAGTTTGAAACAAGACCAACATTGAACTCATTAAGCTGAGTCTTGGATTAACTTGCATAACAGGTCTTCAAGCCTAAAGCTGCATATAATTTGGTGTGAAAAACCAGATGCTCTTAATCAGTATTTTCTGTTAATCGATGACAAACATTTGACACATGAATGGTTTATAAAATAAATTATAAGTAGTACATTATGATTAACAGCATGGTTCAAACGTACACAATTTAATAGACATAACTAAATTATCCAACAACACCTAGTGTTTGGATTGCAAAATTTGACATCACTACAAATAAGTGACTGAAAAACAGCTTGATTTGCAACAGTCAATAGTAACAAAAACAGACTCAAAAAGCGATCAATTTCTTTTCTTCCTCTTACTATTAATCCGGGGAAACGTAAGAGGCATAGGAAGTGTGGCATGGAAAATCCCTTTCTCCTTTAAAAATTTGCAACCCAAATGCTCAAACAGTTGTCTCACCGGAGGGATAGTCATCCTCAGATCCTTTGCTATGTCTTTGTAGTCAGTGTGGAATTCATCGGTGAAAAGTGTGAGCACCAAAACGTAAGAAACGAGAAGATTAATCTTTTCAGGTGGCAGCCTTCTTGTTTCGGAAACTTCAAACAAGGTCGAAAATCTATTGTTCAGAATGGGAGGAATTTTGTAATTCTTTGAAGAGGAAACACCATCCATAGTGTGCTGATCTTTGAACTTGACAAGATAGTTGATGAATGAAAGTATGCAACAAAGCTTTTTCTTTTCAGACTCGTCCTGTAAGTATAAACAATCGATAACATATATGATAATTTAATCAGGAAAATCAAATCTCGGAACTTTATGCTAGAAAAGAAAGCACATAACCAAATTCCATCCATGAAAAAATATCAAGCAGGGTATCTCCACCGTTCAATGGAGATTGGACAGTTTTAAAATTTATTTTGAAATAAAAATCATTCAATCTTCATCAAATGGGTAAGAACCGCAACAACGTGATTTTGTGGTTTAAATACAAAAAGAAAACAACGGATCTGGGGAAACAGATATGACAGCAAACAAAAAGAAAACACCAGATCCGGGGAAACATATAAGTATAGTATCACTGATAAAGCCAAACTATTGTACAGCTCCAAATTATGTTTTAAGCAAAAAGATTATATCTGTATAATACCTCAATCTTCTTTACTTTGTCTATCCTGTTGCGAATAAAAGTTGGGTAACCACTGAAGTCTGCTTCTTCTCCCTTTGGCAAGAGATAATAAATGTCTTGAAGGTGATTCCATTCTAGTGAAAGGATGATTTTATCCAACACATAAGCCTCCCGAGGTGTCGTTGCAGAAGTATCATATGGTGGTATATGGCGAGCGATGTGAGCATCTGTGTTTGCAAGAGCAATTTCTTTTACTTCAACATTTTTCATTTTCTCATCCAGGTTCTTTTTAGCTTCAGGTTCTTCATCTCTTCTGATTTCAGCAAACTTAAGATTCTGCAGAATAATACAAATTCCAATATTAGTTTAAAACAAGTCCAATAAAAATCAAGTATACTTTATTGAATGATAATTAATAGAAGACTTGATCACTTTAATTCAACAGCAATAACCTTACCTACTAATACTACTACGTAAAAGGTTATTTAAAATTAGGTTAATAATAACTTTTCATAATAAAAGAATGGACAAAATATAAAATTGTTGTCAATGTCTTTCCTTATGTTCACTGTTTAAAGACAATGCATACAGAGTACAGACAAATCATCTTAAATAGTTTACCAAACAAAGTATGAGCTATCATCTGTGCAAAGCCCAATGGAGAGACAATGATATGCCATTAATTAATCCATGATACAGAGCAGAACTCTGCATGTTCCAGACACATATGTAACCAAAGGAAATCATGTCAATGAGAACTAACTACTAAGTAGAGTAATCAATCCCGGATAGCGGCGCAGAGCGGTCGACACCAAAAAAAGGGATAGCGTATAGCGGGATAGCCGCGATTTGATCATTTTTTGGATAAATTACATGAATAATAATTATAAACATACAAAGTGAGAGGTGAGGGAGGAACTTGATATTTTTCTTTGGAACAGCTGAAGTGCAGAAACGTCAGTGAAGGAAGGTTAGGGTTCAGTCTCAACTCAAATTTGATTCAAAAACCTAAAATTATCCTAAATACGTTTTAAATTTAAGGGGTAATTTCGGTTTTTCAGAGGGGAAAAGAATAGCAGGCTAAAAACCACTCCAGGATGGGAACTGCTCTTCCCCCGCTACCGGCTACTCGAAAAACTGCTCAGTCCCAGTCCTGGGGTGGGAACTATAATCCAAGATTAAATGTGGTATGGTGGTCATATGAAATCATATTTGATTAGAAAAACATGAAGGGTGCCATATCATCTAATCATGTTTTCATAAACATAACATGTCTCAGACCTAGAAAAATCACCCTTTACCAAAAGAAAATAATACCCACTAACACGATAAGTGCAATAGTGGCACCTTAAACTTGTGGAATTGTATGTTCTGTAAATTTTCATCTCTAAGCTGAGATTCATCTGTCACTTCTAAATTTTCAACAACCAAAATATCACACTGAAATAATGATTTTGTCATGTAATTACTTAATATTAGCACAGCTAGAAAATAAGGGCTAAACAGAATCAAAATATACCATCTCAATATGTCGCTTAGTTCCAAAAGTAGCATCAGTCAATCTCCTCTTGGCTGTCCACTCATCCTGAGTCATCTCTTCCACCGGAGTCCCACTCGGAAGCGGCTCCTTATATTCCAAACCTTTAACTCGTGGTTCCAATCTAAATATCTACACAACAACAATAACAACAAAAACAACAAATCAACACAGCACACTAACAAATTCCAAAACATCAACTCAACTTTTTCTCCACACATTTCATCACAAATTTACCTTATTAGCGCCAATACTCACAACCTTAAGCGTCTGAGATTCCTTATCAAATACACCAAGTGCATACATTCCTCGCTGTCCCGTGGCCTCGCCGGCGTAACTCGTTCCGACGAATTCAACGGAGGAATCAGCAGGACTAACAACAAGCTCAGTCCTCTTATTCATAAACTGGTTTCGATAAACTTGGATACCGGCACCGGCGGAACCGGAAGATTGCTTAACCGGATCAAATCCAGACGGAAAATAACCAACAAACGGCGGCATTTTCTCTGGATCCGAACGGACAACTTCAACCTTAACCTGAACCGGTTCACGAACCGGTTCAGGCGGCGGTTCAGTATCCACCTTCTTCTTGTGTTTTGCTTTCTTCGTGGATTTTGGAGAGTGTTCCATTACGCTGGAGAAAATTATGAGAATCGAGTTAGGGTTTAGTTTTTAAACTAGTATTTATAATTTATTTTTAATATTTATTAAAATAATAAAATTATTAAAAATATTTAATTTAACTCATTAGTGACCAATCTATAACAGGTTTCAACCATGACTCTCTTTCACCGTATTTTCTTCTCATTGATGCTAAGAATAAGAGTAGGGGGGGAAGACTGCACTTACTGATTCGACTCCGGCAAAGAGGAAAGCGGCGAACTAGAACGAAAGACGGCGAAGAGGCAGAACGACGATGCGGCGATACGGGAGCTTTCTCAATTTCAGACTCAGTCACGCCGCACAGACATTTTGCTCTTTTATATTTCGATTTTTTAAAAAATAATTAACAAAACGATGTCGTTTTGGCTTAGAAAAAGAAGAAAAAAATAAGTATTTAAACCGGTCGGTTTTCCAAAACAGCCTATTCTCCAATTTTGACGATTATGACTAGTTCTTACTAATTTAATGGTTTATCCGATCAAGGTGATGGTGAATTTGAGTTTCTAGCGGAGTGGATAGGGGAGCTTACAAGGTTAGCACTCCAACGCTTAAATCGGTATGTGAGGAAGAAAAGTGAAATAAAATTGTGTTTAAAACTTGTCACCTGAATTTGTCGCCCTCTATATAGTTGTTCCGTTCGAGAACCAGGAAGAGATGTAGTTGGTGAATTGATGATCTTGAGTGGTGGATTCAATCTCCTTTACGACGACGCATGGTGGACCTACATAGTTATCACTCCAACGCCCAAGTCAGTTTAATATTCAAGGTGAGTATATTGGAAAGTGGAGATCATATAGTGTATCTTGCTCTTAGCTTGTGAACTGGTTTTATACTTTGGGTCAATTAGTATGATTTTGAGATGGATTAGGCCTTGGTCAATTGGGTCTTTATAGTGTGTATCCATGAGTGAAAATATAATCATTGATATTGTGATTTCTTTATAACTGGTTTAATCATTTTAGTTGATGTTGCTTATAAGAGTTTGGTATTTTGAAGTTTTTTTCAACCTTTAACATTCAAATTTACAATGACTTTTTAGAAAAACCTCTTCGTTCCTTCTTCCCTTAGAGAATCAATAGAAGTGATTCAGTGATTCTCATAAAGCTTTCACCTGTTTTCCATTCTCCCGCTTCATCAATCCTACATAATCAGGTACCTTTCTAACTCAAGTGTTTATCTTTGAAATTTCTTATTTTCTAGTCAAGATGACCGACAACACAATTGATTTAGTGAGTAATTCTGAAGTTGAAACCTCATCTGCTTCTGCAATGGGGATATCCTCTGATCCTCGTCTTCTTTCTCTTAGTAGCGGTAACATATGACTAGAAATTATACTCATATTTGATGATTCTAACTCAAAAAGGGTATCTAGAGATTCCTTGAAGGAAGAGAATATTGTAAAGCAGCGTAGAGAATCTTGTAAAGAATTTGATGAAAAGGGTCTCGAAAAGGACATTGGAGAACCTTTCAATGCAATCAATTTAGAAAGATTGGGAATCATTGAAGAAGTTTCTCACCCTCCTAAATAAAAGGTTATGAATATTAACTATCCAAGAAGAGCCTCGACCAAACAGAGTAGTACACTGAATCAAAGAGAGAATCTAAAGGAATTAGTTCCTTTTGTGAACTCTAGCATCTCAGCAGACCTCGCTGAAGAAAGAAAGAATACTCAATGTAAAAAAATTTCATAAACCATTATGCTAAATGAAGATTTATCTAGTAAAAAAAGAATAGCCACTAAAACATGTTTCAAGAAACGGAATCATCTATGACAAAAAAGAAGAAACTAAAGGAAAATCAAGCTACTTGCTCTGCTTCTTTAATGACCACAATTTCTCAAATATCCTCAGCATGTGAGGTCTATGACCTAGTCACTATTCCATCTGGCTTTAATCTCAGAAACTCGGTTTCTACTATTTTATCATCTACTCAACAACACGCCACTGTCTCGTCAATTGACTAGATTACCATTCCACCTTCCACCAAAAACACTTCATCCATCACATTGGCTTCAACCTTTCCTGTAGTCATAACCTCAGAAATTCACTATGAGACAATGATCTCAGAACCTCTAAATGTTGTAACAACTAACACATCACCTTCTATTCAAAATATGATTGTTGCTTCTGGATCTTCTGATCCCTCCTCATCATATATAAGTCAAATATCAAATCCTTCAGATACTGAAGAAATTCCTTCTAAAGAAAACCATCTCTACCTTCAGATTTTCAGTACTTGTCTTAAAGAAGCCATTTCTCAACTAAGAGAAGACGTCTCAAATGAAGTTGAAAGAGTCTGCCAATTTTCTGAGACATGTGTTGATGTATCTCACGTTGATAAAGTCTAGAAGGATTTTAGAAAATGGATGTTTGAAGAATTTCTAAAAATTCAAGAACTATATGATCAGATAAAAGAGTTATCAGTTAGCAAGGCTATAGAAAGAGCTCAAGGCTTGGAAGCCTAGAAAGTTGTTGAATGAGATTTAACTGAAAAGGAAGCTGCAAAAAGAGAAGTCGTTGAAATGGAAGAACTTTCAAAAGAAAAGTTAGGTATCTTCTCTTGGCTATAGAAAAATGTTGAGGACATACAAAAAGAATAAGTGTTGATCAGAAAAATGTTCTCAAAACAAGATGAGTTCAACAACTTTTTTAAAGATGCACTAACTCAACTGGCTCTGAAGTTCAAGCCTTCCTCTAACTAAGATCTTTTATATTTCATCATATTTAACTACGTTCATGTTATTTTCTGTTGCTAAATATTTCCTATGTGTTTTGTTTGCTAATAATTAATCTCATGTTTTACTTTTATGTTAATCTAGGAATTTATTTTTAAAAAATATTCTTAAACTCTTGAAAATTGTGCTCATGTATTAAAATTATCTAGAAAATAACTATTGTTTTCTGACATTTAATGTTCACTCTAAGCAAGACATTTGTTCCTTTCGTGTGAGTTACACCTTCTATCTTTTGTCCATATATACTCTGTTGAGTGTTTTCTCTAAATTATCAAATATCTTTCTTTTTACCCTCTTCCTTCACCTATCATCATGTCTCTCAAAATGTTTCACATAAATGATGATCTTTTGGAAGTCATTAATGAAAAAACGGCCAAGAATCCTTGGTGCTAGCCAAAATTTTCATCTCGGTATTCATTTTTAAATCTGGAATGGCTATCTTCATCTGCTACGAGGACCGGGAGAAATTTACCAAACTTGGTAAAAGCCTTCTAGAGATATGCTTGTGTAAGCACCGAGGGTAACATTATTTCTTCTAACATTTTTGGGTTCCCTATTGCTATCACTGTCACCACCATTGCTGAAGCTACTAGATGTAATCAAATAGGTATAACCACAAGTCATGACTCTCTCAGGTGCACAACTGATGCTTCGATGGTTTCCATTTTTGATCTCTCATCTTTGTTTGAACCAAAAAATCGTGATAAACTCCAGCCTATTGCTAAATACTGGTTTCGTTTCATTCTTTCAAATCTTCTTCCCCGTGGCACCAACAAAAACTTTTTGTTTCATGATGATAAACTCTTAATTTTCTGTCTACTGAAGCGTATTCAAATCAACCTGCCTCAAATGATATTTAACTATCTTAAAGAATCTACAACGTTATCCATATAAATGAATAAGTCATTCATTCCCTATGGAAGAATCTTATCTGAAATACTCCTTAAAGCGGAAATGATAGAAATTATTCTACGGGTTCGCCCTGGTCATGACAATACTCTGGATAGCAAAAGATGTGAATTCTTTGAAGCTCATTGGTTTAAATGATTTCTTGTCCAATATATTTCGTCTTTGTCCTAATCTAAGTCGTGTTGTTCCTTAGTTTCTATGATGTCGTTGTGATGTTTATTTATGACTTTGAATCTTTAAGTTATTATGTTTTTGTAAAGTATTTGTAAGTTTACTTTAATGAAATATTTGTGTTTATGTGTGTTTATTTTTCTCTCACTGATATTGGTTGCTTAATCAAAGTTAAAATCAATTAATTAAATCTTAAACTTTTTTATCATGATAAAAAGGGGGAGAAAGTTTAGATGTCATTTTGATGAAATCCCTTAAAATTTGCTTGCATAATTAAAATAGATTTAGGTATATAAATGCAAACAGAATGTAATTTTCTTAAGAAGAAAGAATTTCTGATAAGCTAACTCTGATCAATTGTTTCCACTTGTCTTTAATCAGAATATTCTAATCCTTGAAAATTTAGTTAAGAAAGCCATATTTCCTGTAAAGTCCTAAGTTTTAGATTAAGGGGGAGATTGTTTAACTCAGGGGGAGTTTTCCAAATAATGCTCATATATCCTTTCATTATAAACTACGAGTCTTTAACTCAGGGGGATGTATTTTCTTAAAACAAATGTTGTTTTCATGTGTAGGGATGACAACGGGTCGGGTCGGGTGCGGGTTTTGCACTACCCAAATCCGCAGCCGAAATCGGCACTCGAACCCGAACCCAAAGGATGTTCGGGTGAAAAAATAACACCCACGCCCACACCCGCTGGGTTCGGATTTTTTCCCCAAACCCGAACCCGCAGCAAAATATAAAAACTATATTTTTTCTACAATTTTCTTACAACTTGTTTTGGACTGAGCCGAGACTTGGCCCAATCCACTTTCGGCCCATTTAGCCTTAGAGGCCCAATCCACCCTAAGCTGCTGATCGACGATGCTCTGTGCTCGTCCCCTTCATGCTCGGCACCATGCTCTCTGCGAGCTGACAGATGCTCGGCATGAGGGCTTCCCACGAGCACCTTCCCCGAGGACCCTGCTCCGCACAGGGCTCCTTCATATTCAACCCTCCGAATAATAAGGATTCCACGTGGCTCCTAAAAGACCGCGTCTCCCTTGAACTTCGGAGCGGTTAACTAGGACAGAGGGCACTCACGCACCTCCGATATTTCCGCCCAGGGAACCTGGAAGTCTCCTAGTTGGGCTTGGAAATCCAACCCAATAAGCGAGATCATGGCCTAGCGCTGGGGGCTATAAATACTCTCTTTGACTAGAGGGTCAGGTATTCACTTCTTTCTAACCTTTAGCTCGTACTTGCACTCCTTTGCTCGTCTACTCACTTTGGCATCGGAGTACCTTGCAGGTACACCCCCTCCTCATTCTTAGAAGATCCAGTCCGAGCAGCCAGCGACGATTCTTCTGGTCAGGTACGATCAGTGGCGCCGTCTGTGGGAAACTTGCTTCCCCTTCTTTAACAAACTAAGATCAAAGCTAATCCATTCACGATCGTCATGGCTGACAACAACAACGTCCCGAATCCTGATCCCTTCCTCCTGCATCAGTTGATCGAGGAGTCCACCCGTGAGGGGACGAATCATCGTCGGCAGGAAGGACAGCAGCACACCCCTGTCGGGCAGAGAAGGCCGAGGCATGAGACCTCACAACCCAGGGAGCAGCAGATCCAGAACATCCAGCAGCTGCAGGGCCTCCAACAGGTTCAGAACGTTGAACAAGTTCCTCCCGAGGGACACGTTCAGAACGGGGAGGACGAGCAGGCTCGACCCCATAATGGACCAGAACAGCCCCAGAACGGGAATGAGACTGACGCCAGAGACGGGCATGTTGCCTCCTCGTTCACCCATACTTCCGACAGGCGAAGAGTCCGCCACAAAGAAGAGGAAGAGCAGATCAACATCCCCGAGGATGCTGATCCCACCACCACCCTCTTGCTCAAGGAACTGCAGAAGACGAACAGCCTCCTCCGACTCCAAGACGACCGCATCCACGAGCTGGAAAGGAAGCGACGATACCGCTCCCCTCCACGGAGGCGCTATCGGTCGCGATTCTATTCCTCCTCGCGCTCACCTCCGAGGAGACACCGTCGGCGTTCCCCATCTTCCTCGCGCTCTCCGCCTAGAAGATACCATCGCCGGAGATCATACTCCCGCTCTCCACCACGAAAGAGCAGGAAAAATAGGAGACCTGAAGTCACTGAAACAGGAAGCCTCTCCCCTGAACGGGATCACCGAGGCCCTTCAAAAGCTGTGCTGAAGCCCCGCGAACGTTCCCCTCCCCGGGATAACCGCGCAAGCCCAGACAAAATGCAAGGAAAGCCCCGGCGAGGCAGACACTCAACCTCCCCGGGACCAAGTGACGAGGAGGACTTCCGCAGCCCTTTGTCCGAAAGCATCCGGAGAGCCCGTCTCCCACGGGGGATGGAGAAACCACCAGTTTTGGACCAATACGACGGAACAACTGACCCTAACGACCATATTCGGAGCATCGAAGCCATCATGGATTATCACGTCATCCGGGGATCCATCAAATGCCGCATCTTTCCGACCACCCTCAGGAAAGGAGCGATGACTTGGTACAGGAACCTTCGCCCTAACTCCATCCACTCCTGGACTGAGCTCAAAGAACTTTTTTTGAGCCACTTCACAGCCTCCCGTCGGCAACCAAAGTCTGAAGCGAATGTCGAGGCCGTGATCCAAGGAGCCAACGAACCTCTTCGAGATTACCTCGACAGGTTCAACAAAGAAGCCGTCCAAGTACAGACGGCCGACTACAGGAAAAGATACCTCCTAGAACGAGGACTTCTCCCCGTAAGCGAATTCAAGAAGGCCATAAAAATTGAGAAGGTGCACACTATGAACGCCCTCCTCCGCAAAGCCCAAGCCTTCATCGCTTTCGAGGAAGGCGAAGCAGCTGCGATCAAAGCTTCGAGGGGCAATGATGTTGCTCGCAGCTCAAACCTCGACGACTCGGGTTTGCGTCGAGGACATGATAAGAGGAAAGATGATAGGTCCCGCGACGCCAAAGAGCGCCGAGGACCAGCAGGTCGGTTCAATGACTACACTCCCCTGAACGTCTCGCGCGAAAAAATCCTGGCCGAATGCCAAAACACCGAGTTCAAGAATTCCAGCATCAGACCCCCGAAGTCGAATCCCACAAGACCGGGAACCGACAAATCCAAGTACTGCGAGTACCACAAGAGTCACGGGCACCTAACCGACGAATGCATACATCTCAAAGATGCCATCGAGACCCTGATCAAAGAAGGCCGCCTGTCGAAGTACACAAGGAAGGGAGAACCTCCCCGAAAAGAAGCCCCTCGAAACTCTGACGAGGGCAACTCACCAGACAGCAGGCCGCTTCAAGTCGCGCTGTCCGTAACTCGACCAGAAGACTTCATTCTTTCGGTCGGCGTGACGACTGCCTTCAGTACATGGGAATATTTCCCGACCGCAATGGTCATATCCAACGGCGGTGACCCCGGCTCTCTCACCATCAGCTCAGTAAAAAGAAAGTTCGATGAGTTGATCAGCGCCAACTCGGATCTCGCTCCTACCCTGCGGAAGTTCAGAGGAAAATCAGATCCAATCACTTTCTACTTGGAAGAGCTGCCCGGCGGAGCTCCGAACGCCACAATTCCCTTGCTCGTCCGAGCTAGAATGGCAAACTTTGACGTCCGACGAGTCCTGGTCGACGAAGGCAGCTCGGTCGACATCATGTATTCTCACCTCTTCCGAACACTCCAGATGGACGACTCACACCTCACTCCTTATGTGGGCTCTGACCTCCAAGGCTTCAACGGGGCTACCACCAAACCTTGGGGTTACGTCGAACTGATCGTCACCTTCGGAGAAGAAGAAGCCTCCAGGCAGGTTAAGACGAGATTCTTGGTAATCGAATGCAAGACCCTCTACAACTGCATCATCGGACGCCCTACTCTGGCCGAACTCACTGTCGTCCCCTCAACCGTGCACTTGAAGATGAAATTCTACACAAAACAGGGACGAGTAGCCACTATCAACGCGGACATTGAAGCCGCCAGAAGGATCTTCGATGCCTCCGTAAAAGGGTTGCAACTATCGCCCCTCCCTCCAACTCCAACAAGAAGCCGAGGGTCGAAGACGAACATCCTCAGGAGGATCAGCATCAACCAAATGTCAGTTCAGTCGACCTAGATGCTCGGTTCACAGACGAAGAGCTGAAGAATGGCGAAGAGACGAGACCAAAGATAACTCACCCCGTCTGGCCTATCCCAGACGGAGACTTCGAGCTCGTACCGCTGGGAGACAACCCCGACAAAGCGGTGACGATCGGCAAGGGCATCCCAGATCTACCGAGGAAGCAGCTCGTAGCATGTCTCCAAGCCAACGCCGACTTATTCGCCTGGAGCGCAGCGGAAATGCCCGAACTCGACCCTGAGGTCGCCTGCTACCACCTCTCCATCAATCCAGCCGCGAAGGCAGTAGTTCAACGTAGGCGTCGGAAGTCTCCCGAGAATGTGGAGGTTGCCGAGAAAGCTGTAAAAGACCTCTTAGAGGCAAATTTTATTTCCGAGGCCAAGTATTCAACTTGGCTCTCAAACGTTGTACTAGTCAAAAAATCTAATGGAAAATGAAGAATGTGTGTTGATTATACCGATGTTAACCGGGCATGTCCCAAAGATGCTTATCCGTTACCTAACATTGATAGGCTAGTCGACAACTCGGCCGGCTATAAATTATTATCGTTTATGGATGCTTATTCAGGTTACAACCAAATCCCCATGGCGAGGTGCGACAAGCAGTGCACAGCGTTCATGACCGAGTCGGGCAACTATTACTACAACGTAATGCCCTTCGGACTCAAAAACGCCGGAGCCACATACCAACGGATGATGAACAAGGTGTTCCGAGGAGAGATCGGCGACACCCTCGAGGTATACATGGACGACATGATCGTCAAATCTCGAGAAGACTCCGATCATACCACACACCTCGAATGGGTATTCGAGCAGGCCAGATCCTGCAGGATGCGCTTCAACCCAGAGAAATGCACCTTCGGAGTCCGGGCAGGCAAATTCCTCGGCTTCTACTTAACCGAACGAGGGATCGAAGCTAACCCGGATAAATGCCGAGCATTCTCAGAACTTCCCACCCCTAACAATAAAAAATCCATCCAAGTATTAAACGGAATGCTCACGGCACTATCCCGCTTCGTCGCGAAATCCGTCCAACACGCCCTCCCATTTTTTAAGTTACTACGGAAAGAAGCGACCTTCGAATGGTCCGAGGAGTGCGAACAAGCACTATCCCACCTTAAGAAAGTACTCTCTAAGCCGCCCGTCCTCTCCCGACCAGGAGACAACGAGACTCTGTATCTCTACCTGGCCGTCTCAAACGAGGCGGCCTGCGCGGCCTTAATCCGAGAAACTGAAGACGGACAGAAGCCCGTATACTTCACTAGCAAAGCCTACAAGGGTCCGAGTTGCGATATCAACAGATAGAGAAAGTCGCGCTGGCCCTAATAACGGCCGCCAGGAGGCTGAGGTACTACTTCCTCGCTCACACCATCGTCGTCCGGACAGACCAACCCATCAAACAACTTCTCGGCCGACTGGACATGGCCGAGAGAATGCTGAGATGGTCCCTCGAGCTATCCGAATTCGACATACAATACGAGATTAGGAAGGCACTGAAAGCTCAGGCGCTGGCCGATTTCATAGCCGAGATGACCTCACTTTCCAACTGCTCGGCACCCACCGAAAATAAATGGACCATCTACGTAGATGGTGCCTCAAGCAGCTCGGGGAGCAGAGCCGACATTATCCTAGAAAACGACGAGGGGCTCATCATCGAAGTATCCTTGGTCTTGTCTTTCACCACCTCGAACAACCAGGCCGAATACGAAGCACTCCTAGCAGGCCTACGTCTCCCCGAAGATGTAGGCGCTCGGGAGGTCATGATCTATACCGACTCCCAGCTCGTCGCGTCCCAAATCAGCGATGATTATCAAACCAAAAACGACATGCTAGCCGAGTACCTCACACTCGTCAAAGAAAAAATGAAAATATTCTTAAAAGTAGACGTCGAGCATATCCCCCGGGAACATAACTCGCGGGCCGACATACTATCCAAACTCGCGAGCACTAGGAAGAAAGGTGGAAACAAGTCGGTAATCCAAGAAATCTTGCCTAGACCGAGCATAGGCAAAAACGCGCAAGCTCTACAAGTATTCGCTATCGGGGACGACCATTGCTGGATGACCCCGGTATATAACTTCCTCACAAAAGACGAACTTTCCGCTGACGCGAAGGAAGCTTCAGCTATTAAGAGACGAGCCTGCTCGTACACTATTGTCGAAAATAAACTATACCGACGAGGCTTCTCCATTCCTCTCCTTAAATGTGTCGACGCCTCGCAAGCACTTGAGATACTCCAAGAGCTTCACGATGGGATCAACGGCCAACACCTCGGCGGCCGATCACTAGCGAGAAAAGCTCTCAGAGCCGGTTACTATTGGTCGACCATGCAGAAAGACGCCAAAGAACATGTCTGGAAATGCGACAAATGTCAGCGTCAAGCCGACATGCATTTGGCTCCCCCTAACGAGCTTAAATCTCTCTCCTCGCCTTGGCCCTTCTCCACCTGAGGAATGGACCTCCTCGGGCCTTTCCCGGTTGGGTCATACCAGAATAAATACCTAGTGGTCGCTGTGGATTACTTCACGAAATGGATAGAAGCCGAAGCGCTCGCCAAGATCACGTCTCAAAACGTACTCCGTTTTTACAAACGAAACATACTCGCTCGGTTCGGAGTACCACAGGCTATAATCACTGACAATGGCACCCAATTCACTGACAGAAACATGAAAGACTCGCGCGAAGGCAAACTAGCCCCGAATTGGGAAGGCCCATACCGAGTTTACGACAAAACCGAGAATGGCGCCTATTACCTCGAGAATCTCCTCGGCGAAAAATTGCTCGGCCTTGGAACGCTGAAAAACTCAGACGCTATTACAGTTAAACACAACCTAACGCTCCCCGGACACTTGTATCGAACATAAGTGGTAACCGGGCATGGACCCGCGTCATTGATACTAACGCGAGTGCTCCACGACAGCAACGGTCGGATTCCCCTATCAAAAGGTAGGACCGACTACACGGCGGATTCTACACCTAGACCCTCTGTGGCAGTACCTGCACGGCAGAACCCCAGCTCGCGATGGGAACGTTCACGCCGCGAGCACTTGGCCCCGACCGCGGTCTCGTGCCCGCTAATAGCGCACACCTGCTCTGCGTACCCAGACCGTACACCACACGCCCGGGCAATAAACCTCGGCCGAGCATAACAAATAATTACTAATTTCCTAAGTATTGGAATACCTCCCCGGAACAAACATAACCCGGGCCCATAAACATGCAACAAACTAAACATTCTAAACACACAAGAGGATAATCAAACATAAAGGGCAAATTAGCAAAACAGCAAAAGCCGACCAAATTGGCCAGTGATGTCCAAATATTACAACAAAATGTCGGGCACGCAGGCCCCAAATATCCCGGGCACGAGCCCCAAAAATCCTAAGATGAAAAAAGCAGCACGGAGGCCAAGAAAACAAAGGCACGCAGGCCCCAAACAAGCTCACTCTTCGTCGTGTGTGCCGGGCACCAGATGGCCGTCCACAATCCTGGTCGAAACCCCGATGTCATCCGTCTTCAGACCCGGATTCAGAAGCTTCAACTGCTGGACAACACATTTAAACCCCTCCTCGGCCATGTCAGCAAGCTCGATTTTCAAGTCGTCGATCTTCTCGACAAACTCGGCCCTCGAATTTAGCACCGCCACATCCGGAGACTCTTCCGCCGTCGGCTCCCAAGCCTGTTCGAGTTCAGCGACCTTCTTCTTCTCCTCCTCCACCTCCTCACTTTTTTGCTTCAAAAGGTCCTCCATCTTTTTCTTTATCTTCTCCCGAAGAGTTTTTTTGTCGGGCGGCTTCCTCCTCGGCGACCCTCTTGTCATCCTCCGCCTTCTTCAGGGCCTCGGCAGATACAACACCCCCTTGCGCAAACAATTGAGCCATTCCGACGACCCTCATTACAGCAGCACTGTCGTTCGCCAGCTGCTTTAGTCGGGCTGAAGAAGACATCTCCTTGACTCGACGAGTCTCGTCCGGAGAGATGGACAGGGGAAACTTCTCGAAAAACTGGCCCTCTTTGAAGCAAGGAGGGAGTATAAATCCACGCTCAGATCCCGTGGCCGGTGGATCCTCTCGGAGTATTTCTGACCGACGCTGCCTCTTCGGCATCCCCCCTTTCGGGATCACCAAAGGAGAGCCATCAGATCCAGAATGTTCACCTGAGGCCGTCCCCCGATTCTTGTTTTTCAGCGCCCGGAGCCTCCTCCCGTCTTGAGCCGCCTTTAGGACCTTGTCCTCCTTCGACGGCATAGCATCTGAAAAACAAAACAAACAGTTAGCAACGAGCATTAACTGAAAAATCAAAATAAACGACGAAAAAATCCACCTAACAACGCCTTGGTTTCCGCCGGCGTCCGGCACGTCAGGAGAGCCTTGGTGTTTATGGCCCGAACCTCAGTCTTCGGCACGCCCTCCTCGTCATAAATAGGCTCCCCCGTCCTCGTCACCCACGGGCTGAGACTAAAGCTATCCACCCACTGACAGAGACAGAGATACGACGCCGAATCTTGCTCGTCTAGATCCCCGTCTTCCCGAGCATAGTACTTAGGAGGGAAGTTAAAATGGCCCTTCCACCAGACAAAGGGGAACACGGTACAAAGCTTAGTCCTGACATTCCCTTCCTCGTCCCTTTCCGGGATACCATTCTCGCCGCACACTGTCATCATCTTCGACAGCGAAGTGTACGCTGCCCGACTGTGCAAGCGGATAACGTAATAACGGTCTTTAAAGTCCTTGACCGAGTCGACGTACATTTTGAAAAGTTTCCGATTGGCATTCCTGAAGGAAACCCAGCTGAAGCGCCCGTCAGCCATCTTCCGTTGAACTCTGAAACAACGCCAGAACAAGTCGGTCGTAGCTCCGACGCCCAGGTAGTCACAGACGATCTCGAAAGCCCGCATGAAAGCAAATGCATTCGGATGCAATTGGGACGGAGCCAACGCAAGACGGGCCAATAGTGAAACCTGGAAACTGGTGAAAGGCAGGCGAAACCCGAGCTCCCTGAAGACATACTCGTACATAGCAAAGCTGTCCCCATGGAAGTGGGAACAAATACGCTCCTCGGCCGTCGGACAGATCACCTGGAAATTCAATTCGTCGCTTGGCCCTCGATCCTCGACCTCACGGAAGGCACCGACCAGCGATTCAGTATATCGGGACACCTCGAGCTGAGGCTCCTCGGCCACCCAACCTAGGTCAACCTCGAAGTCATATTCAAAAAGCGGAGTTAGAGGACCCTCCTCGTCAGATCTCGAGAGCACCCCTTCCTCGTCGCCTTCTTCTATCACAGTAAGGTGCGAGCTCTCAACCTCCACTTCCTCAACTTCGGAGCTACTCGCGGTCGTATTTTGTGAATCGTCCCACGAGCTAGAACTGGAGCTGGACCCCGAGCTGGACCCCGAGCCTGATTCACCTGTATGCAGAAGGAAATAATGAATTCGATTGATCATCAAATCCACCCTTCCACCGCGATGCAAGTGAAAGGGTGGAACGGCGAGCAACAGAACCACCGACCAAACCCCCTCGAAGAATTCGTTGATCTATGGCCAAGGTCCTCCACCGAAAGAAGATTAACTTAACATAAAAACGCGAACACACTCGGATCCAGCCCCGGCGAGACCGGCGGAAACCTTGGATCCGCCGAGCATAGCTATGAACAAGCCGACGGGCAACTCAACAGTGTCGGTCATTCCATGAATCTGACGGGCTAAAACATGAAGAAGCCGAGCAGAACCAAGAAAAATTTAACTTCTACATTGACCTTCCCCGGGCATCGCATGAATAACCCGGGGAGAAGGCCCAGTTTTCGCATCTGTTTGCCGATTTAGATGGCAAAATCAGTAGAATCACCTCATAAACCCCCCATAAAGTAAAGAGAAAGGCATTTAAAACCAAAAAGAAACCTTAGACGCACCTGATTCAGACATGATTTCAACGAGCTTGATTGCTGGAAAAACGCTGGCAAAAGCAAAGTCTGAGATTTGACCTAAAATGCCGAGCACGCAAACTGGGAGCAGAAAAGTTCCTAAATGAGGAATTTCGTTCCTTTTTATAAGGGGTTTTGCCCGGAATGCGAAACGTCGCGTCAGCTGACACAGATCCCCTAGGCGCCGCCACCTACCCCTAGGCAATCATTACCCTGCCACGTCAGCGAGTGTTGTCCACGCGCGACCTTTCGACTTTCCCCTCGGGATGACATCGCTCGAGCAACCAACAGCGGGCGAGGACCACTATCGCGCCGACCAGTAGTAGCAGAACTCGAAGCTCCTTCCTCGGAACTCCGACTTGGGGGTCTCCTGTTCTGGACTGGGCCGAGACTTGACCCAATCCACTTTCAGCCCATTTAGCCTTAGAGGCCCAATCCACCCTAAGCTGCTGATCGACGATGCTCCATGCTCGTCCCCTTCATGCTCGGCACCACGCTCTCCGCGAGCTGACTGATGCTCGGCATGAGGGCTTCCCACGAGCACCTTCCCTGCCGAGGATCCTGCTCCGCACAGGGCTCCTTCATATTCAACCCTCCGAATAATACGGATTCCACGTGGCTCCTAAAAGACCGCGTCTCCCTTGAACTTCGAGGCGGTTAACCAGGACAGAGGGCACTCACGCACCTCCGATATTTCCGCTCAGGGAACCTGGCAGTCTCCTAGTTGGGCTTGGAAATCCAACCCAATAAGCGAGATCATGGCCCAGCGCTGGGGGCTATAAATACTCTCTTTGACTAGAGGGTCAGGTATTCACTTCTTTCTAACCTTTAGCTCGTACTTGCACTCCTTTGCTCGTCTACTCACTTTGGCATCGGAGTACCTTGCAGGTACATCCCCCTCCTCATTCTTAGAAGATCCAGTCCGAGCAGCCAGCGACGATTCTTCTGATCAGGTACGATCACAACTTTTCACAATATATATAATATAATATTATATAATATATATGTATATAATATATTATATATAATATATTATATATATATATATTATATATAATATATATATATATATATATATAATATATTATATATATATATTATATATAATATATATATATATAATATATTATATATATATATATATATATATTATACATAATATATTATATATATATATATATATATATTATATATATATATATATATATATATATTATATATAATATATTATATATATATATTATGTATAATATATAATATATATTGTATATAATATATATATATATAATATATTATATATATAATATATATATATATATATATATATATATATATATATATGTATATATATATACATATAATATATTATATATAATATATATATACATATAATATATTATATATATATATATATATATATATATATATATATATATATATATATATATATATATATATATATATATATATATATATATATATATATATATATATATATATATATATATATATATATATATATATAAGCGGGTGTGATTTCGGGTGCGGGTTTCACACTACCCAAACCCACACCCGAACCCAAACCCAGTCAACTCGAGTTTTCACCTATTGACTCGGGTTCGGGTGTGAGTGGGCCCCGCGGGTTTGGGTCTGCTTGCCATTCCCATTCATGTGTATTTTAAACTCGATTATGATATTACCTTGTAAAAT
Source organism: Vicia villosa (assembly GCF_029867415.1). Classification (NCBI taxonomy): domain Eukaryota; kingdom Viridiplantae; phylum Streptophyta; class Magnoliopsida; order Fabales; family Fabaceae; genus Vicia; species Vicia villosa. The sequence continues at coordinate 1,091,241 of NW_026705121.1, forward strand.
TGTTACATCAAAATACATGGTTTTGTCATCAGTAAAAAGGAGGAGATTGTTAGAACAAGATTTGTTTCTACACATCGTCTCTAAGTTCTGACGATAACAACACGTATATTTTATATGTAAACAATTTTGTTTCTAATGTTTTCTTAAGTGTGCAGATCAAAAAGCCTCGTATGATTTAGGACTATTGTCTAAAGAATCATCATAAATGTTTTCACCAGAAAAACTACTCTCTTTCATTTTTGTAGGTACATCAGTAGTTATACGGAATGCTGAATGAATCAGAAAAAAGATCTCCAGAATACTTCTCAACAAGTTGTTGCTTCGGAAGTCTCAAGTATCTCCAGATGAACAAAGTCTACAAGAAGTTGGTGCTCCAGAATCATAATCAAAGTCTACATCAGATGCAATTTGTCACATCAAGTTCAGATTTCAAAGATATGTTCATCAGAAGAGTTGTTGCTCATTACTCCAAAGACGTAGTCAAAGATCAGCTGAAAAGGATCAAATCAGAAATACAGTTTAGTTGATGACTCTTGTTCAGATATCTAGATGTGTTCCTCAGATATGTTGTTGCACTATTATTTGAAGACATTATTCTATTTTGAAAGGACTCAAACATTATAGCTCGTATTGCTCGTGTTATCTCATTATCAAACCAGTTATCTCTTCAAATACAAATTTGATCTAGGAAGTTCTGCTTCGATGATAACGCGAAATTATATCGTATATTGGACTTGACTCGTGTGGATTTTAATCTCGTTTCTTTTATTTATGTCTTGTTATGCTAGTATTATTGTCCTATTTCAGGTACATTAGGTAAATTAGGCCACTAAAGAGATTTAAGAGAAAAAAGAAATAAATAAATATTTGCAAGTAAAAGGTGTGACAAGAAGAAAAGGTGGCGCCCAAAACCACAACAATGTGGTGCCTGCCACCAAAACATGTGGCGCCTGCCACATCAAGGTGTGGCGCCTGCCGTTCAAGTTTCTTCCGTTCAAGTTTCCGTAAGCATTTACCTTATTTAATTTTCTACACTTGTTTACTTTAAGTCTTAAATATTATTGATTCTTTTATTTGTTTTGTCAATTAAGATTGTTACTGTTTTTGTTTCTTAGTTTAATATATCATTATCATCACCATGTTAATGTTTCTATTCTGCATAAATAATAACAATAATATGAGTTTCATGACAATTATGTCCGGCTAAATTTCCAGAACCCGGGATGTGAGGACCGTCGTTTCAACGAAACTCGGTAATTGAAACGACTTAATTTCTCATTAATTAATTTTTTGTTTTAGCTTTCAAACTTAATTAAAACTATTTAACATGTGAGTGAGAACCAATTAAGGTTCAGTCCAATTAGACCAAGAGGGTGAGTAACGAACTGGATAGTGAAAGCTAGGCATTGATCCTAAATACAATGAGAGTGCTTTAGGTAATAATAAGGATTTAATAACTTTCCGAAATACGCTTTTAATTGAAATGGGCGAGCAGGAGCAAAATCTCATGGTTAGGAGTGTGGCTTTAATCAATTAGACCGAGAGGGTGAGATTGAGTCTTTAAACTTGTTATTTTCTACTGAAAACGATTTATTATCAAGCTAACGCCGAATCATTGTTGAGTCCCCAAAATGCGACAGGAAATCACAGTTCTATCTCGCTTTTATTTATATTTTCTTAACCAAATTTTATTTCTTGTTTTTGCAACTAAAAATCCTTTATGATAGCTTTAGATTTACAAAGCAATAGTAGATATCGGTAGGTTGACTATTGGTTTTTGTGGGTTCAAGAATCTTATATATTACTTCGATATTTCCGTGTACTTGCAGATGCATCCGTCACTCTTCAAAAAGGCTTCTATCATTAATTCTGAAAGACAAAGATCTGCTCCTATTTTTGTTCTGATGTTCTTATGTTATCCTAACAAAGTAGTTTTCGAACTACTCATCAAAAGAACAAAGAAAAGAAAGTGATCTCTTCCAAGCTCACTACTTCAGAATTAGAAGTACATCATTTGAAGATAAGATCGAGAGTCGTTCTTTAAAAGATTTAGTACACCGGTCTGCTCAACAAATAACAAATATCAAGACGTTCGTACTATTCAAAAGTTATCTTCCATGCCATCACATCAAAGCTGCAAGCTACATGCTAAGGAAGAAACAGGTTCTTACATCCAACATCTACACTTATATCAGTTGGAAAGTAACCGTTGACTTATGAAGAAAAGACTCTTCTATCCTCTCAACATCTCTTTCTGTAAAGTCTATAAATGAAGATAAAGAACTCAGAAGAAAGTGCTTGCTCATTGGAAATTGAACAACCAAAGGTATTGGTTGCCACTGCAATAACCAAAGCTGCAAATTGCGAGTGCAAGAGCCAATCCAAAGCCCAAGTATTCAATGCAAGCGAAAGCTAATACAAGAAGCTGAAGCTAAAAAGAAGAGAGGCAAAAGAATGAAGAAGAAGAAGATAAGAAGATTACTACAAGATGCAGTTCAATATTATCATTAACATCTTTATAGAATCTTGTAAAAAGAAAGGAGTTGTTGCTAATATCCTGCTCAACACTTTTGTGTTGTTTGAACTTAAACATTTGTGTAATTTGCTTTATAGAAGCATTCACGTAAACACAATGATAATCAATTTTTATTGATTGTTCCTTGAGTGACTATTATTAGTCTGTATACTCAAGAAGACATTGACAGTTTGTCATCGTGGGAAATCTTCTTTAAGGGACCAGTTGGGTCAGAATTCTTAAAGGAGTCGTTGATCGTTATATCTCTTGGCAGATGGATAGGACTAACCTTTTCTAATAAGAACCTAGATAAATGAATGTGTTATCTTTCTATTTATTGCATGTGGTGACACGCAAATACTTCATTTATTTGACTTAATTAATGCATGTTTTCTAGTTGTTTTGAATTGTATTTGCACTATTATATTGGTATTTAGTTTGTTTTCAGGTACTTAGTCATTTTAGAGGCGTGTGCGAAGAAACGAAGCAAAACAGGCGAAAAAAGGGAAGAAATGGAGCAATTTACACACGAGACGTTGTCCGACTGTTTAAACCATAACTCGTAAACCGTAAATCAAAATGACGCCCTGTTCGAAGCGTTGGAATGCTAACGCAGAGATCTACAATCATGGAAAACTTGAAGGCCTCGGGCACCGTCCCCCTCAAACGAAATCAAACCTCCAACTTCCATTATTTCTCCAACTTCCCACTACTTCTCCAACTTCCCTTGTCTTCCACTATTTCTCCAACTTCCCACTACTTCTCCAAATTCCCTTGTCTTCCACTATTTCTCCAACTTCCCACTACTTCTCCAACTTCCCATTATCTCCATTATTTCTCACATGAAGTAACTTCCACCATTTAACTCTATAAATACCATCCTTTCATGACATTTCAAGGCATCCAAGCTCAGTACAATCTAAGCCATATACTTCACCATTTGAAAGCTATAATCCTTCTTGTATCGAGTTTGGATCATTTACTTTGAAGTTATTTATTTTTCTGCCATTTACATTCCGTTGCAATTTACTTTCCATTGTACCAGATTTAAAGACTCTGTTTGGAGCAGGTTCTTTATTTCAGTTTACTTTTATTTAATCGCCTTTTGTCTTGCACTGACTTTACTTGATTTATTACCTTGCATGTCTTTATTTCTTTACATGCTTTACTTTATTTAATTGTCTTGCTTTTCATTACTTTATTTTCTGTCTTGCTTTTACTACCATGTCTAACCACTTTTATATGTTTATCTTTATTTCCATGTTTGGCTAAACCTTTAAAGGTTAGAATGTAAGGATCATTGTCATGATAGTGTTCCAAATGTTGTAAGATAAAAAGCCATCCATTCTAAAGATAAAACTTGATTAGTTTTTTACTAAACAAAAAGGGTGAAAGTGTTTTGTCTAGTTGATTAGGAATTTTTAACATGTTTAGAAAATGATTTTAAAACTGTTTACGCACGCATTTATATATTTGAAATCTGACTCTTGGCCTAAAGCCAAGAATTTCTTTAAGTTAATCTTTCCAACTTAAAATCACTTTTTTACTAAGTTAAGTAATTAATTTCTTAAAAATAGGTTTGCTACTTTAAGGCTTGAAGCACCTTTTATAAGTGACAATAAAAGGATTGGATTAAAGAGTAAACTCGGTTCTTAGTACGCGAAAGCGACAAGTTCCTGTTAAATTGTTCCTTTCTATATGTAGAAAATATTGCCCCACAAGTAGTTCTATCTGGATACAACTGGAACATTGTTTGATTAATGTGAATCACATTCGAGCCTGTCTTTTATCTGCATTTATTTTATCCCTTTATTTTCCTACACTGCACACATCTCAACTAAATCGATCCGCCTTAGATAAACACCGTAACAATCAGTAACGATAAATTTGACTGTTGGTCTCTGTGGTTCGACAATCTTTTATATTACTTCGATAGGATGTGCATTTGCAATCAGATTTTAGAATCTAAAAACAGACTGATCAGCATGTGCTAATGTTTATCTAAATGAATATTTTTCTAAGAAGGGCAAAGTTTTGAAAACCCAATTCAAACCCCCTTTTCTTTTGATTTTCTCTACCTTCACCATACATGTTCTAAGGTACCTGAAATCTGTACTTACTAAAGGAATCATGTTTTCTGCTTCAAGTACACTGCAATTATTTGGGTTTGTTGATTGTAACTTGGCTAGATGCCCTGATACTCGCAAATCTGTCATTGGATATTGTGTGATGTTAAGCTCTTATCTTTTGCGCTGAAAATCCAAAAAGCAACACACAGTTTCTAGGTCATCTAGTGGATTTGAATACCGTGCTTTGGCTTCCATCACTTGTCAAATTCAATGGCTAAATACCTCTTCCATGATTTCCTGATTCAATTTACTCATCCTGCATTTGTGTTCTGTGACAGTAAATCTGTCATTTATTTGGCACATAACCCTATGTTTCATGAACGAAGTAAACATATGGAATTAGACTACCATGTGGTTTGAAAAAATATTCAATCAAAGCTTATCCATCTGCTGCTTGTCTCAACCCATGCCCAGCTAGCTGATATGTTCACAAAACCCTTACACTATCCAGCCTTGAAGTCCAATCTATCCAAGTTGGGACTTTGTAGCATATATATATATACCTTGTTGTAATTGCTGGACGTTCAGTGTGAATAGCAAGATATTTCTATGTAACTGTTCCATAACAAACTCCATAGATTCATCATCTCTTTCTATGGATATTCGATCATTCTTCATCTCTTTCATGGACAAGTTTTCTGGTCATTCCACCATTGACAATCTCAAACCCAAAATTTCATCCATAAGTCCACTATTTTAAACCAACCACATAAACTTTCTTAGAAATTGGAAAAATGAACCAAAAAACGGTGAAGATGAGATTAATGAATTTGAGTTTTCAGAGATGAGAAAAGATGAAGATGTTTGTGAATTTGGGTTTTTATAGATGATGGAAGATGAAGATGTTGGTGGATATGAGTTTGAAGATGAATATCAAACTCAAAATTTCATCCACATAATTTTAACACAAGTTCATATGTAGCAGATTTGGGATTGAAATATGAATTTTTATAATATTAATATTGATAGCTTTTAATTTTTTTTTGTGTTGTAATTTCTTGAGTTTTTAAATAGAATTTAGATGAAGCAGATAAATGTTTGAAGATGAAGAAGATGAACATTAAATAATAAAGTGTACGGTTGATTTTTTTTAAGTATATGGTCAATCATGCATTTAGGAATATATATATTTTTAGATATAAATTTATATTTTTTATTTGGATCTGTTTGACTATCAACCATTTTCATATACTTAAAAATAAGTAATATATGTATTTGTATGTGGTGGATTATTTGTTTCGATGACTATCATAAAACAAAACTATATGCAAAATCAATCAACTAAGAAAGATCGAAGGATTTATTAATCAAATACATAAATTTTATTTCAATTGAAGGATTTATTAATCAAATACATACATTGAGATGCAATCATGTATTATTATCTTTTTATTCTGTGTACATGTATCATTATCTAAGTAGTTAACTCAGGTGGTAATAAAGTGTTGGTTAGCTTTGGAGGATCTCCTCGACAGCTGCACACAGATTGAACACATTTGCAACCATGATTTGGAAAACGACTTTCACAATTTTCATCACGCTGACAGTGAAATGAGACAATAGGACCTCTTGCATCTGATATCTTACACATATCTACATGCATATAAACATCACATGATCATAATTAAAAATTATATCGTATTTATCGTAATAATTTGCTAATTGATACATTAAAAGTAGAGTAAGATTTATTACCTGATACAATGATAACGAAAATCAGTAAGATTGTAAATTTCAAAGTTGAATATTTTTGGACATCCATATTCACAATGGAAGATTGCTTGTACTTAGAACTTGTATGTGTAGGTAATCTAGAGATAATACCATGCTCTATTTATAATAGTTTGTATAAAATACTTTTAAAAATGTATCGAATAAACTATTATAAATTTTATATAAAAAATAATATAAAAGAGACTTTGTGAGTTTTAGAATTTAAAAACTAGTATAAAAGAGACTCTATTAGTTATAGAATTTAAAAACTAGTTTAAGTAAAAAAATAACTGAATAAATAGTAAGTACAAAATTAAGTCTACACGGTATTATATTTTATACTATAATAATTAATCATTTTCATATGTTTAATTATTGAAAATATAATATAGTAAAAAAATTATGTTCAATTAATAATAAAATCATTTAAAGTGTAATATTTTAAATATATTTTTATGATTGTGTTTTTACGCAATAACATTTTTTTTTTACAAATAATGTAACATATTTTGACTAAAATAAATACATTGACTTTCAGGAATTTTTTTTATATAATTTTTTTTAGAAACGTATAATTTTTTTTTGTATTTAACAAGAATGTGACCCGCGCCGTGCGTGGTTACCGATCATATAATGTTTTTGTATTTATTGTTTTATTTTAAATTTAAGTTTTTGTGCAATAAAAATTAAATATTTTAATTTATGAAAAAATTAATATATCATCATTCAAATGAAATATAAAATAATAATTGAAATACACAGAATGAGTTATTTATTCTAAAAAAATGTTGATAGTGGAACATTTTCATTAAAAATATGGAAAAAAAATTAAATGGTAGACTTTGAGTTCTCTATGAATATACATTGTGTAATCTATTCTTATTTGTCCATTTTTTATGTTATATTTCAATAGCTATATAATTTTTTAATCAAAATTTATATCAATATATTAAGTGAGTGAATAGTCATAATTAAATCATAAGAGTTACGAAATGGCAAAACAAAATATAATTTAAAGATTTTTGTGTCATATTTATATATTATTTCAAAGATTTATGTGTCATATTTATATATTATTTCATCAATGAAAATTTTAAATTATTATTATTGTGAAATTATATTTAATTTAATTCTTTATTCTTTCTTTATCTTTATTATTTGGTGTGACTACTAATTTAACAAGAAAAAGAAAAAGTAGTTTAAAAGTTAATAATATTTAATGATAACAGGAATTTTTATTTCACTAAAAAAATATTCATTCATTCCAAATAGATTACATCGTTGCAATACAAAATAAAAACAAAAAAAACAATTATAAAGGTAGTAAAATTATTTAAAGAATATTAATTGTGATAAATTATAAAATTGTACGACAAATTTATTCGATAGTTTTTTTTTGCAGCTAAAATTTATTTGAGTTATATTTGAAAGAAACATAGAATTGTATAAATATTTAAAAAATTGGAAGGTGAATATTGAATTGTATAAAATATTATTATTATTATAATACCCCGATTCCCTGACACCGGTATTTGTCATTTAAATAAATGGTAATTAGAGGGCATATTGATTTTACTCCAATTAAATGAGTAACATGTGTATCTACTTACTAAGAAGGATTAAAAGAGAGTTAGTAAAGTAGTTGGTATAGAAAGAGACTAGTTAGAATTGGACAAGATGGCAAACTAGTAATATTGGCATGGTTGAATGGCAAATTGGCCATTAAACATGTTGCGCGCATTTTAAGGGGTTGTTGATGGAATGACATAATACTATTTGTTCCAAAATCAGAATTTGTGGAGATGAGAGGCTTAGGAGCAAGGAGAAGAAGGAAGAACACATGATCAAAAACCCATTTTCGTATTCTTGGAGCAGCCCTCACGAAAAAGGTAATATCTCTTAGCTCGTAACTCAGATTGATCTGATTCTAGACTTTTTGGAAAGCTTACAAAATTCTCTTCGATTTGATATAATATTTTGTATTCATAGTTTCTATATTGATGAAAAAAAAACGTGATTGAAGTTGGGTGATGCATGTTGCAAAATGGGTATACAAGGGTTACGGGGTTTGACAAGGTTGAGGATAGAATTTTTGACAAGAGAAGAGTTCATTTGTTTCATGGATGTCATCTTAACCTCTACTAATCCAAGGTGAGTTCCATTATATGGGAACATGGGAGGAATCGGGAATGATGCATGTGGGGTTTAAAGGGTTTTGATGAGAATGTCGTGAAACTTGCCTCTAATGCATGAATACAATCCCCTTGCTATAATTGTATGTATATGTATCATTATATTGTTCAGCATGTAATTAATTGAAGATTGAATGACAAGAATTGGTGTGATCATTATGTTACATGATTGTTTCAATAATGGAGAATATGTCCTTGTGATGCATATATTCATTTTGGAATTTTGTTGTGATCAACCATGATCCATGTTGTTAGGTTATGTGAATTCTGGTTATTTTAGGCTATGATATTGTAGATGCATATTGGATTTCTTTTTCGAATTCTATGGGATGTTTGGGGATGTTTAGTAATGGATTAGAATGGATTTTGAATATTTAAAGTGCAGAAAATTGCCTATGCTGCAGTGTAATTCGTTACTGTAACCGGTTACGCTACTGATAAATGCAAAAAATTGTTTCTGTTATAGTGTAACCCATTACAGTAACCCGTTACACTGAGTCAGAAATGCAAAAAATGACTTTTGTTGCAGTGTAACCCGTTACTATAACCCGTTACACTAAGTTAAAAGGGAAAAATGGGAAAACTTCAAAAATGCGTAACTTTTAACTCGTTTATCTGTTTGATGCGAACTTTATACCGTTGGAAAGCTAATTTAACATAATATCTAGGAAAATTATCCCCGATATTAAAATATGGTTTTTCGATATCTCTAATGCACATTGAGAAAAATGTTGCGAATGGAGTTTTGTGAAACCTTTACCCCTAGAGCAGTTTCGTTCTGAATAGGGAACCGAACGCATCCTTAGTCGTGTGAGGCTTGTTTATATCACATTTTAACATGTATATTATATATTATCATGGATGTGTTATTTCTCAACATGTGGATTATTGATGGATGCATTATGTTAAATGCTGTATTATAATCGTATTATGCTTTCCGTTGTTCCGGTTGAATATTCAGAAGTTGTGTACCTGTGTGGCTTGGTGATGTAATTGATTTATGCTTGAATCGAAGTAGACCTAGACTACTAGGTGGTAAAGCGCACATGACAGATATTACCATTGCGATGGCTGAAGGGGTTACCTTTAGTAGGAAAACATCGGCATTTTGGTAAGTCATACACACCTGAGCTACCATTGCGATGCGCCTAGAGGGTCTTTATGGCGTTTCCTCTAGCAGGTAAACATCTCCGTGCTCAGTATGGTGGGGATATGATGCCAGGTAGGCAATATCATGTCAGGAAAACTCACCTCTAATGATGTCATGTAGATAATCACCAGGCGTTCACCTGGTGGGCTTGTGTAGTCATTATGGCGTATTTGCTCTAACGGTTGTTAGACGATAGGAATGGTCTAGAGGGGGGTGAATAGACCACCTTTTTACGACTTAAGAAAATTTTAGCTTTTGAAACGTGACTTCCTTGAATCACTTAATCGTCTCCGAGCGATCGCGTTATCGGGGACCGGATATGTGCACTAAACCGAACGAATGAAAAATGGCGAATAATGAATTACATTTTAACGAATTTATCAATTACTTCAATTCCACACTTGATAGTATATTACTCACAAAGAACGTTTACACTAAAATTTGAACAAAACTTGATTGAGTAATTTTATCGAACACTTGGTGATCAATATTTACCAAACCTTGATTTTCCCTCAATAATGGAAATATAACGAAACGAATAGAAACAAGATAGAAGTAAGAATGATAAAGAACACGAGATTTGTTAAGGCAGTTCCTCTATCTTCCTCGCAGGAGTACGTCTGCCCCTAATTTCAAATGAAATTAGGAAAGTTTTATTTGATTGCACAATGTTTAACAAGGATAGAATTTACCAATCACCAACTACACACATGCAGTAAAATTGAATACAATTCGATCCTCCCCTTGATTCAAGTTGAATCAAGTCAATGTCAATGATCTTCACCGATCAAGACCTCGATCGTTCCTTTCTCAATCCTCCGGTTGTAGCAAATTTGTTGAGCGGATCTTCAATCCCTCAATCCCTTATGCACAGCTGAATTGATTACCAAAGAGAATCGATCGTCAAAAACCTTCGTACCAAATCTTTGATGAAGAAGGAAAAACCCTAAGGTTTTATATAAGAAACACCCTCAACAATCTTCACTCGAATAAGATAAATGTCTACCGTCGAATCTCGAACAAGACAAATGTCTACCGTCGAACCTTATCAACACACGTTCCTTACTCCGATCGAAAAAGATGATTATGTGTGATTTTCGATCAATAAGCGAAAGGTTGAAGATGAGAAGAAGCTTGAGTTTATCTTTCATGTTTCTTGTTCAATGCTTGAGAATGATCAATTGGATATTTATACCACACACATTGCATAGGCCAATTAGAACATAGCAAAATCCAGTCTGAGAAGCGATAGGTCGACCTGCTCCCCTGCATAGGTCGACCTGTTGAGAGTTTTGCACCTGAAGATGAGTTAAGTATGACACTTGTGTTGACCTGAAGGGTCGGCATGCGCATTCCTGTGAGTTCCTCAAAATACCATGCGTCGACCTAAGCCATCAATGCGTCGATGCATTTTGTTCTTGCACTTGAGTCACCCAAAATTTGATGCGTCGACCTGAAGGGTCGGCGTGCGTATACCCGAGATTGCTCCAAAATCCCATGCGTCGACCTGAGGAGGTAATGCATCGACGCATTCAGCCCTTACATGAAATCTTTCATAAAATGCTTGCAGTAGGTCGACCTATAGTGTTTATGAGTCGACCTGTTGATGTCTTGTAGCCTAAAATGCTTGTCTTTGTTGCATTCATTTGATTTCTATGATTTCACTCTAATTGTAGTTAATTCACAATGTTTTGACATCATGAAAACTACATCATTGCCCTCACATACTCCCCCTTTTTGATGATGGCAAAACTTGTGAATCTTTGTTGAGGCATTGCTTAGAACAAGGTGCTTGCTCCCCCTTTCTACATTCTCCCCCTGTCTTGGTGCATGCGTTTGCTGTAGCTTTCTAATTCACTCATTTTCTCCCCCTTTGACAACATCAAAAAGAGACAAGCAATATTATACATACATGGTGGGATAACATCATTCAAATTTGATCATTACTAAGCCCTTTTGCAATCATAATCATAAAGCAATCATTCACATAAAATAATGCTTAATGACGAAATTTAAAAGGCAACATAACATAAATAACCAAACATGCAATGAGCACATAACTCAATTAATATTCTTACACAAACACAAAGTACGGAAGAATTTTGTTCAGCATAACATAAAATTAAAAACACAACAACATTTAAATTGTTCATGAAAAGATGTAAATGGTTTATGCATGAAAAGAGGACACTAGGCGTCATCATCTTCATGTCTCTCTTGGTCCGGAGGTGGTGGTTGAGCTGTATGAACTAGAGGGAATGGATAGTGTTGCATAAAGGCGTTTGTGAAGGAGGAGAGTTGGTTGCTCTGAGCATCGATCATACCATAGAGTGTGTTGTACCGTTGCTCTTGAATTGTGGAATAGGCCGTAAATTAGGCACCTTGCTCATTGACACATGTGGTCAAATTACTAAGGCGCTCATTCATCAAATTTTGATTCTCAATTTGTTGAAGACGCATAGCCTCAAGTAAATTAGCAACATTAGAGCCAGCACCTTCAGCACCCACATTTTCATCTTCATCTTCACCTTCATTGTCTTCCCCTTCATCAATATTCATATCATCCTTATCTTCTCGGTTTAGGTCAGGATTGTTTGCCCTTAGAACAGCTCCATAGGTACTTGTGGCTCGGTTGTAGTAAAATCCCATCATGTTCAGAGTTTTCTTGGTGAATTCTTGGTCGATTGAGACGGACTTCTTGGGAAGCCGTTGAGATGGAATATATACCCTATTAAGCACCCATTGGATGAATGATGCATATCCAATAGCGGTGCCTCTTCCTGATTCCTTCAACTCAAACATCCACTTTACTATAAAATGAGGCCAATTTACCGGAATTCTGCTCTTGATCAACCAAACTAGATACACTTCTTGTTGGTCAACACGTGAGTATCCACCTTGCTTAGGTCGGATGATTCGTGCCACAATCCACTGCAGAACTCTATCAACTATGTTCAATAGACCTGTAGTAGCCGACCGAGGGAACAAATTGCTTTGAACGATATGGTCAGCATGAGGGCGCCTCAATATGTTGTTCAATGCAACATTATAGTTAACTGAGTCAACACGTTGGTATCAGTTACCGTGACAACATTCTCACGTAGCGGAAATAAACCAACATGCCTCCAAGTGTTGTCGGTGATGGCGTATGTGGTTGTACCCATCTGAAAATTGAAGGAACTGCCTTGGAAGTGTCCTTCCATCCCATTGTAGAAAATCCGAACCAAATCCTCATTGTAATCATGATTTAATTCAAGAAAATCACCCAAATTTTGAACTTCAAGAAAATTGATTACCTGTTGAAGATGAAGTCTTCACAAGGTTCCCGTGAATAACTTGACTTGTTTGATGACCTTTCTTTTGCTGAAATGGGCTGAGTAGGATTCAACAAGAGCGTCGGGAATAAGAGATAGAGCATCCTCTATTTCAGGTTGTGGTTGAGAAGAGGAGTCCCCTCTGCTTGCTCTCTTTCTTGAGGATTTGTGGGAAGCCATTGATGAGTGATAAGGAGGAGATTGATGGAGTATTTGATGGATGTGTTAGGGTTTTCTGTGAGCAGGTGGACGGCGCAAGAAGGAGAAGAAGAGAATGATTTGCCTTGAGCCCCCTTTTTAAATGTAACCTAATTTTGAAATTCTGCGAACGATGCATCGACCTATGCAGGTGATGCGTCGACGCATTAGCCTCAGATTTTTAAAAAATTTCTTTGAGTAGGTCGACTCATAGAAAGAGTAGGTCGACCTTTGTTTTGCAAATTTCAAAATTTGGCTATATGCAATGAATGTATGTATGTCACAGCCCAATTATGCACAAAACAAACATACTTATGAACAAATTTCAACTTTACCATATTGACATATTATCATGAAGCGGATCCAAAGTTGAAACGATATTACCTTTACGCATGGGAGATGGAGAAACATGCCCTCCCATATATTTGAATAAATTCTTCAAATATATTTGTGAGAACATAGATAATAATAAATAAAGCATATGCAACTACTCATAGTTGCAACCTATCCGATATATCAAGGACGCCAAGTTCCCTACGGATGTGAAAGAAGGGCTCGGTAGCTAGTGGTTTTGTAAAGATATCGGCAAGTTGATTTTTGCTATCAACATGCTCAAACACTACATCACCCTTCTCAACATGATCTCTATGGAAATGGTGTCGAATTTCTATGTGTTTAGTGCGAGAGTGCAAGACCGGATTTTTGGTTAAATTTATAGCACTTGTGTTATCACAAAAGATAGGAATATGATCAAGCTTGACATTAAAGTCAAGTAATTGTTGCTTGAGCCATAGTATTTGAGCACAACAATTACCGGCCGCCACATATTCCGCCTCGGCGGTTGACAAAGCAACGGACACTTGTTTCTTGCTATGCCAACTAACCAAGGAATTTGAAAAGAAGTGACATGTTCCACTAGTGCTTTTCCTATCCAATTTGCACCCGGCAAAATCGGAATCAGAAAATCCAACCAAAGAGCAATCACTACCTTTGGAGAACCATAAGCCATGCTTAGTTGTACCGACAAGATACCTAAGTATGCGCTTAACGGCTTTTAAGTGAGACTCCTTAGGACATGATTGGTATCTTGCACACATACAAACACTAAACATAATATCGGGACGAGAAGCGGTAAGGTAAAGTAGGGAACCGATCATACCTCTATACCTTTTTACATCAACCGGCTTACCATGTTCATCCCGATCAAGATTTACCGCGGTAGGCATAGGAGTGTCAGTGGCCTTGGACTTTGCCATGTCAAAACGTTTGATGAGCTCTTGACAATACTTAGTTTGACTCACAAACGTGCCTTCTTTTAGTTGCTTTATTTGGAGTCCAAGGAAGTAGTTTAGTTCACCCATCATGCTCATCTCAAATTCTCCCTGCATAAGCTAAGAAAACTCCTTTACAAGAGTCATATTAGTAGACCCAAAGATAATATCATCAACATACACTTGAACTAATATGGAATGCTTTTCATGTCTCTTAATGAATAGGGTGGTATCAACTTTCCCTCTTGAGAAACCTTGATTAATCAAAAAATTACTAAGCCGCTCGTACCAAGCTCTAGGAGCTTGTTTTAGACCATACAAGGCACGCTTAAGTTTATAAACATAATCAGGATAATCAACGTTTTCAAATCCGGGAGGTTGAGATACATAGACCTCTTCATTAATGAACCCATTTAGAAACGCACTCTTAACATCCATTTGATAAAGCTTAAAGTTTTGTGAGCATGCGAATGCAATTAACAATCGTATTGCCTCAAGTCGGGCGACCGGAGCATAGGTCTCCTCATAATCGATCCCTTCCTCTTGGTTATACCCTTGAGCAACAAGACGGGCCTTGTTGCGAGTGATGATACCGTTTTTGTCTAGTTTGTTCCTAAACTCCCATTTAGTGCCAATTACTCGATGGTCTCGCGGAGGAGGGACAAGGTCCCAAACCTCATTTCTCTTAAATTGGTTTAGCTCTTCTTGCATAGCTAAATACCAATGCTCATCGACTAATGCAACTTTGGAGTTTTTAGGCTCAATTTGAGAGACGAAAGAATAATAAAAACAAAAGTTACTTATCCTTGACCGTGTTGTCACTCCTTTTGATATGTCTCCTAGAATGTTCTCCATAGGATGGTCCTTAGAGGATTTCCATGCAAGGGGAAGATTAATCTTCCCACTTGGTTGGTTTTCCACTTTCTCCTTTGGTGTTTGATCCATTTCCTCTTCATTATTCTTGGGTAAGAGGGATTCTTTATCTTTCTCAAGCTTGGCATCCGGATCCTTAAGTATACTCTCAGTTGAGATACCTGCACCATTAAGAACACTACCTTTTCCAACAACTTTCGGACAAGACTCATCAAAAGAGACATGTACGGACTCTTCAACAATATGTAACCTTTTGTTGTATACTCTATAAGCTTTACTAGATTGAGCATATCCTAGAAAGATACCCTAATCCGCTTTTGCATCAAACTTACCAAGATTTTCCTTTCCATTATTTAGAACAAAGCATTTACATCCAAATACGTGAAGGTGGGAAATGTTTGGTTTTCTTCCTTTTAAGAGTTCATACGGTGTTTTGTTTAGAATAGGTCATATCAAGATCCTATTTAAGACATAACAAGCCGTATTTATGGCATCGGCCCAAAAATATTTTGGAAGCCCATGTTCATTAATCATAGTCCTCCCAAGTTCTTCCAACACACGATTTTTACGTTCCACTACTCCATTTTGTTGTGGAGTTCGTGGTGCGGAGAAGTTATGATTAATGCCATGATTTCCACAAAACTCTTCAAAAAGATGATTTTCAAACTCACCCCCATGATCACTTCGGATGGATACTATGTTAGTATTCAACTTATTTTGGAATAACTTGGCAAATTTCTCAAACGCGGAGAAAGTGTCACTTTTGCTAGCTAAGAAAATCGTCCAACAATACCTAGAGAAATCATCAACTATGACAAACCCATAATAATTTCCACCTAGACTTTTTATTCTAGATGGTCCAAAGAGGTCCATATGAAGAAGTTCGAGAGGTCTCGTAGTAGAAACCATGTTTTTAGATTTAAAAGAGATCCTCGTTTGCTTCCCCATTTGGCACGCATCACATAAGTGATCTTTGAAAAACTTTATTTTAGGTAGGCCAAGTACTAGATCTTTTGAGACGATTTTATTAAGCAAGTCAAAGTTGATGTGAGCCAAACGTCTATGCCAAAGCCATGAGTCTTCACTCATAGTTGCTAGACATTTGGCCTCTATCTGGGATACATCATTTAGGTCAAGCATGTATACATTGTTTACCCTCAGGCCTTTGAACACATCATCTTTCTTGTCATCATTTCTAATTATGCAACTTTCTTTAGAAAATGATACCGAGTATCCTTTGTCGCATAATTGAATGATGCTAATAAGATTTTGTTTAAGGCCCTCAACTAGAAGGACGTTTGAGATAGTAGTAGAAGAGGGATTACCTACACTACCTTTACCGAGTATTGCTCCCTTGTTGTTATCACCGTAGGTCACAAATCCTTTCTTCTTATCCACAAAGTCATAGAATAGAGATAAGTCACTCGTCATATGTCTTGAGCATCCGCTATCTAGAAACCATCTTCTCTCGGATGGCTCAAGACATTCCACCTACAAATTTAAACAAGGGAAATAGGTACCCAATTTTCATTGGGTCCTTGTGTGTGAGTGAAACAAAGGTTGCTCTTGGGAGTCCATTTGAAAATGCCTTTGGGAACCAAGAATCTCCTAAAGCGACATTTTTTAATGGTATGCCCCCTTTTGCAACAATATAGACATCTTGAGTTTGAATGGTTATCACATTTGCTAGATTGATCTTTTATTACATAAATGTATCGTTGATACGGATTTATCATACTATTTTTGAAATGTGATCGATCAATAGTATATGTGATTTTTGGTTGTGAAGCCTTGTCTAATTTGGCTTTGATAGTTTTAACTTCTTTTTGCCAAATGTGACAAGTTTCACATCCTCCCCATCTAAACCAAGGACTCTTGTCAACCAAGCTTGTGTCTTTGATACTTTTGATCATAGATTCCTTGAGAGTTTCTAATTCCTTTTCGGAATCGGAAACTTTCTTCTCAAGGTATTTGAAAATTCTTTTATTTGAAGCTAAGCGTTGAAATGCTTCCTTAGCTTCATGATGCAAAGTATCAAAGGCATGCTTTAATTCAAAATAAGACATAGCATCAACATTATTGTATTTATCATGACTTACAATCTTTTTCTTCTTTTGATGTGCCATGAGACATAGGTTGACGGTTTCCTCTTCATCGCTTGAGCTTTCTTTGCTAGATGAGTCACTATCACTTTCCTAAGCGACATAGGCTCTTCTTCCTTTTGTTTGCTTCTTTTGAGGTTTGCTCTTTGTCTTATCTTTCTTAAGCGAAGGGCAATCCGGCTTATAGTGACCCGGTTTACCACAATTGTAACAAGACCCTCTAGGTTTAGTCTTCTTATACTCATCTTGCTTGTTAGGCTTTGATTGGCGTCTATAGTCAACTAGATTGTTGTCCGAGTGCTTAATTTCATTCTTTCGAAGATATTTATTGTATCTTCTCACGAACAATCCCATATCTTCATCCGGACTATCATCGTTGTCACTAGATTCACTATCACACGTATCTTTGGTGGATGACTTAGAACTTGAAGCCTTTAGAGCAATAGACTTCTTTTCGGTGTCCTTTGACTTCTCTTTCTTTTCTTTCTTTTCGTGTTTGTTTAGGTTCATGAGATCTTGCTCATGTTCTTCAAGCTTTCCAAATAGAGCCGTGAGATCTAATGTAGAGAGATCGTTGGCTTCTTTGATTGCCGTGACCTTAGGTTGCCATTCCCTACTAAGACATCTCAAAACTTTGTTAGTAGCTACGACATTGGGAGTAATATGTCCCAAAGTGTGCAAATGATTGATAATATGAGAAAATCTCTTTTGCATTTCCGCAATGGTTTCACCTTGCTTCATATGAAAGAGATCAAACTCTTGCGTTAAGGTATTGATTCTAGCTAGCTTAACATCATTAGTTCCTTCATGGGCGACTTGTAATGCATCCCACATTGCCTTTGCCGTTTGGCAATGCGACACATGAAAGTACTCATCAACCCCTAAGGAAGCAATGATCATGTTTCTAGCTTTCCAGTCATACCCGTAATTCTTTTCATCTTTTTCATCCCATTGTGCTTGAGGTTTAGGTCTGGTGATGCCTGCATCGTTGGTTATGGTGATAGCCATAGGACCATTGACGATGACATCCCATATTTTTCTATCAACGGAGTTGATATGAATGCACATACAGTCTTTCCAATAACTATAGTTTTTTCCAGTGAAAACAGGCGCTTTATTATACGCCCCTTTTTGTCCGCTCTCCATTTTCTAAAAAGTTATATCAAGCACTAGAATGAACCGAAGCTCGTGATACCACTTGTTAGACGATAGGAATGGTCTAGAGGGGGTGAATAGACCACCTTTTTCTGACTTAAGAAAATATTAGCTTTTGAAACGTGACTTCCCTGAATCACTTAATCGTTTCCGAGCGATCGCGTTATCGGGGACCGGATAAGTGCACTAAACCGAACGAATGAAAAATGGCGAATAATGAATTACGTTTTAACGAATTTATCAATTACTTCAATTCCACACTTGATAGTATATTACTCACAATGAACGTTTACACTAAAATTTGAACAAAACTTGATTGAGTAATTTTATCGAACACTTGGTGATCAATATTTACCAAACCTTGATTTTCGCTCAATAATGGAAATATAACGAAACGAATAGAAACAAGATAGAAGTAAGAACGATAAAGAACACGATATTTGTTAAGGCAGTTCCTCTATCGTCCTCGCAGGAGTACGTCTGCCCCTAATTTCAAATGAAATTAGGAAAGTTTTATTTGATTGCAAAATGTTTAACAAGGATAGAATTTACCAATCACCAACTAGACACATGCAGTAAATTGAATACAATTCGATCCTCCCCTTGATTCAAGTTGAATCAAGTCAATGTCAATGATCTTCACCGATCAAGACCCCGATCGTTCCTTTCTCAATCCTCCGATTGTAGCAAATTTGTTGAGCGGATCTTCAATCCCTCGATCCCTTATGCACGGCTGAATTGATTACCAAAGCGAATTGATCGTCAAAAACCTTCGTTCCAAATCTTTGATGAAGAAGGAAAAACCCTAAGGTTTTATACAAGAAACACCCTCAACAATCTTCACTCGAACAAGATAAATGTCTACCGTCGAATCTCGAACAAGACAAATGTCTACCATCGAACCTTATCAACACACGTTCCTTACTCCGATCGAAAAAGATGGTTATGTGTGATTTTCGATCAATAAGTGAAAGGTTGAAGATGAGAAGAAGCTTGAGTATATCTTTCACATTTCTTGTTCAATGCTTGAGAATGATCAATTGGATATTTATACCACACCCATTGCATAGGCCAATTAGAATATAGCAAAAACCAGTTTGAGAAGCGATAGGTCGACCTGCTCCCCTACATAGGTCGACCTGTTGAGAGTTTTGCACCTGAAGATGAGTTAAGTATAACACTTGCGTTGACCTGAAGGGTCGGCGTGCGCATTCCCGTGAGTTCCTCAAAATACCATGCGTCGATGATCGGTAAAATAGCAAGTGTACTATTTTGCCTCTGTAGTAATAATAGGGAAATTCCCCGATGTCGATCTCAAGGACTGCGTAGTAATATTGAGTTCAAATTGTAGTTTAATCAAACAAAAACTAATGTTGGGGTTGTGTTTGCAAATTGTGACTAAACAATAATTAAAGTAGCAGAAAAGTAAATTGGCTTTTTGACAAATATGAGTATTATGCTAGGGGTATAGTGTGTGATTGTTCCTGTAATAACCTTGGATTTAGATCTCTTCAACAAGTTCATAACCTTTAATTACCTCCCTTTAGATTATTTTCCCCTAAGTCCTTAGTGGGAAAACCTTTGAACATTCATCCTAAATCCTAAGTCCTTAGAGAATTATGATGAAATCAAGCCTTTATATTATCAAGAGTTAACCGGTAACTATATGGTATCCCTAGTCCTAGGTGATATCTACTATAGTCTAATTGTACAAAAACCTTAGCAACCGCTGTCCAGCTGGTTGTTAACCGTAAATCAATCTTGTTGATCCGACAAAGAAAGCATAAAAACCTTGTACAATTAAATTGAATAAGAAAACAAATCTATTGATGAACTCAGGAATTCAAAATCATTACAGAATCAAATCAGGGACACCCCCTAGCATTAGGGTTTAGTTACTCATATTGTTCAAAGAAAACAAAATATAAAATAGATACATTACAAGAATTTAGATGAAAGTTGATCTTCAATCGCTTCCGTTCATGAAGACCTTCTTCTCTCCCAGACCCTTGTTTTCTCCAATCTTCAATCTTGTCTTCTCCTTCCAAAAAGTCCTCTAATTCATCGTTAAAACTCTTCTAAATAATGCAGACTCACTTAGGTTGGTTGGAAGTACCCAAAATGCCCCTTGGGTCAACACTTAATAAAAAATCACAAAAATCAGCAAAATCAGCATTTTAGCCAACACTGCCCGTGTCAGGCAACACGGGTGGCCGTGTTGGCCCTCTGAACTTAAATTCTCGAAATCACTCCTAGCACTGCTGACACGGGTGCCCGTGTTAGGTAACACGGCCCGTGTCAGTCCTTAACTTCAAAATTTGCCTTTGAGTTCTTCAGTAAAGTTGTAGCCCTTTTCGTTAGCAAAATTTTGCCACCAGAACTGCGTCATTCCGAGTTACGAAGCTCTAGTTATGATCAAAATACTACACACATATCACGATGAGAAACATGCTAAAAATTTCCAGATCTCACACTTGGTAACACGAGCCGTGTCTGCCCCGTGACTTTCATCTCTTTTGCATTTTCTTTGCCACGCTTCATCCTAACACGGCCAGTTTCAGATGACACAGGTGGTCGTGTCAGACTTCATGTAGCTTGATTTTTCACTTCCTTCGAAACTCCTCTTTTTGTACTTTTTGGCATTGATTTGTCTCGATTTATTCCTTTAAGCCCGCAAATAGTAAAATACACAACCAAAGCATAAAATGTAGAAGAATGAAGTAAAACACTTGACAATATAAAGCAAAGACGACTAAAATCAACGGTAAATAAACGTGTAAAAACCACTAATCAAACTCCCCCAAACTTAAACTGTTGCTTGACCTCAAGCGACAATTACAAGAGAAAATGACCTTCCAGGCACACCGGTGTTCATACGTGAGATATCCGTTTGTATTGATCAAGAAACAGTTGGTCCGATATTCACATGACGCGACGAGTTTCTGCTAGAACATTAAACCTTAAGCTCCCCTTTCGGATACCTCTCCAACTATGCTTTGCACTTAAGTCTCTTTCCGATTTTCCTCCTCTTTCATTCAGACAATCACATTAAGGCACTGCATTTCTTATAATGATCATCACATGCATGAGACGAATCAAGGCTTTTTATTTTCTTTTTTGGCACCAAACGAGCAACATTTTCTACTTTTAATTACCGATGAAATTTTCAAACTTTGCAGTTATATATTGTCCTTTTTGGACGACGTTTGGGGATCAACCTCCTTTGGGCTGAATAACTGGGTGAGGGTTACCCAACTTAGCGAGTCGGTTGCCTTTTACCGCCTTTTCATCATCTGGTGCCAACTTTATCAATTTTTTTCTCAACCAGTCATCATGCATGTGAATCTGAATTATGCCAGACTGTATCAATAAACTACTCGAGGAGTACTTCTCAGGAGACAAGTACTATGGTGCAAATCTACATGTTAGACTCGTATTTCTTTTAGGGAACCAAGGGTGTTTAAACAAACCTATTCTTGTCACATTATTCCAAACTTCCTGTCCTCAAACAATCCTCCCTTCATCTCTATATACTATTCCCGGTCGCTCTTTAAGATCAAAACTCTTCAACAAAAATTAAAATTTCGGTCCAAATTTTGGGAAGAACTCAATGTTTGGTTTTACACATCATAAAAAAAACATAAAAAGAAAAATGCAAGAGTAAATCCTCCCCCAAACTTGAACTAAACATTGGCCCCAATGTTTCAGAACAAGCCTGAGAGGGGTGACTCACAGAGGGTAGTGCAACTCTAACTGCAGCTTCCTAGCATTCACCAGAAAGGCCCCCTTTTTATTACCTGAAAAAAAACAAACACAATAAGAAAACTAAGTTATTAAAAGCATGGGTTGCCTCCCACTAAGCGCTTCGTTTAACGTTGCATGGCTCGACGGTCAATTCCTCTTGTTAGGGTGGCATATATGACACAAAGAACACATCATCTTTTTTCTTTCTTTTGTTTGGTAGCAATCCCATGAACTTAAAGTATTGATGATGTTGCTGCCAAATCCTTTTTAGCTTGATTTTATTGAACAAGGCATAAATGTCTTCCAATACTTTGTCAATTTCTTTACTTTTATCTGCCTTGTTATAAAAATAGTTTTCGGGGATACTCTCTTGTTGAAGATTTTCTTGTTGGGTGACCACATCTTCACAATTTGTTAAATTTGTGGTTTTATCCAAAACTCGATCATCTTCAAGTTTCCTTATTTCTTCTTCCCCATATTTCTTTTTTACCTCAAATTCTTCTATTCTTACTGCATCCTCTTCATCTGATATTATGCATTTTTCTTCTGGTTCCACATATTCTTCTTCCAACTCTAACTTTCTCCAAATAAACCTATCTGGATAAAAGTTAGCTTCCTTACATTCATTCATAAGGATTCTTACCTCTCTCTTATATGCTTTAAAAATTTTAGTCGCCTCTTCCAAAGTGACTCCTGAATCAGGCGACCAACATGCCGGAGATACAGGTGGCAATGTATCAAAACAATACATAGCTACAAAACTCAAACAATTTGTTAGTAGAAAAGTAGAGAAGAATTCATGAAGCAAAAATAATCAGACTTTTTTTATTTTTTTATTTGTAATAACATCAAATTCAAATAAACGAAAACTCAAAACAAAATTTTAGTTGACGAGCAATAAAATTTCAATTGAACTAAAATTAAAACTCTATATTTTGGCAGTCCCCGGCAACGGCGCCAAAAACTTGATCGGTAAAATAGCAAGTGTACTATTTTGCCTCTGTAGTAATAATAGGGAAATTCCCCGAATGTCGATCTCAAGGACTGCGTAGTAATATTGAGTTCAAATTGTAGTTTAATCAAACAAAAACTAATGTTGGGGTTGTGTTTGCAAATTGTGACTAAACAATAATTAAAGTAGCAGAAAAGTAAATTGGCTTTTTGACAAATATGAGTATTATGCTAGGGGTATAGTGTGTGATTGTTCCTGTAATAACCTTGGATTTAGATCTCTTCAACAAGTTCATAACCTTTAATTACCTCCCTTTAGATTATTTTCCCCTAAGTCCTTAGTGGGAAAACCTTTGAACATTCATCCTAAATCCTAAGTCCTTAGAGAATTATGATGAAATCAAGCCTTTATATTATCAAGAGTTAACCGGTAACTATATGGTATCCCTAGTCCTAGGTGATATCTACTATAGTCTAATCGTACAAAAACCTTAGCAACCGCTGTCCAGCTGGTTGTTAACCGTAAATCAATCTTGTTGGTCCGACAAAGAAAGCATAAAAACCTTGTACAATTAAATTGAATAAGAAAACAAATCTATTGATGAACTCAGGAATTCAAAATCATTACAGAATCAAATCAGGGACACCCCTAGCATTAGGGTTTAGTTACTCATATTGTTCAAAGAAAACAAAATATAAAATAGATACATTACAAGAATTTCGATGAAAGTTGATCTTCAATCGCTTTCGTTCATGAAGACCTTCTTCTCTCCCAAACCCTTGTTTTCTCCAATCTTCAATCTCGTCTCCTCCTTCCAAAAAGTCCTCTAATTCATCGTTAAAACTCTTCTAAATATTGCAGACACACTTAGGTTGGTTGGAAGTACCCAAAATGCCCCTTGGGTCAAACTTAATAAAAAGTCACAAAAATCAGCAAAATCAGCGTTTTAGCCAACACTGCCCGTGTCAGGCAACACGGGTGGCCATGTTGGCCCTCTGAACTTAAATTCTCGAAATCACTCCCAGCACTGCTGACACGGGTGCCCGTGTTAGGTAACACGGCCCGTGTCAGTCCTTAACTTCAAAATTTGCCTTTGAGTTCTTCAGCAAAGTTGTAGCCCTTTTCGTTAGCAAAATTTTGCCACCAGAACCGCGTCATTCCGAGTTACGAAGCTACAGTTATGATCAAAATACTACACGCATATCACGATGAGAAACATGCTGAAAATTTCCAGATCTCACACTTGGTAACACGAGCCGTGTCAGCCCCGTGACTTTCATCTCTTTTGCATTTTCTTTGCCACGCTTCATCCTAACACGGCCAGTTTCAGATGACACAGGTGGTCGTGTCAGACTTCATGTAGCTTGATTTTTCACTTCCTTCGAAACTCCCCTTTTTGTACTTTTTGGCATTGATTTGTCTCGATTTATTCCTTTAAGCCTGCAAACAGTAAAATACACAACCAAAGCATAAAATGTAGAAGAATGAAGTAAATCACTTGACAATATAAAGCAAAGACGACTAAAATCAACGGTAAATAAACGTGTAGAAACCACTAATCAGTCAACCTAAGCCATCAATGCGTCGACGCATTTTGTTCTTGCACTTGAGTCACCCAAAATTTGATGCGTCGACCTGAAGGGTTGGCGTGCGCATACCCGAGATATCTCCAAAATCCCATGCGTCGACCTGAGGAGGTAATGCATCGACGCATTCAACCCTTACATGAAATCTTTCATAAAATACTTGCAGTAGGTCGACCTATAGTGTTTATGAGTCGACCTGTTGATGTCTTGTAGCAAAAAATGCTTATCTTTGTTGCATTCATTTGATTTCTATGATTTCACTCTAATTGTAGTTAATTCACAATGTTTTGACATCATGAAAACTGCATCATTGCCCTCACAAAGGTTACACACCTGCGTATAGATGATCGATGGGGTTGTGACGCCACTTAGGCAAGGTCACCATAGGAAAACTCATCGCGAATGGAATTCCATGTAGGAATGATCCGTTTCATCTAGCGTTGTGCATGTGCAAGTCTTTTGAGGCGTACGCGCAAGAGGTAACCATCGAGGGTGTGGTGTTGCGTAGCCTAAGTAGAAAGGAAGAACTTACTTCTGGATTCCTCGTACGCGGGTACAGGTCTACATACTTGTGTGTTGCTTGTGTAACTTGGGGACAATTTCCGATAGCAAAAAGGCAGGTAATCCCAAAAGACCTGACCTCGAGGGTCGCGCCCTGCAGGAGGCAGACTGGTAAACCCATAAGACCTATTATGGAGGAAACTGGTACTCATGGTTGTTTGTTGATCTCACTGGTTAGTCAAGGGACTTCCAATGTGGATTGTATCCTTGTTGTGTGTTTGTACCTGGCTGTGAGGAAAACTACGGATCCACGGTGGATCCATTTGATTGCATGTACCTTATAGAACCCAGTGAACCCATAGGATATGGAGACTCACTGAGATTTAGTAATCTCACCTCAATCCTCTTATTATTTTTCAGGAACAGGTTAGAAGTACAAGAATTGCTAGATGGTTTGTATTGAAGATGATGGACGAGCAGATGGCAGGATGACCTCATCAGATCTTATCTTTCCGCTGTGTATCATTTTTTGACAAGCTAATTTTATACATGATTTGTTGAAGAATGCAATTGTATACGATTTTAATTCTTGTAATTTTTCGCTTATGTATGTTTCTTGTACCATTTTAGCATCGCTACATATTATTCTTGACGTATATGTATGGGGTGTTACAGTTGGTATCAAAGCTGGTCGATTCTTGTCCCTGTCATGAAACATCACTAGCAATTCTCTTCTCCCTCACATGTGTGTGTTGCTAGCCTGATTTCTATTATCATAGTATTCAGTTGTTGAGCTTGGCCATCTCACTGACTGCATATGTGATAGATAGAGTCATGGCAGAGCCGCTGTAACACCCCGCATAAATATTTAACAATAATTAGAGTAACATGAAAAGGGCATTACAACTTCCATATAATTAAACAATACTCATGTCATGCCATAAAAGAGAAGGTCAAACCAACTTATTCATATCATCATGTTAACACAACGAAATTATATTTAACATCTGAATAATCAAACAACCAGTCATAGACTTAAAACACCAACATAAGCAATCCACCCAAATAAAAAGAGTTTAACAAGTAACTCTAAACAACGTTCCCAGTGTTATACGACCAGAGCATGACACGGACCCAACTGACTCTAACGAACTACTTGACGAGCTAATCCTCACCAAGTACGAGAGCTACTCCTCAATCTGAAAAATAACAACAGTAAGGGTGAGTCTCATTCACATTTAACTAATGTTATAAGATATAGATAATAAAATATCAATCACATATCATTCACCCAATTACAGTTACGATCAGATTCCCAAACACACAATTAATCACAACCAATACACAATCACACGTATTATAACATTGGACAATCTTCCATTCATGTTATAATAACACAAGTAACCTAATGCAATGCAACTACATGCATGTGGTACCAAAATATGGGATAACCCATCTCACCGATCCACCATCGTCAAGGATACGGCGACACCCACTCACTAATTCCACACAATGGGAATTAGCTACCACTGATCCACCATCATCAAGGATCAGCCACGTAATAATTATGAAATGCATGTATCAACCATAACATGCTCATCATCCACATAAACCAACCAAATGTCATAATCATAAACCAATACAGTAATCAATAGCCACACACAGTTATGCTATTCTCAACCAAATAGAATACATATTTTACATCAACAATGTATGTATAACAAACACCAATTACAACCACGACCTCATAACGGTAAACATTCATTAATGTACCTGTACGCATAAACCACCACAATTAAATAAAATCGAGTGTTTTTAAAATAATTTTGAATCATGACCCAAAACACTATTTTATTATGTAAATCATTTGATTAGCTTTACTATGCTCAAAACGGCACCAAAATCTGATTTACGGTTTAAAAGTTAGGAGTTTTCGAAGTTAAGAAAATTTTAGAAAAAGCCACGCAGAACCCGGTTCCTCCCTACATGGGAACCAGTTCCTGAAATCCTTCAGAAACTCCTCTCTGGTTTTTACTACTAGGAACCGGGTTGTACCTACATGGGAACCGGTTCCTGCTGTACAGAATTCCTTCGCTTCTGGTTTCTACTACTAGAACTCGGTTTCTCCCACTTGGGAACCGGTTCCTACGCTGCTGTATCAGAAAAATACCATTTTTTTCAACACCGTATCGACCCGAATCCATACCAATTCGCACCCAAATGTATTATAACACCAAAACAAAAACCACAAACACAATTAACACATTTATAACACATTTTAATCATCCAATTCACACCATACATGATCAATACAACATTATTAATCAATTCTCCCAAAACCTACCATTCTACAACCTAAACATAACTCAATTTGCATGAACAACATGTTCAATTCTATCCTACTACCTATAACCCTATAATAGAAGATAAATGGAAGAGTCCTCCCTTACCTGAAGGTTGATTCTTCGCTCTTCCTCTGTCGCACTTCTCTGATTCTCTTCTCTTTTCACGTTCAAGCTTTTTCTCTTCTCTTGGTTCTATTCTTATTTTCTCACAATCCCTCTATTTTGTGGAAAATAAAATAAAACTATTTTAATTAGTAATAGGGCCTACCAATGCACCCCCTCTTTACCAATCACAACTCAAGCCCAATTGCTTAATTTCTCAATAATTCCAAATAATTCTCCATAATTCAATTAAATTAATTTTAAATTAAATTATGAAAATATGGAGTGTTACAGCCGCCACGAGGACGCGTAAGATCTGAAGCGACTCGAGCTGAAGTGGTAGAAGCTAGTTAAGTAGAGGGATGTTGGGATTGTCGGGCATGAGAGGAACATTTATCTTAGAGTAGTCGACAACCCAGCTGTCGTGGTAAGGTTTAAGACGATCAGAGGTTCCAAGATTTCGATTAAATGAAGTGAAACTTTCTCTGGGCTTCCAGTAGTAATAGAGGAAATTCATAGAACACCTGAGTATGAATGTGGTAAGGGAACTCCACGATAGAGTTGAGCTTGGAGCCGTTAGGGATTCATTACTCAATTATCATGCTAGTGGCGGATATGATTGGGGAGCCGGTTAGAGGGAAGACCTCTAGGAGTTTGGACAGAGATATTGATTTTTTCTAATTAGTCTGGCCTGGGTAGTACCTGGATGGACAAGGTACTACACTCTGACTCGTTGCGGTATATCTTGAGATGTGTGTAGTTACCTAGTAAATGGTTGATAAAACAAGTGGAGGTGGTGATATCTAATTGGGGAATCTGGGATACCTGATTGGTGAAAGGAACTACGACATCTCCTTGCTTATTCAGAAATGTGTGAGTCCTAAAACTATGCTAGGAGACAACTGAGTGGACGGATATGTAGAATGCAATAATCCACGTTCCCTGCTAGTTTTAATTCATCTAATCCCGCGTGAAGCCGTAGAACT
Organism: Vicia villosa; assembly: GCF_029867415.1. Lineage (NCBI taxonomy): Eukaryota > Viridiplantae > Streptophyta > Magnoliopsida > Fabales > Fabaceae > Vicia > Vicia villosa. The sequence continues at coordinate 1,120,069 of NW_026705121.1, forward strand.
ATACTAGGTGTTGGGTACTTAGGTGGATTGGATTAGTAGTTGTCGTAAGCATCGGCGGGCTGATCGCAGTTACAACTGCTGTTTGGAACCATGATGTTCCTATCTGGTGGGAATTATCATTGGAGTCTCTCGTGCGTAACCTGTGTGAATGAGTACACACCATGCATATGAGCTCAACTGGATTCTTGTCAATTCAGATCTAGCTTGTCGCATTTAGAGGGGGGGAAACCTTAAACTTGTGGAGCTCTTAGGTTTTAGCATCCTAAGGAGTGTGTCTGGAAGGACTTGAGGAACGATGACCTCAGTGGAAGGCTTGTCCGATTATTATCGGTCGTGACTAGAGGATACTCGTGGAGATTGTTATACGCTACTGGGTAGGTTACTTGAGTACATGGCCTCGGAGTTGGACCACCATGTTAGTACTATCAGATAGGTGTAACACCGTAGTATCACTATCATGCACGAGACGTGTGGGTCGTCCTTTCCCAACAGATGTGGGACAATATTGATCTATAACTTAATGTAGTATTCAGATTGGTATTCATGAGACGCGAGCCCAAACTCTCATAAGGTAGGTGGGATAAGGATCCATATGTCCCGCTCGGTGATTGAGGATTATGCGGGAGGGTGAAAATGATTTGGATTAGATCCTAATGCTAAGCTTGTGAGGAGACCTTGGACGGTCGTGTCAGCATGAGAGTTTTAGGTTCTACGTCGTGGATGTTTCTTGTTTCGTCAGAGTTGGTGAAACTTGTGCATAGTGTCCGAGATAGGATATGTGTGTGATCATCATATCCTGGCTAGCACATTGAGTGGTTATTCATTAACATTGGCGATCAGTGTTAGGATGGATGAAGTATATATTGAATTAGCTCGACATGAGTTATATCTGGAGGAGTATCAGTTGAAGGATAGAAAAACACTTAGAAAGGGGGGGTTTGAATAAGTGTAGCTTTAAAAACTTGACAGATAAAAATAAATTGCACAGTTATTTTTATCCTGGTTCGTTGTTAACTAAACTACTCCAGTCCACCCCCGCAGAGATGATTTACCTCAACTGAGGATTTAATCCACTAATCGCACGGATTACAATGGTTCTCCACTTAGTCAGCAACTAAGTCTTCCAGAGTCTTCTGATCACACACTGATCACTCCAGGAACAACTGCTTAGATACCCTCTAAGACTTTCTAGAGTATTCTGATCCACACGATCACTCTAGTTACAACCTGCTTAGATAACCTCTAAGACTTCCTAGAGTATTCTGATCCACACGATCACTCTAGTTCCTTACAACTTAATGTAATCAATTCTAAGAGTATTACAATTGCTTCTTAAAAGCTATAATCACAAACTGTGATATTTCTCTTAACGTTTAAGCTTAATCTCACTAATATATTACAACAGCAATGTAGTGAGCTTTGATGAAGATGAAGATTCTGAGCTTTGAGTAGAACAGAGTTTCAGCAAGTTAATAGGCGTTGTTTTTGTTCAGTATCGTTAACCTTGCTTCTCATCAGAACTTCATATTTATAGGCGTTGGAGAAGATGACCGTTGAGTGCATTTAATGCTTTGCGTGTTCCGTACATCATCGCATTTAATGTTATACGCTTTTGTCAACTACCTCGAGCCTTGTTCACGCTGTGTCTACTGACGTTGCCTATAATAGCTTTTAACGTTCCTTTTGTCAGTCAGCGTAGCTTGCCACTTGTACTTCCTTCTGATCTGATGTTTGTGAATACAACGTTTGAATATCATCAGAGTCAAACAGCTTGGTGCAAAGCATCTTCTGATCTTCTGACCTTGAAGTGCTTCTGAGCGTGATACCATCAGAACTTCAGTGCTTCTGATCTCATGTTCTTCTGATGCTTCCATAGACCCATGTTCTGATTCTGCTTCGACCATCTTCTGATGTCTTGCCAGACCATGTTCTGATGTTGCATGCTGAACCCTTTGAGACACAGCTTCTGAGCGCTGAATTATGCATACTCTTTATATATTTCCTGAAAAGGAAATTGCATTGGATTAGAGTACCATATTATCTTAAGCAAAATTCATATTATTGTTATCATCAAAACTAAGATAATTGATCAGAACAAATCTTGTTCTAACAATCTCCCCCTTTTTGATGATGACAAAAACATATATAAATGATATGAATTTGCGATCAGAAAGAGCAGACGGCAAAAGACAAATTACACAGCTATAGCATAAGCATATGAATATGTCTCCCCCTGAGATTAACAATCTCCCCCTGAGATAAATAATCTCCCCCTGAAATAAATACTCGAAGAACTTTAATAAAAGACTTCCCTGATTATTTCGGTAGAGACGATCACATAAGCTTCTGTCTTCAGAGAATTCATAGCTTCTGACTTCTGCTTCCATTGGACAGCTTCAGAACTAGAATTTCTTTAGATCCCTAGAACACTCACAGCTTCTGATTCCTGCTTCCATCTAGGACAGCTTCAGAACTTGAATTTCTTCGATCTTCAGAACATTCACAGCTTCTGATTTCTGCTTCCATTTAGGACAGCTTCAGAACTTGAATTTCTTTGATCTTCAGAACATTCACAGCTTCTGATTTCTGCTTCCATTTAGGACAGCTTCAGAACTTGAGTTTTCTGGATCTTTAGAACATTCACAGCTTCTGATTTCTGCTTCCCTCGGATAGCTTCAGAGCTTTGAATTTCTACCATCATCACTTCATGCTAGATTTGTATCAGAACATTGTTGAATGTACCAGAGCATCATCAGAGCATCTCTACATCCTGAAATGTTACAGAACAAAAACTAAACGACAAAAGTCAGCATGAACGAGTCAGAACATAAAATGTATATTAGAACACATGATATGTATCAGAGCCATATAGGCTAAAATAATGTATCAGAGCAAATAGAATTTTGTCAGAGCAAAAAGACAAATATGGATCAAATTCTATTATCAGTGCTTCTGATTCATTCTTCTTTCTTGCTTCTGATTTCTGAAGCTTGATAGCACTCAGCTTGCTTCAGTTTCCATGAGCTTATTCTTTTTACAGAATAACACTTCTTATGGTTTTGCTTCTTGTGTTTGCTTTGAAGATTCTCTTCACTTCTTTATACCTGCAAAACACAAAACACTTGAACCATATAGAACTTGCAGTTCTTGTTAGTAAATGTGTGGGAGCTTTACCCAGCAACTGATAGATTAATCAAATCATTTATCATTTATCTTCTCCCCCTTTTTGTCATAACATCAAAAAGAATATTTCAAAAGATTCAGATGAATAAAACGACAAAATAAAATCAATGGAATGTAAAACAAGAAACTTTTCATTGATAATCAAAAGATATTACAAAAGGTTCCTATGTTTAACAAGATGAGAAACATTCCTAGCAAATACATAAAAAGTCATCCCAAGAGGAAATGACTACAAAAATTAAAAACAAAACCCTAGCAAGACACATTCTGTGTCAACCCATCAAGAATCCCCGTGGTCTTCCAGACTAGAACCTCCACTGTAGGAGAGATTCAAGAGACCAAAGAGGAAGAGAGGGACAGTTCACAAACAGAGAGCTACTGTTGCAAACGGGGCTTTCCCTTAACATAGAAGTTAAGAATATCATTCTTAACCTCTTCCCATAACTCAAGAAAGTCTTCTGTCTTTGGGTGAAAGTTGATAACAACATCAAAGAAGAGGTCTGACTTGAGAGGTATTAGGAGAGCCATCCCGAGATATGCAGAGCTCTGCCGCCTTTGAGTCATAGATCTTCAACATGCTTAGAGCATGATTAAGAGATCCAGACAAAGGATTCAAGATGAACGCTAGGTTTGAACTAGGATTTTTAAAAGAAAGAAAAAACTTTGTTTGAGCAAGAGAAGAAAACGGAAGAGAGAGAGAGAAAAAAAAAAACTTGATGAGGAATGCAAAGAGATAGAGAAGGAGAACACAGACAGAGTGTAAAAGAGAAAATATAAGAGGGAAGGAGAAGCGTTTGAAGAGTATTTAAAAGAAAATAAAGTGAAACAAATGATGGATAGCATTTAATGTTACGTGACATGAGGAGAGATAATAAAGACGAATGAGGTGACTAGCACAGTTACCTATGGTCGGCGTCCCTTCAACTGCACACGCGCATATCCATGAATAGTAACGACATGTTTACCATCCCGAGATAAAACGTTACAGCTGTTTTGCTTTAAAAGAGGTTCTGAATCAACTTAGACAATGAAACGTTAGTAATAACTGAATCATAATTGCTAAAAGATTTCAATCAGAACTTCTGATTAAAAAATCCACATTCATTTCAGAAGATACTCATACGTAAGAACTTCTCATCTTCTCATTCTGGGCATAAATCCATACTGATGTTCTTCAGAATGAACTTAAACCTATCTTCAGCCAGGGGTTTTGTAAAGATATCAGCCCATTGATGGTCTGTATCCACAAAGTTTAAAGATATAACACCCTTCTGAAGATAGTCCCTTATGAAATGATGTTTAATCTCAATATGTTTAGCCTTTGAATGAAGAATAGGATTCTTAGATAAACATATAGCAGAAGTATTATCACAGAATATAGGAATGTTACTCTCATATATCTGATAATCTTCTAACTGACTCTTCATCCAGAGCATCTGTGTACTGCAACCAGCAGCAGCGACATATTCTGCTTCTGTTGTTGATAGAGCAATAGTTGCTTGCTTCTTGCTATACCAGGATATCAAGTGACTTCCAAGAAACTGGCAACTTCCTGAAGTACTCTTTCTTTCAATTCTGTCTCCAGCATAGTCAGCATCGCAGAATCCTACTAAGTTGTATTCTTTAGATTTTCTGTAAACTAAGCCAACATTAGTAGTACCTTTCAGATACCTTAGAATTCTCTTAACAGCAGTTAAATGAGATTCTCTAGGATCTGATTGGAATCTAGCACACAAACAAACACTGAACAGAATGTCAGGTCTAGAAGCAGTCAAATATAGAAGAGATCCAATCATACCTCTGTATAACTTCTGATCTACCTTCTTACTTACCTCATCCTTACCTAGGATGCATGTTGGATGCATAGGAGTTTTGGCTTCTTTGCAGTCTAGAAGATTAAACTTCTTCAGAAGTTCCTTCACATACTTGGTTTGGTGAACATACGTTCCTTCTGATGTTTGATTTATTTGTATTCCAAGGAAATACTTGAGTTCTCCCATCATGCTCATTTCAAACTCAGCCTGCATAGACTCAGCAAACTCCTTTCCAAGTGTAGCATTAGATGTTCCAAAAATAATATCATCTACATATATTTGACAAATTAAAATATCCCTTTTAAAGGTTTTACAAAAGAGAGTAGTGTCCACTTTTCCTCTAGTGAAACCATTATCCAGAAGGAAAGAACTTAAGCGTTCATACCAAGCTCTGGGAGCTTGTTTCAATCCATACAACGATTTCTTTAGTTTAAAAACATGATTAGGAGACATAGAGTCTTCAAAACCAGGAGGTTGATGGACATAAACTTCTTCATCTATATAACCATTTAAGAAGGCACTCTTAACATCCATCTGATAGAGAGTGATGTTATGTTGAGTGGCAAATGAAATTAATAGACGAATAGATTCTAACCTGGCCACTGGTGCAAAGGTTTCTGTATAGTCAATCCCTTCTTGCTGACTATAACCCTGAGCCACCAATCTGGCTTTGTTCCTTACCACTTCACCTTTCTCACTGAGCTTGTTTCTGAAGACCCATTTTGTACCGATTATATTGAATCCATCTGGTCTAGGAACAAGATCCCAAACATCATTCCTTGTAAACTGATTCAGTTCTTCTTGCATAGCAATTATCCAGTCTGGATCTTCTAGAGCATGATCAACAGAAGTTGGCTCGATCAAAGATACAAGGCCTAATTGACAGTCTGCATTGTTCTTAAGGAATGCTCTTGTTCTGATTGGATCATCCTTCTTTCCAAGAATGACATCTTCTGAATGATCAGAGATGAGTCTGGATGATCTTCTGACAGATGGTTCTTCAGAAATGCTTAGATTCTCCAGAGAAGCTGATACTTGATCTTCAGATTCTTTGCTTCTGAGAAGCTCTGCTTCTGATGCGTTGCTTCTTGGCTCAACAACTTCTGATATATCAATATCACAATCTGCAAAATTATCAAACTGCTTTGGTTTTTCAGAACCAAGCTTATCATCAAACCTGATATTGATTGATTCTTCTACAATCAATGTTTCAGTATTGTATACTCTGTAGCCTTTTGAGCGTTCAGAATATCCAAGAAGGAAACATTTTTGTGCTTTGGAATCAAACTTACCAAGATGATCTTTAGTGTTCAGAATAAAGCATACACATCCAAAAGGATGGAAATATGAAATGTTGGGCTTTTTATTCTTCCACAATTCATAAGGAGTCTTATTTAGAATAGGTCTGATAGAGATTCTATTCTGAATATAGCATGCAGTGTTTATTGCTTCTGCCCAGAAATGCTTAGCCATATTGGTTTCATTGATCATGGTTCTGGCCATTTCTTGCAGAGTCCTATTCTTTCGTTCTACAACTCCATTTTGCTGTGGAGTTCTAGGACAAGAGAAATCATGGGCAATACCATTTTCTTTGAAGAATTCTTCAAAGGATCTGTTCTCAAATTCACCACCATGATCACTTCTAACCTTTATGATTTTACACTCTTTTTCAGATTGAATCTGAATGCAGAAATCAAAGAACACTGAATGAGACTCATCCTTGTGTTTCAAGAATTTTACCCACGTCCAGCGGCTATAATCATCTACGATGACTAATCCATATTTCTTCCCTCTGACAGATGCTGTTTTGACTGGGCCAAACAGATCAATGTGCAAGAGTTCTAATGGCCTTGAGGTAGAAACAACATTCTTGGACTTGAATGCAGGTTTGGAGAACTTGCCCTTCTGACATGCTTCAAAAAGAGCATCTGATTTGAATTTCAGATTAGGGAGTCCTCTGACAAGATCCAGTTTGTTAATCTGAGAAATCTTTCTCAAACTAGCATGACCTAATCTTCTGTTCCAGACCCACTGCTCTTCAGAAACAGACATAAGACAAGTCACCTTCTGACTCATAAGATCTTGCAGATCTGTCTTATAAATGTTGTTCTTCCTCTTGCCTGTAAATAGGATTGAGCCATCCTTCTGATTTACAGCCTTGCAAGACTTTTGATTAAAGATTATATCATAACCATTGTCACTCAATTGATTGATAGATAAGAGGTTATGTGTTAATCCTTCTACAAGAAGTACATTAGAAATGGAAGGAGAGTTACCAGACTTTATAGTTCCAGAGCCAATTATCTTGCCCTTCTGATCTCCTCCAAACTTGACTTCTCCTCCAGATTTAAGCACCAGGTCTTGGAACATAGACCTTCTTCCTGTCATGTGTCGTGAGCATCCAGAGTCCAGGTACCATGACATGTTGTGCTTTGTCCTTTTTGCAGCCAAGGATATCTGCAATAGGAATAATCTTATCCTTAGGTACCCACATCTTCTTGGGTCCTTTCTTGTTAGATTTTCTCAAGTTCTGATTGAACTTGGGTTTAACATTGTAAGCAATAGGAGGAACAGCATGATAGTTTTTAATGTGAGTTTCATGATATTTCCTAGGTTGTGTCACATGCTTTTTGGTGTGTGTTATGTGAAAACTTTGAGCATGTGAAGTGTGCCTAATATCATGGGAGTGGCCATACTTGAACTGATCATACAATGGCTTGTATGTGAATTTCATTTCATCAACAGGTTCAAGTTTGTATGGGGTTTCACCCTCAAAACCAATGCCGACTCTTTTGTTTCCAGACACAGCATATATCATAGAAGCTAGCTGACTTCTGCCAATACTTCTAGATAAGAACTTCCTGAAACTTAAATCATATTCTTTCAGAATATGGTTTAGACTAGGAGTGGATTTTTCTGAATCAGAAGGAGATCCAACATTATTGGATAATTTTAAAAGTTTTTCTTTTAATTCAGAATTCTCCAACTCAAGCTTCTTTGTTTCAAATTCAAATAGCTTTTTCAGCTCTTTGTATTTGAGACTAATCTGAGACTTGAATTCCAGAAGTTCAGTTAGACCGGAAACTAACTCATCTCTAGTAAGTTCAGAAAATACCTCTTCAGAATCTGATTCTGATGTAGATTCTGATCCGTCATCTTCTGTCGCCATCAGCGCACAGTTAGCCTGCTCATCTTCAGAGTTTGAATCATCTTCTGACTCATCCCAGGTTGCCATAAGACCTTTCTTCTTATGAAACTTCTTCTTGGGATTTTCCTTCTGAAGTTTTGGACATTCATTCTTGAAGTGTCCAGGCTCATTGCATTCATAGCACATGACCTTCTTCTTGTCAAATCTTCTGTCATCAGAAGATTCTCCACGTTCAAATTTCTTTGAACTTCTGACGCCTCTGAACTTCCTTTGCTTGTTCTTCCAGAGTTGATTTAGCCTTCTGGAGATCAAGGACAGTTCATCTTCTTCTTCAGATTCTGATTCTTCAGGATCTTCTTCTCTAGCCTGAAAAGCGTTAGTGCATTTCTTGATATTGGATTTTAATGCAATGGACTTACCTTTCTTTTGAGGCTCATTTGCGTCCAGCTCTATTTCATGGCTTCTCAAGGCACTGATAAGCTCTTCCAGAGAAACTTCATTCAGATTCTTTGCAATCTTGAATGCAGTCACCATAGGACCCCATCTTCTGGGTAAGCTTCTGATGATCTTCTTTACATGATCAGCCTTGGTGTATCCCTTGTCAAGAACTCTCAATCCAGCAGTAAGAGTTTGAAATCTTGAAAACATCTTTTCAATGTCTTCATCATCCTCCATCTTGAAGGCTTCATACTTCTGGATTAAAGCGAGAGCTTTAGTCTCCTTGACTTGAGCATTTCCTTCATGAGTCATTTTCAAGGACTCATATATGTCATAGGCCGTTTCCCTGTTAGATATCTTCTCATACTCAGCATGAGAGATAGCATTCAGCAAAACAGTTCTGCATTTATGATGATTCCTGAAAAGCTTCTTCTGATCATCATTCATTTCTTGCCTTGTCAGCTTTACGCCACTGGCATTTACTGGATGTTTGTAACCATCCATCAGAAGATCCCATAGATCACCATCTAGACCAAGAAAGTAACTTTCCAGTTTATCTTTCCAGTATTCAAAGTTTTCACCATCAAATACCGGCGGTCTAGTATAACCATTGTTACCGTTGTGTTGCTCAGCAGAGCCAGATGTAGATGCAGGTGTAGACTTTGCAGTTTCATCAGCCATCTTTTACTGAAGCGTTTTTCTCTTCCTGAATCTTTTCTAAACACGGTTAAGTGCTTGCACCTTAGAACCGGCGCTCTGATGCCAATTGAAGGATAGAAAAACACTTAGAAAGGGGGGGGGGTTTGAATAAGTGTAGCTTTAAAAACTTGACAGATAAAAATAAATTGCACAGTTATTTTTATCCTGGTTCGTTGTTAACTAAACTACTCCAGTCCACCCCCGCAGAGATGATTTACCTCAACTGAGGATTTAATCCACTAATCGCACGGATTACAATGGTTCTCCACTTAGTCAGCAACTAAGTCTTCCAGAGTCTTCTGATCACACACTGATCACTCCAGGAACAACTGCTTAGATACCCTCTAAGACTTTCTAGAGTATTCTGATCCACACGATCACTCTAGTTACAACCTGCTTAGATAACCTCTAAGACTTCCTAGAGTATTCTGATCCACACGATCACTCTAGTTCCTTACAACTTAATGTAATCAATTCTAAGAGTATTACAATTGCTTCTTAAAAGCTATAATCACAAACTGTGATATTTCTCTTAACGTTTAAGCTTAATCTCACTAATATATTACAACAGCAATGTAGTGAGCTTTGATGAAGATGAAGATTCTGAGCTTTGAGTAGAACAGAGTTTCAGCAAGTTAATAGGCGTTGTTTTTGTTCAGTATCGTTAACCTTGCTTCTCATCAGAACTTCATATTTATAGGCGTTGGAGAAGATGACCGTTGAGTGCATTTAATGCTTTGCGTGTTCCGTACAGCATCGCATTTAATGTTATACGCTTTTGTCAACTACCTCGAGCCTTGTTCACGCTGTGTCTACTGACGTTGCCTATAATAGCTTTTAACGTTCCTTTTGTCAGTCAGCGTAGCTTGCCACTTGTACTTCCTTCTGATCTGATGTTTGTGAATACAACGTTTGAATATCATCAGAGTCAAACAGCTTGGTGCAAAGCATCTTCTGATCTTCTGACCTTGAAGTGCTTCTGAGCGTGATACCATCAGAACTTCAGTGCTTCTGATCTCATGTTCTTCTGATGCTTCCATAGACCCATGTTCTGATTCTGCTTCGACCATCTTCTGATGTCTTGCCAGACCATGTTCTGATGTTGCATGCTGAACCCTTTGAGACATAGCTTCTGAGCGCTGAATTATGCATACTCTTTATATATTTCCTGAAAAGGAAATTGCATTGGATTAGAGTACCATATTATCTTAAGCAAAATTCATATTATTGTTATCATCAAAACTAAGATAATTGATCAGAACAAATCTTGTTCTAACATCAGTAGATCCTCAGAATAAAGAAATGTCAGTCTAGGTAAAGTGGAGGCGCATTGGTTCTTGGAGTGCTGAGAAATTTCGGGAAGGAGCATGTCCAAGGTGAGAATTATGATTCCTTGCATGGTAATTGTTGATGAAGGTGTTTAGGATTTTAAGCACATGATGTGTTTGGACGGATGCAGAGGAGGAACCATAGCTACTAAAAGAATAAGTGTAGTAGAGAGATCGACATTTGTCATTTAAATAAATGGTAATTAGAGAGCATATTGGTTTTGCTCCAATTAAATGAGTAACATGTGTGTCTACTTACTAAGAATGATTAAAAGAGAGTTAGTGAAGTAGTTGGTATAGAAAGAGACTAGTTAGAATTGGACAAGATGGCAAACTAGTAATATTGGCATGGTTGAAAGGCAAATTGGCCATTAAACATGTTGCATGCATTTTAAGGGTTTGTTGATGGAATGGCATAATACTATTTATTCCAAAATCAGAATTTGTGGAGATGAAAGGCTTAGGAGCAAGGAGAAGAAGGAAGAACACATGATCAAAAACCCATTTTCGTATTCTTGGAGTAGCCCTCACTAAAAAAGTAATATCTCTTAGCTCGTAACTCGGATTGATTTGATTCTAGACTTTTTGGAAATCTTACAAAATTCCCTTCGATTTGATATAAGATTTTATATTCATAGCTTCTAAATTGATGGAGAAAAACGTGATAGAAGTTAGGTGATGCATGCTGAAAAATGGGTATACAAGGGATACGGGTTCGACAAGTTTGGAGGTAGAGGTTTGGGCAAGTGAAGAGTTCATTTGCTGTATGGATGTCATCTTAACCTCTACTAATCCAAAGTGAGTTCCATTAGATAGGAACATGGGTAGGAATTGGGAATGATGCATGTGGGGTTTAAGGGTTTTGATGAGAATGCCACGAAACTTGCCTCTAATGCATGAATATGATCCCCTTGCAATGATTGTATGTATATGTATCATTATATTGTTCATCATGTAATTAATTGAAGATTGCATGACAAGAATTGGTGTGATCATTGTGTTATATGATTGTTTCAATAATGGAGAATATGTCCTTGTGATGCATTTATTCATTTTGGAATTTTGTTGTGATCAACCATGATCCATGTTGTTAGGTTACTTGAATTCTGGTTATTTTGGGCTATGATATTCTAGATACATGTTATGTGATATATTGGATCGAACTCTAGTATGGTCGAAGGGTAGCTTCTTGGTTTGACAGTTTGACATGGTTAAGCATGAGGTCGAAGGTTGATCACATGCTGGTGTCGAAGTGTGCATGCTGTATTCGAAGATGGGTCTAGCATGCAGGTGCCGAAGATGCTAGGGTTATTAGCATGTTAAATTAGGTTTTAGTGTTTAAACCCTAATTTGTTAAGTTAGCTTGTTTATTAAGTTAGCTTGTGTAATGGGCCTTGTGGAAAAAGCCCATTAGTTAGTATGTTAGGTTTTATTATAAATAGCATACTAGTCACTCACCATTGCACACTGCAAATCCTAATTTAGGGTGAGAGAGGTTATTTATTATTCTTGTAAGCTTGTAATCTTGTTTTCTAAGAGAAAGTAAAAAGAATAACAATTATAACTAATTCTTGTGTTCTTCTTCTTCCTTGTTCATTATTCATCCTTTGTTTTATACTTTATTCTTGACATTGAATTCACAACATGTTGGAATTCGTTTTCGGATGCTATGGGATGTTTGGGGATGTTTAGCAATGGATTAAAATGGATTTTGAACCTTTAAAGTGCATAAAATTGCCTATGCTACAGTGTAATCCGTTACCGTAACCGGCTACGCTGTTGATAAATGCAGAAAATTGTTTCTGTTATAGTGTAACCCGTTACACTGAGTCAGAAATGCAGAAAATGACTTTTGTTGCAGTGTAACCCGTTACACTGAGTCAGAAGGGAGAAATGGAAAAACTACAAAAATTCGTAACTTTTGACTCGTTTATCTGTTTGACGCGAACTTTATACCGTTGGAAAGATAATATAACATACTATCTAGGAAAATTATCCCCGATATTAAATATCATTTTTCGATATATCTGACGCACATTTAGACAAATGTTGCATATGGAGTTTTGTGAAACCTTTAGCCCAAGAGCAGTTCCGTTCAGAATAGGGAACCGAACACATCCTTAATCGTGTGAGGCTTGTTTATATCGCATTTTAACATGTATATTATATATGATCATAGATGTGTTATTTCTCAATATGTGGATTATTGATGGATGCATTATGTTAAATGTTGTATTATAATCGTATTATGCTTTTCGTTATTCCGGTTGAACATTCAGAAGTTGTGTTCCTGTGTGGCTTGGTGATGTGATTGATGTATGCTTGAATCGAATTAGACATAGGCTACTATGTGGTAAAGCGCACATGACAGATATTACCATTGCGGTGGTTGAATGGGTTACATTCAGTAGGAAAACATTGGCATTTTGGTAAGTCATACACACCTGAGCTACCATTGCGATGCCCTCAGAGGGTCTTTACGGCGTTTCCTCTAGCAGGTAAACATCTGTGTGCTTGGTATAGTGGGGATATGATGCCACGTAGGCAATATCATGTCAGGAAAACTCACCTCTAGTGATATCACGTAGATAATCACTAGGCTTTCACCCGTTGGGCTTGTGTAGCCATTATGGTGTATTTGCACTAGCGGTTACGCATCTGCGTATAGATGATCGATGGGGGACCTATTATGGAAATTGGTACTCATGGTTTTTTGTTGATCTCACATGTTAGTCAAGGGACTTCCAATGTGGATTGTATCCTTGTTGTGTGTTTGTACCTGGCCGTGAGGAAAATCCCGGATCCACGGCGGATCCGTTTGATTGCATGTACCTTGTAGAACCGAGTGAACCCATAGGATAGGGAGACTCACTGAGATTTAGTAATCTCACTCCAATCCTCTTATTATTTTTCAGGAACAGGTTAGAAGTAGAAGAATTGCTAGATGGTTTATATTGAAGATGGTGGACGAGCAGATGGCAGGATGACCTCATCAGATCTTATCTTTCCGTTGTGTATCATTTTTTGACAAGCTAATTGTATTGTGGACCTCCGTTTTTTAATTCCGGGCCATACCTCTGTTCTGTAGAGATACGTGAACTGACTCTTTTTATCGCTTAATGCTTTCGCATTTTTGAAAATTCACAGAGTCGCCACCGACCTTTTATTTTATCCAATTAAGGAAAGGTTTATAAAAGAAACAGAAAAAAGACCTTTAAGAAATTCTGGGTAAGGGGGTAGGTTATACAAAGGGAAGGTGTTAGCACCCTTTGTATCCATGGTTATCCATGGGCTCTTAAGTTTGCTTAGCTCACTTGTTTTTCGATCACTTTTCAATTGCTTTAGAATGCTCATATGTGGTTTCAAATACTTTTGTAAATTGAATTTTGTAATGATCCGTGTGTGGATGTATACAAAATGCTTGTTTATCTTTCGAAAGATGTTTTGAAAAGAACGTTAACTTTGTAATAATCCGTGTTTGGATGTATACAAAGTATTGTCTTTTTTGAAAGTTTTGTTTTGAAAAACAGCAGTGTATGAGAATTTTGTTTGTTTTGATTTGAGCAAGCAAACTAGGAGGTCTACCCTGAGTTGTAAGGTCTTTATCCTATTTCCTTTAAAAATCTATCCTTTCACCGGATATAAACGCAAGGTTCGATTTTGTACTCAAAACAGTAGAATTTTGACTTTGATTTTGAAAAGAATGAGAAGGGATTACCTTAAAAGGTGCAAGTGTGATTGTGTTTGTATTCAGATATTTTATCTTTGAAGTTAGTGATCTAACGGTTCAATTTTATCTTTGACATACACGCAGTTTATATTTGCTGGAAATTAAAATGCGGAAATGTAAAGTGCGGAAAGTAAATCTACGCTATTACATCGATTGTGCAGGAAATGTAAACTAGCCTATTTACATGAATTTGACATCCTATACATTTATCTAGGAATTTAAATTGCAAGAAAAATAAAAGGCATGTTTTTTGGATTTTTTATGATTGGTTTTAATTATAATTAATGCATGATTAATTAAATTAAAATGAAGAAAAAAATATGAAAATAGATTTAAACCTAGAAATTAAGTTTAAAATATGTACAAAATATTTGTCAATTAATTTTAAAACAAAACTAATTTTTTTTGGAATTTTTGGAATTGATTTGAAATTGATTTAAGTTAATTAAAACATAATTATGCAAATAATTATACCAATAATTAAAACTTAAAGAGAAAATTATTCAAAATATATACAAAATTAGTTTATAATATATAAACAATATTTAATATAAAGAACAATTTTTTTTATGATTTTTTGATTGGTTAGAATAATTAAAAAGCAAATATATAAATATATACTAATTAATTATGCAAAATATTGAAATTATGAAGAAAAATAAAATATTTTTATTTCAGAAAATAATATATTATTTTAGAAGTCTAAAAATATTTTTTGTATATTTTTTGGATTTTTAAAACTATTTTTAATTAATTTTGTAAAGAAATTAAAATAAAATAGAAAATAAAAGAATACCTGATTAGGTGTGGTATGCATGAGGGAGTATGATGCTCATGCAAAACTTTATACACTTATTACGACTCTCATGGGACCAAACAAAGAGCTTATTCTTACTCTATGTTGCTTTAAGAGATGATTGGAAGTGATTGTTTTGTATTGATATTGATTGGAAATATGAAAATGAAAATTACATAGTTTGGAGATTTTTGTGAGAATTTTGAGGTTTCTATGCTATGCTTCCTTTTCTATTTCGTTCCCCTCTTGTTTGTGAAGTATGATAAGCTATTTATAAGCCATGGAGTGCTTAAAAACTAAGCTAAGAAGCCTTAATTGTCTTTGTTGAATTTTTGTCTTTCAAGCTTAAAATTTAAGCAACCTTTGCTTAATTCTTCCACACCTCTTGCCATAGACTTTCCTTGCACCTTCCTTGCTGCATAATTAAGTCAATTGTGGAGGCTTTAGCTTAAGATTAAAGCTATGTATTATTCTTCCATTTTTCCTTTTTAATTTAATCTTATATGTGATAAAATTAAACCAAAAATGAATAAAAATGGTGTGGGCTTTGTCTTGGTCGTGGGAGGCCCATAATATCATGGAAAACATGTTTGAACCATGAAAACTTGGCCCCATTTGGAAAAAATACATTTTTGAGCAATGTTGATTTCATGCATTTTCCCAAAATTTAGCCAACTTCAACAAGGTGTAAATCCCTCAATTTTTGTCATATGAAGGAGATCTTGCACTTTTTGGAAACCTCAAAGAGTCCTCTAACCAATGCCTTTGGTCTCATGTCAAAACGATTTTTGATGCTCCTTGTGTGTCCTTTTGAAAAAAGTGTCTTTTTGTTGACTTTGAAAATGACCTGTAATGTCTTTGATCATATTTTTCAAATGGTGAATCCAATGACCATGGGATCAATGGCATTTGAAAGATAATTGAATTTTCTTCAAAATAAGCTTTGGTTTGAATTTTTTGGATGAAGGATGAGAGAGTTATGATCAGTCAAAGTTGAGTTGACTTTTCAGGCAAAAACCTAATTTTGAATCTTAGGGTTTTGTTGATTTTTGATCTTTCCTTGATTAATTATGATCATCCAATGATCAAATGATGAATCCTTTGACAAAATATGGACTTTGACAAAAAATTTCATTTTTGACTGTCTGTTGACTTTTTTGGTCAAACGGGTCGTCTGTTGACTGTTTGAGCTGCTGACGGTGCGTCTGAGTGAATTGAAGTTTGAAAATTTGTATGATGGTACTTTGAGATATATGGATGTGTATGAAATCCATTTGAGCTCTCAAAAACTTGTTTCTCCTGTAAAAACAAGAAAACCCTAGTCAGGGACTGTTTATGTAGGAGACAGTTAAGCGTACCTGATTTTTGTGCAGTGTTGAGTCTCTGCTAATCGCGTGATATTCAGAAGACTTCTAGAACAAAAATCTTGGAATTTTGAATTGTGAAAGATTGATTTGATTGATGGTACAAAACACTGAGAATTGTACTGCCAGCAGTTTGGCTGTCAACTGACTGTCCAGGTATTGATGTAGCAGTTAGAGTGAAAAATCAACAGTCAAAGTTAATTTTCTTTTTTGTTGTTTTTGTTTTTGTTTTATGTGAAAAATGAAAGTTTATTTACATGACTTGTTAAAAAAAACACAGACATAATAAATAACTAATATTTACTGTATGCGGGCAAAATTACCGATAATAACCCTGAAAATCATTTAATGCACAGAAAAATGAATATTTGACTGGCAGAAAACACATAAAATATTATCTGAGTAATTAAGCAATATTATGACAAATAGTACAACATTTAATACTGACAGTACAAATATTACATACTATATTGAGCAGTACGACGAATAAACGGTACATTTAAGAAATAAGAAATACGGCAAATTTTAAGAATGACGATTGATAACCCATGCTACAAATAGTAACATGTAGATGATTGGGAGCATAAGCATCCCAGGTCCACAGTGTTCCGGGCTATGTAGACAGAAGAAAGACATGATCACCGTAGCAATGGTGATGACCATAAGAAAACACGTTTCCCACCGCTTCGCCATTTTGTCGGGGAAGAAGAGAAAATAGATATGAGGTAGGAATTTGAAAGATGAGTTAGAATTTGATGTGAGATTTTATGGAAAAAATGAGGGGTATTTATAGAATGGAAAGAAGATAGAGACGTTGGGGGATGAAGTGATTCCGTACAAAAGGAAATTTGAGTGGAAATAAGATTTGAAAGAAAGTGTATGATAGTGTTGGGAAAAAAGAGAGATGTAGAGAATAAAGTTAGGATTTGATTTTTGAAAAAGAGATTTGAAAAGATTTTTGAAAATAATGGAATATAGTACCAAAATTAGTGGGAAACAAAAGATAATAATCTACTTGTTACCAGTACAGTCTGAGTTTCCTGATTCTGCGCCTGCAAAAAGATTTAACTCTGTACCAGTTGCGTCAGTACTATTTATTTGTAAATAAATAAATAGCATGTGTGAAGTAATAAACAGTATTTGGCGTTTGCGTAAGAATAAATTCAACTGCAAGCC
The DNA here is from genome assembly GCF_029867415.1 of Vicia villosa. Lineage (NCBI taxonomy): Eukaryota > Viridiplantae > Streptophyta > Magnoliopsida > Fabales > Fabaceae > Vicia > Vicia villosa. The sequence continues at coordinate 1,137,745 of NW_026705121.1, forward strand.
AAATTACTGTATAAGAAAAATTCTAAAAACTAAGTATTTCATATGTCAGGATATTTGTTGAAATAAAAATCCATGATTATATGAGACTCTTAATTTTCAGATTGGAGTTTTCTTGAAAAAAGATGTGGGCAAATTTTGGGGTATAACATGTATACATGATTTGTTGAAGAATGCAATTGTATACGATTGTAATTCTTATTATTTTTCTGCTCATGTATGTTTCTTGTATCATTTTAGCATCGTTACATATTATTCTTGACGTATATGTACGAGGTGTTATAATAATTATTATTATTAGTGGTATAAATTATTATTATTATTATTATTATTATTATTATTATTATTATATTTAGTATTATTATTGTTATTATTATTATTTTATTTATAAAAAAAGTGGCAGTTGAATATTATATTATTATTACTACTAATTTATAAAATAGAAACAATATTTTAAAAGTTTATAATATTTAATGATAATATGAGTTACAAAGGTAGTAAAATTGTTTTAAAAATGTTATTTGTGATATAAATTATAAAAATTAATGATAAATTTATTTTTTATTTTTTTTGTATATAAAATTTATTTGATTTACATTTGAAAGAAATATAGAATTGTATAAAATATTTAAAAACTTTAAAAGATGAATATAGTGTTTTATAAAATATATAATTGTATAAAATATTATTATTATTATTATTATTATTATTATTATTATTATTATTATTATTATTATTTTTAATAGTGGTAGTAAAATATCATATTATTATTATTATTATTACTACTAATTTATTAAAATAGAAAAAATAATTTAAAACTTTATAATATTTAGTGATAATATAAGTTATAAAGGTCGTAAAAATGTTTAAAGAATTTAAACTATGATATTAATATTATTATTTGAATAGTGTTAGCTGAACATTATATGATTATTATTATTATTATTATAATTATTATTATTATTATTATTATTATTATTATTATTATTATTATTATTATTATTATTATTATTATTATTAACTATTAGGCTAAATTACAGTTTTGGTCCCCTATTTTGGTATTTTCACGATTTTAGTTCCCCTATTTTGTTTTTTAACATTTTTGGTCCCCCATATCCACTTTGGCTACAAAAAACGCCTATGTGTTATTTTTAAACTACGTGGCATATAGTAAAATGCCAGGTCATTTATAAATAATAAAAACTAAATAACTTATTTTAATTTATTTTAATGTATTAGTTAAAAATGAAAAGACATAAAGTCTTTCCATTAGCCAAACGAAGAGAAGAACGAAGGCATCAGAGAAGAAATAAGAGTGGCATGACGAGAACAAGATAGTCGTAATCGCATCCAACAAAAAGCATCATTTCCAAGTAATTTCGAGTTTGTGTTTGGTTTCGCCATACTTTCCATCTTTTAAAACCCTAATTTCACTGTTATGGGCAATTGATTTCACAGGCAGAAATGTCTTCTTCTAAGTCTAAGCCAGATGAGAAATTTTGTTGTAGGTATGTTGTGAATTGAAACTTTGTTGTTTTGAACTGAGATTTTGTTATTCATGCACGTTTCTTATGTTGTGATTATTTGCTGATTTGTTCTAGTTATTTAGTAGATGAAATGGGATTTTTTTTTGTTTATCAAGATGTTGTATTTTTTTGATTTGCTATAGGCCAGCTGAAAAAAATGTAGTTAGGTTAAGGATTAATCATGAGGGGGGCTACTTTGCTCTTTATCCTTGCAAGATCTATATTAATGGAAAGGTAGAAGAACTAAATTGGGAATTTGATGTGGATTATATGTGTTATATGGACTTTATCAAGGTTATCAACGAGTTGGGTTATGTAAAAATCAAGGGCATGTGGTATCATCACCCGAAATTATCACTTGAGCATGGACTAAGACCTCTTGACAATGATGCAGATATGTTGAAATTCGGGGAAGACATGAATGGCTACGATATTGGTAATATCTCTGTTGAGCATGTAGTAGATGAACCTGATGTTTTAACAAAAGAAGAAGTAAGAGAGTATGTTGAATTTGTACAACCCCCAATTGAGATCGAGTCGGATGATGAAGTACATATGGAAGAAGCAAATGTGGAAGTCACCAAATAAGTAAATATGGAAGAGAGGGAAGAAGTAAATGAGGATGAGAGTGAGTAAGAAGTAAATGTGGAAGATAAGGAAGAAGTAAATGTGGAAGAGAGGGAAGAAGTAAATGAGGATGAGAGTGAGGAAAAAGTAAATGTGGAAGATATGGAAGAAGCAAATGTAGATGAAAGTGAAAAAGATGAAGATTTTGTGCAAGACAAGAATGATGATTTGGGGGATAGTGAATTTGATGACTTAGTTGAGGATGATTGGGATTGGACACACGAAGTACCAAGCTACACATTTATGAAAGAAAACAACGATGCAACCCAAGTCTCCTCAACCTAAGAACCAACCAAAGTATCTGATTTTCAATAAGCCTATGATGTTGAATCAGATGAACTTGATACTCCCCGAGGAAGTGAAGATGATGGTGATGAACCTACTTTTCCCAAGTTTAAAATGCCCGAAAGTGGTGATCATGTGAGATTTGAGATTGGAATGTCATTTGCCTTAAAGAGTCTAATTAGAGATGCAGTAAAGTCATTTGCAATTGATAACACGATTTTATATCGTATATTTAGCCTGAAATCCATAGATATTTATAGCATTTTCCGTTTATTATGTTGATTTATTATGATATTACGCGATTTTTCGCTTTGTTTCAGGTTTTACACTCTTATTATGACTATTTGTGAAAAGGAGAAGAAATGGAGCTAAAACGACCACTATTTATGCCTAAAAGATGAAAAATAGGTGCTGAAGTTAAAAGGAGGTGCAAATAAGACCCAAAATGTGCAAAGCTAATGACCTAGCCCATGAAGGATAAATTGTGCGTGGCCCAAATCACACAAGCAAGTGGAGACGCACGTCTCCAACGTTCTTCTGCCACGTCACCAAGAGGAGACGCCCGTCTCCAACCACTCCTAGATTCTCTCCACTTGAGACGCACGTCTCAAGTCGTGTGCTGAGTCTCCCTAAAGAAGTGGAGACGCACGTCTCCAAGTCCCAGTCTGAGAAGTCCCTACTTTCACGCATTCCAACTGCAAAGGCTCGTCTATAAATAGAGGCAGCCACTTCACTTCAATCTGTCCGATTTCCTGCTAATGAAGTGCTGCCGAAATTGTACCGTGCATTATATTTTCTGCCTTCCTTTAATTCAAACAGTTATTTTCTCACAACGATTTCTACACCGGAAATTGTTGTGAACCTTTTATAAATCTAGCCTTACGTTAGATTTATCACATTTTATTTTCCTTGTTTTATTTTCCGTCCGTTTAAATTCCGAAGAACGATCCAGCCAACCTGTGGTGGAAGTTCAGTACTCGAAGATTCAGTTTCAATTTATTTAATTCAGTTTTAATATTTACTGCCTTTATTTATATATTTATTTGCATGATATATTATATGCCAATTAACATGCCTTTTATTATAAGCCAAATTAATTCATGCATGCTTAACTGTATTAATATGTCTGGCTAAATTACTAAGGTATCGGTATGTAAAGTAAGTTAACCGTAGGGATCCGAAATAAATTGGCTTAATTATGTTTTATTAAATATCACTTGTTTTTGGTTTGTATGTCTAATTTAATTAGTAAGTCTTAAAATCAATAGAGCGAAAGTTTGAGATCTTAAGACGGTCAAAGGTTAAAATCAATAGAGCGAAAGTTTGAGATCTTTAACTGGATAGTAGACATAGGACATTAGTTTTAAGGATGGCGAAAGCGTATTAAAACTAATTAGAACTTATTTATTTTCAAAAATTGTTTTTACACCCGAGCGGGATGGCGAAAGCGTACGTTAGGGATATTAGCATGTTCCGAGTCAACAGAGCGAAAGTTTGAGATTAGGAGATTTAAATAGATAACAACTTCATAAAACAGGCATTTTATTAATTACGTTGTTTCCAAAAAGCTTTTCTAAAATCTAATGGGATGGCGAAAGCGTACATTAGGATTAGGATAGTAATCTAAATCAACAGAGCGAAAGTTTGAGACAAGGATTTTTAACCAATTGAATTAGTAAAGATTTTTAATCGAATTATGCAAAAGCCAATGGACCTTCGGATCACCTTAAGTTAAACGAAATACATGCTGATATCTGTCTTTTATTATATTCTTTATTTCTCACAATCACTTTCCCTTAGGAACAATCGAAATATTAGTAGCCCTAGCTTTACATAGTAACCTTAGATAACGGTAGATCGATTCATAGTCCCTGTGGATTCGATATCTTTTAAAACTACACGACACGACTGTGCACTTGCAGTCATCAGATTTATAGACACATAAAGTCGCGATCAAGTTTTTGGCGCCGTTGCCGGGGACTATTTAAGTCGATATCGTAACTCACTGTTACACCGTAGAGACTAGGGAAATTCTTTCCTTTCTTTCTGAACGATTGTATGCCAAATACTCGTTCACAAGGAGGAGATTTAATACAACGAATTAACGAGATCGAACGTTTCATTAACGTTAAACGTCGAGCTCGCAATCTTCCCGAAGTAGCACCAATTCCGATTAATCAGGAATTGACTTTTACTGATCAAATTAATCAAATCACCCCAAAGTTAGAGATGGCTGCTCTTCGTCCTCTTAGAGACTATGCCGCTCCTTCGCGCGCTGAACCGCATTCAAGTATCGCACCACCTGCGATTGAGGCAAACAATTTCGAACTGAAACCTTCGTTGGTCCAAGCTGTTCAACAGAATCAATTCTCTGGAAGCCCTGCAGACGACCCCAACCTCCATTTATCTGTGTTCGTGCAATACGCCGACACTGTCAAAGCTAACAACGTTAGTTCCGAAGCTATTCGATTACGTCTCTTTCCTTTCTCCTTGAGAGATAGAGCTAGAGCGTGGCTTCAATCCCTGCCTTCCAATTCCATAACTACATGGGATGAATTGAAGAGAGTATTCTTAGCGAGATACTTTCCGCCTAGCAAAACTGCTATGCTCAGAGGTCAAATCAACGGATTTACCCAGAAAGATAATGAATCACTCTTCGAAGCCTGGGAACGTTACAAGGACATGCTTAGACTATGCCCTCATCATGGACTCGAACCATGGCTGATCATCCATACTTTCTATGGTGGTCTCTTATATAACACTAAAATGACTATAGATGCCGCTGCTGGCGGAGCATTAATGGACAAACCCCATGATGAAGCATACAACCTCATAGAGAACATGGCACAAAACCATTACCAATGGGGTGGAGAACGAGCCGCTCTAGAGAAAGCCCAAACCAAAGGAGGAATGTACGAAATAAGTGGTATAGACCGCGTTAACGCTAAATTAGACGCTTTAACTCAAAAGATCGAGAACTTAACCATCACTCCTTCAGCCACCGTTGCTGCTGTAACACCTAACTGCGAGATTTGTGGATTGACTGGACACGCAGTTGCCGAATGTCAACTCTTGACAGGAGTCTCATCTGATCAAGTAAACTATGCTCAAGGAAACCCTTATTCTAACACGTACAACCCTGGATGGAAAAACCACCCGGACTTTTCTTATAAAAACAACAACGCGTTGTACGCGCCTAGACAAGCACCTGCTGTGCCACCTGGCTACCAAAAAGCGCCTGTAGCTGCTCAAAACACCCCTAGGAAGTCAAACCTAGAAATCATGATGGAGAACTTTATAGCTTCCCAACAACAAACCAATAAGGATTTCCTAAATCAAAACATCCACAATAGCGAGCAACTAAAACAACTATCGAACAAAGTAGATGCCTTAGCTACGCATAACAAAATGTTAGAAACTCAAATCTCACAAGTAGCTCAACAACAAGCACCTACTGCCGCCCCTGCTGGCACATTTCCTGCTCAACCACAACCTAATCCTAAAGGACATGCGAACGCGATAACACTACGAAGTGGAACGAATTACGATGGACCCATTGATCCTAGAACTCAAAACGCACCCATGTCACAACAAGAGCCAAAGGAAACCCAAAAGACATCAACCGATGATCAAATTGCTAAGGCCAATGAGAGCAACAACGAAGTGGAACCTGAAAAAGAGAAACCTTACGTTCCACCACCACCTTATAAGCCACCAATTCCTTACCCTCAGAGATTAGCTAAATCAAAAACCGAAGCGCAATTTAAAAGATTTGTAGAACTTCTGAAACAATTAAACATAACCATACCGTTTACAGAAGCCATAACTGAAATGCCTTCATACACTAAATTCCTAAAAGAAATCCTATCAAACAAAAAGAAACTCGAGGATAACGAAACTGTAACGCTTACCGCTGAATGTAGCGCTATCATCCAAAATAACATGCCTCAAAAACTGAAAGATCCTGGTAGTTTCTCTATACCCTGCGTAATAGGAAAAACCATCATAGAGAAAGCCATGTGCGATTTAGGAGCCAGTGTTAGTTTGATGCCTCTTTCAACCTGTAAGAAACTAAATCAGGGTGAGCTTAAAGCAACGAGAATGTCTCTTCAATTAGCTGACCGTTCAGTCAAATACCCTGTAGGAATGTTAGAAAATATCCCTGTTCGTGTAGGTCAATTCTACATCCCAACTGATTTCATCATTAAGGATATCCAAGAAGATTCTAACATCCCGATCATATTAGGAAGACCCTTCTTAGCAACCGCTGGTGCAATCATAGATGTCAAGCGAGGAAAGCTTACTTTCGAAGTAGGAGAAGAGAAAATAGAATTTATACTCACCCAATTCCTAAAAGCACCCTGTAACACCCCTCTAATAACCCGCGGCAATTAAATAATTATTAATCATAGTAAACATGTAGAGAGGCATCACAATTCATAAAATGAAGAAAAACACACGTCGGTACATATCATGCATTCACTGAAACAACTGAAATTATAACTCATTAAATAAAATCATGTTTTACACAGCGGAATCAAAAACATAGAGTCAACATTCATCATTAATGTATCCGACTCAACCAACAAAACCAATTAGAGTTATAATTCAACTCAAAACAAACGTGTTCCCCGTGTTACATCTACCAGAGCATGACACCGACACTATAACTAGAAACCGACTTATGAGCTAATCCTCACCAAGTCGCGCCGCTATCCTCAATCTGAAAATGACAACAAGTAAGGGTGAGTCTCATCACAGTTAACCAATGTTATTGCATCATAAATAATAACATATCATAGTTATATCATTCACCCAATTGTTTCATACTCAGACAGATCAATCATTCACACATCCACAGATAAACAGACAGTCAACATGTAACATATATCATTATGTTATAAACAAATCATGCACATGTATGAAACTGACACTATGCATGTGGTACCAATCATCACTAGTGGAAATCATCCACCGACCGATCTATCATCATCCAGATACGGCCCTGCCAGCACCAATTCCACACAATGGGAATTCTGCCCCTCACTGAATCCTCTCATCATCTAGGATTCAGCCCATGTTTATGAATGCATGCAACATATATATAACATACTTTCATCATTACCATCCTATGAGTAGCATCATCTATACTCATTTCATCATCATCATCATCAACAATACTAAGCATGTTCATATATACATTACATCATTCAATACAATCAATCATCAGTAAACCACTGAATCACATCACAAGGTTTACACAGTCTAAAACAGCATACAAACAGGCCTACAATCGAAAGTTACACATCATCGAACCTTCCAGAAAAATCACAAAACAGAAATTTCACATGCAGGAAACCATACGCGTATCATAGGGTCCGTACGCGTCCATACGCGTATCCCCTTGCCTCATACGCGTATCATACGCATTTCAACAGACGAGGTTTTGCCCAAAAGCAACCTCATACGCGTATCAGTCTTGTCATACGCGTATCACCAGAATAATTCCTCTAACTGCTTCTTCAGTTCAGTCAATTCAGACGGCGACATACGATACGGCGCCATTGACATTGGACTAGTTCCTGGAACCAAATCAATAGAAAACTCTACTTCACTTTCCGGTGGTAATTCATTCACGTCTTCTGGAAAAACTTCTGGAAATTCACACACCACCGGTAATTCGCCACTCGCCACTTTCTCCTTCATATTCATCAATGCGAACAACATAAACACTGTTGCACCATCTCCGATAGCTTCATTCACCTGTCTAGCTGTCATTTCCAGACTATCAGAACTAACCTCTTCAGGAAAAATCACCGTCTTCGCAAAACAGTTGATATGAACACGGTTGAATTCCAACCAGTTCATTCCTAGGATTACATCAAGTTGTTTCAACGGAAGGCACACTAAGTCCATCCCGAATTCTCTACCAAAAATGTCAACCGGACAATTCAAGCATGCAGACGAAGTAGTTACTGAACCCGACGCAGGAGTGTCAATAACCATACTTCCATTTATATCAGATATCTCAAGATTTAACCTCTCAGCACAATCCAAAGAAATAAAAGAGTGAGTTGCTCCAGTATCAATAATTGCAACTAAAGGTGTGCCATGAATGAAACACGTACCTTTAATCAACCTGTCTTCCGGAGTAGTCTCAGATCCAGTCAAAGCAAAAACCTTTCCTCCTGATTGGTTCTTCTTCGGCTTAGGACAATTAGGACTGATGTGACCCTCTTCACCACAGTTGTAGCAAGTCACAACCCTCTTCTTGCAGTCGGCAGCAATATGACCCACTTGGTCACATTTGTAACACTTCTTCTGATCAACCTTGCATTCATTCCTACGATGTCCCATCTCACCACTGTTGCACCCCAAAATTTGCCCATATAATTTCTTTTCTAATTAACTTGAGCTTCCCATTCATATGCATTTTTCTATTAGGACATTAACATAATTCATGTATTCATTAATCAGTAAAGTCAATTTGGGATCAAGGATAATAAAATTATTAAAGTTTCACTTCGAGACTATTCTTCTTCAAGAATTTCTTCAAAGTATTATAATGGTGTTAGATTGAAATTTGAGTGCTACATTATTGAGGATTGACTGCTTCATTCATTTTGGTACAATTCATGGTTTAATCATATATTTATTACTTCAAAAGAGAGTTAATTTGGAATTCGTTGATAAGTGAGGACCAAGTGGAACAATACTATGGAGAAGAATTTCATTCAAAATGAGGTCAAAATTCAAGTGGGAATCAAATAAGTTTATTTCTTCCTCATCTATTTCATCCATGGATTTTGAGATTTATTCATCATTACACCAAGAATTCTCTACCAAGATTCAGTTCAAGGTTTTCAAATAAAAGGAGTTTTGCAATCACCCAAATCCAACAGTGTTCCATTTACATTCATCATTCAAGTTCAAATTCAAAGTACAAATGAAACTCACCATTTGCAATACAAATTCTTGGAACTATACATTTCAAAACACCATCTACATCAAAAATACATTTAGTTTTCATTACACCTTTTAATACAAAAACTGTCCTAAATCTATCTTCAATTCCTTTTCATCTTCGAGACCCCCACCACCGGTATCATGTAGCCTTCATTCCAAACCTGCACCATAAGAAAAGCCATACAAATAGTCAAACCTCACACACAATTCGCACCAAAGAAAATCGGGGCAAAAGCCTGCAAGTTTGGTCATAACAGTCCCGCTCAATAACAAACAAAACCTAGCCTCTAACTGAAATCTAACCACAGAACTAACTCCAGCTCATCAAAACAGAAATAACCGTTTTCCAACTAACCTCCTAACCATTTCTAACAGAATAACCACCTACTTAACAGTTCTAACTAACAAAAACAGAGGCGGGAGAAAACTGAGTTTCAAAGAGAAAAGGGGAAAGGAGAAGAACTCACCAAAAAATCTTTAACAAGCTTCACTCTTCAATCTCCCTCCATTGCTTAGATCCTCTCAACCTATATAACATCTTCATCATGCTTCAGTAGCTCTCTCTCCATTTTCTCCATCATTCTTCCACTCTCAATCTCCATTTTTCTTCATCTTCATCACCATCTTCTCTCCACCATTTTTCATAATCCACCTCCACTTCATCTCTCTGCTCCCATCCACCAGGCATCATCTTCATTCTCTCTTCACTCATCAATCATCACCATCGTCATCTTCATCAACAATAACAACACGCGGCAAGAACACACAAAAGATTCAACACGCGGAAATCACACATAGTGCCGAATAAAAGGAATAAGAAGAAGAGGTCGAAGAAGCAAAGACTTACCTGAAGAAGTCACCATCATCCTCAACTACGACCCGCAAGAACTTCATCAAAAATAACAACAGCCTCAAGCGTCAGTAGCGCTCCGATCCGTAAATTCGCACCCGAAGCAATACTTAAGCAACTTCGCCGTGCCATCGTAAAAGAGCTCGATTCAGAAAAGTGAGCAGAGACGGAGAGGGTATGAGCGGCGCTGAATTCTCGGCGAGGTGGTGTCGTTTTGTTTCATCGATTCACGGTGGCAGAGATTTGATCGAAGAGAGTCGGTGAGAGAGGTTGTTCCGGCGCCGTGAGTTCGCGAGTGAGGAGTGGAAGAACGGAGAGACCGATCGTCGCATTGTTGGTAACCCTAAAATCCCAATTTATGCCCCTTTTGAATTAATATGTTAATTATTATATTGTTTTATGATATTAATTAACATAAAGTTTTGTATTAATAATGTCAATTAATTGTTTTCTTATTTTATTTAATTTTTGTTAATAAAATCTGAATAATAATAGCAATTGGATCAAGCAATAATCTCCTGGGCCTTACGAATTATGCTGATTACACCCCTCTAGGCCCATCATGTCGCGTTTTTGGCATAAGAGAACAACAAAAACAACTCTGGGCCAAATCACCATGGGCCTGCGCCCTAATTGCTTATCACCACCATAAAACTAATTGTTCACCCCCTGTTTCCTTTTATTTTTCATTAATAGATTTAGGTTTTAATTAGATCTTTTCCTATTTCTTGTAAGTAATAAAAACACTCACTTTTAGACTTTAATATAATTTTTGACATATAAAAATAATCACAAAAACATTAGTTTTAGGCTATTTGCTTTTAGTCTTTTACTTGTAATTCAATTTCTCCCATAAAAATCAATATAAAAAATAGTAGTATTTTATTTCATTTTGTACTATATTTTTGACTTGCTACTTCATGCTTGTGTATAATTTTGTGCCAATGTATCCTTACTCAATCTTATGACTTATAATCGTGACTTTACTTTCATGTTCCTTTATCCTAACCTTAGGTAGAAACCATGATAACATTAGGTAGAAATTCCCTTCATACTTAGGCTAGTTTTCATTTTAGGCTAGTCTTCCTTCTTTTCTTTTCAACTTTTAAAATACTTAATAAATATCGATGAAGATCATACCGTTACTATATTTCATAGTAAGAAAGAAATGATTGAGGCGTAGGCCTTGATGTATGTTCTTTCCTACTTAGCGGAGAAGAAATGATTGAGGTGTGAAGCCTCGATGTATTTCTTAACCGTTGTTTAGAGAAACGATCGTGGTGTAGGCCTCGATGTGCATTCTCTAAACATTCACAAAAGAACTCTTTTTTGTATCTCCTTTACTTAGCGGAGAAGAAATGATTGAGGCGTGAAACCTCGATGTATTTCTTAACCGTTATTTAGAGAAACGATTGTGGCGTAGGCCTCGATGTGCTTTCTCTAAATATGCAAAACAAAACTCTTTTTGGTATGATCTAAGTCACAATTTAATTTCCCTTAAAAGACGCCTAAACAAAAACACTTCAAAATATCTAATAAAGGCTCAGAGCTAATCAAAGTGAGGAAGTGATGCGATGCCTTGTAGTAGGTTTTCGTCCATCAGGGAATCACACATAAAAGACACAAACCAATTTTCTTTCTTCTCTCTCTTGCCTCCGAGGCATTCTTTCTCTTGCCTTCAGGGCATTCTTTCTCCTAATCGGACACGTTATTTCCGCTCCATTCCCAGCTTAAGACTCCAGAGGTCGAGCAGCGGAGTGCGAATGTAACTGTTCAACTAAAAAACACAAAAACAAACAAAAACTAAAGAGCCGAACTACGGCGCTCTGATTCCTGAAAAGGATACGTAGGCATCAAGTCGCGGGGCTTGAACGAGCACAACTATTTATAAACCTTATTTTCCCCGTGTTTCTTTTCTTTCATTTGCATGCATTCCCTTAGCATTAAGCTTTAGATTTATACACCCTTAGAATAGAACAAACATAGGTGGATACCATCGAGTACGATGGGCGTGAGGGGTGCTAGTACCTTCCCCTCGCGTAACCGACTCCCGTACCCTATCTCTGGTCGAAAGACCTCGTCCTTTCTTTATTCTAGGTTTCCTGATATTCCTTTCCCTCCTTTGGGATAAATATATTGGTGGCGACTCTGTTCATTTTCGCGAGCGTGCGACAACCACAATTGTAACATCTGATACGAGCACTGGAATCTCCCCCACTGGATTTCTTCCCATCAACAGGTTTACCTCTACCATATGGCTTACCTCGATCCATATGTTTCTTTCCTTTTCTGTCAACCAACTCGCGAGAGTGAGATGACCTCAGCTTGATGTTATCTTCCTCAAAAATCCTGCTACAATCTACCAGATCAACAAACCTCCGGATTCTCTGGTACCTGATACCCTGCTTGATCTCATCACGAAGACCATTCTCAAATTTGATACATTTCGAGAACTCACTGGCTTCGTCATCATTGTAATGCACATAGTACCTTGCCAGTTCCACAAACTTGGCAGCATACTCCGGTAATGACATATTGCCTTGAACCAGCGCCAGAAATTCAACTTCCTTTCTTCCCCTGACATCTTCAGGAAACTACCTCCTCAGAAATTCCCTCCTGAATACAGTCCAGGTGATTGCTGTACCGCTAGCATCCAGCTCAGTTCTGGTTGACATCCACCAGTCATCAGCTTCTTCAGATAACATGTGGGTGCCATATCTCACTTTGAGATCCTCAGCACAGTCAATGACTCTGAAAATCCTCTCGATCTCCTTAAGCCATTTCTGAGCACCCTCAGGATCATGCGTGCCCTTGAACAATGGAGGATTGTTCCTCTGGAAACTGTTCAGTTGTCTGTCGGCACCAATCGCAGCTCCATTGGCATTCCCTCCTAGCACACCAGCGATCATGCCCAGAGCCTCAGCGATAGCATCGTCGTTTCTCCCTCCTCTTCCAGCCATCATTCAGCTTAACACAAACAATCCGGTCAGAACAAAAGTATCGACAAATAACTCGTATTAGTCGCATACACAGAAGACTGACACTAAGACTCTGGTCACAACGACCGACTATGCTCTGATACCACTATTGTAACACCCCTCTAATAACCCGCGGCAATTAAATAATTATTAATCAGAGTAAACATGTAGAGAGGCATCACAATTCATAAAATGAAGAAAAACACACGTCGGTACATATCATGCATTCACTGAAACAACTGAAATTATAACTCATTAAATAAAATCATGTTTTACACAGCGGAATCAAAAACATAGAGTCAACATTCATCATTAATGTATCCGACTCAACCAACAAAACCAATTAGAGTTATAATTCAACTCAAAACAAACGTGTTCCCCGTGTTACATCTACCAGAGCATGACACCGACACTACAACTAGAAACCGACTTATGAGCTAATCCTCACCAAGTCGCGCCGCTATCCTCAATCTGAAAATGACAACAAGTAAGGGTGAGTCTCATCACAGTTAACCAATGTTATTGCATCATAAATAATAACATATCATAGTTATATCATTCACCCAATTGTTTCATACTCAGACAGATCAATCATTCACACATCCACAGATAAACAGACAGTCAACATGTAACATATATCATTATGTTATAAACAAATCATGCACATGTATGAAACTGACACTATGCATGTGGTACCAATCATCACCAGTGGAAATCATCCACCGACCGATCTATCATCATCCAGATACGGCCCTGCCAGCACCAATTCCACACAATGGGAATTCTGCCCCTCACTGAATCCTCTCATCATCTAGGATTCAGCCCATGTTTATGAATGCATGCAACATATATATAACATACTTTCATCATTACCATCCTATGAGTAGCATCATCTATACTCATTTCATCATCATCATCATCAACAATACTAAGCATGTTCATATATACATTACATCATTCAATACAATCAATCATCAGTAAACCACTGAATCACATCACAAGGTTTACACAGTCTAAAACAGCATACAAACAGGCCTACAATCGAAAGTTACACATCATCGAACCTTCCAGAAAAATCACAAAACAGAAATTTCACATGCAGGAAACCATACGCGTATCATAGGGTCCATACGCGTCCATACGCGTATCCCCTTGCCTCATACGCGTATCATACGCATTCCAACAGACCAGGTTTTGCCCAAAAGCAACCTCATACGCGTATCAGTCTTGTCATACGCGTATCACCAGAATAATTTTCCTCTTTCAAAATTTCCATACGCGTATGAGCATCCTCATACGCTCCTCATACGCAAATCACCAGCACAGGGTGTTTCGGACAGGGCAACTGCGTATCATACGCGTATAGCCCATTGGGAGTGTCCCCCATACGCGTATTGACCTCATCCCATACGCGTATGGCACTGTTTCATACGCGAAACACCAGAAAATGCCCAGGACCTGCAGAATTCGTAACAGTCCAAAACCCATTCGTTTTTACTCATACCAGTCCACGATTTTGAGTCTAAAAACCAGAAAAATTGCATCTAAACAGCATACGAATTCGTCCATAACCATAGTATATGATCCCATAATCAATTTCATTCATCATACCCTAAATCTATCAGTTATTAGGGATTAACAGTTCAATTTCAATGATGAACACAGATGAAAATTCAGAATATAGAATCAATGGATCCAATCATACTCCTAATCCATACTATCACCTATAATACGATAAAAGAGATTAAACGGAGAGTCTCCCCTTACCTCAGATAAAAGTCTTGGTTCTTGGTCTCTCCCTCTACAGTTCTCCTTCACGTTCCTTGTTCCCAATTCTGTTCTTTCACGTTCTTCTTTTTTTTCTTTTTTTTTTCCAATTCCCAATTCTGATTATTTTATGAAAAATAATGTTAAATTAGTAAGGGCTTTACTGCACCACACCCCCCTCTTCTTACTAATTTCACACATGGCCCAAATGCCATTAACCATCATTTTCCTCTTATTTTCATAAAATCCATAATAATAATAATTATTAATCTAATATTCAAATTAAATTAAAAATTAAAATTATACGGGTGTTACAACTCTCCCCCACTAAAAGAGTTTTCGTCCTCGAAAACATACCTCAGGTAAAAAGTTCTGGATAAGAATCCTTCATCTGACTCTCTAGCTCCCAGGTAACATTCCCCTCAGCAGGTCCTCCCCAAGCTACTCTGACCAAAGCTATTTCCTTGCCACGCAATTGCTTCAGCCTTCGATCCTCAATCCTCACAGGTAAAGTCTCAACCGTCAAGTTATCTTTCACCTGTATATCATCTACTTGGATCACATGGGACGGATCTGAAATGTATTTCCTCAACTGAGACACATGAAATACATCATGCAAATTTGCAAGCATCGGCGGTAAAGCGATACGATAAGCCACTTCTCCCACTCTTTCAGAAATTTGGAATGGTCGGATAAAACGCGGAGTCAACTTCTTCGACTTCAATGCCCGACCAATCCCTGTCATAGGAGTAACTCTCATAAACACATGATCTCCCTCTTGAAACTCAAGTGTTTTCCTCCTTTTGTCGTGATAACTCTTCTGACGACTCTGAGAAGCCTTCATCTTCTCCTGAATCATTTTAATCTTCTCTGTAGTCTGTTGTACAATTTCTGGACCAATTACAGCACTCTCACCAGATTCGTACCAACACAACGGCGTCCTACATCTCCTACCATACAAAGCCTCAAACGGAGCCATACCGATACTCGAATGATAACTGTTGTTGTAGGTAAACTCAATCAAAGGCAGATAACTATCCCAAGTACCTCCTTTTTCCAACACACAAGCCCGCAACAAATCCTCTAACGTCTGAATCGTCCTCTCAGTCTGTCCATCAGTCTGCGGATGATAAGCAGAACTCAATCTTAGCTTAGTACCCAAAGCTTTCTGCAAACCTTCCCAGAACTTAGACGTAAATCTCGGATCTCTATCTGACACGATACTTGAAGGAATACCATGCAGACTCACTATCTTCTCGATATACAATTGAGCCAGCTTCTCCATCGGATAATCCATTCTCACCGGTATAAAATGTGCAGATTTCGTCAACCTGTCTACCACGACCCAGATAGCTTCACAATTTCTGACAGTTCTCGGCAAACCCGACACAAAATCCATTGAGATGCTGTCCCACTTCCACTCAGGAATAAACATCGGTTGCATCAACCCAGACGGTTTCTGATGCTCGATCTTTGACTTCTGGCAAGTCAAACAAGAATACACAAACTCAGCAATTTCCTTCTTCATTCCAGGCCACCAAAACAACTTTTTCAAATCATGATACATCTTGGTAGCACCAGGATGAATACTCAATCCACTACGGTGTCCTTCCTCCAAAATACGCTTTCGGAGTTCATCAACATCAGGAACACAAACTCGGTCACCAAACCTCAGTATACCATTCTCGTCGACTCTGAATTCACTACTCTTGCCTTGATTAATCAAAGTCAACTTATCAATCAATTCAACATCGGCTTTCTGACCTTCTCTTATTTCTTCGAGAATACCACTAGTCAGCTTCAACATACCCAATTTAACACTAGTAGGAGTACCTTCACACACTAAACTCAAGTCTCTGAATTGTTCAATCAAATCCAATTCCTTCACCATTAACATAGACATATGCAAAGTCTTCCTACTTAATGCATCAGCCACGACGTTTGCCTTACCCGGATGGTAATTCAGACCAAAATCATAATCCTTCAGGAATTCTAACCACCTTCTCTGCCTCATATTCAGCTCTTTCTGATCAAAGAGATACTTCAGGCTTTTGTGATCACTGAACACCTCAAATATCGAACCATACAAATAGTGTCGCCACAACTTCAAAACAAAAACCACAGCTGCCAACTCCAAATCATGAGTCGGATAATTCCTCTCATGCACTTTGAGTTGTCTCGATGCATAAGCGACCACCTGTTGATTCTGCATCAATACACCACCTAAACCCATCAGTGATGCGTCACAATAAACCACAAATGATTCTGTCGGATTCGGCAAAATCAAAATAGGAGCACTAGTCAATCTCCTCTTAAGATCTTGGAATCCTTCTTCACACTTTGCATCCCAAATAAAGGTTTGTCCCTTCCTGGTTAGTTTAGTTAACGGCAATGCTAACTTCGAAAATCCCTCAATGAACTTTCTGTAGTAACCTGCAAGGCCAAGAAAACTACGAATCTCAGATACTGACTTCGGAGCTTCCCACTGAGACACAAATTCTACCTTTGTAGGATCAACAGCAATACCATCCTTAGAAATCACATGTCCAAGAAAACTGACTTCTTCTAACCAAAATTCACACTTCGACAGTTTGGCAAAAAGTCGCTTCTCTTTCAACAATTCTAACACAGTTCTGAGATGCTCTGCATGTTCCTCCTCATTCTTAGAATATATCAGGATATCATCTATAAACACCACCACGAACTTATCGAGATAAGGATGAAAGATCCTGTTCATATATTCCATAAAAACACCAGGTGCATTAGTAACTCCAAACGGCATCACAGAATACTCGTAATGTCCATACCTCGTTCTAAAAGCAGTCTTCTGAATATCGTCATCTTTCACACGTATCTGATGATACCCAGACCTCAGATCAATCTTACTAAACACACGTGCTCCAACCAACTGGTCCATCAAATCATCAATCCTCGGCAATGGATACCGATTCTTGATAGTGACCTTGTTCAATTGTCTGTAATCTACACACAGTCTCATTGAACCCTCTTTCTTCTTTACCAGCAACACAGGCGCACCCCACGGCGAAACACTAGGACGAATAAACTTCTTCTCAAGCAATTCCTCTAACTGCTTCTTCAGTTCAGTCAATTCAGACGGCGACATACGATACGGCGCCATTGACACTGGACTAGTTCCTGGAACCAAATCAATAGAAAACTCTACTTCACTTTCCGGTGGTAATTCATTCACGTCTTCTGGAAAAACTTCTGGAAATTCACACACCACCGGTAATTCGCCACTCGCCACTTTCTCCTTCATATTCATCAATTCGAACAACATAAACACTGTTGCACCATCTCCGATAGCTTCATTCACCTGTCTAGCTGTCATTTCCAGACTATCAGAACTAACCTCTTCAGGAAAAATCACCGTCTTCGCAAAACAGTTGATATGAACACGGTTGAATTCCAACCAGTTCATTCCTAGGATTACATCAAGTTGTTTCAACGGAAGGCACACTAAGTCCATCCCGAATTCTCTACCAAAAATGTCAACCGGACAATTCAAGCATGCAGACGAAGTAGTTACTGAACCCGACGCAGGAGTGTCAATAACCATACTTCCATTTATATCAGATATCTCAAGATTTAACCTCTCAGCACAATCCAAAGAAATAAAAGAGTGAGTTGCTCCAGTATCAATAATTGCAACTAAAGGTGTGCCATGAATGAAACACGTACCTTTAATCAACCTGTCTTCCGGAGTAGTCTCAGATCCAGTCAAAACAAAAACCTTTCCTCCTGATTGGTTCTTCTTCGGCTTAGGACAATTAGGACTGATGTGACCCTCTTCACCACAGTTGTAGCAAGTCACAACCCTCTTCTTGCAGTCGGCAGCAATATGACCCACTTGGTCACACTTGTAACACTTCTTCTGATCAACCTTGCATTCATTCCTACGATGTCCCATCTCACCACAATTGTAACATCTGATACGAGCACTGGAATCTCCCCCACTGGATTTCTTCCCATCAACAGGTTTACCTCTACCATATGGCTTACCTCGATCCATATGTTTCTTTCCTTTTCTGTCAACCAACTCGCGAGAGTGAGATGACCTCAGCTTGATGTTATCTTCCTCAAAAATCCTGCTACAATCTACCAGATCAACAAACCTCCGGATTCTCTGGTACCTGATACCCTGCTTGATCTCATCACGAAGACCATTCTCAAATTTGATACATTTCGAGAACTCACTGGCTTCGTCATCATTGTAATGCACATAGTACCTTGCCAGTTCCACAAACTTGGCAGCATACTCCGGTAATGACATATTGCCTTGAACCAGCGCCAGAAATTCAACTTCCTTTCTTCCCCTGACATCTTCAGGAAAATACCTCCTCAGAAATTCCCTCCTGAATACAGTCCAGGTGATTGCTGTACGGCTAGCATCCAGCTCAGTTCTGGTTGACATCCACCAGTCATCAGCTTCTTCAGATAACATGTGGGTGCCATATCTCACTTTGAGATCCTCAGCACAGTCAATGACTCTGAAAATCCTCTCGATCTCCTTAAGCCATTTCTGAGCACCCTCAGGATCATGCGTGCCCTTGAACAATGGAGGATTGTTCCTCTGGAAACTGTTCAGTTGTCTGTCGGCACCAATCGCAGCTCCATTGGCATTCCCTCCTAGCACACCAGCGATCATGCCCAGAGCCTCAGCGATAGCATCGTCGTTTCTCCCTCCTCTTCCAGCCATCGTTCAGCTTAACACAAACAATCCGGTCAGAACAAAAGTATCGACAAATAACTCGTATTAGTCGCATACACAGAAGACTGACACTAAGACTCTGGTCACAACGACCGACTATGCTCTGATACCACTATTGTAACACCCCTCTAATAACCCGCGGCAATTAAATAATTATTAATCAGAGTAAACATGTAGAGAGGCATCACAATTCATAAAATGAAGAAAAACACACGTCGGTACATATCATGCATTCACTGAAACAACTGAAATTATAACTCATTAAATAAAATCATGTTTTACACAGCTGAATCAAAAACATAGAGTCAACATTCATCATTAATGTATCCGACTCAACCAACAAAACCAATTAGAGTTATAATTCAACTCAAAACAAACGTGTTCCCCGTGTTACATCTACCAGAGCATGACACCGACACTATAACTAGAAACCGACTTATGAGCTAATCCTCACCAAGTCACGCCGCTATCCTCAATCTGAAAATGACAACAAGTAAGGGTGAGTCTCATCACAGTTAACCAATGTTATTGCATCATAAATAATAACATATCATAGTTATATCATTCACCCAATTGTTTCATACTCAGACAGATCAATCATTCACACATCCACAGATAAACAGACAGTCAACATGTAACATATATCATTATGTTATAAACAAATCATGCACATGTATGAAACTGACACTATGCATGTGGTACCAATCATCACCAGTGGAAATCATCCACCGACCGATCTATCATCATCCAGATACGGCCCTGCCAGCACCAATTCCACACAATGGGAATTCTGCCCCTCACTGAATCCTCTCATCATCTAGGATTCAGCCCATGTTTATGAATGCATGCAACATATATATAACATACTTTCATCATTACCATCCTATGAGTAGCATCATCTATACTCATTTCATCATCATCATCATCAACAATACTAAGCATGTTCATATATACATTACATCATTCAATACAATCAATCATCAGTAAACCACTGAATCACATCACAAGGTTTACACAGTCTAAAACAGCATACAAACAGGCCTACAATCGAAAGTTACACATCATCGAACCTTCCAGAAAAATCACAAAACAGAAATTTCACATGCAGGAAACCATACGCGTATCATAGGGTCCATACGCGTCCATACGCGTATCCCCTTGCCTTATACGCGTATCATACGCATTCCAACAGACCAGGTTTTGCCCAAAAGCAACCTCATACGCGTATCAGTCTTGTCATACGCGTATCACCAGAATAATTTTCCTCTTTCAAAATTTCCATACGCGTATGAGCATCCTCATACGCTCCTCATACGCAAATCACCAGCACAGGGTGTTTGGGACAGGGCAACTGCGTATCATACGCGTATAGCCCATTGGGAGTGTCCCCCATACGCGTATTGACCTCATCCCATACGCGTATGGCACTGTTTCATACGCGAAACACCAGAAAATGCCCAGGACCTGCAGAATTCGTAACAGTCCAAAACCCATTCGTTTTTACTCATACCAGTCCACGATTTTGAGTCTAAAAACCAGAAAAATTGCATCTAAACAGCATACGAATTCGTCCATAACCATAGTATATGATCCCATAATCAATTTCATTCATCATACCCTAAATCTATCAGTTATTAGGGATTAACAGTTCAATTTCAATGATGAACACAGATGAAAATTCAGAATATAGAATCAATGGATCCAATCATACTCCTAATCCATACTATCACCTATAATACGATAAAATAGATTAAACGGAGAGTCTCCCCTTACCTCAGATAAAAGTCTTGGTTCTTGGTCTCTCCCTCTACAGTTCTCCTTCACGTTCCTTGTTCCCAATTATGTTCTTTCACGTTCTTCTTTTTTTTCTTTTTTTTTCCAATTCCCAATTCTGATTATTTTATGAAAAATAATGTTAAATTAGTAAGGGCTTTACTGCACCACACCCCCCTCTTCTTACTAATTTCACACATGGCCCAAATGCCATTAACCATCATTTTCCTCTTATTTTCATAAAATCCATAATAATAATAATAATTATTAATCTAATATTCAAATTAAATTAAAAATTAAAATTATACGGGTGTTACAACTCTCCCCCACTAAAAGAGTTTTCGTCCTCGAAAACATACCTCAGGTAAAAAGTTCTGGATAAGAATCCTTCATCTGACTCTCTAGCTCCCAGGTAACATTCCCCTCAGCAGGTCCTCCCCAAGCTACTCTGACCAAAGCTATTTCCTTGCCACGCAATTGCTTCAGCCTTCGATCCTCAATCCTCACAGGTAAAGTCTCAACCGTCAAGTTATCTTTCACCTGTATATCATCTACTTGGATCACATGGGACGGATCTGAAATGTATTTCCTCAACTGAGACACATGAAATACATCATGCAAATTTGCAAGCATCGGCGGTAAAGCGATACGATAAGCCACTTCTCCCACTCTTTCAGAAATTTGGAATGGTCCGATAAAACGCGGAGTCAACTTCTTCGACTTCAATGCCCGACCAATCCCTGTCATAGGAGTAACTCTCATAAACACATGATCTCCCTCTTGAAACTCAAGTGTTTTCCTCCTTTTGTCGTGATAACTCTTCTGACGACTCTGAGAAGCCTTCATCTTCTCCTGAATCATTTTAATCTTCTCTGTAGTCTGTTGTACAATTTCTGGACCAATTACAGCACTCTCACCAGATTCGTACCAACACAACGGCGTCCTACATCTCCTACCATACAAAGCCTCAAACGGAGCCATACCGATACTCGAATGATAACTGTTGTTGTAGGTAAACTCAATCAAAGGCAGATAACTATCCCAAGTACCTCCTTTTTCCAACACACAAGCCCGCAACAAATCCTCTAACGTCTGAATCGTCCTCTCAGTCTGTCCATCAGTCTGCGGATGATAAGCAGAACTCAATCTTAGCTTAGTACCCAAAGCTTTCTGCAAACCTTCCCAGAACTTAGACGTAAATCTCGGATCTCTATCTGACACGATACTTGAAGGAATACCATGCAGACTCACTATCTTCTCGATATACAATTGAGCCAGCTTCTCCATCGGATAATCCATTCTCACCGGTATAAAATGTGCAGATTTCGTCAACCTGTCTACCACGACCCAGATAGCTTCACAATTTCTGACAGTTCTCGGCAAACCCGACACAAAATCCATTGAGATGCTGTCCCACTTCCACTCAGGAATAAACATCGGTTGCATCAACCCAGACGGTTTCTGATGCTCGATCTTTGACTTCTGGCAAGTCAAACAAGAATACACAAACTCAGCAATTTCCTTCTTCATTCCAGGCCACCAAAACAACTTTTTCAAATCATGATACATCTTGGTAGCACCAGGATGAATACTCAATCCACTACGGTGTCCTTCCTCCAAAATACGCTTTCGGAGTTCATCAACATCAGGAACACAAACTCGGTCACCAAACCTCAGTATACCATTCTCGTCGACTCTGAATTCACTACTCTTGCCTTGATTAATCAAAGTCAACTTATCAATCAATTCAACATCGGCTTTCTGACCTTCTCTTATTTCTTCGAGAATACCACTAGTCAGCTTCAACATACCCAATTTAACACTAGTAGGAGTACCTTCACACACTAAACTCAAGTCTCTGAATTGTTCAATCAAATCCAATTCCTTCACCATTAACATAGACATATGCAAAGTCTTCCTACTTAATGCATCAGCCACGACGTTTGCCTTACCCGGATGGTAATTCAGACCAAAATCATAATCCTTCAGGAATTCTAACCACCTTCTCTGCCTCATATTCAGCTCTTTCTGATCAAAGAGATACTTCAGGCTTTTGTGATCACTGAACACCTCAAATCTCGAACCATACAAATAGTGTCGCCACAACTTCAAAACAAAAACCACAGCTGCCAACTCCAAATCATGAGTCGGATAATTCCTCTCATGCACTTTGAGTTGTCTCGATGCATAAGCGACCACCTGTTGATTCTGCATCAATACACCACCTAAACCCATCAGTGATGCGTCACAATAAACCACAAATGATTCTGTCGGATTCGGCAAAATCAAAATAGGAGCACTAGTCAATCTCCTCTTAAGCTCTTGGAATCCTTCTTCACACTTTGCATCCCAAATAAAGGTTTGTCCCTTCCTGGTTAGTTTAGTTAACGGCAATGCTAACTTCGAAAATCCCTCAATGAACTTTCTGTAGTAACCTGCAAGGCCAAGAAAACTACGAATCTCAGATACTGACTTCGGAGCTTCCCACTGAGACACAACTTCTACCTTTGTAGGATCAACAGCAATACCATCCTTAGAAATCACATGTCCAAGAAAACTGACTTCTTCTAACCAAAATTCACACTTCGACAGTTTGGCAAAAAGTCGCTTCTCTTTCAACAATTCTAACACAGTTCTGAGATGCTCTGCATGTTCCTCCTCATTCTTAGAATATATCAGGATATCATCTATAAACACCACCACGAACTTATCGAGATAAGGATGAAAGATCCTGTTCATATATTCCATAAAAACACCAGGTGCATTAGTAACTCCAAACGGCATCACAGAATACTCGTAATGTCCATACCTCGTTCTAAAAGCAGTCTTCTGAATATCGTCATCTTTCACACGTATCTGATGATACCCAGACCTCAGATCAATCTTACTAAACACACGTGCTCCAACCAACTGGTCCATCAAATCATCAATCCTCGGCAATGGATACCGATTCTTGATAGTGACCTTGTTCAATTGTCTGTAATCTACACACAGTCTCATTGAACCCTCTTTCTTCTTTACCAGCAACACAGGCGCACCCCACGGCGAAACACTAGGACGAATAAACTTCTTCTCAAGCAATTCCTCTAACTGCTTCTTCAGTTCAGTCAATTCAGACGGCGACATACGATACGGCGCCATTGACACTGGACTAGTTCCTGGAACCAAATCAATAGAAAACTCTACTTCACTTTCCGGTGGTAATTCATTCACGTCTTCTGGAAAAACTTCTGGAAATTCACACACCACCGGTAATTCGCCACTCGCCACTTTCTCCTTCATATTTTCCAATGCGAACAACATAAACACTGTTGCACCATCTCCGATAGCTTCATTCACCTGTCTAGCTGTCATTTCCAGACTATCAGAACTAACCTCTTCAGGAAAAATCACCGTCTTTGCAAAACAGTTGATATGAACACGGTTGAATTCCAACCAGTTCATTCCTAGGATTACATCAAGTTGTTTCAACGGAAGGCACACTAAGTCCATCCCGAATTCTCTACCAAAAATGTCAACCGGACAATTCAAGCATGCAGACGAAGTAGTTACTGAACCCGACGCAGGAGTGTCAATAACCATACTTCCATTTATATCAGATATCTCAAGATTTAACCTCTCAGCACAATCCAAAGAAATAAAAGAGTGAGTTGCTCCAGTATCAATAATTGCAACTAAAGGTGTGCCATGAATGAAACACGTACCTTTAATCAACCTGTCTTCCGGAGTAGTCTCAGATCCAGTCAAAGCAAAAACCTTTCCTCCTGATTGGTTCTTCTTCGGCTTAGGACAATTAGGACTGATGTGACCCTCTTCACCACAGTTGTAGCAAGTCACAACCCTCTTCTTGCAGTCGGCAGCAATATGACCCACTTGGTCACACTTGTAACACTTCTTCTGATCAACCTTGCATTCATTCCTACGATGTCCCATCTCACCACAATTGTAACATCTGATACGAGCACTGGAATCTCCCCCACTGGATTTCTTCCCATCAACAGGTTTACCTCTACCATATGGCTTACCTCGATCCATATGTTTCTTTCCTTTTCTGTCAACCAACTCGCGAGAGTGAGATGACCTCAGCTTGATGTTATCTTCCTCAAAAATCCTGCTACAATCTACCAGATCAACAAACCTCCGGATTCTCTGGTACCTGATACCCTGCTTGATCTCATCACGAAGACCATTCTCAAATTTGATACATTTCGAGAACTCACTGGCTTCGTCATCATTGTAATGCACATAGTACCTTGCCAGTTCCACAAACTTGGCAGCATACTCCGGTAATGACATATTGCCTTGAACCAGCGCCAGAAATTCAACTTCCTTTCTTCCCCTGACATCTTCAGGAAAATACCTCCTCAGAAATTCCCTCCTGAATACAGTCCAGGTGATTGCTGTACGGCTAGCATCCAGCTCAGTTCTGGTTGACATCCACCAGTCATCAGCTTCTTCAGATAACATGTGGGTGCCATATCTCACTTTGAGATCCTCAGCACAGTCAATGACTCTGAAAATCCTCTCGATCTCCTTAAGCCATTTCTGAGCACCCTCAGGATCATGCGTGCCCTTGAACAATGGAGGATTGTTCCTCTGGAAACTGTTCAGTTGTCTGTCGGCACCAATCGCAGCTCCATTGGCATTCCCTCCTAGCACACCAGCGATCATGCCCAGAGCCTCAGCGATAGCATCGTCGTTTCTCCCTCCTCTTCCAGCCATCGTTCAGCTTAACACAAACAATCCGGTCAGAACAAAAGTATCGACAAATAACTCGTATTAGTCGCATACACAGAAGACTGACACTAAGACTCTGGTCACAACGACCGACTATACTCTGATACCACTATTGTAACACCCCTCTAATAACCCGCGGCAATTAAATAATTATTAATCAGAGTAAACATGTAGAGAGGCATCACAATTCATAAAATGAAGAAAAACACACGTCGGTACATATCATGCATTCACTGAAACAACTGAAATTATAACTCATTAAATAAAATCATGTTTTACACAGCTGAATCAAAAACAGAGTCAACATTCATCATTAATGTATCCGACTCAACCAACAAAACCAATTAGAGTTATAATTCAACTCAAAACAAACGTGTTCCCCGTGTTACATCTACCAGAGCATGACACCGACACTATAACTAGAAACCGACTTATGAGCTAATCCTCACCAAGTCACGCCGCTATCCTCAATCTGAAAATGACAACAAGTAAGGGTGAGTCTCATCACAGTTAACCAATGTTATTGCATCATAAATAATAACATATCATAGTTATATCATTCACCCAATTGTTTCATACTCAGACAGATCAATCATTCACACATCCACAGATAAACAGACAGTCAACATGTAACATATATCATTATGTTATAAACAAATCATGCACATGTATGAAACTGACACTATGCATGTGGTACCAATCATCACCAGTGGAAATCATCCACCGACCGATCTATCATCATCCAGATACGGCCCTGCCAGCACCAATTCCACACAATGGGAATTCTGCCCCTCACTGAATCCTCTCATCATCTAGGATTCAGCCCATGTTTATGAATGCATGCAACATATATATAACATACTTTCATCATTACCATCCTATGAGTAGCATCATCTATACTCATTTCATCATTATCATCATCAACAATACTAAGCATGTTCATATATACATTACATCATTCAATACAATCAATCATCAGTAAACCACTGAATCACATCACAAGGTTTACACAGTCTAAAACAGCATACAAACAGGCCTACAATCGAAAGTTACACATCAACGAACCTTCCAGAAAAATCACAAAACAGAAATTTCACATGCAGGAAACCATACGCGTATCATAGGGTCCATACGCGTCCATACGCGTATCCCCTTGCCTCATACGCGTATCATACTTATTCCAACAGACCAGGTTTTGCCCAAAAGCAACCTCATACGCGTATCAGTCTTGTCATACGCGTATCACCAGAATAATTTTCCTTTTTCAAAATTTCCATACGCGTATGAGCATCCTCATACGCTCCTCATACGCAAATCACCAGCACAGGGTGTTTGGGACAGGGCAACTGCGTATCATACGCGTATAGCCCATTGGGAGTGTCCCCCATACGCGTATTGACCTCATCCCATACGCGTATGGCACTGTTTCATACGCGAAACACCAGAAAATGCCCAGGACCTGCAGAATTCGTAACAGTCCAAAACCCATTCGTTTTTACTCATACCAGTCCACGATTTTGAGTCTAAAAACCAGAAAAATTGCATCTAAACAGCATACGAATTCGTCCATAACCATAGTATATGATCCCATAATCAATTTCATTCATCATACCCTAAATCTATCAGTTATTAGGGATTAACAGTTCAATTTCAATGATGAACACAGATGAAAATTCAGAATATAGAATCAATGGATCCAATCATACTCCTAATCCATACTATCACCTATAATACGATAAAATAGATTAAACAGAGAGTCTCCCCTTACCTCAGATAAAAGTCTTGGTTCTTGGTCTCTCCCTCTACAGTTCTCCTTCACGTTCCTTGTTCCCAATTATGTTCTTTCACGTTCTTCTTTTTTTTCTTTTTTTTTCCAATTCCCAATTCTGATTATTTTATGAAAAATAATGTTAAATTAGTAAGGGCTTTACTGCACCACACCCCCCTCTTCTTACTAATTTCACACATGGCCCAAATGCCATTAACCATCATTTTCCTCTTATTTTCATAAAATCCATAATAATAATAATTATTAATCTAATATTCAAATTAAATTAAAAATTAAAATTATACGGGTGTTACACACCCTCTATAATTGACACATGCTGCTCTGCCGACATAATCGACGAGTGTGTTAATTAATTAAAATCCGAACCAAATAAGGAAACCGAGATCCTAAAAATTCCTATACCGCCAATCTTTGAAGATGACAACTGGCGTGGGGAATATCAAGATGACCATCTGAGTGAATGTCTAGCCTTAACTCCTGATCCTATACCTGGACCGAAGAAACCTGCTATAGAACTGAAAACACTGCCTACCGATCTTAGATATGAATTCCTAGACGAAGAACGTAACCGACCAGTTATAGTTAACGCTGACTTAGGACAAACCGAAACTGTAAAATTACTTACTGTCTTGAGAAAATACCCAACCGCTTTAGGATATAACATATCAGATTTGAAAGGAATAAGTCCTTCCCTCTGTATGCACCGCATTATGCTCGAAGACGATTGTAAAACCTCTAGAGAACATCAAAGGCGAATAAATCCTATTATGAGCGATGTGGTTAAAAAGGAAATCTAAAAACTACTAGAACCCGGAATAATATATCCTATAGTAAATGGGTTAGTCCTATTCATGTCGTACCAAAGAAAGGAGGAGTTACTGTAATCACTAACGCAAAAGGCGAATCTGTAGCGCAACGTACCCAAACTGGATGGAGAATGTGCATTGACTATAAGAGGCTAAACAAAGCTACCCGAAAAGACCATTTCCCTTTACCTTTCATAGATCAAATGCTCGAACGCCTAGCTAAACACTCACATTTCTGTTATCTGGATGGATAGTCCGGATTTTTCCAAATTCCTATCCACCCTGACGACCAAGAGAAGACCACATTTACCTGTCCTTATGGTACATTCGCTTATAGACGAATGCCCTTTGGGCTTTGCAATGCACCCGCGACCTTCCAAAGATGCATGATGGCAATATTTGCCGACTTCCTAGATGGAATAATGGAGGTCTTTATGAACGACTTCTCTGTCTGTGGAGGAAGTTTTGAAACATGTTTAGAGAACCTTGAATTGGTACTTAAACGATGCATAAGCGTAAACCTAGTCCTTAATTGGGAAAAGTGCCACTTCATGGTTCGACAAGGAATTGTACTTGGACACATCGTATCTGATAGAGGGATTGAAGTAGATAAAGCAAAAATCGAAATTATCGAAAACCTTCAACCTCCCAAAACTGTTAGAGAAATAAGAAGTTTTCTAGGATACGCTGGTTTTTACCGACGCTTCATTAAGGATTTCTCTAAAATAACCAAACCCTTAACTCAATTACTAAGGAAAGACGCCGAATTCATTTTTACCGATAAATGCACTGAAGCATTTCATACGCTTAAACGAGCATTAATCTCTGCGCCAATTATGCAACCTCCCGACTGGAATGAGCCTTTCGAAATAATGCGTGACGCAAGTGATTATGCTGTAGGAGCCGTTCTAGGGCAAAGAAAAGATAAGAAACTACATGTCATATATTATGCGAGTAGAACCCTAGACGAAGCTCAAATGAATTACGCCACGATAGAAAAAGAATTACTAGCTGTCGTATTCGCATTAGACAAGTTCCGTTCTTACCTGGTAGGAGCCAAAATAATCATATACACTGACCACGCCGCCATTAGGTACCTCCTAACCAAAAAGGACGCCAAACCGAGACTTTTGAGATGGATCCTGTTACTACAAGAGTTCGACCTGGAAATTAAAGATAAAAAGGGAACTGAAAATGTCGTAGCAGATCACCTCTCTCGATTGGAAAATCTGAAACCCGAACAAGTACCAATTGACGATGATTTCCCTTATGAAAGACTCATCGCTCAGTTAGAAGCCAATGAATTCGAACCATACCATCCAAACGCTGAAACCAACAAATTAGCAGAAATAGCTTTAGCCCGCTCTGACACACCTTGGTATGCAGATTTCGTAAACTACCTAGCTGCTGGTGTGCTTCCTCCTGATCTAAGTTACCAACAGAAGAAGAAATTCTTCCATGACCTAAAACATTACTATTGGGACAATCCACTCCTGTTCAAAAGAGGCCCCGATGGAATCTTTAGATGTTGTGTACCCGAGGAAGAAATAGGAAGTATAATAACACACTGCCATTCTGCACCGTATGGAGGACACCATAGCACATCTAGAACCTGCGCCAAAATCCTTCAACCTGGACTCTTCTGGCCCAACCTGTGGAAAGATGTTTATTTTGCTGTACTAAATTGTGATAGATGCCAACGAACCAGAAACATTTCGAGACGCGATGAAATGCCTCAAAAGGGCATTCTGGAAGTAGAAATATTTGACGTCTAGGGAATAGACTTTATGGGTCCGTTTCCGTCATCGTTTGGAAATCAATATATACTCGTAGCCGTCGATTACGTTTCAAAATGGATAGAAGCTATCGCTTCTCCTACAAACGATACACGAGTAGTTATCAAACTCTTCAAAAACGTCATCTTTCCTAGGTTCGGTGTGCCTA
Organism: Vicia villosa; assembly: GCF_029867415.1. Taxonomy (NCBI): domain Eukaryota; kingdom Viridiplantae; phylum Streptophyta; class Magnoliopsida; order Fabales; family Fabaceae; genus Vicia; species Vicia villosa. Next base: position 1,168,522 of record NW_026705121.1, read on the forward strand.
GACTGGTAATTAGCGATGGTGGTTCCCATTTCATTTCAAGAATACTTGAGAAACTCCTTCGAAAATATGGAGTAAATCATCGAATAGCTACACCATACCATCCACAAACAAGCGGACAAGTAGAAGTATCTAACCGCGAAATAAAACAAATATTGGAGAAAACTGTCGCTATATCTAGAAAAGATTGGTCAACCAAGCTAAATGAAGCTTTATGGGCTTATAGAACAGCTTTCAAAACTCCAATAGGAACTACCCCATTCAAACTCGTTTATGGAAAATCATGCCACCTCCCGGTAGAGTTAGAACATAAAGCCTATTGGGCCATTAAGAACTTAAACCTAAACTACACTGCCGCTGGTGAGAAACGACTTCTAGACATAAACGAATTAAAAGAACTTAGACAAGACGCTTATGAAAACGCCAAAATCTATAAAGAGAGAACGAAAAAATGGCACGACAAGCGTATATCTAGGAAAAATTTTAGCATAGGCGATAAAGTACTTTTGTTTAATTCTAGACTAAAATTATTTCCTGGGAAGTTGCGATCTAGATGGTCTGGCCCTTTCGAAATAACTAACATATTTCCGAGTGGAGCGATTGAAATCAAAGGAGAAACCGTCAAACCTTTTTTCGTAAATGGGCAACGTCTTAAGTATTACCATCATCTCGAACACGATGAAAACATCGAACTTTTTAAACTTGACGAGCTGCCCGCTCATTCGAAAAAATAGTTTTCTATTTTTAAAATCGTCGAGCTTACGACATAAAACAAAGCGCTTGGTGGGAGACAACCCACATTTATTTATTCTTTTATTTTATTTTTATTTTTATTTTTAACCTTTTATTTTCATTTAAATAATCTATTCTATTTTTAATTATTTTAATTTTAATCATTTTTACATTTTTTTCCTTCATTTTATAGTAATTACTATAATTATAACTGCTATCTTAATTCGAGAAAATATTCCTTTTTTTTTATAATTATATTTATTATTATAATTTGTTACATTTTTACATTATTTTTATTTTTATTTTTCTTCCTTTTAAATCAACACTAGCCTAGTTCTAACTTAATCTTAATATTTTCAACTTCTAGGTTTTTCTTAACTACTAACTAAGATGCAAGAAGTCGATAATATGGAAGTTGTGTTCCGTGGTAGAGGACAAGAAGCAAGATTTGATAAGCTGGCTGAAAGACAAATGGATTTGACTTGCTACCCTCACCAACCGACTATGGTAAGACTTGGTATCGAAGAAAGCGTTCTACACCTGCTAAACCAAATTGGTTGGACTGGTTCTCACTTGTTCCGCAAGTTTAGTACCTACCGGAAGCTCACTCTGGAATTCTTGAGCTCCCTGACCTATCTTCCTAACTGTGGACAAGGACTGAGAAAGGGAGTCATTCTCTTTAGACTCTTTGGTATGGAATTTAATTTTTGCATCCGAGATTTTGCTGAAATGATAGAGCTACCTCATGGATCAGATGCATACACCCGAGTAGCTGAAGACAGCCTTGCGTACTGGGAGTTGGAACGATATTGGGGCAAGATCACTGGAAACGACAACCCTGAAGAGAACGAATTCCAATCTGAGAACATCCATAACCCCGCTTTCAGATACTTCCATAAAATCATTGCTCACTACATCTTTGGTAAACCCGATAATGTCACTGAAGTTTCTAGAGAAGAGTTATTCATCATGTTCTGCTCCTCTCAGAATCGCCCGGTCAATGCCATCGCATTCATGCTAACAAACTTCGAGCGCATCACGCAAGACGAAGTTTCACCTATTAGGATCGGCGGATTTGTCACTATGATTGCTAATGCTATAGGAATGAGAGTACCTTTGCTTAGATTGACACCTCTTGGTTCCCACAATTCTATGGACATTCACTTCTGCTTTAACCGAGGTATCATCGGTAACCTTGGACCTGATCAGTTTGATTTACTCATTGATAACAAAGTATTGGATCAGTTCACCTTACCGAGTCCAAGGACGAGTGTGCATAACCCTGCTAACTGGCTTTTTATGGTCAGATTCCTGAGAGAGAACCCTCACCTGAAACCCCTCAAGCTTATGAACATTTTGATGAGGAAATGCACGTATCAGAATCTGAGCCTGACACTCCTCCTGGATACTATGACCCTAATCCTGAAGATGAACCCATTCCTGATTATGAACCTCTTTCTGAAGATGAACCTATACCCGAGTATGAGCCTGAGACTCCTTCTGAAAATTCTGCTGATGATTACACTGTTGATATGACTGATGTCGAGCTCGAGCCACAACAACCCGCTGCATCCACCGCATCAGTGAACCAAAGAATGCCTAATCGGAACACACACGAGCAAGCCATCACTGCACTGCAACAAGAAGTACAACATGTGCGCAACGAGCTACACACTTTGCAAATGCATTTCTTCGATTTCATCGACACCGTAAATGCTCAGTTCGACGAAGTTTTCAAACACATTTATTCTAATGTGCACAACAATAGACGTGGCTAGATGTTACCGTTTAGATTATTAGATTTTATTTCTAGTTTTAGTAATTTCCAATTCCTAGTTTAGAATTTAATTTTCTGCATTTTTACATTCTGTTTCTGTCTACATTCAATACCAGTTTTTAATTCGAAATGCAATATTTTATTCATTACTGCTGCTGTGTTATAATATTCTGCTGTCTGACTGCTATATATTTATGAATGCATATAACTCACTCAGTCTGGTATTTAGCTGTTTATAGTAACATCACATGTCCCATATGTGCTATTCTCATAATTTTGTATCTGTCAGCACGTGACTACAGCACCACATGCGAAATGGGCATGTCCCTAGGCTAGGAGACGCACGTCTCCACCTCTGTGGGACCAGCCTCTGCATGCAAAGGACAGGAGACGCTCGTCTCCATACTCTGTTCCCCAGCAGACTGACTGCCTGAGACGCGCGTCCCCCAAGGCCAGCAGTCTGCGTTTGACCACGCAGAGGCATCTTTATTCCCTTTTGAATTTTGAATTTGAATTTCAAAATTCATCATTCAATCTTCTTCATTCTCCCCATTATTTCTTCCATTTAAACACCATTAACCTCATTCATCCCCCATCATTCACCTCTTAACTCTTCATCATTTCCCATTCTTCTATTCCATTCAAACTTCAAACACCACCATAATTCCATTTTAATTCTACATTAACCACACCATTTTCAAACCTCACTATAAAACCACACCACCACCACTCTTCTTCTTCACAACCTCCAAACCATTTTCTACTCTTCTACTCTCCATACTAATTTTCTTTTCAAACTCATCATGCCTCCACGTTCAATCATCCGTAGTGTGCGTCCTGAGAGGCCACCTCCTAACCTTGCAAATACTATCTTTCGAGAGGATGACAACGATGCTCAAAGAACCAAATACCTTGCATTCTATGAACGTTCGGTTGTTCCCACAAAATTTGTGAACATCGAATGTCTAGAAACTCAGGGTCTCATTGATGGTGTCACCCGTTTACTCACTAAATCTAGCCTACACCATCTTTGTACCGAACCCGTACCAACTTATGAGCCGCTCGTCTTGGAGTTCTTGAGTTCTTTCAACTACGACACTCCTTCTGATCAACCACTCTCAACCGGTAGCATCCAATTTCGGATGTTCAACCGTGAATATACTCTGGATCAAGATGTCGTGGCTACGTACTTGCATTTTAATAATGCACCAAATGCTCTCCGCACAATTTTTCAAGAACTCAATGGTCGTTCATGGGAACAACATGCTTTCGACCTCTGGTTTAATCTCACTGGCGAAGTACCTACTGGTTGGAGGGCTCTACATGCTTCTCACATTCAAAACCCCGCTATACGTTATTTTCGGCGTGTTTTGGGGCATACTATTTTTGCGAGATCCAACAACCATAAGGTAAATCAGCATGAATTATTTTTCCTTTATTGTGCGCTAAACAACCTCCGTTTCAATGCCACACCGTTTATGCTCCAACACATCCAAAGCTGCGTCAACGCCCCTGCTACAAACCCCTTTCTGTTTGGCGGTATTATTACTTCCTTGGCCTGTGCCTTAGGTCTTGGTGATGAGCTCCTCTCACTCTCTCATCTCATGATGCCTGCTCAACCACTCGACCTCACTTATTGCCGTGACTCCCACTTGGTTTCACCCCGCCATGATGGCCGATACACTTTGGTCGTCAACAAAGTTCTGATTCCTTATGTCGTCCTTCCATGCCCTGAAAGAATCAACATCCGTTATGCTCAGCGTTGGAGGCTTATTGAAGACAATCCTCACGATAACCAACCAGAACATCCTAATAAACCTATGGATGCAAATGAAGAAGAACTCAACCAAGGGCAAGCTGATGTCAACCAACCTCCTCAAAACAACCCTCCGCCTATCACTCTTGATGCCATGTATGCTGCAATTCTACGCCAAGATCAACTCGTTCAAGCTATGCAGACAAATCAAACTGAAACAATAAGGCTCATTCGAGAGATGCAACAAGAGCACCGTGACTATGCTATTAGGAACGAAGGTCAATACACTGAAATTGCTACATATTTGCATGATCTTAACATTCGTGTAAATGACTCTCCTCCTGATAGACGTCGCCGTGTTCGTACAAGAGGCGCAAGCAGTTCTCGCAACCGCAACACTGAGGAGTAGTTCTCATGCATTGAGGACACTGCATCATTTAAGTCCGGGGGAGTCGTATTACTTGCTTTAGCTTTATTTCCTTTTAGTTTATTTCCCTTCTTTAAATTTCATTTCCCTTCCTTGTAATGTTTTTTTTCTAATTCAATAAAGAAGATTTATGGAATTTCAAGTCTTATATGTATAATTCCGTAGTTATTACAATTTCTTCCATTTTCTTGAGCCATAAAATTTTTTTGCTCCTAAGCGATAAACGCAAACCCCACACGTTTGAGAAATACGAAGCTACTCAAACACTCAACGCATATAAATTGAATCAAGTCAATATCCTTATTGTCCCAACACTCTAAAACCCCCAAGTATGCGTAACCGATTTGAATACCCTTTATACCGAAACCATCGACTTTAATTTTTGAAGTAACCCTTAGAAGTTTATTCTAGCAGTCGGCACCGTCTTAGATACAAACTACGCAGAGAGTCGATGAATATAAGTGTATGATCCTCATAATAATAATTATGTGCTTAACCGTAACAAGAAATGTGCCTACTAAGTAAGGTGATCCTCACAAGATCATTTAACCTAACGGTCGCAAATCTCAAATACAAGAGAATTTAAAACTCATTGTTGATTGGTTCAGAAGTCATCTGGTACTGAACTTGGTAGGAGGGACTATTGTCCGATTCCCCGCAATCTACAAATGAGCGCTAAGGAGTATACCACATAATTGTGCCAGAACTCCATAAGAAGGATCATAGTCACTAACCGACTACTCTGCTATGTGCGTGTAAAGATAAAGGGCTTAATGTGATTGCGCGCGAATGAAAAGGGTAAAACATCATGACGAGTCAAGATCAAGCTATAATGGCATGATTCGGATTGGTATGCATACTGGGAGTTGTCCAGTGTCGCTACTATAAGTCTATTACTAAGATCTGCATCATTATTTTCAAACAAAAACATTATGTAGCTGAGTATGACCGAACGACGTGGTGGAAGCGTATTTCATTTCGCTGTCCTCCTATCTTTACCTTATTATTTTGCTTGAGGACAAGCAAAGGTTCAAGTCTGGGGGAATTTGATAACACGATTTTATATCGTATATTTAGCCTGAAATCCATAGATATTTATAGCATTTTCCGTTTATTATGTTGATTTATTATGATATTATGTAACACCCTTCTAAACCCCGCGGAAATTAACATTAAAATCAGAGTAAAACATGAAGAAGAGTATTACAACGCCAACAAAATAAACAACATTCATGTCATGCCATAAAGGAACGATAAACCAAAAATTATTCAGGTAGCATGTTAACACAGCGGAATCTTCTTAACAACTGAATAATCAAACATCTGGAGTCGAAGACTCATAATTCAACCATAAACCATAAACAAAACAGAAGTTTATCAGCCAATTCTAAAATAACGTTCCCGGTGTTACACGACCAGAGCATGACACTGACCCAACCGACTCTAACGAACTACTTGACGAGCTAATCCTCACCAAGTACACAAGCTACTCCTCAATCTGAAAAATAACAACAGTAAGGGTGAGTTTCATTCGCATTAACAAATGTTATAGGTATATAAACAATACAACTTCATCCATACATTATTCACCCAAATCAATTATATTCAGATAATATAGCAACATTCATACCAAAATACACACAAATCATAACATTGGACAACTTCCATTCATGTTACAATTATACACAACAACCTAATGCAATGCAACTAAATGCATGTGGTACCAAACATGGGATAACCCATCTCACCGATCCACCACCATAAAGATTCGGCTACTTCTCTCACCAATTCCACACAATGGGAATTAGCTACCGCTGTCCCACCACCATAAGGGATACAGCCCACAACATGATTATGAAATGCATGCATCACATACCGCATGCTAATCATCAACACCAAACAACTGAACAATCATAATCATCAACCAATGCAATAACAATATAAACCACCACAACCAATTAAATCAAGTGTTTAAATTAAATTCGAGTCACAACTCAAACACTGTTTTATTGCATATCTCACTGAATTAGTCTCATTATGTTCGAAACGGCACATCAAACAGACTAACAGTTAAAAAGTTATACACCGTTAAACTTTAACAAAAATCTCAAACAGCACAGCACGCGGCGCCAACATCCACACGCGGCGCGAAACGAGGAAAAATTACGCCTTCGCGGCGCCAACACCTACACGCGGCGCGACGCGAGGAAAAGTTACGCCTTCGCGGCGCCAACACAGGTACGCGGCGCGACCTGTGCGTATCAAAACACCTTACCATTCAGTCCACCTGTTCGCGGCGCCACCCTGTGCACGCGGCGCGAACCGGTGATTTCAGAAATCCCAACCTGCAGAAAACAGCATTCTATGCCTCCCAAATACTCTCAAATCATACCAGTACGAATTTCAGCAGAATAAACCACACATACGACATAAAATGCACGTTTACACATACTTCTAATCAGGTTTAACATCATTGTTCATCACCAATCATCATTCACAACCTAAATTGAATCAAAGTTCTATAAACCCCAAAACCCCAACCCGACATATAATCCAATTCGAAATCCTAACATACAAATTCCATCGAATCATTCATACATCCCATAATAGAGGTTAATGAGAAGAATCCCCCCTTACCTCGATGTCGAATTCTTGAATTCTCTTCCTCTTCGCACTTGCTCTTCTCCCAATTTCACGTTCAATCTCCTCTGCTCCCTTTTGGTTCTTTATTTTCACAAAAATACTCCTCTTTTCTATTTTTATGAAAATATAACTTTATTTTAGAAAAAGGGCTTTGCAACTGATACACCCCCCAACTGCTACTTACAACACTGGCCCATTAGCCTTATTTCATCCCTATTCCCAAATAATTCCACTTAATTCTAATATTTAATAAAAAAATTAATTAAATTAAATAAAGAATTTTATGGGGTGTTACAACTCTCCCCCACTAGAAAAGTTTTCGTCCTCGAAAACATACCTTAGGCAAAGAGTTCTGGGTAGGAGTCCTTCATCTGGCTCTCCAATTCCCATGTAACATTTCCACCGGCTGGTCCTCCCCAAGCTACTCTGACCAACGCTATCTCCTTGCCACGCAGTTGTTTCACCTTCCGATCTTCAATCCTCGTAGGTAAAGCTTCAACTGTCAGATTATCCTTTACCTGTACATCATCCACTTGGATAACATGTGACGGATCAGCAATGTATTTCCTCAACTGCGACACATGGAATACATCATGCAGATTCGCAAGTGTCGGTGGTAACGCAATGCGATACGCCACCTCTCCCACTCTTTCTGAAATCTGAAACGGACCAATAAAACGCGGAGTTAATTTCCTTGACTTTAGAGCTCGTCCGATACCAGTCATAGGTGTAACTCTCATAAACACGTGATCTCCTTCTTGAAACTCAAGAGTTCTCCGTCTCTTGTCATGATAACTCTTCTGACGACTCTGAGAAGCCTTCATCTTCTCCTGAATCATCTTAATCTTTTCTGTCGTTTCTTGCACAATCTCTGGTCCAATCACCGCACTTTCGCCAGATTCATACCAACATAAAGGCGTTCTACATCTCCGACCATACAAAGCTTCAAATGGAGCCATACCAATGCTCGAGTGAAAACTATTATTGTAGGTAAATTCGATCAAGGGTAGATAACTATCCCAAGTACCACCTCTTTCCAACACACAAGCGCGCAATAAATCCTCTAGCGATTGGATAGTTCTTTCTGTCTGTCCGTCCGTCTGCGGATGATAAGCAGAACTCAATCTCAGCTTAGTACCCAAAGCCTTCTGCAAACCTTCCCAGAATTTGGATGTAAACCTTGGATCTCTATCTGACACGATACTCGAAGGAATACCATGTAAACTCACTATCTTCTCAATGTACAATTGAGCCAGCTTCTCCATCGAGTAATCCATTCTCATTGGTATAAAGTGAGCAGACTTAGTCAACCTATCCACTATGACCCAAATGGCTTCATAGTTCTTCACCGTTCTCGGCAATCCAGAAACAAAATCCATAGATATACTATCCCACTTCCATTCCGGAATAAATAACGGTTGCATAGCTCCATATGGTTTCTGATGCTCAACCTTCGACTTCTGACAAGTTAAACAAGCATAGACGAATTCAGCTATTTCTTTCTTCATTCCAGGCCACCAAAACAGCTTCTTCAAATCATGATACATCTTGGTCGCACCAGGATGTATACTCAATCCACTACGATGTCCTTCTTCGAGAATACTCTTCCTCAATTCAGGAACATTAGGAACACAAACACGATTACCAAACCTTATAATACCATTCTCGTCGATTCTGAATTCACCTCCCTTGCCTTGGTTAATTAGAGTCAATTTATCCACTAACTCTACATCAACTTTCTGGCCTTCTCGAATCTCTTCCAGAATGCCACTAGTCAACTTCAGCATGCCCAACTTAACACTGACGGGAGTGTCTTCGCATACTAAACTCAAATCTCGGAATTGTTCAATTAAATCCAATTCTCTCGCCATAAGCATAGACATATGCAAGGACTTCCTACTCAAAGCATCGGCAACAACATTTGCTTTACCCGGATGGTAATTCAGTCCAAAATCATAATCCTTGAGAAATTCTAACCATCTCCTTTGTCTCATATTCAACTCTTTTTGATCAAAGAGGTACTTCAGGCTCTTGTGGTCACTAAACACTTCAAACCTCGAACCATACAGATAGTGTCTCCACAATTTCAACACAAACACCACTGCTGCCAACTCTAAGTCATGAGTCGGATAGTTTCTCTCATGTACTTTGAGTTGCCTCGACGCATACGCGACTACCTGTTGATTCTGCATTAGTACACCTCCTAATCCCAACAATGAAGCATCGCAATATACAACAAAAGATTCCGCCGGATTCGGCAAAATCAAGATCGGTGCACTAGTCAATCTCCTTTTCAATTCTTGAAATCCTTCTTCACATTTCGAATCCCAGATGAATGCTTGACCCTTCCTAGTCAACTTAGTTAACGGTAACGCTAACTTCGAGAAACCTTCAATGAACTTTCTATAGTAGCCCGCAAGACCAAGGAAACTACGGATTTCGGAAACTGACTTCGGAGCTTCCCATTGAGACACTGCTTCTACTTTCGTTGGGTCAACGGCAATACCATCTTTAGAAATTACATGCCCAAGAAAGCTTACTTCACTTAGCCAGAACTCACACTTTGACAGTTTCGCATAAAGTTTCTTTTCCTTCAGTAGTTCTAATACCACTCTCAGATGCTCTGCATGTTCTTCTTCACTCTTAGAATATATTAGAATGTCATCGATAAATACCACCACAAACTGATCCAAATAAGGATGGAAGATCCTATTCATATATTCCATGAAAACCCCCGGCGCATTAGTTACTCCAAATGGCATCACTGTATACTCGTAATGACCATACCTCGTTCTAAATGCTGTTTTCTGAATATCGTCCGTCTTCACCCGAATCTGTTGATATCCCGACCTCAAGTCAATCTTGCTAAACACACTCGCACCAACCAGTTGATCCATTAAATCATCAATCCTCGGTAATGGATACCGATTCTTGATAGTAACTTTATTCAGCTGTCTATAATCCACACACAGTCTCATAGAGCCTTCTTTCTTCTTTACCAACAACACCGGCGCACCCCACGGCGACACACTAGGACGAATGAATTCTTTTTCCAGTAACTCTTCCAGTTGACTCTTCAATTCTGCTAATTCAGATGCCGACATACGATACGGCGCCATCGACACAGGACTAGTCCCAGGGACTAACTCAATAGCAAATTCTACCTCCCTCTCTGGCGGTAACTCTCTTACATCTTCTGGAAAAACTTCTGGAAATTCACATACTACTGGTAAATCACTACTCACCGCTTTCTTCTTCACTTCCATGGATGCAATCAACATAAACACGGCGGCCCCGTCCTTCATGGCTTCATCCACTTGTCTAGCAGTCATTGCTAAATCCTCGACTCGGACATCTTCAGGAAAAATAACTGTCTTCGTGAAACAGTTGATATGAACCCGATTAAATTGCAACCAATTCATACCCAGGATGACATCAAGTTGTTCCAACGGAAGGCATACTAAGTCCATTCCGAACTCTCTACCAAAAATATCAATTGGACAGTTCAAACAGGCAAACGAAGTAGTCACTGAACCCGACGCAGGAGTGTCAATGATCATACTTCCATGAATATCAGATATTTCCAAGTTCAGACGTTTAGCACAATCCAATGAAATAAACGAGTGAGTTGCTCCAGTATCTATTATTGCAATTAAAGGAGTGCCATGGATAAAACACGTACCTTTAATCAATCGATCCTCCGGAGTAGTCTCTGAACCTGATAAAGCGAAAACTTTACCCCCAGTTTGATTCTTCTTTGGCTGAGGACACTGTGGACTGATATGGCCCTCTTCACCACAGTTATAACAAGTCACAGTCCTTCCCTTGCAGTCAGCAACAATGTGGCCTGCTTTACCACACCGGTAGCACTTCTTCTCTTCACTTTTGCACTCGTGAACACGATGTCCAGGTTCCCCACACTTAAAGCACTTAACAGGAGCACTAGAGTCTCCCCCACTAGGCTTCTTCCAACTTCCAGCTTTATAATTACCTCTACCATATGGTTTACCACGGTCCATAGGCTTCTTCCCTTTCTTGTCAACTAACTCACGGGAGTGAGATGACTTCAGCTTCAGGTTGTCCTCTTCGTAGATTCTACTACAATCTACCAGATCAGCAAACCGACGAATCCTTTGGTACCTGATTCCCTGCTTAATTTCATCACGGAGACCATTCTCGAACTTAACACACTTCGAAAATTCGCTCGCTTCATCATTGTTATAGTGAACATAATACTTTGCTAGCTCCACAAACTTGGACGCATACTCTGGCACAGTCATGTTACCTTGTGTCAGCTCCAAAAATTCAATCTCTTTCCTGCCTCTAACATCCTCAGGAAAGTACCTCCGCAAGAATTCTCTCTTGAACACAGCCCAAGTGATCGCTACACCTGCAGATTCAAGTTCATCTCTACTAGCCATCCACCAATCATCAGCTTCTTCAGACAGCATGTGAGTCCCGTACCTCACCTTCAGATTTTCAGCACAATCGATCACCCTGAAGATCCTTTCAATTTCCTTCAGCCACTTCTGAGCGCCTTCGGGATCGTGCGTGCCTTTGAACAAAGGAGGATTGTTCCTCTGAAAGCTATTCAGCTGCCTGTCAGCACCAATACCAGCTCCATTGGCATTCCCTCCCAACACACCAGCAATCATGCCCAGAGCCTCAGCGATCGCGTCGTCATTTCTTCCCCCTCTTCCGGCCATTGTTCTGCTAAATATCAGACAATATTCATTAGAACAAGAAGTATCGACAGTGTCAACTTTACACTAGTCGTATACGAAGGATTAACCGACACTAAGACTCTGACTCAAACGACCGACTATGCTCTGATACCACTATTGTAACACCCTTCTAAACCCCGCGGAAATTAACATTAAAATCAGAGTAAAACATGAAGAAGAGTATTACAACGCCAACAAAATAAACAACATTCATGTCATGCCATAAAGGAACGATAAACCAAAAATTATTCAGGTAGCATGTTAACACAGCGGAATCTTCTTAACAACTGAATAATCAAACATCTGGAGTCGAAGACTCATAATTCAACCATAAACCATAAACAAAACAGAAGTTTATCAGCCAATTCTAAAATAACGTTCCCGGGGCTTACACGACCAGAGCATGACACTGACCCAACCGACTCTAACGAACTACTTGACGAGCTAATCCTCACCAAGTACACAAGCTACTCCTCAATCTGAAAAATAACAACAGTAAGGGTGAGTTTCATTCGCATTAACAAATGTTATAGGTATATAAACAATACAACTTCATCCATACATTATTCACCCAAATCAATTATATTCAGATAATATAGCAACATTCATACCAAAATACACACAAATCATAACATTGGACAACTTCCATTCATGTTACAATTATACACAACAACCTAATGCAATGCAACTAAATGCATGTGGTACCAAACATGGGATAACCCATCTCACCGATCCACCACCATAAAGATTCGGCTACTTCTCTCACCAATTCCACACAATGGGAATTAGCTACCGCTGTCCCACCACCATAAGGGATACAGCCCACAACATGATTATGAAATGCATGCATCACATACCGCATGCTAATCATCAACACCAAACAACTGAACAATCATAATCATCAACCAATGCAATAACAATATAAACCACCACAACCAATTAAATCAAGTGTTTAAATTAAATTCGAGTCACAACTCAAACACTGTTTTATTGCATATCTCACTGAATTAGTCTCATTATGTTCGAAACGGCACATCAAACAGACTAACAGTTAAAAAGTTATACACCGTTAAACTTTAACAAAAATCTCAAACAGCACAGCACGCGGCGCCAACATCCACACGCGGCGCGAAACGAGGAAAAATTACGCCTTCGCGGCGCCAACACCTACACGCGGCGCGACGCGAGGAAAAGTTACGCCTTCGCGGCGCCAACACAGGTACGCGGCGCGACCTGTGCGTATCAAAACACCTTACCATTCAGTCCACCTGTTCGCGGCGCCACCCTGTGCACGCGGCGCGAACCGGTGATTTCAGAAATCCCAACCTGCAGAAAACAGCATTCTATGCCTCCCAAATACTCTCAAATCATACCAGTACGAATTTCAGCAGAATAAACCACACATACGACATAAAATGCACGTTTACACATACTTCTAATCAGGTTTAACATCATTGTTCATCACCAATCATCATTCACAACCTAAATTGAATCAAAGTTCTATAAACCCCAAAACCCCAACCCGACATATAATCCAATTCGAAATCCTAACATACAAATTCCATCGAATCATTCATACATCCCATAATAGAGGTTAATGAGAAGAATCCCCCCTTACCTCGATGTCGAATTCTTGAATTCTCTTCCTCTTCGCACTTGCTCTTCTCCCAATTTCACGTTCAATCTCCTCTGCTCCCTTTTGGTTCTTTATTTTCACAAAAATACTCCTCTTTTCTATTTTTATGAAAATATAACTTTATTTTAGAAAAAGGGCTTTGCAACTGATACACCCCCCAACTGCTACTTACAACACTGGCCCATTAGCCTTATTTCATCCCTATTCCCAAATAATTCCACTTAATTCTAATATTTAATAAAAAAATTAATTAAATTAAATAAAGAATTTTATGGGGTGTTACATATTACGCGAGTTTTCGCTTTGTTTCAGGTTTTACACTCTTATTATGACTATTTGTGAAAAGGAGAAGAAATGGAGCTAAAACGACCACTATTTATGCCTAAAAGATGAAAAATAGGTGCTGAAGTGAAAAGGAGGTGCAAATAAGACCCAAAATGTGCAAAGCTAATGACCTAGCCCATGAAGGATAAATTGTGCGTGGCCCAAATCACACAAGCAAGTGGAGACGCACGTCTCCAACATTCTTCTGCCACGTCACCAAGAGGAGACGCCCGTCTCCAACCACTCCTAGATTCTCTCCACTTGAGACGCACGTCTCAAGTCGTGTGCTGAGTCTCCCTAAAGAAGTGGAGACGCACGTCTCCAAGTCCCAGTCTGAGAAGTCCCTACTTTCACGCATTCCAACTGCAAAGGCTCGCCTATAAATAGAGGCAGCCACTTCACTTCAATCTGTCCGATTTCCTGCTAACGAAGTGCTGCCGAAATTGTACCGTGCATTATATTTTCTGCCTTCCTTTAATTCAAACAGTTATTTTCTCACAACGATTTCTACACCGGAAATTGTTGTGATCCTTTTATAAATCTAGCCTTACGTTAGATTTATCGCATTTTATTTTCCTTGTTTTATTTTCCGTCCGTTTAAATTCCGAAGAACGATCCAGCCAACCTGTGGTGGAAGTTCAGTACTCGAAGATTCAGTTTCAATTTATTTAATTCAGGTTTAATATTTACTGCCTTTATTTATATATTTATTTGCATGATATATTATATGCCAATTAACATGCCTTTTATTATAAGCCAAATTAATTCATGCATGCTTAACTGTATTAATATGTCTGGCTAAATTACTAAGGTATCGGTATGTAAAGTAAGTTAACCGTAGGGATCCGAAATAAATTGGCTTAATTATGTTTTATTAAATATCACTTGTTTTTGGTTTGTATGTCTAATTTAATTAGTAAGTCTTAAAATCAATAGAGCGAAAGTTTGAGATCTTAAGACGGTCAAAGGTTAAAATCAATAGAGCGAAAGTTTGAGATCTTTAACTAGATAGTAGACATAGGACATTAGTTTTAAGGATGGCGAAAGCGTATTAAAACTAATTAGAACTTATTTATTTTCAAAAATTGTTTTTACACCCGAGCGGGATGGCGAAAGCGTACGTTAGGGATATTAGCATGTTCCGAGTCAACAGAGCGAAAGTTTGAGATTAGGAGATTTAAATAGATAACAACTTCATAAAACAGGCATTTTATTAATTACGTTGTTTCCAAAAAGCTTTTCTAAAATCTAATGGGATGGCGAAAGCGTACATTAGGATTAGGATAGTAATCTAAATCAACAGAGCGAAAGTTTGAGACGAGGATTTTTAACCAATTGAATTAGTAAAGATTTTTAATCGAATTATGCAAAAGCCAATGGACCTTCGGATCACCTTAAGTTAAACGAAATACATGCTGATATCTGTCTTTTATTATATTCTTTATTTCTCATAATCACTTTCCCTTATGAACAATCAAAATATTAGTAGCCCTAGCTTTACATAGTAACCTTAGATAACGGTAGATCGATTCATAGTCCCTGTGGATTCGATATCTTTTAAAACTACACGACACGACTGTGCACTTGCAGTCATCAGATTTATAGACACGTAAAGTCGCGATCAGCAATGGAAAAGATAAAAAACTTACATATCAAGAAAAACGATAGGAAATGATTTGTTGTTAGGTGTGATAAGGACTGTCCCTTTTACCAGAGATTTAGTAAAACGATAGCGAACAAATATTGGCAGTTGGTGAGCTTGACTAATGATCACACTTGTCATAGGACTGCTAATAATAGGCAAGCTACAACAAAATGGCTGGCTAAGAAATTTATACCACTCTTGAGACATACACCTGAAATGAGGCTAAAGGATTTGGTTGCAAAGTCACTTTAAAAGTGGGTGTGAAAAGTGGTTGCAATGTAATGGATAACAACTAGATGGGCAATGTAACTTGTTATTTTTTCTTCTTTAAGTGCCTGTTTTATATGAGATTTTAGTAGGAAAAAGTCATTTAGATTACTTAACTTGTTTGTACTAGGAAACTGAGGGATATCATAATTTAGTTTTTTTTACTGTTATTACAATATATTACTTGCATATGGTTGTGGTTTTGTTTGAACTGATTGATATTGTATAGTCAGCAATCCTATCTACTTCTAAGTATGATTAACCAATCACAAATGACCTACTCTACTTCCTTAATTTACAACCTAATTTTTGAATAAAAGAAGGGTTATAATTTAACAACTGCGCAGTGTTGGGATTCTATGTGGAAACTAACTCTAGAGTTATTTTAAGTCATGTGATGGTTAGTATGTTACTGTCAATGTTGAGTGGGAATTTTTAGTTTCTTCTTTGTATGAAGCGCTTAGTATGTTCAATTTATGTATACTAGTATAAATGTATGGACTTGTGCATCAGACCATCAACTTAGGTTTTTTGAGATACATTTTGTTTGTTATGGGTTGATGTATAATTGCTTGTATTATTATTTTGATTGGATGATTGAATCATCTCTACATTAGGTCTATTTTAGATTACCATTATTCTAAATAGTAGACAAGCTTTACTGTTTGGTACTACATTTATGGATCCTACAATTTGATGTTTGGTAACACAATTTGAATTTTGGTAACATACTAGTGTAAAACAAAATTGAACATGTTGGTAACTCTGATGAAAGCCTCACAATTTTGGGAATAGAATCTCAAATAATTGAACCATATATTGATAGCAGACTGAATTTTGGTAACTCCGATAACAACCTCATAATTTGAAATTAACATGGTTTATGGGCATGATGCAGTATTACTCTTGGAAATTCATCTGCAGTCATCAAGAGTACAAAGACAAGCAGGAATTCCTACCGAATTTTATTGAGGTATGATGCACGACGCATTAGTAGATGTCGAGGAACACAGACTGACATCCCTAGATGTAATACTTAGGCAAAAATCACAAATAGCCAAGGCTTATAATAAAATGGTAAATATGAAAGCGTTCGACCTTGAAGACTTGGTTTGGAAAGTAATTCTCCCGATAGATAGGAAAGACAGAGTATTGGGGAAATGGTATCCAAACTGGGAGGGACTATTTAAGGTAATCCAAGCGTTTTCAAACAATGCATACGATGTTGCAAGAATCTGAAGGTAATCTGAAGGTCGAACGTTGCGCATAAATGGCAAATATTTGAAAAAATATAAGCCGATGTTGCAAGAAATAACAATTGAAGGAAAGTAAGTGCTACATAGATAGTAAAAGGCCATTAAAGGCCTGATTGTTAGAGAGTACAAATAAAGAGGCCTGAGAGCCTTACAAAAAAAAAAGATATACGAAGAAATCAAATGGAAGCCTAGAAGGGCATTGATTCCTTGAGTCGAATATACTGTTCCCCAGCGACATGTAAACACGCGTTTGCCAAAGAGAGAGAAGAGTCAAGGTCGACCAATTCTACATCTAAAGTGGCAACACGCTCATAGTGCGCAACGCCATTTGAAGCTTCAACATCTAAGGCTTTCTCATCCTCAGCAAACACCAATGCCTGCAAGACTTCAGCGTCACTGATTTGGACCTCCAGGTATGATATTTTCCTCTTGATCTGTTCGATCGTGCTTTTCCACAACTTGATGTTGGCCCCTCTGGTACTGTGCGATGCTTGTTTTGCCTCAAGAGTCTTTTACAGCTGCTCCATTTTGGTTACAGAAGTAGTCACCAAGACCAACTCCTCAATATGAGTTTTTTCCTTTGGAGCACGTTGGGCTTGGAGACTCTTTCTCAGCTTCAGGCTTTCAATAAGATGGTCCAAAAAGACAAAAGCCTCTCCTACAAAAGAAATCACTAAAGAGGGAGCAGACAAGACATCAACTTGGCGCAACAGTTTTTTGATCCTAGCGACTTTCTCAAGGTGACTGTCTAGGAGTTCAAGCAGGTTGGCACCAAAGAGTGCAGCTTTCAATTGGCACAAAAACTCCTCTTGAGATAGAAGAACAGAGGCGCTTCCAGACATTGAAGTAGAAGTGGAGCTAGTACCGGTCGATATGTTCCTCGCACTGAGCATCATCTTCAAAAACTCAATAGGTTTCTTTGCCTTCAGCTCAGTAAGTTGTTGGGGAGACATGCTGTTGGTAAGCGCAGCAACAGTAGAAGTATTCGTTACCGTACTGAAGGGGGCCGACTAAAGAGGGGTGGCTGTTTATGGTGAAGCAGCATCAGTGGTGGCTAAGTCTTTTACAGCAGTGCTTAGAGGTGGGGTCGACACCAAAGTTTTAGTAGAACCTGCAAGAAGGTTCTTGGCAAGTTGGATGTTAGCTTGCTAGACAGTAGTAGTGGGACCCTCAGAGTCACCATCGCTGTCAAGATGAACACCTTTATCCATGAAATCAACGGTGTTAAGAATGGCAGGACTATATTCATAAATGTCTTCACCAGTGAGTAAAATCTTAGTTGAAGCCTTACCCTCTGTATTTGGAGAGCCACAGTCGCTCAAAATATTTTCTAAAGGCTCAGAGGGTTGAGTTTCAAAAAGAATGACGAGAGGTATCTGGGCAGAGGTCCCTTCAGGATCCCGATGCTTAGTCCGTGGCACCTTCACTCGTACCACATTCTTCCTAACACCAGGTAGAGGCTACACAACATGAAGGTGTTATTAGGAAAGCCAGAATAGCGTGAAACTAGAACAATCAAAAGAGGTGTTAAAAGGAAAATACCTGTCAACCCCCTTATGGACTAGAACTGGTGCTCTCAGGCCCATGGGAAGCTGCAGGTCCATGAGCTTGCTCAGTGCGAGACTTCTTTGATTTTATTTTTTTGACCGCCACTTATGATGCAACAGGTTTGGTCGAAAGGGTCGAAGAAGCCCCCTTCGTAGTTATTTTCTTCTTCTTGGAAGCAGAAGGAGGTGGAGATTGAGGATCTTCAACCTGTTTCCCTTTGCTCCTTGAGCTCCTACGCTTCTTCAAAGAAGGCAGGAGAAGGGACAACATCGCTCTCAGTCACCTCTAAAGCAATAGTCAGGAATAATAGTCGACATAATACTAATAAGCGACATAAATATTCAGAGTACGAACCTCAGTGTCTAGAATAGAAGTATTAGCATCACTAACAACCTCCCTAGCATGTTTTTTGTGTGTAACAGCTGAAATAAGAACAAGGGAACCATGAGCATAGTGTAGCGGGGAAAATCTGAGACCGAAGCCATGGAATTGACTCGACTCAATATTTTAGTGAAAGTCGCCACCGCGCTTTATTATTTCCAAAGGAAAAGGGAAAAGAACGAAAAAACCCTAAGTTTGTTTTTAAAACAAAAAGAAGAGATCTTAGGTACGGGTGTTGATTATACAAGGGGAAGGTTTTAGGCACCCCTCATATCTGTGGTACTCCACAGGAACCTTTTTGAAAATCTGTGTCGTGTGTGCTAAAAAAAGGGTTTGTTTTATTTTTAAAATAAGCTCGGCAAGACGTTAAGCCTTGTGCCTACATACCTCCTCGGTGCAATGGAGAAGTCAGAGCTAATGTAGTTCCGCTTAAAGGGAAAACATTTAAAAACGAATAAACACTTTATCGTCGTCGGAGAGAAATACTCAGCCATTGATCTTGAGCATGAGAACAAATGAGTTCTTTGCATCGCGAATGAAAGAAGGGCTCCAACTCGGATAAAATCAACGAGTATGCCACTAGCTCTCTCACGCGGAAAAGATCTCATTATATCAATCAATTTCAAAATCGTGGGGTATAACCACTCGTTTCGATAATTAACAGTGTCTAAACTTTTGAAGAAAAGCCACTAAGGGCAAAAGATATTTTTAAAAGAAAGGTTTTGAAAAGGTTGCAAACATAAGAAGGTTTTGGAAAAAGGGAGAAGATTTTGAAAATTAAAGAAGGGGAGGAGATGAAGAGGCTATCCTAATGCGTAAAATAAAAGCTAAGGAAAAGAACGGTCTAACCGAAGAAGAAGCCAACACTTGACATTATGAGTCAAGGTAGATTTCCCATCCTTTGGAATATCGAACACAAAACCAACACATTACTTGGGGATCCAGATGAACTTATTATCTTAGCACCACTTTGCATTAAGCACATTAAAATTCTGACGAAAATCAGGCAGAGTAACGGCTGTTTTCGGGTAAAATCCTTATCTCAATGCCTTGGAATTAACCATCAAGGACTTTCAAGGAAATACCTGCATACGCAAACATACAACAATCCAATGCCAGACAGACAGAATAACAGCATAGTAACAACAGAATAGGGGTCCAGAGGCACTAAGTCCATAAGTCCGAATCTCCATAATGCTCGGGATAGTAACCAATAGTCCGAAAGAGAGCCTTAAACGTTTTTTATATTTTTGTTGATTATTAGTGTTTTAGCGTAAAAGTAAAGTATGGTCCAAGTGGACAAAAAGAAAATAGAGGAAACATAAACATAGTGTCCAAGTGGACAAAGAGAAAATAGCGGAATGTAAATATGATGAAATGATAAAGCATAAAGCAAGAAATAAAGAGTAATATAATAAATTGCGAAAATTAAAGTTAGTTGTTAGATGTTAAAGATAACCATCTTGAAACTTGTCAAGTATGTTATCAAAGTTAGTAATTAAGATGGATGGTGAGTGAAGGATGTTCTCGGATTTAAATTCAATGGACATTTATCAGAAGCTTGATAAAATTATAGCGACTACACGATAAACCTCCATATGTCTTAAATCAACCGCATACAATTCTCTTCCATATTTGATCTTTTTTATTCGGGACACGAAATATTGCGCTATGTTAAGCAGATCGCCAAGTGATTTATGTAGAAATCACCCTACAACGAGGCCGGTCAAAACTTTATGTGCTAATGCATGCGAGAGAAGCGATATGTAGATCACTCTCCGAAAGCAATACCGCACGAAAAGAAAAATGGTGAGTGATCTAGTCTTTACCAAGAATCCATAAGAATTCTCAAGGTATTAAGACTTTCATCGATCAAAATAAAGAGAAACAAAAGATGGAACCACATTAAAAACTCCTTTCGTCCATAATTTCAATCACTTAATTTTGTGGATTTGGATTCTCATCCTATCGACGCCCTAAGTCCATTGAAATTAGAGAGAAATTAGGCCTCTAACTTGTGATTCAAAGAAAATATCAAAAGAAAGGAGTAGAAGATGAGTTAGAACCAAAAATAAGTCAAAAATAGGCAAAAAAACACATTCTGCTCAGCAGGAAATCGATTTCATGCAGGGGGAAATCGATTTCCATAGTGCAGTTTTCAAAAAAAACAAGTTACGTACAACATGAAATCAATTTCAGCCTTAAGGAAATCGATTTCACCAGTGCAAATTTCAGCAAAAACATCATTTAAAGGCATGAAACTTGATTTGAACAAATATACAAACACCTTATGGTCACACATCAACTTGAGCACGAAATTTCCATCACAAAACCAGCAAATATCATCAATGTAGCATCTAAGATGCATTAAACCAAAACAATAAAGATCTACATCATGGATTTAGCAAATTACCACTTCTTGAACAAAAATCTTGGAGTAGATTCAAGAACAAGCACAAAGTGTGTAGATCCTTCAAAATTGGAGATGAACAAACAAAGAAAAGAGTGAAATGTAGAAGGTTTAGTTCAAAATTAGTAAGATTCAATGTGAATCTCACTAATTCTATGAGAATGAACTTTGGGTGAGGGTTTTGGAAAGGGTGAGAAATGAATTTGCAAGCAATTTTTTGGCTCTCCAAGCTTGAGAAATGAGAGTGTAGAGACCTCTATTTATAGGATGAGAGTAAGAGTAGTGGCAATTTGGTCATTTGGCATTTGGTAATTAATCTTGTGTTTAATTGGTGTTTAAATGGTAAAATGAGGTTAAAATGGAATTAATGAAGGGAATTAACTTTGGTGAGGTGGTAAATTGGTAAAATGACAAAAATGGTCAAAGAAAATAGGTGCCAAAATCAAATCAAGCTTCACTCTCTATTTTTTTTGAATTTCGCCCCAAGGAAATCGATTTCCCCAGGAGTGAAATCGATTTCACTCTGTTCCAGAAGAGAATTTGGCGCAAAATACACTAGGGAAATCGATTTACCCAGGAGGGAAATCGATTTCATGCTGTCCAGAATATGATTTTGTATAAAATTGCTGCAGGGAAATCGATTTACCCAAGAGGGAAATCGATTTCATGCTATCAAAAATGTGGAAAATGCCTTGCTTATGGATGTCTTGGCTTAGTACCTACAAATTAAAAGCATACAAAGAAACAAAGCAATATTTTTTGTATTTGGGTTAGTATAATATGCATACAAGATAAACAATCATTGGTGCTTGATGGTTCCTCTTGTTGATGAGGTGAGTGCAACACCACAAACAGAACTTCCAAGTGAAGCTCTTGATTAATGATTTGGGATATGAATGATATATGATCTTAGGGTCAAATATTGGGGTATGACAAATGACCCTATTTAAGTTTCTTCGATTCAGAGATACGATGATTGGAAATCTTCGTTTTGACTAAATCGAAGAGACTTAAATATATAAAACACAATTTTTGAACCTAAGATGCTATGCAATGTTTAATGAATGTATATGGTGAGGATAAAACACGGCAACACCGGGGAGGAAAAGGAACTCCACTGGGGAAACAAATGTCTTATGGGCAGAACTTCACTGGGGAAGGCAAGACTTTGTTGGAGAGACGAAACTTTGGTGGGAAAAGAAACTTCTCTGGGGAAAACATTTCGCACCAGAGAGGTTAAAGCATCACCTTTCGCCGGAGGTGAGAAAGGGGGCATCCTCTTTCACTGGGGATGAGAAAATATGCATCATGAATCAGAATGCCAATCTTCCGTTAACAGAAAACACACCATCGTTCCACTGATGATATGAAGAGATGTACCGCCGTACCACTGACGATAACATATACCAACGTTCCACTGAAGGCATTAAAGAGAAATTCATCGACATACCACTGACGATGAAAGAAATGTACCGCCGTACCACTGACGATAACATATACCAACGTTCCACTGAAGGTATAGAAGAGGAATTCATCGACGTACCACTGACGATGAAAGAGATGTACCGCCGTACCACTGACAATAACACATACCAACGTTCCACTGAAGGTATTAAAGAGAAATTCATCGACGTACCACTGACGATGAAAGAGATGTACCGCCATACCACTGACGATAACACATACCAACGTTCCATTGAAGGTATTAAAGAGAAATTCATCAACGTACCACTGACGATGAAAGAGATGTACCGCCGTACCACTGACGATAACACATACCAACGTTCCACTGAAGGCATTAAAGAGAAATTCATCGACGTACCACTGACGATGAAAGATGATGTACCGCCGTACCACTGACGATAACATATACCAACGTTCCACTGAAGGTATTAAAGAGAAATTCATCGACGTACCACAGACGATGAAAGATATGTACCGCCGTACCACTGACGATAGCATATACCAACGTTCCACTGAAGGTATTAAAGAGAAATTCATCGACGTACCACTGACGATGAAAGAGGTATACCGCCGTACCACTGACGATAACATATACCAGCGTTCCACTGAAGGTATAGAAGAGGAATTCATCGACGTACCACTGACGATGAAAGAGATGTACCACCGTACCACTGACGATAACATATACCAACGTTCCACTGAAGGTATTAAAGATGAATTCATCGATGTACCACTAACGATGAAAGAGGTGTACCGCCGTACCACTGACGATAATATATACCAACGTTCCACTGAAGGTATAAAAGGGATGTACCGCCGTACCACTGACGATAAGGAGCAATCAATAGCACTTGCTTTTTTTTTAAAGATTGAGGATGCAAACACAAATGCACAATCTCAACATTCATCATCCAGCGACCACAATTCAATCCATGGCCAAATGGAAAGAAGCTGCCAAAAAGACTGGACCAGGTGAGGGAGAAACTCACTGGTTTTCTGTTCGTAGGCATCTGAACAGAATAACTGAAACATATTATCCACATAGAAACAAATTCAGTGGGGATTTCAAGGAAAGTGAGCATTTTCTGCTTAAGACACTCTAAATGAAAGAGCAATCTGTTTGGCAATAAACTTCATGCATGACTGTTTTTGATGCATGTTAATGATGCATATGATGCCAAAACTTAGCACATGAATTAACTTAAGAGATAGAGTACAAAAATAACAATCAAGCATGTCTCGAGCTGAACACTAGAGCCAAAAACTGCTATAACAATCTTTTGATGGCTTCAGAATAAATGCTACCCAACACCAGGGAAACATTGGAGCTGAGAGAACACATCATCTGAGTTTTACATCATATTCGAACCAGGCCAAAGGTACATTGAATGGAACATATTCTTCCTCTTTTGCACATGAATACATCAACATATCCATTCCTTGTAATGCACTCATGAATCAAAGTAAAACTTCCTTTTATATATTTTTTCAAAAAGGATTTTGTTGAGATCAATTTTCTCTTTGTATCAAAAATTACTATCAACAATAAATGACATTTTGAGAGATACGAAAGAAATAAGATTGCCAATAAAGGGTAAAGGCTCAAACTTTTTTAATAGGATGGTAGCCTGCAAAAGGCAAGACCCCATGGATTATTACAAAGATTGGAAAATGGTAATTTTGTGGAAAAGGTACATTGAAATGTAATGACCCCATCCTCTCTCTCAACTTGGAATTCCTGAGCAAAGGCTTCCGTTGAAATGTGTTGAACCTCTCATGATAAACAGATGACTGCTAATGATCAAGTCTTGTCTGATGTAGTTACTTGCCATGAATCCCTAACTTTTGCCTGGACCGCCCTTTCGGGTTTTCAGTCCACCGGGTATTTTATTCTGTTTATGTCTCTAATTTTTTCCTGGACCGCCCTTTCGGGTTTTCGATCCACCGAGACGCTCTTTTTTGCCTAAGCCGCCCTTTCGGGTTTTCAACTTAGCGAGCTGTTCTTTTATTATTTTTAGGCGAAGTATTTCTTGACTACATCAGCATTCACGGGACGTGGGAGCTCCTCTCCATCCATAGTTGTAAGAATTAATGCACCGCCAGAGAAGGCTTTCTTAACAACGTAGGGTCCTTTGAAATTAGGAGTCCACTTGCCCCTTGAATCGGAGGTGAAAGACAAGATCCTTTTGAGCACGAGGTCGCCTTCTCTGAATACACGAGGTCGAACCTTCTTATCAAAAGCTTTCTTCATTCTTTTCTGGTATAGCTGACCATGGCATAAAGACGTCATTCTCTTTTCTTCTATCAAATTCAATTGATCAAACCTGCTCTGACACCACTCAGCCTCAGATAACTTGGTTTCCATTAAAACTCTCAATGATGGAATCTCAACCTCAATAGGGAGCACTGCTTCCATACCATAAACCAAAGAAAAGGGGGTTGCCCCGGTTGAAGTACGAACAGATGTACGGTACCCATGCAAAGCAAATGGGAGCATCTCATGCCAGTCCTTGTACGTAACAACCATCTTTTGCACAATCTTCTTAATATTCTTATTTGCTGCTTCAACAACTCCATTCATCTTTGGCCTATAAGGCGAAGAGTTGTGATGTTCAATTTTGAAACTTTCACATAGTTCTCTCATCATGCTATTATTCAGATTCGAGACATTATCAGTGATGATCTTGCTCGGTACACCATATCGGCAGATGATGTTGTTCTTGATAAATCTGACCACAACTTGCTTTGTCACATTAGCATATGAAGCAGCTTCTACCCACTTGGTAAAGTAATCGATTGCTACCAGGATGAATCGATGTCCGTTTGAAGCCTTGGGTTCAATCATGCCAATCATATCGATACCCCACATAGAGAAAGGCCATGGAGAGGAAATGACATTGAGAAGTGTCAGAGGCACATGAATCTTGTCAGCATACACTTGGCACTTATGACACTTCTTTACAAATTTGTAGCAATCAGATTCCATTGTCAGCCAATAGTAACCTGCTCTAAGCATCTTTTTAGCCATCGAATGTCCATTGGCATGAGTACCAAAAGAACCTTCATGAATTTCATGCATCAACATGTCTGCTTCGTGTCTATCCACGCATCTGAGCAAAACCATGTCATAATTTCTCTTATACAAAACATCAGCATTGATGAAGAAACTGCCAGCCAATCTCCTCAAAGTTTTCTTATCCTTATTTGATGCCCCAAGTGGGTACTCTTGAGTCTGAAGGAAATGCTTAATATCGAAATACCAAGGCTTTTCATCTGTCGATTCCTCAACTGCAAATACATGAGCAGGTCTATCAAGACGCCTGATTGTAATTCGAGGTTCCTCATTAAGAAAGTTCACTTTGTACATGAAGGACAATGTGGCTAATGCATCAGCCATCTGATTCTCATCTCGAGGGATGTGGTGGAATTCAACTTTGTTAAAGAACGTCAACAGCCTTCTGGCGTAATCTTTGTAAGGGATCAAGCCAGGATGACGAGTTTCCCATTCTCCTTTAATCTGATTAATCACAAGCGCATAATCTCCATAAACATCAAGAATCTTAATTCTCAGATTAATGGCCTCTTCAAGCCCCATGATACAAGCTTCATATTCAGCAATATTATTTGTACAATCAAAACATATCCTTGCAGTGAAAGGAACATGCGAACCTTGTGGAGTGATAATCACAACACCAATACCATGGCCATGAACATTAGAAGCTCCATCAAAAATTAATCCCCATTTGAATCCAGGATCTAGTCCTTCTTCTGGCAACGGTTCATCCCAATCTTGAGCTCTCAAATACATTATATCTTCATCTGGGAAGTCCATTCTGATAGATTGATGGTCATCAATTGGTTGGTGAGCGAGATACTCTGCCAACACACTTCCTTTCACAGCTTTCTGAGCTCGATATTCAATATCATATTCAGATAACAACATTTGCCAGCGTGCAATCCTTCCGGTTAACGTAGGTTTTTCAAATATGTACTTAATTGGATCCATTTTGGAAATCAATAGGGTGGTGTGGTTCAACATGTACTGTCTCAGTCGGCGAGCAGCCCACACCAAAGCACAACAAGTTTTCTCAAGCAGCGAGTATCTTGTTTCGCACTCGGTAAACTTTTTGCTAAGGTAGTATATTGCATACTCTTTTCGACCAAACTCGTCATGCTGACCCAACACACATCCCATTGAATTCTCAAGCACTGTAAGGTACATAATCAGAGGTCTTCCCTCAGCTGGAGGGAGCAAAATGGGTGGTTCAAGCAAAAATTCTTTAATGTTGTCAAAAGCTTTCTGACAATCTTCATTCCACACACATACCTCATTTTTGTTTAACAACTTGAAGATTGGCTCACAGGTAGCAGTCATATTGGAAATGAACCTGGAGATATAATTCAAACGTCCGAGGAAACCTCTCACTTGTTTCTCAGTCTTTGGTGTTGGCATTTCCTGAATTGCTTTGACTTTATCAGGATCTACTTCAATTCCTCTCTGACTGACAATGAAACCCAATAATTTTCCAGAACAGACTCCAAAAGTGCATTTGTTCGGATTCAGGCGGAGACGATACTTTCTCAAACGCTGAAACAACTTTAAAAGATCCTCCATGTGCCCTTCCTCTGACTGGGACTTAGCAATCATGTCATCCACATAAACCTCAATTTCTTTGTGCATCATATCATGGAAAAGAGTGGTCATGGCCCTCTGATACGTCGCGCCAACATTCTTCAACCCAAAAGGCATCACTTTGTAACAGAATGTCCCCCATGGCGTAATAAAGGTTGTCTTTTCCATGTCTTCAGGTGCCATCTTAATCTGGTTGTATCCTGAAAAACCATCCATAAAGGAGAAAACCTCAAACTTTGCCGTGCTATCTACCAACATATCAATGTGAGGTAGAGGAAAATCATCTTTCGGACTGGCTTTATTCAAATCTCTATAATCAACACACATACGAACTTTTCCGTCTTTCTTCGGAACAAGCACAATATTGGCAATCCATTGAGGATATACAGAAGTGACAAGGAAACCTGCGTCTATCTGTTTCAAGACCTCATTCTTAATCTTTTCCGCCATATCGGGATGACTTCTTCTTAGCTTTTGCTTGACAGGGGGACATTCTGGTTTCAAAGTCAAACGATGCTCTACAATATCTGTGTCCAACCCAGGCATGTCTTGGTAGGACCACGCAAAAATGTCAACATACTCTTTAAGAAGCTCTACCATCCTCTTCTTAACATCTTAACCAAGCAGTGCCCCAATCTTGACTTCCTTCTTATCCTCTTCAGAACCCAAGTTGATGACTTCTAACGGCTCTTTATACGGCTGCACGGTGTTTTCCTCGTGCTAAAGCAATCTGGATATCTCATCAGGAATGCATTCATCACTCTCTTCTTCCGCCTCATACACAGGATACTCGAAGTTAGGAGAGGGTACAGGGTCATTACTATCAACAGTTTTATTAATTAATCTGCACAAGTGATTATTATTTCAGGAAAAAGGAAAGATATATGCAAACATGTTATCGTGCAGATTATGGCAAATGAAAACATTTTAAAGGTTTTTTGTGTTACCACTTTCCAGAAAAAAGCAAAAAGGTAAAAATCATGTATATGCAGAAACAAAATGACTTTTATTGATGATTTTAATGTTTAAAACAAACAGAAAAAAGCCCCAACAACTTCACTTTCATCTTGGGCAGAATGAAAGGATTTTGAAAAACATAAAAGCAAATTACTTTGAAACATGAGTACACTCGGGAATGTCAATGGTGATCCAGTTCTTAATCATCTTTCCATGGGTCACAAAGCTTGGCACTTCTGGCTCTGATTCGTCTTCAATAGCGTTCACTTCTGGAGAAGTCGGATGTAGAAACCCAGCACTATGGAACATTTCCTAATAAGGACGAAAAGCAGATTCAGGCTTCATCACAGACTTGCCTGAGGCAAAAAATCCCAGACCAGCTCTATTCTTGTTCTCTTGCACACTCACCACTTGTCCCCAGACTCCTGAATGTCCATTCTGAACCACCAGCTGAGCGTCTTTGAAGGAGGCAATGGAAGCTTCATCCTTTTTGAATTCATCATTAACAGACAAGGCTTGGAATGCAGTTCCAATGACTACTTCATCAGCCTATATGGTTCGGAACGAAGAGAGATGACTAATCAGCAAAGCTTGTTCTCCATTCACAACGACCATCTTTCCATCTTTCACAAATTTCAACTTCTGGTGAAGAGTCGAAGTAACTGCCCCAGCTTCATAGATCCATAGGCGTCCCAATAAGCAACTGTATGCAGGGAAGATGCCCATCACTTGAAAAGTAATCTTGAAGACAAACGGTCCAATACTAATAGGCAAATCAACCTCTCCGACCACTGATTTCTTTGATCCATCAAAAGCCTTGACAATCTCATTGCTAAATCTCATTGGTGTACCACCATAAGACAGCTTAGCCAGAGTGGATTTCGGCATAACATTCAGCGATGAGCCAGTATCGAGCAACACATTGGACATTGAGTCCTCTTTGCAATTGACAGAGATGTGCAAAGCCAAATTATGATTTCTTCCTTCCTCAGGCAAATCTTCATCACTGAAGCTCAGATTGTTACACGCAGTGATATTACTCACAACCCCATTAAACTGATCCAGCATCACATCATGATCCACAAAGGCTTGATCAAGTATTTTCATTAAAGAATCCCTGTGAACAAGAGAACTCGTCAGCAGCTCCATTATAGAGATCTTGTACGGAGTATGATGTAGCTGATCCACGATCTTATAATCACTCATCTTGATAAGCTTCAAAATCTCATCCATCTCCTTTCCCGAAGATGACCCAACATTCACTTTCGTCGCATCATTCACAGGCACTTGAGTAGAATTCCTCTGGACATCCACAACTGCTTGGGGTTGAGTAAAAACTCGTCCGCTTCTAGTCACTCTACTAACATCTGCTATGTTCCCAACAGAAGACAGAGGCTTAATCTCGACTTCTTTTCCAGCTTCCAGCATGGTGGCATTATATCTGTAAGGTACAGCCTTATCAGAGCTATAAGGTACAGATCCAGGCAAACATATCACAAGAGGTTCTACAACAGCTTTGCCATAATAACCAATCTCTACACATTCCGGGATTTCAAAGCATGGCTCAATCACATTGCCATCATCTTCATCTCTATCCCTCAGAATCTCAATGATCCTTTGATCTATCATCTCTTGTAAATCTCTTCTCACAATATAACATCCTCGAGGATTGACCGAACAAATCCTACAAGCAGCATGATTATGCTCATAATGGCTATACTCACACAGAGTGGCATGCATCTCTACCAATGATCCTCTGATGTGTTCCACACGATAAATCTTATATTTCCCAGGGCACCCATACACCATATTCACAGCAGACGCTTCATGAGTTGGCAATGGATTGTTCTGCACATTTGGGCCAATATCACAGAAGGAAAGCATACCAGAACGAACCAGTCTCTGAACTTTATTCTTCAGAGACCAACAATTTTCCAAATCATGCCCAAGAGCATTCTGATGAAAAGCACAAGTGGCATCAGCTTTGTACCACCAAGTGAGTTTCTCTAGAACAGGAGGTGGTGACCTTGGTTGAACCAACTTCTTATGAATTAGTGCAGGATACAGTTCAGTGCACGTCATGGGGATAGGATCAATACTAACTCAAGGATACGGATTCCGCCTTGCTGGTTGTTGATTACCAGGAGCTACAGGCACTGAATTCACAACAGGAGTTACTGACGCCACTTGTTGAGATTGATTTCTGAATTGACTATTCCTCCCATGAGAAACAACATTAGTATCTGATTCCTTCTTCTTTTGGAATGAAGAACCATACTTCTTCACACCACCAGCTGAATTATCATTCTGAACCAAACGGCCTTCTCGCACAGCTTCTTCCAGCCTGACACCCATACCCACCATTTCGGTGAAGTCTACAGGAGCACTTGCAATCATCTTCTCATAGTAAAATAGACCAAGAGTCTTCAGGAAAATCTTAGTCATCTCTTTTTCTTCCATCGGAGGAATCACTTGGGCGGAAACCTCACGCCATCTCTGAGCATATTCCTTGAAGGATTCCTTCTCTTTCTGCATCATAGCTCGCAATTGATCCCTATCAGGAGCCATGTCCAAATTATACTTGTATTGCTTCACAAATGCCTCAGCTAAGTCATTGAAGGTGCGAATATGGGTACTATCAAGGCCCATATACCACTTAGAAGCAGCTCCAGTCAAACTGTCTTGGAAATAATGGATCAACAGACGTTGATCATCAGTGTGAGTGGACATCTTCCTTACATACATCACCAGATGTGCCTGAGGATAGGAATTTCCTTTATACTTCTCTTATTCAGAAAGCTTGAATTTAGCAGGTACTTTCACATTGGGAACAAGGCAAAGATCATGCACATTCTTTCCAAACAGTTCTTTCCCACGCAGGGCTTTCATCTCTTTCTGCAATTCTTCAAACTGATCTTGGAAACCATCCATTCTGTCTTGAATTTCACTTGGAGCAGCATCATAAATGGGCTCCGGGATAAAAGGACCAGTATGAACAATAGGAGACATGTTGACCATAACAGGAGTCAACGGACGAGTCATCTCAGGAACAGACAAATAACCTTTAGGCATACCCCAGGGATATCCATTAGGCATACGTTGCTGAGTAGCACCAACAGGAACAGCAGGAATTGTTGTAGCAGTAATTTCAGAAATCACAGTGGTCTGACCCTGAGCTTGGGCATTGGGAGGAGGAACCTGATTCTGATTCTGATTCTGAGCAGCCATCAATGTCTCAACTAGAGCAATGAGACGATCCACACCAGATCTCAAAGTAACAACCTCTTCGCGTAGCTCACGATTCTCTTGTTTAAGACCTTCCATCTTCTTCTTGCAGTTAGCTCGAGTGTTATACCGGTGAGACAGCTTGATTCTGTATGAAGAACACTGAATAAGACCTCGGGAATACTCTCGGAAGCAAGACCAAAATGCGGAATGATGCATGAAATGCAATGCAAATGATTTTTATTTTTAGTTTTCAAGGAACTTTAAGACATTAATTGTAAACATTAACAAAAACAACATAAAACATAACATCATTCTTTCATTAGTAATGGAAAAGCATACAAAAGGATTCAAAGATCCAAGATTATAAAACAAAGGAAAAGCTAAAAACTAGAAGGGAACACTTCTGACGAAGATCCAACTCCTTTCTGCAGCTTCCTACGGAGCTTCTCCAACTCATCTTCATAAAAGGCCTTCAAATGAGCATTCTCGACCATCAGCTTATCAGCAACTTCCTTCCATGCAACTGAATCTTCTTGTTGTCTCTTTCGCTTTTCTCAATGTTGTTTAAGTAGCTCTTCTTGATGACGGATCTGATCATCCTTCTCCATTAACCAACCATCTTGGATATCAAGCATTTCATCCTTTTCTTTCAAATGTATCTTCAACTCTTTATTCTCCATTTCTGAAGCATGAAACTTCTTCTCCCAAGCATCTCTTTCCATTCTCATCTTAGCTATGAGCTCTAGATGCTCCTCACTACTTTCGATAGGAATAGTGGAAGACAAAGGTGGAGTAATGAGTAGAGAAGGCTCCTCGAGTAAGTAAGGCATCTGAAAAGTGTGAGCTCTATCTTGAACCCAATCAGTATAGTCTTTGAGAGCAACACATTGCTTCTTTCCCAAATGTCTCTTCATATCAACATGGTGCCAAGCACGCACAAACCGATTTCTCATATCCGAATTTCCATCTTGATTAAGATAGAAGATTCCTGACACAAGAATACTAGTGGGTCGCTCCTTCATGGGGTAACAAAATTGACGCCTTGCAAGAACGGGGTTGTCGGTAATTCCTCCTTGTATACCAAGAAGAGGTACATTAGGGAATTCTCCATAACTATCAATAATCTCGCCAATGTCATAAGCAGGATTGTACCAATGGATATTCCCATTAGTAAGAGGCATGATCTTTTGAGACCATGAGAGACCATCAGGATTGTTCAAGAAATTCTTAGTCTGAGATAAGTGTGAAATAAACCACTTATAGAGCAAAGGAGTGCAACAGTTGATAAGTCCACCTTTCTTATCAGTCCTATAGTGAATGGAATGATAAGTATCCCCAAGCAAAGTAGGCACAGGATTCCCAATCATGAAAATCCGAATAGCATTAACATCGACAAAGTGGTCAATGTTGGGAATGAGTACCAAACCATAGATGAGCAAGGCCAAAAATATCTCAAAAGCAATCATACTTCCTTTACTAGCCAACATAGAAGCCTTTCCGATCAAGAACTTAGAAGTCAACCCCCAATATCCTCCTTTTTGGGTCATGTTTGCTTTCACATCTGATATCTTCAAATGAAGAAGCTCTGCTATCTCATCAACCTGAGGCTCCTTCTCTAGACCACTAAACGGTATATCATTCGTAACTGGCAAACCAATCCAGTAAGAATACTCCTCCAAAGTAGGCATAAGCTGATAATCCGGAAAGGTGAAACAATGATAAACCGGATCATAAAATTGCACAAGAGTCTCAAGAATTCCCTTTTCCACTTTGGTCTTCAAGATAGAGATCAATTTCCCATAACGGTTTTTGAAGTTGTCAAGATTAGGAACCAAAGTTGCTAGCTCTTTCAATTCCTTTGCACTTGAATTCTTGAAAGTGTACTTCTTGATGCTTCTCTTTTGATCCATAGTACCTGTGATGTTTGCAAAAAATGTCTCTAAGTTCCTTGAAAACCAATTGTAAAGGTCATTTTTATGAATGCATGAATGCATGGTTTATGCATCAATCACAATCAAGAGCACACAAGATCATATCAAATCACACAAAATCATACAGTCCAGGTTCAAAGGTTCGACATCACGAGCATGGAGCCATGGGTCTACCCATCCCACAATGTGTGATCTAGGGAATTTTGTACCTGCCAATCGGGTTCTACAAAGGTTCCCAGAGTTTTCAATCTTCTATCGGATATTACTGGCACGCACAATTGCTCATGGGCGCCAATAATATGCCTAAAAAGACCTCGTCTGAGCGTAGTATCGCATGACAACAAGCTCAAATTGGTACTTGATCTTGTTTCTGCACTACATCCTAAAAAAGCTTAGATGGGTTAAAAAGGTTCTAGGCCATTCAGCTTCTACGGACACTCACTATTGAAATTAATAGCGTTATCACGATGGTTCGTAACAACCTCTACTACCTTCCATGAGGCCTCCACTGATTGGGGTTCCACCATATGACGCTCATGGTAAGGATTGCTCCTGACATGCGACTATTGGTCTTACCACCTCCTATCTCAAGTTACTCACAAAAGTCCGGGTTAGAACTTTATCTCATCACAGAGGAACCATCGAGCACCAAAAAGAAAAAAAAAAGAAGATAAGCAAACAAAGCACACAACAATATATACAAAAAACACACAGATAAACAAAAATAGGCTTAACACACTTAAAATTGGATCCCCAGCAGAGTCGCCATTTTTCTGTAGCGGGGAAAATCTGAGATCGAAGCCATGGAATTGACTCGACTCAATACTTCAGTGAAAGTCGCCACCGCGCTTTATTATTTCCAAAGGAAAAGGGAAAAGAACGAAAAAACCCAAAGTTTGTTTTTAAAACAAAAAGAAGAGATCTTAGGTACGGGTGTTGATTATACAAGGGGAAGGTTTTAAGCACCCCTCATATCCGTGGTACTCCACAGGAACCTTTTTGAAAATCTGTGTCGTGTGTGCTAAGAAAAGGGTTTTTTTTTTATTTTTAAAATAAGCTCGGTAAGACGTTAAGCCTTGTGCCTACATAGCTCCTCGGTGCAATGGAGAAGTCAGAGATAATGTAGTTCCGCTTAAAGGGAAAACATTTAAAAACGAATAAACACTTTATCGTCGTCGGAGAGAAATACTCAACCATTGATCTTGAGCATGAGAACAAATGAGTTCTTTGCATCGCGAATGAAAGAAGGGCTCCAACTCGGATAAAATCAACGAGTATGCCACTAGCTCTCTCACGCGGAAAAGATCTCATTATATCAATCAATTTCAAAATCGTGGGGTATAACCACTCGTTTCGATAATTAACAGTGTCTAAACTTTTGAAGAAAAGCCACTAAGGGCAAAAGATATTTTTAAAAGAAAGGTTTTGAAAAGGTTGCAAACATAAGAAGGTTTTGGAAAAAGGGAGAAGATTTTGAAAATTAAAGAAGGGGAGGAGATGAAGAGGCTATCCTAATGCGTAAAATAAAAGCTAAGGAAAAGAACGGTCTAACCGAAGAAGAAGCCAAC
Source organism: Vicia villosa (assembly GCF_029867415.1). Lineage (NCBI taxonomy): Eukaryota > Viridiplantae > Streptophyta > Magnoliopsida > Fabales > Fabaceae > Vicia > Vicia villosa. The sequence continues at coordinate 1,203,826 of NW_026705121.1, forward strand.
ACTTGACATTATGAGTCAAGGTAGATTTCCCATCCTTTGGAATATCGAACACTAAACCAACACATTACTTGGGGATCCAGATGAACTTATTATCTTAGCACCACTTTGCATTAAGCACATTAAAATTCTGACAAAAATCAGGCAGAGTAACGGCTGTTTTAGGGTAAAATCCTTATCTCAATGCCTTGGAATTAACCATCAGGGACTTTCAAGGAAATACCTGCATACGCAAACAGACAACAATCCAATGCCAGACAGACAGAATAACAGCATAGTAACAACAGAATAGGGGTCCAGAGGCACTAAGTCCATAAGTCCGAATCTCCATAATGCTCGGGATAGTAACCAATAGTCCGAAAGAGAGCCTTAAACGTTTTTTATATTTTTGTTGATTATTAGTGTTTTAGCGTAAAAGTAAAGTATGGTCCAAGTGGACAAAAAGAAAATAGCGGAAACATAAACATAGTGTCCAAGTGGACAAAGAGAAAATAGAGGAATGTAAATATGATGAAATGATAAAGCATAAAGCAAGAAATAAAGAGTAATATAATAAATTGTGGAAATTAAAGTTAGTTGTTAGATGTTAAAGATAACCATCTTGAAACTTGTCAAGTATGTTATCAAAGTTAGTAATTAAGATGGATGGTGAGTGAAGGATGTTCTCGGATTTAAATTCAATGGACATTTATCAGAAGCTTGATAAAATTATAGCGACTACACGATAAACCTCCATAAGTCTTAAATCAACCGCATACAATTCTCTTCCATATTTGATCTTTTTTATTCGGGACACGAAATATTGCGCTATGTTAAGCAGATCGCCAAGTGATTTATGTAGAAATCACCCTACAACGAGGCCGGTCAAAACTTTATGTGCTAATGCATGCGAGAGAAGCGATATGTAGATCACTCCCGAAAGCAATACCGCACGAAAAGAAAAATGGTGAGTGATCTAGTCTTTACCAAGAATCCATAAGAATTCTCAAGGTATTAATACTTTCATCGATCAAAATAAAGAGAAACAAAAGATGGAACCACATTAAAAACTCCTTTCGTCCATAATTTCAATCACTTAATTTTGCGGATTTGGATTCTCATCCTATCGACGCCCTAAGTCCATTGAAATTAGAGAGAAATTAGGCCTCTAACTTGTGATTCAAAGAAAATATCAAAAGAAAGGAGTAGAAGATGAGTTAGAACCAAAAACAAGTCAAAAAAAGGCAAAAAAAACACATTCTGCTCAGCAAGAAATCGATTTCATGCAGGGGAAAATCGATTTCCATAGTGCAGTTTTCAAAAAAAACAAGTTACGTACAGCATGAAATCGATTTCAGCCTTAAGGAAATCGATTTCACCAGTGCAAATTTCAGCAAAAACATCATTTAAAGGCATGAAACTTGATTTGAACAAATATACAAACACCTTATGGTCACACATCAACTTGAGCACGAAATTTCCATCACAAAACCAGCAAATATCATCAATGTAGCATCTAAGATGCATTAAACCAAAACAATAAAGATCTACATCATGGATTTAGCAAATTACCACTTCTTGAACAAAAATCTTGGAGTAGCTTCAAGAACAAGCACAAAGTGTGTAGATCCTTCAAAATTGGAGATGAACAAACAAAGAAAAGAGTGAAATGTAGAAGGTTTAGTTCAAAATTAGTAAGATTCAATGTGAATCTCACTAATTCTATGAGAATGAACTTTGGGTGAGGGTTTTGGAAAGGGTGAGAAATGAATTTGCAAGCAATTTTTTGGCTCTCCAAGCTTGAGAAATGAGAGTGTAGAGACCTCTATTTATAGGATGAGAGTAAGAGTAGTGGCAATTTGGTCATTTGGCAATTAATCTTGTGTTTAATTGGTGTTTAAATGGTAAAATGAGGTTAAAATGGAATTAATGAAGGGAATTAACTTTGGTGAGGTGGCAAATTGGTAAAATGACAAAAATGGTCAAAGAAAATAGGTGCCAAAATCAAATCAAGCTTCCCTCTCTATTTTTTTTGAATTTCGCCCCAAGGAAATCGATTTCACCAGGAGTGAAATCGATTTCACTCTGTTCCAGAAGAGAATTTGGCGCAAAATACACTAGGGAAATCGATTTACCCAGGAGGGAAATCGATTTCATGCTGTCCAGAATGTGATTTTGTTAAAAATTGATGCAGGGAAATCGATTTACCCAAGAGGGAAATCGATTTCATGCTGTCAAAAATGTGGAAAATGCCTTGCTTATGGATGTCTTGGCTTAGTACCTACAAAACAAAAGCATACAAAGAAACAAAGCAATATTTTTGGTATTTGGGTTAGTATAATATGCATACAAGATAAACAATCATTGGTGCTTGATGGTTCCTCTTGTTGATGAGGTGAGTGCAACACCACAAACAGAACTTCCAAGTGAAGCTCTTGATTAATGATTTGGGATATGACTGATATATGATCTTAGGGTCAAAAATTGGGGTATGACACATAGGTCCAAGCGACAAGGAAAAAGGAGAAAGTAAGACAGGCTTTAAAAACACCTTCAGAGTCGGGCAAGTCCGTACCTTGTTGAAATTTTTGCTTCATGACACCAAAGGTCTCTGCCAGTAGTTTCTTGAAGGAGACAATGCCCCCATACGCCTTAGCGTGTAGAATGTTCTACCATGCATAGAACTCTTTGGTGGTATAGAATAGCGGGTTGAAGCCCAAAAGGTTCATGATGGGAGCGTAGCTAGCAAAATGGACCAAGAGCCTGACACACTCCTCCTCAGAATAACTGAGGTCCCACATCACCATGGTGTCATTGGGATTGTAGAAACAGCGAGGCACTGGTTGGCATAACCCCAATTTCCTAGCCACCAAGTTGGGTTGATAGCATAAAAGCTTCACACCCCTATTAGGATGCAACCTGGTAGCAATCAAATTGGGAGTCAAGAAAGCTTGCCAGATAGCTTTCGACTCATTGAGAAGGGAAGAATCCGTTGGAGGGAAGGCTCTAGTAAACCACTCTGGCTCATGTGGTCTAAAGGCGATCGGGGCCAAATCGGGAGTGAACTTTTTACATCTGAAGAACAACAACAAGTATTTTTGCAGAGCCTCTTCCAAAGTAAGGTCCTGGTCTTTTGGCGTCATGGCAGCGAGATGACGCCCCTTAGTGGTTCTCTTTTCGAAAGCGACCTTCTGGGCGTTGTCGCACACTCGCGAAAAATGAACAGAGTCGCCACCAATATATTTATCCCATAAGGGAAAGGAATATCCAGAAACCTAGCAAAGGATAAGAACAAGGTCTAGCGACTAGAGAATCTAGGTACGGGAGTCGGTTACGCAAGGGGAAGGTACTAGCACCCCTCACGCCCATCGTACTCGATGGTATCCACCTATGTTTGTTTCTATCTAAAGGGTGTGTACTATATTTATGTCTATATGCGAATTAATGCAAAATATAGGGAAAAGAAAGAATTGTACTCGCACGGGCCCTACCTCGCTGCCTACGTATCCTTTTCAGGAATCAGAGTTACCGTAGCTCGGCTTAAGATTTTCTGTTTGTTTGTGTTTTTTAGTTGGGCGGAGTTAACGTTCGCGCTTTTGCATAAGGGATCGACCTACGATGCGTTCGAGCGGAAATAACATTGCCCTTAGGAAGAAAAAAAGAGATTGGTTTGTGTCTTTTAACGTAGATGAGTGATGAACAGTTCCCAATACCGGGCCACTCACCACTTTCTCTATTTTGTTTTAATTTGAACCATTGTTAGGTGTTTTAAGTGTTTTTGGTTGGGTATTTTTCAAGGGGAATTCGTTTGCAATTTGAATCACATAAAAGTGTATAACGGCAAAGAAACAGATTAGGGAATGAATCCCACTCATCTGTCTTCCATTATATAGTGATCGAGAAACAGATTAGGGAATGAATCCCACTCATTTCTCTCCCACTAAGTGATTAAGAAACAGATTAGGGAATAAATCCCACTCATTTCTCTCTCACTATTAGTAACGTGTGATTCGCCTCTTTTATTTATTAAGTATTTTAAAAGTTGAAAAGAAAAAGAATGAAAGAAGGGAACTAATTCTAAATTCTAATCTAAGTTGTCTATACAAGGAGATAAAAAAACTATACAGTTTATTAAAGGAAAACTATACATGGGATAGCTAAAGGAAAATCAATATACGACAAATAAAATTGAGAACTATAACAACTAAAAGGCATTCACAAACACACATACATCAATTAATTCTATAAAAAAATCGAGACTAAAATTAATTCCTAAGTCTATTAACAAAATTATTTACAAGGAAGTGTTAAAACATAGAAAATTCAAACATATGGTGAAGAAAAAGATTTATTAAAAGTATCAAAACAATTTTAAAAAATTAACAAAAATCATGACAATTATTTAATCACCCTAAAATATCTAAAAACAATTTTTATGTACTTTTATTTGAGTTAAAATTGGAATTATGAGTAAAAAAAAATGAAGCTAAAATGAAATTAAAATCTAACTGCAAGGGGGTGTAACAGTAATCATAATGTGAACTAAAAGGGGTGTACCACTGACGATAACATATACCAACGTTGCTTTTTTTTTTAAAGACTGAGGATGCAAACACAAATGCACAATCTCAACATTCATCATCCAACGACCACAATTCAATCCATGGCCAAATGGAAAGAAGCTGCCAAAAAGACTGGACCAGGTGAGGGAGAAACTCACTGGTTTTCTGTTTGTAGGCATCTGAACAGAATAACTGAAACATATTATCCACATAGAAACAAATTCAGTGGGGATTTCAAGGAAAGTGAGCATTTTCTGCTTAAGACACTCTAAATGAAAGAGCAATCTATTTGGCAATAAACTTCATGCATGACTGTTTTTGATGCATGTTAATGATGCATATGCTGCCAAAACTTAGCACAAGAATTAACTCAAGAGATAGAGTACAAAAATAACAATCAAGCATGTCTCGAGCTGAACACTAGAGCCAAAAACTGCTATAACAATCTTTTGATGGCTTCAGAATAAATGCTACCCAACACCAGGGAAACATTGGAGCTGAGAGAACACAGCATCTGAGTTTTACATCATATTCGAACCAGGCCAAAGGTACATTGAGTGGAACATATTCTTCCTCTTTTGCACATGAATACATCAACATATCCATTCCTTGTAATGCACTCATGAATCAAAGTAAAACTTCCTTTTATATATTTTTTCAAAAAGGATTTTGTTGAGATAAATTTTCTCTTTGTTTCAAAAATTACTATCAACAATAAATGACATTTTGAGAGATACGAAAGAAATAAGATTGCCATTAAAGGGTAAAGGCTCAAACTTTTTTAATAGGATGGTAGCCTGCAAAAGGCAAGACCCCATGGATTATTACAAAGTTTGGAAAATGGTAATTTTGTGGAAAAGGTACATTGAAATGTAATGACCCCATCCTCTCTCTCAACTTGGAATTCCTGAGCAAAGGCTTCCGTTGAAATGTGTTGAACTTCTCATGACAAACAGATGACTGCTAATGATCAAGTCTTGTCTGATGTAGTTACTTGCCATGAATCCCTAACTTTTGCCTGGACCGCCCTTTCGGGTTTTCAGTCCACCGGGTATTTTATTCTGTTTATGTCTCAAATTTTTGCCTGCACCGCCCTTTCGGGTTTTCGATTCACCGAGACGCTCTTTTTTGCCTAAGTCGCCCTTTCGGGTTTTCAACTTAGCGAGCTGTTCTTTTATTATTTTTAGGCGAAGTATTTCTTGACTACATCAGCATTCACGGGACGTGGGAGCTCCTCTCCATCCATAGTTGTAAGAATTAATGCACCGCCAGAGAAGGCTTTCTTAACAACGTAGGGTCCTTCGAAATTAGGAGTCCACTTGCCCCTTGAATCGGAGGTGAAAGACAAGATCCTTTTGAGCACGAGGTCGCCTTCTCTGAATACACGAGGTCGAACCTTCTTATCAAAAGCTTTCTTCATTCTTTTCTGGTATAGCTGACCATGGCATAAAGCCGTCATTCTCTTTTCTTCTATCAAATTCAATTGATCAAAGCTGCTCTGACACCACTCAGCCTCAGATAACTTGGTTTCCATTAAAACTCTCAATGATGGAATCTCAACCTCAATAGGGAGCACTGCTTCAATACCATAAACCAAAGAAAAGGGGGTTGTCCCGGTTAAAGTACGAACAGATGTACGGTACCCATGCAAAGCAAATGGGAGCATCTCATGTCAGTCCTTGTATGTAACAACCATCTTTTGCACAATCTTCTTAATATTCTCATTTGCTGCTTTAACAGCTCCATTCATCTTTGGCCTATAAGGCGAAGAGTTGTGATGTTCAATTTTGAAACTTTCACATAGTTCTCTCATCATGCTATTATTCAGATTCGAGACATTATCAGTGATGATCTTGCTCGGTACACCATATCGGCAGATGATGTTGTTCTTGATAAATCTGACCACAACTTGCTTTGTCACATTAGCATATGAAGCAGCTTCTACCCACTAGGTAAAGTAATCGATTTCTACCAGGATGAATCGATGTCCGTTCGAAGCCTTGGGTTCAATCATGCCAATCATATCGATACCCCACATAGAGAAAGGCCATGGAGAGGAAATGACATTGAGAAGTGTCGGAGGCACATGAATCTTGTCAGCATACACTTGGCACTTATGACACTTCTTTACAAATTTGTAGCAATCAGATTTCATTGTCAGCCAATAGTAACCTGCTCTAAGCATCTTTTTAGCCATCGAATGTCCATTGGCATGAGTACCAAAAGAACCTTCATGAATTTCATGCATCAACATGTCTACTTCGTGTCTATCCACGCATCTGAGCAAAACCATGTCATAATTTCTCTTATACAAAACATCAGCATTGATGAAGAAACTGCCAGCCAATCTCCTCAAAGTTTTCTTATCCTTATTTGATGCCCCAAGTGGGTACTCTTGAGTCTGAAGGAAATGCTTAATATCGAAATACCAAGGCTTTTCATCTGTCGATTCCTCAACTGCAAATACATGAGCAGGTCTATCAAGACGCCTGATTGTAATTCGAGGTTCCTCATTATGAAAGTTCACTTTGTACATGGAGGACAATGTGGCTAATGCATCAGCCATCTGATTCTCATCTCGAGGGATGTGGTGGAATTCATCTTTGTTAAAGAACGTCAACATCCTTCTGGCGTAATCTTTGTAAGGGATCAAGCCAGGATGACGAGTTTCCCATTCTCCTTTAATCTGATTAATCACAAGCGCATAATCTCCATAAACATCAAGAATCTTAATTCTCAGATTAATGGCCTCTTCAAGCCCCATGATGCAAGCTTCATATTCAGCAATATTATTTGTACAATCGAAACATATCCTTGCAGTGAAAGGAACATGCGAACCTTGTGGAGTGATAATCACAGAACCAATACCATGGCCATGAACATTAGAAGCTCCATCAAAAATTAAACCCCATTTGGATCCAGGATCTGGTCCTTCTTCTGGCAACGGTTCATCCCAATCTTGAGCTCTCAAATACATTATATCTTCATCTGGGAAGTCCATTCTGATAGATTGATGGTCATCAATTGGTTGGTGAGCGAGATACTCTGCCAACACACTTCCTTTCACAGCTTTCTGAGCTCGGTATTCAATATCATATTCAGATAACAACATTTGCCAGCGTGCAATCCTTCCGGTTAACGCATGTTTTTCAAATATGTACTTAATTGGATCCATTTTGGAAATCAATAGGGTGGTGTGGTTCAACATGTACTGTCTCAGTCGGCGAGCAGCCCACACCAAAGCATAGCAAGTTTTCTCAAGCAGCGAGTATCTTGTTTCGCACTCGGTAAACTTTTTGCTAAGGTAGTATATTGCATACTCTTTTCGACCAAACTCGTCATGCTGACACAACACACATCCCATTGAATTCTCAAGCACTGTAAGGTACATAATCAGAGGTCTTCCCTCAGCTGGAGGGAGCAAAATGGGAGGTTCAAGCAAAAATTCTTTAATGTTGTCAAAAGCTTTCTGACAATCTTCATTCCACACACATACTTGATTTTTGTTTAACAACTTGAAGATTGGCTCACAGGTAGCAGTCATATTGGAAATGAACCTAGAGATATAATTCAAACGTCCGAGGAAACCTCTCACTTGTTTCTCAGTCTTTGGTGTTGGCATTTCTTGAATTGCTTTGACTTTATCAGGATCTACTTCAATTCCTCTCTGACTGACAATGAAACCCAATAATTTTCCAGAACAGACTCCAAAAGTGCATTTGTTCGGATTCAGGTGGAGACGATACTTTCTCAAACGCTGAAACAACTTTAAAAGATCCTCCATGTGCCCTTCCTCTGACTGGGAGTTAGCAATCATGTCATCCACATAAACCTCAATTTCTTTGTGCATCATATCATGGAAAAGAGTGGTCATGGCCCTCTGATACGTCGCGCCAGCATTCTTCAACCCAAAAGGCATCACTTTGTAACAGAATGTCCCCCATGGCGTAATAAAGGTTGTCTTTTCCATGTCTTCAGGTGCCATCTTAATCTGGTTGTATCCTGAAAAAGCATCCATAAAGGAGAAAACCTCAAACTTTGCCGTGCTATCTACCAACATATCAATGTGAGGTAGAGGAAAATCATCTTTCGGACTGGCTTTATTCATATCTCTATAATCAACACACATACGAACTTTTCCGTCTTTCTTCGGAACAGGCACAATATTGGCAATCCATTGAGGATATACAGAAGTGACAAGGAAACCTGCGTCTATCTGTTTCAAGACCTCATTCTTAATCTTTTCCGCCATATCGGGATGACTTCTTCTTAGCTTTTGCTTGACAGGGGGACATTCTGGTTTCAAAGGCAAACGATGCTCTACAATATCTGTGTCCAACCCAGGCATGTCTTGGTAGGACCACGCAAAAATTTCAACATACTCTTTAAGAAGCTCTACCATCCTCTTCTTAACATCTTGACCAAGCAGTGCCCCAATCTTGACTTCCTTCTTATCCTCTTCAGAACCCAAGTTGATGACTTCTAACGGCTCTTTATACGGCTGCACGGTGTTTTCCTCGTGCTCAAGCAATCTGGATATCTCATCAGGAATGCATTCATCACTCTCTTCTTCCGCCTCATACACAGGATACTCGAAGTTAGGAGAGGCTACAAGGTCATAACTTTCAACAATTTTATTGATTAATCTGCACAAGTGATTATTATTTCAGGAAAAAGGAAAGATATATGCAAACATGTAATCGTGCAGATTATGGCAAATGAAAACATTTTTAAGGTTTTTTGTGTTACCACTTTCCAGAAAAAAGCAAAAAGGTAAAAATCATGTATATGCAGAAACAAAATGACTTTTATTGATGATTTTAATGTTTAAAACAAACAGAAAAAAGCCCCAACAACTTCACTTTCATCTTGGGCAGAATGAAAGGATTTTGAAAAACATAAAAGCAAATTACTTTGAAACATGAGTACACTCGGGAATGTCAATGGTGATCCAGTTCTTAATCATCTTTCCATGGGTCACAAAGCTTGGCACTTCTGGCTCTGATTCGTCTTCAATAGCGTTCACTTCTGGAGAAGTCGGATGTAGAAACCCAGCACTATGGAACATTTCCTGATAAGGACGAAAAGCAGATTCAGGCTTCATCACAGACTTGCCTGAGGCAGAAAATCCCAGACCAGCTCTATTCTTGTTCTCTTGCACACTCACCACTTGTCCCCAGACTCCTGCATGTCCATTCTGAACCACCAGCTGAGCGTCTTTGAAGGAGGCAATTGAAGCTTCATCCTTTTTGAATTCATCATTAACAGACAAGGCTTGGAATGCAGTTCCAATGACTACTTCATCAACCTATATGGTTCGGAACGAAGAGAGATTACTAATCAGCAAAGCTTGTTCTCCATTCACAACGACCATCTTTCCATCTTTCACAAATTTCAACTTCTGGTGAAGAGTCGAAGTAACTGCCCCAGCTTTATGGATCCCTGGGCGTCTCAATAAGCAACTGTATGCAGGGAAGATGTCCATCACTTGAAATGTAATCTTGAAGACAAACGGTCCAATACTAATAGGCAAATCAACCTCCCCGACCACTGATTTCTTTGATCCATCAAAAGCCTTGACAATCACATTGCTAAATCTCATTGGTGTACCACCATAAGACAACTTAGCCAGAGTGGATTTCGGCATAACATTCAGCGATGAGCCAGTATCGATCAACACATTGGACATTGAGTCCTCTTTGCAATTGACAGAGATGTGTAAAGCCAAATTATGATTTCTTCCTTCCTCAGGCAAATCTTCATCACTGAAGCTCAGATTGTTACACGCAGTGATATTACTCACAACCCCATTAAACTGATCCAGCATCACATCATGATCCACAAAGGCTTGATCAAGTATTTTCATTAAAGAATCCCTGTGAACAGGAGAACTCGTCAGCAGCTCCATCATAGAGATCTTGTACGGAGTATGATGTAGCTGATCCACGATCTTATAATCACTCATCTTGATAAGCTTCAAAATCTCATCCATCTCCTTTCCCGAAGATGACCCAACATTCACTTTCGTCACATCATTCACAGGCACTTGAGTAGAATTCCTCTGGACATCCACAACTGCTTGGGGTTGAGTAAAAACTCGTCCGCTTCTAGTTACTCTACTAACATCTGCTATGTTCCCAACAGAAGACAGAGGCTTAATCTCGACTTCTTTTCCAGCTTCCAGCATGGTGGCATTATATCTGTAAGGTACAACCTTATCAGAGCTATAAGGTACATATTCAGGCAAACATATCACAAGAGGTTCTACAACAGCTTTGCCATAAAAACCAATCTCTACACATTCCGGGATTTCAAAGCATGGCTCAATCACATTGACATCATCTTCATCTCTATCCCTCAGAATCTCAATGAGCCTTTGATCTATCATCTTTTGTAAATCTCTTCTCACAATATAACATCCTCGAGGATTGACCGAACAAATCCTACAAGCAGCATGATTATGCTCATAATGGCTATACTCACACAGAGTGGCACCCATACACCATATTCACAGCAGACGCTTCATGAGTTGGCAATGGATTGTTCTGCACATTTGGGCCAATATCACGGAAGGAAAGCATACCAGAACGAACCAATATCTGAACTTCATTCTTCAGAGACCAACAATTTTCCAAATCATGCCCAAGAGCATTCTGATGAAAAGCACCAGTGGCATCAGCTTTGTACCACCAAGGGAGTTTCTCTAGAACAGGAGGTGGTGACCTTGGTTGAACCAACTTCTTATGAATTAGTGCAGGATACAGTTCAGTGTACGCCATGGGGATAGGATCAATATTAACTCGAGGATACGGATTCCGCCTTGCTGGTTGTTGATTACCAGGAGCTACAGGCACTGAATTCACAACAGGAGTTACTGACGCCACTTGTTGAGATTGATTTCTAAATCGACTATTCCTCCCATGAGAAACAGCATTAGTATCTGATTCCTTCTTCTTTTGGAATGAAGAACCATACTTCTTCACACCACCAGCTGAATTATCATTCCGAACCAAACGGCCTTCTCGCACAGCTTCTTCCAGCCTGACACCCATACCCACCATTTCGGTGAAGTCTACAGGAGCACTTGCAATCATCTTCTCATAGTAAAATGGACCAAGAGTCTTCAGGAAAATCTTAGTCATCTCTTTTTCTTCCATCGGAGGAATCACTTGGGCGGAAACCTCACGCCATCTCTGAGCATATTCCTTGAAGGATTCCGTCTCTTTCTGCATCATAGCTCGCAATTGATCCCTATCAGGAGCCATGTCCACATTATACTTGTATTGCTTCACAAATGCCTCAGCTAAGTCATTGAAAGTGCGAATATGGGTACTATCAAGGCCCATATACCACTTAGAAGCAGCTCCAGTCAAACTGTCTTGGAAATAATGGATCAACAGACGTTGATCATCAGTGTGAGTGGACATCTTCCTTACATACATCACCAGATGTGCCTGAGGATAAGAATTTCCTTTATACTTCTCAAATTAAGGAAGCTTGAACTTAGCAGGTACTTTTACATTGGGAACAAGGCAAAGATCATGCACATTCTTTCCAAACAGTTCTTTCCCACGCAGGGCTTTCATCTCTTTCTGCAATTCTTCAAACTGATCTTGGAAACCATCCATCCTGTCTTGAATTTCACTTGGAGCAACATCATAAATGGGCTCCGGGACAAAAGGACCAGTATGAACAATAGGAGACATGTTGACCATAACAGGAGTCAACGGACGAGTCATCTCAGGAACAGACAAATAACCTTCAGGCATACCCCAGGGATATCCATTAGGCATACGTTGTTGAGTAGCACCAACAGGAACAACAGGAATTGTTTTAGCAGTAATTTCAGAAATCACAGTGGTCGACCCTGAGCTTGGGCATTGGGAGGAGGAACCTGAATCTGATTCTGATTATGAGCAGCCATCAATGTCTCAACTAGAGCAGTGAGACGATCCACACCAGATCTCAAAGTAACAACCTCTTCGCGTAGCTCACGATTCTCTTATTTAAGACCTTCCATCTTCTTCTTGCAGTTAGCTCGAGTGTTATACCGGTGAGACAACTTGATTCTGTATGAAGAAAACTGAATAAGACCTCAGGAATACTCTCGGAAGCAAGACCAAAATGCGGAATGATGCATGAAATTTAATGCAAATGATTTTTATTTTTGGTTTTCAAGGAACTTTAAGACATTAATTGTAAACATTAACAAAAACAACATAAAACATAACATCATTCTTTCATTAGTAATGGAAAAGCATACAAAAGGATTCAAAGATCCAAGATTATAAAACAAAGGAAAAGCTAAAAACTAGAAGGGAACACTTCTGACGAAGATCCAACTCCTTTCTGCAGCTTCCTACGGAGCTTCTCCAACTCATCTTCATAAAAGGCCTTCAAATGAGCATTCTCGACCATCAGCTTATCAGCAACTTCCTTCCATGCAACTGAATCTTCTTGTTGTCAGTTTCGCTTTTCTCCATGTTGTTTAAGTAGCTCTTCTTGATGACGGATCTGATCATCCTTCTCCATTAACCAACCATCTTGGATATCAAGCATTTCATCCTTTTCTTTCAAATGTATCTTCAACTCTTTATTCTCCATTTCTGAAGCATGAAACTTCTTCTCCCAAGCATCTCTTTCCATTCTCATCTTAGCTATGAGCTCTAGATGCTCCTCACTACTTTCGACAGGAATAGTGGAAGACAAAGGTGGAGTAATGAGTAGAGAAGGCTCCTCGAGTAAGTAAGGCATCTGAAAAGTGTGAGCTCTAGCTTGAACCCAATTCAGTATAGTCTTTGAGAGAACCACATTGCTTCTTTCCCAAATGTCTCTTCATATCAACATGGTGCCAAGCACGCACAAACCGATTTCTCATATCCGAATTTCCATCTTGATTAAGATAGAAGATTCCTGACACAAGAATACTAGTGGGTCGCTCCTTCATGGGGTAACAAAATTGACGCCTTGCAAGAACGGGGTTGTAGGTAATTCCTCCTTGTATACCAAGAAGAGGTACATTAGGGAATTCTCCACAACTATCAATAATCTCGCCAATGTCATAAGCAGGATTGTACCAATGGATATTCCCATTAGTAAGAGGCATGATCTTCTGAGACCAAGAGAGACCATCAGGATTGTTCAAGAAATTCTTAGTCTGAGGTAAGTGCGAAATAAACCACTTATAGAGCAAAGGAGTGCAACAGTTGATAAGTCCACCTTTCTTATCAATCCTATAGTGAATGGAATGATAAGTATCCCCAAGCAAAGTAGGCACAGGATTCCCAATCATGAAAATCCGAATAGCATTAACATCGACAAAGTGGTCAATGTTGGGAAAGAGTACCAAACCATAGATGAGCAAGGCCAAAAATGTCTCAAAAGCAATCATACTTCCTTTACTAGCCAACATAGAAGCCTTTCCGATCAAGAACTTAGAAGTCAACCCCCAAATTCCTCCTTTTTTGGTCATGTTTGCTTTCACATCTGATATCTTCAAATGAAGAAGCTCTCCTATCTCATCAACCTGAGGCTCCTTCTCTAGACCACTAAACGGTATATCATTCGTAACTGGCAAACCAATCCAATAAGAATACTCCAAAGTGGGCATAAGCTGATAATCCGGAAAGGTGAAACAATGATAAACCGGATCATAAAACTGCACAAGAGTCTCAAGAATTCCCTTTTCCACTTTGGTCTTCAAGATAGAGATCAATTTCCCATAACGGTTTTTGAAGTTGTCAAGATTAGGAACCAAAGTTGCTAGCTCTTTCAATTCCTTTGCACTTGAATTCCTGAAAGTGTACTTCTTGATGCTTCTCTTTTGATCCATAGTACCTGTGATGTTTACAAAAAATGTCTCTAAGTTCCTTGAAAACCAATTGTAAAGGTCATTTTATGAATGCATGAATGCATGGTTTATGCATCAATCACAATCAAGAGCACACAAGATCATATCAAATCACACAAAATCATACAGTCCAGGTCCAAAGGTTCGACATCACGAGCATGGAGCCATGGGTCTACCCATCCCACAAGGTGTGATCTAGGGAATTTTATACCTGCCAATCGGGTTCTACAAAGGTTCCCAGAGTTTTCAATCTTCCATCGGATATTACTGGCACGCACAATTGCTCATGGGCGCCAATAATATGCCTAAAAAGACCTCGTCTGAGCATAGTATCGCATGACAACAAGCTCAAATTGGTACTTGATCTTGTTTCTGCACTACATCCTAAAAAAGCTTAGATGGGTTAAAAAGGTTCTAGGCCATTCAGCTTCTATGGACACTCACTGTTGAAATTAATAGCGTTATCACGATGGTTCGTAACAACCTCTACTACCTTCCATGAGGCCTCCACTGATTGGGGTTCCACCATATGACGCTCATGGTAAGGATTGCTCCTGACATGCGACTATTGGTCTTACCACCTCCTATCTCAAGTTACTCACAAAAGTCCGGGTTAGAACTTTATCTCATCACAGAGGAACCATCGAGCACCAAAAAGAAAAAAAAAGAAGATAAGCAAACAAAGCACACAACAATATATACAAAAAACACACAGATAAACAAAAATAGGCTTAACACACTTAAAACTGGATCCCCAGCAGAGTCGCCATTTTTCTGTAGCGGGGAAAATCTGAGATCGAAGCCATGGAATTGACTCGACTCAATACTTCAGTGAAAGTCGCCACCGCGCTTTATTATTTCCAAAGGAAAAGGGAAAAGAAAGAAAAAACCCAAAGTTTGTTTTTAAAACAAAAAGAAGAGATCTTAGGTACGGGTGTTGATTATACAAGGGGAAGGTTTTAAGCACCCCTCATATCCGTGGTACTCCACAGGAACCTTTTTGAAAATCTGTGTCGTGTGTGCTAAGAAAAGGGTTTGTTTTATTTTTAAAATAAGCTCGGCAAGACGTTAAGCCTTGTGCCTACATACCTCCTCGGTGCAATGGAGAAGTCAGAGATAATGTAGTTCCGCTTAAAGGGAAAACATTTAAAAACGAATAAACACTTTATCGTCGTCGGAGAGAAATACTCAGCCATTGATCTTGAGCATGAGAACAAATGAGTTCTTTGCATCGCGAATGAAAGAAGGACTCCAACTCGGATAAAATCAACGAGTATGCCACTAGCTCTCTCACGCGGAAAAGATCTCATTATATGAATCAATTTCAAAATCGTGGGGTATAACCACTCGTTTCGACAATTAACAGTGTCTAAACTTTTGAAGAAAAGCCACTAAGGGCAAAAGATATTTTTAAAAGAAAGGTTTTGAAAAGGTTGCAAACATAAGAAGGTATTGGAAAAAGGGAGAAGATTTTGAAAATTAAAGAAGGGGAGGAGATGAAGAGGCTATCCTAATGCGTAAAATAAAAGCTAAGGAAAAGAACGGTCTAACCGAAGAAGAAGCCAACACTTGACATTATGAGTCAAGGTAGATTTCCCATCCTTTGGAATATCGAACACTAAACCAACACATTACTTGGGGATCCAGATGAACTTATTATCTTAGCACCACTTTGCATTAAGCACATTAAAATTCTGACAAAAATCAGGCAGAGTAACGGCTGTTTTCGGGTAAAATCCTTATCTCAATGCCTTGGAATTAACCATCAAGGAATTTCAAGGAAATACCTGCATACGCAAACAGACAACAATCCAATGCCAGACAGACAGAATAACAGCATAGTAACAACATAATAGGGGTCTAGAGGCACTAAGTCCATAAGTCCGAATCTCCATAATGCTCGGGATAGTAACCAATAGTCCGAAAGAGAGCCTTAAACGTTTTTTATATTTTTGTTGATTATTAGTGTTTTAGCGTAAAAGTAAAGTATGGTCCAAGTGGACAAAAAGAAAATAGCGGAAACATAAACATAGTGTCCAAGTGGACAAAGAGAAAATAGCGGAATGTAAATATGATGAAATGATAAAGCATAAAGCAAGAAATAAAGAGTAATATAATAAATTGCGGAAATTAAAGTTAGTTGTTAGATGTTAAAGATAACCATCTTGAAACTTGTCAAGTATGTTATCAAAGTTAGTAATTAAGATGGATGGTGAGTGAAGGATGTTCTCGGATTTAAATTCAATGGACATTTATCAGAAGCTTGATAAAATTATAGCGACTACACGATAAACCTCCATAAGTCTTAAATCAACCGCATACAATTCTCTTCCATATTTGATCTTTTTTATTCGGGACACGAAATATTGCGCTATGTTAAGCAGATCGCCAAGTGATTTATGTAGAAATCACCCTACAACGAGGCCGATCAAAACTTTATGTGCTAATGCATGCGAGAGAAGCGATATGTAGATCACTCTCCGAAAGCAATACCGCACGAAAAGAAAAATGGTGAGTGATCTAGTCTTTACCAAGAATCCATAAGAATTCTCAAGGTATTAAGACTTTCATCGATCAAAATAAAGAGAAACAAAAGATGGAACCACATTAAAAACTCCTTTCGTCCATAATTTCAATCACTTAATTTTGCGGATTTGGATTCTCATCCTATCGACGCCCTAAGTCCATTGAAATTAGAGAGAAATTAGGCCTCTAACTTGTGATTCAAAGAAAATATCAAAAGAAAGGAGTAGAAGATGAGTTAGAACCAAAAACAAGTCAAAAAAAGGCAAAAAAACACATTCTGCTCAGCAGGAAATCGATTTCATGCAGGGGGAAATCGATTTCCATAGTGCAGTTTTCAAAAAAAACAAGTTACGTACAGCATGAAATCGATTTCAGCCTTAAGGAAATCGATTTCACCAGTGCAAATTTCAGCAAAAACATCATTTAAAGGCATGAAACTTGATTTGAACAAATATACAAACACCTTATGGTCACACATCAACTTGAGCACGAAATTTCCATCACAAAACCAGCAAATATCATCAATGTAGCATCTAAGATGCATTAAACCAAAACAATAAAGATCTACATCATGGATTTAGCAAATTACCACTTCTTGAACAAAAATCTTGGAGTAGCTTCAAGAACAAGCACAAAGTGTGTAGATCCTTCAAAATTGGAGATGAACAAACAAAGAAAAGAGTGAAATGTAGAAGGTTTAGTTCAAAATTAGTAAGATTCAATGTGAATCTCACTAATTCTATGAGAATGAACTTTGGGTGAGGGTTTTGGAAAGGGTGAGAAATGAATTTGCAAGCAATTTTTTGGCTCTCCAAGCTTGAGAAATGAGAGTGTAGAGACACGAGGTCGCCTTCTCTGAATACACGAGGTCGAACCTTCTTATCAAAAGCTTTCTTCATTCTTTTCTGGTATAGCTGACCATGGCATAAAGCCGTCATTCTCTTTTCTTCTATCAAATTCAATTGATCAAACCTGCTCTGACACCACTCAGCCTCAGATAACTTGGTTTCCATTAAAACTCTCAATGATGGAATCTCAACCTCAATAGGGAGCACTGCTTCCATACCATAAACCAAAGAAAAGGGGGTTGCCCCGGTTGAAGTACGAACAGATGTACGGTACCCATGCAAAGCAAATGGGAGCATCTCATGCCAGTCCTTGTACGTAACAACCATCTTTTGCACAATCTTCTTAATATTCTTATTTGCTGCTTCAACAGCTCCATTCATCTTTGGCCTATAAGGCGAAGAGTTGTGATGTTCAATTTTGAAACTTTCACATAGTTCTCTCATCATGCTATTATTCAGATTCGAGACATTATCAGTGATGATCTTGCTCGGTACACCATATCGGCAGATGATGTTGTTCTTGATAAATCTGACCAAAACTTGCTTTGTCACATTAGCATATGAAGCAGCTTCTACCCACTAGGTAAAGTAATCGATTGCTACCAGGATGAATCGATGTTCGTTCGAAGCCTTGGGTTCAATCATGCCAATCATATCGATACCCCACATAGAGAAAGGCCATGGAGAGGAAATGACATTGAGAAGTGTCGGAGGCACATGAATCTTGTCAGCATACACTTGGCACTTATGACACTTCTTTACAAATTTGTAGCAATCAGATTCCATTGTCAGCCAATAGTAACCTGCTCTAAGCATCTTTTTAGCCATCGAATGTCCATTGGCATGAGTACCAAAAGAACCTTCATGAATTTCATGCATCAACATGTCTACTTCGTGTCTATCCACGCATCTGAGCAAAACCATGTCATAATTTCTCTTATACAAAACATTAGCATTGATGAAGAAACTGCCAGCCAATCTCCTCAAAGTTTTCTTATCCTTATTTGATGCCCCAAGTGGGTACTCTTGAGTCTGAAGGAAATGCTTAATATCGAAATACCAAGGTTTTTCATCTGTCGATTCCTCAATTGCAAATACATGAGCAGGTCTATCAAGACGCCTGATTGTAATTCGAGGTTCCTCATTATGAAAGTTCACTTTGTACATGGAGGACAATGTGGCTAATGCATCAGCCATCTGATTCTCATCTCGAGGGATATGGTGGAAATCTTGTGTTTAATTGGTGTTTAAATGGAAAAATGAGGTTAAAATGGAATTAATGAAGGGAATTAACTTTGGTGAGGTGGCAAATTGGTAAATTGACAAAAATGGTCAAAGAAAATAGGTGCCAAAATCAAATCAAGCTTCCCTCTCTATTTTTTTTTTAATTTCGCCCCAAGGAAATCGATTTCCCCAGGAGTGAAATCGATTTCACTCTGTTCCAGAAGAGAATTTGGCGCAAAATACACTAGGGAAATCGATTTACCCAGGAGGGAAATCGATTTCATGCTGTCCAGAATGTGATTTTGTTGAAAATTGCTGCAGGGAAATCGATTTACCCAAGAGGGAAATCGATTTCATGCTGTCAAAAATGTGGAAAATGCCTTGCTTATGGATGTCTTGGCTTAGTACCTACAAAACAAAAGCATACAAAGAAACAAAGCAATATTTTTGGTATTTGGGTTAGTATAATATGCATACAAGATAAACAATCATTGGTGCTTGATGGTTCCTCTTGTTGATGAGGTGAGTGCAACACCACAAACAGAACTTCCAAGTGAAGCTCTTGATTAATGATTTGGGATATGAATGATATATGATCTTAGGGTCAAAAATTGGGGTATGACACATAGGTCCAAGCGACAAGGAAAAAGGAGAAAGTAAGAAAGGCTTTAAAAAAACCTTCAGAGTCGGGCAAGTCCGTACCTTGTTGAAATTTTTGCTTCATGACACCAAAGGTCTCTGCCAGTAGTTTCTTGAAGGAGACAATGCCCCCATACGCCTTAGCGTGTAGAATGTTGTACCATGCATAGAACTCTTTGGTGGTATAGAATAGGGGGTTGAAGCCCAAAAGGTTCATGATGGGAGCGTAGCTAGCAAAATGGACCAAGATCCTGACACACTCCTCCTCAGAATAACTGAGGTCCCACATCACCATGGTGTCTTTGGGATTGTAGAAACAGCGAGGCACTGGTTGGCATAACCCAAATTTCCTAGCCACCAAGTTGGGTTGATAGCATAACAGCTTCACACCCCTATTAGGATGCAACCTGGTAGCAATCAAATTGGGAGTCAAGAAAGCTTGCCAGATAGCTTTCGACTCATTGAGAAGGGAAGAATCCGTTGGAGGGAAGGCTCTAGTAAACCACTCTGGCCCATGTGGTCTAAAGGCGATCGGGGCCAAATCGGGAGTGAACTTTTTACATCTGAAGAACAACAACAAGTATTTTTGCAGAGCCTCTTCCAAAGTAAGGTCCTGGTCTTTTGGCGTCATGGCAGCGAGATGACGCCCCTTAGTGGTTCTCTTTTCGAAAGCGACCTTGTGGGCGTTGTCGCACACTCGCGAAAAATGAACAGAGTCGCCACCAATATATTTATCCCATAAGGGAAAGGAATATCAAGAAACCTAGCAAAGGATAAGAACAAGGTCTAGCGACCAGAGAATCTAGGTACGGGAGTCGGTTACGCAAGGGGAAGGTACTAGCACCCCTCACGCCCATCGTACTCGATGGTATCCACCTATGTTTGTTTCTATCTAAAGGGTGTGTACTATATCTATGTCTATATGCGAATGAATGCAAAATATAGGGAAAAGAAAGAATTGTACTCGCACGGGCCCTACCCCGCTGCCTACGTATCCTTTTCAGGAATCAGAGTTACCGTAGCTCGGCTCAAGATTTTCTGTTTGTTTTTGTGTTTTTTAGTTGGGCGGAGTTAACGTTCGCGCTCTTGCATAAGGGATCGACCTACGATGCATTCGAGCGGAAATAACATTGCCCTTAGGAAGAAAAAAAGAGATTGGTTTGTGTCTTTTAACGTAGATGAGTGATGAACAGATCCCAATACCGGGTGTGGACCTCCGTTTTTATTCGGGCCATACCTCTGTTCGGGAGAGATACGTGAACTGACTCTTTTTTTATCGCTTAATGCTTTCGCATTTTTTTGAAAATTCACAGAGTCGCCACCGACCTTTTATTTTATCCAATTAAGGAAAGGTTTATAAAAGAAACAGAAAAAAGACCTTTAAGAAATTCTGGGTAAGGGGGTAGGTTATACAAAGGGAAGGTGTTAGCACCCTTTGTATCCATGGTTATCCATGGGCTCTTAAGTTTGCTTAGCTCACTTGTTTTTCGATCACTTTTCAATTGCTTTAGAATGCTCATATGTGGTTTCAAATACTTTTGTAAATTGAATTTGTAATGATCCTTGTGCGGATGTATACAAAATGCTTGTTTATCTTTCGAAAGATGTTTTGAAAAGAACGTTAACTTTGTAATGATCCGTGTTTGGATGCATACAAAATATTGTCTTTTTGGAAAGTTTTGAAAAACAACAGTGTATGAGAATTTTGTTTGTTTTGATTTGAGCAAGCAAACTAGGAGGTCTACCCTGAGTTGTAAGGTCTTTATCCTATTTCCTTTAAAAATCTATCCTTTCACCGGATACAAACAAAAGGTTCGATTTTGTACTCAAAACAATGGAATTTTGACTTTGATTTTGAAAAGAATGAGAAGGGATTACCTTAAGAGGTGCAAGTGTGATTCTGTTTGTATTCAGATATTTTATCTTTGAAGTTAGTGATCTAACGGTTCAATTTTATCTTTGACATACACGCAGTTTATATTTGCTGGAAATTAAAATGCGGAAATGTAAAGTGCGGAAAGTAAATCTACGCTATTACATCGATTGTGCAGGAAATGTAAACTAAGCCTATTTACATGATTTTGACACCCTATACATTTATCTAGGAATTTAAATTGCAAGGAAAATAAAAGGCATGTTTTTGGATTTTTTATGATTTATTTTAATTATAATTAATGTATGATTAATTAAATCAAAATGAAAAAAAAGATGAAAATAGATTTAAACCTAGAAATTAAGTTTAAAATATGTACAAAATATTTGTCAATTAATTTTAAAACAAAACTAATTTTTTTTGAATTTTTGAAATTTGATTTGAAATTGATTAAGCTAATTAAAACATAATTATGCAAATAATTATACAAATAATTAAAACTTAAAGAGAAAATTATTCAAAATATGTACAAAATTAGTTTATAATATATAAACAATATTTAACATTAAGAACATTTTTTTTATGATTTTTTGATTGGTTAGAATAATTAAGAAGCAAATATATAAATATATACTAATTAATTATGCAAAATATTGAAATTTTGAAGAAAAATAAAATATTTTTATTTCAGAAAATAATATATTATTTTAGAAGTCTAAAAATATTTTTTGTGTATTTTTTGGATTTTTAAAACTATTTTTAATTAATTTTGCAAAGAAATTAAAATAGAAATAAAAAATAAAAGGATACTGATCAGATGTGGAAATTGAATGAAGGAACATGATGCAGCTGCATGATCTGGCGCGTTGGATTGGATGGATAGTGGATCAGATGGTTCAGATTTTGAGGCGCATGGCACTCAGTGTACCTGCAAAACACTTGATTAGTGGGAAATTTAAAAAAACTGCGCGCGCGTGCCAGCCAATAGGAGGAGGACACGCATCATCTTCAACCTCCAGACGCCACTTTCAACAGCGCTTTTATGCAAAAGCGCTATAATTGATGAACCCTAATTCTGCAAAATAACGAATAGGGGTAAACAGGCATAGAAATTAGGCGCGATGGTACCATTCAACTCGTCTTGTCCCACTGAATGTAACCATGCCCTTAATTTGCTTTAACTTTGGCCCTAATGAAGAACCCTAATTTTGAGCTAAGAAAACCCTAAAATGGTATATGCTACAAACAGCCATTAAAATCCAATTGAAGCTCCAGAAACGACCAGAGCTTCAAACCAAACACAATTATGCATCTACATCTTGTTAAATATGCGTGTGTTATGAGATATAAGTTGGTTTTAGTTTGAACAAACCGTGGCCTCTATAGCTCGAATCAATGAGGTTTAAGACTTGGAAATGATTGGAATTGTTTCAGTGAAGCTCAGAGATGATGTTTGAATGTTTATTTTGTATTGAAATTGACTGAAACTTAAAATTCGAATTTCAAGTTTCTTTGAAAATTACAAGTTGTTACAAGAGTGCTATGTGCTTATGAATGCTACTGAATTCGTTCTCCCTTTGTTACTAAAGTATGCTAGCCTATTTATAAGCATTGAAGTGCTTAGAATTGAAGCTAAGAAGCATCTAGTTGCCTTTGTGGAATTCTTGATTTTTTTATATTAAAAAGCTTTGAATTATTGACCAAGTCTTCTTCTCTTCAATGCACTTGCCTTGCTCTTCAATTCTCTGCAGAAAAATGAAGATTCCTTGGGTGAGTCATGCTTAGATTGTAAGCTAACCATTATCCATTCATTTTTCCTTTTAATTTAATCTTAAAATAAGATAAAATCAAGCAAAAAATGAATAAAAATGGTATGGGCCTTGTCTTGGTCGTGGGAGGCCCATAATAACATGGCATACATGTTTGAACCATGAAAACTTGGCCCCATTTGGAAAAAATGCATTTTTGAGCAATGTTGGTTTTATGCATTTTCCAAAATTTAGCCAACTTCAACAAGGTGTAAATCCCTCAATTTTTGTCATATGAAGGAGATCTTGCACTTTTTGGAAACCTAAAAGAGTCCTCTAACCAATGCCTTTGGTCTCATGTCAAAATGATTTTTGATGCTCCTTGTGTGTCCTTTTGAAAAAAGTGTCTTTTTGTTGACTTTGAAAATGACCTGTAATGTCTTTGATCATATTTTTCAAATGGTGAATGCAATGACCATGGGATCAATTGCATTTGAAAGATAATTGAATTTCCTTCAAAATGAGCTTTGGTTTGAATTTTTTAGATGAAGGATGAGAGAGTTATGACCAGTCAAAGTTGAGTTGACTTTTCAGGTAAAAACCCTAATTTTGAATCTTAGGGTTTTGTTGATTTTTGATCTTTCCTTGATGAATTATGATCATCCAATGATCAAATGATGAATCCTTTGACAAAATATGGACTTTGACAAAAAATTTCATTTTTTGACTGTCTGTTGACTTTTTTGGTCAAACGGGTCGTCTGTTGACTGTTTGAGCTGCTGACGGTGCGTCTGAGTGAATTTAAGTTTGAAAATTTGTATGATGGTACTTTGAGATATATGGATGTGCATGAAATCCATTTGAGGTCTTAAAAACTTGTTTCTCCTGTAAAAACAAGAAAACCCTAGTCAGGGACTGTTTGTGTAGGAGACAGTTAAGCGTACTTGATTTTTGTGCAGTGTTGAGTCTCTGCTAATCGCGTGATATTCAGAAGACTTCTAGAACAAAAATCTTGGAATTTTGAATTGTGAAAGATTGATTTGATTGATGGTACAAAACACTGAGAATTGTACTGCCAGCAGTTTGGCTGTCAACTGACTGTTCAGGTATTGACGTAACAGTTAGAGTGAAAAATCAACAGTCAAAGTTAATTTTCTTTTTTGTTGTTTTTGTTTTTGTTTTATGTGAAAAATGAAAGTTTATTTACATGACTTGTTAAAAAAACACAGACATAATAAATAACTTAATATTTACTGTATGCGGGCAAAATTACCAATAATAACCCTGAAAATCATTTAATGCACAGAAAAATGAATATTTGACTGGCAGAAAACACACAAAATATTATCTGAGTAATTAAGCAATATTATGACAAATAGTACAACATTTAATACTGACAGTACAAATATTACATACTATATTGAACAGTACGAATAAACGGTACATTTAAGAAATAAGAAATACGGAAAATTTTAAGAATGACGATTGATAACCCATGCTACAAATAGTAATATGTAGATGATTGGGAGCATAAGCATCCCAGGTCCACAGTGTTCCGGGCTATGCAGACAGAAGAAAGACATGATCACCGTAGCAATGGTGATGATCATAAGAAAACACGTTTCCCACCGCTTCGCCATTTTGTCGGGGAAGAAGAAAGGATGGATTATGAAGTAGAAATTTGAGAGATGAATTAGAATTTGATGTGAGATTTTTATGAAAAAATGAGAGGTATTTATAGAGTGGAAAGAAGGATAGAGACGTTGGGGAATGATGTGATTCCGTACAAAAGGAAAATTTGAGTGGGAGTAAGATTTGAAAGAAAGTGTATGATAGTGTTGGGAAAAAGGGAGATGTAGAGAATAAAGTTAGGATTTGATTTTTGGAAAAGAGATTTGAAAAGATTTTTGAAAATAATGGAATATAGTACAAAAATTAGTGGGAAACAAAAGATAATAATAATCTACTTGTTACCAGTACAGTCTGAGTTTCCTGATTCTGCGCCTGCAAAAAGATTTAACTCTGTACCAATTGTGTCAGTACTATTTATCTGTAAATAAATAAATAGCATGTGTGAAGTAATAAACAGCATTTGGCGTTTGCGTAAGAATAAATTCAACTGCAAGCCAAATTACTGTATAAGAAAAATTCTAAAAACTAAGTATTTCATATGTCAGGATATTTGTTGAAATAAAAATCCATGATTATATGAGACTCTTAATTTCCAGATTGGAGTTTTCTTGAAAAATGATGCGGGCAAATTTTGGGGTATACTAGTTGCCCCTATTCAATCTTCTTAAACCTGAAGAGATTGTCTGAAATCTGAAGGTAGAAGATGATTGAATATTTAGATGCCCTGAAAATTTGCACTTACCTTGATCAGAAGAGATGTTGGAAGTTGCATTTGAATGTCGTCTGCGAAATGTTGTTGGCAGATTGAAACATTACCTGAGATGGGCTTTCAGATGCCACCTGGTAAATGGGTTGATGGTTTGTTCATCAGAATGAATCCATTGATTATATCTTGATGAAGGATTTGAAAGTCTTTGTGTTGACTGTTTCGGAACCGCCCAAGGTTACCGCTTTAAGTCTAGGAGGATGATTGCTACGGAACTTGTCCAAAGTTTTTTCGCTTTAGATTTTGATCATTGTGGAACCGTCTGAGGTATCAGCTTTAGATCTTTGATGTTAGATCGTTCTTGAACCGTCTGAGGTATCACTTTAGATCTTCGATAGTAGATCGTTCTGGAACCGTCTGAGGTATCGCTTTAGATCTGCAATGTTAGATCGTTTTGGAACCGTCTGAGGTATCGCTTTAGATCTGCAATGCTAGATCGTTTTGGAACCGTCTGAGGTATCGCTTTAGATCTTTGATAGTAGATCGTTCTGGAACCGTGTGAGGTATCGCTTTAGATCTTTGATGCTAGATCGTTCTGGAACCGTCTGAGGTATCGCTTTAGATCTGTAATGCCTGTTTTCGAGTTGGTTAGTGATCAGAATGAATCTTCGGCTTGATCATATCTGAGAGAACCGTTCATGGAATTCAGGTGAACACTGCATGTGATTGAGAACATCTTTGTCGAAGATATCCGTCTGCCTGAAAAATCAAGTTAGTGATATGCAATGTTTATGATGCATGTAATGTGAGATATTCTCGGAGAAATATGCATGTTATGTTGTGTATGAATATGCGTATGAATATGCACATGATGCATGATGTATGAATGTGAATATGAATGTGTGATGTATGAATGTGATGTATGATGTATGATGTATGAATGTGATGTCAAGCTTCTATTTGGGAAAATAAATTTCCGCCAGTCATCTGGATATGACTATATTGTGATTGTTGATGATCTTTTGTCTTGTTTGAGTACCCTCGGCTGGGGAAATTCTTTGAGAACCACGGTACTCTGTTGAAGGATCTTTGACTATCACTTGGGAATGAAAGGTAGCTGGAAGTTCTGATGCCCTTTCAAATGGGAATGAGGAAGATGCATAATCCTCCGATGCACTATCTGACCAAGTCCGGGTGCGGGGATCACACCTTCTGAAGATAGTAATCTGGAACAACCCTGCTGGGGTATAAGACTTCTTTTGAAGAGAAAATCTTTTTGAGGAATTTGCTGAGAAATGTGTTTCTCTTGGGGATTTTCTTCTGATGGAATGATGTCCAGATAATTGGGACATTTCCTGAATGCTATTCCTGTTTTTCCTGGTAAACATCAATCATATTCAAATGCACATGTTCATTCAAAATTATCATTGGGACGTTTACGTATTTAAAACAGAAAAAGTGAAAATAGTGATTTTGAGCCTAAGCTGCATTGATTTTTGAAAAAGAGCCATGATAGGCTGATTCGCACAGGGAGACAACAATCCTAGAAGTAGGAAATTGTCATAAAGTTTTGGAAAATATTTATAGCTATGTGAAAACAATCCAGTCAAGTTTCAACTCTGATATTGCCAATCTGTCTTCGAGCATCTCATCCCTCACTTGTTGGAAGAAAGTGATTGGACTGATCGGTGTTTTTGAGGTGTTGAATCTTGATGGTGAGTAGGCAGCTGAACGGAACATAGTTGTATGCTTCATTCCCTAACTTTTGCCTAGGCTGCCCTTTCAGGTTTTCAGCCTACCGGGATAGTATTCGTTTAGTCTCTAACTTTTGCCTGGACCGCCCTTTCGGGTTTTCAATCCACCGAGACGCTCATTTTTTTGCCTAAGTTGCCCTTTCAGGTTTTCAACTTAGCGAGCTGTTTTTTTTTTCTTTTTAAGCGAAGTATTTTTTGACTATGTCCGCATTCACAGGGTGTGGGAAATCCTCGCCATCCATGGTGGTAAGCAACATGGCGCCGCCGGAGAATATTTTCTTGATTATGAATGGTCCCTCGTAGGTGGGAGTCCATTTGCCTCTGGGATCACCTTGTGGTAAGATGATGCGTTTGACAACCAAGCCACCAGTTTGGTATGCTTGACTTTTGACTTTTTTGTTGAAGGCTTTGATCATACGCTTTTGGTATAACTGACCATGACAAATAGCTGCGAGCCTTTTCTCATCAATCAAGTTTATCTGGTCCAACCGTGTTTGAATCCAATCGTCTTCGTCTAGATTGGCTTCTTTCATAATCCTTAGGGAAGGAATCTGAATTTCAATTGGAAGAACTGCCTCCATACCATAGACTAAGGAGAATGGAGTTGCC